>NC_133395.1:17073409-18323409 GCF_047511655.1 Castor canadensis
AGCTCTATATAGTTATATGCATAAAATGCTGATAGCATATAAGAGAAATCAAAGTTTTCTTGTGAAGTCAAACCACACGTAGAGAAAAAATTTCATGGAACTCTCACAGGAGCAATTTCAAATGCTTGAAAAAGACAGAGGAAGGGTTTCTATTGAGAATAACATGAGCAGATAGCATACCTGTTGGTGGGAAGTCAGAGATTACTATTATAATAATGGCATATTGATTAATTAGGAGAAAGATGGAGAGGTAAGTCCACTGAGAGGAGTGAATCATGGGATGGGTATGCTAGTCCCTAGGGAAAATGGAGTATTTTTGAGGATAATTAAGCAACAAAGCATTTGATGAATTCTAGTTAGCAAATTGAAAAAATCTGGAGATGGGCAAAAGTAGGAAAGAACAAATCTTTGTCTTTATATTTCAAGCTTTGGAATTAATTATGAGTAAACTAACCATCTCAGAGAATGTCAAAACTGCTTGTTATGGTACTAAAACACTTGGAACTCTGGCAATGATAATGTTCACATTAGGTCACAAAACTTTAAAGTTTTGATTAGTAAGAAGTGATAAAGGCAGCATCAAAGCTTATGTCCTAAACTCCAAGAAATATCTCCATTAGAACTACAGGCCAAGATAATTTTGATGTTATGAAAATCAATGAACATTCACTTAAAATACATGGGTTTAGATTTAAGCCATGGAAAAGTATAACAACTAATCACACAGTTTCCCAATGGGTTATGTAAAACTTGACCTTAATCTTTGCTGTCTTGTAGATGTGGGTTCAAAATAGTTACTGAAACACTTAACATAAACAGTATTTCAGTACAATTGTGGAAAGTTCTATTTTCAATCCAAATGAGAAGGTATTCCTTTGAAACAGGTGCAAAACTTGAAAAAGAAGGAAGCACTGGCCCTGTATTTAACTCGGTGTGTCTTCTTCATTCCCTGCCCTCCTAGGCCTGCCCATTCCTACAGGAAATGTGGTGCTAAGTCATCAGCAGGTGCACAGAAGCAGGGGATCCCTAGTGACTTCCTTAGGTAATTTTCTAATTGTTAAAATCTTTCTTTGGGGTATTTCTGCAAATTAGGATATCTATTAACTAGACTGGAAAATCAATAGTTAAGGGAACTCCTTAAGGCAATGCTGATGAGTTTATAGAAGAAACAGCAACTGCACTTTGTGTGAATATCCACTAAGAAAAGGAAGGATGCAGTTTCATTATTTCTGAATAAGCTCAATAAAGTAAAAAACAATTAGGGGAACCAAAAATCATTGGTAACGATTGGCTCCAGTTGCCCGGCTAATGGTGCAATTGGAGCTGAACCTTTCAGTCTGGTCTCAGAGCAGGCAGTACAACGAAAATTGCTAAGAATGTGCCCTTCAGTTATTGAACAGCAGGACAGACATTTTGTTATCAGCTTAATTAAATAGGAAACAATGAAGACAGAGAGAAAGGAAGGCTACTTAAGACTCAAAGATGTCCAAAAAAACTGAAGTCTCCTATATCTAAGTGTTATTCTATTTTACTATAAATCCTGATTTAAGAAAACTAAGAAGTTGTTTCCTGCAGAGTACCATCTGGCAACAGAACACCTTCTGTAAGAGAGCTGGGTAATTTTGCTGATATATGGCTCCAAAAATATAGCTGAGCAGCTGAGAAACTAGACGTTCAATAACCCCCATCCTTTTTACTGTCAAAACACTATAAGGGTCCACTATAGGAAAAAAGAAAAATATATATATTAAAGAATCTACCATAACTCATCGGCCAGAGTGAATGTAGCCAATGAAACATGCTAGCTGTAGCAGGATAAGTGCCTTTTAGTATAAGCCATTAGGCCTTAAAAGCAAAGAAAAAGAAACCCAAGGAATGAAAACCCACTCTACCAGGTCACAGAATCACTAGAAAAGTTGAAATTCAGAAAAAGTCACTACAAGAGGTTCAAACTAAACTATACACTATACTTAAATGTTTTGTCTTTAATAAAAACAAATGCATATGTATGTGTGTTTGCCTTATTATCTAAACAGAGATCAAAATAACCCTGTATTGTACAAAGTAATCTTCCCCTGAAAGACCTTTATATTAGGTTAAAGTCCAGGGATGGATTTCTTTTATCAAAAACCAAAACATTCTTCAGAAATATTGCTGTTCTCTCATGACCAAAGGTAGTTGGCATTTGTCATGAAGACTCACAACCAATCTGATCTGGGAAGACATCAGTTATGTGGATGACATAAGTTGTAATTGTACCATTCAAAATCTCTGTTCAATGTCCCTGAAAAAGGACAAGTTAAATTTATATTAACGCCATGACTTAGAAAATAGCTGTTAGAGTCGTAGGACATGACAACCCCTCTGTGAGTCACAGTCCATACTCCTGGCAGCTCCATATTATACTGATACTTACTGAAATTGGTAGGTAATGTGGTCTTCCTTGGTTATCAGGCACACTACCCATGGGAGGGTGAGTCCTCCCCCATAAGACAGGAGACATGGTTTTTACTTAAGAAAGTAATCCCAAGGAAGAGGCCAAGAACACTGAAAGGTTCTAATGACTTTCCACAGATAATATAAAAATATTTCTGAGCTGAGTGACTGTGAATATGAATACCTGATAAAGAAAAAAGGACCAAAACACCAGTTTGGAAAAAAAAAATCACAGAGATCAAAGGGGTTAAAAAAAACTCTACACACAAGACGACAAGAGTTTATTTTTAAAACAACATTTTTGGGGGTACATGTCATTAAAAGACAACAAAGAGCAATCCTCTGAAGAAAAAAAATGACATAATAAAACATAGCTTTAAAATGCTGACTCCTTATGAGTGGCTTAGCAGACACTCACAGAAATTGAGAATAATTTCCTTTAAACACTGTGGAGCCTCTTGGGCACACTGCTGGTCTCTTTTCATATCCACTGAAACCATCCTGATGTTTAGATGTACTAGAAGCCACGTCAGCACCTCAGTTGGGTTTGCAGAATACACTGTACTGATGGTCCTATTACCCTTTTCATTGTCTCTGTAAGTTCCATTATAGAAAAGGAGAAAGTTGTAATGTAACAGAAATTCATCAGTAGCAGACACAAAGAGCTGAGCTCTAAGAACAAGTCTCTTACTGACCACCCTTGGTGCTCTTACCCTCTTTCTCATCACAGCTTCCAGAACTGTTAATCAATAATCTCCTCTCAATCCTGTAAATCAGTTTGGAAAGGTAAGTCTTCTAGCAAAGGAAAAAGAAAAGAATAAAATTTCCATTTCTCACGTCATCTCGCTTTTCCTCAGCCACACAGGCACTGTTTTCCTCCTGCTCACCACCTCACCCTACAGACATCTTTCCTTAAACTCAACACATCTCTTAAGATAAGACAAGATTCTACTCTCTCCTTTCATAAAGTGAAGCATTGAACTTGAAAGGTGCGGCCTCCCTAACTCTTGAAATCTACTACTGCTAATAAAAGCAAGCAAGGAAGATGATTCCTTAAAAAGCCCCTATCCTATGAAAAAATCATGTGCAGATTTGGAAATTGATGAGTAACGGTAGACAAACATTCTTGGCCTTGTACCATATCAGAGAGGTTTTAACAATTCATTCCAAAGCAGTTTTCTGATAGCAGACATTTATGGAATTAAAGCATAATTTTTTTAAAGTGTGTATTTATATGAACAGTCTCATATATGTTTATTATAGATAGCATATATTTTTGTCCAATCCTCATTGTTTCTAGCAATATTTACCCACTGAGTCTTCTTATTTTAAGATTTTCTTTCATCTCTATTATGAATCTCACTCAATTGTAACTACCAATTTCTGCCATCATTAGATAATGCTAATACCAATACTTTATCAGTGTTTAGGCTCTATGAAGCCCTCTAATTTCATAAAAATAGCAAAGGAAAAAATCAGGTAGGTGTGAATCATAGGTTCAGTCATAGCAGCAGGATCTGTTTATTCACCCCCTACTTTCCTCCCTCAGTCACTCAAACACTCACTCATTCACTAGCTCATTCACTCACTCACAACATTCACTCATTCACTCACACAGTCATTCACATCTTCACTCACACATATTAACTTGCTCACTCATTCACTTACACATTCATCCTCTCACTCACACATTCAATCACTTACATATTTACTCACTTACACACTCACTCATGTATCCATACTCATTCACTCACACTCAATCACTTGCTCATTCCCTCTCTCAAATGCACTCACTCACTCACATAATCATTCAACTCACACAGTCGCTCATTCACACAATCTTTGAGCATTTGTGCCAAGTCCTTTCCTAGATGCTGGGAATACAGAAATAAAAAATATAAAGTTCTTACCCTAATGAATCCTAATTCTAGTGCTGGAAAAGGATGAACTAAATAAACTTACTATGTTATATGAATTGTGATATGAACTATGATGAAAAACAGAGCAAAATCTGAAGATGGGGAGAAATGGGGAAGGTGGGTGAGACTGTTCTTCATAGTAGTCTGAAAGGCAGCTTTTTTTTTTTCTTTTATTATTCATATGTGCATACAAGGCTTGGTTCATTTCTCCCCCTTGCCCCCACCCCCTCCCTTACCACCCACTCCACCCCCTCCCGCTCCCCCCCTCAATACCCAGCAGAAACTATTTTGCCCTTATCTCTAATTTTGTTGCAGAGAGAGTATAAGCAATAATAGGAAGGAACAAGGGGTTTTGCTGGTTGAGATAAGGATAGCTATATAGGGCATTGACTCACATTGATTTCCTGTGCATGGGTGTTACCTTCTAGGTTAATTCTTTTTGATCTAACCTTTTATCTAGTTCCTGGTCCCCTTTTCCTATTGGCCTCAGTTGCTTTAAGGTATCTGCTTTAGTTTCTCTGCATTAAGGGCAACAAATGATAGCTAGTTTTTTAGGTGTCTAACCTATCCTCACCCCTCCCTTGTGTGCTCTCGCTTTTATCTTGTGCTCATAGTCCAATCCCCTTGTTGTGTTTGCCCTTGATCTAATGTCCACATATGAGGGAGAACATACGATTTTTGGTCTTTTGGGCCAGGCTAACCTCACTCAGAATGATGTTCTCCAGTTCCATCCATTTACCAGCGAATGATAACATTTCGTTCTTCTTCATGGCTGCATAAAATTCCATTGTGTATAGATACCACATTTTCTTAATCCATTCGTCTGTGCTGGGGCATCTTGGCTGTTTCCATAACTTGGCTATTGTGAATAGTGCCGCAATAAACATGGATGTGCAGGTGCCTCTGGAGTAACAGTCTTTTGGGTATATCCCCATGAAAGGCAGCTTTAACAAGGTGCTGTTTGAGCATCTGGCAAACACCTGCGCCTGGAGAGATGCCTTCTCTATCCAGCTGCCTAAATCCACATCTGAACAGATATAGCTTCCAGGAGGAAACCTTAGGCAAAAAGTGTCCCCAAAGCAAGTGGTCTCTGCCCACTCATTCGGCATCAGGTACTTGTACTTCAAGTTATTGACTAGGAGTCAGGAGAAACAACTTGAGCCTCATGGGACAGAAGTGAGCCCTGATCGAGTGATCTCCCTGGCCAGAAAGATACCTCAAGCCTCATGAAAGCAGACTACAGATGAGCTGCATTAACAGAGGATAAACACACAGAGCACTTCCTAATACCAGGGTGGACACTGGGTGAACCTAATCCCAAAGAAACACTGAGCAGCAGTCACAGAGATACCAGGTCAACTGAAGGCAGACAGATCTGAGTGTGAACAACAGTTCTTTCACTGAACCTGCATGGCCTTAGGCAAGTCATTTAAGCCTCAGTTTCATCACCTGTAAGGCAAGGGCAATAATATCTAATTTAGAGGGTACTGTGATACAGTATTGCATTACATAACAGATGAAATTTTGACAGAGTTACCATCCCATACAAAGAGCTATGTGATTTTTTCAGGACTAAGACTGAACTTAAATCTGTAGTAGAAAATAGAAATGAGAGAGTAGAACTTTATATAAGTACATAAAACACATCCATTCCTCAGCTAGAACCTAATTTTATGTCCAAGAACCATTACTCCAAAGACAAGTTAAATAAAAAAGCAAATAATATATGGACATGAATTTCTTTCAAAGTCTCCACTGCAAGAGTTCATTTTCAATAGCATTTTACAATTAGATGAAAATCATTTGTTATTGAATTCTATTCCCTTATGAAACACATATAGGGATTTCAGGTAATTTGATACTCTTGACAATCCTATGAATCAATTGTCTTTATCTCATTTTATTCTTACAGGGACAGAATTAGGAATAAGTAGTTTCTTTTAAAAGTTGATAAAATGGGTTTAGAATAAAATCTACCAATATTGCTTTGTGTTTGAAGTCAGTCAATGACTGTAGTGAGTAGAACAGTACCCTTCCTTTCCCCGAAATTATGCCTACCTAGAATCTCAGGAAGTGTTCTTATTTGGAATTAGGGTCTTTGCAGATGTAATTAAATATTTAGCTGAGATTATGTTAGATTGTGACGGGCCCTGAATTCAGTAAGAGTGTTCCTATTAAGAGACAGAACAGGACACGTAGAGACATAAGAAGGAGGCTACGTGAACAGAGAGGCAGAAACCAGAGTGGTCACTAGCCAAGGGATGCCTGGAACAGCTATGAACTGAAAGAAGCAAGGAGTGATTCTCCTCTTCAGAGAAAGGTAGACCTGACTAACACCTTGATTGCCACCCTTCAGAACTATGAGAGAAAAAATGTCTGTTGATTTAAGATACCAATTTTGTGGTAAACTTTGTGGCACAACCATAGGACAATGATAATTTTCTTAACTATTTCATTATGTCTGTCTGTGTCCTACAAACTCCACGAACCACATTTTCATCTCATGAGCCCAGAATAAGCCTAAAGAGAAAAAGATCTCAGAGGCATGTTCTTGGTCTTGTATCCATAAAGGCGTTGGGTGGATTTAACCATGTTTTCTGCAAGTTACTATTGACCCTAGTTGCGTACTATTAGTGTAGACACTAAAATGAAACAAGATTGGTTCCCGTGGGCCATGCTTCCTCCATAAATTTTATTTCTGACAAGAAGAAAAAGGCAGAATCACCACTGCTAGCATAAGAGTGGTCTGGGGAGACATAGTAGGAAACAAGAGGCATCATTTTCCAAAGCTCACGGAGGAGAATTATCTATATTGAGGCAGTGCTGCTTCGGCAGGAATGTTTCTACATTCCCTTTAAAAACATATTTTTTCCATGACAGTGCTTAATAGCCTCTGCAGTTATTCACTGAACTTGCCCTCAAAATTACAGAGTAATAAAAGGATAATAGCATTTGACTATAGTGGAGAGTTGGGCTTTTTCAACAAAGGGGCCATTTTCATTTCCCCCTGTATCCTGGCTTGCCCAGTCAGGGTGCTCTGTGTATCTAGGACCAAGGAGTAATGCATCTTTCTTCACTGAAATGCCATTTGGATGATTCGTTTACTTATCCCTAGGAAAAGAGGATATTGCTTATTGTTGTCAAACAAATGTAGCCCAGCCAAATATTTCAATGAGAATAGCAAACCCTGAATCTCTGTGGTTCAAAATCTGTCCAAAGAGTTAGTGAGATCTTGTCCCAACAAACAAGCCAGGTGTAACAGCGTGCACTTTGTAATCAAAGCTACATGGGAGTCATAGATAAGAAGATCACTGTCCACAGCCAGCCTGGGCAAAAAGCATAAGACCCTATCTGAAAAATAACCTAAAGCAAAAAAGGCTAGAGATGTGGCTCCAGTAATAGAACACCTGCCTAGCAAGCATGAGGCACTGAGTTCAAACACCAATACCACCAAAATAAAGACAGGAAGAAAGAAAGAAAGAAAGAATGAACTCTGAATTATGTTTCTTTCTTTCTATCCTCAACACCTCTTCCACTGTTCAGATAGATACCTGTTCCTTAAGCAGTGGCCCCACAGCTTCTCCACTGCCTCTCTGGATTTCCTTCTAATCCCTTTTCCCACAGCCATTAAAAAGATCTTTTCAAAGCATAGATGGAATAGATCAGGTCACTCCCTGCTTAAAACTTACCAATGGCTTCCCATTACTTATGTCCAGACTTCAAAGTCCTTGCCACAACTTATGAAAAGCTACAACATGGCCTCTTGGCCCATCTATCTCCCCTCCTCCTTCCCTTGACCTCTGTTCCTCCAGCCACAGTGCCCTGTAGTCACTTTCTGGATCATGTCAGAAATAACTGCAGAGCCCCAGGTCTTTGTAAGGCTGGCTCCTTATTCTTCACACCATCTCCAATGCTTTCTAGGCTCCTCCCATTTCCTAGTAACATCTTTACTTTTCATAGCATGCCGCTTACTCCTTAGTGGCTTCTTCTCAACTTGTTTATGTATGCAAGCATTACTAAGCATTGCTTATTTTCCAAGTCTCTGATAGAAGGGAAACTCCTTTGACAGTTATCATGTCTGTTTTCCTCAATGTGGCATACCTTGTACACATCATACTGCTTGGCACAAGGTCAGCTCTAAGCAAATATTTTTCTGAATGAATGAATGACTCCAAAAAAATAGGTGCAAGAAATGAGATAATTTTTCTTAACCACAGAAGGATATCTTCATATATAGTAACAAGGCCGGGCAAGGAGGTGTGTGCCTGTAATCTCAGCTACTTGGGAGGCATGAATAGGAGGATACAGTTCCAGGCCAGTCCAGACAAAAAGTTAGGGTGACTCTATCACAAAGAATAAGCCAGTGTGGTGATGCATACATGTAGTCTCAGGTACATGGGAGGCAGAAGTGGGAGGATCGTGGTCTGAGGCCACACTAGGCAAAATGTGAGATCCTATTTTAAAAATAACTAAAGCAAAAATGTCTAGGACATGGCTCAAGTGGTAGAGTGTTGCCTAGCAACAGTGAGGTTTTGAGTTCAAATCCCACTCCCAGCAAAACACACAAATGCACACACACACACCCCTTCTTCTTTTACCACTCCCAGCTTCAAAAACTCATCCTGCAGAGTAACTTCCTATTAAGTCTAACCCAGTATACACAATCACTGAACCAGTGCAGAATTTTAAGGAATCATTTGCCTTCACCACCACACCTTTGATTATTTGTGCTACCCACATAAGGCGTCAGAGTAGGCAGAGATAATGCTGATGAGTTTCATTCACATCATTCTCTCCACCTTAAACCAATAATTCCTTTATGAATTCTTGATAATTGCCAACACACCCATCTATCCAGTCATGCAACTCATGTGATTATCCAGCAGAATTAATTTGTTCTGCCTTTAAAAAAGAAAAAATAAAAGGAATCTTTCAGGTTGAAACTCATAATGGCAAAACATCTAATCAAAAATACCCTCCATGGTCAGCACAGACTCTTCACACAGGCCACCCACTTCCTTCTGACCTCCCTTGTCTCTAAAGGAGATGCAATCACTTTTTAAGATCCCTTGCTTTTTGACTATCACTTGTAAATTTTTAGTAAGTAAATCTAGAAAATGTGCTTTAGAGTCCTTAATCATTCATATACGTATATATAGATTCTAATGTCAACATTGTCTTTGTTTTTCTAGATTTGTTAATAACTGAACCTAAGAAACATCAAAAAATAACTAATATGTGTCAGTGGTATCAACTCAGCCTTTGTGAACAGGGAGAACCACCAAACTAAGATAAATAAATGTTGGCCAGCATTTTTTCTTAAGAGTAAAAATTAAATAAAATAGTGTCTAAGTATCAATGAAAAGAAGCAAGAAGAAGATAAGCTGATGCATTTGGAAAGACTGAACACATCAACATGGAACACAGTTGAACAAACTTCCACAGAACACTAAATCCCAAGGGGAAATATATAAGAAAATTCAAAGTGCGTTCAGGTCTGTGTTAAAAATGTATATTGGTCTGTATAACACCTCGGGTAAAATATACAGGATCAAAAAGCAGATTTTTCAGTCATTTGAATTTCTTCTTTTGAGAAAGTTCTGTTTAGTTCACTTGGCCATTTCTTTATTGGTTCATTAGTTTTGGGAGAATTTAGTTTTTTAAGTTCCCTATATATTCTGGTTATCAGTCCTTTGTCTGATGTATAGTTGGCAAATATTTTCTCCCACTCTGTGGGTGTTCTCTTCAGTTTAGAGGCCATTTCTTTTGATGAACAGAAGCTTTTTAGCTTTATGAGGTCCCATTTATCTATGCTATCTCTTAGTTGCTGAGAACTTTTTCAAAAGAAGATATTCAAATGGCCAAAAAACACATGAAAAAATGCTCACCATCTCTAGCAATAAAGGAAATGCAAATTAAAATCACACTAAGATTCCACCTCACCCCTGTTAGAATAGCTATCATCAGCAACACTACCAACAACAGGTGTTGGCGAGGATGCGGGGAAAAAGGAACCCTCTTACACTGTTGGTGGGAATGTAAACTAGTACAACTACTCTGGAAAAAAATTTGGAGGCTGCTTAAAAAGCTAGACATCGATCTACCATTTGATCCAGCAATACCACTCTTGGGGATATACCCAAAAGACTGTGACACAGGTTACTCCAGAGGCACCTGCACACCCATGTTTATTGCAGCACTATTCACAATAGCCAAGTTATGGAAACAGCCAAGATGCCCCACCACTGATGAATGGATTAAGAAAATGTGGTATCTATACACAATGGAATTCTATGCAGCCATGAAGAAGAACAAAATGTTATCATTCGCCGGTAAATGGATGGAATTGGAGAACATCATTCTGAGTGAGGTTAGCCTGGCCCAAAAGACCAAAAATCGTATGTTCTCCCTCATATGTGGACATTAGATCAAGGGCAAACACAACAAGGTGACTGGACTTTGAGCACATGATAAAAGCGAGAGCACACAAGGGAGAGGTGAGGATAGGTAAGCCACCTAAAAAATTAGCTAGCATTTGTTGCCCTTAACTCAGAGAAACTAAAGCAGATACCTTAAAAGCAACTGAGGTCAATAGGAAAAGGGGACCAGGAATTAGATAAAAGGTTAGATCAAAAAGAATTAACCTAGAAGGTAACACCCACGCTCAGGAAATCAATGTGAGTCAATGCCTTGTATAGCTATCCTTATCTCAACCAGCAAAAACCCTTGTTCCTTCCTATTATGGCTTGTACTCTCTCTACAACAAAATTAGAAATAAGGGCAAAATAGTTTCTGCTGGGTATTGAGGGGGTAGGGGGTAGAGGGAGGGGGTGGAGTGGGTGGTAAGGGAGGGGGTAGGGGCAAGGGGGAGAAATGATCCAAGCTTTGTATGCACATATGAATAATAAAAGAAAAAAAAAGCATATTTTTTCTCTAAATAGCATAGTGGGGGGAAACTTTAATTTCTCAGTCAGTGCTAAGAAAAATAACTTCCAAAACAAATAACATGGTCTTCAGAAGATCACAGTTAAAACTATATGCAGGGCATGGTAACTAGGTGAGTGAGCAGCTGGTACAATCTTTCTTGGTATGTTAATAAAGATTTTTTCCAACTAATTCATTATTAAGGTGTTATACTGACAGCACATGCACTAGTAAGGTAGTTGTGGGGCAAACTCAAAAACTCTATCTGTCCCCAAGCCCACATTCAAGGCAGATTTCACTGTCTGATCATGGCAGTCTTTTCCATTGATCTGAGCTATAATCTCAAAAATCTTTCTCAACACAAGACTCTAGACCGCAATTATGGATTGATCTGAACGGCCAGAAAAATGATACTAACTTTTGTCTGGTATTAGAGGAATCCCTGAGAGACTAGTAAGGAATAAGAGAATGAAGGAAATGTTATATTCAGGACTGTAGGGATGATGTATAGAGTGGAAAATGATTTGGGATAATACTGAAAACAAATACAGCTTTATTCATCAACTCTTTTAGAAACAGTGCTAGGCGGCCAGGGGCAGTGGCTCATGCCTGCAATCCTAGCTACTCAGGAGGAAGAGATTAGGAAGATTGTGATTCAAACTGGGCCAAAAGTCAGTGAGACCCCATTTCAATCAATAAAATGCTGTGCTGCACAGTGGTGCAACCCTATCCTCCCAGACACATTGGAAGCATAAATAGGAAGATCACGATCCAGGCAGGCCTTGAAATAAACATGAGATGCTATTTGAAAAATAATGAAAAAAAATAGGTCAAGAGAACTTGGCTAAATGGTAGAGTGCCTGCCTACCAAGGGCAAAGTCCTGGTAGGACTTTTGGACCAGTACCACCAAAAGTGTGCTAGACATAGAATGTGAATTGCTTCTCAAATATGAATGATATTCTTATTAATGAAAGTAATAGCATGACATAGCCATTCTTAAGATGTGAAAACACACTGCATTTCTTATGTATTTAAAGATTATTGCAATAGCAACATAGCTCTGGAAACCTAATGATTCACCAATTTGATTATTTCCTTTTCCTTAGTACTACCTCATAAATTATGACAACGTAATTGCCAATGACTTTCTCACAGAATTGCAGGCTAAATAAAAATACAGATAATGAATTATTCTCTGTTACCACATTCATTAATACCAAATTAGAAGGTGCCTGCATTAAAGGCCATGAAGAATTACCCTGAATCAATTGAGAAAAACTAAACTCAATTTTTATGTTAAATGTGATGGAGTCCTAATTTGAAATAAAAATTTTGAGACATTCATATCTAATCAATAATTAATCACCACATTCAATAAGAAATGAAAAAGAATGGCCCTTTACGTCATTTATAGGATTGGAGATAATCAGAAAGCATTATTACAGTTGTGTATCTATTACAGTTCACAGAACGGATACACGCACTAATGTCAAGTTAGATTACAACAACAGTCAGCATCTCATTAGTAAAAAAAAAATCAGTCAAAACATCACTGCCTAATGATTTGCCCAAATTTCAGACTAGTGGAAATAATTTCCTTTTATTAGCATCCTCTAATATTTATGCATCAAAAACACATGCATATGTATTTGCTAAAAAAAAATTCAAGGTGCATAGTAAGCTTGTTTCCCTAAAAATGAGGCATTTTGAAAGCCTTCCCTAAAGAAGATCTAAAGCAGCAACACATTCTAAGTGATTCATTAAGCCAACTGGCACTATGATTGGCAAATGATAGGAACTAAAGTCTATGTGTCAGTAGGTTGAATGGACAAATGAAAGAATGAAACAGGATGATGTGAAAAACCTAGAAATACAACTTAGAAGAGCTGCATTCTAGTGTCTCCTTTAGAATCTATGTCACGGAATGAAATTCACTGCTCTTCAGTTTTTCCAGGTATGAACTTAGAAAACTGAGGGAGGTGACAGGTAAGACCTCTCCCATAAATATGACTCCATGAAATGTGATCAGGCAGAGGCAGGTTTCATCCTATAAATGTCTCATACAACACATTCTCCAAGGCAGTGAAAACAATGTTCAATTTATTTCAGTGAGCTTCATAAGAGCCAAGTCAGACCTGTGGAAATTAGTTTAAAGACTTGACGATCACAAATTTGAATGAAGCATATTAGAGAATGCCTTCTGACAACACTTCCCTTTTTGAAAAGTGTAGAATATCTATTTCAAGACAATAGTGTCATAATTCTAAACCAAATTCTCTTAGTAAAGATTTTGCCTTAAGCAATGACACAATCCGTTAAAGTCCACTATGGAAAAAAAGATAAGACATCACAAACACTGAAAAAAATGTGACAAATTGTGACCTCAGGTACACAAGATGACACTAGCATTCTTGTCAATAAACTCAATATTTAATGTCAAATGATTTATGGCTAATATAAAATTTCATTTCTCATTACAGTCCTTCCTCAAAAATTCATTCATTTTCCACTAGCATTCAATAAATTTAATCTTAAGATTTGCCCATAAGATATACATTCAAATTAGGAAATGAATATCTCAAATCAGACACTTAAAATAATATTTGGATCTCACTTGTATAACATGTCAACCTGTGTGTAAAGAGATGTAAGGAGAATATCTTAGACCAACCCCTCATCTAGAGTGAAATCAATGGGCATAGATTCAGTGACCAGTCGAATGCATGTGCCAATATTGCATAGGATGCCTTTGATTAAGTCAATAGAATGCAAGAAGTGAGTTAAAAAATGAGAAAAAAATACAGAGGAGAAAAGAAAAAAAGGAAAACTAGTGAGATAGAATGCAGAGTATTCATGCCACCAACAATTTCATTGATTGCCATTTGATAATAGTCACACACTAACTACCGTACTTTCAACTACAGACAGTAAGTGGCTATTTTCTTCACAAACATCTCTGCTTTTTGACACTCCATAAAGCTGGCTGCATCTGAGCCAGTTCACGATGTTCTTTCTAAATGTTTAACATGATTATCATAGAAGTCAAAAGGGTTCTGTTTCTTCTTTTCTACATCTGTGAAAATATGATGAACAACTTAAAGCGGAAGTTTCTCTTTCTGCTTCGCCCTGGATGTACTCTAGAGCGTTCATGCTGAAATCTTCATTTCTAAATGTACTATAAACATTAGTCTATTCAGAATTTACTCTGAGTCCATTTGCCAATATTCCCTGATCTTTAATACACTTCAGTGATTGGCTCCATAATTAATATCTTACTGAAATCTATTTTATATGTCTTCTGCAGTGGATTTTCCTATTTCTTATCTACTCATTTGATTAGCTGTAATCATTTCTGTGATTTGAAACTTACTTATGTTTTTCCCCATTTTTCTCACTAGGCTTAAATTGATAAACCCATACAATAAGAGATGTGTTCTTTTGTATATCAAAAGCACAGATAACAGGTAATTACTTGCCAACATTTTCTCACTTAAAAAAAAATCCAGCATTTCCTTTCTCCACACTAGGAACCTGGCAAAAAGAAACACGCAGGGCTATTATTTGTAAGAGAATTTAAGCTATTCAACTATAAACCAAAAGGTTTGGCTGATTCTCTAATTACTTAATCCTATTACTTTTAGGAATGAGAACACCTAATTATTTCATTAGACCTCATATCAAATTCACATGGTCCATGGACAATGTATATGAATAATACAAATAATATACATTTACTTCCCACTGGTTAAAAAATACAACACAATTGCATTGAAAACCCAAATGAATAAAAACAACCAGCAATTGAACTAAAATTTTTAAAAAAGACAATCCATTTAGATATTCTTTATGGAGTTATTACATTTCAATAACTCCTGTCATCTCAGGGATAGTGGGAAACATAAAAGAGGAGGATAAAAGTCCAGGCCAGCCTGGGCAAAGTGAGACCCTATCTCTAAAATAACCAGAGCAAAACAGCTAGAAGTGTAGCTCAAGTGGTAGAGCACTTGCCTAGGAAGTGCAAAGCCCTAGTATAAAACCCAATATAGAAGGAAGGAAGAAGGAAAGAAGGAAGGAAGGAAGGAAGGAAACTGCCTCAGATTGAAGGTGGAACATACTGCACATATACATAGAAATATCATAATGAAACTCCCTGGAGTGTTATCAAAAACAAACAAAAATGGCTTTTTTCCAAAATAGAGAACATGAAGGTAAAACAGGTCCTCTCTAGGGGCTGGTACCAGTGGGAGGGGAGAGGATATAAGGAAAGGGTATAGGAGGGTGAATATGGTGAGAATATCATGTACACATGTATGAAAATGGAAAAAATGAGACATGTTGAAACTATTCTAAGAGTGGGGGGGATAAAGGAGAGATGGGGTGAATTTAAGATATATTGCAAGCACTTTTGTAAATGTCACAGTGTACCACCAGTACAATAATATGGTAATAAAAATAAAAAAGAAAGATTGAATCCTAGATTTTCTAAATTCCAGGTGTATAAAGACATCAAAAGCACAATTCATCATGGGTAATTTTGACATCTTCATTAAAATCTGCTTAGGTTCAGAAATATAAGGATGCATATATAATAAACCTAAATGGATCTATTCACACACTGTGGATTAAAAATTGATTGGTAACATGCTTTTACCTATCCACTTAAGTTCATAATAGATTTCTGATATAGATCAATACAACATATAAAGACATACCCCACTGAAAGTAATAAACAATATACACTTAGGAAACAAAAGTACTTCTGCTATATGCACTACTTCCTTTCAGGTAACTCTCAGCCTAGTAATGATCATTATTCAGTGTACAGGAACTGGAATATATGGGAAATTATTCATATTTGGTCTGGGTTAGAATACGGCTCATAGATAAGCTTCATGTTTCTCAGTGGGAAGTAGAGCACCTCCCATGGTGCATTTTGAAAATTTGTAGAGGCCTACTCCACCTTGTAGTAAAGTTATTCTTGTGTACTTACTGTTGAAAACTTTATTATATATTATAAATTTCTTTTATTTCTTTTTATATTATAGCCACAACATTGCATTGATTTTAAAAAATTAATAAGGATAGACAAGATATCTAAGGATTTTTTTCAAGATAGTAACAAAGCCTTACAAAATGTTCATTTTATAAAGGTGAATTTGGGTCTTGGGCTCAGAACTATCAGTTAAGAAAGACAAACATGCAAGTACACAAAAATAGATTATGAAAAGTACCAAAAACAATATCATGTAGCAAGTGCTGTAGGAACACAAAATCAAGTGTAACTAAGTAAAAAATTAGGAGTTCAGTTACAAAATTAAAGTGTTATGGAAACTAGTTTTGAAAGGTGACTAGAAGTTCCAGATAGAGCTCAGGAAAGGCCACCTCTGCTGGAGCAGGTACAACCAAGGCGCCGCTGTGTTGATGGTGCAATGCGCAAACTATCAAACACAAGGATGACAAGTCAGTTTGGAACTCGTGCCTTTTAATTCATGTTAAGAAGTTTCATGTTTACACTAGGCATGGTGGTACATGCCTATAATCCCAATTACTTGGGAAACAGAAGTAGGAGAGCTCATGTAGAGAGCCTGGCCCTAAACGCACGAGACCCTGTCTGAAAAGTAAACTAAAAGGAAAAGAATTGTGGGCATGGTTCAAGTAGCAGAGCACTTGCTGACCAAAAACAAGGCCCTGAGTTCCATCCCCAGCACCATCGCAAAGAGAACAAGAAAGTTTCATCCTTGTCAAGTAGACGGTATAAAGCCATAAAATAGCAGAATAACTTCTGTAGTCATTTATAATTTCCAAAATATACAATTGTTCTCAATCCTTTGCTGAGAGAAATAATTACTAAACTTTTGATACTTATATTTTGCTTACTATATTAGTTCAAAGGGTTAGGTACTCCATTGCAGGCTTTGAAAATACCTTAGAACATTCAAAGCAAGACTATGATTTTGAATGCAAATAAAAAGTAAATAATAAATGAATATTGAGGGGCTGGTGGAGTGGCCCAATGGCCCAAGTGGTAGAGTGCCTGCCCACCAAGAGTGATGCCCTGAGTTCAATCCCCAGTACCACAAAAAAAAAAGAAGAAAAAAAAAGAATATTGAGTTTAACCTATAATGCTATTTCAAAAATATTCATTTCAAAATGCTATTCCACATGAACATACAACCAATTTACTTGAATTAAAATACATATTTGTTTGATTAACTTTTAATTCTACCTCTTTGCTTCTTTTGTAACAAAAGGTGCTTCTTCTGAAAAACAGACTTCAGTAGGAAAATTCCCAAGGAAATTGTTTAATAAACATTCTATATGAGATAGCATAGATATTTTATCTCTTATTGTAGATAGGCAAGCAGATTAAGCACCGAGCACAAGATTTAAAATCCATTTTCTCATCAAGAGAAATGTATGCAACAATTTATTTGTACAAACAAAACCAAAGCTACAGATTACAGTATCAAAAAAAAATCTTTCCTTTCTTTAGACAATTTTGCCCAACAGCTGCTACTGGAGATTTGTTGCTACAAACAAAGGGAGTTAGAAAGTGATGGACTCCTTTCTGTTATATCATTGTTTTTTAAACAAACCAATGTCCTTTCTACCTCTGATCCTGTAAACCTGCTGACCCTCCCACTAGCTATTCCCAGTAGGTCTCATAAAACCAAGCTGTGAACTCAGAGTTGTCCAGTCTAGGGGATTACGCAGGCCCATGACCACCTTCCTGCCCCTTTCCTGACACCGAGCGCTCTTGTATATTCATATCTCATCTATCTTGGGCAGGCTACAGAGTTTCATACCCTCTTTGGTTTTGATCATTACAAGTTTCCACTCCTGACTTATTGGACTTCCATATAGATTTTGCCTTAGGATGTCATGGGAAATTCACTTAAAAGTACTGGTGTCTCAACTGCCCATCTCACCCCTAAACAGGAAGTGCCCTTTGACATCCGAGGGCTATGAGAAACACTCTTTTATCTTGTTTGCCTGACCGAGGTTTGTGAGAAAAGGTATTATATGTGCGTGCATGTGCACATTTGTGCAACTATACATTTGTATAACCTTCTAATGTTAGTAAGAAAGATTAAACTAACTTGGAACAGAAATTATGTGGTGGGAAAAGATACTAACAGAAGATAACCCTCTGGAAATATTAAATTAAAATCAATCACATATACTCAGCTGTTCATTCTCTAAGCATTCATAGCATGAAGATAAAATAACTGTTAGGCACATGAGTGTGTTTTGAAGAGCCCTAAACTGGTCACCACAAGAATGTTGCACATTCTTATTTTATTGACAGTGTTCTCGTGGAAACGTAAGCAGAAATAAATGAACACAATGGGAGAAATAAAAAGGTTAGCTCAAACAGAAAATTGACAAAGTGGTTAAGTTTTTACATAGAGATGTATTGACCTTAGAATGCAAATTAAAACAATATATTAATTAGGTCTGCAATTATCCAAGTTGGAACAACATGGATAAAAGTGTCAGGTGTTTTCCTGTTGTGTCTAAGCTGCTCTATACTGCTGTTAGAATGCCAAGACCATTCTAGTCTGCTGCAGGAGCATAAACAGAGCAAAAGGTTTCAAAGGTATTTGGTAATTTTGTAATATTCACCTAATTAAGTCAATTGTTGAGAAGAATTAAACTGTTTGGTTTAATTATGAAAACTCTGAGTTTACCAATCTTTGATGTAGCTTTTAAATTAATGTCTTTATGTCTAGTAATGTATCTACATCTCCTTTATTTATTTCTTTTTTTTGGTGATACTGGGGTTTGAACTCAGGGCCTCACACTTGTTAGGCAGGCACTCTTACAACGTGAGCCACTCTGCCAGCTCTTTTTTGTGATGAGTCTTTTGAGATAGGGTCTCAGAAACTATTTGCTGAAGGCTGGCTTCAAATCATGATCCTCTTGATCTCTGACACATGAGTAGTTAGGATTTGTTGCCTGGATCCACCCCGTTTGTAATGGCTACCTACTTTATAATATGGAAAATATGATTCAAAGAATTTGGATTACAGAGGTTAGTGAAACCAGACCATAAACTTCCAAACTTTCTGCAGCTCAGAAAGTAACAAACAAAATAGGCATCAATGTCCTACTGAAAGGTCTCTGTTCTTGCTACCTCTATGTGTACGCAGATAATATCTGCAGTCAAATCTGGGAAAGCACCACTTGCTCGGTATCCTCTCTTCTTGGCATCACTCTCCCACCTCCAAAGACTGTGTCAAATGCATAATCTATTGCACAAACAATAGATGGAGATGCAGTCAGCTGTGCTCTGAATTAGCCTACCACATTTTACATACTCCTAGTACATACACAACTCGTTCTGTCTCGAGGTGTATCTCAGTGCAGAGCACACGATTGGTATGTGTGAGGTCCTTTATTCAATCCCCACTACTACTACTCATAATAATGTTCTGATGTTTACTCTCAAAAGAGATCCCTGGATTTGTCCTTTGTAATTTCTTTCTGCTTTAGGGAGGTTACAAATAGGCAAGAACAACATTTCTGCTCTCCTCTTTCTATCTGAAGTCTGAGGTCAATGGCAGAGAAGTTTTAAAGTTAACTGGCCTGGCACAGGAAATTGTGCCAGGCCAAGGGAAGTGAACAGAACTGCCAAGAGGGAAGTGAGCAGAACTGCCAGGAGTCCCTGCCCATTTTTATGTACAGGTCGTACAGCCAGGATGACCATTGGGCAAAGGGCCCTATGAATCTGCAACCACGAGGAAAGGAAGGACAAGAAGAGCCATTCCCCTCTGTGATTGCAAAACAGTTGCCGGAGTACACTGGGGTGCTTATAGTGACCCATATTCCCAGACAATGTGTGCTGGTGGGGATATGGGAAATGGTCAGGAAGATCCAGATCCCGCCCCCAGACTCATGTACTAGTGCTTATCTGTATCATACCATCCAGTGTTTAAGTACAGCTGAGGAAGAATCAAATTCTTCTTCTGCATATTAGAAAATCCCAGTTAAGCAGTGCTCAATGTTAATGGAATACTGTCTCTCCCTCTCCTAGCTTTGCTATGTTATTACATTACTACACACAAAGGTAGCTTCCAGTTCACCTCTCTTAAAACGAGTTTTGTTTGTTCTCATGAGTTCCAAAGATAGAGTCTAGATTAAAATGTCATTTACATCCAAGTAAGAAGAATAACCAGGAAAATAATAATTTATGAATAATTAAGTAGACTTGATGCCGTATTGGAAAGGAGAGATTTCTAATTTACAAACCCCAAGATAACATGGATTTCAAAGACTGAAGGGTCAGGGAACAATTAAAGATGCAGACTGATAGCATTGATTACTTATCAATGATTATATCATTACTGATTGGATCTCATTGAACTCCTCAAAGGTGAGATGATTGGAGATAAAAAATCAAAGACTAAAAGTATCATAATAAGATTTATATCTCTGAATTTGGTGTTAGTTCTGAGAAATAAAAAATTTCTGGATAGGGAGACTGAAATTAGGTCTAAGCTTGCCTTCATTTTAGAATTAACATATCAACAATAAAACAAAAAAGTCACTACAGATCTAAACTTATCAATAAGACAGTTAGGAAAAATTGTATTTGTTTAATATATTTATTTAAGTCTTTATTTACCTATATTTATTTAATCTACATAAAATACAGGAGAAGAGATGAGTGGAAGAAGCATTTCTAAGTGGTTATAACACCAAGTTCAAGTTCAAGTTTCCAAATATCAGCAAAGGCCATATCAATGGTAGTTAAGCTAAGCCATATCTTAGTTACCTTCCACCCATTGTATCTTCCCTCTCACCTTGATATCATTAACACATATTTATTGTACCTGTGGTCACTCACAACCCCATGCAGGAAAGAAACTAATGGTTGCAGGAAAGGTTGACTCAGACAGACACCTAGAGAGGCAGATTCACGAATAACCATATTTTTCGACTTCCCTCCAATTGTCAAAATACAAACTGTGTTCGAGGCTGGAGAACATGCTTAATTATTTCTCCTTATGCTAGTTTTGCTTCTGTCACCTGCTCTGTGATCTCTAGGCTTTTATTTACAATGAAGCTGTTGGAATAGATACTTGCTTTCTAAAGTATTTTTCAGAAATATCTATTTAACTCACTTCAGAAGTTCCCAACTTTGAGTGTTTACTGAAACCAGTAGGAAAACCTGAAAGAAGACTGATTTTAGAGTTCCTATCCAAACCATTGAGTCAGAACCTCAGAAATGACCACCAGGAATCACTGTTGAAAATCTCTAGGTGATTCTGATAATCCTCTCAATTTCACACACTCCATTAAATCTCTAGATTAAAAAAACAATCATATCTCATGAATTCTGGAATCACAGGACAGGGTTTAGCCATTAGAAGAATTCAGTAACAAAACTGCTTGATGAAGATGTGCTAAACAGAACTTGTGCATTTTGGAGTTGCTACTGGGTTATGTTTAAAGGCAAGAGAATAAGAAATAAAGCTAAAAAGTATGTTCATTTAATGTCATGGAATTATAAACACACAAATCTGAACTCAGATTTAAATAAACAGAGATATGAAAAATAAATCAGGAACTAATTACATGATTAACAAAATTGTTTAGCTCATCATATTCTGTAAATTACTCATTCTTACAGGCTATATTTTATCAATCTGACCTACATTTTTGGCTTCAGAGTATCATCACAGAGAAAACATTAATCTAAGAAAAATGGAATGACATAACAGAGCTCTTCATGGATTCAACACACAGGTCATTCTGATTTTCTTTGTCACTCGTTATTCTTTCTTGGTTTGTTTGTTTTTCAGTTGCCAGAAGAATTAAAAGTTAAACTATAAGCTGATGTAAACTTGCCTCTGAGTTAAATACCTGTTCAGAGTTTAGTATAACAATGTCAAACATTCCCTACTAGGAAGCTATTAATCCTACAAGCAGAGGCTCAGAATGAAGAGAAGAGGTTGTGTATTAGTGTGTGTTTTGTATTAGTTTATTTCATTATGATGTGAAATGTGCTCCTTTGCATTTAAATGGACAGAAAAAGACTAAAGTATTACCTTGGGGTTCATTAAAAGTGAGCATAAGCCTATCCATTCATTACATTCTCACCCAAAGTCTCTTCTGGTAAAAAAAACTGAATCACCAGCACAAACAGCTGGGTTTGTGCAATGCCATGCTGCCTGAATACTATTGTTTGATGGGTTTAATGTCACTTTTGTACTGTTATATACCACAGAGGGAGATGTTGAGCTGCATCCAGCAGGGCTGCTAACATTCTGTAGCTAATTGCATGCAGCTCCATGACAGTATTGAAGGAAGGACAACTCTGCATATGTCTCAGAAGGGAATAGAAAGATATTTTGTTTATAGTCACCCATCTGTCTAGTCACAACAGAATTATAGAGGAGTATAAGCCCTAGTTTAGTGTGCCCTTCAAGAATGATTTTCTCATCTACATTCTATCAGCTACCTCACAGATACAGGCTAATGGATGTGGTTTGCATCTTCCTTGCTAACAAAAATATATTTGATTTTCTAAGGTTTTAACCAAAGTCAAATCCTTCTAATAGACTGCATAACTATATAAACAATATTGCTTTGTAGGGATTCACATTTTGAAAAGAAAAATGAGCGGGGGAAGGCAAAATAAAAAAAATCAAATGCCTACAATTAAAACTTACCTGTATTTATTGTGGTCTATGACAAAATTAATGGCATATACATAGCTCTACATTGGAAAAGCCCCCAAATAGTATCTTACCACAGTTTTTCCTTTGTGGCTACATAAGATGCGGAAAGGTTCAATGACTTGCCTAAAGTTCAGGTATTGACAGCCCAGAACTCCATACCTACACATCAACAAGCAGCTGAGAACCTGTTTCATTAAATTCTTTTTTATTGTCACTCTAACTACCTAAACTACTGGAGCATTAACGGTGCCTAACAGACTCAATGAGACTTATATAAAAGCAAGATAATAAACATGGTAAACAAGCCATCTCTTCCCAAGGAGTCTGCCTCTCTTAAAACATCTGAAGCTCTCTGTTTTGTTACTACAAATCTCTAGATATTGTATTTTACTTGTGTGGACACAGTATCTATGTTCACATCAACTGTCTACAAGAAAACTTTGTGTGTATACTGAGCATCTGGCACATACATGTATTGAAGATGAAAGAAAAAACGCAAAAATTAAAAGTCCATCAGAATTAATCTAGTCCCCAAATAAATCATTTCTATCAAGCCAGAAATACACCAGGTAAATAATCCAATGAAAGGAATGTTTTACCAATGTAGAAGTTATGTGACCCAAAGCACTATAATCAAAATTAGTTAGTTAAACAAGAAAACATAGGGAATAGGCACCACCAATTGTTGACTCTGATTTAGTGTGGATAAGATTGAAGATGAATTCAAACATTAGATTTACCTCAATTTTCATTTTTGAGTTTTCTTTGACTATACACAGAAGTTTGTTCATCAGCTTTGGTTTTCCTTAGTGACTCATTACTACATGACATTGTATATATTTTCTCTGCCTACCAATAATAGTATTTCACTTTCCCTAATTACTTTATTGTTACCTGATATTGAATGATATTCTACGTGTCTATTTGCTCTTTGTCTGTCTTCCCCATTAGAATGTGAGTGCAGAATTGTTTTATTCACACTGTATATTTGGTACCTAGTATCTCACACCTGTATTAAAGGAATAAATTAAATAGAAAATGTCCATTGATAAGTTTAATTATGAGAAACCCTAGATAAAAATGTGATTTTTCTATAAAACTACTTATTATACTTTATTACTGGTAAAACTCTTGATCAATTTGTTTCCAATTCATCCAAATCATGTTGCTTGATAATAAGAGCCAATATTAATAGTTTATGCAAAACCTAAGATAACTGGATCTGGCTATAATGTAATTAATTATTTTTAATATATTCCTTTGTGAATTTCCTGATGTCTCAGTCAGACTCCAGGATGCCACTCAAAGCCTATTCCACTCTCAACATTTCTAAGCTGCTTTCTCAAGTTAAGTAAATCAGGAATCATTATACTCCCTACACATGAATTCGGATCTCTGTTGTCTTTGGAACAGGTAGTGAACATGTTAAGGACCATTTTAAATTTCAATCTAGTTTTGAAACTCAGAATAAAACATCTTTTATGACTATCCCTCTATGTGTAGACTCTGCTCTGTCAACATTATCAAAGTAAGAGCTCATTATCCATTAGTGTTCTCCTAGATTGCTTATTTTCACAAATCCTGTTTTCAGTTTATCAAAGAGATGGGCCACTCTGATTGGTTACCAAAGTATGTCAATGCCATGGAAATAAATATCATTGCTCTATCTATAGGAAAACTGAAGTATAAGACATTGAATCACTCTGTATTTTCTCTAAAAGTTTTATAGCTTCAAAATAAAAACATATCAAATACATGTGATAATAGCATCCAATCCCTTCTGATTAAGGAAGTCCAATATTAATAACACCTGTGTTCTTGAAAAAGTTGTGAAAGTCTTTGGATTAACTGACTCTAGAACCTGACTCTATCTAGATTTCTGATTATGTAACTGTCTATCTTCTTTTTGAATAGATCTTTTGCATTTGACTGAAAAATCTAGCATTACTCTTTCTTTGTTGAAAGATTACAACAAGTTTTAAGCATACAACTATTTTTAATGTGTGTTTCTACAGAGTTAGCATAAGCTCAAATTACAAGTTTGTTTTATAAATCTGCTTCATCCAAGGAACAAAGAGAAAAGTTAAGTTGGAGATATTTGCTCCATGTTTGGCATGTAATGAATAAATAATAGCAGAAGGCTCTACTTAAAAACCTATTTCTTCATTGGAGCAACCCCTGTTTGCACAAATTTTTAACATTTCCACATAGTTCAAAAACCTTTCTATTATCTAGAAACCCAAAGGGCATGCCAATTCTGGGATTTTAATTAAAATTTGAAAAGGAGTTTTCATTTCAGTATGATGACAACTGTCTGGAATAATGAATGCAACATTGTACTCTGTCTCCTCCACAATTTAAAGGCATCTACCCATGAAGCTCTGGCACAACGAAGGGCTGCCAGAGAAAGACAGAATAATGCTTGTCATTTAAGTGAATTTGAAAAATA
Source organism: Castor canadensis (assembly GCF_047511655.1). NCBI lineage: Eukaryota > Metazoa > Chordata > Mammalia > Rodentia > Castoridae > Castor > Castor canadensis. The sequence goes on from NC_133395.1 coordinate 17,098,826, forward strand.
GTTCCTTGCTGCTTTGGGGTGGAATGTCTATTGGCATTTTAAAATATATAATAATGGCACAATCTGCATAATCACTTGTCAGTTAGCTTGGGTAGAGCAGGCCATGGAGAAAACTGATTGTTTGAAATACACTGTCTTGATAGATGTGGATTTCATGATCATTTTAAAGCTAGGAAATTAGCAAAAAGTCGACTGAAGAATTTGAACATTTTATAATTCTGGTATTTTTTGTTCCTTCTTATAAAACACTGACAGTCTTCTCAAGTGACAAAAAATGTTTAAACAGTTAATGTAAATATTGTTAAAATAATAGCAAATGAACAAATGCATACTTTTGGATTTCTAATTCTATGCAAAGTGGAATATCTAAACATGATTGTTACCAACTAGCTTGAGCTATCAATAGTAAAAATGATAGACTAGCTGACAAAACTCCATTTTTATCTGTGCTTTTGAAAATAAAATCATGATCTGAGCCATAATGGAAAAGTTTTGAAAATACTCCTTTGCACATATATAAGCACATTTCAGATTGTTATTTTCCTGATGGCCCTATCCTTTTATATATACACTTCAGCTCCATTTGATTGTTTTTATGATATATCTTCCATTTTTTTTATTCACAACAAGCCTACATCATTATAGTTGTAGTGAGTTTCTTATGTATAACATTTTTTATCTATTCTCCCAATCACTGTCTTTTGACAAATACATTTAGACCATTTGTATTTAAAGTGATTATCAATGATATTAGGGCTTAATTTGTAGTCTCAGTGGTGACCATTTGAGAAGCACATACTTCCTTTCCCACTCACCAGTAGTAAAAAAGCTCTTTCTCTCTCCCCACTGGGGTGGTGTCAAAGGAGACCAATTAGGATAAAACTTTATACCATTACCCAGAAGCAACAAGGCCTCTGTTCCCTCCATGGTACCAGAGGAGATCATATGAAAAGCTAGAACTTCTAGTAATCAGATATTAGAAAACACTAACCAAAGCAAGTAAGCATGGATATTTTCATATCAGATAGTGTAAGAGCAAAGAAAGATAAGGACCGAAGACAGAGATGGGTGTACATAATGATAAAAGAGTCAAGCCATCAAAAAGGTATACTAACCTTAAATGTATATGCACCAAACAACAGAGCCAAAAATAAAGCCAATACAGAACAGAATGCAGAAATCAGTTAACAATTAGAATTGGAGACTTCAAAATCTTTCTTCAATTAATACAACTACTTGGATGGCAAAGATAAACAGGACTCAACACTATCAATGTATAAGATCAAATTGACACTTAACATTTGTAGGAACACAGTCTTTTCAAGTTCACACAGATCACACAAGATGGTCCTGTCCTAGGTCCTAAAACACCAACATACAGCATGTAGAAACATACAGCATGTGTGCTCCAGCCACATTGAAATTAAACTAGAAATTGACACAAAGAGAACAGGAAAATCTTCCAACACCTGGAAATGAAACAACCTCCTAAGAATAATCCATGGTTTAAAGAGGATATTACAAGATAAATAAATTAATTTGAATGAAAATTAAAGGATGACACACAGCTAAAGTAGTGCTGAAAGAAAAGTCTATAGCACTAAATGCATACATTGGGGGAAAAAGAAAAAGAAAGAAAGTCTCAAATCAATCATCTAAACTCCCACCTTGTGAACCTAGAAAAAAAAGAGCAAAATAAACCCAGAGCAAGCAAACAAAAGGAAATAATAAAGAGCAGAAGTTGCTGAGGAAGGATATAATTGCACAATGAAGAGTATTAATGGAATAAACAATTGGGTCTTTGGAAGGAACAATGAAACTGACAAGACTCTAGCAAGACTAAAAAAATAAACAAAAAAAGAAAAAAACCACAAATAATCCTATAAGTAAGGAAACAGGGGATGTTCCTTGCTTTTCTTTGTGAACTTAATAGTGGCATCAGGATAACTACCACGTAATTAGTGTTATCCTTCAAAAAGGGACAAATTCCTTCTTATTACTGTTTTTTAAAGCAAGTTCTTATACCAGGAATTCTGAATGTGCAGTTCTTTCTCATTAATTTCCAGTACTGCAACATCAACTGAGCAATGCAATGTTTTCTCTGGTGATGATGAAAGTTTAAGCTTGAAGGTATAAATAATAAATAAGCTTTCCAGGGGTTGGGACATTGTTTCTTTTGTAATCACCAGCACATTCCCATCATCAAGAACAATGTCCACTGTATCTCAGAGACAGTCAATATTTGTAGAATGAATAATTGAAGGAATTCATAATTGGAAGGGGTGCAAACAGTATAAATTAGGAAACAGACAGGGAGTTTAGAATAAATGCTTGATTTATTTGATTTTATTAAAAAGAAATCCATAAATCAGAGCAAAAGTCATGAGAAGGATAGAAAAATTGGGGACAGATTCTTGCTTATGTATAAATGTGGTATAAATTCTGACTCAAACTTTTCAATGTCCCTATTGTATTTCAACCCTACTCAGATAAATGGGTTATAGATCATTGGGAATCTGCTCTATTTGAATGAAATTCTTTCTCATAATAAGCTGCAAAAATTATTATAAGACTTGCCAAAGGTAACCTGTAAATAACTAACCTTAGTGAAAAGTAGATATAAGTGCAGAATAAAAGGATTAGAGCAGTGCAGATGGCTTATTTTAGAAAGTTAAATGACTTAGTACAGTGATAATTTCTGAAAAGGAAATTGAGCTTCAGTGAAGCATGCATGTCCTCTTCTACATTATCCGCAACAGTGCATGTAATTTGCACACATTTAATTAACTAATAAAACACTTATCAGTAACATCAGGTTTGAAAATGTCATTGTTGATGACATGCTGCTCCATCAGGGTTTGGTTGATTGTATTTTGCTTTGTTAACACTAAACTACAACATGTTTAAGAGTGCTATCTAGTGTTCCTCTTGCTTATAAATATTTATCAATTTATGCAGTTTATTGGACATTTTACATGTTGGAGATAATTTATAAAATTGTGCAAAGCAATGCCCTAACCAAAGTGTACTTCAAAGAAAAACCGAAGTACATAAAGAAGCATAATTGCAGAATAATTCACTACACCACAAGTTGTGTTCCACTGCAGCCAAGATGACCAGAGATACACAATGTATCTCTTATTCCACAATTTAGGTTGCTTTTAACCCTTGCCCATGACACAGAACCTCATAAAAGCAAGAAAATGTTTCTATGAAACTAAAAGCTTAAAGACAAAGTATGAATCTATGTTTTGAACAACATAGTAAAACTTTTATTATATATTGAACCCTATTAGTCAATGGACATGAAGGAATTAAGACCCACCACTCTCTGTGATGGAGAGTGTCACATGGATACTATCAGTTTAGCCCAGGAAGAAACTTTAGGCAGACAAGAGATAGATGGCAATAACACAAATAATGACCTTCTCACAACAGAGATCACTTTCTGATTGCTGAGTCAGAATCAGAATAATTGCTCTCTCAAGATAACTATAAGTATCTATAAAATTTATAGTCTATGGTTCCTTAAAATACATACACATGTATGGTGAGGGCATTTATACTAACAAATGTGACACTTCTATGGACCAAGGTCTCATTGTTGGGATCAAACATTTTGCCTCATAACTCTTTAATTCATTGATTTAGAAGTCACTATATTTCAAGCAGGTAAATAAATGAGAATAATGGCTATATATTAAAAAATTAATAACCTGTGAGTAAGGCAGTGTGATTGGTATTGTGGAGTTGTTTAAAACAAAACACTTGAATCTCGAATCCAGCACTGAAGTAGTAAGAAAACCAGTTGCAAATGATAGATTTGGGATTAGAGAGGGGACCTGCAAGGCCAGCTCAGTCACACTTGATGTCATATGAACAAGTATTGGTGAGAAGGAGTTGGAACTCTTTTGTCAATAACAGAGACTGGAAAATGCCAAGTATTTACGTGAAGAAGGATGTCAGGGAGGCTTAAAGAAAAGTCATGAGTTCCTCTTTGGATGGATGAACTTGTAGTTTGTTCTGGAGGGTCCTAATGAAGACACAGCAAGCAGTCAACCATGCTGGTCCATAGCTTGAGACATCAGAAGCTACACCTAATCATAGGGGTGCTTGCTGTTGGTATTGGGTTGAAGGTTGAGTAGAAAGAAAAATAAGATCTGGATGAAAAACATGTAGAAAAGGAACATGAAGCTAAGTCTACTATATATTGGCTGAATAAAATATAAGGAGAAAACAAAGGAAGAAATGCTAAAGACAAGAAGGAGAATCAAGAAATAGATGGAGAATGAATTGGAAAGTGTAATTAATATAAGCATCATATTAATGATATGACATTGAGTGTTTCAGAAAAATAGAAAAGAACTGATATATTGTATGTTCAGTCCTATACAATTATGGCAAAATCTACAATGTGACAATCTGGTATAGACACACACACACACACACACACATATATATATGGATTGGTATGCCTGAGTTTCCTTTGAATTTCACAGGTAGTTCATTTATTTTTCAACAAGTTCCACTTAATTCATAACATTTATTATCCCCTCATTGTCAATAGATTTGAAAAGGGAGGAAAGCTCCTAAATGTCACATCACAGCAATATGTGGAACCAATAATTAACCCCAAACAACAGTTTTATTAATATGTTTCCTTTTTGAAAAGTAGAAACAATGAAATTGCCTTTGTGCTTTAAAAATGATTGACTTCTCATTCATCACTGTGATTTTCTTGCTAGCTGCTCCAGCTTCATGAAATACATTCTCCATGAACTTTATTTTCAGCTCTAATTCCTGCACATGGTGATTAAGCCAAGAAAAAAAAAAGTAGCATTTTTCTTTGTTCACCAGGAGTTATCTTTTTGGCAATATAACTGGTGATATTTTCTAAAGCACAAAACACACTGACATCATATGAAATGTTTAGGTAGAGATACTAATATATTTTGCAGCCATTTATCAGTACAACTTTGGTTTCTGACTGTCTTGACCTCTCTTTCTACCTAAAAACGAATACTTGCACTATTAGGCAGAAGTCAGTGGGGCGAGAAATGTTGGAGACTCTCATTTGTACTTGCTAAGCAATGCATTTATTTAAAAAGATGCAGGGCACTTAAAATTTTAATAGCCACTGAGTACTCCCTGGGGAAATTTTTATTTAGGACAAAATGTACAACAGTTGCTTCCTGAAGATTAGTAGAGCCAGTTGGAACATTAGAAAATCCTTTCTCCTATGTAAGACCACAAACTCTTCATTATTGATAAAGTTACTTCCAAATTCCCATTATAACTGAGTTCTAATCCCACAAATATTTATTTGGAATTTATTAATTTGCCCAATCAATTGTATGTGTATATAATCTCCATCACAGAGTTATTCTTTTAATAAAAGTCATTAAGAAAAGGTGAATGTATTTTGGCACCTCTCCTTGAAATTTTCTGGCCCTGATGGATTAAAAAATAGCTCCTCCCTCTTATCTGCTCCCCTTTTGGTGAGTTTTCAGCCTTCAATCAAAGAGACTTAGTCATAGGTAATATCTTTCTGGACAACAATATTGCAAGTGGAAGGGATATTGGATCTATTACCTGAAAACTTAAAAACAAAGGGACTCGTTGAGAAGAACCAAACATACTGAATAAGCTCTAGAAGGCTTCAGTGGAAGCTCCAGAATGTCTCTAGGAATTGCTTTGCAGAGGAGACCTGATGCACAAGGAGCTCGGGTGCCTCTGAGCTTCCAAAACAGACACACAGATCTTCCTTTGAGTCTTTGTATGTTGTGGTCTGTGGAGGAGAAGTAGCAGTGATATTCTGAATCTAATGGATGTGGAAAACGTTCCCTATCACACTCCAGTAGCTGATTATGAAAGTATGGCCTTATTTATCACAAAACAGAGTTCTCTTTTGACTACTAATTCATGACTTTGAGTCTTAAGACTGTCTATGATCATCTAGCCATGAGTGGAAGATCAACAACTGAGAATAGACCAAACAGTTGTGATTCTACAAGTGAATAATCTTCTCTCGGAATTCCACCAGTTATGACTGTCTGCTTTAACTGGCAACAGCTCTGAAAGAATACTGGCCAAAGGACACTACAAACTTATTTTGCCCACATTGACGTCATGTTTTTAACCATTGAGGTTTTCTGCCTCACCACTTCTTCTTGTGTCTTTCCTCCATCTGTATCTATTAGCATATGTACATCTTAAAATATAATAGGAAGCATTTTTTTAAGCAGCAAAGTCAGGATTCTTTCCATTTATGTTTTGTGCAATATTTAAGTATTATTTGTCTTTTTCTGAATATATGTATTACCTATTAAGTGTAGAAGGTTTGGAAAACATTTTTAATACGATAAAGAAAGGCTATATTTAATCTCCTGTCTCCAAATAACACACAAATAATGACTGCCAATGTCTGGTCTATATCTCATGAACATCTACGGCATAATGGCTTATTATAATAATAATTCATTGCTTTTTTTCATGTTACAGGACAAGTCTCATACAGTAGGAAGGGGAAATATACATGTTTTCATCTTAGGGGTTTGCAGGAAGGAATTAGAGACAGAAGTAGGGAAAGTAGGATGTCAGATGCTTTCAACTTTCATCCAATATTTTGGAAATGGCATGGAAACAGACAAAAGCCACGGAGTTTTTGATCATTTTCTCTCTTTTAAATGCTAAGAGGAAACTTCCTCCTGGCTCCCAGGGGTTCCAGAATTTCAGGCATGCAGGAAAGAAGCCATATGGCATGAACTCTGGCAGAAGCCAAGGGCACTGCAGCCTCAGACTGTGGGATGGGCCACCTGAGCTGATGAATGGATATAAAAAAGTTCAAGATTTCAAAAGGAACCTGCAGCACCTAACAAGATGTGGTGAGCACAAGATGGCCACATTGTGCAGATTTCAAGGGAAGAGTTCAAGCAAGATTTCAGAGGACAGAGTCAGACCAAACACCCGTTAGATTTAGACGTCCAGACCCCAGAACGACACAGTGGGTGCAATATCGTCAAAGGACCTGCACCATCTCACTAGAGGCCTCTAAGTCTTTCACGGATCTTGAGAACAGAAGAGGAAAAGGCAGAATTGACAATGAGTTGAACTTTGTAATTACTGGATATTTACCCAAATACCCAGAAAGTGTGTGGAAATTAAAAGTTACAGTCCATCTTTTCCACCTACTACTACCTAGCAGGCTGGGAAATCCAAAAGAAATTAATTATCAATTATGCAAAACAGATGATTCTATTTTCCTGCACATCTTATTTGTAGGTATTCAAATATTTTTATTCACACATAGTGCACTATAGGAATCTCATATTTCATAAATCTACTGTGTTATTTTACACACAATCATAACCTTAGACTATGCTAACTTTTGGGTTACAGTAAAGTGACTTCTCATTCGTGTTGCTTTGTATCTGCTTTTATGTCATGTCCTTCTGTCACCTATTCACAAATCCATTTTGTAGTCCTGGATAATTGTCCAGAGGGCCAGTGCCCCTATTACCACCGTGACTCCTGTCTCTCTTGTCATCCACTTTGATTATATAGATTGTTAGATCCACATTCCAGTCTGGTCTCTGAATCCTCACCACAACCTTACATTTGCCTGTTCTGGTTCTCCAAGTAGTTTTCACTCAGGGGTTTCAATGGGTCTTCTGGTCTCTACTTGCTGCTCAGTAGGGGATGCTCTTTATCCTGCTCTGCTGTTTTTAAACTGGAGACAATAGCTTCTGGAATGATGTTCCTTTTCAGGCTCTCTCTGGGAGCAAGAGATTTTCTTTACCATCATGTTCTTAAGTTTCTCTTTTGGAAATTAAAAACAAAAAAGCCTTTCCTCTTCTTTCAGTGACTTGGGGGAAGCCATAAAAATTCTGTGTTTAATACAGAAGCAAGGTTAGGAGAACAGCTTGCACTCTACCAATTTTTCTTTTAACATGTTTAAAGTTTTTTTAAAATGTTTTTCTTGCCCAATTACTTGTCATTTATTCAATATGGCAAAGCAGAGAGATCAAGAAAACAAATGTTTGAGATGTTCTGCATCTCCTCTGCATTGAACAGAATGACACACTACAGAGTCCCATAGGCTCTGCTTGTAGCTTTATCTTCTTCCAGATAAATGACTCTCCAAGAACCTCTACTTCAGACTCCTCACTTGACCTTGAAATGTTTGCTGTCATTGATAGCCACCTTTGAGTTCTCATATCTCTAATGCCTCAGACATCTTTTCCATGTTTAAAAAGCACCTCTAAACATACCTCACATTATTTAAACTCCAGACACACATGACAGTGTAATATATTTTACTTCTATTTCACACATTCAAGCATTTTACATATTCAATTCAATTTATCATAAATACACATATGCATGTACGGTTTGATTTGTAAATAGAAGTTACCACTATTTCCCAACGCAAAGCTTTTTAACCACATTGAGAATAAGCACATTACTATCATCCCATCCTACAGGTGAGGAAGCTGAGTGGTAGAAGATTCCATCACTTTCGTGAGATAATAAAGCTAAGAGAATAAAGACAATGTAATGTGATAACATGAGCAGAAAGAATTAATCTCTATTTTTTAATTTTTCAGTGTTGGGGATAGAACCAAGGGCCTCAGGCATGCTAAGCAAGCACTCTACCACTGAACTACACTCCCAGAACTAATCAACATTTTTACACAAGCATATTAGTACATTTCTATCTATATTTGGGCTGACAAATATATAAACTGCATTTTTTCAATTAAAATATTCTTCAAGCATCTATTACACATTACCTATTACATACTACTTATTATACACATTAGCAGATATGGCCACAAAAGCCAAAACCTCAACTCTTAAGGTATTTTCACTCTTGCCACAGCCACATGACATAAAATGAATAAATTTACATTCCCCAAAGACATGAACAGAAACAACAGAAGAAATGTGTCTTAATTTTTTTCTTTTTAGAGAAAAGAGATTGATTGCTGTTAGAACCTTAAGACACATGAATTTCATGATGACTATTCCCACATGATAAAATTGGATACTCATTATTGATTGCTTCCAGGTGGATTATTCAGCCTTTAGACTCAGATTGCATTGTTCAAATCCTGACTCTACCATTCAAAAGCAGTAGAATCTCTGACTGCTGAATAGTAGGCACTAATAGTGCCTTCCTTGCAGTACTGTAAAGACTAAATGAGAGAATGCAGGGAGGTATTTTTAACAATCTCTAGCCTATTGTAAATATTCAATATTATCAGAAAGATTACATTCTTGCGTTCCTCTCTAAGAATAACAATGTTCACCGAGGCTATATCCCATGAGCCACTAACAGGTCACTTGCAACCATGCACCTCCAAGTTCCTCAAGGACACATGGGAATATGGTTCACAGAGTCTCAGATAACATCAAACATGGAGGTCCACATTCCAGTGTAAGTAGGAGAAATGCGGTAAGCAGTATAACTACATTTTTATAAAAATATTTATTTTGCTCAGAGATGTTAGGGTGCCAAAAAATGTTTTCTGGAGTCAAGCATTAAGCAAATTAATGTTTTTATAGTATTCTATATTTAGCTCCTCTCCTCTTTGCAGATAATTTCATTATAGTTCCAAATAAATGAACACGAGGAAACAAATCAACACCAAAGGTTCACTTAAGCAAGCCCCAAATCACACAGTTTTATTCACCAGTGCTGTTCATTTTGGATACACATTTTAAACTAGGCAGACACAACCTGCAACATATGAAAATCACCTATGAGCAACTTAAAATTCTAACTTGTTCAGCTTGCAGAAATACAGTATACAATGAAGGTGATTCACTCTTAAGGAAATGGAATGACCTGTCTTGATTTTACAGCCACCAGATTATCCACCAAAAGGAGGAAATTGGGCAAATGCAAATATCAAGAGGAAATTTACTTTCTTATTTCTTTCTGTGTTCTGAAAACTTCAGATTTGGAGTTGCTACTCAGAGATCTGCTCAGAGGACTCATCAAATTCTCCTAATGCTGCTTCCTGAAGTAGCCTGGCGACCCAGGATCTCATGCAGAAGCTCAGTTCTATATAATAATCAGATACACGTTTCATCCTTGCACCCGTATCCATCTCTCAACAAGTCAATTCCATGTCCTGGTCTCAACACGATTACATTATTGACATTTCTCAGCTGAAAGGCTCCTGCAAATACCATCCAATTTTCTAGCTCTTTCTGAAAAGATCAAAAGATACACCTTGCATAGTAGAGAAGAATTTACACTGATGGCTGTCTTTTGTCTTGAATACCAATGCTGTTGGCAGTGTTTGCCTGGAGCTAACAGGCAAGTCTCTATGCTAACTAACTGCATTCAGTCAACTAGAGCAACTTTTACTGGACATAAAATGTTTGTGCTTCTGAATGATTTTTCAGCTAGAACAACCTTGAGGCAATGATCTTCAGGGCTTCCTAATTAGGGAAGTTGGCAATCAAATGAGAAATCTTGTCCTTAGAAATCAAACATATGTCACGTCTGAAAGGTCAGTGCCCTCAGATTCATGGCTCATATTCATGGAAACATTTGCTATTGCAGTCACAAAGCCTGAATCTGTTTCCACAGCTTTGCAACAAACCTTGTTGAAGGAAATTATCATGAATACTCATTCCACTGAAGACAAAAGAAGTGTGTTGTATTTCACAATCTATTACTTAAGTCTGATATTCCTTTTAACGAGCTAGACTATTAATTGTATGAATTTATCTAAAAGGATGATGTTATTCTATCCACCTTCATTTATGTGCTGCAACAATGAGGACCAAATCTCCTTTTGTATCTCTGACCTTTCTGCAAAGCCAAGCTTGTATTTACATCTGGCATTGGAACATTTCCACCTGCACATGGTTCAGGTACATGGTCAGAATCAAATTCCTCCTTTCCTTCAAGTCAGCTTTTTCTCATGGCAGCTCTGTTTCTAGTTAAGACACAACCTTTCTGAATTCCATGTGTTCAATATCACCAAGCTCCATACTCCCAGTTCTACATGGTTGACCCTTCACCAATCATTGCTGAATGCTACTACTCACATCCCAACATTTCTCACACCCATCTGCTTCCTTTTTATTTCCTTTCTCCAACAACCTCCAGCATCACCCTGTCCCAGGATCTCACCAAAATGATATGGCCACCTCATTTTGAGTTTGTCACTTCGTTAAGTGACATCCTACTTCATTTTGCATCATGAATGCCCTTGTAATATAGGATTAGTGTGGTAGCTCACACCTTTTGTTTCTTAGTGAGAATCATGTATATGACTAAAAATGACTTTATATCCCTCAGAAAATGTTTTTGATGTAGTTATGTCAACTCAAATTATAATGGAAAAGAGAAAGAAAAATTAGAGAAAGGGAGGATATTAATAGTTATCAAGATATAAATAATTGTTAATTGTTTTAAGAGGATGACTTGCATTTACTCTTTGTAATTAACTTGAGTGTAATTGGCATATTGAAGTGAAGAATAATCTTGATGATATATTGTAAGTACCTTGGTAAATGTCGCAATGTACCCCCAGTACAACAATAATAATAATAATGAAAGAGTTATCTTGAGGGGTGTGGGGGGTGGAGCTCAGTGCTAGAGAGGTTGACTAAGCCCATGCAAGGCCCTGTGTTCAAATCAGAAATTATTTCAGTATTTGAATTGAACAGAACTGCTAACATAAGTTTTTTCATTGATAAAAAAATAGAGAGGGGTTAAGTTGCTCATGGGAGACTTCCCATTTCTAGAACGATCCCCCTTGCCTTTAAGTCTCTGCTCTCTCATGCCCTCTCCCTTTTCACAGTTATACACACCAATGCACAGAGAAGTGCCTATGTTGCCTTCTTCTCACCAAGTGACTTCTAAGTCTTTATTCTATCAAGTGTGACTATCTATTATGGAGCACATAGTGTTAAATTCTTTTTTCCTATTCTAAATCTACCAATAAAAGCACTTCTTACTGTGACTTGCCTTTCAAATTACATGAAGCTGATACTAGTGAACAAAATCTGAGCATCCCAATTTCCCTGGACAACCTAGCTTGAAATCAGTGTATTGTCCCATGTTTCTACTCCCCAGTACCCAACCTGATATCTACAACCAAATGGTTCAGACCTAGGATCTTAACCTTAAATCTTTGAACAAAATACTAATGGTCAAAGCAAACAGGCTTCCAATATAGGCCCACTAGGGTTTGATAAATCAGTGTATTTTATTGCTTCTTGTTTCTTCTCTGGTTCTTAGAAAAAAAAAAGATCATAATATAGTAAATCTGATTTATCAAATCAGTTCCTTGGAAAACATCAAGAGTTCCACTTGTTTCTCCTCAGATTGTCTATCTAAAACACATTTCTGTAACTAAAAGCCATTACTTAGATAAAATATTCTTTCTTAGTAAAGATGTATATGAATTTTGTCAGAGACAGATGAGAAAGTACTGCAAGAAAAGCAAGCATCGTGAATATTTACACCCAAGTAGCGAGGAGGGAGCCCTAAAAGGAGTAAAAGTAGCAAGGGACATTAAACATAATAGCAAGGAATTCAGCCCAAGTTACCTGTAGTACTTAGGTGAGTAATCATGTACAGAGGAGCAGATGACCCAGAGAGCATGGCGTGCTGGGGAATTGCCTTCACCTAGGCATAAATCTAGGAGTCCTAAAAACGCCAAGTAAAATACTCTTTCAAAACAAGCAATTGTTCTTCATTTATCTGATAGCTTATTCACTTTTGAATGTTGAACACTATTTCCACACTGCATTAACGAGCTTACAGTGTCCTGGAAGAAACGAGAGCATAAACCAATAATTTCATTAGTGGTGCTTAAGTTATTTGCTGGTGTTTGCTCTTGATGCTCTTCCAGTGTCTCTAGGATACTATATGTTTCTTCTTACTGTCCTTCAGCTTCACTGGATGCTCAATGCTAGTGTCCTTTTCTGGAGGTTCCTCCTTTCCTAAGTTTTTCTGTAACAGGTACTATGAAACTGTTTTTCCTAAAAAAGCACTGACTTCTCAGTTAGGCCCTTAAGTTAACTGAAAGCCAGAGAAAGCATCTGTATCTCCGTTGGGCTTCATGTCTCTTCCTGTGAGTCTCTTTCCCCTATAGTCACCTTGGGTTCTAGGAATATCAGGACTGACCAGTAACATCTTTACAACAAAAGCTGAAACTGCCTCCAAGGAGATAAACACAGAGCCTTCTGGGACAGGCCAAAACCCAAGATGAGGACAATTTTCTATAATGACGAGGCTGCACCCTAGAAAATCATCTACTAAGAGCCAGATTATTCTCCTCATGTGATGATAGTGATAACAACTGCTCCAGAACGCTTTATAGAACCAGAACTGACTGTTAAATCAAACACACCTCTCTCCTCCTGCCTTAATTCTTCCTCCATTTAAACCAAAATTTCACATCTATATCCCGAAGATGGGCCAAGAACTTACCTGCCTCTTCCTGCAGTGTCACTGGGCAACTTAATAAATTTCCTTTCTCTGTGCTTCACCACTACTTGTCTTTTTATTTGGCATATTGGGAACATAGCCAGACTGATGTGGAACCCCACGGATTGGGCGTTTGCCTAGAACTACCAGTCATATTCCAGACTTCAGTCCTTGGATTCACTCTTCTCTAGTTCTTTACTCTCTCCAGTTAAGCTCATCTCATCCTATGGCTTTATAAACCAACTTTATGCTAAGAGCAGCCAAATTTATAGCTCTAGCCCAAATCTCTATCCTCCAGAGATGTATATCCAACTACTTCTTTGAAAATCTAAAAACGTCCCAAGCCAAATCCCCAATTTCCAATCCCTCCAAAATATCCTTCAGTTTTTCCTTCTGCAGTACCCCCATATATCCTTCCCTTATCTCATACCCAAGTAAAATATATCAGCATCCCACCACATATTAACACCTTTGACTATACTGTCTTAGCTTTAACCATTTTCATTTCTTTTCTGGAACAATGATTCTCAAACTTAAAGTTTGCCTAACTCACCCGGGGGTGAGATATATACTTTGTGATATTACAAAGAACATTACATGATAATAATCTGAGGTAGAGCTTAGAAGTCTGCATTTCTAAGAAGGTCCTAGGTAATGATGAGGCTGTTAGTCCAGAGATCACACTTAGGGTACAAGGAGATAGACACCTCACTTAGAGTCACAGGACCTAGAAATGAGTCGAAGAGCCTTGTAATTGTCTTCGTGATTTCATCTCTGCCCACATCCTCTGGAGTCTACTCATCACAACAATCTGAGCCAGTGTATTTATAATGTAAATCTGTACTCTCCCTTGCTCAATATTCTGGAAACTTTCTATCTCACTTAGAATGAAATTGCAAGGTCTACCAGACACAATAAAACCTGCATTACCTTACCTTTATAGGAGTTCACATCCTTCCATTCTTCCTTCCTTTACTGCATTCCAGCCATACTCATCCCCTTCCTGGTTTTCAAAAATGTCAAGCAAGTTCTCACCTCATAGAAGGTTCCTTATATTTGGAATGGTTTTCCCTAGACATCCACATGAACTTCTCAATTACTTTCTTTATGGCTGCGGTCAGTCTTTGTGAGGAAGGTTGCACACACGTATGTGTGCACTCACAAACAAATGTTTCTTATCTTTTTTTAAGTGTTTCCCTGACACTTAACCACTTGCTAATACCGTACTAAATATTTATTTTCTTATCCTGTGTCTGCCCTGATATGAGAACTCTGTCGAAAGCAGGGATTTCATGTTATTTAACAAATGAGGAACTGAGTAAATATTTATTGAATATAAGAACATATATTTAATGTGATAATATAAACAGATTGATGCTAAAAGATATTAACAGAGAAATACTATTATCTACCATTATTGTCAAGCTCCCTTTTATGTTTAATGTTTTAATTATGTTGTCTTTAACATACTCCAAAACAAACATGCCACACAATAAATTTCAGCATGGCACTTTTAGAAAATCCAGTAATAAACATTCCCCAAAGAAAAACTATTTTTAATTTGGCATCTTTTGGGGGTGGGAAATAGAGAGTGTAACTCAAGAGAAATTAACTAATTTTATTCCAATAAGAGGAAAACCACAGTTTAATGGTTACAGAAGTAGCTTTGGGATCAGTCTGAGATCAAATATCAGTTTTGCCACTGGAACAACCACTCAATATAAATCCTACTTTCCTCAACTTTTGAATAAACAAAATAGGATTACTTCATGAAGAAGCTTTTAGAAACAAATTAAGTAATGTACATAAAAACCAGACTCAATACAAGCAAGAGTCAATGTTAAAATACTGAGCAAATCTGTGTATATAGCTTGCTGTTCAAATGCAAAACTTCTCCAAGAGGTTTCAAATCAGCAAATTCAATTTGTGCCAAAAAGTTTGCAAAATATAAATTGCCTGAATTCAGTTGTTTCACATACTAGGTACTTTGTGTAAGAAATTGTATATTACCCATACTTTTGGTACCCATTGCTGTGTTAACAATAATCCATGAAGTGCAGAGCGTTAAAAAGAATAAAAATTTTAAAACACTGATGCATCCATTCCATTCCTTTTTAAAATAATCTATTGGGGTAAAATTCAAAGAACATAAAATTAGCCATTTTAAGGGGAAAACTTCAGTTGGCATTTCAGAGATTCACAACACTGTGCAACAATCACCTCCATCTAGTTCCACAGTATTTTCATCACTAATCCCATCACCACTGGTAGATGGGTGACCTGGAGAGTAACAGGAAACCCCATAGTTATCTCATAACCATTAAATGGTTACTCATTTCCCCATCCCCCAAGCCTTTGCCACTATGAATCTGCTTTTGTCTCTGTGGAGTTACTTATGATAGACACAACAGATAAATGGAATTATGAAATATGACACTCTGAGAGTGGTTTTCTTTCACTTAGCACAATGTCTTCAAGGTTTGTGCATGCTGTAGAATGTACCACCACTTCATATTTTTATGGCTTAATAATATTCCATTAAGCATACATACCAGAATTTATAATTCCTTCATTTACTGGTAGATGTTTGCAGAATTATCTCCTTTCAGCCATTGCAAATTTTGTTGCTGTGACAATACTTATACATGAACTTGCTTGTGTACCTGGTTTCAATACTTTGGGGAATATACCTAAGAGTGTCATATCATACATCTATGTCTAAATTTTGGGGGAACAGCTAAAAAGAATATATTTCTGTGGTAAAAATAAAAAAAATAAGCATCTGGGAATATCAAGCATAGTTGCCTCAGATATAATGTTTCTTAAAAGTTAAAGTTTCATATGGTACTGAAGAAAATATCTTTGTCTAGTCTTAATTGTTGTACAAATGGGCATACAGATTTAATATTCTTTAAAAGGAATTTAGCAAGTTTAAATTTAGACTACGAAAAATGACCCTGTGAGTCACAGCTGGTAATCTTGAATGAGAGCAGAGTCTGGAGGTTGAGTAATAGCAAGCTAGTCATGAGCAAATAACCAATTTTTTGGAATACTTTGAATGGCAGTTTCTCTATTAGCAAAAATAATAATATGATTGTAATGATTCTATAATTATACAGCCCTAGTATAAAATAGATGCTCTTTCAGATACTTTGTTTTTGGTATCCCTGGGGTTTGAACTCATGATCAGACATTTGATAGGCAGGTGCTTAATGGTTCAAGAATGCTTGAACCATTCTACTGGCCCTCAGACAGATGGTTTTGAAGTATGAAATCTTCTAGTCATGTAACTGTGCACAAATATTGTGACAAATAGGTAAACATGGACCACTTAGCTATTTTCAACTTCTAAAGCATGTCTAAAAGAGGCATTTTAGGATAATCTACTTCGTAGGGTAGCAAAACATTTCCAAACATTCAACAGTATTAGTTGAATTATGCAATGCATATTATTCATCTTCGATTTTAAATTTATGGAAAAATGCCTGAGATATTAATTGTTGAGGATATGATAACATTAGCTCAGTTAAACTGAGTTAGTATTTTGCCTGCTGGGAATGCTGTTTACCTCTCAGTCTACTTTTAACATATTTACATTTGAATTTTTAAACACAATTACATTGTGTTGTTGCAGGAAATGTGTTTTTACTGTCTGTGCCCATTATATTCCACTACAATCTAAATATCAAATTACCCTATATTAGGACTTATATTTATTACCAATATATCATGATTTATAATAAAGATAATTTCCAGGATCTAGTAACTTTGCTGATGTGCTCTACATTTACACCTCTCTGAGTTTGTGTCTGCAAGTGTTTAGATGTATGTAACTTTTTGTCTTCATGTGAAAAATAATAAAAATAATATATTAAATACAACTCACAAATTAATGTGGCAATTCTAATCTAGTAGATTTGCTCAAAGTCAATGTGACAGTTATAGAAGTGAAGGTGAATTAAAGTATTCTTAATATTTGCTTTACCTTTTCTCAGAAGGCTTATAGTTCATATAAACTTCAGTCTACTTGAAGTTCTCTGGATTTTAATACAAACTATTCTAATATGCAGCTGTGATTAGTATAGGTCACAGTGAGAAATGAACTGATAAAATTCTTAATGTCAGGTATAATAAGACACAAAAGGCCTAGAATCACTTTGATATTTTAAAAATAGTGAAGGTCATGGATTTGCAATTACTTGTCTAAGGAAATCATTCTGTACTCTAAAAAGTGTGTTTTAACCAAAACATTTAATTGATACAGTGTTTGAGATATTGAGGATTTATTTCCTTTTAAAACCAAAAATGATTCATATCGTGTCAGGGTCAGCAAAAGAAAATAAAACCCAAAAATGAATTTTTTATGTTATTCACTTGTTTTCATTTACTGGGCTCAATCTATTTCCATATCTGCAAATGTAATAAAGACCGCCTCACAAGGTTGTAAACGTTAAGAGAAAGAAGAAGTACACACACACCTAAATTATAAGATTTCATGAAAGAATTAGTTTCTGTGAACTTTTATTTTTATCTATTAGAATTAACCCAACAATTGACTTAAATTATACTCTTGTCTAAAGGTTATTGAATATGATTATCTAATTAACATTTATTTTATATTAACTTCAGTTCAAGTCATTTTTAACTTTTCACAGAAAATATTTGCAATATGTTGGGATTTGCAAAATAGTTGCAGTTCTAAGAAAGGAAAAATTAAAACTGATATCTACTATGAGTAACAATAAAACTAAGATGAGAAAGAAAAAGTAGTCACAAACTTATTTATTTTCCTGGACAGAATGAGAAGCATCTTTTAGTATTGATGCAACTGTTCTAAAAAGACTGTAGCATAGCCAAGTATTTCACTGAGATGCTGTAAAAGCATTACCTGAAAAGTTTATAACTTAGGCATATTTCCAGATCACCTGTCTCAGTACACATAGTTGGCCTAGCAAATTAATCACACACATAGATTACATTAAAATAATCATCAGAGATACATTAGCTATCAAACTGTACATTTTTATACTCAACATTTATCATAACCTGCAGAGAAAGAACAAATCTGTTTAATGAATAAGGCTCTTCAGAGTTTGTGCACAAAGAAAAACCAACTTTTCTGAAACTAATTAGAATTTAAATCAGAATAGATTCTTGAAAATCTCCTTCATATCATGTCCATCAATGGTGCAATTTAGTAATTTTTATGGGAAGAAAAAGTTAACATATTCTGTGAGACTACAAAAATCAACATATTCCCTAAATTTTGGCAGAAAAGATTCAAAGGACTTGTCAAATCTGCTCTTAATTTGAAGCAATTATCAACGTGAATTAGATGGGATTTTATTCATTTCTTTTCTGAATTGTAAGGATCAAAAGTATATTGCTACCAGGAACCTAACATATATAACAAAAGCAATGAAACATCTCAGTCCATTACATTGCTCTTCCAAGGATTCCGTGATTGCCAAACTGAAGCTAATGCTTTGATGGTAGCTGAATGGATGCATATTCAAACAGAATGGTATTTTAGAAACAAAGTGGTAACATTAGTGACCTATATGTTCTCTACACAGGGAAAAATAATCTCCCATGTTTGTGACTACTCATTTACCCTAAGCCTAAGGGAGGGAATAAAAGACCAATGAAAGAAGAAATGTGATTCCAGCTTCTATTCATTAAATTTGCATGGGCTTTCTTTATAGCTACGAGGGGGGAAGAAGTTAGTATGACTGAATGTTTTATCTAACTGTGATCTGCAGAATGTTATATTTTTGTAGTCTCTGACAGATACCACTAAAAGACAAAATCTTTCTCAAAATTCTTTGATCAGAAATGGAAAAAGCACTTTTGGTTTTTTTTAAGTGCTTCTTGTGCTGTACATTAAAATGCATCAAACCGTGTGAACACCCAACAGTATCTAAATTGGTGTACCTGGCATTTTAACCAGAGGTATGGTAATAGTTACCCCTCATTCCCAAATCATTTCTCTCATCGTATGTTTTATGATGGGACTACCCATCCACATGAGAAAGTTTTACTAATGCATTTGCAATATCTTGAACCATCAGGAAGCAACTAAACTTAAAAACATCACCACAAAACTTAAAGATAGTCAAGCATGATGACATTATTTCTTCCTGACCTAGTTGTGTCAGCATAAATAAGCACAAACTTAGGTTGGTTATTTTGTCTAATGCAATATAAGGTCATTTCCTAAATTATTTCACTGTTAAAGAAATTGCTTTGTTCACACATAGTTTCATAACAACTTGATGTTATGTTAATTCAATTAGGTTTGGTCCTTCAGTAAATTCTCCCCCACCCATTCACAAAGAACATCAACAAGTGAGTAACATTTACTATCTATGCAATTCTGTCCCATTTTAACCACTCACATTATTACCAGTGTTTAACTTAAGATAATAAATTTATTTTAATTTGCAATTAATCTGTGACAGGTCAATCAAATGGATTGATTGAAAATGTTAACAATAATGATAATGCAGCAAAGTTACTGAAATAACCCACTTGATGTACTTTTAGTTAGACATACCTACATAATACATTGCACTATCTAGAAACAAATATCAATCCAGCAGTGCCTGAACATTTCACAAGTATAGCCCACTACACAACTAAACCATGTAGAATTCTTATAGTAGATTCAATTTCCATTTTCAGTTCGTTCTTTCAGTTCTACACTGCAGGGGCACAAAAAGGCAAAGATGTCATTCTCTTACCCTCAAAGTAATGGGTAACTGTCACCCGTGGACCTGTGGACCCTTAATGTGCAGGTGAATATGAGAACAGGGACTTTAAACTGAGGAGAAGGCAGCAGACGTGCAACTTCTGCTTCCCTCGGAGCACTTGAACTTTTCCCTATGTGCCTGCCTACCGATTTCTTAATGACTAGGAAGAATCCAGGCAATTATAAATAGGAAACAAGTATTAATTGATTTCACTTCACATTGCCCATTTATGCTTTGCTGCACTGTTTGAACAATCACTCAGATTAGATGCTTAAAGAAGTGCATGAATGTAAATGGACATCATAGATGTCAAACTTGGTGTGTTTCATTCTTCAACCCTTCACCTTCTCTTTAAAACTTAATGAAAAAAAAAATTAACTGCAGTGTTCTGACCACAGAGCACTTTGATCTATAGTGATTTACTTAGCAACAATTCAGCTTCATTTGTATGACACTAAAAGCAGTCATCCCATAAGGCTTTCTTAATCAACTAGTCCAGCAGCTTTCAATAAAGAGATTAACTATGGAATTTTAAAAGGGCACACTGGTCAGTCCATTCTTATAAATTCCACATGAACCAATCTTGCAAACTACAGTGAACTTTTCTTTACCTCACTGAAGAATTCTCTGAGACACTCAGATCTCAGCAAACACAGAAGATAAATGCATAATATGTTTTTCTCATTCTTCAAAACATATTATATAGGATCATCACTTTAAAACCATATGAGATATGACAACAGTTAATAAAGGGTATGATTATCACTAACGTTATCTAAAAGTGTTTAATTTCTAAAATACCAAAGAATATCCATCATAGGCTAATTTTTACCAACAAAGTGGCATAGGCAACAACTAACTAAATAGAACTCCAATGGCACCACAATTAAAGAGAAACTAAAAAGCTTCTGTAGGGTTGGTGGAGTGGCTGAAGTGCTAGAGTGTCTGCCTAGCAAGTGTGAGGCCCTGAGTTTGAACTCCAGTGTTGCAAAAAGAAAATAATCCTAAAAAGCTTCTATAAAACAAAAGAAATAGTCACTCAACTCAAGACACTGCTCACAGAATGAGAGAAAATCTTTGCCAGCTACTCATATGATAAAGGACTAATATCCAGAATATACAGGGAAATAAAAAAATTCAGCCCTCAAAGAATCAGCAACCCAATGAAAAAATGGGCATATAAATCAAATGTGGAATTTTCAAAGAAAGAGATACAAATGGCTATCAAATACATGAAGAAGTGTTCAAGTTTTCTGACCACAAAAGAAATGCAGATCAAAACTATACTAAGATTTCATCTTACCCCAGTTAGAATAGCTATGTAGGGTGTAAGAGGGTAAATATGGTGCCAATATTGTATACACACATACTTAAATGGAAAAATGAAACTTGTTGAAACTTTCAGGAAAGGGAGAAGGGGGGATAAAGGAGAATGATGGTGGGGGTAAATTCAAGTATAATATATTGTAAGAACTTTTATAAATGTCACAATGTACCCCCAAGCACAACAATAATAATAAAAAGAATGTGGTGAAACAGGAACCCTTATACACTGTTGGTTGGAATGTAAATTAGTACAACCATTATGGAAAAGAGTATGGAGATTCCTCAAAAAGCTAAAGATGTAACTGCCATGTGATACCACTCCTGGTATGTAAATCAGGATACAACAGAGACACTTGCACACCAACGTTTATTGCAGCACTGTTCACAACAGCCACACTACAGAAACAACACAGATGCCCTACAACTGATGAATGGATTAAGAAACTGTGATATATATATATATATATATACATATATATATATATATATATACACATATATATACAAACACACAATGGAGTTTTATTCAACTATAAAGAAGAATGAAACTATGTGGTTTGAAGATAAATTAGTGAAATTGGAGGACATAATATAAGGTGAAGTAAGCAAATCCAGAAAGACAAAGGATACATGCTTTCTCTCAGATGTGGAAGATAGATCCAAAGATAAACACATTCACAGAAACAAACATGATCATATACACATTTAAATGTAGAACGTGTTTGTGATCATGGAACCACACTATAGAAGTTGGGGGAGAAGGGAAAAGAAAAAAAAGTGATAGTCAACAATATCAAATTGCATCACATTTGTGCAGCTGTGGAGGTAGAAGACATAAAGATAGTACTGAAAGCTGTTGAATAATGGGGGTGGTGTAGGAAGGAAAGGGTAAGGAAGAGTAATGGGCTTAAACTAAGTGAAGTAAAGCATAATCACATCTGGGATATATCAAGAAACCCCTTTAAACATTGACTTTGGAATTAATAATGAATATCAGTACTATAATAGATACAGTGAATGGGATACTTGTGGGAAGGGGGAGGGTGAAAAGAGATGAAGGAGAAGGACTATGGCTGATGGACTTCATATGCATATAGAAAATAGAACGGTGAAACCTCTTGCAATTGCTTGAAGTTGGGAAGGGGGGGAAAGGCAGTGGCTGGGGAGATGGAGGGGGTGATCCTCATCAGCAAGGCTATTCAGAATTGTCACAACAAATCCCCTCTGTACAATGAATATATGCTAATAAAAATGGAAAAAAAAAAACTAGTCCTATTGGAACAGGATCAGACCCTGACCTGTTGAAAGAGCATGCCAAAACATGAAGACAATGTGACAATATAAAAATAATAACAGCAGCAGCATCAATAATGAGATCCACAACAGCAATGAATAACCATAGTAACAAGTACAGACTGTGTGCCGGGTACTTGTCGTGTGCATCACTTCACTGAATCCTCTTCACAGCCACAAGAAATGGTTTTGATTCAGATTTACCGGTGAGGATCATAAGCCCCAGATGGAGTAAAGAGCTTGTCCAATGTCACACAACTACTGATAGGGTAGAAAAGAACTGGCATTTCAGGTCTTACTCTTACTCAATGTTCTAGAAACCAAGGGACCCAAACTTTTTGATCACACAGATCATCAGTGAAATCATTTTAAGCACACAATATTAATGGATACGTCTTTATAAATCATGATCTTGTCTTACTGTGCTAAAATGTCATACATGTTTTCAAATGCATAAAAAGAAGAAAAGGGCTTGACATCAACATTAGTAGAACAGATTATCTTATGCATCCTCCACTAAGGTGTATATATATCACTTTTTTTATATTTTCTCTGGTATAAAAAAATCTTCATCATTTTTCCTAAATTTCTAGCAAATACCTTTTTTGTGACATATAAAATTAATCAGTTTATCATTAACACTTAGAAGGTGAAGATCAGCAAAAATAATTAGCGGTGGCAGGTGAACACACCACAAAAAAGGCTCAGGAACTGTTAGGCCTTTACAGTTCTGGCAATTACCGAATTAAATGATCCCATTCAAGTGTTGGAATCGGATGTGGGAATGTAGCCATAAATGGATGGGGCAGGCTGTATGAAAAAATAAGCCACAATATGGATCAAGAGAGAAACAGTACGGAGGAAGTAATGGAGCTCGAAAAGATGTAACCTACTTTATTGATGAAACCAGAGACCTGGAAAATAGGGGCTGTCAGGCTAATCTTAGATTAACTGGAAGTCCTCAAGGGAGATAAAGAAGAAAATACCTCACAGAGTTGGGCAAATTCACAGGGAAACAATATAATCCAAGAGAAATCCTGCCTTGGGGTATCATAAGTCCATTGGCTTCTCTCACAGAATGCTGCCCAAGGACCAGCTGGCTTCTCCCAGACCCCCACTTTGTAGGACATTTCCCCTCCTGGGACTGATTTTCCACTCAAAAAACAAAGAGGCTGGACCAATTGGACCATCAAACAGCACTAATATTGAAAAGGTCAAAACAACCTGGATGGCAGTGTGAGCCATTTGATGGTGGGATGTGGGAATTGTAGGAGTGTTCTTCAGGCTGGCTGTTTCTACACACTGCTCTGAAATGATTTATTTGTGTTGCTGATGGTTAGAACTTAGTGAGATGTCAAAAAATTCAATGAAACCATCAAATCTTAATTGGCCACATGCTATGGGTTAGGCACTTCACTGACATCAGAAGGTATTTGAAAAGTATACATTCAAGAGGCAATAAAACCCTTAAGATGTATCGCTAGAATGAGAGGAAAGAAGTCAAATATCAAAAGAGAGGAACAAAGAGAATATTAGGAGATCAAAGGATGGAGAGGTAGGCAGGCATTTGAAATCAGTCTAACTTGTGACAGGTGGGGTTTAAGGGGGCTGAAAAGGCAATTCCAAATAGAAAGAACCCAAGAGCAAAGGTGCAAAGGGTGGAAAAAAGGGTGTGTTAAAGAAATGTCAGCCAGTCTAATTCAGTTGGCCTGGAGCAGTCTTCTCAGAGTTTAAGAGATTATAATTCTATAGGAGGTCCTAGGAAGGCATTAAAAATTAAAAGGGAGTTTGTGTGCTGGGCTGACTATAGGGAAGGCAAAGGTGAAAGCATTTTTGAGTTATAAAAGCAATATGATGTAAAAGGGGGAAAACTGCAAGATGTATATGGGCTTCTGCAATTATCCAAGTACATTATTAACAGACAGGTATCATAGTTGTAGAATAAATGCCATTTACATTGGTACTAATTAACAATGTTACTGGTGAGTATCTAGAGTACCATAAACCAATTATGAAGCACTGGGTGTTTGCAATAAGAAATTTCTGTGCTCACAGGCTCAATGGTCTGGCCAAGAGCCGAACAGATGGGACCCTCTGCAAGCACAAGGAACACATGGGAGTCAGCCAATCTAAATGAATGTGTTAAACTTGATCCACACACTATATCTCCTTGAGTTTGCCAGCCAAATTATTCTGGGTTATGGAAATTAACTGTCTATTTTTGTGAAACCTTGCACTGTTTTGGAAAGCTAAGCAAATTTGTAGACACACAGGTCAAATGCTGGCCAGTGGTAGAAAAGGGTCCTGTCATTATTTCACAGGACTCAAGAACAAATATCAGATGGATTTATATTTTTGTGAAAAGGTAAGGAAGACCTGCAAAAGAATAAAATAGATCTACTGTACATAATGACTGATGTGTCTACATTATTCCCTCACACTTCTAAAGGGTTAGAATAGGAAAAGTAATCCAATGTTTCTAAGACTTCCAGTACATATTTCCAAACTTCTTTCTTGCATGGTTTAGACATCAAAGTGAGAATCACATCATGAATCCCAATGTGCATTGACATAAAAG
Source organism: Castor canadensis (assembly GCF_047511655.1). NCBI lineage: Eukaryota > Metazoa > Chordata > Mammalia > Rodentia > Castoridae > Castor > Castor canadensis. The sequence continues at coordinate 17,124,234 of NC_133395.1, forward strand.
TATATTGATAATAACAGAAACAGAATTTGATGGGTTCTATCCTGAACTTTTTGCTGCTTTACTTAAAGCCCGTTCTTATTTCTTCTCTGCCTTCTACACCATCTCATCTAATCCCTCAGTAAGACCTGATTATGCTAACTGCAAATCATATCTCAAATCCATCCATTTCTCTTCGTGATTGTTATCACTATGTTAGTCCAAGCCACCACCATTTCTCTCTCAGCTTATTTCCAGCACCTCTTATGGGTCTCTTAAGATCCTTGTGTCCCTAAGAATCAGTTCTCCACAAAACATGAGGATTGACTTTAAGAATTCACCAAATTCGTCACCATGAACCATAAGAACATCACGATGAGGCCTACATGACTCCAGCTGCCATTCCTCTCCTGCAACCTACCCAAAGTTCGGTTACATGAATCTCCCAAGTGCTCCTACTTCAAGACCAGCTGAAATGGTGAGCACTATCCAGCTACCTGCAACTCATCACTCACCTCCTCACTATCATTATTTAACAGATTATTCCATAAATTTCTTTCACTTATCCTCTTCAAAATTATTTTGTCTTATCCAGTTGTTCCACGGTCAACTATTTATTTTTCCCAAGTAAAATATAAGACTCACAAAGCATGATTTTTCCTTACTATTGTATTTGTAGAGCTTTGAAAATGCCCACCATATAATAGGCATTTAAATTTTTTCAATGAATTATTAAATAAATCACCTATTAGCACACAATGTTTACCCAACAAACATTTTCACTGCAGTACCTAATTCTAATTTTTAACAGATATTTTAATATGATGGATCACTTATCCATTTGGATGAATCCTCCTTTTCAAAGCAATTTCTTAAACTCCCAACTTCCTACGTTGTGTAAAAAGCAGAGTTTGGTTTAATTAAAACATGATTGCCTTGAGTATGTAGGCCATTCAGATACTCAAATAACACTGAGGAAAAATTGAAGCAGCTGAAACTAGCAAACAATGCAGAAAAAGAATGTTCAGCTTGCAATACATTTTTTACAAAGCATTATGCAAAACTGACCATTCTCTCCAAGCTCTGAAATTCATTCCTCCTGATTGTCAATTTTACTGTGAATTCTTTGCTAGTTCCCAACTCCAGGGTAGGAAGTGAGTGCTCATTTATTCATCCAACAATTATTTACTAAGCCCCTACTGTGTACCAAGCACTGTACATAGGGCTAGAGATACCACAAGAAACAAGACGCATTCATACCTGCCTAGAGCTTCTGATAATAAGTGAGGACACAGTGAGGGGCCTGTGTCTAACAGGATGGTCTTTGCAATAAATCAGGAAAGCATAAGCACATACTGAGCACTAGGTAATCTAGAGGCCATGTACATTTGTAGAGGATATGGCATTTCCTTATGGAAAATGGTATCTATTTCCACATGAAGAAGATACAGAGGAAAGTTATGAACACAAGAAATTTCCAAATATGGAATATTGGAAATGATGCATGTCCCAATATGCAGAACAATCAGGAGGAATATTAAAATGGTTCCAGATATTTGAAAGACCATCAGGTTGAGACGGATTAGGCTTTTTCTTTATCATCTTAAATCAGAACCAGGAACAACTGAACATAATGAATCTCTATGCTGGATATAAGAATTTTAAAATGATTTCCCCAAAAATGTAATAGGCAATTTCCGAAATATGTGAACAAGTTGTTCATCCACTAGAAAAGTTCAAGATTACAGCAGTGGTTCTCATTTTGAGAGAATGAATTTGAAATCACCTGGGAAGTTTAAATTACAAAACCCTAGGATTAGATTAGCTAGTTCACTCAACTGCTCTCTCTCTCTCTCTTTTCTCCTACCGCACACCACTTCATACTTCACAACAATATGAGAATCACTGAGGTTAGCATTGAGATAGACATAGGCTATTCCTACAGCTCATTTCATGTCTTAGAAAAATATATTGGTTCGTAAAATGCTGGATGATATCTCATCTCTAATGGGGAATGTAAAATGCATTAAATAATAACCTGCTTATAAAATTCAGAGAGATAATCATTCATGGCCAGCCACTAATGATGGTGATTAAGGAAGATGACTTTAGTTCAAACAAGCAAATGATGAAGCTTGAGAATGCAAAATGTTAAAGGGCCTTAATTAATACAGTAGCAAATTTTTCTTCTCAGCCTACTTTGTAGAACATAGTGAATCATCCTTCAAGGATAGAGATGAGTGACCTTCATATTCTAAAATTCAGCTAGGACAGAAATCACTGTCTAGAAACCAAAGTGGGATTTCAAAAGGTCTCCTGGAAACATGTCAGAGGTACATATAATAAGACTTATCTTAGCAAAGGGCCCTAATCAGAAAAGGAAGTACAGAAACTGATTTGGATGGAAGGACAATCCAAACTTCCTGATTTTCTGGTCTGGCTGCCTGTCATAATTTCAATTTTATATGTCTTACTGAAGAACTTATTACACTTGTGATTTATCTTTAAAATGTACCTTTCCATTCTTTCTTTTGATCCATTCAGTCATCAGCTGCTAGTGAATTATAATGCCCATCTTCAACTCCTTGGGGATAACAACTTTGCAGTTAGAATCACTCTTTTTGTTGTTTGCTGATTTATATTTATAGGAGGGAAAAGGAACAGAAAACATGAATACTAATTCTTAAAGTTAATAGCTTCCCTACAATATTATAAAATATTAAACATTAATCTATACAAAACTGAGCAAACAAAAAAGGCTCTTGGTGAGTCCTTTCCAAAGGAGTGCTCTACAGATATTAAGGGGAGCAAATGAAATTTAATTCTGCATCTGAGGCTGCAGGCTAAGTAGTGTTTTGGAAAATGAAAAATCCTTGGAAATAAAAAAGGAAAAGAGAACCTAGAAACACCCAGTCTTCCTGCTCCAACTACTTTCTGCTTTGGAAAGCCTGACCTGAAGGGTAATCTAAACTCACAAAAGAATATGTTGCATTTGTTAACTGAAAAATAAATATCCCCATCAGATAGGCTGATCTGCCACTCCTAGAAACACCCAGTCTTCCTGCTCCAACTACTTTCTGCTTTGGAAAGCCTGACCTGAGGGTAATCTAAACTCACAAAAGAATATGTTGCATTTGTTAACTGAAAAATAAATATCCCCATCAGATAGGCTGATCTGCCACTGTTTCTTTGCTTTCCTAAGAGTATACTGGATATCACTTTATTGAACTTGATGCATTAATTTTGGTAAAGAGTCCAAATTTTGGAACCAGAATTTCTGGGTTCCTAGAAAGGCGCTATCCTGTCCTCATATGGAGTTGAATATATTTTGTGCTTCCATTTTTATTTGTTTTGTTTAATGTAAAAATGAGGACAATGACATCTAACAAACAAGATTGTTTTTAAAATTAAATACATCAATACAGTTGGCCCTCCATATCAAAGATCCTACATACAAAGATTCAGCCAACTGCAGATCAAAAACATTCCAGAAAAACCTAAACATGCACAAACTTTTGTCATTATTCCATAAATAACACAGTGTAACAACCACTTACATAGCATTTGCATTGTGGTAGGTCTTATAAGCTATTTAGAGATGACTTAAAGCATACAGAAGAATGTAAATAGGTTACATGCACGTACTCTGGAATTTTATATGGGGAACTTGAGAATCCATGGACTTTGGTATTCAAGGAGTCTTGGAACCAACTTCCAATGGGCAACAAAGGACAAGTCTATAAGTAAACTACTTGGGATAGGCATAATATAGGTGTTAAATAGTTATCAGAGTTTTGGTACTTGTAGACTTGTATTAAGTAATTCTATAAATTTGAACCCTGAAGCATATAAGGGTAGCTCCTAAAACTCACCAGTTAATCATGCTTAGTTTGTGCCTTAGTCTCTGTGATAAATTCATTGCTAATATAATGCACTGAAAATCAAACTAAACAAGCTACAATTTCACAGCAGGTATGTATGTTTATTTTGCTTCTGGGATACAGTGAATTATTAAAAGTCAGCATAACTCCATGGCTTTTAATTGAAGATTTTTACTATTAGTGGTCACTGGAACAAGACATTGACTATACTTCATGGCTAACAGGATGACTCCAGAGACCATACTGTGTATTGAACAAACAACAAATGATGTGTATTTTGTTATCATTGAGATAAAAGTTAACATGTTAAATACAGCAGAAAATCCTTGCATTGAAAAGGCTTGGGCAGCATTTGTCATCTTGAACATTTTATGGCACCAGCGCAGCTTGCTAACAGGCAATGAAAGACTGCTCTGTTAAGCTCAGGGTGGTATTGAAATAGTTTCATACAGCCTGCACTCATTTTCCCTACCACCAAATGTGGATGCCTGTCAAGAAAAACCATCGTGTGTACGAGGTCTCTGCATCTCATAGGTATTGATTGTAATCAGGAAGACATTTCCTTGCCACCTGGTGTTACATTCTGCCTAGTAACCTGTGCAACTATTTTGATTAATACGTTCACTTACTAAAAAAAAAAAAAGGATCAGTTTTACCTAACAGAGTTTCCTTTTTGAATTCCAAGTAAAACAGAACTTCCTACAAGATAAGAAAGAATGACATGGAATTCCATTGCCCAGATTCAAAAGCCAAGTTGATGGATGCCAATGGATAAAAGCAGCCTGCCTTTCTGAGTTAATGGTCATCATTTCATAAATAATTACTGCTCTTAATTGAAGCTTGATTCACTTCTAGTGCTAAGTGAAACTCTGAAGTGGGAGACACACAAATCTAAGGTACAAATATTGCTCTGGTAGAGATTACAAAAGAGAGTCCTAGTGGACAATAGAAAGAAATATCTATAGTCAAAGGAAAGAGATGGCCAATATAATAAGGAATGTCAAACACCTCTGTGCAAAGGAATTTTTAATGCATCCCTTTTATATAACTCTTCTACCAACAGTAGCTCCATAATCCAGACCTTTTCCAGAAGTAACCTGATAAAACTCCATGTAGTACCAAGTATAGAGCAAGCCTAATTTTTATGAGCCAATAACATTTTATCTGTTGAATTTTGTTACTTTTTCTTACAATGAGGTGAAGTGACTTCCACAAAATTAGATTTTGATAGATAACTACAAAATCTTATTTAGAGAAAGACTTCAATCCTTTTCATCATCAATTAACATTGAGTAAGCACACATAGAATACAAGGCACTTTACATGTTCTGTGTCTATTCTTAGGAGAATAGTAATTTATTCTCTTTTCATAATTGAATTTCAAAGCAGTCTAAAAGATTTGTCTGGTGTTAAGTAATCAGAGCAAGTATAAGGTAGTAACAAGTTCAAGGAAGCAAAAGAATATGTATGTACAACAAAAAATGTCAGGCTTATTACAGAGCCAAGGTCACAAATTCAAGTGACCACAAAAACCAAGAAGGTAATCAGAAATGAATTGGGTTGAGTACACTACTGGACAGATGCAGAATTCTTTCAAGGATAACCTACAAGCCTTACCCAAGGCTTCCCATTGGGTAATCTAAATAACAACTAGGAAAACTGGCAGAAGGCCTATTTGGATTACAGTCACCCAATCTTTACGACTCCCACACACAACAGGTAACAGCAGGCCCACTGGCTCTGAGACAGCAAAACTGAATTTGAATTTCTTCTCAACTGGACACCACTTATGTGAACCTTTACAAATTACCTAATGTTCACAAGTTTCAATTTATTCGTCTTCAAAATGAGGATAACACATACTTGCTTTAAAAATGTTGTCAGGATACCCAAATGAAATAGTGTGGATGAAAGGACTTAGTAAACTCTAAGAGATCTCAACTGTTTGAGGATATTATTATAATAATAAGCCAGAGAATTATGTATAGTTAATGTCAGCTAAGTGCTAAACACTATGTTAGATACTTACAGTGCTGAGTAATAAGGCACACATTCGAGAAAGGATAGTGCAAGAACAGTAACTACCTGAAAAAATACCTGCCTTCTAGATAATAAGAATAATTCTCTGTTAGTCATGGAGAATGTACATGAAATATACTTGATGAAATGATATTGAAAGAAACATTTTCCCTGTGGAGGGGAGAGAGAAATCTATGTGGCTAATTTTCCATTTACTGATGGTAGCTATATTTTATTTTGGAAGGGGATCAACTAACATTACAGTAAAATATGTGCTATTTCAAGTTTAATATCTGAAAATATTATGAGAAACATAAATGACTTTAAGGGCCTGAATTAATTTTTTGTTCAAGTCTTTTATAAAGGAATTCATAAAAATTTATTAAAAGACATTAAAGCTATCTTAAATTAATGATAAGTCATACGTGACATTAGGTAAGAAGATTCAATGTCAAAAAAAGATGTCAGTTTCCCCCAAATTGAAATACAGTTTCATTATAATTTCAACTAAATCTCAGCAAAAATTTTCTTGGACTTCAATTAGCTGACTCCATAAGGTATATTAACCATTAAAGGGCTATGAAAAAAACAGAAGAAAATGATTTTATATAGAACTATAGAAATAATGTGCCTTTGCTACACATTCAGATAAACTAATAAAAGAGTATAGGATCCAGAAATAGAGATGTATATATAAGAACACTTTGTGGTAGATAGATGAGGAATAGATATACTATTCAATAAATGTGGATGGAATTTCATTACCCAGGCTGAAATAAATGGAAATGGACCCTGACTTCACAAACAACATAAAAAAAGTCACAAGAGAATATTTTTATAAACTTATGATAGGGAAGAATATCTTAATCAAAAGATCCAAAAATACTATAAAAGGAACATAATGATGAATATGCATATTATTAGTATAAATTAAGGATATCTTCTTTGAGAAAGAGATTTGTACAGCAGTAAGTACTCACATTTAAAATATATAAAAGCTTCAATAATTCAATAAAAAGGAGAACAACTGAAGGAAAAGATGTTTAAATATATGCACAAGAACTTTGCAGCTCCCAAACACCTCCAAACCAAATACTGGCAAAAATTTAAGATTATAGAATCCATTGGTGTAACCACTTTGGAAAAATAGTTCAGCATTTTCTAGTAAGTCTAAATATATGCAAATCTTATGAATCAGCAATTCCAATGTAACATATAATCCCTAAACTAACTCCTATGTGTGTTGTCCAAGAGACACTGAAAAGAATGTTGTGTTGTTCAGATTTCTGTCACTATCAGTTATCTGAGGTAATTAACTTGCAAAGTTTCTTTTATTTTAACTGACAGTTTTGGAGCTTCTAGTTCAAGATCAGACACACCCATTGCTTTGGGGCACTGGTGGGCAAGCTAAATGGCAGGGTGGAGAGCACATGAAGGAACAAAGCACCCACATCGTGCTAGAAAGGATAAGAGGAGGATAGGAAGGTGTCAGGGATCCATAACGCCCTTCAAGGGTATTGCCCCAATGTCCTAAAACCTCCCACTAGTTCCTACTTCTTAAAGGTCCCATCATCTCCCAATAACACCACCTTGGAGACCAAGCCTTCAACACATGCGCCTTTGGAAGGACTTCAACATCCAAACTATAACAAATGTCCATAGAAGCAGTGTTCATAGTATGAAAAATATGAAAATAGCTCCACTATGGACACTGTGTTACATTCATCCAGTTAAATACACTAGAGCAAAGAAAAAGAGTGGATGACAATTACAGGTTTCAGTCACAAATGAATTCTACACACATAATATTGTATAAAAAGTCTTTAAAGAAATAATAAATATAATTTAATTTATATAAAGTTCAAAAAATCCAAAAGAGGGCAATGCTTTCGGATACATAGGTAGGTAGTAAAGCATGGGGGTGACTCATCCAGAATTCAGTATGGAGTCTATCACCATGTAGTACTGAAGGGAGAGGTGATCAAGGAGCAAAATGGCATGCTTGCAAAGTTCTGATAATGTTCTCTTTCTTAACAGCAGGTGGCAAGCACATACTGTGGGTCTCATAAATTGTATATACACATTCATTCATTTATGTATATAATAATTTCATAATAATCGCCTTTTAAAGAAAAAAATAGCTGTTGTCAAAGTATGTAAGTTTGTGACAGATGGAGAAATTATTCGGACACTTAGTTGGTCATGAGCATATGGGAAGCAGCAGAGTGAAGGACAAGTATTATGAGTTACAATTTTGTAGCTTCATGAAATTTAAGGAACAAAAGACAGAAGAATGATGGAAGAATAAAATTTTTAGAGGGAAAATGATATTTTAAAATGCTTTCCATATTTGAAAACTGTCTCTTATTCAAACAAATTCTCCAGATGTTTATATATTTACATTAGGAGGAAAATTCATTTCCCCCAAAAGGTGATAAAAATCAACGGCCACTTCTCATGTAAATTATATCCATGGCAAACCATTTTCATTTTTGATGATGACTTATCCTCTATCAAGCTTCTTAAGAAGGAGAAATAAAAGGCATCACTTTTTAAAAAATATATATTTAAAGGTATAATAGAAAGAAGGAAATTTCCTCTTGGGAGATGGCAGTAAGAATGAATTATTTTCATTTACACAAAAGACAAGTAAAATTCTTTCCGAAGAACAGAAATGATGGTTGTATAATTAAGCTTAGGCTACTCAGAAACTGAACAAAATTTAATATGAAAATATTTTTAGAAAGAATGAAATAAAGAAGATGAAAGAAATTTTAAAGTGTACCACCCATCTTTAATACGAGGTAACATCCTAGAAAATAAAACAAAGCCGCAAAAGGTGATTCCCCAAGACCTTCTAAAATGCAGTGAGCATGTAAGTCTTATCAAATAGATATTAGTGCTGCTGGGTCTGGGGGATCAGAAGACAAAATGAGTCAGTGCACCCATCCCCCATGAGAGCACAGTGAGCCCTACATCCTGTAAAGGGACTTGAAGTTTCACAAGTTACGGCCGCCTGGAGATGCCTCAAAATGCCATAAGGCTGATAAGCAGGAGGCTTTCACAGAATGGTGTCTATGTTCCTACAGAGACATGTTAAGAGACCACTCCACTACTGACTTCTGCACCTCCTCGCCCCAACAGAGTGTGTTCCTACAAAGGTATGTCAAAAGGCCACTCCACACCTGACTCCTAACTCCCCTTCCCAACAAAAAGGACCAAATAACCCCTCTATGTAAGCAATAGTGAGCTACCGATTTTCTGGGCTCCCTGTACATTTCTAAGGGCAACTTTTTCTTTCTCTCTAATAAATCTTACTTGAGTGCTGACCTTGCCATCTTGTGAGTCAGTTTGCTGCCTCCCTGGCCAATTCTTTGGCCAGTGAAGGCAAGACCATTCGACACCAATCCACAATAGTGCCACATTCATTTCATATTAAGCAAAGAATAATTTCTTTTATATTTTATTACCATGTCTACAAAATCAAACTAATTCCAAAAGTCTGTAGCTACAAAGTGAAAGACATGTAAGAAGAGAAGTTGTTCATATACAATTTTTATTTGAATGTTGTTTGTTTGGATTTATGAGTGGTTAGATTTTTTTTTAATGTTTACATGTTGAAAGAAAAAGCAGCAGAGAGAAGAAAGAAAGATCCCAGGGAATCTTTAATTGACAAAGCAAGTCCTGGAAAGAGGAAGTGGAAGGTAAGAGTATCAAGAGTACCCACATCAATAACAAGATAACCAAGAGAGAAAATGATAGGTGATAACTTAAGTGAGATCACGTCTTCATGATAGAGGAGTGAGTGACAGCTTAGCAGCCTCCATAGGAACATTTAGAAATCTGGGAGGGCACTTTGGTTACCACATGGTATGGTGGGCTCCATTAGCATTTTGTGAATGGGATCTAGAGATATATCCTATAATATCAAAACATTTTTGCACGAGGAAGAGTTACCTCCACTGAAATGCAGAAAGCATCCATGTTAAGACACACTATAAGCCTTCATCTTCCTTTATACTAATTGTTTTGGTCTTATTGTGCAGTAAGATAACTCAAAAGAACAACTTCCAAGACTCATGCAATTTTTACTAATGAAGTGATAACTTCAATGTTAAACAAAACATGACCTAAGTCTTCTTGAATTTTCTTAAACAATGGATTTACTTAAATTTCTTTGTCCTGAGCATTTAAATGTTACTAGACTTCAAAACAAAGGCATTATTTGTTCAGATCATTTGTTGGGCTGAAGGTAACCAGGGTTAAGTAAATAGCACACTTCTGCTTGATGGACATTTAATGCTTTAGTGAACTCATTTCCACTGACAGTTCTGATACCCTAACTAGGGAAGAATCCTGGAAGAGTAAAATAAAAGAAACTCTAAGCCTATAACAACACAGTCCATTCTTCCCTGTAAGAAAGTAAGATGGGCTCTTGTTTTAAACAATTGTTTTCCATTAAGTGTGGAAACAAAGACTATTGGTGAAAAATCTAATCTTTGGAACTTTAGATGACATAAATCTCTATCAGCTACAAAATTAATTCAAATAAACAACACAAGTTTTTATATTTTAATGGATCAATGAAGCCAGAAATAGGAAGATGGTTTTTACAGAATGGCTAACCCTGCTCTTAATTGAATCAAATCAAATTAATTTAATTGCATTAAAGAAAACAGCTAACCTTTTTTACATAGTACTAAACATTTTAATTGATTCATGATTCAAAAATTGTTGCCAATAGTGACAAATTAGCTGAATTGTACTCTATTATATTACTATCAGAAAGTTTTGTACATGTCATAAATTATCTTGTTTCTAGTTAGGATTAGAGTCAGAAGGGAAATTAAGAAAGTTTTCTCTGTGGGTAGTTAGGCTTACCACAAAACCTAGGGAATCTCAGTTCTGGCGGTTTCCTGAGCAGTATATTAAGTGCAATAAACAAACTTCTCAGAGCCTAACTTCAGCTAAACTATCTCAAGTTCCAAAGTTTAATCTAGGTCACCAAGAAAGAAACTTTTATAAGCCATATATCCAAGATAATTCTTATGAAATATCCTCTAATTTTTAAAAACACACTGATCCAATATTGTCAGTTTGTTCCATGAAGTAGTCTACTTCACATGCTGTCAGTAGAAATTATAGAAGTAAATGGCCAGCTTTAGTGGGAAAGTATCTGTTTTCCAAAATTTCTTTTTACAATACTAATTCTATTTTTGATAATGGTAACTAACTCATCTCATTTTTCAACATCATATTTTATAGATTCTGAGTAGTGACTGGGTTAAATTTCGGAATTCTATATTCTTTTCACCCTGAGCCACATTTTCTTTAAGCAAATTGATAGACTCAAACAAAATAACTTGTGAAGATTCCAGATAATTATTTTGTTTTTTATGTATGAAATATACATACATACACATTATGGTAGGAACAAACTAGAGTTTTCTTTTCTAGTATCTCATATATAAAAATGCAGTATGTGAATGGCCGTAAGTCTTATGCATCTACGTGTACATGGGAATTTGGGGATTTGCTTTATATCTTTTATATTTAATGAAATTATTGTTAACATGGATCCAAACATGAAATAAATATTTCTGTTTTCAGAAAAGTACAGGAAAGTAAAATTTACTAAATCCTGCTAAAGAAAGAAAAGATCTAATGGTTTGGAAGGGCTATAAATATTAAGATAGAAACAAGATTTTATGGTCAAAATAGTCTTTTGTCAAAAGTTTAGTTTGTATATTTTCATATTTCCACAAAGCTCTAAGCTTTTCTGAATCCTTGGATTCATTTCTACAGAAAATACCTATTTCTTTTGTCAAAAAACTGACCAAACATTTCATCACCAATTTCAAGGCTGAATTTTATATCTTTGAAAAACATAAATTCATTTTTTAAGATACTTCCACTTGGCCCCATTAGTTAAGATAGTTAAATGCGTATCATCTAGTTTAATTACTTACATACTTTCAATTTGAAGCATTTCATTGGAAGAGCTATCTACATGACATTTTAAATATACCTGGCCTTTGTTTTGTTCCCAGCTAAGGAGACAGAAGCTCTGAGCCAGGGCTGAACCAAGATTTTAATTCAGGTTTTCGAACATTAAACAGCTGTCCTTATACAACTGTTGTCTCCCTAATGAGGTTTGAGCCTATTAATGAGACTGAAATATCTCCATCCTTCTATGCAATTGATTTCTTTTTCCTGTTACATGACAGTAGAGTCAATGAACAAGTGTAAATGGAAATAAAACTATAAACCCAACCAAGCAATGGGAAGTCTTGCTTCTAGGATGTTTTCACTGACACATAGACCACATCACCCCAGCAGTCACAGTAAAAAACAGTTTTCCAAACAGAGATATATTCCCTTTAGGAGAGAAGTATTTGCTCCAATCCTCGAATAATGACCACAACAAATATACTTCTCACCGGTAATCATAAGAGTAACCAATGCTAATGAACAAAAGTCATTACTCAAACCTTGATCAGATATAAACATACAAAAGTAGTTTTGTGGTGTGTGATAGTTTTTTCAATCATATTAATTGTACAAATTAATAGGTTTCATTTTGATGTTTCCATAAACACATGTCATGCTAGCCCATAAAATTTACAAAGAACCTTACTTTCCTATTATTCTGCATCTAAGAAAAGCTCTCATCCTTTTTTTTCCTTATCTAAGACACAGATAATAAGAGCTAAAGATTCCTTCTCAACTGCCTTGCCTAGTGAGGCAACTAAAAAGTGAAAGGTGTAGGTTCAGAATTTGATTTGCAATTTTATGTATATATTCCACAAATGACATTTGCTATCTTCTTCCCCAGAAGCAACAGAAACTATACACTACTCCCTATGTACAGAAACACATTTCTTAAACATGTTAACTGTACATTTTGTTTTCTCTTCCTCAACAATTTTCATATTTTATGGATTAGCATTGAAAAGTCCACACTTAAGAACAAAATGTGGTTTCGAAATGGTTATTGTAAACATGAACTCATTTATTCACTTTGACAACCATAAGTAAAGTCAACAAAATATGTTATCTCCATGGTTGACATAAAGAATTATTTTCCAGATGAACTGAAGATTACAGACTTTCTGCAAAAGCAATTGCATTATAAATGAATATCTAGGTACACACATACAGGCACTCCCCAATCTATAAGAGGCTCTGCTGCCAAAGAGCTTAGTTGTATTTCCTAAAGCTTGAAGGTGTGTGTGTGTGTGTGTGTGTGTGTGTGTGTGTGTGTGTGTGTGTGTGTATGCATAAAAACACAGGGACAGAGAGATGAAGAGAGACAGAGAGGCAAAGAGAGAGCATGAACACAAATATTCTTCACCAGACCTTTAACTACACTTCTGCTGCTCCAAGTATGGTCCACTGTCCTCTAGCATTAGCATGTCACCTGGGATTTTCTTAGAAACAAATATTCTCAGGCTCCACCCCCAGACGTCCTGCATCAGAATTTGTGTTTTAACAAGATTGTCAAGGGATTCCATTGCACACTAAGGTCTAAGAAAAACCATCCTAGGTTAACCTCAAAGTCACCCACTTTTTATCGAAGTACTTTAGCTCAGCTTGTCCATAATTTAAGGCCACCTACAACTCCTGAGGCACCACCCTTCAAATACACACATGGCCCTTTTTCCTCCCATATTCTCTGTAGTACTGATGTATTGTATGCGTCTCCTTTGTAGAGACTTAGAGGCTGTCTTAGAATTCGGGTCTGATGTTGCACACTCGTAATTACAGCACTCTGTGAGGCTAGTCTGGGCTATATAGTGAGACCTGGTCTCAAAAAATAAAAGTCTGTTGTTCTCTCATTATGTCCTTGTACCTAGTGATTAGTTGGAATTTAATGTGCACCTGCTAAATAAATAAAAGCAGAAATAATAAAGGGACAATAGAGATCCTGCACTGTTCCAGGTTGGTCGATGTTCCTCTCCTATCCATACCTTCCATCACTCTTTACTTTTAGTTGTCCCTAGCCAAATAATAGAGTTCAGAGCCTTATACTGGCATTCCCACTCTTCCAGTTTTCCCTCATTGTCCCACTTGTCTGCCCCAATCACAGCCCCATCATGACTGGGGGTAATCCACTCTTCATATACATCTGACCCCTCAACTCCTCAACTCAAGTTGGCATAAGTTAAGTTCTTATTGCCTAGAAAGACAAATTAAGTCCTGCAGCTAGAATTGCTTGTCTGTTGGTAGGGCCTGCTGGCTTACTTTCTGATTGTATCTTCAGCTTTCCATTTCCCTCCTGGAGAAGAGGGGATAGTCTTAGAACTGTTTATTATTATTCTCTGTTGCCTTAGTTTTTCCATTTTTCTGCTGTCTTGTTACCTCTTTTGTGATTCCTGATGCTCTTCTTCTCTTTCTCTCTTCAGAATATGATATCTCCTGTGTTACCTGACCCTTCTCATTCATGGTGTAAAAATGGTGAATGCTTCTATTCCCTCATCATGCTCCTCTTTTGTTTATTAAATGACTGCACGTAGCACTGTTTTCTATGGGAAAAGGAAAATGCCTCTGTTTTGGAAAAATAATTTAATTGAAGTCAATAAAATCGAATTTAAATTAAATACATTCTAAGATCTATTTCAACCCTAAAATTCTCTGATTCTAATGTTGGCTCATCAATGAAAAGTATGAAGTCACTTCAATTGTAGTATTAAAAGTAGATCATGTGACACTGGAATCCAGGAAGTATTTTCAGGTCAACTTATGATCTCCACTGTGTGTGGTGCACGATAAAACTGGAGCCCTCAAATCCAAGAACTAATAGAGGAGGACATTGCCAGAGAGGGAGAAATAATCCCTTACTTATAGTTGTGGGTGAATGTTGGGAGGAAGAAAGGGAAAGTAGGAAAGTTATACAATTTTCCTGAAAGATGAAGCACATGGATCATAGAATGCAAACTTCTTGTGATAAGTTAGACATTAGAAGATGTCTAAATTAGGAAATTTAAGATATTATTTGAACAGAACATGGTCATTAAAGAAGGGAAATTAGCAAACTCTAACATGATGAGATTCTGAGAAAGTGAAAAAGCGGACACACTACTTCAGCTGCTTTCGACAGGTGACCTCATCATAGTTTTAAATAGACTGTCCATTATAAGCATAAATTATCACCCCATGAAACTCTGGTAGACTAGATGCTGACCTGGAAATTAACAATCAAGCATACTGCAGAAAAAAATTTTTAAATGAACCTTTATGCTATAAGCAGTATGGTGCTGATTAGAGAAAAAAAGCAAAACCTCTGTAATTTTTTAAATTGCTATTATTAAAATAGAAATTAGCTGAACTAGCAATTAGAACTACAATATTCCACCTGTCTTAAAAATCACTCTTCACTTTGCTGTGAAGATGCGTTCAGGGATACCAATTCTTATTTGAACAGTGGTAGTTCTTATATAGGAAATAAAGTTATGGAGCTTTGGTTTTGCAATTTGCTAAATCGATGAGTGAATTTTAATATCACCTAATATTATGGCTATAGTTCCAAAGTGAATCTAAAGCATGACCTCAAAATACATTCTCAGGTTTGGGTATACTTACTTTTTATCCAGGGAGAATATTCCAGAATGGTTTTCACTATTTTTGAAAGCCACAAAGTTATCACACAAGTAATATCTGTTGGTCTATACTCTTTTAATGTCACTTAAAATTCTGAAATATGTATCTGCAATAAGATACATTGTTTCCTTTTGAAACATCCTAATTCCAAGTTTACCACGTGTCTTTCTCTCATAAAGACACTTCTTTTACCTTGAAAAGTCTTTTCTTAAACAAATAGCTAATTTTTTAAATAAATGTAAATGTGCAATTTTAAGATATAGTTAAAATATACTTGGTAACTTATTATTCCTTTCTAACAATAAAGGAACACAAAACTCGTAAGAGTCAGTATTTCTGGAACAATTATGTCCTCCCAGTCTCTAAAGTATTGGGCAGCATTTGCATTATTAGTATCTTTTCTCTAATGAACCAAATACTCCATTGTGATATTTTCTTTCTTGTAAAACTTTAAATTTTTTCTGGATTTAATAGTTGCCTCTCTTTTTCACTTTCGCTTAGACTCTTCTCAAATTCTTCAACACTTGAGCCATCATGCATTTGGTCAGAGATATCAAGGCAATTCATATTCTCGGTGTCCTCAGTTCTCTACTCCATTTTGGAATTGTTGTTACCTAGTCCTGACATATATTGCCTTATGATTTTTATTTGCTTAATCTAGTTCCCATGTGGCTGCAGGTATATATTGTGTCACTTGGATCCTTAATCCTTTGTGCGACACATTTATTTTGCTCATTTAGAGGCCTTTTAGGGTCTTGTTTTCATGCATAGGGTTCTGGAATTCTGTGACAATGTTCTTGACCCTTTTTCACTAATTAGCTATGCACATGGCAGGTGTAAGCCCTAGTTCTTTGGTTCTAAGACTTTTTAGAAATTACTTTGAGAAATTTCTCTCTTTTATTTGTTCTGCTCTTTTCTGAAAACACTATCCGTTGGATATTATGTGGCCTAATCATCACATTATATAGAATATTGCCTTCTTTCTTACTGTCTCTTTTTTTCAGTTTTTATGAGGTCTCTCTTCTTCAACTATTCTGGTTATAGTAGCATCACATTCTTTTTGACATGAAATTTCTTCTATTTCTCTAAGCTGATTTTTTAATTTTCTTTACTGTTTAAATTGTTTCTTCTTCTGATTATTACTTTGTCTCTCCAAATCCCTTTTCAGTAGTTTGGTTTTTTTTTACCTTTTCTTGTGACCTATTCTTCACCAGAACATACTCCAAATGCTTGGTGGTGATGGTATATATTTAAGAATAAGAAAATTTAAAAGTCTGAGGAAACTACACATAAAGTCTGCAAATTGTCAACTAATGGGTTTCAATGCTGAATAAATAGGTCTTCAAAAGTGACCTGCTCCTTCAAATGCTATTACCTCTAAATGTTTTGTCTGGATCCAGTTCCTTCAGAAAACAAGTTACCATTAATTTCCTGTGTGGAGAGGGGCAGAAGGAAATTACAGTCCTTTTCGCCATCAAGGGAAATCTTGTTGCTCATTATGCAGACTCTTTTCTCAGGTATGCATGGCATCTTTGTCGCTGGACTCTCTCTAGATCATTGGCTCCACAGAAAAAAACTTTCTCATCTGATGATCTGAGGCACACCACTAGCCTATTGTCTGTACATGCTGGGGAAGAAGGCGTACAAAACTGTAACCATGCTGGGGAAGAAGGCGTACAAAACTATAACCTGACATATTTGGCCATTCAACATTTCACTCCTAGCTTCTGCAATACTAATATTGCCAATTCCCACAACTCTAAAATTCAGAAGCATAAATCATCTCCCTTCTTGTTGACCGCATCCTCTGCAAGCACTAGATATTCAACTTTCTCTGCTCCAGTGATCTCTTTCCAATTTAGATTACCCAGAAATTCATAGCATTTCAATTCATTGTTATCTCCTCTCTAATACTCTTTGTGAGTTTTTTTGTCCTTATTTCCCTTTAATTTTAGTGAGATATTCAGGAATATATACAGAATACCATATTTGCTCATTTTGAGCTGGAATCTCAAGATATATATGCATGTGTCTTTATATATGTTATACAAAGATAACATATATGTGTGTGTGTATATACAAATATGCTACTCCAAATTAAATGTAATTATCTGAATTTTATTATGGAAAAGAACCATGTTAGTCATATTATTCCTTTACCCTCTTAATTTAAAATAAGAATTTATTCCTTTGGGGTTTTTAGGGGGAGGGGTTGTTGTTTTGATTTTTGCCCATCAGTATCAAACCACAAACACCAACTAACCAATCTTAGCTCATATTTATGAACAATTCTGGCACCTTGGATAATTCTTATAATTCCCTTAGAGTTATACAGAGAGGAAGGAGAGTATCACGTGTACTCTGTGTACATTTTCTACAGTTCCCAAAAACAAAACCTATCAATCATCTACAAAATGAAGAATGTCATTTCATTTCTTAGACATCCATCAGAGATTTCCCACCACTCTCCCTTGTAAAGTGACAATGCCACATAATAACAATTGGGCTTACTGAAGAAAAGTATGTACAATGGAACACGAAGACTTGGCTATGACAGAAAGAAATAAGAATAAATGGCTTCCCTATCATCTATCTTTCCTCTCTATCATCCACACTTTCATAAAAATTCCCTTTACTTAGTGCTGAAATAGTAGATGAGCTTATCACAGCATAGCAACTGCCAAAAGAGAGTCCGACAAGAATAAAAGGGCAGACTTTACAACAAGACATATTTAACATTGGGTTTCAATCAAAGTTTGAACCTACTCCATGAATTTCATTCTCGATTGACAATCTTAATAAAACCAATAGACAATTTACCATGATCTAGTCACTTTTCTGTTGAAGTCAATAGAAAAGTAAATGTAGGGCCATGGTGGGTCAGTATTGATTCTGCAGGAGTTCCCTTACTTCATATGAAAAGCTTTCATAAAACCAACTCAAAAGACAAAAAGAAACAGAAGCCTATGTCTCATAAAAAGTGAAGCCTATCTCTCATTAAAAACTTTGGGCTTGGTGTAATAAAAGAAGCTGTGTGATAGATGCATTGATCAAAGCATACTGTGGGTTTAAAGTGTGATCTTATTATTTAAAAACTAACACAATATTAAGCAGCATACATAGAAGCGAGGAAGGTCTCCAGACATAAAACCATGTTTTCCTAAAATTTTTGTCCACAAATTAATTTTGCATTTTTTTTCTAATCAGAGGAAAATTGAGATGCCCAATGAGTTTATAACCAGTTATATTGGCTGCTATGCTAAGTGACTTGCTATGTACAGATTCCAATTTTTAATGGGGAAAATGATAATACAAGGATTGTTAAAATTTGAGTTAGCATTCTAAATGCAGGAAAGCAAAGAACAAATCCCATGAATGTGTTAAAAGTCAGCCAATTTTTAATAACACAAAGGATAGGAAAAGAGATCACCTCTCCCATTACATTTATAGCATTTATAATACAAGTCTACATACCCAAAAGCACTGTCAAAATCATTGACTTGTTAATGAGAACAGCTCAAAGTATTAACATAACTTGCCCCTCAAAAGGCACATCAGATAATGACAGCGTAAGTACAAAAGGTACATTAAATAAAAACAAGCGGTGACATTCTTAGAAAAATGAAATACATTAAAGTAAATGCTGAACAATGAGACAAACATTTAAGCCGTGATTTCCTAATAACATTCTAAGATTCTGATTTATTAAATTTGGGGAAGAAGTTTAAAAACTCCAACTTATCAAAGTAAAACAGCTTAGAACAATGCTAAGCTTAAAAGAGTGGTTAACAAGTATGTACAGATGTGTAGCGTGTAATGGAACCAGAAGCATGGTTCTTTATTTTAATTATTATTTAGTGATTACTAAAAAAAAAATTGTTCATTGTAAAAGCTGCTGTTTTGCAATGAAGACAATTGCTTAGAGTATAGATACTACCATACTCCAACAGTCTTTTCCTCTATCCCCTGGAGTAGGTTTATATATTGTGTCTAGCAGCACTTAGCCAGCTGCTTGTGTGTGTTTGTTCATGAGTCCCCAGCAACACTTGACTGTGAACTCCGGGAGATCAAGAAAATACTAGGCATTTTGTGTCTGGAACTTCTGGCTCGGCCTATGAAAGCTACAACATGAACGGATAATGACAGGTGCCCATACAGTACAAAACTCAAGGAGGAATACTGATTTTATTTCTATATCTGGATAATGGATGACCCTAAAGCCCTTTGCTTTAAGATGATCTAGGGCATGAATGAAAAATAGTTTTTCACTTAAAGAGCATGTTTAATCAATTGCAGGTTGCAGCATGGAGCACTTTGTAAAGGAGGATTCTAATACAGTAATGATTTTAGGTGTAATTTAGATTGCAGCACAGGGTGGTTGCAGAAAATAGGTAAAGCAGGTGTAGACAACTAAGCCTGGGTCTACAAACCTGATGACCTCAAGTGTCACTGTCAAAGAGGATTCCCTGAGGAAAACTGGAATGCTTTCTTCATGAATAAAAAACAATTTACCTATTAATAATACTCACTTCTTCATTTTGTTTTTTTCATTCACATATGTTAGCTAGAGAACCAGGAAAAGACTATTTTCCCAAATATCTCATTCACAGAAGACATCAAACAAGTGTTTTCAGAGATAATGATAAGCACAGAGAAGGGGATGTGAAAAGTCTAAGTCACCTGAACATCACTTAGTAATGATTGATTTCATACATGGTAAAAATAAATTAGGAAAGCCTATATTTTCAAATAATATTTTAATAACGTATTTTTAAAAGGTATAATTTTTAAAACTTCCTCACTGTCAATGGTAAACATAAAAAAATTCTGTAAATAATGTTAATATTTAATGGTTGATATAAATGCCTAAAAATAACTTGTCAAATATTTCTAAAAATATATAGCTCATCATTAATTAAATATTAAAGTCTTATCTATTAATTGAAGGTTAAATTTTAATTTTCAATAGCTCAAAATTTAGTAATTTGAAAAGCAAAGTAAATGATGAATATAACTACAATTACATCCTGGGGGCTAATTTTAGAGTATTTCCTACATGTACTCTCTTCTGAGAACATACTGCATTGTTTTCCCAGGAAACAGAACTATAATTAAAGTTAAGAGAACTCTCTGCAATATGACCATATTCAATTTTTATGGTAAAGAGAATAATTATAGTTTTCAGAAAATTTTGTGGTAGAATCATGTTCCTAAAAACATTTCTTTAAGCAAACAAAACTAAAGTTATTGTTTTGAATGTACATTATATTTAACAGTTGTATTCTAAAATAACGTCTTTAGAATGGAGATTGGAAGATGTAGGATACAAAGTAGCAATTGTATATTATGAACCATTTTTACTGAAAAATTTAATATACAAAAAGAAGACAATAGCTAATATTGCAGTATGTTCACTCTGCTAAATTAGTTTATAACTGCTCTTTTGACAAGAGAACAAAAAATGGGTACATATGTGAGATGACAGATATGTTAGTTTGTTCCATTATAATAACAATGACATATACATATATATGTGTTTTATATACATATGTATGCTTTACATATATATTAGAACATCATGTTGTATATGTTATAAATAAAGAAATTCATTTTTTACAAAATTCTGCTAAGAAAACATACACCTAACAAAAATCAGTAAAACATACAATTAAGAACTTTTTATTAGCATATATTAATTCTACAACACGAAGGGTTTCATCACCTAAAGTACAAATAATCCAGTTAATTAAAAAGCAAATGAATCAGACAGTTCTCAAAGGAGAAGTACAAATGGCCCATAAGCATATGAAGAAATGTTTGGTATCCTTAGCAATAAAGAAAATGCAAATCAAAACATCACTGACAGTCTGTCACCCCAGTCAGAATTGCTATCTAATAAGAACTTCATCAAAGTAAATAAATAATGGAAAACAAGTGCTTGAAAAGATACTCAACAATCTTAGTCATTAGAGTAACAGAAATTAAAATGGTCTGGAGTCACCATGATACACCAATAAAATGTGTAAAATTAAAAGAGTGGTCATATCAAGTGTTGGTGAGGATGTGGATGGAATGAAATACTCATATATTGCTGGTAGTAGGGGAAAAACATAATCACCTTTAAAAACAGTTTGGCAGTTTCTAAAAAGTTAAGTAACCTGCCATATGTTCTATCCATTCCACTCCTGGTTATTTAACTAAGAGAAAGGAAAACACATATCTATTAAAAAAAACGTGTACACAAATGTTTATAGCAACTTTACTCATCAATTACAAAGAACCCAAATGCTTATTACCAAGTGAGCAAATTGTGCATCTAGCACATGATGGAATGCTACCACCCAAGAGCTCAATGAATCACAAAATCATTTTACTGAGTGAAAGAAGCCACACAAAAAAATAGTGTGTACTATATGACTCCATTTATGTAGCACTCTAGACAATGCAAACAAATATTTAGTAACAAAAACTAATCAGCAATTATCTGTATTGAAGAGGGAAGATTATCCAGAAGCAGGAGAATATTTTTGGGTGATGGATTTGTTCACTGTATCAATTGTAATGATAGTAGTATACACATGTATACACATGTCAATCCTAACCAAATCATAGACTTTAAAGATGTGTGGTTTAACGTGTGTCTGTTTTCAATGAAACTGTTCAAATAGGCCCCTCAATAAGTGCATAACTATTTGATAAAGGAGTCTATCTCCCCTTCCCCCCAAATAATCTGGGTATGAAAATATCTTAACCATCTTCCAAACTGGCAATATGTTGTTTTCAACTTTAAGTATTAATTCCTGTATTTCTGCTAAGATTACACATGAAACTAGATACTCATCAATCTCAGTCCTGAGGCACACAAAAACCAATTTAGCCATGTAATCCTTTGGCTTTACAGTCTACTAGCAGGTTAATCTTATATGACATGATTTACTGTAGAGCATTACAGCTAACGTCTTCATTTCTCAGTACATACACACACACACACACATACATACACATACACATCAAACCCCTCTTCGTTTCTCTCTAGTTAGGTCCAAATGTCTTCCAGAACTCCATGTCCCCAACACATGGTGTCATCATGCACATCTAGTACATTGCCTTCACTGGTATCTCAGGGTATTAGAGGGCCAACATGTCTAGAATTCTAGTCCAGTTCTCATGCAAAAGGCAGGAAGGATGGCTTAGATTATTTCATACATTATTTCTTATAATAGAGGATAGAAAACACAAGAATATGGTTTGGAAATTGTGAGAAAGTAAGTTTCCCTCACCAGCCTGGTCATCTGTTCCTAATACTTAACAATCATGTTTTATCCCTGATACTCAACAACTGCTAAAAACTATGCTTACTCTAAGAGGGAATGTTATTGTGTTTATTGATTGTTTTCTGGATGAGTATCACCTACAATGGCTTTGTTTGAAAGCACATGTCAATTGTCTACTTGACTCACTAAATTGTGATACTTCTAGAAAGGTAAAAGAATAACTAAGAAAGAAACATGAAAATGAAAAAAAATCCTTCTTTTATGCAATTCTGTTTGACTACAAAATATCCTCCTTCATCACTGAAGACATCAGAACTGATAAAAAGCCATTTTAGCAAGAAAAACTAGAAGAGAGTTTACTTGCTTCCTTCTCTAGTTCATCAAACTGACAACTGTACAACAACCAGGAATGATCTAAAAACCTTACATTATACCTACAACATAATGCTAGGCGTTCATTAGAAAGGAATTGTGTACCCAATAAAATAAGGTTCCCATTGTATTGCTGTGGAAAAAGCCAGAGGGAAAACAAAATATGCAGCATAATCCTCTCATTTATATAATTCTTAGAGGATAAAATTCTATTGCACATATACGAATAGAATATATATAGAGTTATACACAATACACTAATTACACTGGTTACACTGGCGTAGATGAGAAAAGAAACTTTCAATTTTCACATTGAATTTCCTGGACACATATTAATTATTCAATGAAAGCATTCTTTAAAGAGTACAAAAGTACTGAAGGGCACACTCCTGGTCATCTCAAGTGCTTCAAGTTACCCTGACACTTTAAAGTGACCTTGAGCATTAGAACTAACGGTTGGGAAATTGATGAAAAACATCCCCATATTATTACAAAAGAAAGTATACAGATGTTGCTGTTTTGGCATTGCCAAATAATAGATTGGTTTTACTTATCCAAGAAGAAATGTTACTTTATTTCTACAGTTTCAAGCCTCAAGTACTTTACTGGTTCTTAGTTTTTGTTTATTAGGTTGGTTGGTTTTGGTTGTTTTTATTTAGGGTCACTGGCACATAAATAGTTCTAGAAGCTATTGCAACAAACACAACATAAAGCAAAACAAAACAGAATAGCAAAACACCTACAAGATAAACAAATATAGGGTCATTTCAAATTATACTTACTCAGGACTAAAAATGAGTCTTCCCAAACAGAGTTCACATGTGCTGACAATATCAAGTTAAAGTCCTAACTACATTAAGTAGAACACATTGCTTCTGGATTAATTATGAAAATGGCTATGACTCTAATATCTTCATTCATTATCAGCTAATACTATTAGAGTCCATATTACATTATTAACAGTATGGGAAAAATCACTTCAGTAGGGTTTATAGTACCAAACAGAATATCGTTAAAATCAAATTGAACCACCCATTGACAGGGTAAGTCTACTAGGGAACATCAGGTTTTAAAGAAAGCAAAATCACACACCAGCCTGAGAAGAAACTGCTGAGTTCCTTTAGGATTCTAAACCTGAAGGTGCTCAAATAAACCAATTATTCTTAACTGAATTGGCTGCAATATTCCCAATAAGCACCCCTTCAATAAATGGGTTCTAGGGTTACAGACTTGAGGACTTAGAGAAGGTTACCACATTAGAGAAGGAAACTGTTATCTAATGATGGAAGAACACCAAAGCCTTGTCAAAGTGATCACTTTGTGAAATTATGTCAAGTATTTGTAAAAAAAGAATGAAGGACAATGATTAAACGGTAGAATTGTAAAATAATGTTCATAATAAAATAGTTAAACCACTTGTACTTCATCACTTTCAGTCTGTCTTACTTAAATAGTTGTCAAAAACTCAAAACATGAAGCAACAGGTGTGCATGTGCAACTCACAATGTGGAAGGAAACCGATGAATAAGCTTCTTGGATGAATACCATATATGCAGGGATGTGAGTCTACTCCGTTCTCAGGATCTGTTAATATTTCAATAGAAATGAATAATCGGCTCAGGAATGAAGAGCAGTAAAAAAAATCAATAGCAGCAAAAGAAAATAATTCAAATCTACAGAGAGAAAAATGACTAGTTTCAAAACACTCTGAAGCTATGGTTTGGTAATACTTTCTGAAACACTGCCAATTTCACCTAAGATGGATGTAAAGTGACTACATAGTTAGGCTGCTTAGATATTTTTTATGCCAAAGTAACTTTCCAAATGAGTTGTTTACAAATATTTCACTTAATTTTCTTTGAATACTATATTCTACTAAAGTATCCATTTGCTTTTTACCATCTCCTTCCTTTTTGCCCTAGATCAGGAGCTAAATTACTACCACCTGACTCCCCTAAAGACCTTTCCTGTCCATGACAATTGAAGAGTTACCTCACATCCAAGTGAGACCTTTTGAAGGGCACAGTCATTGACTGTTTTTGAACCATAAGTTTGCATTGCATTTGAATTCTGTCCTATTCAACAGTTGCCCATAAGCAATCCAGGTAACAATACAAGAGGCATAGCTAGTGCTGTGTATGGGTCAAGGGCTACATTTTCCTATGTCTCCAGGTTTCTATGAAATTCCAAGGGTCACAAATTAAGTCCACATATTTGAAGGAAGTATAGTTTAAATACAGTATGATTATAATAGATTTTGGAGGACTTGGTTATTTTGAATACTATTTCAGGATGACCAGAACAAAAAATAAATAAATAAACAATGGTGTATTTTCTTGCAATAATAGAAGTATAATGTCCTGTGTTTGAAAAAGAAGAGTCTTGCTCCATGGCTAAAGAGAAATCTGTGCCTTGAAAATATTCATAGGAAGATTGGGAGAAGAAAATGGATGCTAACTGTATTCAAATAACTAAGGGATTAGTACATGAAGGAAACATTGATTTCTTCTGTGTGTCCTCAAACGGAAAATATAAATTGAGTAAGTAAAAAAATATAGGTACCCTTATTTCATTCCTTGCAAAAGAATTATCTGAAAATCAAAATTCTGCAGAAATAAGGAGTCAGTTCCTTCATAGACTTCGTGAGTACTAGCTGGAATGCCCTGAAATGTCTGATCTTGGAGGTTTTGGCTTTAGGGCCACAGGGAAGCTACTGTCTTGGTTCCTTAGGCAGTGAGGATGCAGTAACACTTAATCCTTTGAGACTCAACACCTGCTTATTATATTAGAAATATATTCTCAGACAATGTAACTTACCCACACAGTACAATATCCTAACTATGCCATAAGCCATGAAAAAATTTCACACTTTGTAAAAATTGTTTATAATAAAATAATAATTGTTCAATACAGAAGTCCCTAGGCCAAGAAGATAATGAATAAGAATACAGCTACTACTGACTGATGAAATGTGCCATCAGTTATCCAAACACCAAATGCAGTACAGTCATCAGTCTTATGATTTGTTGCAACAGTAACCAATGCTTGCTAAAATATAACAACAATGTATTTTTCTCAATTTGCATGTCAGTTGCATTTCTGAAATATTTAGTGTATAACAAAACCATGGGGAAATAATTTTGTAAGTGTAGAGTTAGCTTCCAAACTCATATGCAGAATTTTCATTTACAGAAATGGCTTAAACGACATTTGAAAGGCTTGAAGGAAGGAAGTCTAGTGGTTTTCCTATCCAACCACTGCAAGTTTGTGGCACCCACTCAATTACAGTAACCAAAAATGCCACTGTCATTTTTCCAAAGATTCTTCTGTGGGTGATTCTGGGTGAAAATGGACCAGGTAGAGTTTTTCAGCAAGAAAACAGCCCAAAAGTGAGGGAGGAAGATGGGGCCTGGAGGAGAGTTCCTTGTCTGAAAGACAATTAGCTACAGTATTTTCTATGTGGTTTCCCCAGGTACATCTCTTTCCTGTGCATTTAGGGATACAACTGAGCAACAGAGGAAGGTTATAGTTTCCAGTTAGTCATGGGTAATACCCAAGGAAAGCTGACTAACCATTCACCCCTAAAATGGGTTCTTGAACATTTCTGATTCTATGGGACTGTGCAAAATGTTTGTTCACCACAGCAACTGGTCAAGTCAGGCTTCCTACGAACCTAGGGTACAGTTGTCAGCTTTCATAATTAGCTCCCTCACAGATGACCTTTCTCACAATGTGTTATATGAATGCAGAGACCTTATGTTCACCATTCAAACCAGGTACTTTTTTGTTGTTTTATCATCCAAACCAGGTAAATACTGTTCACAACTAACATAGCATAAGTACAAACTAAGACTGACTGGGCCAAAGATGTGCCTATCTATGTCGGAATTTTTATCTAAGTAAGGAAGAGTAACCAAGAAATAGTAGCAATTGCACCAAACAATATTACTAAGTACATAATATCCCCACATGGCTGCCCACCCAGTCGGATCTTTTTCTCCTATATTTATGCAAAAATTATGCCATCACAAAAATAATTATAGCTTACTGTGTTTCTGTATATATAGAGTAATATATTTGCTCTGTGATATACTAAAGCGCATATACTTTAAGTTGCCTATGCCAATTATAGTTTCAAACATGTCATGCTATTAAAATTAAAGGCATAGCTGTTAGAAATGTATAAAATGTATCATGTTTCAT
Organism: Castor canadensis; assembly: GCF_047511655.1. Classification (NCBI taxonomy): domain Eukaryota; kingdom Metazoa; phylum Chordata; class Mammalia; order Rodentia; family Castoridae; genus Castor; species Castor canadensis. The sequence continues at coordinate 17,151,559 of NC_133395.1, forward strand.
ATTTCAATGTTAACAGCATACTTTCAAAATGATTTGATATATGTAATCTTATTAAAATTAGTTATCTAAAATGAGAGCAAACATGAATGGATATATTCATATCAATGGAAAAATAGCAATATCATGAATTATCCCTGTGTTTATATTTTGAGTCTATTGAAAAAGCTACTGTTAGGTCATTCTTTATTGTAATACCAGCAATATTTAAATATTAAACTGTTGGCCATTCTATAACTTATAATATTCATGATCTTTAAATCCTTTCAAGAAGCATATCACTGATACTGGAAATAAGAATTATTTGTATATAATCTGGCTATGGGTTGCAGAGTTTTCTGAGAAGAAACTAAGACCTTTTTAAAGGTGGGAAAATAACCAGAATCCAGTTTATTGTCCCAGTTTATATTTTGTTCACAATAGTGTCTGCTTGAACACTCAAACACTGTATGAATGAATGAATGACTGAATGAGCCAATATCTTCCCACAAGAGAAAGTTTAAGAAGATAACTATTCAGTTAAGAACCTACAGTGATCATAGTATTCCCAGGGGAAATAAATACATGTAAAAAATAGTATTATGATCACTCTCCTGATACTCTGTCAGTCAAATTCCCAAAAAATGAGATTAGAAATGAAGTCTTAAGTCTTATTTATATGTACCAGGGCTTTAACAATTAAATTACACATGGGTGTGCATCCAATTATTTAACTTGGTTCAAAAATTTCAGCCAGTATCAGGAGTCACTATGAGCCAATTACTTCTCAGACACTAAGTTAGGTCCTAAAACAGCTCATTGTCTTCCAATAATCAATTCCCAAGTGATCTTTTTTCTTTCCTTCTCTTTTAAAATTGACAGACAAAATTGAATGTAGTTTATATGAACAACATGATGTTTTAAAGTATATATACATTGTAGAATTAACTAATTTTTGCTAATGAACACATGCATTACTTCACACATTATTTTGTGGGGAGAACACTTCACATCCACTCTGTATTTTTCAAGAATACAGTATATTATTAGCTATAGTTGTAATGTTGTACAGTAGATCTCAGCTGATCTTTTACTATTAAATGTATATTATTATGGAATTTTATGATGCCCAGCTCTCATGACTCTTAGTAATTGAGAGTTCTCTGACTTTTATACCACATTTTACACCATCCTCAATTATATGCAGATGGAGTTAGTATAATGGTGCTAATAGAGCACACCAAACTTCATCTGTGTCTCTTTCCATAAGTAGGTATGAAAGATTTGTAATTAATATATTTGTTGTAATGAATTTTTTAAATACTTTGGATATTTTTAAACTTTTCCCCTTTGTGCATTAAATAACCTTGGGGTTAAAAAGCAAGGGCAAATTTCATCTCACTTCTTTGATCCATTAACAAATGTGAACTAGTTGAAGAACCAAGAAATGATTTTAATATATTTAATTTATTAATTAGTAATTAATAATTAAAATAATGATTTTAATATATACTTGTAAAATCACAGTAAGAGTAACTGGTTCACTTTCAGTGAGAAAGCACTTATATTCATTAGGCAGATGTATGACTAAAATGTCACCAGTACCATGAATTAAATTTCTACTACAGCCATGAATGTAACATTTCATTTAAAATAGGATCTGCGGAATCTTTCATTTTCTCCAATATAGATAGTTAGGTTGAAAGTATTAGCAAAAGTCTACAACTGGTTACCAAGAGAAACTAGGATTACTCTTTTACTGAACAAAAATTAAAAGTAAAATTTTAAAAACCATTTATGGAGACAATTCCAGCCTATTGATCTTCTAAGTTTCATTTATTTCTTTTCCATGCACCATGATAAGCACAAGGGATATAGATAGAGAATATGCTCCCTATCCTATCGGAACTGAGAGTTTTGTAGGTGAAAATCATATTTTAAGGAGAAACACATATGCACTGTGGAATGCATAATATAAGATCACCAAAAATAGCTTCTCCAACATATAATGTATATTTGATGTGTAATTACAAAAAATGGGTAGGCTAAATGTCTTGATAAGATTCCTTTTAATCCTATGATTCAATGAATTTAGTTTCCATTGAATCCCAAGTAAATTATTTTATAATAACTGATAATTTTGTACGACTATGAAATGGGACTTCCTTGAGGTGAAATCTTTAATTAATCAGGTATATGAACTATTTAACAGCTGTACTCCCACCCCCATAAATGGTTAAACCTGTTTACTTTTGTTCTAAAATTTAGTCATTATATTCTGTTGTCCTCTGTGAACCCTTTGCTATAAAAACAGATCATCCAATATATCAAAGCAGATTAATAAATATTCTAAGTATACTCAAGATGCAACTAAATAATGAGTAAAACAAGCTGGCTTTAATTTCTTTATAGGATGGCTAATAAATAGAAATTTTCAGAAATCATTAAGAAGATATTGAGTACACAAAAAGAGCAAAACCTGTGAATCCAACATTTACTTTTATTGTCTACTTTCATTCCATGCTGAACTCATGACCATTAGTTTTTACTTTTCAATCTTTTGCCACAAAATCATAACTTTTATTTGATATTATACTTCCACTTTGTACTCTTTAAAAAAATTCAGTAACATTTATTGAAATGTGACTACTTGGTACCTAATGCAGGATTATCACACATTGCCTGTTGTGAACCCAATGTGTTAATATTCTCTATCATAGTTCGTACTGAATATACTAATCCTCCATTCACTTACATAAGTGATAAGCACATTTTTATGACTACCTTTCTCTTTTGGTAATCTATACTCTCTGCCCTTCGGTTTTAATATTTTATTTTCTAATATAGTTCTGTGCATATGGAATGCAGAAAGTTGATTGCTTGATAAGCACATTTAGAAAAATATGAGAAAAATAAAAACAAATCTGGAAGGTAGATTGCTTGATAAAGTCATTTGAAAAGTATGAGAAAACTAAAATCCAATCTGGAGTGCTTTTCCATGTGAAATGCAATCTGAAAAGTTTGGGAGGAATGAAGCTGTTAAGTCATTCACAACACATCTGTGAAGCCCTAATGTAAAGCAATGTATCTAGAGGAAAAGAAATATGTAAAAGAAATAATCACCTAGGATAAAATAATATTCAAGTAACAAGAAGAGGCTTAATGCTCCCTACCTTCGGTAGTAGCTCTGTGACTTTTAGGGATAGAGTTGGTACAGTGCAGCTCCCAGAAAGAGATGGGGTCCCAATTCTCTCACTAATTCTGTCACCTTGAATCAATGAGATAACCCTCTGAGTAAAATAGTGCTTATCTCACAATATTCACCTGTGCTGCTCTGTTTAATCACTTCCTGTTGTCCCAATATGACAACACAATGAGACACCCATCAAGTGTAGACCAAGGGATCTGTGTGTCATTGTCCTCATACCAGGCTGCTCATCATCAGAATCATTAGAGAAGTTTAACAATAAACAAACTACTAATTCCTGGGTTCATCCCCAGAGATGCTGATTTCATTGGCCTGGGGTGAGACTAGATGGAGGACTTTTCTTTTGTAATGTTGATTGTTTGTTTTAAACAATTCAGAACTCATGTTATAACTCAAATGCACCATATCTGAATCTTGGACCCCATTCATCTTCTCCAAGCACATAACTTCAAATAGAAAGTACAAAATGATCCTTTTGTGAGTTTCAAGAATCCAAATTCAGGAATAGAGGCTAGAGGGTGGATTAAAAAGGTAGGGTGAGAGGGTCTCAGCTACCACTGAGGTAAGAATCAAAACCGAGAAAGCCGAGACTCACTTATATTGATAAAGGCTCCCTCCTTGGATAAACCAGTCAGTCTCTTTGGAGCCTTCTTTGCTAATCTTTGCTGTGGTCTCCTCAGCCCAGTTTATCAAGAATCCCCACCCATCTTCCATATATAATCAAGTTCTCCTTAGTAAATTTCTATCCACTGGCCCCTATCACTGCCTGTTAGCTATGAATCTCATCTGTTTTTACTGTATTCAGATTTGAGCTCAGTTCTGTCTCCCTCCCTTTCTGTTGTACCTTGAATATTATGTCTTGTTTTAACAAGAGTGAGAATAATTTCTCAATAAGAGTTCCTGTGTTCTCCAAAACATGGCAAAAACTATAGGGAATTTAAATCCAGACAGAAGTCCACATATGGAGCCAGAGACTCTTCAAATCAAAAGCGCAAATCAAAATGAGGCAAAACAGGGACAAATGTGGAAAATTCTAGAAAGATTTTCTAGAAAAGCTGTAAACAAGTCCTGTGAAAGCCAGAAAATGTGCCAAAAAAGAAAGCTTCCAACTGCCAGCTATCAACAGACAAGCCCTTGACCTAGCTACACTGACTATATCTTACAGAACATTATCCTTAGTCACAATGAGAATGAATGCTCTATGGCAGAGCTTCCCTTTGACTCTGTGTTCTAGAATTCCTTCTAATGGCAAACAATCCCCTCTATGTTCCCCAAAACTTTCTCTACATGAAAATCCATCTTTTACTTTTCCTGGAAACCTTGTGGACAGACACTGCCTCAACTACTTGCTCAAATGTTCTTCCTATGTATTTAAAAGCTAGTACAAAATTATCCTATTTCACTTAAGAACCTTTTGCTCCTATCTGTTCTCTCATCTACTAACATCATGGTCACTGACTCACTAGAAACTTAATGTGTACTTTTTTGCAACCCAAGTCTTGTCTTCATCTGGAATTTATGCCAAAAATTATTGACATGGATTTGGCATTCATGAAACTCTCATTATCACTAATAATCAGTAATAGTTTATATAACACTATCCTAAACATTTTCTGCATACTTACTTGGTTTTCACAATTACTGAGATAGCTACTATTAAAGAACCAATTAATTGAACTCGCTTAATTGTAAGCGAGTACATAATAAAACCAGAATTTGGTCTGTCAGAAGGTAACCTCAAGTATGATCAAAATTTTTAGAGATTATTTTAGAAAACAGTTATCCATGCCTTAGGCAATTTCAAACCAGAAATGCTTTGGGGGGGTCCAAAAAAAGTATGAGGTATAGGTTTTAATACAGTAGATAAAGATGCAATTTAAAGGAAATATTTGATAAGCCACAATTGTGCAGTGGTTTTATATGGTCTATCCTGTGGGAAAGCCCACAGTTATACAATTATATGTTTAATCCATGGTTGTACTGTGCTTAAGTTCTATTTATCCTTAATATATGCATTTACAAGAAATAGCTCATATAAAGTTTCACTTATGTCTGCAAATCAAGCAAGGCTCATGTCATGTATGAGGTTCTATCTGCTCAGGGAGTTTTTAATTGAATTAAAATCTATTGATGTAAAATCTTGGATCTGTTCCAAGACAGCATTCTGCCTCTCACCAAATTTTATGCCTTGGCCATGCTCGGAGAGATAGGTTTGGAGCTGCCACTAGTAAGTTTCCTTTAACTTCTGCTTAGAGGTGTTCCATCCACATAGGAAAGTGGATTCTAATGGCAGACAAGGAAGTTCAAGTGCAGAAATTCCATTCAAGAATGTAGCCATCCTAGTTTTCTAAAGACCTCTCTGATAGTGACATTTCTCTATCATCCAGCCCCATAGATATCAAAGTTTTCATGTGGAAACTTACACTACAGATACATAATGCCAACATTTCACTATCTAAATGATATTACTGTGTACTCTACTGACAGGAGATATTCTTAAAGAACACTCCAGATTATGTATTCCAATACTTGTGGAAATCCATTGTCTAAGGAAAATAAGGCCCAAGGGAAGGCAGACCACTAGAAATAGAAGGACCACATATTATTTCATCATTCATCAGTAGAAATTAAAGAAATTTAGCATCAAAAAGACTGAGGGAAATTGATAAGCATTATATCAGGCAGGAAACACACTAGATCCCAAATACTTTAAAATTTAATGCTTAAAATAGTAGCAGCCCACTAGCCATCCTACATCCCATTACTGTTTATAAACTGAGGCACTCACAACACTTTGAAAACACTTTTTGTAGTCACAGAAGAAAATATATAGTGACTTGACTTTAATCTTTTCAAAAGTTTGAATAAATTATACTTTGTTTTTATGTAACTAAGACAAGTTCAGAGGATGAAGCTTTGTAAGAATATTAAAATTTCTAATATAATCTTAGTCCTTCCACTAAAATCTTCTAGTCATTGTGCCAAATGAACAATCTATCAAAGCTATAAATGTACCTGGGAATGGTAGGACATGCCTGTAATTCCAGCACTGGGGAGGCTGAGACAGGAGGATCATTGTTTGAGGCCAGCCTGGGCTACATAGGGAATTGAGGCCAGCTGACCTACATAGCTAGATCCTGTTTCAAAAATAATAATAATAATAAGGCTATTAACACGATGCCCCAAGAAAGTCCACCATCCCCCATTTGTTGACATCATGGGAAGTCCAGGTGGTTTTAGATCATAGTTGGGTTTCACTCAACTGTGAATTGGCTATAGCATATCTCAGGATGTCTCTCCATCAAAGGCCTGATTGATCTGCACTAAAAAAGTAGGAACTATTGTCATGATAGTTCCCAATAATCCATAGGCTGTAAGTAACCACATGTATCCTAGAAGTGACAGCAAAGAGCAGGTTAAGTGAGCCAATGTTTAAACAGCCGCCCATGTGAAGTGGACACCGAGTAGCATTCTCCTCTCTGTATGCTTTGCCCTCCTCACCCCTCGGGGTAACTGTATAAATTAACTAATATCAACAACTTCACCAAGCTCAGTCTAGAAAATGTATGGAGATAGTAACAACTTACTCTGAGTAGTGACTAACATCGTGTTCCAACTCTCTGAGTCTTTCTTATCACCTCTGTTACACAAGCATATTTATTAGACATTCTAAGATTTGCCCTCTTTGTGAAAATTTCCGAAGTTCTCTTCAGGAAGGACCAATTGCACATTTGCAGGTGGTGCCATTGTCAGTCTGTGCCTGATTGTTGCAGGAAGCTCTGGGTTTCAGACATGGGCACTTAGAAATCAGGGATCCTGAGCTTTGCAGTCCCAGTGCCAAAGAAAGTACCAGTTGATTAGAAGGTTTTCTCATCAACAATTACTTAGTAAATACATGAATGAGTAATTCAGTAAAACTACCATGAGGTAATATCTGCCAATTGAACAGGGTTGGTCTAGACACGGGAACACAAACTTTAAGCAATAAAGATTTTCTTAAATTCTACATAAGTTTGGAGACAAGAATTGGTCACTAAATTCTGCGCACTCTTACCTTCATTCCTATCCTTAAATCTGAATATACAATAAAAATTTGTTGAATTTACAAACAATAAAACAAAACCAAATAAATATTCATGCTTTTTTTTTTTTTTTTTGGTAATAGGGCAGTAAAACACAGAATCTCAATGCAGTGCTAAAATGTAAACACCTGAAAAGCAATTAAAGCCACCCCTTAATGGGCTTTGCATTTACTGTTTTCCTGGGTGTGCCCCCCCTATAGAGCTGTGCATTACAGTAACTTGGCTCTGTGTTTTCACTTGTGCTATGTAAATGGTGACCTTGGCATGTATTTGCAGATAAAATGCCTTTGCCCTGTGGCTCACTGCCTTATTTCTCTGGGAAGGAAGGTTCCCCCAGGTGCTGCTATGCAGAGCTCATTGTAGCTGCTGATGTTAATTAATTTATGCAAATCAGTTAGATACCATCCTTGATTAATGTCTCCACTGCTTTATTAATTTTGAATACTTTAAGAGGCTGTTGGACATGTATGATGCAATATCTACTGAGAGAATAACTACTCATATGATTAATTTAGGCCTTGAAGAACAGTACTTGATCTCTTCTAGTTGATACTACTAATTACATATAATTTATAACTTTAAAGTAATCACACCACAAAGAAGACTAAGTTTTATAAATTTTCTACAAGTGATATTGACTATAGCACCCTTAAAATAGCTGTGTGCATTTGCAATCTAAACTGTGATAAGGGCTTTCCATGCTTTAACTCTTTTTATAGAATCATGTAGCCAGGCAGGTGTGCGTAACGGTAGTGGGATTCTAAACTTGACCACAAGCACCAGAGCCCAACTCTTAACCACTCTTTTAGGGGAACCAAAATAGCTCAGATATTTAGCAAAATTCTTATAGAATTCATGGAAGTCAGTCGTTCTCTCCACATTTTTATGTTTTCAGACTTAATTTGTGGTAGCTCCTTCAGTAAAGTCTGGGGATGGGGAGAGATTGTCATTGCCCAATGTTTGCTTCTGAAAATTCCTCTTACTTAAAAATGAGGTCATTCTGGATGTAGGCTGGACCTTTTTGTTGAGTGCACACATCAACAGTAATGGGAAGAAACTTTGATTTTTTTGTCTGGCAATCATACTATTAAGATGTGTTACTTCTAAAAATCATTACTTTTTCCTCTCTCTTCTAAATACTTTGATTTTAAAAAGGGAGGATTAGGCCAGATGAACCTGACATTTCATACTATATATTTTATCAAGCCAACATTAATGGTTTAGCACCCTAAGACATGGGATTCCTGTTAGAAAGACTCAGATCCACTATCACCTGTTCGTTAAGGGTTTCCCCTGTAGACAAACTCATTTGAGACTGAGTCCTGGCATATCTAAAGAAAACACCATGAATAAACAGTTAAATGGAAACTTAACGGGCAAACATAAAGTGGCATGGGAGCAAACAGCAGTTCAACTTCCATATTTGAGGTTTGGGAAGAGGAGACATATTAGCTGAGGGAAAGGGGACTAAATGGGGAAAAGCCTTTTACTTATAGTCTCTCTTTAGTAGCACTAAAGAACAGTCTCACTGAAGTAATTTCCAGGCAGGGAGATGGAATAAGTGGTTACTGCAAGGATGCATACATACATCAGGGAACCCAAGAAAAGCCAATCAACTCAGCCTTGAGGAAAGTACAGTTGGCCCTCCAATATAACCAACTGCTGATTGAAAGTTCTGGGAAGGAAAATTGCATCTGCAGTGACATGCACAGACCTTTTTTCCTTGTCATTGTTATTCTCCAAACAACAGAGTACAGCAACTATTTACATAGCTTTTGCATTATATTAGGTATTACAAGTAATCTAGAGAGGATTTAAAGTATACAGGAGGATACGGGTAGGTTATATATAAATATTAGGGCATTTTACATAAGGGATTAGAGCATCTATGGATTTCAGTATCCACAGAGGGTCCTGGAATGAATCCCCCATAGATACCAAGGGATAATTCTGGCAAGAGAAGCTGAGGCACAGAAGCCACACATTTTAAATCCGTCACATACAACTCAGCTTCTCTCCAGGTGAGGATGAATTTCCAAACCTTCCAACCTGCATATCTTTTATCTGCCTCATAGCCTGTCCTTGGTGTTTGCACCTCCCATAACCTTCGCTTGCTGGCTCCTACGTTAAATAACTCAACCTCAAGAAAGGTAACAGGCATTCATATACAGTTGGTCCATTCTCTCAGAATGGGATTTCTCAGTTCAGAGTTGCTATTGTGTGGATCTTGACTGTTCCCCAGTGGCCCATGTGTTAAAGGCTTGGTCTCCACTGTGGTGCTATTTGAAAATGATAGAACCCTTAAGAGGTGAGACTTACTATAGTCTTTAGGTCATTGAGGGCATGTCCTCAAAGAGGATAGTAGGACCTGGCCCTTTTCTTGCTCTCTTTTGTTGCTTTCTGGCCATGAGGTGAGTGGTTTTATTGTACCATACACCACTTCCACTGTGATGTACTGTCTCACCACAGGCCTAAAAGCAGCAGTGCCAATCAATCGTGGTCTGAAACCTTTAATGCTATGAGCCAAAATAAACCTTTTCTCTGTGTAAGTAAATCACCTCACTATTTGTTATAGTGACAGAAAGCTAACACAAGAGTCCTAAGACAGAAAGAATCTGACTGGCCTAGACCATTTTTCATGACTAGGTTATTGGCTCCTTGTGGCTCACAACTGGTACACATTACCCAATTTGTTGTTTCTGGAGGTAGGGGAAAAGAGATGGGAACTGTGGGAAGCAGAGCTGTGCCAACTACTTCTGTAGTTTCTGTATAAAGAAAGTCCCTTAAAAGATGTATCGATATGGAAGCTCTTGCCATTTCCAAATTATGGAGCCTCAAAAAGAAAAAGCATCATACACCAAAGGAAGAAGAAAGAAAAGACATGGAAGGGGGTTACAAATTTAATACAGCCAAGACACAGTGTGGGATAACTGATCACAGACAACTGTGTGAAACATTACATTAAAAAGATCAATTAAGGTAAAGACTATTTAGGAGCCTGCCACTACAATCTAAGTGAGAGAAGATAAAGATGTAGATTTGAATATGGTGACAATAGTACAACAGGGTAGAACACAGGTTTCAGGGTAATTTCAGAGGTAGAATTTACTAGAATGTTATCATAAATTAGATGTGAAAAATGGGGGAGAAGTCCAACAGGAGTCCTAAGCTTGTAATTTCAACAACTGCTATAACAGCTGAACTGACTCAGACAGAGGTTTCAGGAAAACAAGCAAAAAAAGAAATGGATGTAGAAAGGATGTGTTAAGTCAAATTTAAGGTGATTAATGCATATCTAAGTAGAACAACCAGTAGGTTGCTGGGCACGTGAGACTCAAGCATGAGAAAGGTCTGGGCCAAAAATAAAGACATAAAGACCATCCATAATTACATTAGTTGTAGACTCCCAGGAGTTTGTAAAAAAAAACAACAAAAAAAGAGAATCCTGACTAGGGGGTTACACTACATTCACATTCCTGTGCTATGGATTGTGTCTCTGGACTCTAAGCAACTTGAGGAGAGACAGGCAAACATTGCTTCCTTCTCTGGATGCAGTGTGAGCCCAGGGGAGGGCACAGGAATATTACATGTAAAGGAAATGCATGAACTGTCTTATAAAGGCACCAACCAAATCAACTACTTCCTGAGAAGGAGGAAGTTTTGTTTTGTTTATTGGGGAATGGTCAGTGGGAGAGGATTATTAGGGAATTTGTAGTCACTGTAGAATAATATAAATAACACATACACCACTAAAGAATTGATCCCATCCAAGAGATTTCTTTGTGTCAAATGAATTAAACAAGTATTCAGATTATATCTTTGGAAAAAAATTATTTTTTTCTATTCTTATTAAAAACTTTGGTAAAGGACACAATTGAATACATTTGATAAAACTTCTTAGCTTTATACTTGATATCTGTTAATGTCACTATAGATAAGTATACCTTACTTTTAAAAACTCAGTGGAAAGAAGATGTCTGATTAGAAGAAAATAATTCACTTTTTATAATAAATATCCATTTATTGAACACACTCAGATCCTCTATTAAATGCTGGGAATGCATTAAAATATAAATGAGACAAAATTCTTGTTCTCAAGGAACACATGCTATAAAGTTAAGCCAGACAGGAAATTGAATCTTGACAATGACCATATATGAAGTAAAAATAGAGTTTCAGAGTTCAAACATAGATATATAAAGAGGCTATGATTCTTTTGTTCCCTCTGTACTCCTGGATCAGATACTTACAAGGAAATGTTCCTGAAAAATCTCACTTCCTAAACTTCTGAGTGAATACATTACCAGATTGTGTGTACTAATCACATGCATAGCTCACTACTGTAGACACAGAAAAAAGTAAAACAAATTGGGTGAATAACAGTATGCTCTTCAGTGTGCATCACTCTGTTTTAACACAATGAGTGCCTTCCACTATGTAAACTACATGCAAAGAAGACATAAGGCAGGGGGTAGTTACTATAAAAGTGAATACTAGAAATGTTCCTTAGACAAGTATCCTTACAGTACTTTCAGTCAAACTCAACAACAAAACTGAGTGGAGTCCTGCATACTAAACAATCTTTAAAATTTTACCCATGCATCTAGTACTATAGTTCAAACTCAGAAAAACAGATATTGGCTCAATTTCTGGAAAAAAAAATCTCCTATAGAAGGTATATTTTTTTTTCTTAATTTTCATTGACTACAACAGCCAAAGGTTTTCCCAAACATTATATGAAGTGGTTTTTTCAAAAGTTAGGTAAAGAGACATTATCATTGATTGGGGTTTTTAAAATATTATTTCTATTACTATGACATACAAATACTCTCAAAGAGACTCTATAGGGAGCATAACTAGACATAGTGGCCAAAGATCAGGTTTTAAAATAAAATAAAGCATTTATTTACCAGTAATGCTACTCATGAGACAATAAACCTTTATTGACTCATTACAAATTGTTTTCTAGTATATTTTCTGCTACAGGGCTAATTGTAGGAATTGACTTCTACAAAGGATTTTAAAATTGTGTATTTGAATACTGATTGAATATGGCTATAAAAAGTCATCTAGTATTTTACTAAATAGAAAAGAATCATAGCAATTGTATCTTTAAAGTAATTGTTCTTTTGATCATTAAGGGTAAATTAACCGAAAAATATAGATTCACTTCTATTACAGACCCATCATTACACTGCATATAAATTGCATTACTTATTATTCACTCCATATTATGTTTGTCCTGTTTGACAGGCTTATGTTAGATAGGCCTATAAAACCTACCATGCCTTGGAAAGTCTTTCTTTAAATATTTTTGAGCATATTTATAAGAATAAAGATTTCATGAAAATATTGGTAAGTTTTCATTGGGGGATGTTTCATTTATTTTGAGATGTATTTATTGCTACACCTTTGCATTTCTTCAAAAACTGGAATTCCCTCAACTCTTGAAAAGCTTCTCTCCTTGGGAGATCTTTTCATGGAAGAAGACTTGCCACTTAAGTATGGTACCAAATGATGGATCTTCATAGAAAGATCCACATGATGTAGAAGTTATCCATCTACTTGAAAGAGTCATGTTATTTTACCACATTTTAACAGCACAGAGCATGTCAATTTTCATCCTCCCCAGAAAATGAACAAATTCTACAGTACATTAAACAACCATTCACTAGTTTCCTACAAAATAGCTCTTTAACTTACCTGTCATCACTAAACATTGTCACCAACCATCATTTAAGGATTAGGATTCTGAAACTGACCAATAAAACTGAAATATAGCATTCAATATTTGCATCATTTTGGTACCATATTGAAATTTTTCACTATTCTTGTTTTCTGATACCTACATGTAATGAAGAAACAAATGCTGACTAGGACTAAAATAAACGGTGTGATGTACAAGATGAAATCTCTGGGTGGGAAACACCACTGCACATTCTAGTGATGATGTTCCTCACCACCTATTTGCCAGATGCGTTGGCTCATATTTACATCACCTTGGCTAAGAAATGGCAAAAAATGATTTATTTTTAATATTATTGCTGTAAGAATTAATAGTTCAAAAATGAAACAGTAGACAGACTTGGTAAAATGTAAGTGGGACTGCAATGCTCAGGTAATGGGTAGTATAATTTGCTGTTACCTAATGATAAGGATCACAGGTTAAAGAAAATAGATATTAAACCATAATTATAAATTAAGTTATGCTAAGCTTCCAAGAGTCAGAAAGATAAATCAAAGAAGTTGATTGATAGGCTGAACATTGTTAAGCTCCAGTGTTTAACTACTGTATTTTGTTCAGAAATCTCCTGAGTATCAATGCACATGACACCGTGGACAAAGTCAAGCAAAACAGCACTGCGGTCCTCCTGCCTCAGCTTCCCAAGGGCTGAGATTACAGATGTGCTCCACCACACATGGCTGTCAATGGCATTCTTTAGGAACAATATATGGTCTTACCACTAATTTGAAAGTGGTTCCTTGGCAGGTCTGGCAATCAAGACATGGTTAGAACAGAAGTCAGCACACTATTAGCTCTAGAAGTTTGGCATCCTTTGGTCTAATGGCAGCCCATCTGGCTTCAATGCACATCAATACCATATCAGCATTCACAAAAGTCACAGTGTTTCTAACTTTAACCACAGATACCTAAAGGATTTCCTGAATAGACAACACTTTAACTAGATTCTTTAACCAATTAGTCAGCCACAATTAGTATTTTAGGATGGAAAAAAAGTATGCAGAAAGACATTTAAATCATCCTAAGTAGACATTAACTATAAAACAGAGTGCACTTTTTAAAATAATGACTACCTTTGTGTATACCTTTCTAGGTTTTCTTAAAGATATTTTATTTACATAAGTAAGCTGATTCTTCAAGTCTAAGTTACAAAGCTAAACCTACATCATGTATGGGAATGAAATGATCATGAGACAAGTATGGTTTCCACAAGTTACATTTCTTTCAAAGGTTGGAACAAATGACTCACAAGTTACACCAATTTTCACAGCAGTGGGCAGTATAACATTATACTCAGAAGTATGGTGTGAATGCATTTAGTCAGATTGGGTGATGATAATTCTGGTGTTGAGGGAAGAAAGGAAGTTAGCCAACGTATGTCGCTTTGGAAATCAGATGCATCAAAGATCTTTATTTCAATAGTTTCCTGAGTAACTGCAGAGAGACCATCATTGCGATTTCAGTCAAACTATTTGATCACTATAAAATGAACCAATTTACCAGTTTTGCTGTCTGCATTCTCTCCCTCACTGCTAAAAAGAAAAATAGGAGCATACTGGTTAATGGTTGCATAGTGCATATTATGACCTAACTTCTGGACAGACTGTGGAAGTAGTTCTTTATTTATGTGCACAGTGTACAATATCATCTCTCAATTCTCTTGCTCATTTGTGTTATTTTTATTTGATTTCAACCCAGCAGTCACCACTTGCATTTTTCATTTTCATGGTTTAAAAAAAGTCATATGCAAACACTCAGAATTGGGGCAAGTATTTAGATGACTTGACAAATTTGCACCTGAGCCTTATCAAGTCAGCAAATAGTTCTGCATGATTACCAAAAGTCTCGTTAAATTAACTTCCCTGCTTCATTTAGAGCCCAGACCAAACACTATGAAACAAAAATGAGTAATCCCGCATACTAACTAAAGAAATTCTACCATACTCAGTTTCATGCTAAGTAGATGTTCAAATGGTGCTACTGCTACTAGAAAACATCACTTTACTTTGAATCCATGTGTCACACAATGGTATTTTCCAAAATAGGGGTGACTTTTTTCCTGTGAAATATCAGCCTCAAATGATCAACAAAAGTAACACCCAGTTCAAAAAATGTAAAAGAGTTTTCAGTATTTATTTTCAGACTGTGCTACTCACCTTTTGATACGGAAAGCAATGATTGCTATACACATAAACAAATCCTTTCATATAGACTGCAGTTCACATAAATCTGACATGGCTCAAAAATCAAATAAAATCTGCCTGGTTCTGTTTCTAGAATTTGATCATCTAAACTGAAAAGCTCAGTTCTGCACACAAGTTTTATCATCACAGGCTATATTTTTCTTTACACGTATGTATTTTTGTCTATAAGTGGCTATATAGGTATAGTGCTATTATTAATCTGGAGTATAAATATGTACATGATACAAATAGATTGATCTGTTCTGCAGATTTTTTCTTATAAAGGGGTCATTACCTTTCCTAATAGTACTTCTAAATACATCTTTTGCACCGTGTGGTTATCTTGTAACATACCAAAAATAATCAATTCAATGACATCATTCATTCTCACACTTTCATTATAATACTGAATACATTGTCACATTTTCAAACAGTGCTTGAGTCTCATGGCAGATATTAGAATCTGTGGGTTACAAATGTGAATATGGAAGCTAAGAGAGATTAAGTAGCTCAGGACACATATGTCTCACATATTCTGACTCCCAGGTTGGAGCTCCTGCCCTGTCTCTTGCATTCTGCAAAAAAGACATTTAGCTGTGAGCAGTAATAAAGCCACCAGTATTGATTACACTAGAGTTTGAACACCGTACTCATAAAATCCAGTTGTTAGAGTCAGATAATATCATCGTTATCGGTGGAGATCAAGACTCTTGACCTTGGCTACGACTTTCTTAGCTATTTTAGCCAAAATAAGGAGTTCCCAAAAAGGAAAAAGTCCATATTTCAGATTCCCATTTCCTTTCCCTCATTGTCATAATTCTTCAGTTGCTTGTCTAATCAATGGAACTGACCTGAGGTATATTCGAAGAGCTGAGTAATGACTTATAGTTTACCAAGTGGTTTGATCACCTTAGGGAAGACACCTGTAGCTCCATCAATCACTTTAGTGGGTTATTTATTACTGAACATCTGTGTCTGAAAACTGCCCTACAGAACGCTGCAAATCAGATGTTAGTTATCCATACATTGTTAATTTTTATATACATATTGATTAAAATGTATCAAATAGCCCTGCTCTTTCTAAAATGATTGTGTGATTCCCAGATGTTTTCACTAAAAAACATTATTGTGTTTTTTGTAACATACCTTTTTTAGGGAAATCAGAGGAACATTTTATGTCCTTACATACTAAATGTCTCAAATGCTTTTAATAAAATCTATCTTGATAATGTTCAGCTTCATCATGGAATCCTTAGATTAGACTCCCTGATTAACAAAACAACAAAAAAAGTTTTTAAAGAGTTGGAGGAATGTTAACATTAATTAAATCTCTTTTATCTGGATTGATTAGTGTAATTCATTATTCGCTACTCTTCTGGACAGATGTGTTAAATTACAGTTGATACAGAACACAGATGATAATTTATTTGATCACATTACTTCAGGCTTAAAAATATCCACACTTGAAATTAAGAGATAGCACACAGAGTTCTAAAGCATTTTCTGTGATCAACATTTTCTTGGTATGATCAAGTCCAAATGGTTTTGATTGTCTTATTTGTGATAGGTTTCTGCTAATTATCCTTCTTAAATTATTTCAATTTTAGAAGTATTACTTTATAGTTTCAAAGGATTAGAATATGAAAACCTCCAAAAATGAACAGCTCACTGTAGATAACTTGTAGATATATTTTATTAAGAGGAGTATTTTGTAAATTTTACTTAAAATCAAGATGGATTAAGTTTAAAAATAGTTAAAATGTAATAGGATCAAAACATTGCTTAGGGGCAAGTCGTGTTGATATCCATTTGCTATTACTAAGCAGTTTTTCCCACAGGACTATTTAACCAAAAATCAAATACTAAGAAAACTAACATAACTGATTTCCTTAGAGTGAACATTATTAGGTGTTCTTGCCACAGAAATTTAAACTATGTGAAATAATGTATTTGTTAATTAGCTAGATTTAACCATTCCACAATGTATAGATACTTCCAAACACCATGTTACACAAACTCAATACAGTATTTTCTGTCCATTTAAAAAAATTCTAAGGGAATGTTTTTGAGAAGAAACTTTTAAAGCAATTTCAAATAATCCTTTAAATATATTCTTTAGTGAACTGTGCAAGTGAATCAAACATATGGATAGCATTTCCCATGGAACACATATGGGTTTAAAAGTTAAAGGAAATATCAGCAAAATGTGTTAAGGCTTGATTACACCTCCTAATATCTGAAAAGTAACTTGATGTGTATAATAAATGCAGTATGTGCCAGATTCCTAATTATTACTCAACTCCCCATCTCTTCTCTCATATCTTTTGAATATGTCAAAGTAATGATAATGTTCTTCAAGATGCAAAGAAGGCATGCTCTGTAATGTATGAATCACACTGCCTTACTAACAAAAGAGCAGAGAGCACTGCCAGCCAGGCTCCTGGGCAAGGACAGATACCAGGCGGGGCAGCCTTCTGGGAGGTTCCACTTTTCTAGGAACCAGTCTTGCACTCCAGGGGGGCAAAGGCATTTCTATGTCATTAGCTTACTTGGGCCAAAACAGTCTTTTGCAATCCTTTTTGTATTCTCATTATGACTTTGTGTGTGTGTGTGTGTGTGTGTGTGTGTGTGTGTGTGTGTCTGGTACTGGGGCTTGAACTCAGGATCTTCACCTTGAGCCACTCCACCAGCCCAATTTTTTGTGATAGGGTTTTTCGAGATAGGGTCTCATGAACCATTTGCCCGGCTGACTTTAAACTGTGATCCTCCTGATCTCTGCCTCTTGAGTAGCTAGGATTACAGGCGTGAGCCACTGGCACCCAACTTCATTGTGACTTTTTATTTATCTAAACATTACTAAGCTACAGTAAAATTTCTTACTAGGTCACTTATATCAGTAAACCTAGGAGTACATCATGAAGAAAAGAAGATAAGGAGGGACAGAGTGACAGGGAGAGGAAGAAAGCAAGGAAGGGAGGGAGGGAGGATGTAATGAAAAGGGAGGAAGGATGGGAGAAAGGAGGGAAGGAGGGAGGGAGGGCGGAAACAGTGACCTCCACTCACATTCACCTCCACTGCCCAAGTCCTCAGAAGACAAAGAAGGAATGCCATGTCTTTGGGCTCTTCCCGGGAACACGAACTTTCTAATCTCTTCCATCTCCTTCCATACAGTGAGAACACTCTTCAATAAACTACATAGAATGCCTAAGCTTTATTTAAATAGTATAAGAATTATTAAAACACACACGATACATATTTGGCTATTTACATCACAGACTGGCACAGTCACATTCATCTTGGGAATTAAAAATCCACACAAAATGTCTCTGAGTCATGAATAACCTCTGAAGACAAGGCCTTCAACATTCCAACACCCTCTGTGCATTGTTCTGACTCAGATTATGTTGAGACGCCTCTGAGTCACCTGGCATGGTCCTTCTGGTTTGTTTTTTAAGGCAAGGCCTAACTGCCCACTTGGTGGAACTCTGAAGATGCTTCCCTGTCCACCATTCCCTTCACACATTTATTCTTTCTTCAGTCTGTCAAGCTCTAGTATTTAAAAAATACCTATCTCCTAAATTTTTCACTCTGTACTTCTTATATAAGTTTGATTTTATGTGGTGTATATTTATACTGACAATGTTAAATAAGAAGAAATAGCTAAATTCCAACAATGATTTTAAATGTTCTCAAGAGCAGCAACTTTGTTCCGTGATTTTCACAGTTTTTGATTTGGCCTACAAAGACCCATCCTGAGTTCACTAACGTGCACACACACACACACACACACACACACACACATACCTTGCATGAAAAATAACTTCTCAGTTTTTGGTGGAGAAAAATTATCCAAATTAATTTTCCAAAAACAGAGCGAAGTATGTTTATAAGCAGAACCATAATTTATAGTCTTAATTATCAAATTAGAATTAGTGTGTGCAAAAACATCACTGCTTAGCTTCTGAAATTGTGAATTCAATATTTTCTATCCCAAACATTAGGAACATGGTATGATAACATGGCTTAGGACTCCTGTCCCCAGTTCAAGAAAAGAGTATCTGTCTGCATATTTATCTGTATAACTAAAAAGAAAGTCATTAATTTAAAAAATACTAAAACTTATGGGTAATAGAATCTGTAGCTTTTATTTTCCTCTCTATATATTGTCGTAGTTCGAAAATTCTTTATAATAATAGTGTGTACTATTCCAGAAATACAGGCAAAATACTCATGGCAGTTCACCTGAGCTCAGTGGTGTTGAAGTGACCCCTGTTCTTCTCTCTGCTTTAATCCTTGTGACTTTCTTCCATTTTCTTAAAGAGGCCTTTATCCCATTTTGCCTCAGAGCAAAATGGCCTGGAAGGTACTCTTCATACTCCCTCTTCTCTTACTTAAATCTGTTTTGAAACTTCAGCTGCTTTCCTAAGAAGACTTTCTTCATATCCCAGACTCTGCACTATTCTCTATTTCTCTGGCACCACATTACTGCAACTTATACTCACATCTATGTTGATTCCAAGTCATAAATTCCACGAGGCTCTGTCTTGTTGAACAGTGTAACTCCAGCACATGGCACACAGGAGGTGTTCCTCA
The DNA here is from genome assembly GCF_047511655.1 of Castor canadensis. Taxonomy (NCBI): domain Eukaryota; kingdom Metazoa; phylum Chordata; class Mammalia; order Rodentia; family Castoridae; genus Castor; species Castor canadensis. The sequence continues at coordinate 17,171,344 of NC_133395.1, forward strand.
AGCATTTGACCAATAAAAGGAGGGAATGTCTTTATTATGTTCTAAAATAGTTAAGTGACTTCTTTATCTACCACACGTCTCTTCCATATAGCCCAGGTTAGTAAATCCTCTACAATGTTCTGTGGAATACCTTCACAAAAATCTGACAAGTATATGAAATATAAGATCTCATATCAAAGTGTATCTCCTCTTACTGACATTACTACAAGTGAATAAAGAGAATATGAAATGACTAAAGTGTACATACTAGAAAATTTCATCTGTTGAGACATTTCTGCTCATTAATCCTGATAAAAACTATTAAATATTCTCTGTAGCTCAGACAAAGCAACTAACTACTGGTATAAGTCTTCATAAGCCTGTAAAAGGACTTAGAGGACATAATAAACCCTATTTGTAAGACAAACACATGATGTGAGGCTGGCTTAAGTTTGGGTGTCCAATTAAAATTATTGCTAACTGTGCTCTTGCTATGCCCTGAGGGATTTTCCTCTGGTTCTCCAACTCAATGGCCCTGCTCTTTTCTTCCGCAGTAAAAGAACACCCTTTTACACACAAAATTAGACTCACTCGCTTAAAAAAAAGCAGAAGAGTGTATGTTTTAATCTGCTACTTTCAAGACACTAAACTTCATCCTTATAAGAGCACGACATTAGCAAAGAAAGTCGACAATGTTCAATATTTTTAAAAGTTCTGCCCTCAGAGAAATACGTGCATCAAGGCACAGTTGCTAATTTTTATTGTCCATTTCTTAGATCATCAGAGTTTTCCAAAAGTAGTCCGAAAATGTGGGTGGGCTTCCTGCAACCAATTTGCTGAGATTTGTACTTCCTCTGATTTGTTTATGGGCTTTAAATATTAATCAAATGAAAGGAAATATCAGGAAGCGAATAAATGTAGTAAAGTCATTCATATTTACCCAAACACGAAAATACACAAACTATGAAGCTGAACAAGCTTCAGTGTTTTGTTTTCCCACCATACTGGTCTCTCCTCCATCATCACATCACTGAATGAAGACCTCACTTGTAATTTCTCACATTCACTAACTTCTCCTATTTGCCTCTTGTAGTGTTTATTTTATTCTCCGAAAATGACACAAATTAATTTTCTACCATTCCACAAAAATCCATTGTCTTTGGAGACCACTTCTCATAATATTTTATATCAGCTGGCCATTCGGCTTTGGTCTGCACCAATGCTTTTATGTGTCTCTTAACTCCATAATGAATTACCAATAGCAGCTGGTAGTAGCTCCATCCCAGAAGATTAACCCATCCTTTATTTTCCTCAGAAAATTAAGGCCACCCTGTATGACCTTTCCTGAATATTTTGTTTCTTTCAACCTCAAAACCTCACCTTTCTCTCTCTTTTAGCTCTTTTCTACCTGAAAAAAGATTCATTCCTAGTTTGGGGTTGATAATAGATAAGTAAAGTAGGAAAATAAAAAAAGCACAGGGTGGCTGGGAAGACTGGCCGATCAAGTGAGGGCAGACAGTGACAAATCCTCCCCATCATAGTAGGTCATTGACAGGGAATAGCAAAAAAAAATTAAGTCAAAATATAATAATATTGGCATAGTAATGGGGTCTTGAAATTCATTATTGAAAGAATCATCCAAAAGAGTTTAAAGAGATTATCTCTCTGTATAAGGAGAAATGGGGATATTAGAAGGCAATTTTTCTGTGTGAAATATTTGAGTCTTTAAACTATGTTGATGTACAACTTTAAAATTCAAATGTTTCTTCTTTTTAGTAAAAATTAACCTTCCTATGTGGCCCTTTCTTATATTTAAGGAGCAAGTGCAGAAAGTTGAAGGAAGAAAGTCTTTGGAGTTTTTTTCCACCCGAACTCATTAAATCAGCTGAGTTGGGAAGGAGGGAAGGAGACCCACATGCACATCCTTTTCACAGGTTCTAATAGTCTCAAGAGGACACGAGGATATCAGAACTTGGTAACAGAGGATGAGTGTAGTTAGTTTAAATTTTCCCCACACAATTCTGACAGATTCCCATTAGGAGCCCTCTCCCATGCGGCAGACAAGTTTATAGAGAGTTCTTGTATTTGTCACTCCAGCTTAAGGGAGAGGCATGGCTCTAGTCCTGGTGAGTATTTTTCTTTCTTTTGACCTCAAAAAAAATCTAAATTCTAGTTATCTTATGAAAAACGATGTACAAATGTTCATTTCATTGTAAACTGATTCTATTAAAAAACTTATTTGGAATTTTTATGCTCATACACTATAGAAAGTGGTTAGTAAATGTTCAATTCAAAAACTAAGTTTGTAACATATAATTATTAGTTATTAATTCTACTTTAATTCTACTTTTTGAGGTTATCTACATTCATACACACAGTAGTAAAATGTGCCTCATCTTTCTACATTTCCTTTAGTGTCAAGAAATAAACTCAGAATAAATGTAATAAAATGTTCATCTTTTTTGTATATGTACTGAATATTACATTTTTTCAATTCAGTGGTTTCACAATAGTTGTATATTGGAGCTTTATTCATTTAAAATGTCTCTTGAGAAAGTAACCTCAGGAATTAATTCACTGATACTCACTTAACATTGAGCTATTATAGTTAGTTACTTTGGTTTATTCTTTATATACTTCAATGATTTCTTTTCATGGGAGAGAAACATTTATTCTGCTTTTGAAACTTTAATCAGAGCTGGGTGCCAGTTGCTCACACCTGTAATCCTAGATACTTGGGAAGCTGAGATCAGGAGGATCACAGTTCAAGGTCAGTCTGGGCAAATAGTCTGTGAGACCCCATCTCCAAAATAACCAGAGCAAAATGGACTGGAGGTGTGGCACAAGGGATAGAGCTCCTGTATCACAAGCATAAAACTGAATTCAAACTCCAATCTTACCAGGAAAAAAATTAATCTATTTTCCAGCAAGCATCTTTCTAGGCTTTGATATGCTGTGTTCCTTCCACATACTAAGAGGCTATATGAGGTTATTTGAAAGACAAATCCTGATTTAAATTCTGGTCTCCCCAATTACCATCTATGTGACCTTGGTCTTTTCCATTTCAAAATGAAGATAATAATGTCTGTCTTAAAGAATTTGCTCAGGCAGGTATGTCCAATGCACACTTTGCCAGGCATTCCCATATCTAACCTGCTTGGTTTTGCAGTGGTACATGGGGAAGCCATGTTAAGCATTCACAGTGGGAAAACACCATACTATGTCCACCACGTTCACAGATGCATACCTCATATATGTGAGATACCCATACAGAATGCAAGAAATAGGAGGGAAAAAGTAGGGGAAAGATGAATTGTGTGCCATATTAGGCATGACATACTTTACTTAATTTATGTCTTATAGAAAATCTCAGGGCACATCAGCTAGTGACATTTTTTTGGCCCAGATTAAAAAAAATAAATTTTTTAAAAAACCAAGTGGGTAAAAATCTACAGAAAGTAGGAGATTACAATATACATACAATGAATGAGATGCTTCCAAAGCTGTATTTACTTAGGGAATTAACATAGGTGTGACCTGTTGTTGGCATCATGAACATAATTTTTCTACTTTTCTTAGAGAGAAGGCTTTGTTCTAATCCTTCTTACCATATGCAGAAATCTCACCTCACACACAAGGGTGCAAACGTACCTCCAAGGGAAACAAGGATGCTCTTTGATGTAGTATATCACTGACCTGGCACTACCCTCTTAAAAGCAGGCCACCTGGTGCATCTCAGACTCAAACAAGGATCACTGTTACCTCTCAGTTCTTGCATCAGGTTATGCATACGTTACAATATGCATAGATTCAACTAATTTTTTTGCGTCTATTTGCATGAAATTTGCACAGGTCACAAAAGAAGTTCATTTAAGATACTAAGTCAGAACTTTTCAGTGACAAATGTAAAAAACAAACATTGAAATTAAAGTTAGCAAAGTTTTAACAATATTTCCTTTATTTTCAGTTTCTGAAAAACATAGAAGACTTTGGTTCACACATCTTTTATATGTTATGGTTTTATATACTTTATACTTTATATTCCTGCCTACTTCAGGGAATAGTGTTTTATCATACTGATTTTAAAGACAAAGAAAAGAGATGACCTATCTGATGTCCTGCCTTATCGAGAAATTTAAAATACTGTGACACTAAAATCTTCATATTTTCCTAATTCTTTATTCTGAAGAACATTTTTCAAATTGTGCACCATATGAGATGGGAGTGCCTCAAAAGAATAGATGGTAGTTTAAAAAATGGTTCTGCAATCAAATAAATTTATGAAATACTGGAAGTAATATTCAAGAAGCTATTTTTTGTCAGGATGAGAACAAATCCTCCATGTACAATGGTTATGGTGAATCCCTAAAATGTGACTACAGCACAGCACTTCCAATTACAGAGTCTTGACAAACCAGTTTCCTACTGCCTTACAGAATAAATAGCTTAGGAATTGCTGCTCTAGTCCAAAAGTTATCAGAGTGTAAGTAACCCCAAGCACCAGAGGTTTGGCACAACTGGGAACGTGATACACACCCAAATTCTCCTCCTCCTTCCCAAACCTACTGAATTACCAATTCTAAGAGTAAGATCTAGCAATGTGTGCACAGAAGCCTCCAGGCAATTGTGATGCACACTCAAGTTTGAGAGCCACTGATCTTATAGAAAGACCTTCATCCCCAGATGTGAAAACATGGTACCTGCAATTATCCCAGAAAGAGCTTGCAAACTAAAGTGAGGCAGCTTTTAAAAATACGGCAGATTTCTTCTTTTCTTACCTAAATCTATTTTCATTCAGAAAATAACTCCTGCTTTACAAATCATATAAAATGTTATTATTTGGTTTGTCATTATTTTACTGTTTACCCTTAACCAGCCCAAATTCATGGTGCTAATTAAAGAAAATTAGTACTGAACCTGGTTTTGTTGTATTAGAGTAAGAATGAAAATACCATGTAGCAATTAAATGATCCATGTGTTTTTTCAGGCTCTAGAAATATCAGAACATTTCAAATTCAAGCTCAGATCAGGATTTAAGGAACTGGGTTATTATAATAATGACACCTTGGTTATGTCTGATCAGAAAAGATTTTTAAGAAACAAAAGCATTTATTGTAAGCTTTTAATGCCTTCAATATAATCTCACATTTCTCTACCAGCATTCATCATTTCTATTTGTATAATGCCTAGAAACTTATAAAGCACTTTCTTTGACATTATTTCATTTGATCTTTACTATTCCTACTAAGGTTGGCAGATATTATCCTCATTATTTTACAGATGCGATTCTGCATTCGAGGGAGATTAAATGACTTCCTAAGGATCACTGGCGTGTTACTTGCAAAACCAGCATTAAGTCCAGGCTTTCTTTTCCCTGTGTTATTATTTGTAAAATCCTTTACCCATAGTTAAAATTGTAAGATGTCATAATTAAACTAATAATTAACAAAAAAATTATGGAGATGGGAGTTGGTAAAGGCCTACAGGAGATGTAATGGGCAGAGAGCATTAAGGAAAAAAATCTCTTTCCCTGAGATCCTCTTCTTCCCCATCACAGAACCAAGCAACAGCTTCTTTTCTGACTTATGAATATTTTGGAAGCTTCTACTATAATCTTTGCTGCCTTACAGAATATTGAAATGGAGGGTGTTATTTGTATGAGACAGATAAAATGACATAAAATGGAATTTCTTTGCAAGTAACCAAAGACATTCACAGGAAAACAGGTAAGATAGAAAGAAACAGGAGTCACATGTCCAAGAAGCTACAAAATGGTCAGCTGGCTGTTACTTCATATGAGAACTCTACCCAGAGAGTGAAATTTTCAACAGGCCTCTGTTCCCACACATCCCAGTATTCCCAACAGAAAAGATAAAAACTGGCAACAAGCCATTCACCCCCTCCCCATGCTAGCTCCATGGGCAATTCTTGCCCTGAGTTCTATGAGCTGCCTGTTCTGAGTTTCCTCCTTTTCAGAGAAGATACAGCATCTAGATATTTCTCTGGCCAAGACTATAGCTCTTAACATTCATTCAGGAGATTTTCCTCCTGTGATTCCCAACTTCCTACACACAAACTCCTATAAACACACACACACACACACACACACACATACACACACACACTCAGTCTCAGAATTCAAATTCATGAATTAAGAAGAAGAATGTGCTGGTGAAAAGCCTCAGCCATTTCTAATGTGATCTGCTCCTGACTAAACTCAGGTTATGAAGGTCTCCCACAGCAAAGTTTAAAAGGATCCTAGTTAGTTCACTTAAATTTTCAAAACCACAAAATAAGAAAACCAGAGCTCAGTTGGGCAAAAAGAACCTTTAGTACTTACTTTCTCCTCTTCCTTCAGCTGGGGCCTCAAAACCTACCTTGGCTCTTGCTTGACTAAGAATAAATGTTTTCACCTTGACTATTGTAAATAAGTTGAAATATTTTAACTGTTTCCTGTTGTGGAATGAACTGTACTCCCTCTCTAATTCGTATGTAGAAATTTCAACCTCATATTATCTCAGAATATGACTTCATTTGGAGATAGAGTCTTTAAAGAGGTGTGTAAGATAAAATGAGGACATGAGAGCAGATCCTGATCCAGTGTGCTTCGTTTGCTTACAAGAAGAGGAAATCTGGATACCCAGAGACACCACACAACACTCATCTAGGACACAGGGAGAAGGCAGCCATTTGCAAGCCAACGGAAGTGGCATCTATTGATGCCAATCCTGCCTATACCCTGATCTCCAGAACTCGAGACAAAAACAAAACTGTCACTAATCCCACCCAGCCTGTGGGACTTTGAGATTGCAGTCCCTGAAGACTAATGTAATAAGCCTATGCTCACACCTATACCACATTTTAGGTCAATGATCTAGTCAAACATCATATTTTCAAGAATAAAGCTTTCTTTTCCTCATTTCCATGCCTCAAAAAATTGTGAAATATCTAAAACAAAAGGATCATTTTGTACATGTTGCACATGTGTGTAGACGAGGATCAGTGACAGAAGAAACAGTTTCATGTACACAATTAAGGTTTTAAGTGAACCATTTTTAGAAAAATAACCATTAAGAACTTTAAAACAGCCTTCCCCTAGTAAGATGAAAAGAGTTCCAAGTCTTCCAGCATCTGTTTGCAACATGTCAGAGCTGGCAGACAGATTGATCTGTAATCAGAGAGGCTTTCAGTTTGGAAGTGAACATGTAATATTCCCCCAATATTTTGCTTGATTGAGTACTTAAATTCAGTAGACTTGAATATACCACCAAAACGTGTGAATATGTGAGCTTGTGAGTAAATATTCCCCATGTCTAAACCCAAATCCTTACAAATTCCTTATGTTTTCACTTAATCACTCCTACAACCTTAGGTATACCCTAATTTGTCATGTGACATGACCACGTGAAAGCATTCTGAAAGCATAGGAAATACATCAAACTTAGAATTAGTTGCTTTGCTAGTCAACTATTTATCACTGCGATCAAATATAGACAAAACACGACTTAAGAAAGGATTTATTTTCTCTCACGGTTTCAGAGGTTTCAGCCCAGGGTCCCTTGACCCTATCACTGTGATCCTATGGTGAGTCAGAGCGTCCTGGAAGGAAAGGCATCCTGGTGCCTATCTCATGGTAGCTGGAAGCAGAAAGACACCCTACAAGACACACTTACAGTGACGTACTTCCTCTAGCCAGGCCCTACTTCTTAACAATCCACTCAGTATGAACTCATGAATGGATTAACTTATTGACAAAATTAACACCCTCATGATCCAATGTCTCTTATTGATTGGATCACCAGCTGGGAATCAAGCCTTCAACACACAAGACTTTTGGGGACACCTCACAAACAAACCATAATGGTTGCATTACTAGTATTTATTTCCATCGACCTTTATTCAGAAAAATCTCAAAACTAGTATTTATATTTCTTTCTGCTTGTTGAAAGACACTTTTATATGTTAAAACATATTTACAGTAAAAAGTCATAGGGAATTCCTAGGGAAGAAATTGACAATAAACGAAGTTACAATACCTGAAGTGAAGTTCTCTTTGCAATAGTTTTTCAAATGAAAATAATTACCTTTTGGGGCTTTGCACATATATTATTTGAGGCTTCTAACACAATATCTGTCATATAATAAGTACTGGATAGATTAGTTGAATAAGTGAATGAAATGTTAATACTATAATGTTTTAGAATGAAATCTCATGTGGCAAACAATCATGTCCAGCTTTGAAATCCATTCATTATAACATAAAATTCGATATACTTATAGTAATAGTATTATTTTTATATTGATACTAAGAGGAAATTAATCATTCATATCATTTCCAAAATGGATCTATTACATTTCCGCAATGATACATTACTCATTTTTTTATGTGGCATTGCTCACCAAAAAGAATACCTCAGGGACTCCATAATACAATGCCTTAAATAAACTTTGTGTTTAGCTGACAATAGTTGATGGAATGAATATGAATAGTTGATGGAATGGTATGAATGAATTTCTAGATGCATATCTTTTACAATTCCCTTTTAAGGTTTAAAATTTTGTTCTACAGAAGCTTTATGCAGACAGCTTAGTTCATTTCCATTGAAAAATTATGAAATTCATATATTAGCCCTATAGGGGAATATAACAAACAGAAATCCACAACACCAATATGTAAAAATTTCTATTACAAACAGCAAAATTTCAACATGTAAAATACTTTTTCTAACTTTTAGCGAAACAAGTTCTATCAGCTTAGTCATTAAGGATTCTATGAGTTTACTGTTAAATTGGAAATACTACTAATGGACTACATATGCAGCTTTTTAAAAAAATCTCTCTCTTAAAGTGCAATTCTGTTTACCTAGACATGATTCAGACTTTTTGTAAAAATAATTTGAAATTTTTATTTCTATATTTCAGAGGAAATTTAAAAGGATTTCCCTAGCCTTCAGAGACAATTTGCCTTTCTAAGATATAGATTCACATTTGGCTTTAGAAATTGTATTTCAGTCCATAGCTTTTGTTCAGAAATAGGTGAAGAATTTTGCATTTTTCCTTAAGCACTGCCTATCTTTCATTTACCCTAAGATTTACGAGAATCTAGCCACCTGGCATTTTATGAACAATTAGGTAATAGCACTTCCAAACTCTAATACAAAGAAGTACAATTCTATTTCTACAGCCAGTTAACATAAATGTTCCTGAACTGCTGATATCTGACATGGAAATGAAGCTGGAAAAGTCAATAGGTAAGCACAGGCATGCAGGAGCTTGGTCCTGTATGTAGTCCACTGTCTGTTCAGAGAGTCTCAGCTGTTGGCAGTGATAAAACAGATGAATATTTATAACCTCATTTACTGAATCATTCACAGGCATTATATACAAATAAGACTAGAACAAATTGTTGGAGTTCCACTCTGATATCTTTCATGAATTATTTAAGAGTCTTCACAACCTGGATTGTTGTATTTCAACAATCCATGTTTAGCAAAACTGATAAACATTATGACTCCATTTTAATGACAGCATTCAAATATTTCCTAAGATATATATACAGATGTGTTTGTGTATATATATATATATATATACACAAATTGAATTACCTCATTCTCCAGTTTCCTCCAAAAATCTCATTGCTCAAAATGATTCTCATTTATTGTTCTGTAAATTATTTCTCAAATGAAGTGAAGACTATTAGAATTTTTAAAAGATAACTTATAAAGTAAAAATATTCATGTCATGGTTAGATCTCTAACCAGTTTAATTTTGTTTATCTTATTCATTTGGTTAAACGTTCTATCTAGAGACGACTTACATGTTTTCAAGGATAAATCATTAAAATAACAGCTAAACTATAATTATCACATCACTTCAAGCTGGTCATATTTCTGAATTTGAAAATAAGATGCCCTATAGTGGCCTAGTTTATATGATTCACTTTATCCTATTATAAATGAGGAGTTAATAAAGTTATAAAACTATAACATTTTTTATTTTACCAGTAAAAATTTTTAACTGTATCTCAGTTTTCAATAAATGATTATAATCTCATCAGCATGACATAAAACAAACTCAACAGCAGAATTTATAAAGCTTGAGATGTAATGTCATATGGTTTATTAGTCATGTTTTTTGCAAGTAACTAAAGGAATTAATTTTGGTCTTCAATGATACTCAGCAAGTTCTGGTTCTTAAATGTGAAAAGCAGTTATTAAATTTTAACAGTGTGCTAAAGGATAATTAGCCTTTGTCTACAATGTATTACTGTTTCCCATTTTTAAAGCCCCATTTTAAAATGTCATGCCAAATATTCAAAGGGCTGAATATGATACATGCAAACTTCACCTATATCCCTAACAATATGATTCACAGATTTGCTCAGATTAAAGAAAATATTTAAGTCACACACTTGATCTTCCTTAAGAATTCTAACCATAGTTATCTTAGTACTTGCACTGGCCCATTTCCAGTCAAAGCCCTATGTAGACATGCAGGTCTAATCTAAAGCCATACACCTCCTGTGGTTTCTCCATTTTGTCGATTGTCTTAGGAATTAATTACATTGTTTTTTATTCATTTGTTTGTTTGGTTTGGTTGGTTTTGGTTTTTTGGGACAGGTTCTCCTATGTAGCCCAAGTTGGTCTCAAATTTACCATCCTCCTGCCTCAGCCTTCCTGAGTGCTGGAATTAGAGCTATGTGCTACCTCACTCAGCTAGATTATATTTGTTTTATAACTAAAGATATTTCTGCCTGAAACCTTACTTGTTTCATAAAGAAAAAAGTTGTTATTCAGTGTTTTCCAGGTAATACCATCACTGTCTTAGGCAGAATAGGTGGGAGTGGAGCAATACAAAAGATTTGATCACTAGTTTAATTTTGAGTGATTTAATTTTTTAAATCAAGTGAAATAGAAGATAATGGAAAGAGATTCAGGATCTAGAGTCAAGTGGGACTTTCTTCCCAGTCTTAAAGTCTCCTGTGGAGTCATTTTTGTGAGACTAAGCCAGGACTCTTGCCCCTAAGGTACTCCTGCCTAGGGAAGAGCAAGGAGTGAATGAGGGAGAAGGAACTCAGCCCACAATACAATCTCTTCCTTCCCTTTGAATGAATTTGCTTGTTGTGCTGCTTTTCTGCCCAGAGGAAAAACAACAGAGGTCTCTGGTTGTCCAGATGTGCCATTAACTATGGGTGCAAGTCTATTAGTTCTGCTGGAAATTGGCAGCAAGTCCTTTTGACCTAAGAGTTAAATACAGATTTTCAAGAGCTGTAATCTCCATTTATCTGTCAGCTCTGTACAGTTTTTCATCTGATGTCAAACTATGAAAGGGAAAGAGAAAGATTCTTATTGTTGATTCTGTAAAACTCCAAAGTTTATATAAGATACTAGGGGGAATGTCCTCTTGTTGCTTACTTCCTTTTGAGGAAAATAAACACAAAAATAAATTTTAAAAGACAAATGTGAAAGCTCAATGATAAAGGTAACATATATGTGAGAGCCTGGTAAAGGCAGAAGGGGGTCTACATAAGGAATTCAAGAAAGACTAGAATTTTCCAGAAGTGAGAACTGTAAGTAGAACTTAAAAGCATTTTGGATTCGAAAAACACTTTGCAGAGAAAAGGAGAGAAAAATGCTCCAGGTATATAGAAATAAAATAATTTTTAATTGATTGTTAAGTAGAGTTTTAAAAAAGTATGTTGGTTTACACTACATACTATTCTGTTCCATCGCTGTGTTCTCCAGATATCTATAAATATATGCATATACAATTGTGTGTGTGCATAAGTGTATAGAAAAAGCTCTGGTGGGAGCATGCTGTGTTTAAATGAGAAAAGAGATGAGCTTGTAGATTACTGTGGGGAGTTTTAACATTTGCTCATTCTATTCTGTCATCTACCACACATATTTCTATATAGTGGGATTGAGTTTACATACCAACTAGCCATTTAACTGGAGTAAAGAATGGAGTAGAGAGAAAGGGAGGAAGGAGGAAGATAGGGAAAATTACAATGAGAATCATGACAACAGAATTACACAACCTTAATTTACTTCTTTATTTACAAGTTAACCTGAGACTGTAAAATGTCAGCAAGATATCTTTATGACAATCAATATTCATTACCCTGATAAATACAAAAATAGAAATCAATACCCAAATTTTCAACTGACGGAATCAGAGATAAATGTATCCACTCATTTAAAAAATTATAGACTTTCTATGGCTGTGTTAATACATCAGAATTTAATTCTGTTGTCTTTTCACTGATAAAATGCTGAATAAGTCAATATTGCCTTAGTTTATTTCCAACTTATGACATGCCTCCAAATTCTCATCAAGTACAATCACTCAAAAATAATATTACTAACAAAGAAAGCATCTTCTCCTCAGGGTAAAATATGTCATTCCAAACACATCTTTCCATGACAAAATACTGATTTCTTCTATATGTTTTATAAATGTGATAATCATTGTGTTTCAAATCATGACAACTATTATTAATGTTCCTTAAAAAGACATTGAAAGAAGAAGAAAGACTCTGACCTTGGCAAAGAGCTCAAGGCAGGCTTCCCAGGGGACATGAGGCTTGAGCTGAACTCTGAAGGATACACACATATTAAGGGGCTTGAACAAAGGGAAGGATGGCAAGAAGAGAGCAAGTGGGTGGGTCCCCACATGAAACCTGAGCAAGTGCCAGGGAGCTGACTTGAGGGTCCATCTTCTGGGAGTAGACAATCAAGGAAGTCCTGGTAGCTACATTAAGCAATTTGTCTTCTTTGTGGAGGCAGAGGAAGGCATTTCAGGGGTTTGGGCCAGACCTCTCTGGCTTTAATTAGTCAATCGTATCAAGCAATTTCATAGTCTTCTGTTTTGAAGTTAGGATGACTTGGCTACAACAAATGGTATTGATACAAATATAGTCAAAATGCTTACATGAGGCTTTCCCCTACTCTCTTCCTCAAACTTATTTAGAATTAGTCTTTACGTAGTCAGAAAAGCTGCATTCACCCACTTCATTCAGCCTCATCTCCCTGCAGGCAGAAATCCCATTTACTGGTTCGTTACTATATTTTCAAGTATCTGATTGCTCACTGACTGGGTATCCTAATAATCAAATTTTAATATTCTAAATGAAGATAATCTAAGACAGCTCTATGTCTCTGCTTTGCAGAATATCAGTGTGAACTGGGCAGAATTTTTGTTTGTTTATTTTTTGTCGATCAGCACACTAACCTAAATCTGCACAGAACCAATCTTGAGCAAATATCACTGGAAATTCTACCTTCTATGAACTACATACCAACTACCCAAGGGATTCCTAATGTTTGTTCAAAGATGTATACATTTGCTTCCAAATAATCTTATAATTCTTCTTCCCTACAGAAATGAACATAGCTCACTTTAAAAAGACCTTTTATGAAACATACAATGCTAAAAATGAGCCCTGAGTAAACTATGCAAATACAAATCACTTATTTTTAGGCTAAAATGGATATAATCTAAATTAAGAGGCTAGTTACTAAGGTTACAAAGAATGAGGGAATAAAGTGAAACCATATTTTAGTCAGTCCTTATCAACAAGTACAAACCACATGCTCAACAAGACACAGCTTTTCAGAGAAAGTATACAGCCCATTGTGCCCTCAGAGCAAGATGTTTGCTATTCTAAATGCATTTATCCTTCTTTTCTTTTCCACCTGTCATTTTACAACTCTGTCCCTAAACACATATAAAAGCCTGCATTATTAAAATCCAATGAAACTTTAGGTGAATAATCTAAAAGTATTCATTTGGCCAGGCTATCCATGGCTTTTAAAAAATAAAAGTGTGTAATGCTTTAATGACATCTGACTTTTCCCAAATTCCAAAGACCATAAGAAATATTTTGGTTTTAAAATTCTGAAATTAGTATCGAAGGAAATGTATAGCAATTGAAAGTAATAATCACATATTTGTTTAGCCTTTTGTGATCCACAAAGTGCCTTTATTTGTATTAGATAACTTAAAACTAAACAATGAAAGCTAAGAGCATAAGAATTAAAATGTCTTAGGATTTAGTCTGGAAAATGCAAACTGAATGAGATATCCAAGAAATCAAGGTAGAAGACTTACTATCTTAAAAGATCTAGCTGCAAGTCTTCTTGAAAGGCCTATATTCATCCAACCTTAAATTTCCATTTAACAGAAAATCACATTCTTAAAATTTTGTATTCTTAAAAGTAGAATGAAATAAGTTATAATGAAATTGAGTCAGTCAGAACTCTATGAAATAAGTCTTCTCCATATACTCAAAGATCTAGCCTGTAACCCTCCAAATTTAATGCTGCAATATCCCTATTAAAAGATACTAGCATAGCTGGCTTTCATTATTAGTGAACTATCATTAGGCTAGCCTCATTTGGGTTGTACAAGTTATTTCCTTTAGAGATCTACAGTCACAAACCAAAAGAGGAGTCACAGTGCATTTATAATCTCTTCACATCCAGAAAACCTGAGTCTCTCTGTTCATTTTTATGCAGGAATTCTAAGTCATCATTTCTTTGTGCCTCTTGAGTAATACATGACAGAGTACAGAATAATAAATCACATTTTACTACTTACAGAATGGCAAAAGCCGCAAAGCTATATATAATTCTTTATTGCTTCCATAAGTGATATTTACCATCAGAGTCCTAACTTGGACATTTAATCTCCTTAAATTCTGATCAAGTTATTAACATTACCTGTATTTAACTGGATAACAGTCATTCTTCTTTATTTCAATACTAAGGGGAAACTGAACAATACAGCCTCTGCATTGTTACCCAATTTATCTGCCCTAAACTCCTCAGTTTGTATATTCAGAGTCAAAGCACTTAAAATACAGGCTATGCTGGACCAAGGCAATTCAAATATTGACTCATTTGAATGCTAATAGAATCAATGCCCATTCTTCCTATAAATGAGGCTACATAGTCACATGGACTCTAAATGTCCCTCTACATTTAAAGTGTGTTCTTCTTTAACTTCAGACCAATTCCCTTGACTTCTGTAATCAACTATCTTGTGACCTTTTACAAATATTCAAGTTATAAGCTACTATTGTGAACACTGGAAAATCATGCTGTCAGCATGTCTCTATTATTTGCAAGAGATTCTACAGGCATAAAAATACTTGCAAACAACCAGAAAACATACACAAGTTTAAAAAGTAACTCTTACTATAGGTATATATACTTTTTTTGGTGATACTAGGTTTGAACTCAGGGTAGGCAGATGCTCTACTATTTGAGCTATGCTTCTAGCCCAATATGAACACATTTGTATGTTTGATAAATAATATTAATCTATAAAGTTTTAATAAGGCTTTGGTGAGAAAAGTAAACAGAATTATTCCTACCTTTTCCTGTTTATTAGAAATCAGAAAGTATAGCTGGCCATGGCAGTACACTTCTGTAATCTCAGCTACTCAGGAGACTGACAACAGGAGGACAATGGCTCCAGGCCAGCCCAAGCAAAAAAGTTAGTGAGACTCCATTTTGGCCAACAAGCTGAGCATGAAGTGGACACCTACAGTGCCAGCTAGGCAGGAGGTATAGCTAGCAGCATCACAGTCCATATCAAGCAAGCTTATTTCTTCAAAATTTATGGTAGTTCTTTCTAAGGTCAGAATTTCACTTTATATCTCCTATCTTTCTGACTACATATCTTATTTTAACTGCCTTTGGGGTCTTAAAGAGTAACAACAGTGGTTTTGAAATGCTCCAGTGTTTAAGCATGTAATTCGTCATGACCATATGTTTGGTGTCTAAAACAAAGCAGGCCCGATTTAAGAACTCAGATATTAGACCTCTTAGAAATTTCATAATCTGATCTTCTTATCATCCTTCCTGAAGTTATTATAAGAGTGTGTGCTAGTGAATGAAGAGTGTACTTATTTGTATAAGAGACTTACATATTTCAAAACAGATGAAACACAGAGATGAAACACTTAGGTTGCAGTTGTCAGTTAACCTTACATATTAAATGAGTTATTTTACTCACTATAATTTCTTTTGCAATGGTCGATGATCACTAAGGTGAAAGTTGCCTGCAGGAATTTCCAAAGCTCTATCCATCCATCCACTCTATCTAAAGTTGAAAATTCCAGACCCTTGAACAAAATGACCAAAGGTAGCCAGGCATGGTAATACATGTCTTCAATCCTAGCACTCAGGATGATGAAGCAGAAGAATCCCATGTTTAAGGCTGGCCTGGACTACAGAGTAAGACCTTGCCTCAAAACACCAAAAAACAAATGAAAAACTACCAAAGGCTCCCTGCAACAGAAGAGCAATGAGTTAGCATCAAATGGGGCTAGGCCAAGAGCTGCAGACACACCACAACTCCACTCATACGTACCACCATGTGACTAACACCCTCCAAGACTGTGCAGCATGGGACTCTGAGCACTCTCATCTGCTCAGAGAATAAACTGGCCCAACTACCACAGAGAGAAATGTGGCAATGGCCACCGAAAGGCTCAATGCCTGTAACTTTTTCCCCAGTGATTCCACTTTCAAGAAATTCTTTGGGAGATAAACTCCTATTTTTATGGAAATGTGTACATGTAATAGCAAAACAAGACAACGTAGATGTCCAGGGATGGGCCATTTGTTATATCGAGTATGCTAAGTCTGGACACTAGGATACAATGCCACCTTTGGGGTCATGAAGGGAGGCAAGTCCTCGTGCACTGAAATGAAATAAATCTGAAGACACATCAAGTGAAAAAAATTTAAAATGCATTCAGCCTGGCACAATTTGAGTTAATATGTAATATATAAAAACTTATGTATGCAGAAACTATCAACAAAACATCCTATAAGAACAGTTGCCTCTGAAGAGGTCAATTCTTTTGTATCATTTGAATATTTTTTCACTACCAATTCATACATAAATTTCAAAAGTGATAACACCTGAAAAGCTCTGTAATGACATGACAAGTGTTCAGTCCTCAGTAGACATCAGGCTGTCACCACATCTCTTTACACCAGAGGACTTAAGTGTAACCTGGAATGAAAGGGTCCACATTTTCACCCATTTAAAAAATTGTTCTCTACAACCCATTCTTTTTTTGGGAACCTTCCCTCCTTTCCTCTTTGAGAAGACAGTCTAAAGCCGTTATCCCCAAAGTAATTGTTAACATAGCCTCTTGATGTCTGGATGTGGGAAAGGAAAATATTACTTAAGGCTTGACAAAAGTTCTATCAGACAAGAAAAAGAGGGAAAGTGGGGAAGCCTGGGAACATGTCCCAAAATGTGAAAATCTGAAGGCAGAGGAGATATTTCCTGTAGAATCATCAATGTTATAGTCACATAATCAGAATTTACATATCCTGACTTCGACATCCGCACTCTCTTTAATGACTTTATGTTAAAAAAAAAAAAAGAACAACATATGTTAGTGTGTGTGCAGAGAAAGAGAAAGGATAAATGTGAACAGTGAGAGAAAGACCAAAGTTACTTCATCGTTTATTAATCAGCTTTTCCCCAGCAACATTTGCCTATCCTTAATATTTTTCACTAAACCCTGGGTTAACACCTCCAGAGTACTCAAACAAGCATTTAAATCTGCCAGTTAAGCGGCTTATATGCTTGTCCAACCCCGGGCAAAGCACATGTGAAACAAATGAAACTGCAGAAACCTATCCCTGGAGTTGCTTAAAATCTCAAAACAGCAGCCCACTTCCCAGGGAACTTTGAAGTGGTAAATTTACCCCTAACTTCCCTAGAAATATGGAAGATTTTTCTTTTTTATTTGTTTTTTTCATACAAAGAAATTACAACATATATATACACATACATACACACTTTTAAATTTATGTATGAAGTTAAGAAGGTGAATATGGGGTGATGTACTTTCTATACAAGAATGAATGTAGAATTTTTAAACCTGTTGAAATCACCATAAGAAGGGGACTCAAATAGAAAGGAGAAAAACAGAGGGCATGAACCAATTCAAGTTGTAATACATTTATACATGGAAATATCACAAGGAAATTCCCTGTAGCACTGTCTTAAACAAAGAAAAATACCTTTTTTCAAGAACAGAAAACAGGAAAATAAAACAGGTCCTGTCAGGGGGATAATACCAGTGGGAGGAGAGACCATATAAGGAAAGGGTGAAGGAGGCTGAATGTAGTGGAAATATTATGTACTCATGTATGAAAATGCAAAAATGAGACAGGTTGAAACTATTCCAGGAATTGGGGAAGGGGGAATAAAGGAGAATGATGGAGGGGGTGAATTCAACTGTGATATACTATAAGAACTTTTGTAAATGTCACAATGAAACTAACCCCAGTACAACAATAATATGAATTGTTAGTACAAAAATATTCAAATAGGATGTTTTGTGTTCCTTGTGTGGGTTTGTGTTGGAATCCTCTTATACCTTAAAATGTCAAAAAGGCAAAAGGCAACAATCATGCTGTACCTAAACTGGCTATTTCAAATAAATACTAGAGAAAGGAAGTTGAATTCATTGTCAAATCATGGGGGCTATTCATACTTTCAGATAGGATGTGTACTTCCTGAAAAGTATTCTTTAAAAATAGGACATCTGGGAAAACGTTAAAAACAGGTAATTGTCTGAGTTTAGAATAAATGCACTGAAAATCTCAATGCTTCCTACAGTCAAGGACCATGTTGCAATCACTCAGGCTTCTCTCTTCCTCCTTTTGCTTCTTGAGCCAGGCTCCTTAAGCTCTTTTCTTTCTTAAGTGCCCACACCTGATGGACTTGGCTTTCCAGGAGAAACTAAGCAAGCTCAATAATCAATAAAGCCTTCGGAGGGGAAATCAAACCCATGATAATAACTTCTTGTCCTTGATAACACATCTGTAGGAATGTATCTTCCTCTGGTTCTGGAACAGTAACGTGTTAGTGAAGGAATTTGCTTTGCATTACAAACCAGGTTGGGAAGGTTGTCTGACTGTAAGTATGAAAAAGATGGTGGTGGTCCCTATCCACCATGACTATGATAATTAGAAATTAAACTAATACTAAGATGCAAAGGAAAGGAAATGCAATCAAATTCTAATTTTTATCATGATGACTATTACATTCCTTGAAATACTAGTGTTCCCAAAGACTTTCTCACAACCCTATTTGCTAGTGTCCTAAGCACATTTGCAGTCTGCCTGTCGAGTAGCCCAATACTGGCTTTCATCATTTCCCCCAGAGGCATCATCATAAGAAATAATACAAATGGGTTAGGAGTGTGGCTCGTGTGGTAGAGCAGATGCCAAGGAAGAGCAAATTCCTCAGCTCAAACCCCAGTACTGCTGTGTGTACATATACATATTTTTTTAAAAGAAAGAATATGAATGACTCAAAAGTCAGTGTTTATCCAAGTCCATAATAAAATAAAGCTTAAATTTGTTTTTATCATTTTTTCTCATATAGGATGAGAGTTTAGCAATGAGTCCTGCAATGTGACTTAAATATAGCAATGCTCTAGTTATTGGTCATTTATATTATGTGTTGACTTTTGAAATGGATGGTACTTTCCTGATTAATCTCAATAATTAAGTCATTCATCTGAGAAGTGGTGAAAACAAATCCCAAGAGTATCTATTAAACATAAAACCTTATTTATTATGAAACTTCCTATTCTTAAATTTTGATGTCTGTATGGTCTGACACTGAGGTACTTTTCCAAGTTCTAAGAATTTTAGGAAATCTCTTTAGATTCAGCTGAAGTGACAGATGATTGGAATCTATTAACAAAACTCAGCTAGTGAATGATAAATAGAATTCTTCTTAAACGGCTACATTGATAACTTAAACATGTGCACTAATCATAAATTATCCCTTGTTTTTACAGGAAGTCTAGAGATGTCTCAGCACTGGAGTAATTTTTTGCTACTTTTTACCTTTTCTACTAAGATTTAAATACATCCTAATATTTGGAAAATTATAATAAATGGCACATAGCCTAATAATTTAGAAATAATGCACTCTCTTCTTCAGTTTCCTCATCTATGAAATGTGAATGACTATATGTATGTTAAAAAGATATTGATAGAATTATGAAAGATACTACAAAGGAAAACACTAAGACAGTATAGGAGAGATAGAGAGCTCAATAACTGTTTCATTTTATTATATAATATATTCAGTGTTGTAACATGAAGCCTACTTTTAAAAATCTCACTACAATGTTCAACTTTTATCCTCATTCCTTTTATGTCATTAAAGGGCAACTTTGAACTTTATGAAAATGTCACTTATTTGATACTTTGTTATAGCAACAGAAAAGAGAGAAGATTACTATACCTTTTTCAAAAGATTAGTGGAACAGACCATTTTACTTATCACTTACTGATAAGATACATGGATGATATCTCTCTAAAAATAGAGTAAAGACAATAATTACTATGTTTAGCTAGACCTCTCGATATAAATTGTACCCCACTAGATTTCTACTTGATATGGTAGAAAAATAAACACCTCAATATCAGTTCAATTGGAAATATTTTATATTATATATACCTTCTACTGTGTACCTCCTATAGGGTAAGTTCTCTGAGGAGTTTATGTGCTCAATAAAAAAATTTAAAAAAAATTAAACTTTTGTCAAAATGGGAAGTGACAATATAATGTCTGGATGTTAGGATATGCCCAACAGTAACTAAAATGCTTTCATTACAGAGAATATGTGAATTGTTCAACACCTACATAAAAATTGTTTTCTAGGAACCAAATGAAGTCTAGAGCACTGTCACCATTTTGCACATTTGTCGTATGTGTATCAAATGCATCAAAAGGCAATGCAGAGGTAAGTCAAACGTGGTCCTTTTTTTTTTTAGAGTTTATAAACTAATGACAGACTAATTAAATAAGCTAGATATTTGTAATAACAAGTTAGAAAGTGATTACCTCTCCAAAATGTATGATTAAAGTATTGTGAAAAGGGGAAGGAGGAATTATACCTACGAACTGCATCCCTTCTTAGGAAAAAAAGCGATGATTTTCCTTGTCCATGGGAAAGCACCTTTTAATCATACTGTCATTAGTCTCTCTCATTTTTCCAAATGAAACAGAGAGAAACTTCCTTTAGAGATTAGGAAAGTTAATTAATATGTGTCTCATGACCGAAACAAATGCTTTAACAAAATAAGAATTCACATGTTAGACTTTAACATAATTTTTATTGTCATTCATTGGGATGAATACAAAAATACACAATCTCCAATGTCAATAAACATATACTTTGTTTATGGGTTTATATTTTTTTAGGTTAGGAATCAGGTCCACTATCCAAGACAAGGGATCCCAAGAATATGTATTCAATGTTATTGACAAAAGGTTATGTCTTTCACTCAGCAATCAGGCATACCTCTTAGAAAACACACATTGCCTTCAATGTTACAACTATCTGGTTAGGTAATATTCAGTATAATTTAGGCAGCAAGATATATGCCACCTACAAAATTTCCATGTTGAATAGGAAGATCAACCTCAAAACATTTAATCTTGCTCTTAGAAAGAAATAATAACTTGTATAAATCAACTTTAAGAAAACAAAACCTGGTTTTCCTTTAAAACTATTTCTGGGACTTACTTATTTCTTCATCTGTTGCATTCTGAAACGACAAGTGTCTCATTCTTAATACATCTGTATAACCTTGTATCACACCAGCATGGAGCCCGTGAAGCAGAGCCTCATGGAAGGGAAGGAGACGGTATTCATCCTGGCTTCTCACCAACTTCATAAATAAGGCCCTCTTGTGCCACGCTTTTAAATACCATCATTTTGAAATTGGATTTTGATCTTTTCCTCAGAAACAGCTAAATCTCTCTTGAGCTACCCAAACACATTTTACAACTTAGATTAGTGTGCTCTGCCTTCTTGGGGGGGGTTTGCAGCTGCTACTTTTAAGAGAAAATGTTTGCTTTCCACATGGGAATGGAGGCTTTCATTGAAAGGAGGAATTTTTCTGTTTGTTGTCATCTGGGCTTCCTCTCTCAATTTTTTTTATAATTCCAGAACTCGCTTAAAACATCTTCATATGCAAACTGCAATAGCACAAGTGCTTAAATATTCACAGTTTCAAACATGAGAGAAAACACAGAAACTAACTAAAAAATAAACTAAGGCAATTCATGGAGGGCACAAAAAAAGCCTGTCTTCACCTTTTCTCCATCTGGCATCACTTACATACCATCTACGTAAGAGAGTTAGTAAAAGGGATTCAAAACACAAATTGTTCCTTTTAGTTTCCTTTGGCAAATACAGCCACATCATCAGTGTCATCTTGCATTATCAAAATACTTTCCAAATTGATTTCCACAGGGTTGAGCTAATGTAACTATTGGTAGCAATCTTTCAAAGCAAATATAAGGGTGTCATTAAATTACACCACTTATTTTTTTATCTTACCAAAAGTTGTCTGAAGCCTGACTAGCCAAAAAAAAAATCTTCTTTAAGCTTCCAATCAAGGAGCAGTTAATTACTTACTGAGTATCTACTATGCTCAGGTGCTGTGTTCCAGGAAAACAAATCTGCTGTGCCCTCTGCAGTGCCACTCTTATGCAGTGCCCTCTGAGAGGCAAGTTTGAGTGGTAAAAATGAAGTGTCTCATTGTAAAGGATGCCAGAAATGTAAGAGTAAAACTTGGTTAACTACCAAAAGAAGAGAAAAACACTACTTGAACTCAGCAAAGAAGGAGACAGGAGTTCGATGGCCTAGAAAAATAAAATTGAAAAGAATTTTGAGGGGCATGGGAATGGGAATTTTAGCTGGTTGAAGCAAAAACAGATCAGCATTATCATGAGTGTAAGCAAATTATGTGAGTCCAGAAAAAAAAGAGGTTTGGTGAAGAAGTTCTTATTCAATGGAAAGTTCTAGAAGAGGAATGCTTGGAGTAAGTTAGAAAGATAGTTTGAGTTCTGGAATGTCAAAATAAGATGTTTGCATCGGAGGACAAATTGAACTGATGATAGTTGAAGGCTTACATTTTAAGACAATGGTTGTCAAAGTCTGGTCCATGAACCAGCGGCACCAACACTCTCTAGAGATTTGTTACAACAGATTTTGGAGCTTCTGTTTAAATCTACTGAATCAGAGACTGCATGGGATCCAGCAGCACATCCATGTTTGAGCAAGACTTCTGGTTCAAGTTTGACTAGCACTGTTTTAAATAAACTAATGTGACCAACCAGTACATGAAAAAATCCTTAACATCTCTAACCAGGGAAATACAAAGCAAATCCACAATGAAAAATAATCAAACCCAGTCAGAATGACTACTCTCAAAAAAAAAAGCAAACAAACAACAAATGTTGGCAAGGATACAGAGAAAAGGGAACTTATTTGCGATTGTTAGCAATGTAGAATAACTCAGCTGTTATGGAGCAGAGTGCTAGGTTTCTTAAAAAGCTTAAAAAATAGAACTACCAATGATCCACTTGGGGTCCCAATTTGAGGTATATACCCAAAGGAAATGAAATTTGCTTATCAAGGCAATATGTGCACTTCCGTGTTTATTGCAACACCACTCACATACTCAAAGTATGGCATCAAATGAGGTTTCTATCAGCAGATGAATGGATAAAGAAAATGTGGTAGATTTATAAACAATGGAATATTATCCAGCCTTATAAAAGAATGAAATCCTGTCATTTGTGACTAAATGAATGAAACTGGAAGACCTCTTGTAAAGTGAAATAAGCCAGGCACCGAAAGATCAAAAACACATATTCTTATCCATATGTAGAAACTAAAAAAGAAATTGATCCTATAGAACAAGAAAATTGAACAGTGGTTGCTAGGAAGGTAAGGTGGTTGCATAATGGATACAAAAATGCAGTTAAATAGGGGAATAAGTTCTAGTGCTTAACAGCTCAGCAGGATGACTGTAGCTTGCAACAACGTACTACATATTTTATGAAGAACTAGAAGAGAAGAACTCAAAGCTTCCAAACACAAAGAAACAATAAATGTATAAGGAGATGGAAATGCTAATTACTCTGGTATTTAAATTTTTATTAGCATAAATTAATTGAAAAAGGAGTTTCATTATAATAGTTACATACATGCATAAATTATACTTGAATCAAATTCACCCCATCTATATTACTTTTTCTTAACCCCCACTCTGATTGAATCATTGCACATCATATACAGTATTGAATTATCACACCAGATCCTTAAATATGTACAATGTCAATTAAAAGGAAAAATAAACAAGTAAACTAATCAAGGCAATAGATCATTCTGCTGATGGTAAGCACAACAGAAACCTGTGAAAATAGCATGAGAGAAGTTTCAGTGACATTTCCAAGTAGAAGACCAAAAAGAAAGTAAATGTTTTTGAAAGATTTTCTATTTGACATTTAATAGCATTCCAGACAACCTTTTAAACTTCTATTCGAGTTTCTCTCTTAGAAGCTCATCATAAAAAGGAAATTAGAAATGACTGACTCTCCAGTGGAAATTGTAGCCTAGGAGGTTTCCTCTCCTCTTCTGAATAAGAAGTAGAAGATTTATCATCCCCATCCACTGTCAGGAGGGAACTGGGAAAAGGAGGGCTAATATTTACCTGGAGACTTCTCTCTGTCAGCTGCTCACATGCATTATGCTCCTTAATCTTATCACAAATAAAGATGTTGTGAGTCTGCCAACATTATGTCCCTTTTGTAGAGGTAAGGAAACTGGGGTTCCTAGAACTAAGACAAGTTTAAAATAACCGATTTGTAAGCAAAGAATAAAGGATTAAGTCCTTCTGTATAGCATATGCCAGGAAGCCCAAAGATTCCCCTATAAAGAAAGAATTCATATTATTACCAATTTACTTGATATCTCTGAGATTTTTTCAGAAGTTTTTATATCAATTATGTAATAGGGATAATCTTTTGCAAATATTTAACTGATTCCATTTTGTTTTCTTATAGGTTCTAAGGGCCTGAGGATCTATTTGGTAACCTCTTTAGAAGACAAATTCCATAAATCTGGTCAGCCAAAAACAAGAAAGGAAGCAAAACTTCTCTGTCAAAAGGGTCCTCGGGAAGGAGGAAGGGGAAGGACAGTGATGGTTGTCCAGTCTCCCATTTCCTCCTCTCTAAGCTTTGGCTCATGGGGAGGCCAAAGAGAAGTAAAATTTCTGACCTAAACTGTTTAGGACTCTGTGAAGAGATGACCTGGTGGGCTGCCTTGCACCAACCTTAGGGTCAACTGTATGGCACAGAGTACACATAGGGAAAGTACCCCCACACCACAGTGGACAGGCCTAGCCCTGTAATATAAGAGCCCTCTGCAAAGACTCAGAAAGAGCTCAGCCAAAAACCAGAAGACTCATCATGGTCCTACCACCCCAGGTAAGCAAGGCTGGAGGTGGAAGGCCAAGTGAGTGACAAGCCAGGGACTCAAGAGTCCTCGGGACCAGAAAGGCCAAGGTGAGGGTGAATATTGTAGGAAAAGGACCAGCTACCTGGTCCTCCCTCCCCAGCTGAACATGACCAGGCACAAAACACAAGACCAGCAAGGGCCCAGGATGGGAGGAGCCCAAGGAATCTGTCCTTGCTTTCCATAGGGGACATTCACTCCCTGTCACTTCCTTATCCCCCTAACTTAATCTAAGAGATTGATTTCCTTAATTATCCCTGGTTATAGATGAAAAAACTGAAGAGTAGACTGACTGGTCTACTGAGCAAACACTGAGGAGAGCAGCTAAGAATCAAAGAACTCTCTGCTTAACCACTGCAAGCATCCCACATGGTTAGCTGATATCCAGAAAGGCTAAACTGATTAGGCTGCATTTTCAAGTAGCACACAGTAAAACTTTTTTTCTTGTTACCCAACAAGTGGAAGCTTCTGAGGAAAACCAGATGGGTTATATGAGTGAAGAAAAGAGGGAGGAACAAGGGAATAAGAAGAGGAAGAGGGACAGGAAATTGCATGCCTTTTCCCACAGGGGTTGCAATATATACATTTTCAACTTTGGGGGACAAAGAAATGGTGGCAGTTCATATTCTTCCTAAAGGTCCTTTCAAAAGTGTATGTAACGGGCGAGCTCCAGGAGGGAAGAGGATGACTCACCTGCAGGCCGTTTTTCTTTTACCTCTTCTCATTACCACCGGAAAGTGGAAATATGAAGCAGTGCTTGGACCTGAGTGAAATCAGAAGACATACTATTTCTCTCATTCTTAAAATGGAAAAACCTCCAATTTAACAAGACTTCCTCAGTTATACTTAACTTTTATTTTTTTCTCCTAAAGTCCGTAAGACTGAAATAGTAACCTTCTTCAATATATATATTTACATATTTTTATCTTGGCCTTCAAGTTTCCTGTGCAGGGAGCACACACCTGCCTGTTGGGACACATTTCACAGCTGTGAGCAACAGAGAAGAAAATACACACAACAGCAGAAAGGGAAATCAAGGTAGACTAGATATAAATTTAAAAGTTAAATGGGCTCTTTTCAGAACTATGTGGCAATTTTTCAGATTGAAATGAATTGACTTAAAGTATAAGGAGTTTTCAAAGCTTCGTGGATTCTATTAATTATTTTTTCCCTGATGAGATATTATGTATGAGACCACTATTAATAGTGAAACCATGTCCCCTGTCCTCAGTGACCCCAGTTCCTGGTGGACAGTAATATGGGACAGACAGCCGATAAGGTGGCAAATTTACAGCACTGATAATACTTTCTATTTATCTGAGATTTGTTTCAGTTTTTCAAATCTAACACGGCACTGAGTAGATCCTAGGGTATGGTGTCAGTACAATGTCTGTAAAAAAAATGATTCTTTCAGGAAAGGAGAAAAAAAGAACAGTGTTTTCAATGTTCAAGATCCTTTACATCTGCTGCTCAGCTGGAAACACTGTTAAAAGGCCATTAGAACCTTAAGGTAGCAGACCTCGAATGCTATGAAAGCCACGGAGCAATTTGCTGTTTGTGTTAGGAGTATCAGCCCCAGCCACTTCCTTTTCATGGGCTGAAAACAGCTTCTGTCATGAGCCGTGAAAATCAATTCCACAGTAACCAGGCTGAAATGTGGCTTAAGGTGGTGCACATACAGACTGGCGCTGTACAGCAGAGCCTCCTTCTGGGCACCAGTGGCACCTTCCCACGTCCCAGGCAGCCTCTGCCTAGCAGTGCCCGGGAGGTAACAGCAGCTCTCAGTTCTTCCAGGGACCTTCAGCCTTCTCTCTTCCAGGACTGGTTCTCTCTAATGCTTAATTAGGTTAAAATCAGAATTGTCACCCTGAATGAAGACGGCTTTTGGAAGTGTCGAGCTGGGGGAACAATGCTCTTGCTTATTTGTATTCCATTTTCTGTTTTCCCTGATTATAGCAATTGTGAGAGAGGCTCATTTTTTTCCCCAAATAATACTGTTTTGAGGCCTTTTAAGATATAGAACATTTCAAACTTAGTTTCAAATATAAGGTCTTACCTTTGAAAATAAATATTTCAAAGGGATAACAATGGTTTTGTCAAAAGTTGTGCTTTCTAAATGAATGGTTACAAAGGTTAGACTTCATTTTAAAACATGTGATAGGTTTTTCAGTTATAGGAAATTGCTATTCCAGTTACAAAATGCAACCTTGGTTACCACATACGATTAAGATCATTCTAACCAATATTTCTATATATATCCAACCTTTTGTTAAGATGAAAAACTTTGTATAATCCGCTAAGCATGAATCTGCTAAGGATGAATTGCTATTCAAATCATAACAATCAGCTTATGTTTATGTATATGTAACTCATATGACATTAAATTATTTATCTTTACATTAATAGTCGGGGCTGCATAACTGACTCATAGTTCATTTGTTAAATTTATTGTTAAAAACAAAATGGAAAGGGCATAATTTCATACTTGTTTTTGCTGTATCTGATGCACCTTACCTGTCTTTTTAAATTGTAATTTAAATGTGATTACTCTATAGGTACACATTTTTTACTACAACAAAACAATTTGTGTTTGTACAATTTTCATGCCTACGTACAGAAAGACATAACAAAGATCTCTTAAGTGATTCTAAGAGATTGCCATGATAGTAATTTGGAGATAGTAACTATTCCCAAGATAGTAACTGAAAAAAAGATTATTCATGACAGATTTGTTGATGACATAATATTTGCCATTTTACAAGGTATTTAATATTTGATTGATACTGACCTTTCAGAAGAACCATGTGGTAAAGTAAGTGAAATGAATATATTCTTTACTTCAGTCGTATAAAAAGATTGGCCTAAGCTTTTAACATAGTACTTGACCTCCGGGTGTTTAATATCCCCAAGTCTCTGAAAGAATATTGAGTAAGATACCACATAATCACGTGAGGAGTAAAAGCACAATAAAAGTCTTTCACACATTAACACTTGATAATGCAAAAGTAACACTAAACTATGTTTTCCAAGTTCAATGCAAATATATGGCTAGAAGAGAGGTCCTAGTAGATGACCAGGTAGGACTGCCTGGTAATCTTGCATGTCCAAAATGGTAGTTACTTTGGAAATGCAAATACCTATTTTCCAAACAGAGCTCCTAAGTACTTCAAAAACATCTGGTAAGGAGATAGAAAACAGAAGTCAAGGATAAAATATTTATTTGTTTATTGGTGATTTTTTACTATAGTTTAACCAAATAAAAAGTCTTTTAAAAACTCTGGATTCTGAAAATTAGTCTATTAGAATGCATAGGAAAAGAATCTTACAGATACAAAGTAACTGCATAGACAGGAGGATGGTTGGTTTCTCAAGTTTTCTTCCAGAGATTCTTTGTAATAAATTCCTACACTATTCTTAAAGAAAAGTTTGGTTAAAGTTTTACCAGTAAAAAACAAAAAGAAAAACATCATGGTAGTTTTAAATTTTACATTTTAAATTTTAAAAACTACCAATTGTTGGGAATTAGAAAAATAGGAAAAGCAAACAGCTAAAAGACAATATATATATATTTTAAGGATAAATTAAAGCTTTTCATTGAAAAAAGTCTACAGTGTGTGCATGGTGGCTTTTTTCAAGTTCATTTCACAAATGGCATTAACTGAGCTACTCTGGCTTATTAAGAAAATTACAAGTGAAAATTATTCATCTTTATCATAACTCAAAGTGCTTTCTTTGTAGAGAAAACAGTTGTCTCAACTTCACTGCAACCTTAAGAGGAAATATCTGTAGTCCCTTGAAATTCATTTTAGGAGAATAGGACCTTGCTAATCTCAGCTGTCCTGCAGGCAAAAAAAAGAAGTCAATTTCTTAAGAAATCCAAGAGTTGTAATAAGGAATAATCATGCAAGTGATACAACTACAGAGCCCAGGTGTGCCTGCCCAAAATGGATCATGCTATAACTTCAATTAAATATGTATAGAATGAAAAAGCAACCAGTTTTCAATGTCGTCTCCTTGCATAAGAATCTGCAGTTCGGAAAACAGGGCTAGTTCTGTATCTGGAGGTTAGCTGACAAAAAAACTCAATGAGAAGGTGGAAGGATGGAATTCCTCTTTGCCAGAAATCTTCTAAAAAGGACAAACATATAATAAGGGTCATATATACCTTTATAGAAAAGAAAGCATGTTGATTTAGCAAAGAAAAAATAGTAACTCAACAGTGAAAAAAACTTTAAATACTATTGCCAATTTTCCCTTTAAAGCAACATGGAGGGTCTCTTTACTCATGAAAAGGTACACTGGCAGCTGGGATAAGCCCCTTACTATTGACTGTCCACGCTGACAGAAATCTGTATTTAAAACCACTTTGAATGAAGCTCAGAGTAGAGCTCAGATTAACAATTAATTAAATAGAGTAGACCTACTGAACTGGAAAGTAGACCTACTGAGACCTAGACCTACTGAACTGGAAACTCAAGGAGGAAGGACCAGCCATTTTTGTGAAGCCACTGATATGGATGCATAAAATTCATGAGGCACTCCCCGCTCTAGAGAAACGTCAGAATTACTTCAGGTAAAAGAAGGAAGAAGAGTAGAAAAGAAAGTGGGGGAGGGAGACCAGGAAATGCCTCTTCCCAAACCAATTAAGTCAGAGTATCTAAAGACAGAGCTCACGGACAGGTATGTTATTCAACGTCCCACAAGATTCAAAATGTACTGCAGAGTAGTTCTGGCACTTTCTAACTCACAAGAGCTGATTATTTTTTGGAAATTTTGAGACTGGTTGCTAATTGTTGGCAGCTTGAAATTGATCATGGTGGGAAAGTTTATACAATAGAAATTGGCAAATGTTACAAATCAGGAAATCTCCTGATCTCTCCCCAGATCAATTGCTAAACAGTCATATATTTACTACAAGCCAGGATTGCGAAATGTCACACAAAAGAGACAATACCAAATAATTAGCTCAGACAGTAGTTTCTCTTAATATTCTCCATTACAACTGATTCATTTCAATTCTTAAGTTTGTAAAGAGTAACCACACAATTCAGTGGCGACCAGCTCTTGTGGAAGGGTATAACCATGACTAGTGCAGCTAAAGGACCATGATCCCTTTCCCTTCCCATCCAAGCATGGGCACAGGAAGCAACTGTGGAATGAGCAGCATGGGTTCATCTTCTGGGGGTCTTCTGAGGGTGGTCTTACCCATGAAGAGATGCATGTGGGGAGAAAGAGTCCCTGTTGGTGCTGTGGGCTCTGACTGTTGGTGCTCTAGCAGCCTTCTTGTGTCCATATGGAGATGATGTAGAAAGAAGATAAGGAACAGAAAAATGGAGAAACCTTAGCCCTCTGCAGATACTTCTGCTTCCTTGCTCTTTCTCACTGCCCTATGTTGGGACTCTTGCTATGGGAAGTACTGGTTATGTTAGCTTATTGAGTCAGAGTTTTCTGTGACCCTCAGGCAAAAGTATTTGAACTGACACATTATTTCAGGCAAGAATTTCAATGCTCATTCTTTAAATATTTTTATTGGAACATGTACATAGCATAGCCAAGTTAATAAGTTTTGAAAATTAACTGCAATTTAAAATTAATTTTTTCTTAATAATTTCACCACTTCCCTGATAACTTATGTGCCCCTTCTTTGCTCCTCTTCCCCTCTTCTGGGTCCTCAGCATTTCTTACTTAGGAACCTGAAGCAGTCTCCTAGCTGTCCTCCCTCCCTCTGAGCCTCCTCTCTAACCCACCCTGTTTATAGTGCTTGACCAATGTAAGATAATACCTTCATCATGTCACTTCACTTCACGGCCAAGTTCCCAGGATAATGACCTAATCCCTGCCATATAAAGCCTAGGTCTTCTAAGGCCTTCCAAAACTCCAACCTCCTTCTAGCTGCTCAATATAATTTTCATAAGTTCTTAACAAATCCCTTTCTGTGTTGTTCTTCACACACCCTATTCTGCTCCCATGGATTAACTCCACCTTGACCATCCCCTTCCTTCAAGGTCTTTTCCCTCATGCTCTCCATCTTTCAAAGCCTCAATTAAATCTTGCCACTTCCTTTCAGCAAGGTCAGGGAATCAAAATTGTTTGATTCCTGTCATTATAGTCGGTAACGACATTTGGAGCTTAAACCATTGGCATAGCATTTTAGGAGTGGTGATGTAATTCAATTAATTATCCATCTTGTTGAAAATTTTAAAATTCTTTTTACATATGGATGCAGCACAAAGAGGTATGACTTAAATTTCATAATAGGTGATTACATGTGTTTTGATAATAAGGCACTTTCTGAAAGATAATAATTCATCTGAATCCTATTTGAGAAATCCCTTTATCTCAGCCACAATGATATTCCTAACAAGCTTCTGCTGGCTTAATGATACTGCATTTTGTCTCCACCAAAAAGTACATATAAACCATGCCAAAGTATTTGTTTTGCCTTGGTAATTCAATTAATTTCTCTAGGACACTCTCTTCCCTTCCCTTCCCCTCCCCTCTCCTATCCTGTCATCTCTCATACACACACAAGACCCTATTATTGTCAATCACATAGCAGATGCTAAGTAAATAACCTGTAGTTTATTAGTAGTCTTTTGGTGGTATACACTGTACCTGCTAAATAAGTCTTGACTCCTTTCTATTACCACAGTCACCACTCTATTTCAAACTAGCATCTCCACTTCTTCCTGTGTCTACTTTGCTTTCCTCCACTACTTTCTCTCCAGAACAGCCAAAGTAACATTTTAAATTTATGTGCAACCCTGATTGAAACATTTTTAACAACTTCTCTTATTTAACATTTCCTTGACATTTTTACTAATATGTTGTACAAATGAGTTTCACGGTGCTATTTGAATACCTGTGTATAATGTACTTTGATCAAACTCAAATTACTATACTTTCTCATTCCCCCCTCCCCTTTAAAAATAATTTAACAGGTTTCATGATTGTATTTTCATACATGTGTACAAAGTACTTCAACCATATTCACTCCCCTTCATCCTCTTTTTTCCCTCCCTACTCCTGCTGGCCCCCACCCCCAAACAATCCCTGATTTACATTCCTCTCATTCATTTTTAAGGTCTAGATTCCACATATGAAGGACGGCATACAATATTTGTCTTCCTCAGTCTGGCTTATTTTGCTTAACATGATGATTTTGAGTTCCATGCATTTCTTCCTCTGGAGGACATATGTTCAGGAGTGCTCTAAGAGGATCATACGGTGGTTTTGTTTTTGGTTTTTTAAGGAACCTCCACGCAGCTCTCAGACCAAAGGCAAAGCCATTGAAGCGAGTTCAAGACATTTTAGGGCTGGTGGAGGAAAAAGACATGACTTCCAGGGAGCAGTAGTACACAGTTAGTTTTATTTGAGAGTCACTTAAGACAGAATTGCACGGAAAGGAAAGTCCCTTACAGAATAAGACCTTCCAGAGTTAACAGAGGGACCACCATCCAAAAGGACAGAAGGACAAGGAAACTCCCAGCGGAGTGGGCAATAGGAGAGAGTGAACAGTGTTCCTAAGTAATGTCACTGAACAATAATGGCTAGATCTGGAGCAGAGAACAGGAAACCTCACAGGTAACTTAATGGTTAGAGCCTCAGGGTTTGTGGGTAGCTAGCAGGACAGTACAGTTCTGCACAGTATACTGGCAGGCAGACTCTACGGGTTAAAAATTTTGTCTTTGTGTTATACTTTAAACAACTGGATCTGTAAAAACATGAACTTTTCAGTAAAAGGGAGCAGGCTTGCAGTGAAAAAGTAAACATAAGGCTGATATGCAGGGGCTGTCTTTGGATCACTTATGTAAATCGTTAATCTGGCCCTTAGCTTCTGCTTCTCTGGTCATTCTCCCAACCCTCTCCCCATTCACAGACTGTTGCCCCAGGTTCTGGAAATCTCATGTTTTCCATTGTTCTCACCATACAGGACAGTATGCACCTTCCTCTGTCTTCTTTCCTCACTGATGGCATCTCATGGTGTGGAGCTCAATGCTTTTCCCAAGGGAGCATTTTGCCCCTCTGTTTGGATCAAATGCTCCTACAAACTTTTCTCACAGTACAAGGTGCCTCAGCTGTAATTACCTAATTTTGAATGGTGCCCTGAATTTCTGCTTCCCTGCTAGGATCAAAATTCCCAGGGACTTTAAACCAAGCATGTGGCACAGTGTCTTACACATAGTCCATCTACAATACATATTTTTTGAATGAATGTAAAAACTACCTAAAAGAAAGGAAGAATAGATTAGTAAAATAATCAAGGAACTAGATAATGCGTAAATGTAGAATCAAGTTTCCATTTTTCTTTGTTACTGTTGTACTAGTTTTAAAACTATTCTTCATCCAAGGTCATTAAACACTTAAATATTATCATCCAGGATTATTGGGATTTAGGAATCTTTACCAAGATTTACCACTTTGAAACTCTTTACTTACAAATATGCTATCCTAGAGACTTAATAATACTTTCAAACAGTATCATGTAAGTCACTGACAACTGAATAATACTGAAGGACTTTATGAAACTGTTTAAAGCTGAATTATCTAAAGCTGAAGGTTTAACAGCACAATTTGGTCTGTAAAGGGATATATGCACTAAATTTTTTAAAATTATTAAACAGCTGTTTATCCTGGCAAGTTAACTATAAACTACCTTATTGGCTTTCCCAGGAGTCTTTTGAGAGATGTGAATTACAGGGGCGGGAAAGCAGTTTTATAGTATTACTTTTGTAAATTTGAACATGATAAAAATTAAAGATTAATTTTACCAACAATTACTAGTTGGTAATTACTAAACAATTACTAGTTTTCCTCCAAACTCATATTTCTATACACATCTAGTGATTGAAGGTAGGTCATTTTAGCATAGAAGTATTTAATAATTTTGTACTTTATGTGTTCATAAATTTAAACCATAATTTTAAAAGAGCATTAGTCACTTCCTTACATAAATTATCACATTTTCAAAATAGAATGCTGTGTGTTTTAAATCAAACGCGATAGTGCCCTACATCTCTGCTCACAGGCCATTAAGATGAATGCAATTAAAAGATGTGAGAATTATGTAAAAAATTATATCAGTCAACTTAGATGAACTCTCATTCCCAATGATGACATATTAGCCTCTAATTAAAATAGCTAAGGTAACTCTGTTTGCAAGAATCATTCTAAAATTAATTCCCAAATCAAGAGTTTAACAAATGGCACTCCTACTAGCCTAGATTTTAGATTGATTTTGCAACTGGAATTAATGTAATTCTTTAAGAAACCTAGTGACT
The DNA here is from genome assembly GCF_047511655.1 of Castor canadensis. NCBI lineage: Eukaryota > Metazoa > Chordata > Mammalia > Rodentia > Castoridae > Castor > Castor canadensis. The sequence goes on from NC_133395.1 coordinate 17,205,976, forward strand.
TTCCAAGTCATTAAAAAAATAAATAAATAACAGCAGTTCAGCTAATTCATCTACAACTCACATGTTCATCCAAACAATGTTAGAGGCATCAGGTAGCTAAACAAAGAAATCAGAAATCTTTGAAGCAGGCAGATAAACGAAACTTAAACAATTTATCCCAAAGTAAGATATTTAGTGAGAATATGAAAGAATAAAAGTGTCCCAGCATTGTTTTTACACTTACGATAATGTAATAACTACATACAAACTGAAAACACAAATGTGTTAATGGTAAACACATTAAGTAAGTTGGTTTGCTGGGGAAGCAAAAGGGAGGACAGGTTTCCAAACAAAGGAGAAACTGTCCAACAAAGACCAGGCATATATATAAATATACATATACACACATATCATGCACACACATGTATATGTACATATATGTCTGCATATATTAATCATACATATGCACATATAGTCATATATGCATGCTGATATTATATATTAAAGATTAGGCATAATATACACAAATGTATATAGAGATATGAATGTATGTATGTGCCCATAGACATGTGTGTATTATATATATATATATATATATATATATATACACATATATATTTGAAACTAAAAAGACTAAAAAAAGTGCCAGTCACATCAGCAGGAATAGCAAAATGTCCAATTGTTACTACAGACGACGAGATAATTAGTTGATAATTCACATCAAAGACATAGGAAAAGTTTAATTCTTCCCTAATATCCAGCTGTAACCCAACTCTCAAAATACCTGGGGTAGAAAGTGGCATAAAGTCAATATTGAACACAGAGTTAGTTTCAAGTTTTGTTCTAATTTGTGGAAATAAATTTTCCTCTACCTTCTACCACTATGGATGATTTCCTTTCAGAAGCTTTGTTGGTCCAACCTAATATTCCAGTAGACCCAGAAGATGAAAATAAACACATGTACTTCAATTTCTGTTTTACATGATCATATTTATACAATGAAATCATCAGGAACATGCATAAATTCATGGGTAATTTAGCGGTGGTGGTGTGATCAATTTCTGAGAACATAAAAGCTAAATTCAAAGTGATTTTTAAGAAATTATAGATGCTGCAAGTAAATAGATATTTAACATGAACAACTGTGAGGCAGTGTACACATGTGTGCCTATGGGACTAATAATACCACCCTATGTATGTATGAGATGGGGAAAGAATGGATTTTATATTCATCCATTCAAAAAATGCTGCATACTTTGTAGTGTAGGGCACTGGTTCAGGTTAGATCTATGGATTCTAGAGTCAGCCTGCCTGAGTTTGAATTACAGCTACTTCACTTGTTAACTGAGTAACCGTTAGGCAAGCTAATTAGTTAAGTCTCTGTTACTATCTTTTCATCTATAAAGCATTGCTAATGTCAGTACTTACTAAATTATTAGAAAAAAATTCAATAAGGTAATGTTTTCAAGGTAATGCCATAAATAGGCATAGAAATACAATTTCTATAGGAAATTGTAAAATAAAGTTACATTAGATGAATAAAGGAAAGCCAGTAAGTCACTTTAGCTACCAATATGATAATTAGTGGTACCAACAAAGCTCAGAGCCTAGACTGGCAGAGTAAGCCTCAAAAACATCTCTGAATTTCCCAGACTCTTAAGCAGGTGCTTGTGTGTGTGTGTGTGTGTGTGTGTGTGTGTTGCTGGAGCCCCAGGACCTCCTGCCTGCTAGCCCAGCACTCTAACACTGAGTGACACCCCACCTCTGCAGGTGCTATCTGCAGTTGTGGAGTTCCTCAAGAAGCTTAGCATGACCCAGATGATTCGGACTGGGAAGATGGAATAAGAAGGTGTCACTGATGCTCTAGGAAAGACTGAAATGTTTCATGCTGATCTTTGATCAGCAAGACATTGTGAAGGCTTTGGCTAGGGAGTCGGAAACATTTCTACACCACAAGAATTCCGAAGTATTAAAACGGATAGCCGAGAGGGGCTCAGGAGTCTGCTCCTTTGAAGGTCTTCAAACAAGGATAGATAGTCCATCAGATTTGCCTGTCCAGTTTAAAATCAGAGCTGAGTGAAGACTGATGGGCAACTGCCTTTCCCAAGCACTCTCTGATAGTAGTGCTTTATGTATTACCTATCACCACCCCATCTGATGGGGTGAAGAGCCCTCCTCTGTCCTGAAGTGGAAAAGGGCTACACTATTTCACAATTGTGAGTTCTGAGTAAAACTTTTAAATGATTTCATGGTGAAACATAATGCCTTGATTAATTCTCAGTTATTTCACTCAGATGCTACCTACACACATCTTTCATGAGAAACAGTTCTCATGAATCTGAAGTCTGAACAGCAGTTCTTTTAAGTTCAGGGTTCCTGGCAAAGTAACAACCCATGCCATTTCTCAGGCAAACCACTGGACGTCTAAACAAAGCAAAGGATGAAAAAGAGATTAAATTGAGGATATGCACCACAGGAACTCTTACCTATACTAGATGATTACATGTAAGTATTACCAAGAACTAGGAAAAAGAGTAAGAGTGTGTTAGTAACAGGACATAGTTTATCCAACAGCAATAATAAATCCAATTTACTTTAGCATTAAGTAAAGCTTACTTTGGAAAAACAAAAAAATAAATACTTAAAAACAAAAATCTTTCAAGTCATTCCTTGCCTATCAAATGTGCCTCTGACCCCATAGTGACCTGAATCTTGATTATGTCCACCAGCATCAAAGGGCACCTGGCTTAAGGTAAAGTTCTCAGCGTGCCCTTAATCCTGAAAAGTAGGCAAGTTTGTCAAAATGCACACATTTTAGAAATACACAGCGTATAAACAAAACTGTAATTGTAACGAAGTGCAAAGAGCAACAAGGGAAGACCTCTGCAGTTAAACTACTACTAAAGAATTTACATAAGCCCCTGAGAATGCTCTCCAACAAATAAGTGGTGAGCACAGAAAATCTTCACTTTGATATGAAGGAATTTGCATGGTGCTGAGGGTGAATTCCAGTCTCATGGGAGCCTCATTATCCAGTAAAGAATCCTGAAACAATTTAAAAATACTTAACTATTTTCTTCTTTGAGATACCTTATCTGAAATCATGCTGGGAAATATCTGTGTGGTTAAAAGACACAGTTTGAAAATGGCCAGATTAAGAGGGAGAAAAAGTTCCTAGAAGTGATCTATACTACAAACCTTTTAAAAGTTGAATTTCCTGAGATTTGAGGAGGCAAAAAAGCAAAGCTGATCCTTATCAATTAATTAAAAAGAATGAAATACCATTAGAGGGAAAGGTGAGTTCAACTTTAAGGAGCTGTGAGGGGCAGTGTTCTCTATTCATTGATTAACAAATTAAGCAGTTCTGGAAAAGGCGGACAAAGTGACAAGGATAGAAAAGTAGTCTTATAATTCACCACAGGTTCCGCCTTTGATTCAAAGCGAACGTCTGGCTCTGAACTGAAAAAGGCTCCCTCTATAATGCGCCACGCTATGTGTGTGATATGTGCGTTTTTTTTTTTTTTTGCAACGTCCAAATTTATATAACTGTGTTAATTTCAGCTTAAGTAAAGACCCTCACCCCTAGAGTCTGGAGATCAATCATAATAAAGGAACAATTCCACAAGATATTGACACTGTGATGTTTTCTGATACCAGCAAAACGCTTTTCATCATCCACCAGTTAGTTCTTTGGCATAAACAGAAAGAGACTGGTGGAAAATACGGCGTTTTCCTCTGAGATCTGAGGTCACTAAGGACTTCAGCTACCGGGTTGGAGCAGCCCGCGCCCTCACAGCATCTCCAGGCTTCCCTCGGCCTCTTGCAGTTCACTTCTTTTGCAGCCAAAGGATTATCTCTCCCCGACACGTTTCATTCACAGAGCCCCAGAGAAGCTCGGATTCGGTTGGAGCTAAAAGCCGGAAAACACGCACGCAGTCTGCTGCGCAAGTTGTTGGAGACCCGGGCGCCGAGAAAGAGGGTGGGAATTCTCAAGCTCTCCACGGAGGAATGCTTGTGGACAGGCATGTGAGCGGACGCAGGGTCCGCAGACCCGGTTCGGAATCCCCAACTGAGCCACCCGCTTAAATGGGTTCAGCTTCCGAGAGACGGCGGGCGGGTGAGGCCGTGCTCAGGACCCGCGCCGCGCTGGGTAGCGGGGGTGTCTCTGCAATACGAGTGACCAACCGCAATCGGGGAAACACTAAGGAACCTTGACGGGAAAGCCCGCCCCAAATTTGAAGCAGGCAGTTCATGAAGTCCCCTCTAAATCATCCCTGAAACGCCGACTTCTGGAGGCTGTGGCCCCGGCGGTGTCCCTCCAGCTTAGCCCACCCCTGCTCGGGCGCCGGGCGCTCAGCGTCCCCAAGGCACAGGGAGAGAGTAGCAAGAGGGGCTGGGGAGCCCTTTGCGTCTCTCCATCGCCCCCGCCGGCGCGAAGGCGGGAGTAGAGAAGGCGCCACTCAGACTGTGGCGCTGGGCAAACTGCGGTCGCAGTTCTTCCAAGTTTGCCGGAGAGAGAGGCGCAGGGTGGGCGCCACGCTCGGCCATCGGTACTCGCCCCGCGGAAGCCCCCCAGTGCCCTGGGCTCCCCGGCCTGCCTGGCCTGCGCCAGCCATCCAGGTAGAAGAGCGCGAGAGCTGAGCGAGGGAGAGAGGCAAAGAGGGTGCTCCCGCGTGTGCACACAATGAGGCAGCTGAGACGCACACCTTCCCCCTGCCTGAGCTGAAGGAGCATCCGCCGCCCAGCGCTGAGACGCGGTGTCTCGGAGAGCCCCCGCAAAAAGTGAGCACCAACTCAGCAACAGGGGGAAGAAAGAGGGTTCCCGGCGGCCAAGGGACGTGCGTCCGCCCCGGGCTGCAGCCTGCCCGGGCCGCGCGCCCGCGCTTACCTGCGATCTCCTGGTAGGGGATGTCCACCAGGCTGAATCCCTTGGCACCGTATGCCTGGCGGACCTCGCCGCAGCTCCGAGCCTTCACATCCGCCCCGGCCGGGAGGGACAGCAGCAGCCCCGACAGGGGAAGAATCACAGCCCCGATCCAAGAAGGCATGGTACAACATGCAAATCCAGCTCGGTAAACCCCCGAACCCGTGCGCTCTTCACCTTGCCCCTCAAGCCGAAAGCCCGCCAGAGCCAGCGGCGCGCTTCTTGCCGCTGCCCACCGTCACCCCCTTCCGCCAGGCGAGGGGACGAGCAGCGCAGCCCTCTGGACTGCGCTCAGCAAACTTTTATAAGCCAGCTGGAGGATGGCAAGCCAACCAGGGCTGTCCGGGAAAGCAGCCGCGTTGCTCCGCTAGCCCCTCGGATCGAAAACGGTGGAATCAAAACGAGAAAGAGCAGGAAAAGAAATGTTTAAAAAAAAAAAAAAAAAAAAAAAAAAACACCATGGGAGGGTTCGGAACTGCAATTCGAGTCCCGAGCCGCAGAATCCTAGAGCGCAGCAGGCTCGGCTGGCCAGAGTGTGCAGCGAAGGTGGGAACGCGCGCCGGCTCTCCCCGGAGGGAGATGGACAGGCGAGCGCGAGTGTGTGCGCGCGTGTCTATGTTGGTGTGAGCGCGGGGTTCTTGGGGATGTGCGTGCGTGGAGGTATGTGTTGGGGCTATACGGAATCCAGGGGAAACCTCAGCTTCACACAGACTGAGAGAGTCTGTAAGAGTCCTGAAATAGGAAGAGAGAAATCCTGGAGACCGACACTGGAGGCAAGAGGGAAGGAGAAAGGAGGGGAGAGGGAGAAACGAGCTACACACTGCACAGCCGAAATTCAGAGGCGGAGTAGAACGCAAAACCTGGACTGGATCGCATTCTACTCGGTAGAAGAAAAAAAATAAGAAACGTCCCTGTTTTTTCATTCACTTCATACTCTTCATACTGATCCGAAATGCTACCTTAATGACATAAAAAAGCAATCTAGAAAGACAAAATTATTAATTTATGTTATTGAGCTACATTTTCGTGGAGATGAAGGACATGGTATTTCCAATTGTTGCTCTTGTCCTACTGAGACACAAAGCCAGGGTAGAAATAAACATATAGAGTAGCCCCCCTGTATAGCAAAGCAAAAAACCGATCTAATTAGTTGTCTAATTTCTGTTTGACTTTATTTGTTCTATTTTTCTAAAACAGGTAGATTGTGCAAACATTAAGGACCAGTAGTTATATATATTTTTGCATTTTTGTTTCCAAATTCAACAAATCCTCCCTTTTTCATTTGAAATACTAAGTAGTCTTGGATCAGAAATTACTAGGCTTGGTTTTCCAGTGTGTGGAGGAACAGGAAAATGAAGAAGAATGGGAACAGAGACACAATGAAAAAGGAGAAAACAAGGATGGGGTGCATGAAGAAGGTATTGGAGAGGCAGCTATGGCTTGCTTCCTTCTCACCAGATGATCACCCATGCATACAAGCATTTCCATCCATCTTAGCAGATTTCTCAAGTGCAGAGTCAATTCATTTTCTTCTTTTTGTCTTCCCCATTACACCAAGTTTCTGTGAAATGGGATAAAAGTGAAGGTTCTGGTTTGATTCATTTCAATTGATTTTGTTAGGCTAATGAGCAAACTCAGATCTACTAAGAAGGAGTGTGTCTGTGTGTGTAAACCCAGAAACTCCAAGTAACTACTGAAACCAGATCCACCAAAACTCTGCTCATGTTCTGTTGCATAGCGATATGAATATTAGGGGGTACGCTATTCAGAAATTACCAAAGGGTAGTGCCTAGATTTTTGGCACTTACCTTTAAAACTGCACAAACATTTTTTTCCTGGTGATGCTGTTAATGACCAAAATGACTGGTGAGATTTAAAATATTCAATTTGTCATCACAGGCATCCTCATCCTCATCACATCAGGTGCATCCTCTTCCTCTCTTAACCGAAAAGAAGCACTCTCAAGTTTAAGAGTCAAATTCATTTAAGCTTTACAAATGCTTTAAAAACGAGGTTGCTAACTTATAGGGTGACTTTTCCTCAAAATCCATAGCTACATCAAAACAAGAAAATTCCATAGCTAAATATTTCTTTCTAAAAACACAATTGATTTTTTTTTTCTTTAAGTTTTTGGCACAGTTTTTGCCTCCGTGATATTTTTGCTCACTGGCAGACCTTACTTAAATCATGACTTGTGTTCCTCAAAGTTTAAAATATTTATTTTACACTAATATATTTGTTGACAAAGGATGGAATCCATAGGAGCAAGAGTTGAAATCATTGCTTGTGATGTTTGATTACATGACCTCCTTCAAACTTCTGTTTCTGTCGTAGGTGACAGGCATTATGTACTCCAGAAGAAGGAGATAAACATACCTATCTTATTATCTCATATTAAAACTCATTGTTATTTACCGTAACTTAGCAGTAGGTAACAGATAATTCCATAGGAAGGACATTAGAGATGGAGGAAGAATAATAAAATATGGTGCATGTGGTTTTAAACTACTTGAAAATCAACAAATCGTTAAGTATTTAATGAGTGGTCAATACAGCTATAAAGCTCTAGGCTGTTGTACATAGTCCCTACATTCATAAAATGGCATTAGGATTTGTGGCAAGGCTAGTACATGGAAAGAATTACTAACTTTAGCCTAAATAGATTAGGTTAATCCCAGTGGGATGTTCAAACAGTTTAGGGTAAGTTTGTGAACTTTAGTCAGACGAGAGAATTAGGTAACATGCTTGGCCCACTTATTGGGTAATACAGCACTGTTTGAAGAGGTGTAAAAGACAAAGTCAAACATTCTGGCTTAGGGCAACAGCAGGAGCCTGGATGAGGTATTGGAACAAGCATGGGATATTATAGAAGTTCACAGAAGAGGCCAGACTAGAAAGAAGAGAATTTTGTATAGAGATGTGGGCATTTGGTTTAGATAAAAAGGTTAGCCAAGGAGCTTGAAGTCCAGCTACAGTGTTTATATTGTGTGTAGTAAGGAAACTGTTAGAACACTGAAGAGTATCATAAGAGAAAACAAATAAATACAGAAGAAAGAGAAAGGTATGCAGGAGATACACATAGAATTGCCACCATGATAAAGGCTTTAGATTGAGACTTAAAATAGGAAGATGAAAATGGAAGAAATATCAAGGTAAGTTTTGAAGAAAAAAATCAGCATAATTTGGTGTTTGGTTCAATACGTAAGAATAGTAAGTAAAATTTTAAGATTGTGTCTCCAGGGGAAAACATGGCGTATTTACTACTAAGCCTCCTGTTTATATACCACTTTCACATCCCAGTTGGCTTTCATAACAACCCTTTTGGGAAATAGGGAGAATGGAACATCAGAGACTTTGAGTTGTAGAGAAAGGCAGTCCTGAGTAGTCACAGTTGACCTGTAAGTAGAGCCGCCTCGGTCAGTTACCGACTCCACAGCCATTGCCCTCTCTTTCTTGCCACCCTAAAACTGCTACTTTTACCTCAAGCTAAAATATCATGTCTTTTGTTTTATCTTTTCTCTCTTTTCTTCTACAAATTTGGAGGACAGTAGAGCGGTACAAATCTTGCCCAGTGGGGAGGGCTGACACGAGTGGGAGGGAGGAGGTGTTGGGAAAAGGGGCTGGGGGGTGAATCATTGCAATAAAGTGTGTACACATGTAAGTAAATACAAAAATGATACCTGTTGAAATTACTCCAGGAATGTGGGGGAGGCAGGAGATGAAGGAGAATGGTGGAGGGGATGAATGCATTTATGATATACTTGGTACATTGTAAGAACCTGTATAAATGCCAGCAATGTATCCCCACTGATCTCAGCAATAAAGGGGAAAAAAGACTGTGCATGGGGTAAAGTGCCCACCCCCAAGGGATGAATCACAATTGGTATAAGTCAATGTTTGCGGTTCTTTTCTTTTTCCATTAAATATTGTAGGAGGTCAGTGCAAGAATCATTTCTAACTAGTGTAATTTGAAGTAAGTTTTCTAATTAAAAAGGCAGAAGGGTCTTTTTGTCTCAATTTCCTGCCTTGTTGGCAAGAACTAGATGGCTCTCTTGTGAAGAGGAAACAGAACATAGCTAACAGGGAGACAGTGACAGAGCAGAAGATTGTCTGGAAAGAACCTAGAGCCTTGATTTCTTATTTGAGTCACCGAAACAGCACTGGACTTGTTGTTAAACAACCAATAAACATCCTGTAGTTGATGTCACTGTCATTTGGTTATTAACAACTGAAAACAAATGTATACACTAAACTAAAAAGGACAGAAATTGAAGGCAAGAGGTGAAGATTTATAACAAATGTAAGAGAACAAAAAAGCATGGCGGAATCCAGGCTAGGAGATTTTCAAACGTGAAACAAATTGCAGTGGATATCAGAAGACAGAGAAAGTGGTACTTGGATGATGACAAAGAGGTTTCCTGAAAACTTCAAGAGAAACATTTTAGTAATTAGGTATGGCCAGACACATGGAATTGTATTTGAAGTGGGTGGAAAGTGTATGCCAACGCCAGCACAACTGACCACAGTATGGTGACTATCTGAAGAGGGTGTGGTTGGTAGATAGGCCTGTTTTCAACAGACTTCAGGGAAGACTGAGACCAGACATCAAAAGAAATAGAAATTCAGTATGCTCGATTTGATAGATAAATTTTCCTTTTCTTTGTCATCTGCATTTTCCATGTTTTCAACAGGTATTTTTTATAATAAGACCAAAACATGTTTTAAAGTGAATGCCACACTTTTAGCATAAGTATAAATAAAACGTTTATCATATTTTCCAAAGCAAAAAAAATTCTTGCCGTCATCTTATTCATGTGAAACAAATGGCTATTAGTGATTATTTCAATAAAATAACAACTTTGGGGTAGGAAATTTTTTGTTGTTACTTTTTAAGAAGTCTTATATTTTAAAAAAGAAAAAACAATTGCAGAATTTACTATTCTTTTGCTCAATTGTACTAGTTCATGAATGAGAAACTGAATGAATTTAAGTTTTTTGTGTTTTTTAGATCAAAGTTAGACAAATAAGTTCAAATGAAATCTTATGAAAACAAGAGAATGGACTTCAAGTGTCTACTCCACATCACAGCATGGCACAAATCAAAATTGCTTAGTTAACCTGCCTCTTGAAAAACAGAGCCTGTAATGAAAAAGCTGTCAGAAATTTAACAACAGTAGCTCTGCCAGGTGCCTGGATAACGGGAAGGTTGCTGAGTTACAGAGAAAGAAAAGGTAAACTTAGGTGAATAATGACCAGAAATAGTGAAAGTAATATTTCATTTTCCTTTTATAATTTATACCCAGCCAAATCCAAACAGTCACTTTAACACATGTTTTTTAGTCTTAAGAGCACACCTAGTACTGATATAAGCCAATTAAAATTATATCTTTAGGGCAGCTGAGAACCAGTGAGATTGCTGGTCTTTTAGGGTAGAGGCAAATATACCAAGGGACAACAGATTCATCTTGTCTTACAATAGCACTCTGAAGCCAGAGCTATTTAACTTCAGAGAAAGGAATCTCGTGATCTGCTAAATCCAATTTTTGCCTAATAGTTATGACGGAGGTTAGCCAAGAGAACTGAAAGAGTTGTAATTATTTAATTTTGTTTAGTTTTTATACATGCTGGAAACTTAGGCAATGAGAATGTTTCACATATTCGTAAGCACTACTCATATTTACTTGAAATATTACTATCAATCATCAAGAAGTTATAAACAAAATATGTTAAGGCCTAACAGTGATTTTAAATGCTATTTTCAATTTTCCATATTTATTAATGATCTAGGAGTCTACTCTCTATTAATGCTAAGACATTTTTATGCCTAGAAATGTATGTTAGGTTATTAAGTACATTTAAATATTAAATAATAAAAACTATTTACTTTCAAAAGCTGGTGTTGAGACTTCTCTATGCCTTGGAACAATTTTGGCAAATATACTACTTGCTGAAATACCATCAGCAGAAAACTTTATCAGGAAAAGAGTTTCATTTTGATTTGATGACTCACAATATTAATAGATGACCTCCACAACATCGTTATTTATAGTGCATGTGTTTTTGAAGTGTTTCCAAATTAGATATGTACATGTAAGAGTGACACAAGTGAAAATCCTATTGCAGATGAATCAACTTGCATTTTTGTAGTTTATAAAAGGGGATCATTTACCTTTGCTTCACTCATTATAAATTCAGGCATTAAAGTTATAAGAGATGATTCTGTAGCTATAGGCAGTAAATTTGACTTACCTCCATTACTGGAACCATACATCTTGGCAGTCATTACTCCATCTCTTTTGCTTTTATGAAAGCTGAATGGAGCTTTGCATAGTTTTCAGATCATCTGGCACTGTAAACAATGACATCCCTTAAGGAAAGCTCTTCACATGTTACTAACTTTCATCAATTGAACACATTTACTCTTCATGAAAATGGTTTCTCAAATTTTTAAAGGCCCTGGGTTAATTACTTGTCATTAATTATTTCAGCATTAAATACACAGCATGATAGACGTGGTTTTTGGAAAAAGATATCTGATGATTAACCCAAAAATATTGGCTGCTAATTATTTTATTATATGCAGGCTTTCAATCTTTTATTTATTTTCTCTAGAACTTCAGCCTATAAGTTACCTGTTCTGTTGGAACAGTAAGATATATAATTTTCTGGTTAAATTGTCTTGAAACCTAGTATCTACACAAGTAAAGGATGAAAGTTACCTAGAAAAATAAGTTGCAAAATTATTTGGTCTTATTAATTAGAATCTGAAGAAATTTTAAGATACTAATGTGACTAAACTTCACCATTTGTGATCACACAATTAATATTACTTTCAATAATGAGAAGCAGTCTGCACGTGCTAAAACTCAATAATCAATACAGACAAAGCTTTTAATTTAGGGAGTTTGCTAATAACTTCAAAAAAACAATGATTAAAGTCATTTGACTATATCATAAATTACCATAAGTACCAGGAAAAAAAGTGAAACTTTTAAGTGGATTCTGCTTCATGTACTTGTAAACACAAGTCAATAAAACTTCTTTTATTTAAGTAGTATTTTTTCCATGGAAGCTAATGGAGGGGATTAGGGGAAATGGTCTTGAAGCTAAGCTCACAGTTAGCTTTTCTCTATTCATTGGCTATAAGCACATACATCTTAGAGATCACACAAATGACTATTGTTGGGCCTAAGAAAGACAGTGTATTAGAAGACAGCCAGGCTGGTATTAACACCACTCTACAAAACAAAAGCAAATAGTTAATGGAACTAAGTCAATGGTGTCAATTCAGTAACACACCAATGACTCCAATGGTCAATTTTACTTTATCTTTGATGAAGATTATGATCATGGTATTTCGTGATTTCATTTGAAGACACCAGGCTGATTCCTTCAGAAAAAATAACTTATTCTTTAATTATGAGTAACATCTCCTAGGCCACTTACAAAAAGAACAGTTTTAATAGTAACATTTATGTACCCTTTCAAACTTTGACCATTTATCTTTATGGTTACAGTTGATATACATGGACATCAGAAGTACAAAGAAAATTTCCTCAACTGACTTATGACTGTGATTAAGTATAAAACTAAGAAATAAAATGTGCTCTGTACTAAGTCAGAAAAATAGCTTTGCAATAAGGCCAGACAAATCCTGTAGTACATTTTCCGTCAGTGTTAATATTTTCAATTAAAATTTGCATTCATCAGTGTTCTGTTGTTGTCTAGACTCCTTAAAATGTTCACAAATGTACTCCTATCTTCCAAAAAAGCAATTGGAATGTCTATATTATATAAGCACATTAAGTCCAACTGTGTAACATTTTTTAAAACTCAGTGAATGCTAAATAAAAAAGTAATAAATTACTAGGTTTATGACTTGCATAACAAATACAAACTACCGATATTTTTAGACAACACTGATCTTGATCTATGTCATTACTTGGTAATTAAAAATTTAAAACCTTAATTGCATTGATTTACATAAAAAAATCTGTGATCAAAATTCTTTTTGTTTTGAGACAGGGTTCTTACTATAATAACCCAAGCTGGCTTCAAACTACCAGTCCTCCAGCCTCAGATTCTTGAGTGTAGGGATTGTGGGATCCTCCATTTTTTATCAGATGCAGAAAAAAAGTAGAATATATTTAGTTTCATGCAAAAATAATTGTTTCTTATTTGAAGAATATGGTTTTATTTGTTTTCAGGTCTTGAATTCACTTCCAAGCAATCACTTCTAACACTTGCTTCTTTATTAACTTTGCACATTTTATTACATTTCAGGGGGAAATAATTAAATGCTTGTGAGCAAATAATTCTAGTATGTTTTTAAAGTTTCTTGAAGGAATAAAAAGTCTGAGCTTGAAAGTTGGAAGTTCTATCTACTAATTATCAGTTTCCAGGGAGGTCTCTGAAGCAAGCAAGCAAAGAAACAGGAAGTTGTGTGCCTTTGGTTTTCTCCTGATGTTCATTTGCAGTCAAAGCCAATCAATGTTGCAGACACTACTAAGCAATTTGGCACTGTTTGCTTTTAATTGGTAAACTACCTTCCAAACATAACATCTTTGGACTTTGAAACACCCCAGTCATAGACACATTAGAGAATGAATGTCCTTACTGTATGGGAGGAACTCCATGAATAATGAATAGGGCTCTATTTTTCCTGGGAGACAAACATGCACCGGCATGTTTGTGGTAATGAGCAGTATTGCACGTGTGCTTAGCTAGAAGGACACTAAAACCGCTCTCACTTCTACCTTATTTTAAGTTGGTAACTGAGTTTTAATCTCCAAACAGGGCCAAACAATCTTATTTTAAACTTGTAAAAGGCTTGTCTGGTTTACATGCTGCTTTCACAATTTGAAATTCTGATTTAGTGCAAAAAATGGAAAGATGAAGAATCATGCTACAATCTCTAAGGGGCAAGACAGGCTTACACAAATCTGAGAGGAAAAGAACATTTGAACATGGCATTTAAAAACCTAGAATTTCATCTTTATTTTGAACTTGATGAAACCAAAGATGAAATGTGATTCTCTTGGGCACACAAGAAGTAGTTTGTGCTTTACAACGTATAACCAAATTTAGATATTAGTGTAAGACATACTTCACAAAATAACTAATGAAAAGCAAGATCTAAGACTTTTAAATGATAATGACCTTGCAATGTGTTTAAAACTATTTGGCTTTTCCTTTAGAAAGATCATGAAAGAGCTTAATGTATTTTGTAAATTACTTTCATAATGATTTCACTTAGAAAGAATATAATTTGCTAGTCTCTTCATAATGAATGAGAGCTTAATGAATCAGACATACTTCTTCATTCAATAGAAATATGGGGCATCACAACATTGAATTGAAATATTCATTAGAAGAAGGCTTTGGACATTGAAAGAACATTTCTAGATTTGTTTTCTTTCTATATTTTCACATAACACATGTCCATGTTCAATATAACTTGAAGAATTAGTTAACCATCATGCAAAGCTGTTATGCATTGCAATTGGTAGCAGCTCAAATGGAAAATTTTATATTTGGGTAATGTTCATGCATTTTCACAGGCCACAAACTCAAGTGTAAGGAATAAAACTTATTTTCCTGTAATGGAACTTAATTTCTATTTTATGTCTCTGTTCTGTTCAGTAGGAGAAAAGCTAATCTTGCCAGTTATAGGTAAGTTTATTTGCATAAGAATTTTCCCAGGCAAATCCTCCTTCCCAGATCAAGTTCTTTTGTTCCACCAGAATATGGTGCAACAGTTAGGCATTGGTGAAAACAGATTGTCTAGTTAGTCATTTTCATATTCCTGGTTGGCTCTTAGATATAAATGGGCCTCTTTCCAGTACCTGGCAACCAGGTCTACCTGATCTCCTAGGCTGTGCTATCCCTCTTCTCACTTGGAATTCTAGCATACACACTAGCATGTATGGACTTCCAGGATCAGGTCTTTTTCTCTCAATTTACCTCTGCTCCTTTGTTGATTGCACTGGGAAGGTTGAATTGCCCTTTTGCCCCTCTACAGGCCCCTCCCTCAGTTTCACTGCTCCCATACCACTGTAGAACAAGGAACTTTATTGAGGAGTGTCTCTAGATGGGAGAGTCAGAATATAGAGTTCTACCCCCCAGGGAGCCCTGTCCCTATCAGGGTACATCCTATAGACAAGGCAAAGGAAAATTTTGTATACATGCTTCCTTCAACATGTTCCCTTCACCTTCACCCAGGGACAAGGAAGCAGCCCTTTTGCCTTCTTTCTAATTTGTTGCTTATAGCTTATAAAACAGAGCTTGCTTCCTTCAGATCTTAGGCCTGTTGCAGCTCAAAAAAACTTTCCTCTTTTGGGATACATCTAACTCTTACAAACCAAAACCCTTGGTTGTCAAAACTGCTGTTTCTGCATCATATTTAAGAGACTTCTTAGACATTTAAACGATGAGAATTAACTTTTTGTTATCTCAGCTGACAACTTGTACCATGACTAAGGGGATGGAAGTTGTCAGGACAACAAAAAAAAACATGCTAAAGGAAAAAAACAATAGTTAATTTCTGGTATTTAAAAATTGTTTTCCATGTGTATTACAAAGCAAGGGAGACAGTGGTTTTGAAGGATATGGTCCTTATATTTATAAAATTTTAAGTGCATTTAAAAGTACTTCCCTATAAAATAATTCCTGTGTTAATTATTGGTTATATTTGTGCTACAACAATCAACAAAAGCCTGTTCTCTGGTTCTTGGCAACTAAAATAGCTTATTAGGGACCCTCAGGACACTCTGGTGAGCTAATAAGAGCTAAGTAGGAAAAACAGAGGGTGAGTTTCCTCACTAAAGATTAAAATTTTGTTTATCTTATATTTTTCTGCTCCAGGATGACATGTACTTGATACTTAACTTGATCACCACAGAAGAATATAAATCCATCTGTGTGTTAATAAAGGTAGTTTCTTTCCATCCCAACCTCTCACGTCTGGTAGAGTTGTGGTGTTCAGGGCTCTGTGAAAGTATTTAGGAGAATTAAAGAAGAATTAAACCAACTCTTTTAATATGACAGGCTTTAAAATATAAAATGGCAGTCCCAGGGACTGATTTGGCACACATACATATTTTGTTGGCCTTGACATGATTTGAAAAAGTGCCATCATTTAAAATTGGGAAATTGCACAAAAGAAATAAACTTTTGTTCTTTTCTTGAAAATTTCAAAGATCTGACTGATGCAACATTTGGCTGGAGCTGAGGCACTAGACTTAAGTTTGTCAACCACACCCCTCACCTTTCTGGTTGTACCTACCCAAATCAAATATTAACTTTCCCTATCTACTCTGTCATGTTCTGAGCTTGTGACCACTGATAATACCAGAAAGGAGACCCCAATTTCAGATCCCAGAAAGTTGAAAGAAGCAAAGTAGGTAGAATATGGTGAGGGAGGGCAACCACCTCTGCTTTCAGTACATATCCTCAGATAAGAACAAGGGCTGCCCTCACTTCTCTGGTATCTGTATCAGTCAAAGATGGTATTTTTAGCTTTTACATCTCCACTTCAGACTACCCTCCAGGAGTAGCTCTGCCATTGGCATGTCCAACAGGGCTTCTCCAGAATCAGTAATTGCACACACAGAAAGACATTGCTGTAGGGCTCCCCAATGGGGACAAAGGTGTGGCTCTCCAGTAAAACCATACATAGCCTAGTCAGGACCCCAGAATGATCTCACAGGCATTTGTCCTTAAGCAACTCAAAACATCTGGTCAACCCACATCAGAGTGTGTGTGTGTGCATGCATTTTTATGCACAGCATATGTGTGCATATGGAATACAAGCATGAGTTTAATCTTGGAAAGCATCACCATGCAGAAACTATATATATTCACAACTAGGCTCGGGATACCCTTTCCAGAGGGATGTGCCAGTACTTGTCATATTTTAAACTGGAGGAAGACTTAGAAAACTTAAAAAAAAAAAAAAAAAAAAACTTTTCCAAAAGTCAGAAGGTCCTCTGTAGTTTGTGTTAGGAAACAAGACAGAAGCTCTACTTGTCAGTGAGTGGGCATAATTATTATTTTTTTTATTATTCATATGTGCATACAATGCTTGGGTCATTTCTCCCGCTCCCCCCACCCCCTCCCTTACCACCCACCCAGCCCTCTCCCTTCCCCCCCAACTATACCCGGCAGAAATTATTTTGCCCTTGTCTCTAATTTTGTTGAACAGCGAGTATAAGCAATAATAGGAAGGAACAAGGGTTTTTGCTAGTTGAAATAAGGACAGCTATACAGAGAGTTGACTCACATTAATTTCCTGTGCATGTGTGTTATCTTCTAGGTTAATTCTTCTTGATCTAACTTTTTCTCTAGCTCCTGGTCCCCTTCTCCTATTAAAGCAACTTAAAGCCTCAGTTGCTTTAAGGTATCTGCTTTAGTTTCTCCACGTTGAGGGCAACAAATGCTATCTAATTTTTTTAGGTGTCTTACCTTAATGGGCATTATTATTGGTAGATTTCTACATGTACACTTGTATCAAGTCCTGGGAATGTTATGACAGGCCTGAAAGTCTTCCTCAGTTTATCATACCAAGTCCATAATTTTACAATTTGATTTCTCTATATACACTGTTTATTCAGTCACAAATAAAAGCATGATACTAGAAACTTGTCATGAAATTGTGAAAATGCAGGTCATGTCTCTGTCTGCATAAGCCTCCAGCCTACAGGTCTGTTGAGTTAAAGTTACTAAATAATAAGCTTGATAAGAAGTAATAGATGGTATAGTAGAAGGCCTCATGAAAGGCAAATCAGTAGAGACAATGGCTTACAAATTTTAATCTCAGGCATATTAAAAAATCTAGGTTGTACTGTTATTTCTTTAAGAAATGTCACTTCAATTCTACTCCTTTATATAATCGATATTTAATGTAAATACGAACCACCTTATGATCTATGCCTTATGAGCTAACAACTGTCTTCTTTATATAATGTTAGCTCCTAAATAAAATCAAAGCAGTGGGATTTTGGTATTCTTTAACTGAAAAACCGTTGGCTCAGAAAACCTAGAGAATAAGAGAGAGGAATTTGTTTTTGTTTGTGAGATTTGATTATTTCAGCCCTATAAAATGATCTTGCCTGTAATTGGCACTCAAGTAGGATTTGAGAAACTAATAAAGTCAAAAATACACAAAAAGATCAGTTTAATGAATTTAGCTTGCCCTCCTTCACAGTCACCATCTGCTTTATATACCCTAAAGTCTTACCGACGCTAACATGTTTGAATGTATTGAATACTTTCCAACACATTTTAGAGAAAATTTTAATTTCTCCAAAACATTACTTAGTATTTTAATTGGCCATACATAGCAGAATAAACATTCATTTCTTGGCTGTTACCTTGCAAAAAGAATCTAAAGTTTTCAGTTTTCTATACTTTATTTTGTTGATACTGCTTCAAAAGCAGTGATATGACTATGACCTTTCAAGAAAATGAAATTTAAATTAGAACAAGAAAACTTATCTTAGATTTTCAAAGGATTGTTATGGGTTAGCAAGAAAACTTCAATTTTCTAAGTCAATTAACACATACTATTATTGGAATTTATTTCCAGTGAATACTTTAGAAAATGGTAAAGATCACATATACATGATGTGGGTAGTGATACTTTCATTATGTAGACAATAATAATTTTAAAATTTCTCACAATAGTTGTAAATGGTGGCTTTGCTTTGATTTCAAGTCCTGTCTCCCAAATTACTAGCACTGTGACCTGTGTTAACCAATGTCTTTGAACCTCAGATTCTTTCTCCTTAATCTAATGTTAAACTTACATTAGAGGTTCATTGGGCTTAACAATATAAAGAATATTAATTGCTTAGACACACTTTGGTATATTACAGGTACTTTATACTTCCATAAACAATAGTATTGTGTTGTATCATTCATGAAATTTTTGCTGGGCGCTGTGGCTTTCACCTGTAATGCTAGCTAATCAGGAGACAGAGATCAGGAGAACCACTGTTCAAAGCCAGTCCAGGCAAATAGTTTGAGAGACCCTATCTCGAAAAATCCATCACAAAAGTAGGGCTGGTTGAGTGGCTCAAGGTGTAGGCCCTGAGTTCAAGTCCTACTACTGCAAAAAAAGAAATTTCTGATGCGCTTGTGATAAATGTCATACGTTATAATCAGAACATACTACACATTAAATAATCTTATTCAAGTATAACACATATAAAAACCACACATAACCAACCATTCACTTCAATTAATTTTCACAAACAAAACACATCCATCTAACAGAAATTAGGCTCAAAACTGCCTAAAAGTATCAAGTATGGGTAAAAGTGAGTTTGAAATATGCTTTTATTACATGAATTTGTGTTTTTGCTTCTATTCTTCCTAAATACTGATTTGTTTCACTTAACTATTCTAATGGCATTGTATCAGATAGCATATTTGTCCACATCCCAAATGGTGGACTTAAACATCGGTTTCTAAGTGGTTTTTCTTCTCATAAGTGGAAAAATCATTTTTATGTGCCCTGTTTCTAACAGTGTTAGCACCATTCTAAACATTATCAATGACCTTTCCTTTGCTGGCATCCATCTTACTTGAACTCTTTATAAGGAATAAAAGAGATATGTATTTTGCCACTTTAAGATACTATGTTAGAGGAACGGGTCTCTATATTTTTTCATCCTCAGTAGAAAATAGACCTTCCATTTACCTAATATTAGGCAAATATTTCTAAAAATTTACCTTAATATTTGACCATTGTGATAGGTAGAATAATGCCTCCCAAGAATGTTCAGATCCTAATTCCCACACCTGTATATGTGCCACCTCACATGCCGAAAGGGATTTTGCAGATTTGGTTAAAGATCTTAAAATAAGGATATTATTCTGGATGATCTAGTTGGGCCCAAGTGTGATACCAAGGGTCCTTATGAGAGGGAGGAAGGCAGGTCAGACTCACAGAAGAGAAGGCCAAAGTGATGTGGCTGTCACACATTAAGAATTCAGGACCTTTCCAGAAGTAGGCCTGCACAGAGAATGAATTCTTCCCTTGCACCTCTAGACAGATGGTAGCCTTGTCACTACACCTAATTTTTACCCTATATGAACCACTTTGGTCCTTTAGCCTTCAGACCTATAAGTAAATTTTAAATAAAATTATAGATATATTTGTTTTTTTAAGCCTTTTTTAAGCCTTGTTACAGCAGCAATGGGAAACCCATATTTTTGACTGAAGTCTATAAAATAGCAACATGAAAAGCTGCTTTGGAAATGCAAAGATTGAATGCATTCTACTTGCCAAATGTTGAATGAATAATCTGATTATGCCTATTCTAGTATGTGATGTACTGAAAACCTTGGTAATAGAAATAAATCACTAAATAACATGAAGGGAGCAAAATTAAAGAACAAATTTCACAGACACTAACATTTTTTTCTGAGAATTAGCTCCATGATTATCTAGAAGTGGATACTTGTTCTCTTTTGTTTTCTTCCATGAAGCCTGAGTCTGGTAAATGATCTTTCATCAAAGGTAAAAACAATTTAATAGGAAAATTTAAAAATTTAATTAACAAATAGGAATTTGTTAATTCTTTTACTAAATTGGCCTCTCCAATCCAGTTCATGAATATATGACATTTTTATTGTCTAACACCCATGAAACTTCTTATCTCAAAAAATTATTTTAAAAAGACCTTGAAATATTAGCTAATGAGAAAAAAATCAAAAAGTTACTTCCTTAGTCTGAAGAGAAATGAAATTATAGGTGGTTGTAGTCTGTTTTGAGCTGTAGTAACACAATACTTGAGAGTGGGTAATTTATACAAAACAGAGATTTATTCCTTATGGTTCTGGAGGCTGGGAATCTACTACCAAGCTGTCAGCATTTGGCCTGGGCCTTCCTGCTGTGTCATATATAGTGGAAGGTAGAGGGATGGAACAGCACATGGTGAGAGCACTCAGCAAATGACTTTTATAACAAACCTACTCTGTCAATAACAAACCCATTACCACAATAGGGAACCCGTTACTGCAATAACCACATTAATCCATCATGAAGGCAGAGTGTTCATCAGCTAACCATCTCTTAAAAATCTCACCACTTAATCCTGTTACATTGGTGATTAAGTTTCTGACACATGAACCTTACAAAACACCTTCACACCATAGCATAGCTAGAAATGCCCCTAAAATAGACTGGTTTATGGTAAAATGAAATACTGGGTGACTATTTATCTGGGATGTGTTCCTTGGTTATAAAGATGGATGGTTGAGTTACCTGACAAATCAAGGATTCTTTGAGTCTGCAATAGCAAATGGGACCCACATCATAGGGATCCTTGTGATGCCGTCATAGTCTCCAACAGGGTTCTCTCACGGATTCTCAAGCTACCCCTCATTTTAGAGTGGTTCTACTTTTTTATACATTTTCTTGAAAAGTCTTGTTCTGACAAGGCTGACCCATGTAAGTGATTTTTCACCATCCAACCAAATTCCTTACTGGTTTTTCCTGAGTCCACATGGTCTATACACACACACACACGTGCTCGGAATTCAAGGCTCATCGAACAGAGAAGAATTCCCACCCCCTTCCTACCATACCACTAACATTAGGCAAACACGAAGGCACTGCAACCAGTCAGGATAGTTTCCTTCTTTCACTAGGGAATCTAATGAATAGATCATTACCTCTCTGAGGCATTTATCAAGCATGGTATTGTCTTGAGTATGAGGATGCAGCCATGAATAGGTGTACTTCCTGCTCTCCAAGAGCTTGTGGGAAGAATGGCAGATAGTATTTATTCTGTAATTTGAATTTTTCTGCAATTTTTATACTTTATCCAGGTTAAAAAACTGTGATATCATAATTGGAATTGTTTTTACTTTTTCATCATGTTGCGAGAATCATAATGCATTATTTTCAATGTCAAAAACAGCATTCTAACTCTACAAAACCCCTATTATCTTGTGTCTATTTTTTCTTATGATTATTTTGACTATTTTCATGTTTAGATCCAGTATAGATATCCAGGAAGGTTGATGTCTACTGTGTAAATTTATTTTTTCATGACCATAAATAACTAATAAAAACACACTTTTACTTTCATATTGTGTTTTGATTTCTTGTCCTTATTTACTTTTCATTACAGTCCTGAGAATCATGCTTTTTGCACTAATACAAAATCTAGAACTTATGCAACTTTATCAATCAATACCTTTGATAGAAACATTTAGAAAGTAATTATCTATATTTTTAGTAAATTATAGGAAATGTCAACCCAAGGCACATGTATGGTTGAATCTTTTATAATCATTACATATTACATTGTTTTGGCTACCAGTAGTTTTTCCCAGGAGTGTAGCAATATCAGTGATAAAATAAGAAAGTCTATTATATGGCAATGAATATTACTTGAAATAAAATTTTTATTGTTAAATTATTTGATTCCTGCTAGACCATTAAATTAGTCCTGACAAATAATTTTTCTTTCATGCACCAACTCCAGCTGATTTGAGGATGACTCTGAGGTCATTTTTCAGCCTTAGAGGAAAAAGGTGTATTGCTAGATCAGTAATGTCTAGTATTAGAATCTAATTTTCTAGGTTAGAAAAAGGTTAGATGACTAATGGAATTCATATACTGTCATCTCGGCTCTAGATGGCTAGTTAAATAATACTATAGACATTCTCTTCTAATGTAAAATCAGTTTATCTCTCAATACAGAATAACCTGATTAACATACCTGATATTAATTATAAAAACAGAAATTCATTTTCTTATCATGAAGAGCACTAGAAAGAACCTTTGCTGTCAGAGGTTTCATGATAAAATTACTTTAATGAAATGTGCTTTATATTTCAGTCATATTCTAAATTCATGATTGAAGATCTAAGAAATAGAAGAACAGTCATAACTACATTTTCAGTAAGAGCTCATCTTTTTATCTAAAATCAAGGAGGGAAGCTGTTCATATTTTAAGAATCAGCAGTATAAGAATCAGCAGTATCATAAAACATTTCTCCTGACTTAACATCTTTATAATAAAAAGTCTATTATAATAAAATCATTGCTAGGTTGTGTTTTTATTACTACAGTCTCCCCCATGAGTTCTCACTTAAAAATATTCTGGGGGAGGCAGAAAAATGTCATTTGTGTCAGAGCATAATTCTTTGTCTGCCAAAAAGTGGCATATAGCTTGTGATAGTTTTGTACTATTTTTTAAGATTGATGTATGAGTTTACATGTTTATAGCAAATTTAAAAAGTAGATAGCAGTGTATTATACTATCAACTTACTGTTATAGAAGTAACCATCATAAATTGTAGAGTGTCTAATATCTACCCTGGGCTTCTATATGAAAAAAATGCCCCAAGTCTCTAATAATAAGATGATACTAATTCATAATCTTGGCATTTATCCATGAAATAGTTATTGTTTATTATGAAATAAAAATGTATTTATTAAATTCTAGAGTCTATTCATTCATATTGTGCTACTTCTAAAATTTGGATACATATATTCTGACTTAAAACAACAATCAAAACCATTTCTGAGGCTCTGTTGATTGTATATAAATGACTCCAGGCTATAATGAAGCCCTTCTGAAGGTTATCTAAGGTTACTTTCCCATATGTACATTTAATACATCACAAGACATAAGGTGCATAGTCATACTAAGATCTCACCCACTAAATTCAAATTACCTGTGTACTGCTATGGGCTAAGGCAATAATCTAAGATGACAAAAAGTATCCCAACTCCAGGCTTATGCAGGAAAATCACCAAGGGTAAAAATGACTTCCTCTCTTCTTTCTAAAGTCTCTCAGATCCTATCCCTGTCTGGAATTACTCTTGTATTGGCGTTTCTTCCTCTCCAACACTACCATATATAATCCCATTGATTATATATGAAGTTTGCCATTTCCATGTCTATATTGTAAAGTCATCTCTGTTGGGGGTAACTAATCATAAGTTTATTCACTGGTTAAAAACACAAATAGCACTGTTGCTTCAAAAATTTAACCTCAACAGCCCTCCTCAGTGACATTTTCCTTGACTGAAATTTCATGCTGAAATTCTACTGGAGTTTCAAAATTCCCTGAATATCTTCCACTGTTTTGTGACATTATGTCTTATTTAATTCTACCATTCTGCTATCTTTTCCCTTTTGTTGTTTTAACGAGTATATTATCATCACTTCTGTTATCTAGATTCCCTGAGTCAATATTCTGCTTTCCTTTTTTGGTTTTCTCTGGAAAAACTATGAAATACTCTTAAATGGTCAAAATAAAATTACTGGGGAGCTGTCAATGGGATTCTCTAGCTATCACTGTCTAGTGGGCCCTTTGGAGGGATTATAATCTCAAGGAAATTTGTCTTTTATTAGACTATTTTATAACTCTATAAACTGTAGAAAGTTATAGTAATTCAAATGATCATTATACAGAGACATTCAAATAAAGCCAGGCCTGGTGGCCATGCTTGTAATGCCAGCCCTCCTGAGGCCGTTGGATTTCAAGTTCCAAGCCAGCCTGGGCTACTTGTTAGACCCTGTTTCAAAATTGAAAAAAAAAAGAATAAAAGGAGAAAGGAAGGAAAGAGGAAGGAAGGAAGGAAGGAAGGAAAGAAAGAAGGAAGGAAGGAAATTCAAATCAATTCAAAAATTGATTTGTCAAATCAATTTTTGCCATCAAGAAGATATGATTTTATGCATTACATTTTATTGCCATCAGGGTGTTAAACAATTTGGCAATGATTAGTAAATTCAGACCTCTAAGAGCAGTTCTCAGCTATGCACACAAAATTCTTAACTGATTTGAAGAAACAAGTGTAGAAAAGATAAAAACAAATAGAAAAGTCACACTATGTTCCCTGTCGTGTGTTCATTAACATATTCATTTCTCTTTTAGAAATTGTTTCAGCATTGATAATAAATATGATATATATTGTATATGTCATACAAACACACAAAAAATTTGAATTCTACTTTGAGCCAGTTTAAAAATCTTCCTGGTTCATTAATAAATCAGCTAAGTAAAATATTTTATATCCATGTGGAGGTTATGATGTGTAGTTTTGGAAATTACATCTTATCCATTTTGGAGGTCCACAAAGATACTCACTGTAATCAGCTGAAAAGCCAGGTTGGTGGAGATGTGCACCTCATGGGTTATTTAAGTGCAGAGGTGTTTTTTAAAATCTTATCTAGTCAATGTCCAAGTGACAATAAAACTTATCTGTATCCTCTCCTCTACTAAATGAGAGTGTGGTTGTACAAGAAAATAATTTCTTCTACCTTGGTGACAACGATAATTAGAAAACTGATTTTCTGGTGTGACTTTTTGATGATGTTTATGAGATGGATAATAGAAATATATGTGGTGATGAGTGAGAAATGGCAGGTACTATCTGTGTACTTTCTGTTCATCTTGTGTTGGAGTGTGGTTAAATCAATTAAGAGCTGAGTGTCCACTGATAATGAGAGTAACAGAGAGATTTGAATTTACAAGTTTCTGTGTTCGCTTTGGACCTTTGCCTGAAGCTGTAAACCTGAACTCTCAACAATTTGTGTGTTTGGATAGCTATGTGACCATGTGCTAAAAATTGAGACAGGCCTTCCTGACCACTAACTACACTACTATGAAGTGCACTCCTATTCTTGGTGGATTTTAATAAATGAAAATTTCATCTGTCTTAAATCAAGAATCCTGTTTTAGTTGATTAGTTGATTTTTTGACTAGCTTATTTTACACCTCTATAAATAGTAGAAAACTTAGACTAAAACTTAGACTAATTCTTGCATTCTGGAATGTAAATGACCTATTCTAGTAGAAATGTAATTGATATTTGACCAATAGAAAAACTTAGTCCAAGATTATATTTTATATTCCCAGTCACCTTTGCATTTGTAAGAGAAATCACTCCAGCATTCCCAGATGTTTTCATATCTATACCTACTGTTCTTCAGAACAGATTTAACATCTGAAAGGAACGCTCATTGTATATTTCAACAGGTCGTGGTTTAAAAATTTTTTAATTATACATTAGTAGCTCCCTTTGCACTGTGCTCACAAATCTGTACTACAAAATCCCTTCTCTATGCCTCCCCATCAGGCTGTGAGCATTTTAAGAGGACAATTTTATATTCATATGCATAAGATATCTTTTTGTAGTTGGTAGTAGGTGTGAAAATATACAGATTTTTAATATTAGAGAAAACTTATAGGTCCTGCTAAGTAACTAGTGAAGAGAAACATAAGAAATTAGGGAGGTTGACTAAGTTTTGAGATCACTTACCATTTTTTATTAATTCGCTGTCTATAAGGAGACATTCCTACTCATTCATTTCATTAATCAAGATTTATGCAAACATGATTGACTGGAAGAGGATAAACACCTCAATATGTTTCAGCTACTGTCTCACCAACAAATTTCATTATGGAGAGTTTGAAAAGGTGATATCTTTTTCATCGAACATAATTATCTAAGTGCAATCTTTAATTTAAATGAATAATTTTAATAACCTTAATTTTTAAACTCTTGAAAAAACAATTGTATGATTATTATTGCAAGTTGCTTTTTACCTTTGTATCTTTTATGTACAACTTAATTTTGACATGAACTCTAAAGTCACTTTGTTAAGTAAGTACTTTTTTATTTTGTTTATTTATATTTTTGGAGACAGGATTTGACTCTGGAGCCCAAGCTGTTCTAGAGCTCTCCATTCTCCTCCCCTAGCATCTTAATGCTCGAATTACAGGCTGGGGCCACTGTGCCTGACCCAAATTACTTCTCATTCGTGATTTAATTTGTCATAAACACTTAGGAATCTACATTTCTGTTAAAATTTTATTTCTATATGCTTGCTATTCTCTTGAACTTTTCTGTTTTAAAATAGAGTTAGATATTCTTTTTGAATTCATTTAAAATAATTTCAAATTTTTATGTTTATATTCTTATTACTAGTGAGGGGCAGCCTAGTGCAACTTGCATATCCAGCATACAAATAAGGTGTTTTCTGAGAGGAAGTAAATTAATTTAGAAAACAAGTATTGCCTATTTTAAAATACTTCAAAAGTTATAAAATAGTATGCATGCAACTAGGGAAACACCATATGTGCATTTCTATTCTATGACATACCTAACAAATTAATTAATAATTGCATATAAGTTCCCATAGATGTTGAAGTTTTTATGCATTAAACATTTAATTTAAACATTCTGTCTATAGAACTTCTTTTTGCTTTCATGTGGAATCATTTTTAGAAAAGTCCCAGAGTAACTATGGTTGTTACATTTGTTTTACGTAATATACTTTTCTAGTTATTTAAAATTGAAGGTTTACTGTGAGTTTTTTTGACAATTAGGGGCCAAAATCCCCAAGGTAATAAATTTTTTCAGTTAAGGTAAAATAGGTGAAGACAACTATCTATCTGTATAAATCCATGTGTATTACTTATTGTTAAAAATCCATTACAAAATAACATAAAATTTGACTCATAATGATAAAGTTTTATTTAAGACTAACTAAGCAAATCAATGTTGAATTACTAAGTATTATCAAATTGTAGCAATCTTTTCCACAATCATTGAACTTCTTAAATATTTATAGATTCTAAGAAGAAAGCCATTGTAGCTACATATTTCTTTGGGATAAAGTCATATGTTTTAAAAATACAAAAGAAAAGCAAGTCATTCATCATATCAAAGATTTTTAAATCAATTTATAATTTTTTCTTATTGTGCAGTATGCCAATTTTAAAATAAGATAATTAATTGTAGTAATGAACAAAGAAAAAAATAACTTGTACTCCTTTTGTGGGAATATACAGAATGGTCAGAATTACAAAGATCAAAATGGTATTCTAGACTCTTATAGATATTAATATCTGAAAGATTGAATTAAACAATGCATATGAATGAAATTTGAGATTAGGTAATAAAAGGTCGTTATATGAATTTAACACTCCAGACAATAAAGCACACATTATTTTGTCATCAGTCTTTTAAACAAGAAAGTTAATCTTGTGTGTTTACTCATGCAGCTACAAATTCTGAGCTTTGCATTCTGTGGTGTTGATCCACATTTCTATCTCGTATCATTTTCCTCTCTCTCTCCACCTCTTTCCTCTCTGGTATCTTCCCTATAAGCTTTGATTGCTTTGATCTCCCTAAGACTTTCCTCCAACCAGGACTCCAACAAAGTCTGAACAGGTTGCCCCTCCTGGCAGGGCAGCCTACACACTTTTCAAAGATGATAAACTGGGGGAAGTCATAGATTCACCACTTTTTGTCTCCTTTTAAAATTTTTCAAGTTCTTTTTCAACATTTTTCAAGTGAGAGGGTAAATTTAGTTCCTATAACTGTATCTTGGTATGAAGTGGAAATCCCTGTCAGAAACTTTTAAAAAGTCACTTTCATTTTTCTCTATGTAAGACAGTGCATATTCCATCTCATGCATGAACATTATCAGGATTGAACAAAAATATGGGAAATCTATTTCTTATTTTATAGTCTATGAATGTACCATGCCTTTTATCTTCATTGACTTTTTCAGTGATAGGTAATGTGATAGGGATCCAGGAGAAGGTGATCCATAGAATTAGGTCTCAAGAAACCTTGGTGGAAAAGACTGTGACACAGGTTACTCCAGAGGCACCTGCACACCCATGTTTATTGCGGCACTATTCACAATAGCCAAGTTATGGAAACAGCCAAGATGCCCCACCACTGACGAATGGATTAAGAAAATGTGGTATCTATACACAATGGAATTGTATGCAGCCATGAAGAAGAACGAAATGTTATCATTCACTGGTAAATGGATGGAATTGGAGAACATCATTCTGAGTGAGGTTAGCCTGGCCCAAAAGACCAAAAATCGTATGTTCTCCCTCATATGTGGACATTAGATCAAGGGCAAACACAACAAGGGGATTGGACTATGAGCACATGATAAAAGCGAGAGCACACAAGGGAGGAGTGAGGATAGGTAAGACACCTAAAAAATTAGCTAGCATTTGTTGCCCTTAACTCAGAGAAACTAAAGCAGATACCTTAAAAGCAACTAGGCCAATAGGAAAAGTGGAACAGGAACTAGAGAAAAGGTTAGATCAAAAAGAATTAACCTGGAAGGTAACACCCATGCACAGGAAATCAATGTGAGTCAATGCCCTGTATAGCTATCCTTATCTCAACCAGCAATAACCCTTGTTTCTTCCTATTATTGCTTATACTCTCTCTACAACAAAATTAGAAATAAGGGTAAAATAGTATCTGCTGGGTATTGAGGGGGTGGGGGAGAAAGGCAGGGGGCGAAGTGGGTGGTAAGGGAGGAGGTGGGGGCAGGGGGGAGAAATGACCCAAGCCTTGTATGCACATATGAATAATAAAAGGAAAAAAAAAAAAAAGAAACCTTGGTGGGAAAATTAGCAAAGTAGAGAAGGCTAATCCAGAATGGAACATTAAGCAAAGTTCACAGAAAGTAATTTTGTCTTAATCCCATAAGAGGACCATAGAGAAAACATGATCATTGTATTATTCAGGGTTCTGTAGAGAAAGAGAACCAATAAGAGACTGACTAATTGATTTGTTGAATTATGAAGGATTGGCTTACGTGATTATGAAGGCAGAGTGTTCACTAGGTCTGGAGTAGCTGGAGGTACAAGAGATTTGATATTATAGTCCCAGTTCAAGTAGAAAGGCCTGAACAAGAAGGAGTGCCAATGGTGTAAGTTCCAGTCTCAGCTAAAATCTGAAAGCAGGAGAAGACCAATGTCCCAAATTGAATACAGGCAAGGAAAGCCAGTTCTTTCTTTCTTTTAGTCAGATCTTTAATGAGTTCTACACTGGGAAGAAGAACAATCTGTTTTACTCACTGTACCAATTGAAATGCTAAACTCATCCAGAAACACCCTCAAAGACATGTCTTGAACAATGTTTAACCAAATATCTGGATACCTACAGCTCAGTTTTCAAGTTGAAAAAGTAACTATCATGATTATACTTTAAAATTGAGGGTTGGTACCAGTGGGAGTGGGGAGGTGATGGGGAAAGGGGTAGGAGGGTGAGTATGATGCAAAAACTGTGTACACATGTATGTAAATGCAATAATGATATCTGTTGGAACTATTTCAGGAATGGGGGGCAGGATAAAGGAGAGCTGTGGAGGGGGTGAATTCAAATAGGATATATTTGATACGTTGTAAGAACTTTTGTAAATGCCACAATAACAATAAATGCCCAGAACAACAATAACAAATAAAATAAAATAATTTGAGGGATGGAAGGAGCCGTATTTATACCCTTCATCTGTTCACCACTGGTTAACCATTGCCCAGGTGGGAGGTATATTCTTAATCTTTTTTGAGTGACTTCCTTCTTTGCAGGCAAAGTATATCTTGAGACTGGTGGTAAAGGTTGAAATTAAAAGTGAACTGGGAGCCAGGCATGTCAGTGTATGGTTGTATTCCTAGCATGTAAGATATTGAGGAAGAAAGATGGATGTTGAGTTCAAGGCCAGACTGAGCTGCATTAAAAACAAAAACCTATTTCAGAAAGGTCAGCTGGTAGCTGGTATGGTATGTACAAAAATAATGGAAGGACCTAAAGGGCTGTGAACACAGCCTCAGTGGCATTAACTACTCATTGCTTCTTGAATTTTAACATGCCTGTGATTCACCTAGGGATTTTAATTAAATGCAGACTCTATTTCAATAGATCTGGATAAGACTCCCAGGCCACATTGCTGCTGTTGGTCCACCAGTATACTGTTCTACTTCTGGAAAGTCTGTAAAGGACGTTTTTTATTTTCTTGCCTCTCCTTACATTCACTCATCCTTTCAAAACATTTTGAGGTAATTGAGAATGCCCTTTAAATGAGGCTTTTTGATGATCTCTACTGTGATACCAACTTAAAAGAAAATGCAAAATGTTAGATCATTTACTGTTAAAGTTTTTTGGCCCAAACTCACTGTAAAAATATATATAATGTGACCCAGTACACATACATGTGTGTATATTTTTACTTTTATCAAGTGAAACAAATGTGTGAAGAGCTTTAATTATAAATGCATCCTGCTTCTTCCTACTCTGTTATTCTGCTCATTCTATTTTATAAACAAAAATTTTATTTTATAGCATACTGCTAGTTGTCAACCACAGTTCAAAAAATATGACCTATATTATGGTAGGAACAGCATTGAGATTTTTATAGATAATATAGTTTTGTTCCATTTATAAAAAATTGTGTTCACTTATTCATGGTCTGTCTGAGACATGTGAGTACTTTGAAGTAGTTAAGATTATGAAAATCTGGTGAGCCTGAATTTACAAAATATTGGCTGTATATCCATTTGGGGTGGAAGTGAAGTGGTACCTGAAAGAATGGTGAGGAAAGAGGAAGGATGAAGCTACCTTCCAGCAGGGTTACTGCACTCAGCAAAATAAGGGCTTTGCTGCTAACTGGATCAACATTTCCTAAAGGCACCTATTGTTACCCATAGTCACACCTGGAAAGAGCCTGCTTTCTCAGCCTCTGCCCTAATGCTTAGTGTTGAATCCGTGCACTTCTTTCAAATATTTTGTCTCTCTGACAGAATTCTGCCAAATACATTTTTCTCCATCTGGTCATGGTCCTGGTGACTTTCTGAGCTTCTTATTGTGTGACAGATTGCAAGTTTCATTAGATTCTAAATCTTAACATGTATATATTAAGCACATATATCAAGCACTGTGCAGCATATTGGGTGCTTGATGGGTAACAAGATTGATGTATTCCCGCCTTCAAGCAGCTTGCCATTTAATGAGGATGATCCACAAAACAAGAAGAATGATGACAGGCTCAAAACATAGCCCCAGGATCACCAATGAAGTGTCTGAAACAGAGACCTACAACCTTTTTCTCTAAAGGCCCAGATAGTAAATACTTAGAATTTGTAAGCCACATAGTCCCTGTAACAAATACTTCAATCTGCAAACAAGAAACCAGTGAGTGTGCTCATGTTCAAAGAAAACTTTATTCACATACCCAAAAAGGGCAGCAGGCCAGATTTGGTGGTGATCCCTAGTCTATGAACAGAATCTATAAGGATTTAGGGAAAGTCAGACTTTCCTGGAGGTACTGAGTTTTAGAGCAGATTCCCAAAGACAGGTACAGGTTACACGAGAGAAGAGAAAGAGGCCCAGAACAAAGAGGCCTAGAAGCAAATGAGAGATACATTTTAAGAGCTGGAAGATGTTCAATGTGAGTATAGCTTCTATTTTTCAGGGATATGTAGGCACTTAACACTGAAGCCTGTTTTCATGTTTAGGGAAATCTCCCACATTCTGAGTTTTGCTAGAAGATAAAACTGCTTCGTCTATGTGGGCTGAAAATTGTAGGTACTTACATTCTGGTTTTTCTTCTAGCACAGACATGTAGCCTAAGTGTCACCAATCAGATACATCCTTGTGAGAATTCTCATAAGCCAGTGATGAAAGTATGAAGAAATCAGTCTGTCTCTCAGTTGTATCCAGCTTGAACTTAGAAATGGCTACCCAAGTGAGAGATAAGCCTGATGTATAACAGAACAATTAAAGATCTGGTTCTTGATTATGGCAGAGATTTCTATATCAGAACAATTCTACAATGAAATTTTGGGCACAGTTCCTGAAAGCTAAGCATCGTGACTGGTTCTCTAACACACTGACAGCCTAGGAGCTATCCTGTGTCTTTTAATAGATTTTTTCTTCTGTAACTTCAGAAAGAATCAGCTTTTGTCTGCAATTAGGAAAGATGTCAGATGAGGGAAAACTTAAAAAGAGATACTGAGGAGCCAGCATGTGGAGGGCTCTTCAAACTATGTTAACATGATTTGGATTCATTAGTAGTATAGTGAAAAACCAACGAAAGATGTTAAGGGAGAGAAAGATAGAAACAGATTTGCGGTGGAGAACATTTTGCCCTGTAAGCTTCCATAGGAGAGATTTTTTTCTTCTTTTTTAATGCTATTTACAGCTCTCTGCTCAGTGCTTTAAACAGTACTTGACATATATTAGGTAATGAAAGAGTTTGTTGATGAATGATAAACTTAAAATACGCTTTATTTTATTGTGGTGAGAACACTTAACATGAGATCCACATTTTGAGCAAATTCTTTAGTGTAGAATAGAGAATTAATGATGCACTGAACATTGTACACCACATCTCCAGAACTTATTCATATTGCTTAACTGAAACTTCACGCTTGCAGATTGATAACTCTCAAGCACTCCCTTTGCCCAGCTTTTGGCACCTACCATTGCACTCTCTATGAATTTGACTATTTTTAGATGCACAATATAAACGGAGTCATGTGGTATCTGTCTTTCTGTGACTGACTTATTTTACTTAATATAATTTCCTCAAGGCTTATGAAACTTTTAATGAATTAATTGGAAGAAGGAGGGCAAGTAGAAGGTTGTGGTAAATTGGGCAATGATGGTGACTTGAACTAGGTTAGAGGATTCAGAGAAATATGTGGATTCAGAAGATAGTATATTATAGGTAGTAGAATGTGCATAGAAATTACAGATTAATATTTTAAAATGCAAATATGCTTTGAAATGAAATTAAACTTACAATGGTGTAAGCTTCAATGATTAAATGTTATGTTAATAAGCAATGAGGGCAACTATGTATTCCAAGCATTTTTTTCATCCCTCATAAGACAGCCTTAGTTATACAGATAACAGTGATATCAAGGGGCTTGCATAGAAATACCTTTCAATGTAAGAAAGGGAAAACACCAGGAGTGTAAAGAATCATTTAGTGCTGAAGAGATAAACATAATATCAACTGCAGTTTTTAAGTCTCCTACCCTTTCCTGCATTAAAAGTGTTACCAAGCTGTCACTTTTTTAATAAGCCTAACAGTGGATTTAGTTAAGTAGACTAGGAGGATTTAAAAGATAAAAACAGATTGGCATCCAACACTTTCTTCTCCTAAGCCCATTGGAGATGACTTAATAAAAAAGAGACCAAATATTAATTTTTCTGAAATTTTGTTTGGTTAAATGACCTTGGTAAAAGCAAGGAGGTGAATTTAGAAATTAGTTTAATTGACTGTTATTACCATTCTGCTGTTTCACTGCAATAACTCACAGGTCATTCAAGTTGATTCACTAATGGAGCAGATAGATAAGGTATGCAGGGCCAGAATCACCACTGTAGTTCAATAATTTCTTCCAAAGCTGCCTTATGAATTACATATCTTAAGATGGAATTGCATTTAACATTCTCAAAACAATGCTCAATAATATAGAAAATGAGGTTGTCAGTGAACTATTTGCATAATACTCTTTCCACAATGATGTGCAGCATTGATATTCTGGGAGAAAAAAATCCTTGTGCCTTTAGAAACCAAACAAACTCCTTTGATAAAATTAAGACAATAATATCCTGGGAAAAATGGGAAATGAATGTTATCTGGGTTATTATGTCCAGTGAACATGAATTTAATTGTGAATAAGGCATGGATTTTTAGTCTTTTCCTTACTAGGTAACCAATTTGGTCAAGTCTTTAATATTTTCATACTGCAACTTCAAATTTTAGGAAATAAGTTGAGAAGGGAAATTCTGGCCTTCCATATGTGTGGAGCAGGCAAGGTTTCAGGGGTCTAAGTTGATAACTTCTGAGAACCACATCCACCCTACTCTCAGCTGCAGGCAAACACACTGTTTCCTTTAGTAGACATTCTTAGCTCTAAATTAACATATTTATCAACCTCTTTATATGGAGATTAGCCTGTAAAGGAAAGGGAGTGAGAAAAGTGAAAATTCTGCTCTTCAAAAAGGAAATAGAACCACAGAAAGAGAGAAGTAGTGGATTTTCACTGCCTGGTTTTATCAACCTTGTTTCTAGCCTGTGTCAGGCTCACTGTGATTTATTTAATAAAGGTCAGAGAGAGAACACATTAAATGCTTTAACTTGAGAAATAAGGCAGGGAACCTGTGTGTACCACTATAATAAAACAACAAACTGAAAAGAGAAAATTTCACACAGCCAATAATTTTGTCTACCTGCCAACTAATAAGTTGTTTTACTTTTACTTAAATGACTGATTGTTTATGCCTAGGCCATGAAAAATACAAAGCACTAACGCTATTAGCACACTCTGATCCCTGCACCTAGCATAGTGTTTACAAGAGAAAGTGCTGAGTAAACACCTGATGAATATATGAAGAATATGTGGCCTTACCATTTTCATGGTCCACAAGTTTGTCGTCCCTTATAGAAGTCTTTTAATTTTTTTCTCTCCTTGTAGGGTTTTTCTTTTTCCTCAATAACTCTTCTGAACCTCCCTCATTCTCTTCAAGAGCTGACCCTTCCACATGCTTCTCATCCACATGATCTCTTTCAAGTGAATTACCATAATGTGCAAATTTACCTATACTCAAATCCATCCTTAACTTCTCTCCTCTAAGTCGAGAAGAGATGCTCCTTCTTGTTCAAGCCAATCTATCCACGATGCTCCCTTTACTCCTGCTTATATTGGGTTGCATGGTCTTCCTTACCCTGTCTTCTTCATTCCTTTTCTTAACCATTTCCTTCTTCTCAGGCACTGGAAAAAAATCCTCTCCTATGAAAGAATAAAAATCTTCCTTTATCCCATATGTTGTCCTCAGCCTTCTCTTTTTCACCAGGGACAATTCCTTCCATACTCAGGAATTTATCTAGCAGTTTAAGACTGAAAAGTTTTAATTTCAATTTCTCAAGTCATATTTCTCTCATGAAATTTATGCATCCAAATGTCTATTTGTCATATAACTCAGAATTTCATTCATTTCTTCAACACATATTTTTTGCATTTACTTGGTGTTAAGGATGGGTTGGTAATAGGAAAAGAATGTTAAGAAAAAGCCAATAAGGTTTCTACCCTTATGGAGCTTCATAGCTTAAAAATCATGTGACAAAGTAATCACAAAAAATAAATTCTAAATGTAAAGAGCACATTAAATGGAGCATTCTAAACTCCCTAAGGTTGTTTCTTTTCATTGTTATCTCCTGGGATGCCTTCGATACACTCTCCCTAAGATGCATGGGGATTGGCATTGATTCCCCCTTACATATGCTGACAGTCTCTCTCCAGGGAGTTGCATAAGTCTGAAACTTGACCATGTTGTGTATCTATTATTTTGGTTAGTGTAAGTAATGCTGGCTGCTATAACAAACAGAACCAGTTTCTCAGAAGCTCAAAACAAAAAGGTTGTCTGTCTTAGTTATGTTAGAACACAAGATCCTGAAGTATCTTTTGATAGTACTCTCTATCCCCGTGATTATGTTCTTTCTAATTTGTCAGGTAGTCACTTGAAGCCATGTATTAGGGATCTCGGCAGAAGTGGAGGAGACTGAGTTGAAGGATGATTTTAAAGGCAGGCCCAGGTATTGGTTAGAAAGTTGTGTGTCCTCTTGCAACTGCAAGGGAGGTAGGGAATGGAGTCTTCTGGGGTGCTCAGGAAAAGCAAAGATCATGGGACAGTTGACACCAAGCTAGTCTTTAATGATTTGCTTTAATTGTCTTCATTAATATCTCATTTTCTAAACATTTAAGCCCTTGAATGTGGATTATAAGGTTAGTACCTCCATTCTCTTAATCTTTGTTTTGTGTACTATTTTTCACTCTTACCTTCTTTTCCTTCTTTCTCTCTTTCTTTAAAGATGTTCCATATCTGTATTTTCTTAGTTGGATATATTTTTCTAATGGATATTATATGTTAAGATGAATTTCTTCTCACAATTTTCAGTTGTTGCTGTCAGAAACAACATTTTATAACCTTATAGAAAACCTTGGTTAAGAAAGGCTTTGTTTTTTTCTGTCAGTAATTTTGACTCAATTAAGTATTTCTGGGTGAAAACTTGAAATATCGATACCTCAAATGTATCTAACAGTTCAGAAATGATATTTAGAGAGAACATTTACAGGTGTCAAAACATATATCCTGTGTCTAAATGGGTATTTCCTTCAAGCTGTCAGGAAGAAAAATAGTTTCTATATACTTACTCTACCTCTTTCCTTAACCTTTCTGGTGGAGTAGATACATGACCATTTCCAGAGATGAGAGACCATCAAGGGTAGAATTAGTCATCAGAACCCAGTACCCAAGAGGCTTAGAATAGAACTGACCATGGTCTATGCTTTACAACTGGAGACTGGGATTGAAGCCCATTTGCAGAAGCATTATGTTCAAAATCATTTTCCTTACAAACCATCTCAATATTATATTCTCTATCACATTACCTGGTGTCAATTAGGGTTAAATGCCTTGTAGCTTCCTACTAATTCCACAAACTCTACTAATAATATTTACATCATAGGTTGTTGTTAGAAAGAAATTTGGCACCTCAAACTTCAAAATGTTGTCTTTTATTAAGTTATCAATATTACTGACATTGGCAAAATCTATGGAAACATACATAAAAGCCAAACACACAGCAATAGTACTCTTTATAACATTACTTATTTACATTCTGGCCTTAAAGGTAGTCATATTTCAACTATTATGCATAAGAGATTTCCTATTATTGTCTACAAGGAATATCATCTATGAGATAGTCTTATCTAAGAAGAAAATAAAACCCATTGTGTTATGAGCATATTCATCACCAGAGAAAACTGCAAATAAATTATGTTTCATCCATTGGTGCATTGCCTGTAATCCATTGCAAATACTTGCATATTTAAGAGAGTGACATGTGTATATTGATTGAAATTTAACACTCTTGGCAAGTCATTACCCAATGAACACCAATAAACTGAGTTTCAAGCTATAAAAATTTCTTAAAAGGGCTTTATGTATACATCATAATCTGACAGAATAGTCATTAATTATGGTAAGGGATGTTAAGAATAATTTTAACCTATGAGGTGACTGATGTTGAAGACTCATGGCTCCCTAGAAAGCATAAATCGACCTTAGGTGCAAGACTGGGAGATGGCAAGTTGCAAACTAGCATAGGGAAATGATGTTAGAGAATGTTGGAGACTGTGGTATGATGAATAATGCCCATCCCCTCCAAAGGTTGTTCACATTATAATCCCAGACATTTGGAAAAAGTACTTTGCAGTTGTGAGAGCTGGATTGAATCACAGTTCTTAGAAGAGGGAGGCAGGAAGGGTCACAGTCCAAGGATAAGGCCAGATGATAATGGAATTAGAGGTGGAAGAAATGGGCTTTGAAGGTGGCTGGTAGAATGGCTCAAGCAGTAAGACAGCCTGGCTAGGAAACATAAATCCCTAAGTTCAAACTGTTAAAAAAAAACAGAAACTGTTCAAAGATGGCAGAAGGGGTTGAAAGCCAGGAATACAGATGGCCACTAGAAGCAGAAAAATATTGACACATGGATTCTCTCCTCAGAGCCTACTAACAGAAGACACTAGTGCAATAAACACTTTTATTTTAGCTCTGTAAAATTTAGTTCCAACTTATGGCCTCCAGAGCCTACACTGGTGTGTTTTAAGCCACCAAATTAGTGATAATAGAGAAACAAATATGGTCTTTGAATAATGTAAGATTCCCTACCTTGAATTGACCTAATCTGTGTTCATGCCAACATTTTGTCTTAGGGGAATGAAATCTGAACTTGATTACAAACTTGATTATGCTCACAATGAGAAAGGTAGCACCAGCACAAAGAATATGCAATGAAAAAAGAAAAAAGACAGTGATTATCAAGAGGGGAATCCCTCCCATTGCTTTTTTTGTACGTTTCTTGATTTTAGAAAGAGTATCAAATACTTAGCTAGGAGAGGTCACATTTGGGGACCAGGAGTGCAGAATGGTCCTGAAAACAAATATTACATGGTTTACAGTTTTGTCTTGGACATCCCCATTGTACTTGAATCCTATAGAAGAAACTTGTCTGAATGTGCCTGTGTGGTAAAGACAGGAGGGTACTTGTGACTAATTACATCTGATTTTAATTACTAATATTATGGAGGGTGTTTTTAATAGCCAGCAAATGACTAGAAAATGAAACAAGAGCAACAAAGATTCTCCTACTTTAAAGGAACAAGTTGTCTGTATCAGCTCGTCATGCCCTGTGTGGTAACTGTCAATATCCACAGGGATAAAGTGGAGGTACTGAGAAACCTTCTCACCCAGTCAGCCCAGTTTTGCTAGTTTCTCTGTAGGAAGCTTACATTCATTTCTGGAAACTAGAGTTTCATGTTGGACTTAATTTGCTATTTTGGGTTAGAAACCTTTTAAGAGCTGGCTATACTGGCACATTCTTGCAATTCTGTTACTCCAAGACTGAGGCAGGAGGTTTGTAAGTTTGAGGTCAACCTGGTTTACATACTGACCTCCAGGCCAGCCTGAGCTAAATAAGGAGACCCTATATCCAAAAAAGAAAAGTGTTTATGAAGCTAGTAGAGCCTTTGGGTGTTTGTGTGGAAGACATGAAAAAAAAATCTAGATGTTTTTCCTTTCATGAAGGAAAGGAAGAAATGAGCTCTAAGAATGACTGGCATTTGTAAGATTCCAAGTGTTACTGAAAGAAAATCCCAAATTCTGCTTCATATACAGTGACGATTTTGACTGACTCTCCCATTGTAAAGGCTAATTCTGCCTAGTAAAATAGAAACAAATACTCTTTAAACTGACAATACCATGGCACATTAGTAATAAATATTAAGGGGCATAAATGGTGAAAGTGGGAATCCAGAGAGGAAAGCAGATCCTAAAGTTGGCTTTTGTTTTAAGGGCATTGTTTGAATGGGGAGACATTGAATTTTCATCTTAACCCTTGCAGAGGACAAGATGGACCAGATGCACAGCAGATACCAGGGCCACCCAATGTGGGCATCTAAGAGAGCCTCAAAAACTCATGACCACAGGAGGTACATAGAGTATATGAGAGAACAGAGAAAAAAACCCTAAACATAGGAGCATCAAGTATTGAAATTATCAGGCACAGAATAGAAAATAAGTATCTTAAAGTGTTTAAAGTAGAGGATGTGTGGATATTTATTATCACTAAGTTTAAACTTTTATTGAAATTTTGTCCTTGTTAATGTTTGAACTTTTTCAAAGCAAAGGTAATGGGAAAAATCAGAACTAGGTATATTCTGTTATAACATGAAAAAGAACAAATGAAAAATTGTACAGAAAATATGCTATTTAAAAGTGGAATGTTAAAATGGATGTCACCTGTAATCCTAGGTACTTAGGAGGCAGAAATCAGTAGGATCACAGTTAGAAGCCATCCGGGCAAATAGTTTGCGAGACCCTATCCCAAAAATACTCAACAGAAAACAGGGCTGATGGAGTGACTCAAGTGGTAAGAGTGCTTGCCTAGCAAGCATGAGGCCCTGAGTTCAAACCACAGTATTGTAAAAAGAAAAAAATAAGAGTGAAATGTTAAAAGTATTTGCCAAAACACTGGTGTTCAGTATCAATGCTTCCATTTAATAATGTATGATGGCCCTACCACTAAGGCACAGAAAAGTATAGGTCTGAAAGAAAGAAATACTGCCTAAGAAGACAGCACAAAGAAAACAACAATATAAATATTTTAATAAATGAGTTTAAGAAATCAGCTAGATATGAAATCAAAGTATACATTGATGTTGAATTTCAAGGTTTCCAGTCTAGCATGAAAGGAACTTAGAATTCACTGATGTGTCCAATACCAAATAAAAGCTAAACAAATTGAAAAATGAATAATTCTTCTTAGATTTGTCAGAGTAGTCAGAGCATAGGGAAATCTGCTGCCTCCCAAATTGGAAGGACAGACAGGCAAATACAAAGAAACACAACCTACCTGAATAGAATCCCCGAGCAGAAACCTTTGTGTGAACCAGGCATGTCTTCAAAGGAAACTATTTTACCTAAGCCTAAGTTACTGAGGTTTTACCAGTGTGCAGGCAACATGGAGAAAGAGAAATATCCAACTGCAACCAACTCTAGTATCCTGTGCCACGTAAAAGGGTAAACATGAAAACAAACAAAACAAAAACAAACCCAGGGACACAGGCTTCCTAATAGGTGGAAACCTATTATAAAACTAAAATTTGTCCCATTCTATCATACTTTTTACCTAGAACATCATATCTGTCATTTGACAAAAACTTACATGCCATACTGAAACACAAAAAAATGGACAATTTGAAGAGACAGAACAAGCTTTAGAACATGACCCAAATATGGCATAGATGTTGCAATAAATTCAAAACAACTGTGATAAATATGCTCAAAGATGAAATGGGAGAAGTATACAAAATATAGCAACACATGGCCCATGTGAATAGAGACATGATGACTTTAAGGTAGAATAAGGAAGCTAGAGATAAATAACACTAGCACAAATGAAGAATACAGAATGCTGAAAACAAGAAGAAGAACCTAGAACAGAATGGCCATGAACTACACATGGAAAACTACAGAAGGTATAACATTGGAATAACTGAAAGCTAGAAAGAGAGAAAGGAACAGAAGAAATATTTGAGGCAATGATGACAGGTGTCTAATACCAAATCAGACAGAGGAATCTCAGAGAACACTATCAAAGGTGGCTTCATGTCATTATAAATGTGTCAAACCCCCTAGACCACAGCACATTACATATGAACCTTAATGTAGACTGTGCACTTTGGGGAATAATGATGTGTCAGTGTAGGTTCACTGATCATGACAAATGTACCTCTCTGGTGGGGAACACTGAAAATGTGTGTGTGTGTATGAGAGAGGGAGAGAGAGAGAGAGAAAGAGAGACAGAGAGAGTTGGGGAAATAAGTGATAAGGGATAAATGGGAACTCTAATTTCCATTCAGTTTTTCTATTAATCTAATTGCCTTAATTTTTTTTAAGAGTTGAATTTCTCTATTATAATAGTTTGGCAAATATATTTCTCCAGTGAAGGCACCATTTATAATAATATAAAAAATGCAGAATGGTAACATATCTGACAAAATTTAAGGAAGGAAAAAAAAATCCCAAAACAAAGAGGTACAATGAAGGTGATATGTCTGCCATCTTGATTGTGGTAGTGGAACAACTGCATGTGTACATAGGTAAATTGGTGAATTGGACACTGACAAAACCATTGTGCAACAGTCTGGCATTTTCTAGCTAATTTTAGGAGCACATGTTTAGTGACTGGTCAGCTTCATTCTTATCTCAGAGATGCCTTTGCCCACATCTAC
This sequence comes from Castor canadensis, assembly GCF_047511655.1. NCBI lineage: Eukaryota > Metazoa > Chordata > Mammalia > Rodentia > Castoridae > Castor > Castor canadensis. The sequence continues at coordinate 17,248,034 of NC_133395.1, forward strand.
CAAGACACATGTACCACAATGTTCACTGCAGTGCTATTTTTTGATAGCAAAACCCCATAAATAACCCAAATATTCGTTTACATGACTAAATAGACTGTAGTATATTCATCTGAGAAAATCTTAGATCCTTGAAGATGAATGCATAAGAATATGAAACAAAACTTGAAAGATTCTGTGGAGGAATATACATAGCAGGTTTACATTAATATCAAGTCCAAAACTACTTAATGAATTAATATATAAGCTAGGAATACAAACTGTGTAGTAAAGTTAAGTGTATGTAGGAAAACATATTTACAATAACATTAAATTCCAATAACGATTAGTTCTGAGGGAGGTAACAATTAAGAAGGATGCCCTAGAATATAGAGGACTTCAAATGGGTTACTTTCTTTAATTAAAATGGGTATGGGTGCCCAGGTGTTTGCATTATTAATGGTATGCATATTTACTGACAATTATTTTGTATTTCTTCAACATTTAATTTGATAAATTCATAAAAGGAAAAACACTGAAAGAAGTTGAGTTAGAGAAATTTTGATAAACCAATGCATTTTTGATGATTACTTAAAAATTGCCCTGTGATTTTTAAAAAATGTATACTATATTAAAAATGTTAATGTTTTGTAAAAATCATACTTTTCTGGAAAATGTTCTTCAAAACATCTTCACTCAGTGGTTTCCTTTACAGATACACTTAGACTATTTCCTCTTAATTTCTATGAAATTTGGAGAAGGAATTCATTCAATGATTCAACCATAATTGCTCATCAGCATAGAGGATAAAGCAGAGTAAGTTAAAAAATGTGTTGGATTGGTGGATGTTTGTTAATAATGAAGTAATAACAAAATCAAGGATTTGGGCTCTTTTAAATGTATTTTTAAGAACAAACTTACAAGCACAGTCTACAGGATATACCAGTGAACAGTACTAATTTTCCAGTAGCAATCAGCACACCAACCACCTAGATTTAGTTTTTAATATTTTGCTTGGTGGGGATTGTGGTATTCACCTTTGAAGAGAGAATATAGTGTAAATACCTTGTACACATGCATGGAAATGGAAAAATGATACCTTTTGAAACTATTCCAGGAATGGGGGAGGGAGAACAAAGGAGAATGATGGAGGGGGTGAATTCAAATATGACATATTTCATATATCATAAGAACTTTTGTAAATGCCACAATGTACCCCCACCCAGCACAGTAATAAAAAATAAAAATTCCAAAAGAGTCAAGATTTCCTGCTGAAAGGAACTCAGACTTTCTTAGGATAAATGTCTGATTTCCAGTGAAGATTTCCATGTAAGAAATGTAAGATGTTGAACTTGGAACATCTTGTGTTAGAAAGTGAGGAATGGCTTGAACATTAGTGGAGACATATCTAGAGAATGCCAGAGACATCCCATGGGACAAATGGGCATAAAGAGAATAACGATGAAAATGATTACAACATACTGATTAAAATATAATTCATGAGTTAGTAGCTGTGGTCAAACAAACAAACACAAAATGATAGAGAAAGGGAGTGGGGATGTTCTTTATAGAAGTGTGTAATGATAATTGTAGTTATAGAAATGAAAAAACAATCACTATTTTGCCCCAAATGTAATAATTTATTTAGATAAATGTTATCAGCGGGTGCGGAAACTGTTAGTTGAGGAGTTGTTGGAGAACAGAATATTTACTCATTTTCAAAGTACCAAATTGTCACATATTATTAACTTCAGAGGCACAAAGTTACCTTTAGAATGAACCAATGTGACACACCTAATTTTAACCAAGTGATCCAATCTAGAATGGGAGAAATAAACAATATTTTTTTCTGTTGATGTGATGCACTGAGAAGAAATAATATCGTCTATGTAATATTCTTGTCAAAAACATTTAATCTGAAACAATTTGCAAGGAAATAATCAAGAGACTCAATTGAGGGTCGTTCAACAAAAAACCATCTTGAACTCTTAAAATATGTCAGCAACGAGGAAGAAACTGTTGTATTCTAAAGAGCACCAAAGGGATATGACTACCAGATGCAATATGTGGTCCTTGATTGGATACTCACAGGGGGAAAACATGGACACAGTGGGGACAGATTAAGGAAACTTGAACAAGCAGTGCGTATTAGATCATTCTATCAATACTACCTTTCCTCAGGACCTTAATGGTGCTGTGTTGTGGTGGAGGATGACCTTGCTCTCAGGAGGTTCACGCTGAAGTGGTCAGCATCATAATGTCTTAGAAAGAAAGATGATTCAGCCAAATGGATTTCAGGTGTGATCAATATCAACATACACCCGAAAACCTGGCAATAGTTTGGCAGCTGTTGAAGTGAAAGATATGCAGCCAGACACAGAATATTTTTCAATATTATAATACATTTAATTTTTTAGAATCAAAAACTGGTATAAAAAGAAACAAACTTTGCTGAAAAAAAAAAGGGCAAGCTAAGATCCTGAATAAACCCAAGATTTTTCTAAAAATATATAAAACTTGTATTTTAGATTATCTTTTGTTTATTTTCTCTTGGACCCAATCTCTCTCTCTCTCTCTTTTTTTAAGTTTGGGTTTTATTCTAGAATAACAGGATAAAGTATAGATAAGTTGGGGAGGGAGAGAAAAAGAGAGAAACATTTCCTGTTCCCCACACAGGAAATGGGAACAAAGACTCCTTGGACCTAATTTCTGAGCTCTGCCTGACTAACAAGTGGCCCAAACAGATTTATCACCAACATAAACATAATGTCCATGGCAAACTCCACACGGGGAATTCTGGGTAGTGTACACTAATGATGTATGGAAAGACATATGCAGCCCACCTACAACCAGGCAGATTGAATTGAACATTTCACACGAAACGCAACTTTATTCTTTCACTTTTGCAACAAATCTATAGTCATGCTATCCTTTGGATGAGACTTCAGGCAGATCTTCAAGCTTGTCTGGTCACTATTAAGTAGTAAACTGCCTCTATTTTCAAATTTAAATACATCCGATCCAATTTGTGTAATATTCTGAACATCAGATCTCTTGGACTTGAAATCTTCTTTCCCATTCATGTTCTCTCTTCAGATTAAGAGTCCTGAGATGGGGAGAGAATCAGGGTTTGATGACTCTTTTCTCTCCTCTTCCACAGAAAGTTCTTTTGACTTCTTCAGACTTGCCATGGGGTTCTGTGCGAGATTGTATTTTCCAAAGCTGGCCACAATCATATCTCTTGTTCCACAGTTGTGTCTACAATGTGATATTGACACTCTCCACAAAGAAATTAATTCTAATTTCAGCTAGTGAAGACTGGACAAAGCAATGCTTTGTGATTCTGAGGCTGGGTCATAAAAGGCCATGCAGCTTCTCCCTTGCTTCCTGAAACACTCCTGCTGGGAATCCTGAGCTACCATGTCTGCCTCTCCTGAGGTCCCACAAGAGAAGGCTAGGAGAGCTAAGCAGGTCCAGTTAGTAGTCCTAGTCATGCAGTCGCCGCACATAGGCTCTAGGAGTGGGAGAAATGAGCCTTCATGTGGTGCAGGTCTCAGCCAGAGTCAACTCCATCCTTCCAGTCTTTTTAGCTGGAAAGTCTGTCCTAGACCACATGGAACAGAGCTACACCACCCCCACTGATCCTGTCTGATTTTCTGACCTTCAGAATCTATGAACATAATAAAATAGTTGTTTTAAACCTCTGTGTTTTAGGATACTATGTTATGCACAATTGTAACTGGGTCAGAGAGATAAGAGGTAGGTTTTGTTGACTGTTTAAGCTGGAATCTGGAAGGTTAGTGGTAGTTTCCAAATTTCAGTATATTATTTATGGGCTCTTTTGTGGCTATTTCAGAGACCACATTGCTCTGATCCCTAATATTCTTAACACAAGGGTTTCTCTTCATCTGATTTGAAGGAAGAAAGAATATATTCATAGATATCTCTTCCAATGTCCCCTTAGTTATTGACCTTTTCAACCTCACAAACTAATTCTTAGTCTTCTTGCCTAGAGACAGATAATGGAATTATGTTACCCAAACTATTTTTATTTAATTCCTTTCAAGTTTCAATTAGATGGTCTTGCCCCTTGATTTTAGAATACTACAATTATTACCTGGTTGTTCTTATATTTAATTCTCAATCTCCAAACCACAGGAAATAGAAATCTGCTGAGTATTTAGGCTTAACTCCCTAACAGTGTACTTGAAAATCCATATTTCTATTTTTGACTCAAAACTTTAAATTAATATCTGTGTGAACAAAATCCTAAAATAATACTATACTGAGATGTTATAACTTTCAGGTATCATAATTACAATGTTGTTATGTTCATAAATTATAAAATATTACTATTTTACAAAGCAAATTTCAAATATTATTTTCATTATGAATCTCTTACTGTTCATATATACATATAGCAAAGTCCAAAGTATATTTTTTAGCATTTACATAAGTTTTTAATTTAGATTTGCATAAAAGTTATAAACATTGTACAGAGTTTCATATACCAGATACTATGGAAACTATTAACATCAAAATTACTCTGATATATTTGTCATGACTAATTTAGCAACAGTGGTGCATTTTTATTCTCCACAGTCTACACATTTTAGTTTTTATCGTTATCAGTTTTTACCCAATGCTGTTCCTCTGATCCACACTCCTGTTTACACCTTAAGTGTAGTGTCATATCTCCTTAGATTCCTGTGGCTATGACAGTTTTATAGACTTTCATTGGTTTTTATGACCTTGGCAGTTTTTGAAACATATTGGGCAGGTATGTTGTAGAATAACCATTGATTTGGGTTTGTCTGATATTTTTTCATGGTTAGAATGAGGCTATGAGTTTTGGGGAAGAAGGTCATGGCAAGCTGTCATGGACACAGGTTGTCAACCTGGCTTTTTATAGCTGATATTAATCTTGATCATGTGGGTTCCTCCACATTGTAGCTTCCTTTCTTCCTTTTTCTATACTATCTTTTTGTAAGTAAGTCACTAAGCATCGTTTGTAACTCATAGGCAGGGATTTGTGTTCCACCCTTTTGAGGGAAAAGTTTCTACTTAAATTATTTGTAATTCTTCATGTGAGATTTTGTGTATTCTTGTGCATTTATTAAATAATTATTTATCAGTAGGGGTCCAAGGATATTTACTTTTTTACTTTGTTGTTCAAATCTAACACTATGTTATTTATTCCTTAAAGCCCATTGTTTAGATTTGGCCATTGGGGGCTCTTTCAGCTGGCACCTGTGAGCTTTTCATACACCTCTTCATGGTATCTTTGAACACTTCCTTACTTTCTGACAGGACATGGTACTCCAGGTCTCACTTACATAGTCTCTGCTCTAGTCTTAAAATCAACCATTTCTCCAAGGAGCCCTACATTGGCCCCAATGTATTTTTATATTTGATATATTAGATATATATTACATCAAATATAGACATATATGAAAACACATACTATTTCTATATTAAAAGTCATTTTTTTCCTTTTTAGTGTGCATGACAGAAATAATCAGCTGTGAATTATCAGTAAAACTTCTAGCAGGATAAAGGAAGCTTAAGAGGATCCTCCTTCCAGCCTTTTTAACCCTGGTTGTACATATAATCACTTGGAGGGAATTAAAAATATAGAGACTTCAGGACTAGACAAATTAAATAAAAATATATGGATGTGTGGCTCAAATATGAGAATTTTTTAAAATTCTCTGAGTAATTCTAATTTGTAAGCAGGTTGAGAATCACTGGATTGCCATTCGTGATGGCAAATTTCAACTCTTAATGTTCTTTTGTTATGAATAAACTGTAAGGCTAATTTTATTATTCAGAAAGATTTCCAGAAATGCAAAATGAAAAAAAATTTAGCCTGTATATTCATCCATCAAAAGCCTTTTATTGCTTTGACAAGCTTGTGTCATATAAACTCTTAAATTATAGAGATGGTAATGTGTCAAACAGTGAAACTTTGTACAGTTACAATTCAGAAGCCACAAATGATATTTTCTGGGAAAGCAACAACATTCAATACTACCTGAAAGATTATTAATCCTACATTGAATACAGCATTTATAACTGATAAATTTATATTGAAAGAATGAAATGTACAATAATAATTTGATCAGCTAATCCATTGTTTCATCATCCAATAGTTGGAACACTAAAGCTTATTTAATTATACATTTTGGCAAACATTTATTGAATAGCTGGCAAGACACTGGGATAATAGAAAGTGAAAATCTCCCTTCCCTGTTGAAACTTAGTAAGTAATGGGGTCTAGTGAGAATTTTTCATAGTTTGAGGTAAACCACTTTTCATTATTGAGGCAGCTGCATCTCTCATAGAGGTGTGTCTTGTGGGACCCACAACATCCGCAGGATGGGGAATGAAACAACACAACCAACGTTGAGCTTTTAATTTAACTAAAATGATAAGAAGGGTTCCATGTTAGTAAGAAGTCTTGCTTACTTTGGTAAGAAAGCAAGGAAGAATTTGAGAAGCAAGTCCACTACATTAAGTCCTGGAGTAAGTGGCAGCATACCCCATTTCTAACGACATTCCACTGGTGAGAATGTAGTCCTAAAGCCACACCTAATTGCAAGTGAAGCTGGGGAATGTTGTGTACTGCTGGGAGGTTCTGCGGTCTGTTATAAAGGACATATAGATTGGGAGAAGACTCGTGTTCTCCCTATTAGAAGAAAAGGCTGAGAACTCAGTATCTTCAAAGTTACAGAGAGGCTCAGTGGAAGAAGCTAGTTCAAAGAGTCCATTTGTTCACAAGATTAAAGCAGAAAGTCCCAGGAGAGAGTTCCAAAGACATGAGAGGAGATTATATGGAAACACGTTTGCTGTGCTGGGTGGGAAAGAGTGTAATAAATGGGCAGAGGAGCCTCAAGAAGCCTTAGGATATGTGAGTGTGAGGTCAAAGCAACTAAACCTATCATCAGCATGACTTGTGACCTGCAGGGGGTTGGTTGCAGTAGGGAGAAGCAAATTTCCCAGAAAGAAACTGGGGGATTGCTAGGATAGGAAATTGTGTTCTGTCTGTTCAAACTGCCACACAAGTGCACCGTGCAACCTCTAAGATAGTCAGAGGACAAGTAACTATGAGAGAATAATTAATTATGCAATTAACACATACAGTTTGATAAATTCTGTATTAAGAAGAAACAGAAAAGACTGAAGGGTTTCTGGGATGGTTGAGAGTGGAGGGAACAGAGGAGGGGAATTTTAAGCTGAGTCTTAGAGACAAGTAGGATTTTTCCAATTGGACAAGAAGAAGAAGCAGATTAATGGGAAAAGATCATGGGCAAAGATACAGAATTTTGAAGAGAGGTGGATCCAGGCGCCCTCTTTGAGAAAAATGATATAAATGTATGATTTCAAAATTAATATATGAAAATGAACATATTAAAAGAAACATTTTGACAAATTATTGGAGCCTCTGAAATTTTAAATTCCTTTTTCTCGGTTATCCTTGTAGTCAATTTCATAGACCTGTTTCATAGAACTTTTTGCTAATCACAGTCTGACTGCCTGTCTCTTCTTAGAACATCCCAAACACTCAGCAACTTCAGCACCCAGCAAGGATACCCGTGCCTCACTGTCTTCAGAAGAATGAAACGCGAGTCTCAGGAACTCCAAGTAATATCTGAATTTCCCAGAACCCAGGCATTGTCTGGATTACACGTTGCACTGAGAATAGACATCCAGGCAAAAGTAACTGGGGTAGGAGGCAAATGGGCATTGAATAGGTTTCATGCATGCTAAACAAGCGCTCTTCCACTGAGCTACCCCACCAGCCAGGTAGTGAAGAATTTTATTTTATCCTATGGAGGTTGGAGTGGAGAAGGACCAAAACAAATAGGCAAATTTTTAGTAGCTGATTAGATAAATACAGATGTCCTTATTAATAAAGGTACAACATAAATGACTTTTATTACATATTTATATTTTAGGTATTTATCTTATACTAACACAAATTGATTTTCTATTAGATATTCAAGATTTTTATTTTGTCTGTATCTTGATATGGTTATTAAGAGAAGAAATATGAAAGATAGGTGAATACAGTTATATAAAGGTGAGATCATAATCTTTCTGGCAGAGAAAAAGCATTCATTTAATTAGATAATGTGTTCTTCGATGAGGAAGAAAGTTATTTTTTAAAATGGGGAGTGAAAGATACTGCATAAATATAATTATTATTCAATTTGATACATAATATAATATCTGTGCTGTATCTTAATAAGCATGACAACATTTATTATAGCTTAGCAAGAGAAAATAAAAATTGGTTTTAGCAATTAACCTTATCCACATGTAAATGAGATTAATTAGTAGTTTTTCCTTTCTAATCTTTCGGGGAAAGCAGATAATTGTAATTATACTGTTTATGCAAATTTGTAACCAAATATGCAAAAGGACACAATAGTTTGTAAATTAAAGTTTAAATAAGAAAATTATTCTAAAATTTACCTTTAGAATGCTAAAATAATCAATTAGAGCATGTAAATGACATATTAAACAAATATTTTCTCAAGAGAAGTAGCTATTTATGTAACTTTATGATTGCATTTGCTACTTAGTAAGTGCAGTAAGGTTTAATATGTGTTTCAAATCTCCCTTTTAATTGTGTTAAAAATAAGTTTGAAATCATTTATTTATTAAAAATAAAAAGACTTGAAAATAATGTTTACTTTACAAAAATAGATTTTATGTGAATGGCCACCACAATGTGATGGCAAAAGAATGAGGTCAATCCCCATTATCTGGAGAAGGCAGAAAAAAATTTGGTATTATAAAACTGTGATATGAATTTTGCTAGTCTGTCCTCTTCTTTTTGGTGGTACTGGTGTTTGAACTCAGGACCTTATGCTTGCTAGGCAGGCACACTACAATTTGAGCCAACCCAAAAGTCTTGTCTTCCTTTATCTGTGGTTTTGCTTTACATGGTTTCAATTACCTGAAGTCAACACAGTCTGAAAATATTAAATGGAAAATTACAGGAAAAAATCATAAACTTTAAATAACTTTTATTGCAATATTATGTTACAAATGTTCTATTGTATTGTTATTGTTGTTAATGTTTTACTATCTTTAATTTATAAATTCAACTTTATAACAGGTATGTGTGTATGTAAGAACAACATAGGATATTTTAGAGTTGGTAGTAGCCCCAGTTTCAGGCATCCACTGGTGGCCTTGGGCATATCCCCCAAGGACAAAAATGTACTACTGTATTCTGATTTCAGATTAATTATTCTTTTCAACACAGTCAGGACCTATAGAAGGGGAAAATCACCTGCACCTTGTCAGGGTTTTGAAGTTCAATGCTGACTTTCTCTTATCTGTTTTTCTACCCTGTCTTTTGTTATAGGAGAAACAAAAATACACACATCATTTGCAGAAAAAGAGCAGTTATTTTTGACAGTTTCAGAGATCAGACTAAAATTTCTTCTCGCTCTTTGATATGATTAGGATGTGCACTTTGTGATTTATTTAATGAACAGACTTTTATTTAATATGTAGCAAGACCTAACATAAACCCTTGGGGAAAGGACATGGATGATAAAATTCTCTCTCTCTCTCTCTCTCTCTCAAGGAAAAGACATGCATGCAAAGAACTCACATAATATTAACAATTTTGTGACAGAGGTGTACAGAACAAAGCACACAGAAGCAGAAACAACTAATTTTATGGAAAAGACATGCCAGAGAATGCGTGCAAGCCACGTAGAAGAGCATGCACAAGATGATAGAGACACTGATACGTCTATGAGCAGTTATGTGAGGAATGAAGGCCAAGAGGAGTTTGGGTCACAAAAGTACTTTGGATTCACCAGCCCTTGAGGATAAAGTGTTTTCCAGCCACTTCTTTTTATACCATGAGAGTTTACATCACAATCAGTTTCCAGGACATAATACCCTAGTACACATCTCTATGAAGACATACTTGCCTCTCCCCACAAAGTAATCTGTACATAACATGCAGACAGAAGTAATCTCTGCATAACAGCTTTCAGATTATGTTGTTGTACTACTTTAATCTTGCTAATGATTTTCTCCTTATTCAGGATGAAAACCAAGAAGACTTACTAGATTCTACATAGTATTTCTTAATCATTCCTTCACTACACACAAACATCTCACATATATAACCAGTATCTCTTGGGCTCCTGACCATTTGTGATCCCTTTCTCCTAATATGCTGAAAAAGTTAGGCATTGGTTAGCTGAAGTGAAGGCTACTATGGGAGACTTATTTTACTTATTCCTTTATTTATTTAAGGTAGAACAAAAAGGGCCCCAAGGTGAAAGTTCCTTCTAGAGAGTAATCATTGACACAATTACCTCTGACTTGGGAGTCGTATTTGCTACTAATGATTTGGCTTGGATAAGGCCTCGTATGATCCTGAGTTATACTAAAATCTAATCTTTTCCAGAAAAAAGCAATTACAAGTATCCTTGAGGTTACTTCTTCTTCCCCATTCAATCAACACTCTTTCAGGGACTGTTATGTAGAAAACACCTATGTAAACCCTTGTTTAGAAGGCCAGTTCCTCAAACAATGGAGCTCTCAAACAATGACTTTCCAGACAGGAAAACATAGTTGTATCAGTGAAGGCTAATCTATGCATAGGCAGAAGCAGTGTGTGTGCATGTGTGTCTATAATATATGGTGGGCATATATGTATTTATTTGTGTGTTTTATCAGATAGAATTTCTGTGACTGGTAGCAATGTGTTCTGTGCTCTCATACAGGTTCTTAGGAGGCATCAACATTTGTTGAAATCGTGATGAGAATGAGAACTATGTGTAGTATCTATGAAAGTTGCCTAGCATAGCTGTGTTAGCCGGTGGTGGAGGATCCAGGACTACTGAGATATAGTGAAAGAAACTATAAGGAGTAATGGTTTTCTGTAATTATTGACTGTGTGGCATCAGGAACAATGATGTCACCATGAATATAACCTTATTGAGGCACTGGTGTATGGTGGTCAGAGTAACTCCAAATATCTCTCCTTATTTGAACATTATCAATTAACTATGATACAGTTGACTTTGAAGGGACTCTACAAAATACTTAGGAGCCTCAATTCAGAAAGAGTAGTTGGTGAAGGTTCAGGAGTGAAGAGAGGTTCAACAGAACCTTCTTTGCTGAAATGATAGATTTCTTTGGGCTCTCCATGGTAGTACAGAGATAGGAAGGGAATTAAAGTTTATTTCTAATGTCCTTACTTCAGATACTAAATTTCCAAAACTGACTTTGTTCTTTGAGAGAGCAGCACATAGTTTTTGGGAGTTGGATAAGGGTGGCACCCTGCACCAATAAGTGTTGGCAAGCGACCTGAGTTACAGGCTAATGTTCTAATTCAGGTGGCACAAAACATGTGGAAGGCTATTCCCTTGGTAATAGAAAAGATAAATTATCAGAAATTGAGTCCTAAGGTGGAGGTATTAGATCTTGAATTATGAAATTTACCCAATTTTGCTTCAAAATCATGTGTTAGAAGCAGAGAAATGATAGTGGTTGATGAAGGCTCTCATGGCTTCTGATTGTGGGGGTTCTTTACTTAGAAGGGAAGAAGTTGCACTGACAGAGGTTTTTTAGTGCAGCAAAACTTGTCTTCAAGTTTTATTTCTAGGGAATAATCCCTATGGCTTCAAGTCACAAAATAATGTTGCTAAGTTTTACTCTATCTTAAGGAAAGACTTTTGATACAGGATGTCTAAGATAACAAATCCTTTTAGAGTCAGCAATCATATCTGTGTTTCTTTTCCCTTTTCAAATCTGTAGTAGAAGCTATTCATTCCTTCATAACCACGCTATATTAGCTAGCTTTCCATCCTGTGAACCAAACAACTGACATAAACAACGAAGAATCCTTAAGGAATGAAGGATGTATTCTGACCCTATACTCTGAGGCAGAACAACATGGAGGTGAGAGCATGTAGCAGAGGAACTTTTTCAATTTATGGTAGACAGGAAGCAGAGACAGGAGAGAGTCACAACATGGCATATAAGTAGTATAGAAGAAATGTAACAGGAAGGGGACATGGCAAGACATTGCCCCTGAATGACCTACATCCTTTAACCAGGCTCCACCTTCCACAGTTCTATACCTTTTCCCAAATTGTGTTCTAATTTTGAATCTATCAGGGGATTAAACCATTCATTAAATTAGAGCCCTCATGATCTAATGGTCTTGGGAAATGCCTTAACAGACACATTAAAGATGTGCTTTATTGATTTCCTAGATGTTTCTTAATCTAGTCAAGTTGACAATCAAAATTAACCATCAAACAAAGAACAGCATTTCATGCCTGTAATCTACTCAGAAGGCAGAGATAGAGAGAATCCTAAATAAAATCCTGATGTCATGCTTGTTATCCCAGCTACGCAGGAAGCATAAATACGATCATGGTTCATTCAGCCCAAACCTGAATGTGAGATCCTATTAAAAAATATCTAAATGAAAAAGGCTGGCTTTGTGGCTCAAATGGCAGAGCACCTGCCTAGCAAGTACAAGACCCCAAGTTCAAACCCCAGTACCACCAAAAAATTTTTTTTAAAAAATTAAGCAAACTTAGAGGTCTGCAGATATTAAACTACTGAGAATCAAGAGCTATTACTTTTCCATCTTGGGATATGGAAAAGACACTTACATTTTTTTTCCTGATAACCAGACCAAAATTCTGCACATTTTTCTCTGACTTTATTGCGTGTTGCCAAACTCCTAACATCAATAGCTATTTGATATTCTTTGGACAAAAGTACCAGAAACTAACTTTACTAGTTTCTAATAAAATTGATTTTCTGGCAGTTGACCAAAATTTAGCAAACAGATGAAACACCAAGAGGTATATCTCAAGATATCACAAGATCATGGCAGTGAGAATGTCAGCACACATGTCTGGATCTTTTTTCCCTTTTAGGATTAGCTGTCAGATGTTATCAAATTAAATTTCCTGGGAGAAAGATCCTGGTTAGCCTTACTTGGGTCATCTGGTCTACCTTCAAGGACAGAAGTTAAGTCTACTATCCAAAGATTCAGGGGAGGAGTGGAGTGGTGGGCCAAAAGATCAGTAGCTGCTTTAACTTAGCATGTTTCTCTGTATACCTGAAAATGATTCTAATGATTTACCACAAAGATATATTTAAGTTCTTTGCTTGGACTGAATGTCGGTGTCTTCCTAAATTCATATGTTGGAACATAATACCCAACGTGATGGTATTAAGATGTATGATCTTTTAGGAAGTGATTAAGTCATGAAAGCCCCAAACTCATGAATGGGATTAGTTCCTCAATAAGAGGTTGAAGGGTGCTGCCTTGCTCCATCTGCAAGTGGGGACACATAGAAGATGCCATCTTTGAGAAAGAGGCCCTTATCCAATACCAAATCTGCCAGTGACTTGGTCTAGGACTTCAAGCCTCTAGAACTGTAAAAAATAGATTTATTTTATTTATGAATTACCCATTTTAAACTATTTTGTTATAGTAGTTTGAATCAAGTAAGACACTAGTCTTCCAACAATGGTGATGCCTATCTCTGAGCCATAAAATTTTGTGGCTTACATTCCTTGATAATGAATATATATATTTGTATGAGATAAGTGGATGTATATATATATAAATATATATATGTATATATATATATATGTTACTAGAAAATGTATAGTTAGCTGGTTTATATGCAAATATAAAAAGCATGATTGACCTAATTCTGGCTGCTTCCAGTTGCCCCAATGGGAACAGTTTCAACTGTACAGATACTGTTTCTAAGGCTTTGCTCAGTGGTTAGCAGCTCTTATTCCTTTAGTCTGATGATTTACTGCCTCTATTCTGCTTTCCTGGATTCATGAATTTTCAAACACTGACTGTTGAATCTGGCCTGACTGAATATCAAAACTGCCCATCTCCAATATTATTTCCCATAGGAAGGTTATATCTTTTGAAGTGATAGTAGAATAGGTAGTTCATTATTTATGCATATTTTAAATAATTCTTAGACAATTGCTACACTCACATTTAAAGTGGAAGTATTTACAAAACTCTATTTCTAAATTATAAAGCATGAACCATAACATTCATTTATACAGATGATGATAGGAATATTTATTGGTTTCAATGTTATGCATTTATGGTACGTTATCTGTAAAGAGCCGAATTGTCAATTTCTTTGCCCTAAGGCATGCGTATAATGCAAGTAATTATATGTTTATATATTTTTGTCTTGTTGTCACTGTTGTATTTTTAAGTTAACTGTCAGCATCAAGGCTGCATTTTTATTTTGTGTTCCTATGCATCAAGTCTTGTTTAATTTTGCATGCACTACTGTAGCTGGAAATCATTGTATTAGTTATCTGCTGCTATATAACAAATCATGCTAAAAGTTAGTGGCTGTCTTCCTTTGGTAGGGCTTCCACAGACCTAGTGACTAATAGCTTAATTTTTTTTCTCACAGTTCTTCAGGCTGGAAGCCCAAGATCAAGGTTTCAGCAGGTATGGTTTCTCCTGAGGCCTCTCTCCCAGGCTTGCAAATGGGTAATTTTTGCTATGTCCTCTCAGGGCTTTTCCTCTGGTTGTGAGAACCTCAATTTTTTTTTCTCTCTCTCTCTCCGTATGAGGACACCAGTCACCTTGGATTAGGACTGACCCTACCAGCCTCACTTTAACTTAATTACCTCCTTAAAGGCTCTGTTTCCAAGAAGTCCTGTGCCGCAATACTTTGGGCTGGAACATCAGCATATAATTTTTTGGTGAGGAGGATAAAATTCAGACCAACAATTCTTTATTATTTCTCAAGGTTGGTGTGGAGTAGGAATTTGGACAAGGTACAATGGGGACAGAGATTTCCTGCTCCACAATGTGTGAAGACACAGTTAGAACCCTTGAACACTGGATAGAATCACCTGAAGACTCTTGGTACCAATCTGACTGCTGATGTTAGTTGTTGGGTCAGACCCTCACTGAAGATGTTACCTGGACCTCTCTGTGGGGCCGGTGCATCCTCACAACATGGTCACTGGGTCTTATTAAAAGAAATCAAATGAAGCCAGGCAAAAGCCCTTTATGATCTTGTTTCAGATGGCAGGTGGTATCTTTTTTGCTGTATATTGTTAGTCAAGACAGTTTACCTAGATTGTCTACCTAGATTTAGGGGGAGAGAAAAGAGACCTCAGTTTCAGTAGAAAGAAAGTCAGTCATGTTGTAAGAAAGGCATGTGAGTTGGGAGATGTAAATGTATATGCATTGACATGTAAGAATATGTATATATATTTACATGTGAGAATATTATATATAGTTATATAATTGATATATGGATTATGTATTTCATATATTTTATATAGTATATGTGTACTGTGTGTGTGTGAGACCATCTGTGGAAGACACAATTTATTACAGAACATGGAGCTGTACATTTAAACATGCCTAGTATTCACATAGCTCTTATAGGTGTTCTCTGTTTTTTCCTCACTCTACATCACTGGGCAAGACATATGTTCCAGAATCCATTTGTATGTGGAAACCTAAAAGTGTCGAACTCCTAGAAACAGAGTAAAAGGTTGGTGGGGAAAAAAGAGAAACACTGGTCAAAAAGCATAAATTTGTGATCACAGACGATTAAGTTCTAGGTACTGGGGGTGTTGCTCAGTGCTAGAGTGCATGCCCTGGGTTAAATGCCCATAACACACACACACACACTCACACACACATGCACACACACACAGAGATGCACACACACTCACACACACGTGTGCACACACACGCACACACACACACACAAGTATATATATGCACACACGCACACGTGCACACTCACACATACATGCGCACACACACACGCACACACATGCACACACGAACACACACACATGCACACATGCGCGCGCACACACACGTGCACACACATGCGCACATGCACATGCACACTCACACACGTGTGCACACACATGTGCGCACACGCACACTCACACACACATACACACATGCGCGTGCGCACACGGAAAGACAGTTACAAAAAGATGAACACATTCTGAAAATCTAATGTACAGCTCGGCAACTATAGTTTTTACTAACGTATTGCGTACTTGACACTTTCTAAGAGAATAAATCTTAAGTATTCTCACCACATACACACATACACATGCATATGCAAACACCGAGTAACTTAAATGATGACTATGTTAATTAGCTTGCTTGTGGTAATCACTTTACAACGTACATATAGATCAAAACATCAAGTTGTATACCTTAAATATATAGTATTTCCCATTCAATTATACTACAGTAAAGCTAAAAAAAAAAAAAACCCGAGTAGAAATAGCAACAAAGCCAAAGACTTCAGTGGAAAAAAATATGCATACATAAAGGGGAATTTGGGAACAGATCCACACTTTATTGGGTGAAGGCTGGAGTCATGTGGGTATGAGAGCCAAGGAACTATCAGAAACTCAGAGAGAGGCCAGGAGTAGATTCTATCCTGGTGCCTTCTGAAGGAGCCAGGACCTGCAAATGCCTTGATCTCAGACTTCTGGCCTCCAGAACAGGGAGACAACACATTTCAGTCTTTTTTTTTTTTTTTTTAAATGCTACCAGGATTGTGGTCCATTGTTAGAGTAGCCCTAGGAAACTAATATAGATGTGACACCTGGGACACACTGGCAGCTCTGTTTTTTCCCAGGTGGAAAAAGAGATTTTCAGAGACAAAGAAGTAGTCAGCTTATATAGGTAAGTGCCTGCAAAAGCTGGAGGGAAAGTCCTAGGAGCTTTCTAGAGCCCAGTTCTTAGGATTGTATATTTCTCTTCCCCTCAGGTATTCCATTACATTAAAGAAAATATTTTTCTCAAATATTAAAGCAAGTTCAAACTAGAATTCTGTCATTTGCAAGTAAGGCAGTCCTAAGATTGCTATTTTGCATTTTCCAAGTATTTGCATTGTTTGAGAAATTGACATCATTCTAAGATTGTTTTTCACCTTCAGGTAGGAAAGAGGAGCATATTTTCATGCATGAACACACTGTTCCATATGAGTCACAAGGATCCCACAGGAAAGCTGCTGGTATAGTCTCATAAAAGATATGTTTCTATCATCCTTGACCATAAGGTTCAAAGGCATTGGAAGTGATCAAATTGGTAAGAGACATCATGGCATCATTTCATTCCTCTCCTCCACTTATCCTTCCTTTCTCCTTTCACTCTTTTAAAATAGAGATTTTTTTAGATATCATTAAATGGACAAGTGTGTGTATGTGTGTACATGTGAAATAATTTCTTAGTTCTAGCTTCTAGGCTAAGCACCAAATACATTATTATGGAAATTAGAATGTGATCTTTACGCTTATAATCTTGACCAGTTGGGGAGGTAAAAATATTATATAAAGAAGCTAGTGGGATTGAAAATAAAATTATAAGTAAATATGCTACAGATTGTGTAATTTTTATAGAACAAGTTATCTGTATAATTACTTTTTTTTTTGATGAGACTGAGGTTTGAACTCAGGGCTTCACACTTATAAAACAGTTACTCTACCACTTGAACCACACCTCCAGCTCATTTTGTTGTTATTTTGGAAATGGTGGTCTCACCAACTACTTGTTGGGCCTGCCTCCAACCACGATCCTCCCAATTTCAGTCTCTCAAGTAGGTAGGACTACAGGAATGAGCTACCTGTTTCCAGCTTACTTTTCATTCTTACAAGCCATATTATAAGAAAAATAGAATAATTGTCTTGAATTACAAATCAAATTTGATAATTATGAGAAATGCACCAAACATATAGATTAAAATAGTGGCATCTCTATAATATTGATATATATATACACATACATGTCCCCACTGAATTTTTTGTTATTTTGCACATATTTTGTTGAGAGTTTTGAATTTTCCAGTTTGATTAACAATATAACCATATCATATATTTGTTCATCCATTTCATAGTTTTATTGAATAGTGAACTGCCAGATCAGGTTATTGTTCTGAGCCCAAAACACTGAGCAGTACAAATATCTCTTTCCTCATAGAGCTTAAATCTAGGGCAAGAAATACAACACAATGCAACAAAGCATTGATAGGGAAAAGAGAAATGGGGAAAGGCAGAAAGATGTATTTTCTATAAATAATAATATTTTGCTTTTTCCATTATTTTTGCTCTTGTTTTTTTTCCCTCTCATCAAATTTCATTTACTAATATATCCTAAATCATGAGCAGTAGTACTTGCAATAACTGGAATCCTTGAGTTTTTATTGAATTTGTTTAAGATACATGCTTTTGTCTTTTTAGAACAGAAATTTTTACTATTTCTCACCTGCTTTAATGAGTACTTATTTTTGGTAAGGTGGCAGTGTTCAGTTACCATTATTTTTTATTTGAGTGATGAGAAAGTCATGAGTTTATGGCTTGCTCTCCAGGAGTTTGGAAAGCTAATTGTCTTCATTGTCTAGGCCATAACTCTTAGTTAGCAACTTACAATTTGTCCTTAAGAATTCTAGCAATCACAAATTACTGGAGTGCTTTAAAGCTTTAAATTTTCTATTTGCTTCCATTTAAAAAATTATACACTGAATATTATAATAGAAGAGGAGTGGAGAGAAAACAATACTATATGCATATGACATTGAGAAAGAATGAAGCCGACTTGAACCTCAAAGAACACTAATCATTTTGACAAATATCTATCTAATCTGGATTGCATATCAACCTGGTTTTGTCCCAGCTATGTGCTGTACAACACATAGCACATAGCAGTCAAAACAGACAAAAATCCTCCTCCTAGTATTGCTCCATTCAGATAAGGAGAGACAAATGATAAAACTTAAATTTGATAAAAGTAGAAATACTGAACTCTAATATGGTATAATAATCTATTTTGAACACATAAGAATGTATTATTACTCTTAATATTTTTGTGGTGCTGAGGATCAATTTCCTTATTTTTTAAAACTCCTGAAATA
Source organism: Castor canadensis (assembly GCF_047511655.1). Classification (NCBI taxonomy): domain Eukaryota; kingdom Metazoa; phylum Chordata; class Mammalia; order Rodentia; family Castoridae; genus Castor; species Castor canadensis. The sequence goes on from NC_133395.1 coordinate 17,266,969, forward strand.
GGTTGTTCTTCATTTTCTTTTAGATTGAACCTGGACAGAATTATTGATTCTATTCTCATTATTTTGTAGAAAATAAATTAGAGCACTACTAAAAAAAAATCTCTATTATTTAGATGTTGGAAATATAATTTCATTTGACCAGTCTGAATTTCCTAGATACTATTTTGAATTCTATGATTCACTTAATGCTTAAGAAAATACCAAGAAGATTCCTAAGTCATTAACATTCTCCATGGTGAAGCCCCAAAAAGGCTCATGTTCAATTTCTGGGTTAAGATGATCAATTTTTTAGTGTAATGGTTTACTTAGATATTTGCTTAGCTTTGGTAACAGATGATACATTATCAGTCATATTCCTGAAGTTTATATTTTTCAGCTTCAAAAATACTTTCTGTATTTTTTGAAATCTTAATTCTAGCTGTTCAAGTGGCAAACGTTTTTGTAGATTAGAAACTCCACATTATTACAAGGATGTACCTTCAACCTTGAATTTTAACTGTCATATTGATGCTAGAATATGTATTTTTCAAATGGAACTTTGTGCATATTATTAGGTTTTATGCTATTTCCATCTCCTCTACTATGTCCTTGCAAGTATTATGGTGTCAAATAGCTTCTTTATTAAATTTTACATGGTAGACCTGTGAGTTGAAATTTTCCATAATAAATACTGTTGTTGGCATGTGATGCTTTGGGGTATTTATTATTAGAGGTTAGAAATTCAGTTTCTTTTTCTCCAAAATAGAAAATTATAGCTGGTGTTACTATTTTGAGTATTATCTTTTTATTCCATAGAAGTAAAATCCAGAGCTCTGCTTGAAGTGTTGTGTACACTATTTCTGCATGCATCATAGTACATTTGACAGCTCATTTGCATATTATAAACTGTTGGATAGGACTTCTTTGAAAGCAGTGATTTCCTGTTACATTAGACTTTTACATTAGTCAGGGAACACCATGTCCTTGTCACTTCTCTCAAGCATTGGCTTTTCTTAGGAAAGGGACTCTTTGGAGTTGGGGAAGGCATTAGGTGTGTGGGTTAGGAGACTAGAAACAGATAAAGACTTGACATATGATGTTATATTTTTTATTTCAGTCATTATTTCCCTTCTTCATTTTCATTGAATCTTCAATTCTGTAATAAGTAATATTTTATGCCTTCAGAGTTTGACTATTTTTCTGAGGCTAATTTCCCTAATGTATATACCATTGTCTAGAGCAGTAATTATTTCACCCTTATGATATGATGGGCTTACCAGATTTTCTGTAAAATCTTTTCTCTTTTCAGCTTTGAAGAGTAGGTATACTTATTTTGTACATGATTCACATTTTGCCTTACAACTTAAGGAACACCCCATTCCCCATCCATGTGGGTTCAAAGAAATCACCATGTTAGTACATAGCTAAGAGAAGAATACATGTCTGGGATTAAAGGTTTCAGTCCAGTGCAGCCACATTTTGACAGAGAAGATGGGCACTTGGGGACAGTTTGTAAAAGTCATTTTTCTCTTCCTCTCTGGAAAGCAGGCACACCATTCTACTATACATGTGGTTAGTAAGGAGTATGCACAGAAAGTCAGAAAGAGGGAAGATCCAGGAGTCTAGATTCAGTTAGTTATGAGACCCAGCTGCATCCTCCCTTTGCTTTCCTGAGTTCACTAGTATATTTTCAGTAAAGTCCATATTTTGCTTAAGCTGGTTTACTAAGTGTTTCTGCCATTTTTGTGTCCAAAGGATTCCATTTTTCTTATTTTGGTCAAGAAATCTCTAATTAGTCATATTTCTAATTAGAATATCTTTTAGTATGTTCTTCATTGTCATTATAATTTGGTAAATGAAACATGAATATGACTTTTTAAACAAATTATATGTACAACACAATGATTTTTAAATAATAATTTTTGGCTAATTCAAACTATGGTCACATCTACCCCTCTACCAAGTACTTCTTTTGGCAGAGGGAACAGGAATGAGATTACAATATAAAAAAACCTATTTTAGAACAAACATGATAAGACTATTTTGATAGTAAAAACCTTGAGTAATCTATATTAGACAAAAATCAGAAAAGAATGTGGAAGTGTTTACTCTTTAATGTAAACTTGTTTTTCAATGCCATCAAGATAATACTGCTTTTTAAGGAAGATGACTAACAAATGGAACTGTTTTTAAGTTTAGTCAAACTTAACTCAAATACTTAAGTACTATCTGTACTTATCAGAACTGTTCTTTCTTGACAGTTTACAAATTTCATTGTATATTGGAAAAGCATGAGGTCATATGGTTCTTGTTTTATTGATGTTCTCAAGATACAGATAACACAGTGATGAGTAAATGACAGTCCTTGACTCAATAATGCCCCCATTCCAAGCTGATGGGTTGTATGCAACTTATGGTTCTGAGTTTAATTACTTTTGAGTTCTTATAATGGGCTAGATTACAACATGAATTCAGCAAATCCTTAAAGTTCCCTTGAGAGGTCTTTGACAAAGCCACAGTAATAGAGAAATTGACTCATTCTGCACTGTGTGGACTGATTGGAATTTGTTATGAAAGCTGATGTATACCCAGCATGTCAGACAGGTCTGAATCATGTTATTTTCCTTTTAAATTTTGTTTCTTAAAGATTATCTGTCTCCTTTGAAACTTCCTCACTTACTTCCCCTAGCACTTTAGTAAATGACAATATAATACAGTGTAAAGAATCCTTAACTAAGGCTGACCATAGTGGTGCACTCCTGCAATCCCATCTGTATGAGAGGTGTAGAAAGGAGTATCACCTTCTAAAAGTCATTCCAGGGGAGAAGTAGAGGACCCTATTTAAAAACAAAACTAAAGAAAAAAGGATTGGAGGCATGGCTGAAGTGGTAAAGTACTTGTCTAGCAAGCACAAGGCCCTAAATTGAAACCCTAGCACTGCCATCCCCCCATAAAAACAACAGCAGTAAAACACACACACACACACACACACACACACACACACACGAAACCAATAACATCACATCATCAATAACAACAAAAAACTTGACTAGCATCACATAGTCTGTATTTCAGTATTGGTTCTGCTCTTTTACCTATACAGCTTTGAGCCACTATAGTCTGAAGGGAAAAATATTCATCTCACAGAGTTGTTATAAGGGTTATGTGAAAAGTAGCTGGCATGAAATTCTCCACAGAATTGGAGGATGGTTTCTGATAATCTTTTGTTTTCTCAATGAGTCACAATATATAAATCAACAGTGAGTGGTTAAGAGCATGAAATCTGGGTAAGCCACCTGGGATTGCGTCTTGCCTCTATCACTTACTAGCAGTCTGACTTTTGGTAAGGCATTCCACATAGCTATTCCTCACTATACTCATTTAAAAATGGGTGTAATAACAGCAGCTTCATACATGTGTTGTGAGAAATATGTTCATATTTACAAAGCAGCTGTAAGTCTTCACAAAGTGAAACACTGTAAGTGTTTGTTAAACAAAGGAACAAGCTGTTAACTAATGAAGTCAGGGCTGTTTGCCCCTTTTTCCCTCACTTGTTTCAGGGAAGTCAGAAATCCTGAAATTGGCATTGAGTGTAGAAAGTTTTTGTCTGTAGTGGCCGTTTCTTCTCAGGACTGTAAGCAGTCTCACAGGAGGTGGTGTCTGTAATACTCACAGACAACTTGAGTGTTTGAAGAAGTGCCATCTCACTCCCATGTGTTATGTTTAGCCATGGATGTTCACAGGCCCTTTGTTCCCACAAGCATCTGTCTCTCAGGGCCCCAATGTCTTGATGAGCACTAGGCCCAGAATGGAATCAATGCCCTTTCACTAGGGTCTGAACACTGACCCCTTATCCTCCCCAGAATTCAGATTTCCAGGCCAGAGACACATTTCCGTTTTTGTTTTCCATTTTTATTAAGATACATTCATTGTACAGAGGAGATTCATTGTGACAATTCCAAATAGGCCTGTGTTGTACATTGTTTAAGTTGTCCCCAGCTTCTCCCCCCACCCTCTCCCTGCCCTACTTAAAGTAATTCCAAGAGGTTTCATTGTTCTATTTCGTATATGAATATGAAGCCCATTCACCGTATTTCCTTACCTTTATCTCCTCCATTTCCCCCACTTTATCCTCCCCTACACACTGTGCCTATTTTACAGTCCTTTTATTATTAATTCCAAAGTTCAACCACTGGAACACAAAAGAAGTGATTACCTGCCTCCTTTCCCCATTATTTTTGATTAATGCATGCTCTTCTTTGATCTGCCCACTTGGCCAATCCTCCAGCAGTTCTCAGACACAATGGGGTTCATTATGCTCCTCCCCTCACCCTGGGCAATTTTTTTTGGCAAAATACAGCCCGAATATCTTCTTGCAGTACTTCCTGGGAGTTGTGAATTACAATATTTTCGAAGGTGTTGTGAATGTGACCTCATGTTGACGAAGAAGCTTCCCTCAGTGAGTCCGTGTTGGTTTATGGAGAGAAGAATCTTGTTAGTCTCTTCTGGTTCAGTTCAATGAACTTTTGCCATCGGTGGTTACAAACAATATGTACACAAGTTATATAGTCAGCTAGCTCTGGGTAGTTTTCACCTCTCTTTAACATTTAAATTGTTCTATGAATATTTACTTGTCTTATTTTGGTCCCTCAGTAATATCACATAGGCTTTTTAAAAAGCACAACTCTTGCTTTAAGAGTTCAGTTGTGATACCTGTCAAGAATAAGTACTCCAGTGCTAACAAAACAGAGTGGTGTTCTTCCTACTCATAATTCTAGAGACTGAGCATCCTTTTCAATATTTCCACAAGTGGAAGAGTTGGTAGACACTATTGTTTATCTACTGAGCCTATCAGAGCACAGCAACCATAGCACTTTCCCCTAAAATGGCCATTACTTTTTTTTTTTAAGAAAAGAGGGAATATCTCATCCCATGTTCAGAATAGATACATTGCCGTAAAAACTAATGTATCACCATTGTGCACAAATTCCTTTGATTCCTTTCCTACTGTGCAAAAGAGCTATATTGCTTTTAAATGAAAGTTTCTGTTGTCCTAAAAAAGATTTTTAACATTTGGATAAGGAGTAAAATTTTATTAGAGTAGAATGAAATTATTTAGTTTTCCAACATGGGGATGAGTTTGGGTAAAGTGTGAGTCATTTCACTGGTGGTCATTCATCTTGTTCCATCTATATGATGTTTATGGTTAGAGCCTGGATACTCTAGATAGCACTGCTGTGCTGTTTTAATAACCTCTTGCTGTATTCTGGAAAAATGTGGTATGGCTGGATAATATTTTTAGCTGTTAAAGTCTGTTTAAGAACAATGAGTATATTTTCTCCCTCTATTTTCATTTCATCCTCTGAGTGACTCGACTTGGTTTTCATTATCTCAAATGAGGAATGCATAAAACTAAATGTATTAGTTGGCTAGAAGTTCCAGCTTTTTATCCCATAAAATATTCTTATAAGAACTGAATTTGTAGAACATAAAAAGAACTGCTTCTAACAGTTGGAAATAAAATCCTGGATGAAAGAGACAGAAATGCTAGTGTGTCTAGGAGTAGCAGATCCCTGTTTCTTCATCCTCATGTAATTCTCAGAGGAGTTCATGATGGTTTATACAGAAATTATATGACAACAGAAGATATCCACCTTGACTAAGTTTCTAGGGCAAACTAGGAAAACTTACATGCCCACTGTCATAGGAGCTCAAATACAAAGTTAATTCTATTAAAAGAAGCTATGATAAATCTGTGGCATTCCTGACACGTGAGAGTTAGTGGAGCAATTGTGAACTAGTTTTTACCATTTACTGATTCTGTGACCTTGGGTGAGTTTCTTAGCCATTCCAAACCTCATGTTCTTATCTGTAGAGTAGGGATAATAAACTCACCTTGAAGGGTTGTTTTAGGAACTAATGTCAATGAGCTACTGTTTGTCAAGAGCTGGTAGAGATCATTAAAGGGCATCCATTATTACACGATTACTTCTATTTGTAGAAAAATGACAATTATGTTTATATAATCGCTTGATAACAGTCTTGTTTGATCTATGTGAACCTCTCATTAGTATGCTGCCACTCTGCCTGAATACACATTTACATTCTCTTCAGATTTTTAAAGATATAAATACAGTTTTATGGAGTGAGGAGGTCATTACTGGAGATAATGTCTCAAATTTGTAAAATTGACTCAGTGTTTAAGTCAGGAACAAAAATAATACTTGCTACTTCTTTAAATTTCAATGATTTACTAATACAAAGTCCTAATTTATTGCATGTACATTTTAAATAAATTTATGAAAAATTCATTTAAAAACATGAAAATGTCAACATAGAATTTTAATTATTATGCTTACCACTTACTTGAAATGTCACAAAATATCAGGATTATATTGAGCCAAACAAATTGAAAGCATCTTCAGGGAATAACCATTTCTAGCATAAAGTCATATGTCCTTATTCCCTTAATGATTTATTGTTCAATAAATGCTAACGGATGACGATACAATAACATTTTGCAAACTTAATATTCTCAGTTTTTCTCCTCTGAGAGGGTACAAGAACCGTATGCTTTTAATAATCTGTCTTTATTTCACTTCATCAACTTTCTATTAAAATGACTTGTGCTTTTAGAGTAATTATTTCAACTAATTAGATCTTAGTTTCTTATACCAGACCTTTCTAAGTAGTGGTAAATGGTACAACAAAAATGAGGTATGAGTGAACGTGGGAAGATTTCCTAGTCTTAAGTTGATGGGTGGGATCTCAGGTTGGTAAGAGATCCAGGGTCCTTCTAGATAAAGGAATTTCTTCCATTTTCCCCAATCTTCTGTGCATATGTTATTATTTTCTGTATCTCCCAAGAAATGGAAAGTATTGATAACTTATTAAAAATAAAACTTCATAATTAATAAAAATCTTATTTAGTCTTTTGGGAAGACTTTCCACATCTTAAAAATTTATAGAAATGGGAGCTGAAGATGTAGTTAAGTGGTGGAACTGTTACTTTTGTCTATCATTCTCAAGGCTCTGGGTTTAATCCCCAGTACTGACCATATGTAGGGTGTGTGTGTGTGTGTGTGTATGTGTGTGTGTGTGTGTATTACTTCTGTGGTTACTTTTCTCGTATTCAGATACTTGTGATTATATTTTCCTAGGAAAAATTCAAAGACAAAAATATATCAGTGAGAACCATTCACCCCAAGACTGAATAAATTAAGAAGAACCGAACAAAATAAGACCAGTATAATTTCAGGAAATTGCACCAAACTTAAAAGCCTTCATATTAAATATTATTTTATAATTCATTCCATTTATTATTATTATAAGAATGTTTTCTTTTAAAATCTTTTGTTAGAATTAATTATTTTAGAAAAGTTGCATGGAAAATTAAAAGCACTCATAGTGACATTATTCTCATTGATTTGTATCATATCTTAATTTTCTCTTTTTACAGAAGGCTTTATTTCAAACATTGGAAATGGAAAGACAGAACTCAACAGTTTGTAGAGGACAAAGATGAAGAATTACTAGGGTTTGTTGGATAACCTGTGGGTTAAACCTTTAAGAAAGGACCACACAACAGCTCCTTCTTTCAGAAAGTAAGTGGGGAAAACACAGTGACTCTGAATGGCAGAGATCTAGTCATAGATCTGCTAGGCAATATTCTAGCATCTCCAACAAATTATTCCCTTTCATGGTCCAAAATGTTTGCTCCAACTTCAGACAAAATTCCTCATTGTAGCTGTGGGAAGGAGTCAATGTGGAATGCACAGTGCTCTCATATCATGGGTTAACCTTGAATATTCACAAATTCTGTTGACTGGAATTTAGGCACAGGGCCACACCTAGGTTTAAGGAATGATGGGAAATATAATCCAAGTATCCAAGTACATTTTTATCACCACGAAGGAGGAGAGGGAACATAAGAAAACAATCAGCAATCTGTGCAGCAAGAGATTAATGCAGAAAATGCTAGTCAATAACCAACCACATATAATACAAAGGACACAATTATAATGGGTCCTAGGAGACTTTGGTTTTACTGAAGGGCCAAAGGGAATGCAAATGTCACATTGATAACATTTTGCTTCAACCTTGAGTATACTCCCAGAAAATAATTGTTTTCTATCCCAATATCCATTTTTACACGATAAAATAAAATAATTAAAGTTGTGATATAAAAGTGATTGTATCGGTTTAAGTAGTTTGAAGAGTTAGGTTTAAATGGATGGATAGAGATTTCATTTACTTGCTTCTTGAAGAAAAAAAAAAAGAGAAATTACACACAACCTTAGTTTACTAAGGAATGATATCTCCTGCATGTAGCTGAAAGATGAAGTCTTATGGTAATCTCCATTGAAGGTAACAACCTGATGACAGTGTGGATTGCATGTGGTGCTCACCTTCAGTTCCTGGGGTCGGCCTCACCTGAAACTTGTTCTTACTAGTTCTGGGACCTATATTGTGGTTTCCAATCTGCCAACATTTTTTTTTAAGCAATTTCTTAATTAAACTCAAGAATTTGACTTGATTGGGTCTCGGTTTCCTCTTGAAACCTCATGGGTACCGTGGATAATTACATACTGAAAACAGGCAGAATGCACAAAAGTAAGGAAATAAAAAGTCTTTTTATTCTAAGTTACACATATATCACAAATACAAAGAAAAATTGCACTACTACAGTGAAAAAACTATATAAAAATTTTAAATCAGTCAATTTTTTTGAAATGGGGTCTCAATGTGTAACCCAGGCTGGTTTTGAACTTAAGGTCCTCTTGACTCAGGCTCCTGGGTGCTGTTTACTACCATGCCCAGAAGTCAATATTTTTTAAACACTTTTATTAGCATAGATTAGTTGTACAGGATGGTTTCATTGTGACATTTCTATACATGGTTATTTTGGTTAGGTAAACTCCCACCATAATTCTCCTTCATCCCTCTCTTCACTACTTAAAATAATTTTAAAAGGCTTCATTGTTTTATTTTCATGCATGTATACAAAGTACATTACCAAGTTCACTCTTCACCCTGTCTTTCACTCTCCTCTCCCATTAGTACTTACTTTCTTTTTTATTATTATTTTTTTTTCTTTTATTATTCATATGTGCATACAAGGCTTGGTTCATTTCTCCCCCCACCCCCACCCCCCACTCTACCCCCTCCCTCTCCCCCCCACCCCCTCAATATCCAGCAGAAACTATTTTGCCCTTATTTCTAATTTTGTTGTAGAGAGAGTATAAGCCATCATAGGAAGGAACAAGGGTTTTTGCTGGTTGAGATAAGGATAGCTATACAGGGCATTGACTCACATTAATTTCCTGTGCGTGTGTGTTACCTTCTAGGTTAATTCTTTTTGATCTCACCTTTTCTCTAGTTCCTGGTCTCCTTTTCCTATTGGCCTCAGTTGTTTTAAGGTATCTGCTTTAGTTTCTCTGCATTAAGGGCAACAACTGCTAGCTAATTTTTTAGGTGTCTTACTTATCCTCACCCCTCCCTTGTGTGCTCTTGCTTTTATCATGTGCTCAAACTACTTACTTTCTAATAGGACCTATTTTACATTCCTGTCCTTCATTTTTTAAAGGATGTGTTTATTGTTCAAAGGGGTTCCACCATAGTATTGCACTTGATACTTAATCAGATTAAATCCCTCTATTACTCTCCCTTAACCTTTCTTCTCAATCCCCTATAGTTCAACAGCTTTCAGTGCATTTAGTTATGACTTTATCTTTCACAGATGCAATATATTTCAATATTATCAACTCTCTATCATTCTCTTTTACTCTCTCTCCTCCACCTAGTCCTCTTGAACAGTCCCACTATTGAAAACATATTCTGTGTATGTGATCATGTTTGCATTTGTGTACATGTTTGTCTTTTGGATCTTTCACATATGAGAGAAAGCATGTATGTACTGGAGTGATGTAAAAGCCTAATGTTGTGTTTATGGCTGAGAATGTTGAGCATTTCTTCATGTATTTATTGCTAATTTGTACTTCATTTTCCCATTTATTTATTGAGTTGTTGATTCTTTTGTAGAGTTAGCTTTTTGAGTTTCCTGTATATCCTGGTTATTAATCCCTTGCCAGATTTATAGCTGGCAAAGATGTTCTCCCATTCTGTTGTCTGTCTCTTCAAACTGGTGACTGTTTTTTTTTCTGTGCAGTTTTTTAGTTTGATGGGGTTCCATTTTTAAACCGGTTCTCTTAACTGCTGAGCTATTTGTATTTCTGGCGTGTCTTGTAGGGGAAATTACTCTCCCAAGATCACTGGGATTAGAGTTTGTGAGTGGTGTAGTGATTGTTTCACAGCTAAGCCTGCCAGTCTGCTGCAGTTGTCTCCTGGCTTAACTTGGGGTGAGGCTTTTGCTTCCCCTTCCCCAAGAGGGAGCTGGGGATGGGGCCCCAAATCATTTCTTCGTTTACTCTGTTGTATTTTTGGATTCACTGTCAGTCTTTTTTGGTTCACAGCACTCTTCCTTGACTCTTCAGCATGTAGCTTCTTTTTTGTTATCCAAATTCTTATCCACAAGGTCCAATGGAGAAAGCTTCTACTCCTCCACCATCTTGCCCCTATTCTTGAGGTTTATTCTTTCTTGCATTTTCCTGCATGTGACTGGATGCTTAGATTTTTTTATGTGTTTGATTTCTATTTTCTGTACATCTGAGCTGTGCGTTTTTGCACTCTGTCTCCAATTTTCCCTTTAGTCTTTCTGTCCCTACCTTTCTTTTCCTCTGAAGTCATCAAATGAGACCCATGAAAGCGGCTCAAGCCTGCAATCTAGCTACTTGGGAGGCTGTGATTGGAAGGGTCATGCTTCAAGGCAGCCTAGAAATATAGTACATAAGACCCCATCTAAAAAATAACAAGAGCAAAGTGGACTGGATATGTGGTCAAGTGTTAAAGTACTTGCTTTGTAAGTGTGAAGCCCTGGGTTCAAGCCCCAGTCCCACCAAGAAAAAAAAAGTTAAATTGAACCTATGTGTGTAATTTTGAATTTATATATTTATGTCCAATGAATTGAGCACAAAATGAAAACAATCATAAAACTCTTCATACTGATAATTATTAGAACTTTGTGAACTATTTTTAATTGTAGCAAATTTCTAATTTCAGTTCAGGGAATTAAGAAGTAAAATGCCGAAGAAAACTAAGAATAGTCTAGTGATTTTTATACTTTATAAATACTCCCTAATTTTCACTACTTACTGGAATAAACTAAAATCACAGGAAATAAATATGACAAATGATTATAGCATTGATGTTTAAAACACTGAAGGCAGTGCTAAAGAAATATTCAGAGGTAAATTTTATAGGGAAAATGCTTACCAACATTGATATAAGCCATGTGCTCATATCTGTGACTCCAGCTACTCAGGAGGCAGAGATCAGGAGGATCATGTTTCAAAGCTAGACCCAGGCAAATAGTTCAAGAGACCCTGTCTTTCACAGGAAACAGCTGACTGAGTGGCTTAAGCAGGCTCTACGTGCCTGCAGAGCAAGTGTGAGGCCCTGAGTTCAAGCCCCAGTGCTGCAGAAAGAAATAGAATGAAAACAAATAACATTAATATGAGCAATCAAGAGATTTTTAAAAACAAATGAAAGAGAAATATAAAGATAATTGTTAAAATAGAAATGCATATTAAGTGGTGATAATTCCAAATTGAATCCTCTTAAATGTATGGAATAACAAATGAAATAATGTATTCTAATGAATCTCATCAATTTAGAGAGAAAATGTGTTTAGAAAGAGAATTGAGACAACATTAATCAAGAAAGAAAACATTTGTTGAATCTAGTCTTAATATTTTTTCCAAAAAATTATCTTATGATTAGTAAAAAATGTTTTAAAAATTAAACCCTACATGTGTTGAAGAATCTAACTTCATTCTGGAAAAATATAAACTAGAAAAATTGATTTGAGAAAAAAGAATTTATTTTTTTTTAGCTGTGGTTTAAATGCAGGGTCTCTGCGAGACAGGCTCTCTATTACTTGAGCCACACCGCCAGCCCATATTTTATTTTGGATATTTTCCAGATAAGGTCTAGCAAACTGTTTGCCCATATTGGCTTTGAACTATGATCCTCCTGATCTCTGCCTCTCAAGTAGTTAGGATTATAGCTATGAGCCAATGATGCCCAGTGATAGTAAGAAGTTAAAAAATATATAGTCTGTAAACAATTTCCAGGTTCCATCTGTAGGAAAAAAGGTTTGTTAAGAAACACTAATGTCCTTAAGAATGAACATAAAGACAACCAGATTATAGAAAATAAAACAGGTGACCAAAATATCATAAATATTAAATGACTAGATTGTTATTCTTGTGCCAGAAGGCTTAAGACTCTTATAGGATGCAAATAGAGAAAATTCATTTCAAAAAATAATATTGATGATTGTCTTGACAAAGATTTAAGATACAAAATACTGTCCATCATATTTTTGTGTATTTTGGCTTCTGCTTCTGGCCCTGATAGAGGAGTAGAGAAGAGACCTTCCCTCTTGTGGGGAGGGATATTCCAGCTGATACTCCCATTGTGTTGAGTCCTAGAGACAAACGTTGGATTTCAGAGAGACTGAGATGACCAAAATTTTCAGGGCAGATTTTAATAAGGGATGAAACTCTTAGTATTTAAGAGTTTCTTAAAGTATTTATATACTTAAATATTTAAGTAGTTAATACCAAACATACATAGATTCTTTCAGACACTTGAAAAACATGAAACACTTTATCAAATCAACATGACTTTGACAGCAAATCTTGACAGAAACCTTGATGACTCGTGCATGTCACAGCCATTTCACCATGAGCACTGATGCACAATTCCAATTAAAATAGCAACACACTGAATTCAGCAATGTATGATGATAAGAATTCTATATCCTGCGAAAGTTTGGCTACTTTTATTCAGGGATACATTTTGTTCAACATTAAACATTCCCTTCCTTATTTTCCAAATATTCCCTTCATTAAAAAATTATGGAGAAAAATATCATTGTTGAAAACACTGTAGAAGTGCTTTTGATGAAGTTAAGTAATTGTGAAAGAATCTTTTATAAAATTAAGAATATGGGGAAATTTCATTCATATATAAAGGTTAGACAAACAAACAAAGAAACTACCTTCCTTAAGACCAACACCATATGTAATAGCAAACTATTGACAGCTTTCTATTTGGACGTGAAATAAAGACTTGCTATGAGCACTTATCCTCAATACTGTACGTAAGGGTTAGGAGAATAGTATTTTTGTTATTATTATTTAGTTTTCTTTCCAATGTTTCTTTTTTTCATTTTTATGAGGATATATTCGTTTTAAGGGGGTGATTCATTATGACAATTCTGAATAGGTTTACATTGTACATTAGTTAGATCACCCCCACCATCTCCTCCCAGTCCTCCCCACAACCCTCTTCCTGCCCCACTTAAAGCAATTGCAAGAGGTTTCATTCTTCTATTTTGTGTATGTATATGAAACCCATCAAGCATATTTCCTCACCTTCATCTCCTTCATTTACCCTCTCCCTTTCACAAATGCCTACCACACTGTACTTATTTTACAATCTTGTCTTTCAATGTTAATTTCCAAGTCAATGTTCAAAGAGGTTTTTTGATGTATACCCACTGTGAGTATGCTTTACTTTGACCAATTCAACTTCTTCTGTGACTCTCCCTTTCCCCTTCTGTCCCCGCCTCCATGATTTAACAGCTTTCACTCCATGCTGTTATATCTTCTATCTGCACAAATGTAATGTATTTCAATATTGTTGACTTCTAGAAAATGTTCCTAGGAAAAAAATTATTGAATAGAGGAAAAAACTTTAACCATGAAAAAAGACTACATGAAAGGCAAAACATTCTAGTCCTTAAAATAGTTATGAAGAAAGTGAATATCAAGTCAAATAACAGAAAATATTCTGCTCCTAATGTAAGTAAAAATGGTCTATAATTCATAAAAATCAATTAAGAAACAGCTAACTGATTAGAAAAGTAGACAGTGAATTTGAATAGGCAATCTTTAAAAGAGCATATCCACATATGCAATAAGTACACAACAAAAACATTACTGCTTTTTTAATCGTAGTTGGGAGATTTAAACTAAAAGCACAATGACATTCTAGAAGGCACACTCAGAATCAGTAATATTTTAAAAACTGATGTTTCCAAGTATCGGCAAGGATATGGGCAACAGGAGCTCCTATCCAGTTTTGTTGGGACACACGCAAGTAGATCTGTGAGGTGATCACTATGCTAGTTAGCTTGATTGTGCTAATCATTTCACAGTGCATCGACGTATAACATTGTGAAGTTCAAATATCTACAGTTTTTGTTGATTATACCACAATTAGGCTTAAACAAAATGCCAACAAAAAGAAAATAATCCAATATAAAACACATAAAACCTACAAAATGTTGGTTAAAATAAAGGATTGTTAAAATTAATAATTGCCACTAGATGTATCTAAGGAAGTGAACCCAAACAGACATCTTGTGGCCCACTGAGTATAAAAATATATTCATTTTATATATATTGGCCAAAGCTTATGTATGGGAAGCATTGATACACTGTGTCTTCCATTTAACCAATGAGAATTCCAGAATAGTCTCCTTTGGGTTCTGTTCATGCCTTGAATAAGACTTAGATATGAGAACATCAGAATCTCTATGGCTTCCTACAATTTTATTTTAGCTCTTATTTTTTCCTTATAATTAATTGTACTTTTAAAAAATATTTTTATTTGTATGCATTAGTTTTGGAAAGAAGCAATACTTCCACACATGCATGCAATATTCCTCAATCAATTTCAACTCAATCAATTTTCAATTTCTGACCTCCGTCTTCTAAAAACATTTCGACAGGTTTCATAGTTCTATTTTCAAAACAGAGATATAAAATACTTTTGCCATGTTCTGTCCCTCTACACCTTCTCCTTTCACCCTCCCCATTCCCACTGGTATCCATCCCCAAACAATCCCTGTTTTATATTCTTGTTAATCATTTTTAAAGTCTATATTCCATATATGAACGAGAACATATGATATTTTTTTCTCAGTCTAGCTAATTTTGCTTAATATGATGATCTCTAGATCCACCTATTTTCCTAAAAATGATTGACTTATATCCCTTCAGATATAAGCCCCAAAGTGGTATAACAGGAATCTATGGTTGTTCTATGTCTAGTGTTTTAAGGAAAAACCATAGTGGTTGTGCTAATTTATATTCCCACCAACACTGTTAAAGAGATCTTATCCTCCCTTGCATCCATGCCAGCATTTATTATTGTTCATTTTTGATGATAGCTGTTCTGACAGGGGTCATATGAAATCTCAATGATTCTTCATAGTAAGAATAATAGTAAAGTTTATTAGGAAAGGAATTGAGCACAATAAGATAAGAATAGTGAGAAATTGGGAAAAGAGAGAGAAACATTTCCTGCCCCCATGCAGGAAATAGGAGTGGAGAGATCTCTCAGTGATGTTTTGATTTGTATTTCCATTACAGTTAAGGATGTTGAACATTTCTTTATGTATTTATTAGCCATTTGTTCTTCTTTAAAAAAACTGCCTGTTCAGTTCATTTGCCCATTTATTAATTGATTATTTGTTCTTTTGGTGTTTAATTTTTTGAGTTCTTTATATGTCCTTGATGAATATCTGGTTACTATTTTCTCCCATTCTGTAGGTTTTCTTTTGATTCTAGTAGTTGTTACTTTGTGCAGAAGACTTAATTTGCTGCAGTCTTATTTTTCAATTCTTGTTCTTATTTTCTGAGCAAGTGGAGTCCTATTCAGAAAAGCATTACCTATTCTTATATCTTCAATGGCTTTCCCTATGTTTTCCTCTAGCAGTTTTAAAGTTTTTGGTCTCACATTAAGATCTTTGATCCATTTAGAATTGAGTTTTGTATAAGGTGAGAGATAGGGTTCTAGTTTCAATCTTCCACACCTGGATATTCAGTTTTCCCAATGCCATCTTTTCTCCAGTGTAGGTTTTTGGTGTCTTTGTTAAATATCAGAGGCCTGTCGTCATGTGAACTTATTTCTGGATTTTCTATTCTATTTTCTTGATCTAATGTTGTTTTTCTTACTGTGGCTCTATAATATAATTTGAAGTCAGCTATTTTGATACTTCCAACATTGCTATTTTTTATAAGGACTCACTTGGATATTCAGAGTCTTTTGTGTTTCCAAATGAATTTTAGGATTTATTTTTCTATTTCTGTGAAGAATGTAATTGAAATTTTGATGAAGATTACATTGAATCTTTAGATGCCTTTGGTATAGCCATTTTTCAGAGTATTAATTCCACTGGCCCATAAATGTAGGAGCTCTGTCTATCTTCTATTGTCTTCTTTAGTGTCTTTCTTAAATATTTTATAGTTTTGATTGTAGAGCTCTTTCACCTCCTTATTTAGGGTCTCTTTAAGGGTAGATCATGTCACTTACAGATAAACATAATCTGACTTCTTCTTTTCTTATTTGCATCCCTTTTATATCTCTTGCCTTATTGCTGTGGCTGAGATTCTGGTAAGTTGTGTTTTCATTTTCAATTGCTTTTTGATTCCCTCCTTTATTTCTTCAATGACCCACTGAATATTCAAAAATGGATTGTTCAGTCTCCATGTATTAGAATATTTTCTGTTGTTTCTCTTGTTATTAGTTTCTAGTTTTATTCCATTGTGGTCTGATGAAGTACAGGAAGCTATTTCAATTTTCTTATAATTGTTAAGACTTTTTTGTGTCCTAAAATATGATCTGTTTTGGAGCAGTTCCATGGGATGCTGAGAATAATGTATATTTTGTGATTGTTTGGTGGAATATTCTGTAGATATCTGTTGAGTCCATTTGATTGATTATATCAATTAATTCCAAGGGTTCCTTCTTGATTTTTTTGTCTGCATGACCTATCTATTGGTGAAAGTGGAGTATTACATTCACCTACTATTATCGTGTTGAGGTCTATTTGAGCTTTTATGTTGAGTTGTGTTTCCTTTATGAAATTGGGTGCACTGACATTCAGTTTGTATATGTTTAAAATGACTAATTCCTCCTGATGGATTGCTTCCTTTATCAATACAAAGTGTTCCTCTGAGTAATTATGATTTGAAGTCTATTTTGTCAGATAGTTACTCTTGAAATGTATGTGGTAAATCCTGCCCGTTTGTTGTTTATGTACTGTTTGATTCTTCCCTGCACTTACTTGTTTATCTACTTGTTTGGTGAGATTTATTTTTCTCTTTATTTTCATGGTTGCCTTTAACATCCTCCTCTGTGTGTAGAATTCCTTCATGAATTTTCCGTGGTGCTAGTTTAGTGGCCTAAATTGCTTTAATTTTTGTTTATCATTGAAGGATTTTATTTCCTCTTAAATTTTGAATGATAGCTTTGCTGGATAGAGTAGTTTATGTTGGCATTTATTTTCTGTCAGTGCTTGAAATACATTGTTCTATGTTCTCCTTGTGTTTATGGTTTCTGTTGAGAAATCAGCAGTTGTTTTGATGGGTGGGCTTTGTAGGTGACTTGGTGTTTTTCCCTTGCAGCTTTCAGTGTTCTTTCCTTGTTCACATCTTGTCTGTTTGGAGTCCTAAATGCTTTCTGTACCTGAATGGACAGCTGTTTCTCAAGATTTGAGAAGTTTTCTACTATTAATTTTTTGAATATGTTTCCTATGTCATTACATTGCACCTTTTCTCATTCCTTTTATGCCCATGATTTATAGGTTTTAATGGAGCCCCATAGTTCTTGCATATTTCACTCATATTTCTTCATTTTTTTTTTAATCTCCATCTGATTTTTCAATTACATCTACTATGTCTTCAAGTATGGATATTCTGTTGTCTATTTAGTCTAGTCTGCTGGAGAAGCTATTAAGTGAATCTTTTATTTGAATTATAGTTTTCATTTCCAGAAACTCACTTTAGTTTTTCTGGGCTCTATGAGTATTTCAGATGCTGTTCTCCAGTCTCTTGGCCTTGACTTTCTGTCTGTAGTTCTTCTATTGTGTTTACTCCAGTAACTACTTTGGGACTAGGGTTGCTGGTATAGTGTAGATGTGGCGTTCTGTGATAGGTCAGTACTCTGGAATGGGGCAGCTCCTGGAGTGAGGTTGGACAGATCCCACTCTGCTGAAAGTCTTTCCTGGACAAGTGTGTTTACATGTACCTTCTGGGCTGGGTGGTGTTTTAAAAGATCTGGCAGACATAGAGAAGTAAGCCCAGCTTTCTGTTTCTCACATTGCCCCAGAGGCACAGTTTGTCAAATGGCTTCTTCTAACACAACTGGTCCTGGGATGCAGGCCTTTGTTCAACTGTTTCTACAGAATGTCTCTCATGAGATATTGTGTTTATAGATACCTGCTGGGCTACTTGGTCCTCTTAGAGAGCTGGTGGTCAAAAGGAAATTCATCTGGTTTCCTGTCTTCTGCACCACACCAGAGGCTCAGAAGCCAAGTGACATTTTTGTCTCTGTTTCTTTTAAAATCTAAAGTCCAGTGTTTGTGATTTTTTTTTTCTAGCCACTTTCTGTCTAGTCTTTTATGGATACCCTCCCCTGACTTACTAACTTGCCTGCATTTCTTTGTAGTCACTACATGAGATTTTCTTTCTTGTTTGTGGAGACACAGAAATGTGGTGCAAATCTGGAATCTGCCATCTTGATCTTCTTCCACTTATTCTTACTTTCTTAAAGGAAAATTCTTTTTAAGGTTGTAAAATTGACATTTTGAAAAAAATGAAAATAGTGTTAATAGTCTCACATTTCATGCACTTATTTTATGTTCATATTTTTTCTAGCAAATCTTTTAAAATGAATAATTTCACTCATATTAAATGTATGATATATTCATGAAGATTGAGATCTTAATGTACTATAAATAAGTGTGCTTTACTTTTCAATTTGGACCACAGAAAATGCCACATTTCATCCTTATGTATTAATGTCCATATTCATAACATTATATTCCTTTTCTAACACTTCTATTTTGACATCTTTAATTTATGTTTTCCCTGTATCCTGATAATTAAAAATTTAGAAAAGTCCAGCAAACTGTTTTAACCTAGTTAACATGTAATTCTTGTCTAGTAGCCAGCATGGAAACATGTTCATGCGTTCATCAGTATGACTAAACCAACAAGTGATTTCTTTTTCATTGATAACCAGAGAATGCCCCATCCTAGAATGTCTAGAAATACTGGAGTAACAAACAAGTAGGACAGATAATCAGATGATACAAATAAGGAGGAAACAAGAGAGGCCAAGCACCAAATGTAAGTATCCATACAATGAGTTTTTCATGGAGTTATGCTATTTTTTTCTTAAAGGGAACTAATAAGGAATAGATGATGAGTCTTTGGGCTCTTGTGTGATGGAAGATGGAAACCAAATTGAGACATGGCATGAACAAGAGTCTTTGAAAGGCTATATCCTTTGTTCTAGAAAGCAAAATTTCTAAAACATGTGGAAATGGAAGCAAAATTTGGCTATAGTTGCCTTGACATAGGCAGAAAAATCAAAAAAAAAGGAATTACCCATAACTCAAATTATTAAGTGATTTTTAATACAGTCATAAGGTGGAATATTATGTAATAACAAAAATGAATCATAGTTACACGAATCAACATAAATGACTCTCTCAAATAAAATTTTGGAGAGAAAACCTCCCCAAATGCATTCATTATGCATGATCTCATACCTTATAAAATTCAAAACAGGTAAAACTAAGCCATATTGCTTAGGAATATGCACAGATTAATAGAAAAAAGAAACAATGAAACACATATGCAAAATCAAGGCTAATGGTCCTCATGAACTTGGTGAAGAGCATAAAGAAAAGCTCCTTGTGTCATAATTTTTAACCTGAGTGGTGACTACATTGAATGTTTGCTATATAAAAGTTTACCTGGAAATAAAAGTTTAACTATATCTGTTCTTTATACTCTGGTTCTTCTTGTTTTAGCCTGTGGTCTCTTGGAAACAAACTCTACTGTAAGGATTAAATGCTGATGTTTTATTTGTAAGGTACTAGTCAAGGAAATGGAAGTGAGGGTAAAGAGCAGTGAAGCAGCAGAGGGTATCCTCCTGCATGATGAGATGGGATCCTGCTGTCCTTTTTCATGATGGACCACAAACTACAGAGCAGGATAACTGTTAGGTCCCCATGCTATGTCTTACAGAATGTCTCCAGGTGGAGTATATAAAGAAACTGCTTCAGAACAAGACATCAACGGGTAGAAGGAGAGGGAATTTATGTGACTGATTTGTTCATGGTTCCTGTCTCCTTTGGTCAGACTTCACCGATAAGGTTGTCAATTCCTCTGCATTTATGGATTGTGTTATTTGGGCCTTCGGCAGTCACTTGGGAAGCCAGATCTTATTCTCTGCTTTATGTGTTTCACTGGAGTCCCAGAAGTCTTTGGGGGATCTGAATACTCCTGTGGTCAGTCGACTTCAGATGGAGGAATTGTGTGAGTGCATTGAAGCTGAAGTGCTAGGAGAACAAATGTTGTCAAGCAAAATAGAGAGGAATGTTCAGGGGGAAAGAGAAGCAAGCATATAGCAAAGAGCTATAGACAATGTACTTGGGAAAATATGTTTTATAATAAGAATGCAAATTAATATATTTTATATATACTTTGTCTTATTAATAAGCAGTATGCTAACTTTAAAAGCTTGGATTCCTTCAGAATATTCATTAATCAAGGAGAAAAGGGTTGCTTTCAATATAAATAATAAATAAATAAATAAATATTGCATCATCATGTATCAAAATGAAAAGAAATGAAATGAAAGAGAACAAAAAAAATATGAACAATTCCAGTAATGTTAAATGTGAGAAGTAAAATTACAACTTCTTAGAACAAAAGTCTTTTTGCGGGGTCAGAATAAATTTATTAAACAAGACAAAAGTGTAAAACACAAAGGAAAAGATTAATAAACTCACTTCTATTATAATGAAAACTTCTGATCACCACACTATACCATACTTATAGTGAAATAATAAGCCATGAAATGAGAGAAAATATCTAAAACAAATTTTCAAAAAAGGCTTGGTATCTAGCAACACACTCACCTACAAAAAGTTCTGAGTCAATTTAAGCAATAACTCCCCTCCCTCACAACCCACAAACAATGGTCTTCTGTTCCTACACTAGCAAAGAAGCAAGACATTTAGACAGGGCTAATTCTAGGATAAAGTTCCTTTGTATTGATAATTTAATTGCTATGCAATTGAACCTCACTAGTTCTAAAAAAGAAAAACAAACAAACAAACAAACAAGGAAGATTTAAGAAGGGCAAGATTTTACCCAAGAGATAAAGGCTAAAAAACACATTAATCAGGGACACAAAAACCAATGACAAATGTATATAGATATGTGAGAAGGTGTTTATCAGGGAACTGGCTTATGGGTTAGAGCACTCAGAAGTCCATGATAGGTCATCTACAGGCTGCAGATCTGGGGTTGTCTATAGTGTGGTTTGATCCAAGTCTGAAGGACTTGTTGTAGCTCTCAGTTCAAGCCTAGGAAGCCAGAAGGGAACCACAGGTGTAAGTCCAAGAGACAGGGTACCTGGATAGTTCCTGGCTATCAGGAGCTTGACTTGGTGACGAGGGGACACTCACCTGCTGCATTTGTTCTGTCGGCCCCCATCTGACTGGAAGGTGCCTAAAGACACTGAGGGTGAGTCTCCCCCATCTCTTCTACTCAGACTCATGTGATAACCTCTAGAAATCCTCACAGACAGGCCCAAAGTCAGGCTTTCTCCAGATTTTTAGGTATTTCTCAATCCAGTCATGTTGATACCTAAATTAATCACCACAATGCTGTGTCATAGGCACTGTACCAACAACATCACAATGTAGGGTATTCGCCTTTTCACAATATTGGAAAAACTGGCAAGGCAAATGGTTACCTCTGCTGTAAGGGAATGCTATCTGGAGAGGCTCATGCAAGTGGTTTTGGGATATGTTTATTACAAAATAATAGGACAACAGGTATTTTCTTTTCTTTTTTTTGTCAGTACTGGGATTTGAATTCAGAATGTTGTGCTTGCTAGTCAGGTGTTCTCCTATTTGAGTCATGCCTCCAACCCATTTTGCTTTAGTTAGTTTACAGACAGGGTCTTGTGCTATTTGTCTGGGGCCAACTTCAGATCAGAATCCTCCTTCCTCTACTTCCTGAGTGTCTGGCATTACAGACATGTGTCACCACCGTATGTGATTTGTTCTTTAACGTAGAGTCTCATTTTTTTCTTTTTTTCTTTCTCTCTCTCTCTTTTTTTTTCTTATGCCCAGGCTGGTCTTGAACTGTGATCCTCCAATCTCTGCCTCTCAAGTAGCTGGGATTGTAGGTGTGAGCCACTGTGTCTACTTTGGTATTTTCTTTAAGTGAGTTCACACCATGCTGTGCAACACACATAGTATAAATATTACTTTATGTGTATTCAATATTTATTACAAAATATTGAAAATAGAAAATGTCAATAAATCTCAAGGAATTTCATGGGAATAATAAAGTCTTTAACATTCTGGATTCAAATAAATAAGATAAATGAGAATTCCCAGGAACCTGTAGGGGAATTTTTGCACTGCTTACACTCTCTATGCAGTCATTTGCTTTTGTCACACTAGGTAGTCATTGGTTATAAAGAAGGCGCAAAATCAAACAAAGGTTTTCTCTGGATGTATCTTTCATTTCTTCTGTCCCCTCTCATAGCTCAACTTCAAATTAGAAAAGAAAACAAAACACAAACCACCCAAACTATTAAATGTAATTAAAAGGGTTTTAGAACTTGAGTGCTGAAGAATGAGAAAGAACAGCAGAGAGAATGCAGGTGAGACGGGAGGACACTGCTTCTGCTTGATAGAGTAAGGCTATTTCCTGGAAATTCATGGTTATATTTTATAATGTTATTTAGCATTATTATTATCATTTATCAAAATATTTGTATTTTAGATATCACTTAAAAATCAATATCAAAATGTTTGGAGTTTAAACAGACACTGGATTTGAATCCTGTACATCTAGAACTAATGTGATCTATCCAGAACAAATTACTTAACTTTTTATATTTAAATTTTTATTTTTAGTTGACTGTTAGTAATCACATGTTTAGGGGGTACATTGTAGTGTTTAGCTATATGTACATGTGATGAATGATTATGTCATGTTAGTTAAAATATCTATCATTTCATGTATTTGCCATTTTTTATAAATAGACATTTAAAAATACAAATATGATCATGCAATTTTTACTTTTATGTGCCTGTCTTCTTTCACTTAAAACAATATCCTACCGGTTCATCCATATTGCTGTAAATTACAAAATTCCCTTCTTTTTAAAGACTGGAATTTTATTTCTACATAGTCTACATTTGTATATATATATATACTACTTTTTGTATATACACTACATTTTTAAGTATACTACATTGTCTTTAGCTATTTATCCATTGATCTTCAGGTTGTTTTAATTTTTTGGTTATTGTGAATAATGCTACAATGAACATAGGAGTGCAGCTATCTTGCTGACATACCGATTTTATATCTTTTGGATATAAACCCATAACTGGAATTGCTGAATCAAATGGTAATTCTCTTTTTAATTTTTTGGGGAACCTCCAAATTATTTTTCCATAATGGCTGTACTAATTTCCATTCCTACCTAGGGAATACAAAGGGTCTATTTTTCCACATCCTTGCCAGCATTTGCTATCTCCATCTTTTTGGTTATGGCCATTCTAACTATATTTTCCTATTGATTGGTGATGTTGAGCATTTTCGTAAGACTCTCATTTTTTTATATCTCCTTTTGATAAACATTTCTTCAGATTCCTTTCCCATTTTTACTTAAGTTATTTGTTTTGTTGCTATAGAGTTACTTAGGTTTTAACTTGTCTAGTAGACTTATTCTAATGGTCTCAGTTTCTTTCTTGGTTTCCTGGGAAAAATATTACCTATCTCATAGGATTGCTATGGAGTTTAATGATGCAGTACTTAGAAAGCTCTACTGCATAAAATCTGACAATTTTTAAGCACTCAGTAAGTGATAACAATAATAATTCTATTTTTTTGCATTCTGAATTTAAGGGTTAAAAAGCAGTATTCAAAAATTGCTAATTAAACACCAACTCTAGGAAGAATTATCTTAGTGTAATGACTAGCTTGATAGGAACTGGATATCTGAAAGATGCTGAAATAAAACCACAGAGATAACTTTCCACTCCCAAGGGGAGAAGTAGCTGTACTTTGAGGAATGAGACTGTCAAGACCTAAATTCAATAGTTAATCTTTGTGTCATTAGTAGTGGCTTATCCAGATGTCTTTTGATATGACGATGTGTATTGCATCATCGATGATGTATTCTTAATACGACAACCATTTAGAAATAAATTTAGGCCAGGAGAACAAGGTACATTTATCTATGGCTTATCTGGAAGATGGATTATTCATCAGTGCAACTAGCAAGGTGTCCTCAATAAGTCAGTGATCTAAAAGAAAGAAAATAAGGCAGTGGTAGCTTGGATTCAAGGACTATTACAAACAGATGTAATGTATATACTGGCTTATATACTTCAACTGCAAAGACAATTTCTGAGACAGTTGGGGAAATTAGAATATAGACTATTTGTTAAATAAGATGGAAAGTTACTAATAAGGAATATGGATATTAAGTAACTGATGAAAATGCACACGTATATGCACACACTATAGCACTTATGAATTGTTTTCTTTATCTTGTTTATCTGAATTTTCCTACTTTCTACAATGCAGCGTGCATTGAGATTTTAAGAAAAGATGTTGCCTTTGTAAGTAAGGAAATTTTGAAATAGTTTTTGTGATAAGTATCATTTTAAAAGATGTGCTTTTTGACTTCACTGGGAATTCATTTATATTCCATAGAGTAAGAACTGTTTGGGTCAACTCCATAGCATAGGTGAATTGGAGGCACATACGCATTTCCTTATTTCTAAGTGAGTGCACACTGACAGCTGAGCTTCACAGTCTTTGTCAGTTACTTGGTCCCAATGTGGCCATCACTGGGAATTAGTAAGGAATTCAGCTAAGTATATAGCAGAGGAAGTAACAAGCAACATTGTTTCCAATTACTAATGAAATTACAATTTTATGAAGATTTCTCTAGAGAACATATTTATTCTGGCATTTCAGTAATTAAATAAATTCAAATGATACTGTAAAATATTTTTATAGAAATTATTTAATAAGGGACAGTATTTCTTTCTTGAAGTGATTACCCAGAAATTGTAATATGTCTAATTTGTCATGATTCCTCAGGATATATTTGGCAAAAATTTGTTCTTAAGAAAGTCACAAGTCTGGGCATGGTGGTCCATGTCTGTAACCCTACATACTCCAGAGGTGAAGTTGGGAAGATCACAGTCTGAGGCCAGCAGAACAAAAGAAAAAGATTCTACTTAAAATACCACTAAACACAAAAAGGATTGGGGGAGTGACTGAAGTGGTATAACACTTGTCTAACAAGCATGAGGGCCTGAGTTCAAGCCCTAGTACCTAAAAATTAAAAAAAAATCATAAATCAATCTTATATTTGTAATGTTATGAATTAAAACCTATAATTGATTTTTCTTCCTGTAACTATTTTTTCCATATTTTTAGAATGCAGCATCTCTAAAATTTGCATGTATTTCCTGCAATTTTGTATGCTTTTCTATGAAACAGTTGTCATAAAATTATCATTCAAGAGCAGGTACAGTTCATTTCTATCTGTGATATACTGAACATATCTCAGTTTTACTAGCATATCTGCCAGGCATCCTATTTCCTCATATAATATTTATGTCACAATGTAATTATCATACTCATTTTTTAAAAACTTTGATCAGTTTTTCACATGTGACTGCTGCATTTATGTTCAAACTGATCTGAGACAAATCATGAAATAATCTTCAGGAAAAATTTGTATTTGTTAATCATATGAGAAGTCCTATATGTGCAGTGATTATTTTACTAAGCAATCATAGATCTTAGCTTTTTGGTATGAAATGTCATATGCAAACAATTCATAGACATATGAAATTCTCCAGCCATCAGATTCTTGAAAATTCATCTATTCCAACTACCTCTTTTTTAAATGAAGGAACAGAGGTGTTAAAATAAATGGGATGAGGATAAGATTTGAGAGTGCTTCAGTCAATTTACAAGCTAATTGTTTTTATCAAAGCCAGTGTGTATTTTTCAAATTGACCTCCCATAAACCCCTTCTCATCTTAAAGACGATATCTGCCAGGCATCCTATTTTCCCATATAACATTTATGTCAAAATGTAATTATCGTACTTCTTTTTATAAATTTAATCAGTGTTCTGCATGTAAGCATGAATTCACTCCTTATCTACAAGATATAGAGAACAGCCTGGGTTTCATTAGACATAGACTTACCCCATGAATGGAAAACACGAGCTTAAAATATGGCTTCTATTAAAAGTAATACATTCCTCATATTTATTGCTCTAGAAGGCTTCGGTTTTTGTTATTATTTCCAGGAGCCAGAATTAGCTTCAGCTCCACCAAAGCTGTCATTATATCTCTTTTTTAAAACTTGTATTAATTTCTCTTCAGGATATACTAAATATGTCTCTGTGTTCCTCAAACCATTAAGAAGAATTTACAATTTCAGAAGAGCAGTAGAGGTAGGAAGAGAAGTGTATGAATTTTTTATATTAAGAATCAGGTACTGATAGTATATATGGTATGTCCTTTCATCCTCATACCTACTCAAGAAAGCAGTAGTTAAAATATTTATTTCACAGAGAAGGAATCTGAGTGGAATCAAAGTCACATGGCCAGTATATTCTAGCACTAGATTTCAAACTATGTTTTCAATCCAAAGCTCAGAGCTGTGTGCCATGAAACATATTCCAAAAAATTCAGTTCTCTTTCTCTACCCAAGCAAGTCCCACCTCCTCATCCCAATCCATTTCTCTGTTCAGCCAAATACTCCACAACTCTCTACTGGAACCAACTTTGCCTCTGTTAAAGTTTGTTCATTAATATCTACTTTCCCTACATCTTTCTTATTGCTCACCTTATATATTATAAACTATGGTAAAACTAAAGCAAACTCCCCTTTGCTTTAAAATGATTCCATGTCATTCCATGATTTCACCTGAAAAACATTTCTCTACTCAGAAGATACCATTTTCTTGATAATTCTCTACTCCTAAGAGTATCTTCAATACTTCCAACTCCATGGAATAAAACCCCTCTCTGCCCAAAATTAAATTATACGATATATTTGAAACAATCTTATAAAATGCAAGAGGGTTAATTAAAATGATTATTTGCTACATGGTTACTATTATTACTGGTGCTTGTCATACCAGAATATTTATTATTTTTTAAAGGGCCCCTATCTAACCTTTTTTTCTTGCTCTGTTCTTTAAGACAGTCATTTTATTTGCATTAAATCACCTGAAGGGCTTATTCAAACATGAGACATGATAGATATGCTAATTTGTTGGGCTGTACTAATTATTTATCTATGTACATGTATTTCAAAATACCATGTCATACAACATAAACACAACAAAAGTAAAGAATTAGTTTGCAAACCTTCTCCTCAGACTTTCTAATTCAGAAGTGGCACCCCCAAAATTGTTTGTCAGGTTTATAGATGCTTATAGATGCTTCTTATGTTGCTGGTCTGAAGCCTGTGTTTCCTTCCTCCCTCCATCCCTCCTTCCTTCCTTTCTCTCTCCCATCCTTCCTTCCTCCCTTCCTTCCTTCCTTCCTTCCCTCCCTTCCTTCCTTCCCTCCCTCCCTCCTCCCTTCCTTCCTTTCTTTCTCTCTCTCTCTTTCTTTTTCTTTCCTTCCTTCCTTCTTTTTTTTTTCTTTTTGTTTTCAAATCTATTTACCCAAACTGCCAGCCTGTAGTTCTTGGTCTATGTTCACAGTTTCATTCTCTCTTGTATCTAAGTGACATTTTTTTCAACATCCAAGTTCTTTTTTGTTGTTGTTTTGTTTTTACACGTATTTTGAGTAAGATAGAAAACAAAAGGTTCAGAATTGACATACAGCAGCTTGAAAATTTTTTTATTGTTGTGCCAGGGGTGTACCAATGTGTCATTTACAACATACTAAATGACTGGAGGTGTGGCTTAAGTGGTAGAGTGTCTGCTTTGCAAGCATGAAGCCCAGAGTTCAAACTCCAGGCCCACCAAAACAAAACAATATATCAAGTATATTATACTTAAATTCACCCCCTCAACTATTCTCCCCTATTCCCTTCCCCCCCCCCACGTGGACCTCATAGTTAATATTACTATGCTACCTAGCCATACTTGGAGCTTCTGATCATACCAATTGCACCACTCCACCAGCTTTGGAGCTTCTGATCATAAAATCCTGCTGCCAATCAATCAGAATTGTCAAATTTGGCTTTTTTGTACATTTTCTTATCTCTCCCTCCTCACCTGTTAAATCATGCCTTCGGCTTTGACTGGGAACTAAGCATTACTCATCTCATCTCTCTTGTGTAAAGACAAGGCTTCTCTCACAATACCAAACTTGACTTCTTTCCACTGTGTATAAAGTGGTCTGCTGCCTTGCTGTGCCTCCTGCCAGTGCTTTGGATTCCCTGGTGGGCCCTTCTCATCTCCAGGCTTGGACTGCTCCATGGTGAGCCTTCTGCTCACAGACTGCAGAGTGCTGTTGGAAAACTTACGTGGCTGAGCACAGCTGGCTGCCTGGTAGAGCCTGCTGTACAACTTCAACTTGGCCAGGTCCTCCAGTCAGTATTCTGATTTATCTCTCGTTGACTCTCTGGACCACTTTCCACAGAAATTTTTCAGGCTTTGCTTTGTCTTTAAGCCTTCAAGCCCATTAGCTCTCTCATCTTTAATTCACCGTTATCTTTTTCCTTTATCTCTTTTTATTCCTCCCAAAGTCATAGAGCCACATACATCCTTCTCTCAGAAGTTAATATCTGTTGATCTTGCAAATGGATGTCTGATTCCTTTGTGCCCACCACTTCACACTTAGAAAGCAACTTGTTAAACTGTCCTGTTCATTGTTTTCCCTTGTAACTTTTCCTACCCTGTTCCCTTCTTCATTCTTCCCAATTTGGACTTCTTTATTGCTGCTTTGAAAGTGACTTTGGTTTTCTCTAATAAAGTGAATTTTTTATTTCCTCCTTCTTTCATTGCAGTCAGCATTCTATTTCTTTTATTAATCAGGGTCTTTGAATGAATGGTCTCATTCCACTCAATAACTTTCTACATTAACATTGTTTTTCTAAATGTTTAGAAATTTGAATGGAGACTCAATCACTCTTTGAAAATGCTTTCTCTGAAGTTAGTAATAGTAAACTCTCCCTCTTTTTGTTTTGTCCCAACTTAGTTGAAGGGGTCTATCTGTGTTCATTCTCCTTAATTTCTCTGTTGCAATTGTATATTTCTAACTCTTGATTATTTTTTGTTCCTTTTGTTCACTCTAGGGGTCACACCAAGGGCCTTGCTCATGGCAGGCAAGCTGAGTTACACCCCCAGCTTTATCTATTTTTTTTTAAGTGTTTCTTTTGAGATAGGACCTCACTGTACAGTTCAGACTGTCTTCAAACTCACAATTCCCCTGGATTACATGCATGTACCACTATACCTGGCTTCCATTTGTTGTTTCAAATATTTTCCCAACAACCAAGACATGATTTTCTTATTCTTCTGGTTTTCTGTGTCTTTTACTGTTTTACTTTTCTACACTTACCCATTCTTCTCACTTCCTTCCCAGTTGAGGTTTAATTTCTGACCTCCATTTTCTATTATTTTTTTGGTGGTACTGGGGGTAGAGCCATGCTTCCATCCCTTTTGCTTTAGATTATTTTTCAAACAGGGTCTTGTACTTTTTACCTAGAGCCATCCCTAGTCTGTTATCCTGCTATCACTGCCTTCTTGCACAGCTGGAGTTACAGGCATGCACCACTCTACCTCGGCTGATTTTCTATTATTCTTTTGAGGACACAATGGTTTTGTTTAAGCTATTGACTCTTAAAGTCTCACTTTTGGTTCCAGTCCCTAATGCTTCCAGCTCCCTATAGGACTTTTCCTTTTTGTTTTTAAAGTGTTTTATTTATCAATGTCCATTAATATGCAAAATAACCATTTTATTGCAACATTTTCATACATGCATCTAATGTACTTTGATCGTATCCATGCTCATTACCCTGTTTTTCTTCCTCCCCTGCTCCTCTTTCTCTCCTCCAACAGCAGAACTTTTCCTTTGGATATGGCAAACCTTTGTGTCTTCTTGCAAAAACAATTCCTCTTCCTATCATTTTTCTTTCACAGCAGCCCCATTCACAGTGTCACAGTGTCAATTATCTTGGATGACTTTTGATTCCTTGCTGACTGTTGACATGCTGCCAATCACCAGGCTCACTTAGGGCCCTACAGTCTCTAAATCTTCCTTTCCTTTCCAACATTGTGTTGAAGCTTTCATGAGCTTGTGTCTGCTTTCTCTAATGGTCGCCTGACAAGGAACACAGTACATTTTTATTTCAAGTCATAGATCGAAGCACTTTTTATGCTGTTTGAATCACGTCAGTGAGCTCTAAAGATCCTTAACGATTTCTGTTCTCTTGTACATTGGATCCATCACACCATGATCAAGGCAGGAACCAACTGGCCATCTTCACTTGTGTGCAGAGAGTCTTGCTCTCCCCCAGATGGCTGTACCTGCGATCAGGATTTTTCCTGGAGATTCCCACATGCTTGTACTCCACATCCATGCCTTACCTATATTTTCTTCCTGTTTCTTCATACGTTCTTTGGTAACCAGATGCTTATTCCTCTTTTAATACTGGTACTCCTTTTTCTTCAAGCCTTTATATATTACTATGGCCCACTGTCCTTTTCCTTAACTTCTCTGTGTCTCCTGGAGCCTAGCATTTGATTATATGCTCAAATGAACCTTTTTTTAGATATTTCATATATGTATATCACTTTCCCACTGAAATTTTAAGTGCCATATTTCTGAATTCTATTCACTGCAAGGATGTGTTGAGCAAGTGTTCAATGAGGTCATGACTCTAGCTTTGTGCTATATAATGAAAGGGAATTAATATGAGTTAGATAGAAAGATTTAATTCTCAACTGCCTGTAGGTTTCATGCATGTACAAATTTTCATGATTGATTTTTTAAACTATAAATTACATGTAATCATTATTTGTAGTTATTTCTTAACTTACCACTATAATATGCATCAGAATTGTTAGTACTAGAAACCCAGCCTAAATAATGTGCCATGGGCTGCAAACATTTGCAATGTGCATTTTGTGATCACTCTTTATCTATCTCATTTTATAGCAAAAATCTGAATCTTAGTCTCTAAATTTGTTACTTGGGCATAGTCAGACCTTAGCGATCATGTCTCAGAAGTTTCCTCACCATAATCTAATGACATATGTAATATTTAAGGTTAATATCTCAAAAGAACCTAGAAAGAAATTATTTATTTTTTAAGAAAAACACACATATTCAATACTTTTACTTAAATAAAAGTACTCTAATGTCAAAAGGTGTGAAAAATACTATTCAATAGTTTAAGCCATGCCTGTTTATAACTTTTATAGGTTAAATATTTTAAAATGATGAGATCATTAATTCATTAACAAAAGTGAGAAAAATAAAACTAAATACAATAATCTCTAATTTTTCTTGATATAAAAGGTAGCCTAATTTATGAATCAAAAAGACTGGAAGCTATTTTATTACATTTATGATAAAATGACCTTTTCCTATTTTGTTGATAATATGTACATAGTAAAGACATTTTTGGAAAGATATGAAATCCTGCCACTGACCTGTCATGACCACTGGATGTCACTAAGACCAATAATATAGATATGTGTCAAAATGTTCATGAAAGGTTAAATGCAAGTTGTTTTTTCAAATTTAATTTATTCTCCAAATGGAAAATTCAAATACTTACAGGATACAATTGATTTATACAGAGATAAACCTAGAAAATACTAGGAATATATTACAATGACAGCTCAAAAACAAAACAAGGAAGGAAAATGAAGGTGTGGATTATGACAACTCTCAACACAAGATTGGATGGATTACATTCTAGTAGGGTCCAATTTGTCTTAGTTGATGCAGATAAAACATAAATTGATAATCCAAATTGTCCAGCTTTGCAAAGAATCTCCATAAAACATGCCTTTTCTCATTTATGATTTCTCTTTTGCTTGAAGAGTTGAGTCTTCTTCAGTTGGTATCAGTTATGGGTTGAATTATGCTCCACTTGTTTCTTGATATTTGAATCTCCTGTCCCTCCAATATGTGACCACATTTGGAAATAGAGTCTTTACAGAGGTAGTGAAGCTAAAATGATGTCATTAGTGTGGATTCTAACTAAATATGAGTGATGTTCTTATAAAAAGAGAATTTTTTCCAGAGATACGTACCAAAGGGAGATGATGTGAAGACAACTTGGAAGAAGATTTCCATTTAAAGACCAATGAGAAGACCTGGAATGGGTCCTGCCCCCACAGGACCATTTAATTTTCATCACTGCTTTTCACAGTAGGCACTAATTTATCTACTCGGGTAAAAGTTAGGGATAAGTGAATTAGAAGAGGGCCTCTTTATCTAAATCCAAAATTTAGACAAAGTTCTTTTCATGCTATTTTTATTTACTTACTGTTACACTTAAAAATGACACTAACATTTACATTCTTATGAATACTTAACATTAATTTTAATCATGTTAATACTAGCAAGGAATTTTTACTTGTATTTCTAATTTTAATCTTAATGTCAACTTCAAGCATTAATTCTAAAACACATTGTTAAGTCCAATAATCCAAAGCAATATTATCACTGCAAAGAAAATCTCAAAATATTACATCATATAACAGAAAAATTTATGAGTTTGTAAGAGCAATGCTTTGGGTTAATAAAATTTCAATATATGGGATACTGAAAAATCAGAGCAACCTTTCTAAAAATTAAAGTGCACAGTAATGGGGAAGTTCATTGATAATAGAAGTTGCTAATATAATTGTATGCTTTATTCTTTGAGAGTGTCAGATTATGCCTTATAGTGAAGACAAAGAACATGATGCTTATGAAGGGAATTGCATCCTGTCACAGAATGCATACATGTCACTATTATAATTTATGATATTAGATAGATGAAAACCCTCCTATGAGAACTAAATTGACAATAAATAAATATTTTTATTCCTGTTGGCTTCCATTTAGAAAAAATAGCTGTAAAAAAAGTCCTTTTAATTGCCAGAATTACACCTACTAAAAAAAGATTGTGCTAACACGGGAAATGCAAACAGTTCTGCCTCTGCAATTTCACTGTGCACTATGCCACCTGTTACTGACTCTGGTGCCAACCAGCTAAGTTTATGCCAAGGCCCAACCAACATCCAGGACTTTTCTTGACTCACAGCTAATTTAAAAGCATCTGTGAGCTCTTCCTCTTAGCATTCTCTCTAAAAGTAGGCTTAAAAATGGACTCAAGTTTATAAGTCCACATAATAGCATATGTATATGGTTTTGCATTTATATATACTTTTCAATGATGTTTAAAAATCCTAAATGGAACACGGATTTTTCCAAAAAGTCTCAAAATTGTTTCATTGATAAAATGAAATCTCAGGTTTTATTCAGGGTTGTCTTCTGTCTTAAGTTGGTTTGATACTGATTTTTAACAAGTTTACCTTTTATGGACTGTAATTGGTAGATGTCTACTGACAGTTTTCATTTTTGTTATTTTACATGAAGGTAAAATACAAATCATGTCCGGAAACCTTTGAACTGTTCCGTAATGTATTTCAAAATCTCATTAGTTTTATTTAAGCTGTCAATCTTAGAGTTTGAAATTATTTGATAACCTTGGGAAGCAAAGAATAGTAGCTTCAAATAGCTAAAGGAGAAGTCTCTCCTGGTAGTTTTAAATTCTTTAATTGACATTTTGTTTTTATTTTACAAGAGTTGAGAAACAGCTTGTTGGGCTGAGAGCATGACTCAAGTGGTAGAGTGCCTGCCTAGCAATGCTGAGACCCTGAGTTCAAACCCAGTACCACTAAAAAATAAAACAAACAAAACTTGTTATTTTGAAATTTTGAATAAAGTACAAAACCTTAAAGATTTTTTTCTTATTAAGTATCACATATGTGTATATCTAGCAATGCTTAGACAGGTGTACCATGCCTAGAGTTACTGCAACACCAGGTCAGTGCTAGGAATGGATGAAGTGAGCACCTGTCCCATCTACCTACTCCAAAAATCCATTTAATATGTTGTTCTGGGATAAGGATGTATCAGATATTAACCTGATAAAAACAAATACTACACTTGATCTTAGCCAAATCCAAGAAGTGATTATATGATTACATATTTGTTACCACTCTCTTTGTTGTTAGTCCTCCCCTACTCCCCAGTTAATATTGAAACTTAACACCTAAGTCATAATATTAAGAGATGAGGCCTTTGTGGAAGTCCTTTTTCTTCATGAATGGAATTAGTCACCCTAATAAAAGAGGTTTGAGGGGGCCCCTTTACCCTTCTTCCACATGAGGACACATCAAAGTCACCATGTGTAAGAAATGGACATTCAACAGACATCAAGTCTGCTCTAGAAGGCTGAGCAATAAATTTCTTTTGTTTATAAATAACCCAGGTTAAAGTATTTTATTATAACAGTTCCAATGGCCTATGACAATTTTGTATTAGGTAATATATAAATGTAGGAAAGGCAGATTCCATCATTCTAAACACTGGACTTATTTGAATACTTAATTGCTGTTCAAAGTGGCTATTCTGCTTTTTTTATATTTTTGGAACATTAATGAAGGAACACTACCACAGAACCATTAAACAAATGAAGCAAGCAAAAACAAAATATAACATCACATACTATATGTATCAACATGAAAGCTAGAAGCCTTAGTTTCCTTATATTATGAAATGAGCTACTGTTAGAGGCAGTGAGAACATAGAGTTGTCCCCAAGAATTTGTGCGATTGTAAGAAAGTAATGCACAGCCAGAAAAAAAGTAATACAAAGATTATTTTTAAGACAATATGAAATTAGAATACAGATAGATCAACAAAACAGAAGATGGAATCCAGAAATAGATTACACACTTACATTTTCCACATAATTTTCAACATAAAGTAAAAAGCAAACCATTGGCAATACAATATATGGTGTTTAGAATGGTTTTTCTGTAATTTTCCCAGGATTTCTGTCTGAGAGGTTGGGTCCAAAACCCTCACTGGATACCAAAGTCCTTTATATAAAATGCATAGTGTTCGCATAGAACTTCCTCATATCTTTCCTGATACTTCAAATCATCTCTAGATGACTTACAATGCCTATATGATATAAATGCTATGTAATTATTGTGTTGTATTATTTAGTGCACAGTGACTCAAATAAGTCTGTACATGTTCCATACAGGGCAACTGTCAGAAGCATGTTAACCTCTGTACATGTTGGCAAGAGTGTGACATTTTATTTCCTAGATACTCTTAATACAAGCTTAATTGAATCAGGATGTCAAACCCAAACATGCCATCTGCTGACTGTACTTAAATTCTTGCTTTCTTACTATTTATCATTTTAACAGAGTCCCATACATTATCTAGTAACATTATATGTCTGAATAAACACCACACATATTATTTTAATTTAAAAATATTATATTTTTCTTGATGATAATGCCCATGATTGAAATCAAAAGACCAGTGGCATAGAAATTAATATCAACTTTTATATTTTGAAGTAAATAAATTCAATTCAGAATGAAAAATACAATGCTTTAAAATAATAATTTATTTAAATATTTATTCACATTATGGATATAGATTAGCCAAACAAACAACAACAACAAAAAAGACTTTTTGGGTATGACACAAGAACAAATAGAAAAGATTTTGAAGAAAATAAATACACAATATAGGTTATATATATTTACAACATAATTCATTCATTTATCCAAGAAAGCACACTATAATCAAAATATGAGAACATGTTATATATACTTTTACTTTTTTCTTTTTTTTTTTTTTTTTTAGTAGTACTAGAGATTGAACTACAGGCCTGTGCTTGCTGGGTGAGCCTCCACCAATTGAGCCATGCTCCCAGTTCCTTTGCTTTTAGTTTGTTTTTCAGTTAAAGTCTCATGCTTTCACACAGACTGGCCTTGAGCTATTGTCCTCCTATCTCTGGCCCCTGTGTAGCTGAGATTACAGCTACAAATTGAAAATGTAAAATAAAAGACAAAATCTCTGAAAAATCTACCCTAAAATTCATTTGGAAACACAAGAGACTGTGAATAGCCAAGGCAATACTCAGCAAAAAGAGCAATGCTGGAGGTATCACAATACCTTACTTCAAACTATGTTACAAAGCAATAACAATAAAAACAGCATGGTACTGGAACAAAAACAGACAGGAAGACCAGTGGAACAGAATAGAGGACCCGGATATGAATCCACACAACTACACCCACCTCATTTTTGACAAAGGTGCCAAAAATATACAATGGAGAAAAGACAGCCTCTTCAACAAATGTTGCTGGGAAAAGTGGCTACCCATCTGCAAGAAACTGAAACTAGATCCATGTCTATCACCTTGTACTAGTATCAACTCAAAATGAACCAAGGATCTTAATATCAGAACTGAAACTCCAAAGTTACTACAGGAAGGAGAGGAAACACTCTGGAACTAATTGGTATAGGCAAAGACTTCCTCAATAGAACACCAGCAGCCCAGCAACTAAGAGAAAGGATGAATAAATGGGACTTCATATAATTAAAAAGCTTCTGCACAACAAAAGAAATGGTCTCTGAATTGAAAAGACCACCCACAGACTAGGAGGAAATATTTTTCAGTTATACACCAGACAAGGGACTGATAACCAGAATATACAGGGAACTTAAGAAACTAAACTCTCCTAAAATCAATGAACCAATTAAGAAATAGGCAACTGAACTAAAGAGAACTTTTTCAAAAGAAGAAATTCAAATGACCAAAAAACAAATGAAAAAATGCTCACCATCTCTGGCCATAAAGGAAATGCAAATCAAAATCACACTAGGATTCCACCTCACCCCTGTTAGAATAGCCACCATCAAAAACACCACCACCAACAGGTGTTGGTGAGGATGTGGGGAAAAAGGAACCTTAATCCACTGCTGGTGGGAATGCAAACTGGTGCAACCACTCTGGAAAAAAATTTGGAGACTTCTTAAAAACCTAAACATAGACCTGCCATATGATCCAGCAATCCCACTCATGGAAATATACTCAAAGGAATGCAACACAGGTTACTCCAGAGGCACCTGCACACCCATGTTTATTGTAGCGCTATTCACAATAGCCAAGTTATGGAAACAACCAAGATGCCCCACTGATGAATGGAACAAGAAAATGTGGCACTGTACACAATGGAATTTTACTCAGCCATGAAGAATGAAATCTTATCATTTGCAGGTAAATGGATGGAACTGGAGAATATCATTCTGAGTGAGGTCAGCCAGACTCAGAATGCCAAAAATTGTATGTTCTCCCTCATATGCAGACTTTAGATCTAGGGCAAATGCAGCAATGTTGTTGGACTTGGCTCACAAGACAAGGGGAGAGCACATATAGGAGATATAGGAACAGGTAGAAAACCCAAAACATGAAAGCGTTTGATCTCCCCACTCCAGAGGAACTAATACAGAAACCTTAAAACGACAGGTTATCATGAGCAGGGGATCAGGAACCAATGTAAAGATTAGTTAGAGTTGAATCAACATGGGTCATAACACATGGGTACATGAAAGCAACAGTAGAAATCTCTATGTATAGCTATCCTTAACTCAACTAGCAAAAACACTTTGTCTTCCTTATTATGCTTATGTCTTTTCTTCAACAAAATCAATGATAAGTGCAGAGCAGGACCTGCCTGGAACTGAGGAGCAGGGGATGGGGGGAAAGGGTGTAGGAGGGGGGAAAGGTGGAGAAATGACCCAAACAATGTATGTACATGTGAATAAATGAACAACAGCAACAAAAATAGGCGTTCAGAAGGGTGAAGCAGCAAAATCAAGTTTGCAGCTAGGCTGAGCTACATAGTGAGATTCTACCTCAAAAAAAAAAAAAAAGAAAGAAAGAAAGAAAGGAAAATTTTAAAAGATTGAAATGAAAAAAAAAGACTAAATCTCATTTTAATAATACATTTTATCTAACATGATATATTCAAAATTGTATTATTTCATTGTGTAATGAATGCTAAGGGGATATTTTGCTTTCCTACTTTTAATACCAATTCTTCAAAATCGATAGCACAGTTTACACTTACAGCACAATTTAATTCAGCCAATAAATTTTTATAAATATGCTTGAATCATGTTGAAATTTCATAAAATTTTCAGTAGAAAAAATATTTAGATCTAGGGAAAGGCAGTAATGTTGGTCTTAGGTCACACGCTAAGAGAAGAGCACATATGGGAGGAATGGGGATAAGTAGGAAAACTAAAACTTGACAGTGTTTGATGTCCCCACTGCAGAGGAGATAATACAGAAATGACTCCCAAAATGTATGTGCATATGAATATATGAATATATGAATATATTAATAAAGAGAAAAAAATTTACATACACAGTTTGTTGCATACTTAAAAGATTGCCAAACTGTGCATTTAGAAGAGCATTTTAATTTAGCAACAGCATCTATGTTGACCAAACTTTTTCATCTTTTTAAAAAGAATTGAGTTTGAAACTATGACGAAAAAGAATTGTCAGTTTCAAATCTACATCTATATTTAATAATTTATTCATTCTTATTCCAGTTCAGTATTAATTTTATCTAGTTCAAAGGAATGTTATACAAAATGAAAGCCATGAATTAAAATTAAACTCACCAGTATCAAAAAAAATTCTTTATTATTTTCTTATGGCTCTTGTAGTCTATTTTGATACACAGTCAATTGTAATTAGTCTTCTTACTTATTCATGGTATAAAAATGTGAAATTATGACTATTTTTCTGTTATGAAAAATTTCATTTTTAAGTTCTTATATCTGTGTAGCTAGACCATAACAAGCTTTTCCTTTCCTTAAACCTTCAAATTTTAGCTCAGTTATATGTACTGTGAGATGATATTTTCTTTTACTGTCTCTCTGTTGAAAGTAAAATATGTAAGAATTTGAGACGTTTTATGATTGACCAAAATTAGAAGTCCAGAATCAGAATTTTTTGGCATTTTTTGGGGATTTTAGGTGATTCATTTGGAAAATTTGTTTAAATTGTTGAGAACAGTCTTCCTGTGAAATTCATTTTGTAATTGCTGAAAATGTGTGCACACATTGAACATTACATTATCCTTAAAGACATTGCTGCACAGCAATCAAGAACTTTTCAACTTGCTGTACTGCATTAAATTGCTTTTATCTTTCATCAAGGCACTTTGTTATTTCTGTCTGACTCCTCTTCTTCACTGCTCAGTTGGAATGTGTGTCTAGACATGGTTACGCATTTTTATTGTGCCTTGATTTTAAATAAAAAATTTGACATGTGTACTTTAATTAGAAAAGACTTTATTAATTATAATAATGAATATTCAACTCAATTATTAACTATTTGCACAAATCACAGCAACTCTTTTGAATGTAAGAAATGCTAAAATTGGTATATTACCATGCTTCATTGGTGTGTTGATAAAATATTCCAACTGAATCATTCTGTTGATTGATATGTTTATAGGGAACACTAGAAATGAAGGATGTGCCTCATCCATGAACCACAATACAATGATATCTAATATAATACAACTTTAAAGTACAGTATAGCACTAACAAGATAATAATGTGTTTAACAGAAAAATAATTTAAAATGCTTCAGTTTTTAAATTTGAGTTAAAATAATTGAATTACTGAGCTGCAGTAGCCAAATTCCATGTAGTCAATATGTATTAGCTACTGTATTAACTAGTGTATATCTAAGCAAACTTGTATGCGTATATATTTTTATA
This sequence comes from Castor canadensis, assembly GCF_047511655.1. Taxonomy (NCBI): domain Eukaryota; kingdom Metazoa; phylum Chordata; class Mammalia; order Rodentia; family Castoridae; genus Castor; species Castor canadensis. The sequence continues at coordinate 17,306,964 of NC_133395.1, forward strand.
AATGTATTGAAATCATCAGATTGATTTTCAACTGTGCTAAAATGCTACAAATTTTTCATGAATAAATATTCCAAACTCAATCCTTCTACAGTCATGCATTTTACTTCAAGACACCAGTTCAGAGGAGATTCCAAGATGGCAGCTAGAGGGAGGAAGCAGAAAGTGTACTTCCTAAAGTAAAATCTTGGAGAGATACTGGAGATACACCTTACAGGAAAAACCACCAAGAAAAGGCAAAACTGTGACTCCTCCACACCCCCAGCCCATGCATAGCATCCCCACTTCATGTTAAACGGAGAAACCAGGAGGGCACCCATGCTGCAACCAGATGCCAACGTCCAGACCACTTAGGAAGATGCAGAACACAAGGTGAGTTAAGCGGCATGCGGTACTCCCACAGACAACCCTGGGCCAGATCAGCATAGCCCCCTGGACAGACCAAACCACACCCAGGGAAAAAAGAAAAAAAAACTGATAAATAAGCAATAACAACAAAAAAGACACATAGCAAAGAGGTCTGGGCACCCTGAGTGCCAAAGAGGTGGGGAGGAAAAACCCTCACGGAACTGTGAATAAACAAGCCTGCTGGAGAAGGCAGGAGTGGTGGCACCTGCCCAGCAACCAGGAGTGGGAAAGCTTGTAAAAGTGGCGGTGGGAAGAAAACTCCATAGGAGAAGAGGGAAGGCCCACTTCCCATGTGAACTGAAAATAAATATGCCAGCCTGAGAAAGTGGGTGCAGTGTCACATCCCCCAGTGTGCTTGGAAAGGGGAAAGCTTGTAACAGTGGTGGTTATGCCCAGGAGAACTCTAAATAAACAAACCTGAGGGGCCAGGTGAGTGTTAAGCTCACTCCTGAGATCTGCATAAATAAAGCCTCCAGCAACAGCAGGCTGACAGCAGTGGGCAGGTTAGCCACAGCCTCAGATAGCCATTCACAGAACAGTCTCCAGACTCTTTTTTTCTCCCTACCTTCAATGAGACAACAACCGAACTACACTTGCATGCTGAAAAACTTACTAAAACTGTATTGCATTTGAATTTCGGATATTTTGTGGTGGTTTTTTTTGTTTTGTTTTGTTTTATTTTGTTTTGTTTATATTCTCCTTTGATGAGACAATGACAGAACTACTTCTGAGGCACCATCTCCAGGATTAGAGGCTGAGGGACTAACACCAAAATTATTAAGACTGAAACTTTATTGCATTTGAACTTAGAGATTTTTTAATTAATTAATTAATTAATTAATTTTATTATTTTTGAAATTTTTATTTATTTATTTATTTATTTATTTATTTATTTATTTATTTATCTCAATCCTCTCTCTGTCTCTTTAATGCCTGTTCAGCTTACTGTTGATCAGTTCACTATCTCTCCCTGTTTGTCTTTGAAAAATTTTTTGTTTGTTTGTTTGGTTTGGTTTTTTTGTTTGTGTACTTGTTTTTCACTCTTTTTTTAACTTCTTTGCTTTCCTCTCCTCTCACTCTTCCATTCTAAATATCACCATTTTTATTATTAAAAGGTAGAATTTACTTAATTGCACACAGCACAGGGACAATAACAACACCAAGGGCAATGATGGGAAGACAGAAAAAACAGGGAAACCAGTTTCCCCACAGCAAAAAATTAGTACAGGAAGCAGAGGTAAATGAAGAAAACAGAAACTCAGATCCAGACTCCAACAAAATGAAGATAAACTATGCCAAAGAAACCAATGAAGCCCACAAGAATAATCTAAAAGAAGAAATCCTACGGGTAATCAATGAGAATTTTGTAGAGATGATACTGGATAGGGTCAACCAAAATGTGCAGGAGACACTCAAGAAATTCTAAGGCAACAAAAATAGAGAATTTGAAAAAGCACAAGAAAAAATAGAAGAAATGATAGAAGCACTGTATTAACACCAAAGTGAAACAAAGAACATGACTAATAAAGAGATAAATGAACTCAGGATGAAAATAGACAACATTAAATAGGAAATGACTCAGGATATGGAAAACCTCAGAAAAAAGAACGAAACAGAACTGCCAAACAAAATGGAAGGCCAATCCAGCAGAATAGAACAAACAGAAGACAGAATCTCAGAACTCAAAGATGAAATGGTAATTAAAGGAAAAACCAAAGAACTATTAATTAAACAACTCAAAACATTTGAAAAGAAAATGCAAGAACTCACTGACTCCATCAAAGACCAAACCTGAGAATCATGGGCATTGAAGAAGGAGAATAGGTGCAAGCAAAGGGAACGTGTAATATAGTCAACAAAATAATAACAGAAAATTTCCCAAATCCACAGAAAGATATTCCCATACAGATGCAAGAGGCCTCCAAAAACACCAAGCAGACCAGATCAAAATAGAACTACCCCATGACATATCATCATTTAAACAAGTTCAGAAACTAGGGAAAGAATATTGAAGACTGTAAGAGAGAAAAAAAAAAATAACATACTCACAGCAGACTTCTCAACAGAATCATTGAGATTCTGAAGAGTGTGGAGTGAGATCTTCTGGGCACTGAATGAAAATAACTTCAACCCTAGGATACTCTACTCAGCAAAACTATTATTCAAAATAAATGGAGCAATAAAAGTCTTCCATGATAAGCAGAAACTAAAACAATATGTGACCACAAAGCCATCACTACAAAAGATTCTTCAAGGGATTGTGCACACAGAAAGTGAAACCCAACATAACCATGAAAAGACAGGCAGCACCCAACTACGGGAAAAGAAAAAGCAAGAAAGCAGAGAGTAACCTCAATTTAGGTACACACAATCAAACCTTCAAATAACTAAGACAACTAAATGACAGGAATCACCACATACCTATCAGTACTAACACTTAATGTTAATGGACTTAATTCCCCCATCAAAAGGTACCGTTTGATGAACTGGATTAAAAAGGAAGATCCAACAATTTGTTGCTTACAGGAGACCCATCTCACCAACAGAAATAAGGATAGACTTAGGATGAAAGGCTGGAAGAAGATTTATCAAGCCAGTGGCCCCTGAAAACAGGCAGGAGTAGCAATATTTATCTCTGACAAAATAGACTTCCTACATTGATCAAACAAGAAAAAGAAGGACATTCCATACTAATAAAAGGGGAAATAGACCAAAAGGAAATAACAATTATCAATCTATATGCACCCAATGTCAATGCACCCAATTTCATCAAACATACCCTGAAGGACCTAAAAGCATATATTACCTCCAACACAGTGGTCTTGGGAGACTTTAACACCCCATTATCATCAATAGATAGGTCATCCAAACAAAAAATCAATAAAGAAATCCTAGCTCTAAAATATACAATAGATCAAATGGACCTAGTTGATGTCTAAAGAACATTTCATCCAACTTCTACACAATATACATTCTTCTCAGCAGCCCATGGAACCTTCTCCAAAATAGATCATATCCTAGGGCACAAAGCAAGCCTCAGCAAATATAAAAAAATAGAAATTATACCGTGCATTCTATCTGATCACAATGCAATAAAACTAGAACTCAACAACAAAAGTAAAGACAAAAAACAGGCAAACAGCTGGAAACTGAATAACTCATTGCTTAATGAACAATGGGTCATTGATGAAATAAAAGAGGAAATTAAAAAGTTCCTGGAAGTCAATGACAATGAAAACACAACCTATTGGAACATAAGGGACACAGCAAAGGCAGTCCTGAGAGGAAAGTCTATAGTCATGCGTGCATATATTAAAAAGACTAAAAGATCCCAAATCAATGACCTAATGATACATCTCAAACTCCTAGAAAAACAAGAACAAGCAAATCCCAAAACAAATAGAAGGAGAGAAATAATAAATATAAGAGCAAAATCAATGAAATAGAAACCAAAAAAATGATACAAAGAATTAATGAAACAAAAAGTTGGTTCTTTGAAAAAATAAACAAGATTGACAGACCCCTGGCAAACCTGACTAAAATGAGGAGAGAAAAAACCCAAATTAGTAGAATCAGAAATACAAAAGGGGAGATAGCAACAAACACCATGGAAGTCCAGGAAATCATCAGAGACTACTTCAAGAACCTATATTCAATTAAATTTGAAAATCTGAAAGAAATGTACAGATTTCTAGATACATATGATCATCCAAAACTGAACCAAGAGGATATTAATAAACTAAATAGATCTATAATACAAAATGAAATTGAAGCAGTAATCAAGAGTCTCCCCAAAAAGAAAAGTCCAGGACCTGATGTAGTCTCTGCTGAATTCTATCAGACCTTTAAAGAAGAACTAATATCAACTCTCTTTAAACTGTTCCATGAAATAGAAAGGGAAGGAAAACTGCCAAACACATATTATGAAGCCAGTATTACACTTATCCCAAAACCAAGCAAAGACACCTCTAAAAAGGAGAACTACATGCCAATCTCCTTAATGAACATTGATGCAAAAATCCTCAATAAAATAATGGCAAACCAAATTCAACAACACATCAAAACAATCATTCACCATGACCAAGCAGGCTTCATCCCAGGAATGCAGGGGTGGTTCCACATACGAAAATCAATAATCGTAATAAATCATATTAACAGAAGCAAAGACAAAAACCACTTGATCATCTCAATAGATGTAGAAAGAGCCTTTGATAAGATCCAACACCATTTCATGATAAAAGCTCTAAGAATACTATGAATAGAAGGAAAGTACCTCAACATTATAAAAGCTATATATGACAAACCTACAGCCAGCATTATACTTATCAGAGAAAAACTAAAACCATTCCCTCTAAAATCAGGAACCAGACAAGGATGCCCATTATCTCCACTCCTATTCAACATAGTACTGGAATTCCTAGCCAGAGCAATAAGGCAAGAAGAAGGAATTAAAGGAATACAAATAGGTAAAGAAACTGTCAAATATCCCTATTTGCAGACCATATGATCCTATACCTTAAAGTCCCAAAAAACTCTACTCAAAAGCTCCTAGACACCATCAATAGCTACAGCAAGGCAGCAGGATATGAAATCAACATAGAAAAATCATTAGCATTTCTATACACTAACAATGAGCAAACTGAAAAAGAATGTATGAAAACAATTCCATTTACAATAGCCTCAAAAAAAATCAAATACCTAGGTGTAAACCTAACAAAAGATGTGAAAGACCTCTACAAGGAAAACTATACACTTCTGAAGAAAGAGATTGAGGAAGACTATAGAAAGTGGAGAGATCTCCCATGCTCATGGATTGGTAGAATCAACATAGTGAAAATGTCTATACTCCCCAAAGTAATCTACATATTTAATGCAATTCTCATCAACATTACAATAACATTCATTAAAGAGACTGAAAAATCTACCATTAAATTTATATGGAAACACAAGAGGCCACAAATAGCCATGGCAATGCTCAGTCAAAAGAACAATGCTGGTGGTATCACCATACCTGACTTCAAACTGTATTACAAAGCACTAACAATAAAAACAGCATGGTTCTGGCACAAAAACAGATATGAAGACCAGTGGAACAGAATAGAGGACCCAGATATGAAGCCACACAACTATAACCAATTTGTCTTTGACAAAGGCGCTAAAAATATACAATGGAGAAAAAACAGCCTCTTCAACAAAAACTGCTGGGGAAACTGGTTAGCAGTCTGCAAAAAACTGAAACTAGATCCATGTATATCACCCTATACCAATATTAATTCAAAATGGATCAAGTATCTTAATATCAGACCCCAAACTCTAAAGTTGATACAAGAAAGAGTAGGAAATACTCTGGAATTAATAGATATAGGCAATAACTTTCTCAATGGAATCTCAGCATCTCAGCAACTAAGAGATAGCATAGATAAATGGGACTTAATAAAATAAAAAGCTTCTGCTCAACAAAAGAAATGGTCTCTAAACTGAAGAGACCACCCTCAGAGTCAGAGAAAATATTTGCCAGCTACATATCAGACAAAGGACAGATAACCAAAATATATAGGGAACTTAAAAAACTAAATTCTCCCAAAATTAATGACCCAATAGAGAAATGGGCAAGTGAACTAAACAGAACTTTCTCCAAAGAAGAAATTCAAATGGCCAGAAAACACATGAAAAAATACTTACCATGTCTAGCAATATAGGAAATGCAAATTAAAACCACACTAAGATTCCACCTCACCCCTATTAGTATAGCCATCATTAGCAACACCACTAACAACAGGTGTTGGCGAGGACACAGGGAAAAAGGAACCCCTTACACTGCTGGTGGGAATGTAAACTAGTACAACCACTCTGGAAAAAAATTTGGAGGCTACTTAAAAAGCTAAACATTGATCTACCGTATAATCCAGCAATACCACTCTTGGGGATATACCCAAAAGACTGTGACACAGGTTACTCCAGAGGCACCTGCACACCCATGTTTATTGCGGCACTATTCACAATAGCCAAGTTATGGAAACAGCCAAGATGCCCCACTACTGACGAATGGATCAAGAAAATGTGGTATTTATACACAATGGAATTTTATGCAGCCATGAAGAAGAATAAAATGTTATCATTCGCAGGTAAATGGATGGAATTGGAGAACATCATTCTGAGTGAGGTTAGCCTGGCCCAGAAGACCAAAAATCATATGTTCTCCATCATATGTGTACATTAGATCAAGGGCAAACACAGCAAAGGGATTGGACTTTGATCACGTGATAAAAGTGAGAGCACACGGGAGCTATGAGGATAGTTAAGACACCTAAGAAACTAGATGGCATTTGTTGCCCTCATCACAGAGAAACTAAAGCAGATACTTTGGGGCAACTGAGGCCAATAGGAGAGGGGAACCAGGAACTAGAGACAAGAGTAGTTCAAGAAGAATTAACTTAGAAGGTAACACACATGCACAGGAAATCAATGCGAGTCAACTCCCTGTATAGCTATCCTTATTTCAACTGGCAAAAACCCTTGGTGCTTCCTATTATTGCTTACACTCTCTCTACAACAAAATTAGAAATAAGGGCAAAATAGTTTCTGCCAGGTAGCAAGGGTGTAGGGGAGGTGAGGGAAGGGGTGGGGTGTAAAAGAGGGGGTGGGAGAAGGGGGGAGAAATGACCCAAACATTGTATGCACATATGAATGAAATAAAATTTTTTTAAAAAAGACACCAGCTCATACTAACTTTGCAAACAAATAAAATTTTTAACTATTCTGTACATTTCAGAAAAGCATAATTATATTTAGAAAAACACAGCTTGTTTAAGTATTCCAAGGAACAAACTGATATCAATGAATAATATTGCATTAGAGAAAGCATTTTACCACTCATCTCTTCTACTAATATTCCTGGCAGTAGGTACATTATAATAAATAGCAAATGTTCATTACAGGATCTATAGGAAACTTTATAGGTAGAAATAAAGAGTATCTTCTTGTTCTTGAAGAACTTCATAAACAACATTGTGTCAATATAATTGAGCAATTCATTGGAGTTGGTTTTTATGGAAGAAAGACAATGAGATTGTCTGAAAGACAGAATTTATTCAACCAAGGCAACCAGGTGTTACTATTGATGCTTGCAAACATAACATATTAAACTTTTACATTTTTCTGTTTAGAAAAATATAAAATGGACAACTTAAACTTTTGCAACTGTATTTTGACAAAAGTTAAAGCCAGTCCTTCAGATCAGGAATGGCAATTTCAGCTGGGTAGTGTTTTGACAAGTGAGTTGGCACTTGGTATTGTGTTACTACAAAATTTATTAATCATAGGTTTTTATTCAAAATATTGAAACTAAAATGAAAAGCCTCACATTATTGATGGCATGCTATCTTAGGGATATACAGCAGTCTCTGGGAGTAAACATTTACTAGAACCATCTGAATGAATGTTGAAAAAAAATAACTCATGTTATAACAAAATGACAGCATACACTTATCCAGATTTTAACAAGTGTGTGGATGTTTGGCATTGTATATGAAAATTCCAGATGGTTGATGAGATTTCTCACTTTTCATTCGGATGTTTTGCCCAAGAGTTTCATTCAGTTTTAATGTTCATTCATGGAGACAATTTGTGGTAGACACATAACTTTCTGGGCTATTCTTATCTCTTACTAACAGAATGAGTCATATTTGGGCATGCCATCATTCAGCAGATAAAAATAACATTAGTACACAATTAAATTATTTGCATATTTGTATTCCTTGGTCTGGGAAAACAAAACAGACACATTTTTCTCTCCACTGTCACAGTCAACACAGAGAACTTCCGTGGCTAAATGTGTGGGGATTTTGCCCACATATCTAGCAGTTCTCCAGTGGACATCATCTAGGTGTCCCACAATTGAATTCTGCCTGACACTATCCATCTGCAGTTAGTGTCGGGTGACACATGTTCAGGACTTAGTCTTGTGACTGCCACCCAATTCAGATTCCAGTCACAAGCCTAAAATTTTGGTCTATGGTTCTACCTGATTTTAAATTGGAGGTAGCCGCAGCCCTCTTGCATTTTCATCTATATTTCTAGAAGAGCTCACAGAACTTGTGGAAAAAAAATTTTATTCATTTATTTATATTGTTGTGCTGGGCTGGGCTACATTGAGGCATTTACAAAAGTTCTTGCAATATATCAAATACATCCCACTTGAATATCACCAATTATTCATCATCGCCATTTTCCTTTGTCTCCTCCCCCCATTCCTTGAATAGTTTCAACAGGTCTCATTTTTCCATTTACATACACGTGTATACAGTTTTTGCACCGTATTTGCCCTCCTGTACCTTTTCCCTACCTCATCCCCCTCCACTAGTTCTTATACCCCAGGCAGGACCTGTTTTGCCCTCCTATTCTCAGATTTTGTAAAAGAAAAAAAATGATATTTTTGTTTATTTGAGATAGCTACACAGGGAGTTTCCTTGTGACATTTCCACATATATATGGATTATAACCAAAATTGGTTCATCTCTATTTTTCTTCTTTCTACCTTAGTGCCCTTCTTATGGTAGTTTCAGCAGGTTTAAAAAAATTCTATATTCATTCTTGTATAGTGAGTGAATCAATCATGTTCATCTTCTTAACTTCCTTCTTTATCCTCCCCCTTTCCTACATGACCTACCCTTAGCATGACCTGTTTTTCATAATATTGCTGTACTTGTGTTAGGTCTCTATTCCACACATGAGCAAAAACATGTGATCTTTGGCTTTCTGAGCCTGACTAACTTCACTTAAGATGATGTTCTTCAGTTCCATCCATTTCCCTGCAAGGAAAAAAATTTCTTTGTTCTTTGTGGCTGAATAAAATTCCATCATATACAAATGCTACATTTTCTTAATCAATTCATTAGTAGTAGGGCATCTTGGCTGTTTCTATAGATTGGCTAATGTGAGTAATGCTGCAATAAACAAGGTTATGTAGGTGTCTTTGTTATAAACTGACTTACATTCTTCCTTATATCCCTAGTAGTGGTGTTGTTGGATCATATGGCAGGTCTGTTTTTAGTTTTTTGAGGAGTCTCCATATTGTTTTCCATAGTGGTTGTACCAATTTACATTCTCAACAGCAGTGCATGAGGGTTTCTTTTTCCCTAGATCCTTACCAACATTTGTTGTTGTTTGTGTTCTTGATGATAGCTGTTCTAACAGAAGTGAGGTGGAATCTTAATGTGGTTTTGATTTGTATTTTCTTTATGACCAGGGATGTTGAGCATTTCTTCATTTGTTCTTTCAGTCATTTGGACTTCTTCCTTTAAAAAAGCTCTGCTGAGTTCATTTGCCTATTTCTTTGTTGGGTCACTGACTTTTTGGGAATTTAGTTTTTTGAGCTCCCTGTATATTCCAGTTATTAAATCCCTTGTCAGAGTATAGCTGGCAAAGATTTTCTCCCATAGTGTGGAGAGCTTCTTCAATTTTAGTGGCCATTGCTTTTGTTATGCAGAAACTTTTTAGTTTCATGTAATCCCATTTGTCAATCTTTTCTCTTAGTTGCTGATCTATTTGTGTTCAATTTAGGAAATCACTGCATATGACTATTGATTCCAGTGCATTCCCTGTTCTTTCCTACACTAGCTTCAAAGTTTCAGATCTTACACTGAGGTCCTTAATCCACTTTGAGTCGATACTTGTACAGGGTGAAAAACATGGATCTAGTTTCAGTTTTCTGCATGTAGATATCCAATTTTCCCAGTAAACTTTGTTGAAGATGCTATCTTTTCTCCATTGTCAAAAATCAGGTGGGTTTAGCTACGTGGACTCATACCTGTGCCTTCTATTCTGTTCCACCCGGTTTTGTGAGAGTATCATGCTGTTTTTATGGCTCTGAAGTATAGTTTGAAGTAGGGTATTGGGATACCTATAGTCTTGCTCTTTTTGCCCAGGATAGCTTTGGCTATTGGTAATCTTTTGTGCTTCCAAATGAACTTTACGATTGATTTTCCAAACTCTGTGATGAATTTCATTGGGATTTTGATGGCAACGTGTAGATTGTTTATGATAATACAGCCATTTTCACAATACTGATTCTATCAATCTGTGAAGCATGGGAGATCTTTCCATTTTCTGTAGTCTTCTTCAATTTCTTTCTTCAATGGTTTATACTTATAGAGGTAATTCACACCCTTTCTTAAATTTATTCCTAGGTATATTTTTTTGCCATTATAAATGGAATTATTTTCTTATATACTTTCTTACTCTGTTAATTGTTGGTGTATATAAAGACTACTGATTTTTGTAAATTGGTTTTGTATCTTACTTCTTTGCTGAAGCTGTTTAAGGTGTCTAGGAGTTTTTTGGGTCTTTTAGGTATAAAATCATGTCATCTACAAATAAGGATAGTTTGACTACTTTCTTTCTTATTTGTATTATTTTTATTTCTTCCTCCTATCTTATTGATCTGGCTAGGAATTCCAAGACTATGCTGAACAAGAGTGGATAGAGTGGATACCTTGTCTCTTTCTCAACTTTAGAGGAAATGGTTTCAATTTTTCCCTATTTAGTATAACAATGGCCATAGGCTTGACGTATATAAACTTTATTTTGTTGAAGTGTGTTCCTTCTATTCCTAGTTTCATCAGAGCTTTTATCATGAAAGGATGTTGAATTTTTGAAGGCTTTTTTTTCATCTAATGAGATGATCATGTGGTTTTTGTCTTTGCTTCTGATAATATGCTATAATTACATTTAATGATTTGTGTATGTTGAATCATCCCTGCATTCCTGGGAAGAAACCGACTTGATTATGGTGTATGATCTTTTTGATATGCTGTTGAATTTGGTTTGCCAATATTTTATTGACGAGTTTTGCATTTATGTTTATTAAAGTGTTTGGCCTATAATCCCCTCCCCCCCTTTTTGTTGTTGTGTCCTTGTCTGGTTTTGGGATAAGTGCAAGACTAACTTCATAGAATGAGTTTGGCAGTGTTCCTTCCTTTCTCTTTCATGGAAAAGCTTGAGGAGTGTTGGTATTAGTACTTTGTTAAAGGTCTGGTAGAATTCAGAGGTGAATCAGGTCCTGGGCTTTTCTTTTTAGATGACTCTGTTTCTGCTTCAATTTCACTGCTTGTTATACATTGTTTAGGTAATTAATATCCTCTTGGTTCAATTTTGGATGGTCATATCTATCTAGAAATTTGTCCATTTTTTCCAGATATTCTAATTTATTTCAATATATGTTTTAAAGTATGCCCTAATGATTTCCTGAATTTCCTTGGTGTATGTTTTTACCTCTCTTTTTTATTTTTTATTTTATCAATTTGGGTCTTTTACCTCCTCATTTTAGTCAGATTTTCTGAGTGTTATCAATCTTATTTATCTTTCCAAAGAACCAGCTGTTTATTCTGTTGATTCTTTGTATGATTCTTTTGGTCTCTATTCCATTGATTTCAGCACTTATTTTAATTATTTCTCTCTTTTTGCTAGTTTTAAATTTAGCTTATCCATGTTTTTTCTAGGAGTTTGAGATGTAGCATTAGGTCATATATTTGAGAACTTTATGTGTTTTTAATGTAAGCATTCATGGCTATAAACTTTCCCCTTACGATTGCCTTTGTTGTGTCCCATAGGTTCTGATAGGTTGTACTTTCATTCTCATTAAATTCTAGGAACTTTTTAATTCCCTCTCATTTCTTTGATGACCTGCTGGTCATGGAGCAACATGTTGTTCGGTTTCCAGTTGTTTGAGTATTTTATGTTGCTTCTTTCTGTTGAATTCTAGGTTTATTGTGTTGTGATCAGATAGTATGTGGGGGGTTATTTCAGTTTTCTTATATTTGTTAAGACTTCCTTTATGACCTAAAATATGGTCTATTTTGGAGAAACTTTCATGGGCTGCTGAGAAGAACATCTATTGTGCTACTGCAGGATGGAATACTCTGTAGAGATCTGCCAGGTTCATTTGATGTAGTCTATTAGTGATAAAGGTGTATTGAAGTCTCCCACAACTACTGTGTTAAGGTCTATTTGCTTTTAAGTCCAGTATTGTATGTCTGATGAAGTTAAATGCACCAGTTTTGGTGCATTTAAGTTAACATTTGTTATTTCCTGTTCATGTATTACTCATTTTATTAGTGTGATGTGACCTTCTTTATCTCTTCTGACTAATTTAGGTTTGAAGTCTACTTTATCTGCTATTTCTGCCTGTTTTGGGGACCATTAGTTGGTAAATCTTCTTCCAACCTTTCACCCTAAGTCAATGTTTGTTTCTGTAATATAGATTTTTTTTGTAATTCAGTTTGCCAATCAGTGTCTTTTAATTGGTAACTTGAGGCCATCAATATTCTTTGTTAATATTGAGAAGTATGTGGAGATTGCTGCCAATAAGTTGTGTTTGTTTTGTAAGGGTTTGTGTGTGTGTAACTAATTCAGTGCTACTGTCTGATTACTTGCCTGTTTTTATCTAGAGATTTAATATTTCCCATGTTTTCATGGCTATGGTTGTTTTCATCTCCTGTGTGTAGGATTCCTTTCAGAATCTTCTGTAGTGGTGGTTTGGTGGTTGTGTTTTCTTTTAGTTTCTGTTTATTATGGAAGATTTTTATTCTTCCTCCACTTTGAATGATAGCTTTGCTGGGTAGCATATCCTAGGACTGAAATTATTTTCTTTCAGTGTTCAAAATACCCCACTCCATGACTTTTTTGCTTTTAAGGTTTCTGTTGAGAAATCTGCTATTATTTTCACAGGTTTACCTTTATATGTTATTTTATTTTTCTCTCTTATGACCTTCTATATTCTTTACTCATTCTCTGTGCCAATTGTTTCAAGTATAATATGCTGTGGTGATGTTCTATTTTGGTCAGATCTGTTTGGTGTCCTGGAGGCTTCCAGTACCTGAATGGGCATCTCTTTCTAGAGATTTGGGAAATTTTCTGTTATGATTTTGTTGAACATATTACATATACTTTTGGCTTGCACCTCCTCTTCTTTGATGCTTATGATTCACAAGTTTGGTCTTTTGATGGAATAACAGAATTCTTGCATATTCTTTTCATAGCTCTTGAATTTTTTGTCTAAGAATTCTTCTGTTTTTTCATTAATATATATTTGTCTTTGAGCCCTGAAATTCTGTCTGCGATTTATTCTAGTCTGAGGGAGTGGCTTTCAAATGTATTTTTTATTTGAATTAAGGAAATTTTTATTTTCAGGATTTCTGTTTGATTCTTTTTCTCTGGGACTTTCCATATCTTTGCTAAACTGCTCATTGATATCTTGTGCTGTCTTTTTTATTTCATTTATCTCTTTTTTTCATCATCTCCCTGTTTCATTTTGGAGTGTTGAAATTCTCTCTGAGTTGATTTAGTTGTTTCTGAGTCTTCTCAAGTTTTTTATTCATGTTCTCTTGGTATTCATTGAATTGTTTTTGTCCTCTTTAAGCTCACTGAACATTCTTGCCATTGTTCTTTTGAGGTCAGCAACTGGGGATTCACCCCTTTCACTTTCCACCAAATCCTTTATTATGTTATTGTTAGTCTTTTGAGGAGTTGCATTTCTCTGTCTTCTTTTTCTCCCAAAGCATTTAGTGCTTTGCTCCTGTGTTGTTGATTAGTTAGTTGGGGGTTTAATAACCTGTCATCTTTCTCTTGTCTTAATTTCTAGACTCTGACTAGGTTAGTTTTGCTAGGTTGTTGTAATATTTCTGCTTCCTGACCTAGAGGTGTAACTTACCAATAATGAATTCATAGATTCTGTGCCAAACCAGTTATTTACTAACATATAAAAAGCTGCTTAGCAATCTTATCTATAAACAATGGGTATTGGGGAGATAAAAGTTGTTTGTATAGAGATCGATACTGTCAGTTTCAGTTCACTACCAGTTTCTCCAAGGTGGTCAAATGTGTTGTTGTTTTTACCAGACTGTGACCAGGTCATTCCGCATCCACACAGGCTGGGTCAGCTCAATCTTCCAATCCAACCCCACTAGGCAGAAGTGAAAATTTACCTTCATTTATTAGGCCACCAGTTTTATCTAAGAGGGGTACAATTTGCCCACCAGCTGTGCTGGACTGGTTCCCTCCAGAGCAGATGATGAGCTGCACTTACCTGGTAGGGTTGCAGTTTCACTTGGTAGAATCAGGTGAGCTGTAGGACAATACAGGCAGGCAGGAGTCCAGGGGTTTTTGTCTGCAAATAAGGGTGGGTCCAGAATGTCCCAGACGCTTGCAGCACTCATTCTGCAGTTCTCTGTATTGCATTTTTTTTTCTATTTCAAGAAAGGAGAAAAGAAGCCATAAAGGGGGGCAGGGAACAGCTTTCCAGCCGAAGGGCAGGCAACTGCTATTTTGCACCACTCAGACTTCTGGGGCTGTTATGTGCTATAAAAATTTAATTTAAAGGTTGGATTGTTGTACATTATGTGTACTCTATGTATTGGTGGTATCTTAGTTGGCAAAAAAAGTCAGGATACCTGATCTTTGAAACAATGAATCTAAAGAATTTTTCAGGAATCATAGAACTCAGGGTTCCAGGGTCTGTTGGCTATCTGCCACCTTAGTCTTCTCCTGAAACACTTTTCTTGGTCTCTCCGTTTCTCATAAATGATTAAAAAGTATATAGATTAACAACCACATGTAACAGGTGTACAGGGAAAGGTAAGAGGAAAGGGGTGCACAGTTTCCATACTTTCTCTGGGTGCACTTCAGGCACTGATGGGTTCAGGAATCTTAAAACTCTCTGAACTATGTCTGTTATTTTGGGGTTTCATTGTGACTTTGTTTATTGGCACTTGGTGATCAAATAAACATTTGGTTCCTATCTTCTCCCAGGAGCTTGGGAGCATTCTTCTAATCACAGTTTGGTCTTCCTGGGACTATCCCCTAATCTGAAGCTATCCAGGAGATTCTAGCCACAAGTCCTCTGTTATCTCCTGTCACTCTGGTGAGTTTAAGGGTTTTCAGAGCTGTAAACCAGAAACCAGTTGTCAAGAACAAATATATGTTTCCTTTCTATTCTTTTGAGATAGGATCTCACTATGTTGCCCAAGCTAGCCTTGAACTCCTGGTCTCAAACAATCCTTCCACAGCAGCCTCCTGAGTACCCGGGTCTACAGGTGCACATCATCACCCAGATTATATTTCTTATTATATCACAATATTACACCTTGTAATCACTCTAAACTCAACTTTGTGATTAACAATGATCTCAAAATACAAATTAACTCTATTTCAAGTAATATTCAGAGTCTAAAACATGGTGGCTACTTGATGGTTGTTTAATACATGTACAAATAACAAAAAATTAAAGACATTCTCTTTTTTATATTCAGATGAGTAAGGTTTATTCAACCTTAGAAAATTTGTTCATGACAATGATATAAAGAGAAAAACATTTAAAATTTTATAACTTAGAATGAAAAGTCAATGTTAGTTTTAATGAAAAATAACTACAGCAATTAAGATCTGAAAATCATACGCTAAATGAAGAAAACATAAAAACAGACAATAATATGTATGAGGGAAATCTAAATATTTGAAAAACTATGTCATGTGCATGAGTGTTATTTAGCCTGATAAGCATGACTTGTCTCTGACCATGCTAAATAATCAACTTTCCTGTCTGCTTTGTGCTGTGCTGTGGGATTGTAGACATGACATGAAATACAACAATCTGAGAGTATTCTATTTTACTTTCTTGAGTGATGGTTGACAGCAATTGGATTGGGATTTCTTTTACACTCGAAGCAAAATGCTAACAATTCATAAAAACTGCTTTTCATGGGAGTAAAAGTGATGTCAAAAGCTTTTAAACTGTGAATGTTTTAATAAAAATAATTTAAAAAATTCAAGTGTGTTTGTGTAGAAATGCTGAACTAGGTTCCATGTGAATTGGGAAATAGGGTCCCAGGAATGGTAGATGTTTCTAAATATCCATTTCTTTGTCATTTCTTGTACAGATTTGGGAGGTACCAACATCATTTTGAAAACACACAACTTGTGTTGATCAAATGCATGTGAAGATTCCGTAAACAACCCCCATTACAGTTTGGACCTGGAATGACCCTGAAAGTCATGATCCTCACATTGTGGTTCTTAGGCAGGTGTTAGAAACTTTAGGAGGTGGGGCCTTGCTGGAGGAAGTGAGTCACTGCAATGTTGACTTTGAAGGGTATATTGGGATCCTAGCCCTTTCCTCTCTGTCGCTGACTCTGTATCTGTCTCTGTCTCTCTCTTTCTGTTTCCTGGCTCCCATGAGGTAAGTGACCTTCTCCACCAGTCACTCCCACGGCTGCCATGATATTTTGCTTTGCCTCAGACCTACAAGCAATACAGCCAGCCGACTAGGGACTGTAATCTCTGAAACCATAAGCCAAAATAAATCTTTCACCCTTTAAATTTTCTCAGGTGTGTTGTCACAGGGATGGAAAGCTGACACACCTCCATTCAGTTATAAGATATCTGTCATTAACACAAAGATTATACAACTTTCTGAACTAGTGGTTTCACCTAATTTCCCTTAGACTAATTCTATGTTGACAAGTGGGAGAAATGTACAGTTCATTCGTCACTACCACTTCTGTTTAAATAGCTTGTACATGCTCATTTGTAAGCATCAACTTTCAGCAGAATAGTAGCCAATGGCAAGCAGCTGATAGGCAGTTTTTCCCAGCCAAAGGAAAACTCTGAGACCTACTCATAGCAATTAGCTCTTATTGGATGCTTTGTTACTAACCCTACACTTCTGTGTTTTGTAAAAGACTCATTGATATCTCTTGATAGCTCCCAAGGTTTAGCATTGCCCTATCAGCAGTGAAGAATCCCACATTTCAATTATTTTGGCTGTAAACTCATCACATATGTTTTTGGCATTGTTAGCTGAAGACAGGAAAAAGTACAGATTGGACTGCAATTCAATCAATACTGTTGAAAGGGGTAGTGTGTGGCCTCTTATTGAGACCATCAACATCACTGATTTTCTTGTCTTTGGGTGGAGTAGCCAATGTAGACTACTATTTAAAGATATTTAATCAATATTCATCCTAAAAAATCAATGTTTTCAATATTAAATGGAAGCTGAATGTACTTAATTTTAAAACAAAAAAAGTAGAATGCAGTAACACAATCCTTAGAGGATCAAGAATGTAAAAAAATATACCCCTGGTATTTGCTAACAGCAAGAAGAAAAATATGTGAAATAATGCAACTTACAAATTTCAACTAGGTCCATTAAAAGTGATTAGGTTTGGGTGTAGTAGTCAAGAAAATGGCATGTTCAAATTGGTTTATTACTATTAACAATTGTTAAGTTAAAAAAAACTGTTATACTAGTAAATTCTAAAACTTTTCATTTTCCAAAACTGGGTTTAATAATCACAATAAACAGCCACTAAATCATCTTAGCCAGAGATACAAAAATCAGCACACCTCCTCCCTCTTCTTTACTCCAAACCACATACAGTGTGACACTAAATTTTTTCATGCTTGCCTCTTCAATAGTTCAATGTCATAGTCCATTCAGGCTGTTATAACAAAACACCCCAAACTTGGTAGCCCACAAACAACAGAAATTCATATTATACAGTTCTGGAGTCTGGAAGTATAAGACCAAGGTGCTGTTGTTTGTATTCTGGACTGCTTTCTGGTCCTAAGTGGCTCCTTCTTGCTGTGTCCTCACATGGCGGAAGGGGTAAGGCTTATTATAAGGCCACAAATTCCATTCAGAAAGGCTCCACACTCATGATCTAATCACCTCTCAAAATCCAATCACAAATGTGTTATATTTCAACATATTAATTTTGGGGAAACACAAACATTCAGACTGCAGCATTCATATACTTGTTTTCCTCTAACCATTTCTACTTTGCTGAATTCAAGCTCAACTTCTACTTAAAAAACTCCAGTTAGTAATCTGCAGTTGACATCCTTATTCTCCTCACTTGATCTTCATGTACTGTTCTTCCTCTAAGACATTTTCATTCAGTTTTGTCATAGTCTTAACCAAGAGTACCGTGCATAAATTTTTTTTCATCATTTTTTTCTCTGACCACTTTTTCAACCTTACCACTTGTTTTTCTTCTCTACTCCTATCCATCCAACATCAACATTTCTCAGTCTTTCTGTGACCTTTTAAGTATTAGAAGAACTTGACATTTCCCTCTGCATGGCATGCCTTTCATAGTCTGTGTTCAGGCTACTCTTCTTGGGTAGACTTATTATTCCAGCCTGTTTACCTGGTGAATCTATACTCTCAGATCACCTTACTTAGACTACCATTCTGTATTCCCTGCTACTTCACAGGACCAATTATATTCCTCTCCTATGCATTCTGTTCTACTTTGCAATAATTTTCTGCACTTACTTATTTTAGTTTCTGTCCCATACATTCATCAGACACACACACACACACACACACACACATACACATACACACACATATGTGTGTTGGGTGTAGCATGAGTAATCTAAAGAGATTGCTGAAGAGTTAGGCAGAAATCAGGTCATTGGTGATATTGTTTATGTTGATAATTATACAAATTTATTTCTTTAGGGTATATGGAGGATTTTCCAAGATTGTGAATTGTATTGTACAAAATCTTTTAGAAACATCAATATGGTGGATATATTTGAAGTGGTCATGTTCAGGAGGGGGAAACAAATTGATGCCAAGACATTAGGCAAGATAAGAAGCAAATTGATCAGTTGGTTGCTCAATGCAGAGTTCCAGATGAAAGGTAATTATGCTTTAGATAGGGGAATGGTAAATGAAATGGACAAGAAAGAGCATAAAATAGATGATTAAGTCATTGAAAATGTATGCCCAGGTATGTACTATGTTATAGAAAATGGAGATAGGGGAATCTATAATAGTTCTCAGATTTCTAGTTTAGGCTACTGGAGAAAAGAAGGCCTTTATATAAGACTGGAAATAAGAGAGAAATGAAATCTCTGTGACAACCAACTGGACATATCTAGTAGACAGTCAAGAATGATTGTTCAGAGATCATGAGAGAGAGCTGAGGTACAGCAGAAGAATGAGTATACCCATTCCCCCAGTGTGGGAAGAATGTCCCACACTGCTTGGGGACAACTTAAAATGTGAAAGGGAAGAGGGATGGGAAAAGAAAGTTGAAAAATATACTTAAGACAATGAAAAGAGAGATTCAGGTGAAAACTGAGAAGTTTCTCTTTCCTTGAAGTTCAATAATCAAAAAGATATTGGTTTTAATAACCAGAAGAAGAAATATTTTTAACAAATGTGTGGTCTGCAACCAGAAAATGCACAGCTATAAAGAAAAAAAGAAAAGAAAAGACATTGAAAACTGTCACTTCGGATTTGGCTATTAGGATCTCAGAGATTTTAGAGAGTAGTTTTGAGGGAGTGTTTGGGATCTTCATTTAAGGGACCGATATTCAAATAAATGTCTTGTAACAAAGAGAAAGGACAGAGAAATGAGGTGATGGTGAAGGATTTAAGGTGTATTGATGGAGAAATATGGAAGGTTGAGTGAGAGATTTTCTTTTCTTAACCACAGAATTACTTTTCCTTTTTAGTAATCTGACTGCTGCTTCTCTTATCTAATTTTCTGATCTTTTTTCCTAAAGGTATGACATATTATTTTCATGTGTCATCTAATTTTTTTCTCTACTAGCTCTTTTTTCAGAAGCTTTGCTGTACCCTGGGCTTTTCTTAATATTAACTTCTATTTTTTTCGTTGGTACTATGGTTTTGAATTTAGGGCCTTGTGCCCACTTGAGTCATGTTACCAACCCTTTATGCTTTTTTGGTTTGTTTGTTTGTTTTTTTGTTTTTGAGATAGGATCATGCATTTATGCCCAGGTTGACCTGGACTGCAATTCTCTTTTGCGCTGACAAGTACAAGGCACACATTTTTATTGGTTAAGATGGGGTCTCATGAACTTTTTTTCTGGACTAGCCTAGAATACAAGCCTTCTGGTCTCCACCTCTGAGTAGCTAAGAATACAAGCTGGAGCAACTGGGTCCAGCCTCAATATTAACTTGTATTTGAAACATTTTTAAAATCTCTTCTATTTTATAGTATGAATATCTACACTTGTTTAACATTTTGGTGGTACTAATTTTGCTGTTATGAAATGTAACTCACCATTTTCCCAAGATCCTTGATCCACCACACATATTACTTTCTTAGGTTTTGAATAGTAACTGTTCATTCATGTCCGGTCACTGGAAATCCTTGTTCTTTACAATGCCGTGTTCATCTGTCCCATTCTTTTTTTTCCATTGTAACTATCCAATTTAGTTTCTTCTTTTCCTTGCTGTGATATTTCCCTGACAACAACCTCAAAAAAAGAGAAAGATTTGCACACTTCTAAATCATATTTTGAGTGTACCTCTTCCTTATCATAAATCCTTGAATGGTTTACTATCTATACTACTGTACATGTTAAGGTTGACCTTCCAAAAAGCTAACTAAATTCAACGATGGAAAAGAGTTTCATAGGCAACATAATGAAGAATTTCATCATATTAAGAGAGAATTGTTTGATGTGGCATCAGAGTTAAAGTTGAGGTCAATAAAAATGGTGGCTAAGGTAGGAAATGAGATCTTGTAAGCTCCGTAACTCCAGAAACCTCCTTGAAACACTGGGGCCATACCTGGGCAATTCTGATTGCTCCTAGCCAAAATAATAACCACCATCATGTTAGGTGCAGACAAAATTCAAAGGCTGACTCTTAAATCAGCCTTTAATTGTAGCTAAGAGCCACAAAAATCCAGCCCAGCATAGCCAGCAAGACTTTTCCAGCTCTGGCCCTGGGAGAAAAGCCCCTGGCTGCTTTTCTTTTCTTTTCTTTTCATTCTTCTTCTAACAAGCAGAAGACAGAGTATCAATCAGAATGAAACCCTGTGACATCCTGGACCCCTAGCTCATGGAAAGCCTCCCTACTCTGCATCAAATGATGCCATTTCTCCCTGACAGTTGGCTCCAAAGCTGCCTGTGTGAAACTGCAGAAGAGACAGGTGAGCATGAGTGGCTCCCCTACCCATCTGCCCACCCTGGGAAAATAATCTAGCTCAGACTCTGGACAGACTGAACCCCGCCAGCAAAACTGAAAGCCATAAACAGTGAACTGTAATCTAACACTGACATTGGGGGAGGGGGTGCACTGAACCTGCCCTGGGGAATGAGATGGGACATACAGCTGATTTCTCACTGTTGAACTGTAAGGGGTGTGGCAAGGAACTGAATTCTCAGTACCAAACTCTCAGTGATGTGCCATAAAGCAGCAAAGGCTGAGCTGGGACCAGGTGGACAAACCAACCACCTAGAGGAGCCGTGGGCACCCAAGAGATTGGGAGAGGCATAAAGGCTAAGAGAGGAAGCAGAGCGACAAACTAACCACCCAAAGCAGGGCAGGAGGTGGATTCCAGAGCCAATCTCTGGGACAGAGGGCAGCATTCAAACTGAATTGCCCCACCTTGCTGGGGGAAGAGCTGACCAAATAGAGCTGCAGCTGAAGAACAAGCTGCTGCCTAATGAAAACAGCTCTGACCACCCTGCATGAGCTGGCAGTCTTACCTTACCTCACAACTCCAAGTAACCTTGTGGATAGAAGATGCAAATACCACTCACAAGCCAGTCACCTGGTGAGAGCACATCAGAGTTCTGCTGGAACACCAATAACAGGATTGGACACAGAAGGAATAACTCCAGAACTTTTATTAATAGACTTAACTGAACCAGGTTCCTGAACCTGTTTTGATTTTTTATTATTGTGTTTTTCTTTTTCTTTTTTTTAATTCATATATTATTGACTCCATAATCACTATTCTCTTATCCCTATTATCATCCTCTTCACTATCCCTCCTTCTCCTGTACTACAATCCATTGTTCTCTCTCCCAACTACTCTTCCTGCCCCTTCTCTTCCACTCTTTCCCTTGTCTTCACCTCCCCTCCCATCCTCCTGCAACCTGTCACCACACTACACTTCCCTGCTACACACTCACCACCTGCTGACTAGCCTAATCTACCAACTGCATACTCCTCAAGACCCCTGCAATCCCTGACAAAAACACTCTCCACTACAACAAACACACAACAGGGCCACAAAACCCAGCAATCCCAATAACTCTTAACCCACCCATGCACTCCTTTTCTCACCCTTTTTTTAGTGCCACCTTCACCAATTCCCCATAATCTATAACTAGCCTAATAACCATTAACCCCCCCCAATTCCAACAGTTTATAGATATTATCATTGAGAGGTTTTATATAGAACACATTAACAACTGGTCTGGCATTGAACCTGTGAACTTGTTAATGCTAAATTACACCCCCCATGTCAACCAAGCTAAAAACCAAGTCAACCAGAATACACAAATTAAATCAAGGAAAGAAATTGGGCAATCAAATCCACCAACTAGCCTACCAAAAATATAGTGGCACAGCACAGAGTGGAGCCATGGGAAGAAGAAGAAGGGACAGAAACCACTCTCTACAAAACAAAACAAAACAAAACAAAATTCAATACAGGATTCATTGGGAAATGAAGAAAATTAATACCCATTTCCTGACCTCAAAAAAAACAACAATAAATGTAACTATACACATAATGAAATTGAAGCAGCAATAAAGAGTCTCCTAAAAAAGTCCAGGGCCTGATGGATTCTCAGGTAAGTTCTACCAGACCTTCAAAGAAGAACTAATACCAACACTCATTAAACTTTTCCATGAAATAGAAAGGGAATGAACACTGCCCAATTCATTCTATGAAACCAGTATTACACTCTTCACAGAAAAGGACACATCCAAAAAGCAGAACCACAGGCCAATCTCCTTAATGAACATCAATGCAAAAATCCTCAATAAAATAATGGGAAACTGAATACAACAACATATCAGAAAGATCACTCACCATGATCAAGTTGGCTTCATCTTAGGGATGCAGTGATGGTTTAATATATGCAAATCAATAAATGTAATATAGCACAAAAATAGAAGCAAAGACAAAAACCACATGATCATCTAATAGATGCAGAAAAAGCCTTTGATAAGATTCAACACCACTTTATGATAAAAGCTCAAAGAAAACTAGGAATAGAAGGAATGTACCTTAACATTGTAAAGGCTGTATATGACAGACCTACAGTCAACATCATACTTAATGGGGAAAAACTGAAACCATTTCCCCTAAAATCAGGAACAAGACAAGGTTCCCACGTCCCCACTCCCATTCATCATAGTCCTGGAATTCCTAGCCAAAGCAATTAGGCAAGAAGACAAAATAAAAGGAATACAAATTGGTAAAGAAACAATCAAAATACCCCTGTTTGCAAATGACATGACCCTATACCTCAAAGACCCAAAACTCCACTCAAAAACTTCTAGACACCATAAACAGCTTCAGCAATGTAGCAGGATACAAAAATCAACTAACAAAAACCAGTAGTCTTTCTATACACCAAAAATGAACAAGTTGAGAAAGAATACAGGAAAACAATTTCATTTATAATAGCCTCAAAAAAATTAAATACCTAGAAGTAACTTAATGAAGGAC
The DNA here is from genome assembly GCF_047511655.1 of Castor canadensis. Lineage (NCBI taxonomy): Eukaryota > Metazoa > Chordata > Mammalia > Rodentia > Castoridae > Castor > Castor canadensis. The sequence goes on from NC_133395.1 coordinate 17,330,882, forward strand.
ATAAATGACCTCTTTAGGAGAACTGCAAACCACTGAAGAAAGAGATCAAGGAAGAATACAGAAGATGGAAAGATCTCCCATGCTCATGGATTGGTAGAATCAACATAGTAAAAATGGCTATACTACCAAAAGCAATCTACATGTTCAACACAATACCAATCAAAATTCCAATGAAAAGTCATCACAGAAATTGAAAAATCTACCATAAAGATCATTTGGAAACACAAGAGACTGCGAATAGACAAGGCAATTGTGAGCAAAACAAGCAATGCTGGAGGTATTACAATACCTGACTTCAAACTATACTACAGAGCCATAGCAATAAAAACAGCATGGTACTGGAACAAAAACAGATATGAAGACCAGGTGGATCAAAATAGAGGACCCAGATATGAACCTACACAGGTATGCCCACCTTATTTTTGACCAAGTCACCAAAAACATAAGATGGAGAAAAGACAGCTTCTTTAATAAATGTTCCTGGGAAAAGTGGCTATCTGCCTGCAGAAAACTGAAACTAGATCAATGCCTGTCACCCTGTACTAGTATCAACTCAAAGTTGATTAAGGACCTTAATTTCAGACCTGAAACCTTGTAGTTAGTAAACAAAAGAGCAGGGAATACTCTGGAAACAATGGGAATAAGCAAGGACTTCCTCAGTAGGACTAGTTGGACTCCATCAGCCCAGCAACTAAGAGAAAGAATAGACAAATGGGACTACATGTAATTAAAAAGCTTATGGTCTCTAAATTGAAGAGACCACTCACAGAGTGGGAGAAAATATTTGCTAGCTTTACATCATAGGAAGTACTGATAACCAGAATATACAGGAAGCTCAAAAAACTAAACTTCCCCCAAATCAATGAACCAATAAAGAAGGGGGCAACTGAACTAAAGAGAAATTTTTCTAAGGAAGAAATTCAAATGGCCAAAAAACACACAAAAAATGATCGCCATCCCTGGACATAAAGGAAATGCAAATCAAAACCACACTAAGATTCCACCTCACCCCTATTAGAATAGCAACTATCAAGAACACTAACAATAAATGTTGGTGAGGATGTGGGAAAAAAGACCCTTCATATATTGCTGGTGGGAATGCAGGCTAGTACAACCATTTTGGAAAACAGTATGGAGGCTCCTTAAGAAACTAAACATAGATCTGCCATTGATTCAACAATACCAGTCCTAGAAATATACCCAAAAGAGTGTAACTTAGGTTATTACAAAGGCACCTGAACACCCATGTTTATTGCAGCACTATTTACAATAGCCAAGCTATGGAAATAGCCAAAATGCCTCACAACTGACAAATGGATCAAGAAAGTGTGGAATTTATACACAATGGAATTTTACCTGGCCACAAAGAAGAATGAAATTTTGTCATTCACAAGTAAATGGATGGAACTTGAGAACATCATCTTAAGCAAAGTTAGCCAGGCTCAGAAGGCCAAAAATCACATGTTCTCCCTCATATGTGGATTATAGACCCAAAACAACTGCAATAATATTATTGGACATAGGTCACACACTAAAGGGAAGAACAGGAATGCGAGAAAAAGGGAAAGGAAAGGAAACCTAAAACTTTAATATGGTTGATGTGCTCCCTGTCGAGGAGCAAATGAAGTAATCTTAAATTGGCAGAGGTCACTATGGGAAGGGGACCAGGAAGTAGCGAAGAGGTCTGGTAGAGATGAATCAATGTGGGTTGTAATACACAGGTGCATGGAAGCAACGCTAGGAATCTCTCTGTATAGCTATCTTTATCCCAAACTAGTAAAAATGATGTCTTTCTTATTATCTCTTATGTTTCCTCTTCAACTAAATCGGAGAATAGTGGGGAACAGGTTCTGCTGGAAGTGGGCGGTTGGGGGTTGCAATAGACAATGTATACACATGTAAGTAAATGTATAAATGATAAAATAATAGGAGAAAAAAAAAGAATATTGAATTCTGTCCCACAACAGCAATGTTCTTCATAGTGCTAAAATTTGCCAATAGAAAGCAAGAGAATAAAGAACTGAATGGTACGGCTTGAGTAGCTTGCAATATTTTGGGAATCAACTGGAGTTTAAATAAATTCTGGGATTGTCATTTAAAAAAAGAACTAAAGGTGAATTGCTAGTGTCATCACAGGATCTTTCACCATCTTTGTTTGGGAGACAATTAACTTAAAGTTTGGAGTCATCTGTATGTTATGCACTCCGAAGCTTGGTAGTATTTCCTCTCACTTTTTTTGATAAACAAATGCAATTTTTCTCTAAGAGAATGACAGCTCTCTTAAGGGGAAGGAACACTACTTGAAAATAAGGATAACTGAAGAGATATGTGTTGAATAAATGAGTGAAAGGATAGAAGCTTAACTAATAAGCCTTTGGTTGACTGCAATAGTAATTGAGAATTAGCAAAAAGACCCAAAACAATGTCCAATGTTTAGAGAATTAAAGGAACAGCCATTTCTGCTGTCTCCTATTGGTCATTTCCTCCTGTGTTTCTTTGGTGACAGGTACTTAAAGTTATTTCATGTGACCTTGACAACCAATAAGAGTCAAATATCATTATCTTCATTTATAAGTAAAGGAAATCAGGCTCAGAAGAGTCAAAAAATTGTTCAGAATCTCACATCATAATAGCAGATCTCCAGAGCTCATGCTCTTGCCAGTCCGTATTTACAGACTGGCCACACCCATCTAAAGTCCTTTTCTTAACACCCCTTGTGGCTTCAGCCCTTCAGCCCTTTTTACCTGCTTTTATCTTGCTTTCTCGGTCAGGTCTTATCTTCCTCACTCCTTAGCACTTTTGTAAAATGATTAGTTTTGTTCCAGTGCAATTTCCTAGCCTTCCCACTACTGACATTGTGAGTTAGCTATTTCTTTGTTGTTGGGGTCAGTCCTATGCATGGTAAGATGTTCAGCAGTGTTACTCAACCCTTAGGCACTAGGAGCAGTTCTCCTCCCACTTGTGACAATCAAAAAATGTTTCCAGGCCTTCCTAAACATCCTACGAAGTGCAAAATCACCCCTAGTTGAGGCATCCTGTTCTAGTCTTTCCATTTCTACATAGATAATTTTATTTTTAATTGTCATTTGGTAATTGTATGTATTTATGGGGTATTTCATACATGTATGCTATGTGCAATGACCAGATTAAGAAAATTGGCTTATCTGTCACCTCAATCATTTATCATTTTAGGGACTGTGACATTGGTAATTCTCTCTACTGATTATTTTGAAATGTGTAATTAATTGTTGTCAACCACACAGGACATTAGAAGTTATTTCTCCTATCCAACTGCATCCTGTACCTGTTAACCATTCTCTCTCAATCCTCCTCCTTCTCTGACATGTTGTTTCCCTAATCTCTCAGAGATTTCCTTGAAAGAAAAATAGCCTTTATTGGTAATGTCTTTACTTGCAATTAAACATACACTTCATCGAGTCCTCTCTTCCTTAGTTTTATTTCTATTGGAAAGCTACTTAGCTTTCCATGTATATAATTCTTCAACTTCTCCAAATTTCCTTTAACAGATATGTAGTCTTTGCTAAATCTTAGAACCATCCTTGAGTTCTCCAGAAAGATAGTTAAATAGTTGATGATTTGGTTATTTTGTGGCATGAAGACTTGAATTAACTTACGCTGTGAGGTGGTTTGAAACATCTCAGCAGCAGCTCCAGTCACAGGTGTCAGGTCACATGGGAGGATAATGGCGGGTATCCTCCACTGCATACTTTCTATTCCTTCAAGATAATCTCTCAAGCAACAAAAATGTGGGTTTCTCGCCAGGCATTTTGCCTCAACCTTGTAATCCTAGCTACTTGGGAAGTGGAGATTAGAATTGCAGTTTGAGGCCAGTCTGTGTAAAAAGTTCATGAGACCCCATTTCAACTAATGGCTGTGCATAGTGATGAATATCTGTCATCCCAGCTAATCAGGGAAGCATACATTGGAGGGTCAAGATCAAAAAGGGAGATACTATGTAAAAAATAAGTCACATGAAAATGGCTGATAGGATGGCTCAAGGGAATAGAGCCCCTGTCTGCAAACACAAGATCTTGAGTTCAAATTCTAATATTGCCAAAAAAAAAAAAAGGAAGTGGGTTTCTACATGGTTTCTTTGTGATATTGGAAAAGTCAAGAGGTGAATAAATAAATCATGAGCTATTTAGTGTTTATACCCTAGAACAAGAACTAAGTTACTCTTTGCCAGAGAAAGGTATAGAAAAGACTTCCTAAATCTTCAACCTCTTTACCTAAAAAGTGGAGAAGGCATTAACCTTCTAGAATTTCCATAGGTGTGAAAAACAAGCAGATTTAACATTTTTTTAGGTGCTCAAGCCTGTAATCTACTGGAGGAATCTTGGGTTTAGGTAGTAACTATGATTTCACAGCCTCATGTGGTCACTGTAAATATTGTGAATGTGTTGAAAACTCCCTGTATGATCTTCATTTTATTTCAAAAAATGTAATTGTAGTGAAAGATATATGACACAGCACTTACTATCCTAATCATTTTGAAGTGTGCAGCTCAGTCATTCCAAATGCCATCAGCCCTCCAAGACCATGGGACCCACATCCTTGCATTCAACCAAATCTGGGTCAAAAATATTTGAGGAAAAACTTGCATCTGTACTGATGCAAGCTTTTTTGTCTTGCCAGCATTCCCCAAATAATATAGCAACTATTTACATAGCAGTTACGTTTTGTTAAGTTTCAGAGTCATTCAGAGATGATTTACAGGATACTGAAGGTATGCATAGGTTTTATGCAAATACTGGGTCATTTTATATTAGAAACTTGAGCATCTGTGGACTTTGGTATCTGAAAAGGGTTCTGAAACTAATCCCTTGCAGATACTAATCAATCTCAAGAATCATTTTGATATTGCAAAACTGAAAGTCTCTTCCCATTTCACAACTCTCCTGAAAGTCTACACCACTTTACTTTCTAGTTCTAAGAACCTGGGTACCTCATGGAAGTTAGATTGCACTTAAAGTACTTGCGTTTTTGTGAGTGGCTTATTTCCCTTACTGTTTTCCATGTTCATCCATGTTCTAGTATGATATGATCATTCTTTTTAAGGCTGAATAAAGTTCCACTGTGTAGATATGCCACATTTTGTTTGTTTACTCTACCATCAGTGACTACTTGGGTTATTTCCACTTTTTGGCTTAGTGAATAATGCTATGAATATGGGTATAAAGTATCTCTTTGAGATCCTGTCTACAACTCTCTTATGATATCACTGTATCATATGGTAATCCTATTTTTAACTTCTTGAGAAATGCCATTCTACTTTCTGTCACAGCTGTGCCATTTTATGCTCCAACCAACAGTGCCCAAAGGTTTCAGTTTTGACACATGCTTGTCAATCCTGGTTATTATTATTATTTTTTACGTTGGCCATCCAAATAAGTGTGAAGTGGTTTTCTTGTTATGATTTTAATGTGAACTTTGGTAATATTAGTAATGTTGAGCACATATGCATTTGCTGAATATTTGTAGATTTTCCTTGCAGAAATGCCCATTCTTATATCTTGCCACTTTTAATGAGGCTACTTTGCTGTTGTTAAATTTTATATTCTTCACATATTGAAGAACTGAACTACAACTCAGATATGTAACTTACAGATATTTTCTCCCTTTTCATAGGATGACTTTTCACTGTTGACTGTTTCTTTTGCTGTATAGAAATTATTAATTTTGATATAGTCCAATTTGTCTATTTTTATTTTTGTTTTCTGTGCTTTTGGTGTCAGATCAAATAAATCATTGCCAAAGCCAATGACAAAAAGTTTCCTTACATAAACTAAAACTGTTGAATTATTGCCTTATGTAGTGACTAACCAATTCAAGTGTTAGCCAAATGTCTATAAAGTTTTCCCCACTATAATTCCCTAATCTATATGGATATTTTTATTGTAAAAATTGGAGGAGTTCTTGCTCTTTCTTTGCTTCTCCTCTCCTTTTCCCAGACTACCTTTCTAGAGTAATCTCTTCTGTAGCTCTTGTGCTCTTTGCACACTGTATATACTCTTATTTTTTCTAATCTTATATGATGAGTACAGCTACTTTTTAAAAATCAAAGCTATGTCTTTTTATGTAAAAATGAACCAACAATACAGCATAATATTTAAAATTTTGAAGTTTGACTCCAAAATCTGTACTATATTAGGACAGGGACTATGTAGTTATAAATTGAGTATGTTGTTTACCCCATATAAGTACCATCTCTGAAGAGACTAACAGGATCAATATTATCAAAAACTACAATTATGATCTAAATTTTGTGAGCGTTAAGTGAAGAAAAAATATATGTCTAGGTTTGGCAGTTATTTATGAATAATGTTTATCAGTTGTTGCTTAATAAGACATTAGACTTTCAGGTCCCAGAGAGTCCTTACAATTCACAATATTGATACCAAATATCTATATGTCACTGGTAGAAGAAAACCATGCAAGGACCATACACTCTTGTAAAGACAAGACTGGATAAAAATATGGATTTAAAAATGTGAGATTATCCATGATTGAAAGAAATATTAATGCCCACTGGGGTTCAAAGACAAAGATTCCTATAGAACTGAATTGCCAGATGAAGCCTCATAGAGATGATGAGCATGAGCAGGCCTTTGATGGACAGCTGAGTACAGATGAAAAAAGAGGAAAAGAAGGACATGCCAGGACAAGGGACATTTGAAGTATGGTTAGTCTGTCAAGTTGGCTTTGTAGTGTGCGAGCTTTTAAATGTCATGCTACAGATTTTGTACTTCACCTCATAGATCAAGGGCTGGCAAGCTTGTTACTTGTTCTATAAAAATCTAAATAGTAAATATTATAAGTTCTGTGGCCACAAATGTTCTCTATCACATTTTCTTTGTTCTCCTTCTCCCACCACCTTTTATAGCTCTTTAAAAATATGAAAATCATTTTCAACTCTCAGCCTGTAAAACACAGGCCACAGGGTGGACTTGGCATAGTACACTGACCACAAAGCTCTATCAAAGATTTTTGAGTGGTTACTTGACATGAGAGATATTCTAGCAGAATGTCTGGTGACTCTATTACTTTCGATATCTTTTATTCACTGGACTTTGTATAGTCAGGGAAAACATGTTTTATTAATTAAACTGAGAGGGACAAAACTTCATCTTGTCTGTCTATGTAAAAAGCAGAGAAACCTTTACCAAGAGGATTAGAGTATACAGGTTCTTTATGTTAATATTTCATTGCATGTCATCCTCTTCTTGCTGGCTAGAGTTGATATCATAATTGCTATTAATATCATTACAAATGGATACATTGTAGGCACTTAATGGCTACTTTAAGAATTGAGTTTAGGAGGTTAAAATGCTTTATGGACTCTATAATAAAGAAGTTTTATGGTAGATAGTTAAGAAACAAATGTTATGAGAAGTGCAGATTCTTCTAATATGTATCATAAAGTATGACAGTCTTTATGTTTGCAACTTAATTCTACAAGCCTCATGTGTTTATGTTCAAAGGTCTTTCCATCAAAATCAAGACATGTAACCAAAGACATATATTGTCCCTTTACTAACCTCATCATCATTAATTAAAAAGGAGAATTGGGTCAGCCTTACAAGAAAACTCATTCAAGTATTTTGTTATATGAACAAAGCTCATCTTTTAAAGTAGTATAGGGAACCTGAAGCCTTGGAGTGTACAATGTTTAATTTTCTGTGTCATTGAGGCTCAGCAAAGTACTCATATCTTTGGTCAAACATTATTCTAAATGTTTCTGTGAAGATAATTTTTTAAATGAGATTAACATTGAAATACAGCCTTTCTCTTGTGTTTTTCTCTTTCTCCACATGTACACATATTATTCTCTCTATGTCTACAAGCACAAGCACACAAACAGACATGTACACATCTGTTAGTTCTGTTTCTCTGGAGAATCCTGAATATTGTGTGTGTGTGTGTGTATGTGTGTGTGTGTGTTGTTGTGGGTATGGTATCCAGCTTGGAATGTAGGTTGTATGGTGTATACAGATTAACTTTGGCAATAGAAGGATGAGCTAGTAATAAGGAGGGTCTCCCAGGGTGTTTCAAATTAAAACATTCTGATATGTGTGCTGTATGTATTAAGCAAAAGGACAAAGAAAATAAATAATTAATTCAAACACGAGTCCTCAGAATCAAAGTTACTTGAGAAAATGCCAGAGCATTACAGGTTTTGATATGATGATGACATTCCTCATGGACCAAATTAAATAGTTTGTTCTTCTAAAAGTAGGGGCAGGGATTTATTACTTGATGTGGTGATCCACTAAGTTTTTTACTTTTTAGCCATTATCAAGGACAAAACTTCTTCACTGATTATACACAGCTATGTACTATATTAGTGGTTTAATTAAGGTAACCAATACTTATTGAGTAACTGCTATGTGCCATTACTAGGTATTGTTTAAGACTGAATCAGAGAGAAATTTTTCAAGAAGTATCATTTTATAAGGCTTTGTGGAACCTCCTAAGGCCTTAAAAGAATGTTTGCATAAAGAAAGAAAGAAAAAAGGAAAAAAAGGAAGGAAGGAAGGAATGATATGTGAATAAATGAACCTATCAATAGTCAAAATACATAAATATCCTTCTAAGAATAAGGGAAATTTAAATCCTAGTGTGACACTGATTTTTGAAAAGAATACATGAATAAAAATTACTAAAGGCTGAATATCACAGACTGATAGGTACTGTGGGGATGGAATTCAGGACAGGTATAACTTCATGAAGAAGATAGTGAAATAAAAGAGCTGGAAAATGACATTTTCAGAATGAGAGACACACATGATAAGATCTGCTGTGTGAATACCAGGCAGGAAGAGAAGAAATCAGGAAGGTAAAAAGGAGCAGAAATAGGTGGGCCAAGGTGTTGCCTGAACCTGAATTCTCCAATTTCTTTGTAGTCCAATCTAGGGTTCTCCATGTAGTTCCAATAAGCAGTGATTTGATGAATACACAAATGTCTCACTTACAACTTAAGTTAATAGCATAAAAAGGATTGTTTTAGTTTTGTGCTATCCTTTCCTTCCAAACTGTCCCTGTGGTTATGATTTTCCATCATATGCTTTGTCCATCTTCTGTGCTTTACTTTTCATTGAAAGGAAGTAAATTTCACAAAAAAGGTTTGAAACTCTTAAGGGATTTTTAACCCTACAACTATCTGTTACACAATCATCTTGCAAGGAAGTAACAGCATTCTGGCATTTTACATTGTGGAAGGAACAACAATTTTATTTGTTAAAACTTTGAAGCACACAAAGAAATTATTGGCTTTCATCAGAATTATTAAACAGACTGTTTTGCTATTTGAACCATAGGTACAATGACCTATTTTCTACTACTATTCAGCAGTAATTCAAATAATTGTAAAGAAAGAATACTGATTGTCAAAATGTGTTTGCCTTTGCAGAAATAGTATGAGGTATTATTAATGAGGACCTGCAAATATCCACAATTTTGCCCTGCTCAGCATTCATATATAACTACCAGCTAAGTCAAGGGAGCAATATCTGCTTCCATTTTATTTTGCATTTGAAGTACACATGTTATCTCAACATCAAAATGTGAACAGTACTACCAGTGAAAGGACTCTGATGATGGCAGCATTCTAAGTCACAAGTTATCAGTAGATCACTTAGTGGTATGGCAGTGTTCCAATCAGGTCTAATTTCTTTTATGCTGCAAAGAAAAGTTGTTCTTTGTCATATATTAGAAACCCAGTCTGGAATACAAGATAGCTCCAGTAGGCTGATTTAGTAAATAAGTATATAAGTATTATAAGCATTGTAGATATTTAATATAAATATAATATAAATTATATATATATATGTATTAGTTTGTTTTCCTCTCTTAAAATTTATATGTTGAAATCCGATGCCTATGTGTTGTCATTAAGAGGTGGTTCCTTCCTTTGGGAGGTGACTAGGTCATGAAGGTAGCGTCCTCATGAATGGTCCAGAGGGAGCCATTATAAAAGGCCTGAGGCAGCTTCTTTGCCCCTTGCATTTGTGAAGATGTATCAAGAAGGCTCCATCTTGGAAGTGGAGACCAAACTTCACCAGACGCTGAATTTGCTGGCATCTTGATCTTGAACCTCTCAGCTTCCAGGACTAAGTCACCCAGTCTGTGGTAATTTGTGATAGCAGCCCTAAAAGATAAAGACAAAATTAAATGCACAAACACATATTTTATTTCTTTCTTTTGATGAATGACTTGTAGGTAACAGTATTTACCAAGCTATATCCAGAACTCTGTTGATGGGTTATGGAGAATGATTCTACTTGCATAAATTAAATAGTGGAGATTACTTATGCTAAATTACCCTCTTAATGTCATTTGTGATTTTAATTTTTTAGGCCTATAATTGGCAAAGCTTAGCTGTTAGTAGTTAAAAATGACCCTGCTAGTGGCCTAGGTTATAGCAGTTTAAAACTCCTATAATTATACTCAACCTCAAATGGTGTACACTCTATATATTTTTAGCTGGATTCTTATAATTACCAAAACCCGAACGCAGTGAGACCTTAGATTCCACAACTGCTATTCTTCTAACTTGACTCCCTATTATAAAAAATAATTTGTGTCTATGATTTCATTATTATCTGTTTTTAAGTTTTTCTTGTAGTTTCCTAGCCTTCACTGCTACTAATAATGTACAAAGCCATTGCTTGAGGCACAGGCTGCAGATAATTGAATAATGGAATTATAGTTTGTTGGCTGGGCTCTTAACTCTTATGACTAGCTGAGTCTTCCAAAAGTGGAGACTCACGGGTGCAGTGTAATATAGCATGTTATAAAGAAGCTAAACTTGATCTTAGTGTTTTAAAAGACTATTTTTACTTCTTAGCATTATTAGTTCTTAAGCTTAGATTTCTGATCAAATTTTTTTTAATTTTTTTTTTCTTGAGTGGTACTAGGGTTTAACTCAGGATATTGTACTTGCTAGGCTGGCAACTCTACCTCATGAGTCACATTCCCCACCCTTTTGTGCTTTTTTAGGTTTGTTGTTGTTTTATGATAAGGTCTCCCTTTTGCCCAGGGATGGCTTCAGACCACGATCCTCCTACCTGTGCCTCCTGCATAGCTGGGGTCACAGGCAGGTGCCACTATACCCAGGCTTTCAAATTTGATAAATTCTACTTATAATCACTGTATGAGAAGTGAAAAATCACTGACTATATGATGTGTCAGATTTTGGTATTAGATAATTGTTTAGATAATATAAAGCATTAAAAAGTATGTTGAAAATGAGAGATGATATTTTGGATATAAATATATTTTGAGAAATTTTGGGTTGACTTTATGGTAGTCATAAAATACTCTTTTGAACTACCTAGGATATATTGCTAAAAGTGATTCTGAATTCCCTGCCTTTCTTTAAATATTTAAAGAGCATTTACTGTGGACAAAATTTTAGAGATGTAATTGGTTTTTCATCCTCAGGGATAACTTTGGGGTGATTCAAGTTTCTTCCTTTTTCCCAATGAATTTTTTGACTTATCATCTACATATGAAATTCTATGATATAAATTATAAACTATATATAAACAAAAAATGCATCAATTTAAAAGTTGAAATGGGCAGCCCTGGGGGGAGTAGAGTAAATTGCAATATTCATATTATAAACCCATAAATATGCATCAGTTACAATGTAGGTTGCCTAATTTCAAGTAAATCCTGAACAAGCTTGCATAGTGTCCTGTAATGAGGAATCAGAGAAGGGGAATAGTCAGAACTAATGGTTACAATAAAACCATATCTAGTTACCAGAGGACTAAGACTTTAGTTGAGACCTAAATGAAGTTCTCATGTTGTTTGGTGTCATGGATATTTTAATATTCAATCCAACCTACCACCTACTAGCACAACAAAAATAGAATCAAAACTGGTACGTTAAAAGTGCAGATCTTCTGTATTTCTCTAATGTTTCATTGTTTGGCAGAGAAGCTTTTTCCATTCATTTCCTACAATAAATGTATATATAAAATTATAGACAGAGATGTATTTTTATCTTTTTTCTCTTTTTATTAGTTCTTCATTCCTACTCATGCAGGAAATCTGATACTTGTCTACTAAAAACAGAATCAAAGATAATGGATTAAGTATAAAGACACAAAAAATATAAGTAGGAATCTTGAAATATTCTTAACTTTTAAAAACGTATAATGTAAATATACGTTTATTTACACAGATAATGAATTTTAAATGCTGGAACTTCTAAGGACTTCTTTGATTCAGACTTCCTGATGGTTTGATAATTTGTTTTAAAAAGTATAGAATAATTTGGGATTTATTAGACTGAGTGAATATAGTTAGAATAGCTTCAGAACTGATTTTAACACCTAAGTTACACTTTAAGTTTGCAGTATAGACAGGTGGATTGAGAAAATTTAAAGAGCTTGATTTGAAAGAGAGTGTCTAAGAATGACTCAAAGAAAATCAGAGAGCATTGAGTGGGAATTTTAGAGACAGAATGAAATAAAGTTCAAACTATAAAAAAGACCATGAAGTAGATAGGTACTTTAGTAATTTGAGATTGAAATCTAACATTCTTTTAAATTTGGAGGCCTGCTTTAGCAGCATCGGTCCAATATTATTTGAGGGAGAGGGAATAGATGAAATTTGTAAAGCTCTTTTTTGGAAAATGGTACAGGATGTTAGACTAGATTAAGCAAGACATGCTTCTTCTTCACTCATGCTGTAGAATGTATGAACAGGAGGGCAACCTGTTGGATTTGGGAAAGAATTAGGTCTTCATAGGAAGCTAGTATAGCTATTCTCTTAAAATGATACAAGTAATTGTTATTTGTCTTATAGTGTGTCAAATATATCTCTCCTGCATGGACTAGTACATGCAGTATTTGGACTGTATTTCTTGATTTTAACACTTTAATCTCTGTGAATATTTCTACTTTCAGGGATGACAAGAAATTTCAGGGTTCAGGGTGTTTTCTCTTGAGATTCTGATTCTGTGTGAAACATATCACCACCCAGGCCAGTTGGATGTGTATGTGAATGTGTGTGATTTAGGTGGGGAATATTCCACCATCGTCTTCTCAAACATGTCCATGTGCCCCTTACCAAATTCTGCTAGAGAAGATACAGATATTATTGCTGAGAGTCCAAGCTGATGTAACCAGTTCTTTTCATTAATTGACTTCCTGCTTTTATCTGTTTCTTAAGCAATTCAAGAAAGCTTTAACTCTTTTGGGATCAACTATCTCATAATATGATTATTGTCAATCCTACATGTACAGTTACCTGGGAGACCTCAGAAAAAGACGGTTCTTGGGTCCCGGACTCAGAAATTCTGAATAAATTAGTGTGCAGGCTGACAAGTAAGGGGAAATATAAGATATTTATTTTTAAAAACTTCCCTAGGTGATTCTAAAGTACAGCCAAAGTAGAGAAACACTGGCCTAAATGTTATGGTGGCTCATATTTTAATTAGTCATGGCAAATTGGTAGCAATATTGAAAGTTAGCACAAAAATGTCTTTTACTGCTATCTACAAAGACCTGTCTTGACTGTGAAGATACAGGGGGAAAAGATGAATAAACCAGGCTGGTATTGATTTTCTTCTTTCCTTCCTTCTTCCCTTCCTTCTTTCCTTCCTTCCTTCCTTCTTTCCTTCCTTCTTTCCCTCTTTCTTTCTTTCTTTCTTTCTTTTGTGGTACTGGGGTTGAACTCAAGGCCTTGCATTGTTAGACAGGTGCTCTAGCTTGAGTTACCCCATCAGCCTTTTTTGTGTTGGACACTTTTGAGATAGAGTATTGCAGTTTGCCAAGGCCACTCTGGACTATAATCCTATTTATGCTTCCCCTGCATAGCTAGAATTAGAGAACTTGTGCACCCAGGCATTGGTTGAGATGGGGTCTTGCTAACTCTCCCACACTGCTGTCCTCAAACCTCTACCTTTCTATTCTCACTTCGTGAGTAACTAGTGTTACAGATGTGACCCATGGTGCCCTGTTAGCATTGATGTATTTCAGTGGTTGACACCTGTCTACGTCACCTTCAAATTCATACATAGTAAAACCCATGTAATGAACTGTATCTTTTCCTTAATAAATTCAATGCCAACAATTAACACAAACACAGAATACAGAAATCTGATCTTGTTAAAGAATTTCACTTTAACATAGGAATTGTGCTTAATATTTGTGAAGACATAAACTTCCCCAACTCTTAATAAGGAATCTGACCAGTTTTCAAAATAGGTATTGTCACAGCTACTGCAAACAATTCTGAGATTTTAAAACATCATCTTTTGATTCGTTTAAGTTTCTTGAAATGTGAATACCTTCTTCTTTTTTTGGTTATGGCGTAAATTCCTCTCCTTCTAACTCTTACACAAAATCTATATTTATTTAAAAAATGTAATTAATGAGAATTCCTGCTTCTGGGGCTATCTTTTCCTCTATCTCATCCCATTTCCATTTCTCTTTGATTTTTAAATCAAGATTCAAATGGAGTCTTATTCATTGATGAGCTAAATAAGCTGTTCTGTAGCAAAGAGTCTGCTTTCTAATTAGCTACAGGATATAATGAGCACATTCTTTGGGCCAGTAAGAATTGGATTTACCAGACAGCAGCACCTGACAGTTTGAGCAGTATTATTGGTAACAGGCAGAGGCATGGGTGGAGGAATGAGGATAAGAGAAGTGTATCTTTCTTTTAGAAGTATGAGGGTGCCAGAGTTTAAGTGTGAAAATTTCTGACAAGTTAGTCATTTGTACTATTAAATATGTTATAGTTTCAATTTTCAATATGCAAGTCTACTAGACCAAAAGAAATCATGGAGGATTCTGCATCAGTAATCATGTATTATAGCAATTAGTCCACAAAGCACAAAGCTGCCACAGATATGAAGCATCTTAGCTAAAACCCAGAATCCTGGCGTGATGTCAAAGTTTAATTTTTGATAAAAGCTTAAAGTTGGCTCCAGCATTTTTCTAGCACCAAAGCACCAGGGACCCATGATAAAATTTTATTTTTTCCTAATAAGAAACCAGATCATGAATTAGTTTAACTCTACCTCATTTTATGAAGTTTTAATTTATCTAATCCAATTGCAGACACATACATGTGGATCCCAATGCAGATCTAAGAGCCTTTTTGAATGTTTTTTAAGATCCCAAAATAGAAAGCAGTATATTAGATTTGATTCTGAAATAAAAATGTTATTTACCAACAGAACAAAAAGTTTCATAATTTTTTTTCAGAAATGTCTTGTGAACAGAGATGTGCTATAAAGAGGCCTAGCAATTATATATTTTTTCAAAACCTTTTCTTGGCCTTTTATTTTTAATGATAGGAGGGGAAGTAATAGTTATTCTGAATACTTTTAAAAAAATTTTTATTCATTTATTCACAAGTACATACATTGTTTGGGCCATTTCTCCTCCCTGCCCCCCACCCTCTCCTTCTTCTCCCCTCTGGAGTAAACTGTGTTGCATCCTTTGGGTACATCCCCAGGAGTGGGAATGCTGAATCATGTGGCAGATCTATGTTTAGATTTTTAAGAAGCCTCCATATTGTTTTCCAGAGTGATTGTACTAGTTTGCATTCCCACCAGCAGTATATGAGGATTCCTTTTTCCCCACATCCTCACCAACACCTGTTGTTGGTGGTGTTTTTGAGGATGGCTATTCTAACAGGGGTGAGGTGGAATTTAGTGTTGTTTTGATTTGCATTTCCTTTATGGCTAGAGGTGGTAAGCATTTTTTCATGTGTTTTTTGGCCATTTGAATTTCTTCTTTTGAGAATGAACCAATTAAGAAATGGGCAACTGAACTAAACAGAACTTTCTTAATTGGTTCATTGATTTTGGGAGAGTTTAATTTTTTAAATTCCCTGTATATTCTATTCTGTATTGCTGGCAAATATTTTCTCCCACTCTGTAGGTGGTCTCTTTAGTTTAGAGACCATTTCTTTTGTTGTGCAGAAGCTTGTTAGTTTTATGTATTCCCATCTGTCCATAATTTCTCTTATTTGCTGAGCTGCTGAGGTTCTGTTGAGGAAGCCCTTGCCTATACCTATTACTTCCAGAGTATTCCCTGCTCTTTCCTGTCCTAACTTCAGAGTTCCAGGTCTGATATTAAGGTCCTTGTTCCATTTTGAGTTGATTCTAGTACAGGGTGATAAGCATAGATCTAGTTTCGGTTTTTTGCTGATGGGTAACCACTTTTACCAGCAACATTTGTTGATGAGGCTGAATTTTCTCCATTGTATGTTTTTGGGGACTTTGTCAAAAATAAAGTGGGCATAGCTGTGTGGATTCATATCTGGATCCTCTATGCTGTTCCACTGGTCTTCATGTCTGTTTTCGTGCCAGCAACATGCTGTTTTTATTG
The DNA here is from genome assembly GCF_047511655.1 of Castor canadensis. Classification (NCBI taxonomy): domain Eukaryota; kingdom Metazoa; phylum Chordata; class Mammalia; order Rodentia; family Castoridae; genus Castor; species Castor canadensis. The sequence goes on from NC_133395.1 coordinate 17,347,258, forward strand.
CTATTGCTTTGTAATACAGTTTAAAGTTGGGTATTGTGATACCTCCAGCATTGCTCTTTTTGCTGAGTATTGCCTTGGTTATTTGCAGTCTCTCCTGTTTCTAAATAAACTTTAGCATAGATTTTACAATCTCTGTGATGAATGTCATTAGGATTTTAATGGGAATTGCATTAAATGTGTGGATTGCTTTTGGTAGTATGCCATTTTTACTATGTTGATTTTACCAATCCATGAGCATGGGAGATCTCTCCACCTCTGTAGTCTTCCTCAATCTCTTTCTTCAGGGATTTGTAGTTCTCCTTGTAGAGGTCATTCACATTCTTTGTTAAGTTTACTCCTAGGTATTTGATGTTTTTTGAAGCTGTTGTAAAAGGAATTGTTTCCATATATTCTTTCTCAGTTTGTTTGTTATTGGTATATAGAAAAGCTAATGACATTTGTAAGTTGATTTTGTATCTTGCCAACTTGCTATAGCTGTTTATGGTGTCTAGGAGTTTTTGGGTAGAACTTTTTGGGTCTTTAAGGTATAAGATCATATCGTTTGCAAATAGAGATATTTTGACAGTTTTTTTTAACCTATTTGTATTCCTTTTATTTCTTCTTCTTGCCTAATTGCTCTGGCTAGGATTTCCAGGACTATGTTGAATAGGAGTGGGTATAGTGGGCACCCTTGTGTCATTCCTGATTTTAGGGGAAATGGTTTTATTTTTCACTTTTAAGTATAATACTGGCTGTAGGTTTGTCATATATAGCCTTTACAATGTTGAGGTACTTTCCCTCTATTCCTAGTTTTCTTAGAGCTTTTATCATGAAGTTGTGTTAGATCTTGTCCAATGCTTTTTCTGCATCTGTTGAGATTATCAAATGGTTTTTGTCTTTCCTTCTATTAATGTGCTGAGTTACATTTATAGTTTTGTGTATGTTGAACCACCCCTGCATCCCTGGAATGAAACCAACTTGGTTGTGGTAAATGATCGTTCTGATGTGTTGCTGGATTCAGTTTGTCATTATTTTATTAAGTATTTTTGCATCGATGTTCATTAAGGAGATTGGCCTATAGTTTTTCTCCTTTTTGGAGGTATCTGTCTTGTTTTGGGATGAGTGTAATACTGGCTTCATGAAATGAGTTAGGCAGCGTTTTTTTCCCTTTCTATTTCATGGAACAGTTAAAGGATCATTGCTGTTAGTTCTTTAAAAGTCTGATAGAATTCAGCAGAGAATCCATCAGGTCCTGGACTTTTCTTTTTTTAGAGACTTTTTACTGGTGCTTCAATTTCATTTTGTGTTATAGATCTACTCAGGTGATTAATATCCTCTTGGTTCAATTTTGGATGGTCATAAGTATCTAGAAATCTGTCCATTTCTTTAAGATTTTCAAATTTATTTGAATATAGGTCCTCGAAGTAGTCTCTGATGATTTCCTAAATTTCTGTGGGCTTTGTTGTTATCTCCCCTTTGCAGTTCTGTTTTTACTGATTTGGGTTTTTTCTCTCCTCATTTTAGTTAGGTTTGTCAGGGGTCTGTTTATTTTTCAAAGAACAAGCTTTTTGTTTCATTGATTCTTTGTTGGCTTTTTTTGTTTCTATTTCATTGTTTTGGCCCTTCTTTTTATTATTTCTTTCCTTCTGCTTGTTTTGGATTTTGCTTGTTTGTATTTTTCTAAAAGTTTGAGATGTAACATTAGATCACTGATTTGAGATTTTTCTGTCTTTTTAATATATGCATTCATGGCTATAAACTTCTTCTTAGGACTGCCTTTGCTGTGTCCCATAGGTTCCAGTAGGTCATGTTTTCATTTTCATTACCTTCCAGGAACCTTTTATTTCCTCTTTTATTTCATCAATAACCCATTGATCATTGAGCAATGTGTTGTTTATCTTCTAATTGTTTGCATGTTTTTTGCTGTTGTTTTTGTTGTTAAGTTCTAGTTTTAATGCATTGTGATCAGACAGAATGCATGGGATTATTTATATTTTCTTATATTTGCTGAGCCTTGCTTTGTGCCCTAAGATATAATCAATTTTGCAGAAGTTTTCATGGGCTGCTGGGAAGAATGTATATTGAATAGAATTTGGACAAAATACTCTGTAGACATCAGCTAGGTCCATCTGATCTATGGTATGATTTAGTTCTAGAATTTCTTTATTGATTTTTTGTTTGGATGACCTATCAATTGGTGATAGGGGGGTATTAAACTCTCCCACTACCACTGTGTTGGTGTCTGTATATGTTTTCACATCCTTCAGAGTATGCTTGATGAAATTGGGTGTACTGGTGTTGGGGTGTATATAGATTGATAATTGTTATTGCCTTTTGGTGCATTTCCCCTTTTATTAGTATGGAGTGTCCTTCTTTATCTCATTTGGTCAATGTAAGTTTGAAGTCCACTTTATCCATGATAAGTATTGCTACCCCTGCCTGTTTTGGGGGGCTATTGGCTTGGTAAATCTTTTTCCAGCTTTTCACCCTAAGCCAGTGCTTGTTTCTGTGAATGAGATGGGTCTCCTGTAAGCAACAGATTGTTGGATCTTTCTTTTTAATCCAGTTTGCCAAACAGTGTCTTTTGATGGGGGAATTAAGTCCATTAACATTCAGTGTTAGTATTGATAGGTATGTGGTGATTCCTTTCATTTAGTTGTCTTTGTTATTTAAAGGTTTGATTGTGTGTGAAGCTGAATCAATGTTACTCTCTACTTTCTTGCTTTTTCTTCTCCTGTGGTTTGGTGCTGCCTGCCTTTTCATGGTTTTGTTTGCATTCATTTTCTGTGTGCAGAATTCCTTGAAGAATCTTTTGTAGTGGTGGCTTGGTGGTCATATATTGTTTTAGTTTCTGCTTATCATGGGAGATTTTTATTGCTCCCTCTATTTTGAATGATAGTTTTGCTGGGTAGAGTATCCTAGGATTGAAGTTATTTTCATTCAGTGCCTGGAAGACCTCACTCCATGCTCTTCTTGCTTTTTAGGTTTCCCTTGAGAAATCTGCTGCGATTTTGATGCATTTATCTTTGTATGTTAATTGTTTTTTCTCTCTTACAGACTTCAATATTCTTTCTCTATTCTCTGTACTTGTTTTAATGATAATATATTGTGGGGCACTTCTATTTTGTCAAGTCTGTTTGGTGTCTTGGAGGTTTTCTGTACCAGAATGGGCATAGTTTCTCTAGATTTGGGCAATTGTTTTGTTATTATTTTGTTGAATATATTACACATTCCTTTAGCTTCCACCTCTTCTCCTTCTTCAATGACCATGATTCTCAGGTTTGGTCTTTTGATGGAGTCAGTGAGTTCTTAGATATTCCTTTCACAGGTCTTGAGTTGTTGGACTAATTGCTCTTCAGTTTTTCCTTTAATTTCCATTTCATCTTCAAATTCTGAGATTCTGTCTTCCAGTTGTTCTGGTCTGCTGGAGTGGCCTTCCATTGTGTTTTGTATTTCTGTTTCATTCTTTTTTCTGAGGTTTTCCACATAATGGGTCACTTCCTCTTCAATATTGTCAATTTTCATCCTTAATTCATTTATATCTCTGTTTATGTTGTTCTCTTACTTTGGTGTTTATTTAGGGTTCCTGTAAGTTCATTTATTTGTTTTTGTGCCTTCTCATATTCTTTATTTTTGTTGTCTTGGAATTTCTTGAGTGCCTCCTGTATGTTTTGGTTGACCATGTCTGGTAACATATTCATGAAATTCTCAGTGATTACTTGCAGGATTTCTTTTTTCAGGGTGTTCTGTGGGCTTGTTGGGTTCCTTAGAATAGTTTATTTTTGCTTTGTTGAAGTCTGGAATTGGGTATCAGTTTTCTTCATTTCCTTCTGAACCCTGTATTAAATTATTTTTGGGAGGAGAATGGTTTCCATCCCTTTTTTGTCTTCCCATCAGTCCACTTGGTGCTGTTTCTGTCCCTGGTCTGAGTGTAATTTAGTATTAGCTAACTTATAATAGTAAAACTAACAAAACAAAGAAAAAAGGAAAGAAAAAACAAAAAAAGGAAAACCAAAAAAATCAACAAGGAGAAGTGGTGTACAAACACATAAAAAAAAAATTCCAGGTTCAAGAACAGTAGAATTTCAATCTTAGTAGTTCTGGTGTTACTCTTTCAGCATCCAGTCCTGGTGTTCATATTTAAGCAGAAGCTCCGTGTTAGTCTTGCTGGGGAGACTTGCCGGTTTTTTTTTTTTCCTGTCTTTCAGCGGCAGCTGCTCAGTCAGTTCCTCCTTGAGTGAGGTGTTGCTTGTCCTCAGGTTCTGCTGGTCAGCTCTGTGGACCACTAGCTGTCCTGTTTTGGAGTTGGGTTTTCACTGCATTGGTTTATTGAGGGCTTGTTTCTTTGCCTAGTGCTGTTTCTCTGGGGCAAGGTCAGAGATCCACCAGCTGGGTCTCTGCTCTCAGTATGTTATGCTAGCTTATTGACTTTTTTTCAATTTTGCAATGTCATTTGACTTTTGACATTGCTAACTGGCTCAGGAGATGAGCTTTGTGGACCACTATCTGCCCTATTTCAGGCATTAGCTTATTTTCTGCCCACTGTCAGCCCTTCTGCCTTTCCAGTCTGTTTTTTCTGAAAGTTCACACAGAGATCAGCTCCTTGCTCCTCCCCTTTTCTCTGATGTGCTTAGAGCACCCCACTCCCTCTCCTGTGTGTTCCTTTTCAGTTTTGTTTATTATTCAGTTTTTTCTTCTTTTTTTTTTTTTTTGTTGGGAAGGGAGTCAGTCTGTCCAGGGGGCTATACTGCTTTATCCCAGGGGTAGCTGTGGGAATACCACTTGCCACTTATTTGCTCACCTGTTGTTCTGCTGGTTGTCTTCTGAGCAGGTTTGGAGCCAGCATCTAGTGGCATGGGAGCCCTCCTATTTTCTTAGTGTAAAAGAGAAGCTTTTAGTGTGGAGAAGCTTTGTATAGGCTGGGGGATCAGGGTGTCAGAGTTTTGATTCTTTTTGGTGCTTTTTTTCTGCCAAGTGTGGCTCCAGCATCTCAACAAAATTTTTGATTTATGGAGCTCATGCTGTATGCTTCTGCCCTCTAGTTGCTATCTTGGACCTTCCTGAATACCTTAAAACATTTGGAGTTTCTGGGCACCGCGGTGCATTGCCTTTTATTCCTCAACTTGGGAGACAGGCAGAAGAATCATGAGTTCAAAGCCATCCTAGGCTACATAGTAAAACCCTGTCTCAGTTCTCAGAAGTACAAATGACTAAAAAATACATGAAGAAATGTTCAGCATCCATAGCCATCAAGGAAAAGCAAATCAAAATGATGCTGATAGTTAATCTTGCCAAAGTTGGAATGGCTATCATTAAAAAGACAAACAACAAAGCTGGCGAAGATTCTGGAAAAGGGATCCTTATGCACTGTTGGTGGGTAGGTAAATTAGTCCAGCCATTATGGAGTATGAAAGTTGCTTAAATAAACTAAAAACAGATTCGATGATACCATTGTTGGGCATATATCCGAAGGAATCTGAAGTCAATACACAACAGAGATGCCTGCACAGCCACTTTCCTACCAGCATTGTTCACAATAGCCAAGCTGGGGAATCAACCTAGGTGCCAAACAAAGGATGACTGTATAAGGAAAATGTGATACACATATACAATGGAGCATTATTTAGCAAAAGAACAATGAAATTATGTCATTTTCAGGGGAAGGGATGGAAATGGAGATCAATGTGTTAAGTGAGATAAGACAAGCTCAGAATGATAAATATCATGGCTTCACTCAAATGTGGAATCTAGACATAAAAAAAAAGACACAATTGTAAAAGGGGGACTGTTGAGGGAGGGAAACCAACAGGAGAGGGGAAGAAAAGGTAAGTGTGAAAAGTGAATATGTTAGAAGTATGATATCTAGCTATAAATTAATAGATAGATGTGAAAAATAGCATAATGAAACCCACCAAAAACTATTAAAAAGGAGGTGGGAGAAGAAAAGGGGTTTAAGAAAGAGTAATATAGAATAGTAATATGGACTGGGTGAATTTGATCAATTTACATTATATGTGTGTATATAAATATCACAATGACACCCTTTTTGCAATTAATTTTGGCTAATAACAAATTTAAAAAACATAGCAAGATCTTCTCCCACAAAATTTAGATTTGTCCAGCAGTGAAGTAGAAAAATATTAGTATGTGTCATCAAGCTTTAGTAACTAGCTCTACTAATATAAAATCCATGAAAATAAATTTAATTCTCACCATAAAATTGTGAATGCTGGGATAATCAAGAGGCTCTGTCCCTACTTATCATCTATCTATCTCTCTGTCTGTCTTTTTCTCTCTCTATCATCTATCTATTTATCTATTTAAATTTGAGATAGGAACAAATAAAGCAAACAATCACACCTCTGATACTCTGAACAGTTAGCTCAGGATTATTCAAATTGAAGGACTGGAGTGTCAACTAGAAAAAGGTTGAAGGAACTGGCAATGTTTGTCTTGAAAAAGATGAGATTTAATAAGACTATAATAGATATCTTCAAATATTCCAAGGCCTTTCTATGTAAAGAGTAGTAAGGCAGAACTAAGAAAAGTAAAAATTGAAGTGTGGATCAAATATTCAGAAAGTGTCTAATCTAATTGTTGTGTGAATAAGTCATATACTGCTCAAATTTGTTTACCCATTTCCTTCATGAACTAATTGTGTGACCTCGGAAAAGCCACTTTAACTCTCTTTGCCTCAGATACATAATCAAACAGTGAGGTTGAAAGTGCTACCTGGTGCAATCTTTGTGAAGATTTAGGGGATTATTGCTTCACATGTACCTAACATGTGCTCATCTTCCATAGGGTTACTATCTTTGATTATCAGACAACTTAAATCGATGACTTTAGACATGAGAACATGCTATCCAGAGAACTTAAGCCATTGGCTAAACATCACCCTGACTTCCTACTGTTGTTTGTCTCCCATTATCCTGTGTTAGGGCTTGAATTATGTCCTTCAAATGATTTATGAGGTCCTTATACACAGGACCTGGGACTGTGTACTTATTGTGGAAAATTAGGTCTTTACAGATGTAATGAAGTTAAGTTGAAGTTGATCATTGGTGTAGACTTTCACTCAATGTAATTAGCATCTTTGTAACTGGAGGAATATATGGAGACAGATTCGGGGATAGAATACTGTGTACAACATAAGAGACATAAGGAGAAGAAGGGCATTGAAAATGAGTGCTGGGATGGAAATGCTATAACTATGGACATAACCAAGGAACACGGATTGCAATAACCATCAGAGGCTAGTAAAAGGAAAGCAACTCCCCACTAGATTTCGGAGGGAGTGTTTCTCTACTTGATTTCGTATTTTTAGCCTCTGGAAATGTGATATAATAATTATTTTGTTGTCTTAAGCTACCCAGTTTGGGATATTTTATTATAGCAACCCTGGAAAATTAACATTGGGATATTTAACAAATTACTTGTCAATGGAAGGATTTGTGTAGAGAACAACCCGTCAGTCAGAATTGTTATGGGCATAGTCCTATACTGGGTGAGAATGTAAATTAAACCTAGTCAATGCAGTATATTTTTATTGAGTGCCCACAATTAGAGGTGTAATGATGAAAAGTCATTGGCCTGCTCTTAATTACTTTTATAGTTTAGATGAGTTCTAGTTCTTATAACTCTCAAATGCTATTAATTTGAGGTAATTAATGTGTATTAAATGTGGAAAGTGAAATAGCTCGTCAAATTCAACCAATGTAATAATAAAACCACACAAGGACTTTGTAGAAGAATTAGTTTGCTTATCAAGACTGAATTGTAGAATTCTAAGCTATTAAAAGTGTATCTATGATAATGTAATTTTTCTACATCCAAAGAAGGCCCCTTGTAATGTAAAATAGGTACATTTATACATTTCAATGATTACAAAATAACATCATAAATGTATTAAATAGTGCTTCAAGGGTGCATATGGTTTATGCCTATGCAAATATATTATGGAAAAAGTTAGGGTATACTATAGAAAAGTTACTATTGTGAATTTATTCACAAATGAGTAATGTTTTTCATCTTAGCAATATGAAATACTGTCTTTTCTTTCTTATTCAAAATAGGGTAAAATATAGTAGAACTTTTAAAAGGGTCATTCTTTTAATAAAATCCTTCTCTTCAAATATTTTTCACTAACTTTAGAAAAGTATATATATGAATTGAGATACTATACATAAAAATTGTTATTATACTGAATATTTTCCTCATTTATGAAAATAATTTTTTATGCTGCATAGTTTTCCATTGTGTGAACCATTTCTTGTATGACCTTTTACCTGTTCACTACTAATGATCTTTTCAAGTTTCAGCTATTCTTTGGAACACTGTCAAGAAAGTCTTTATAGGTCCTTAATTGCATTCCTGATTATTTCCTTAAGACTTGTTCTTCCAAATGTAATTATAGGGTCAATGACTATCGATAAAGCTCCTAAAGCAGAATGCTGGATTTCTTTTCAGAAAGGCTATCATCCTTTTTTTTCTAACTACAAACACATGTCCTCAACATCAGTGGAGGTTATTTTTTAAAGTCTAATTTAAAGAAAAAAGTGCATACATATTATATTTTAGCTCACAGTTTAAAATACTACTAGTGAGACAGAAATTTTTTTCGTATAAATTGCACATTTTATTTTTTACTGCTCATTTTTTAGTTTTTCAGATGTTTTCCTCTTGTTTTTTTAAAATTATTGACTTGTAAACAATTATATAATATAAATTCATCCAATGGATTATTTCTTGAGATATTTTTATGAGTACATAGTTTAAATTTTATTTATTGACAAATTATTAAATCATAATCAATTACTGCTTAGTAGGATTATCTGTTCATTTGACTCTCCTGTATAAAACATGCCTCAATAATTCCCCACAGTGAGGGATTCTGGAAGTTGTCTCATCAATATCTGTCTCTGAGCTGACAGCTGAGTGGTTGGGCTGGCCCCACTCCGTGGGCCCCCCCAGGTATCTCCGTCAGTCACAGGAGTCCCACCATCTTTGCAAGTGATTGGTTCAGGGATCTATATCCCACTCAGCAAGGACATTGACCTGATAATATGAATTGGTTCTGGAAGGAATAGTTCCAGGTAGACTGGAGCAAATGAGGTGTAAATGGGTGTTTACTGGAAGAAACTTTGAACTGTTTTCTGACTGTTTTTATTTTTTCTTTTTAATTGGCACATAAATGTACATATTTATGGAGTACAATGTTATAATTCAGCACAAGTATACAGGGTGTCATGATCAAAGCAGGACAATTAACATATCCGTTTTCTTATCACTTCTTTGTATCTGGAGCCTTTGAACTTTTCTCTTCCAGCTTTTCATTGAATATATAGTAACTATTTGTAAACTAGTTATGCTGCTTTGCTGTAAAACATTAGAATGTATTCTTATTCCTCTTATTTTAGAGGGCCATGCAGAGACTATCCTCTCCCCCAACCAAGCCCAATGAACCCTGCAATGGTAGCAGATATATAACTACTAGTCTGAGGACATAGCCAGCCAGCCAAGGGCACAGCCAAGAGAACAGCAAGGATCAGAGTTGGGACCAGAATTGTCTGTTGGACTTCCAGGTATAAAAGCTAATAATTCTTTAGTGCTTTACCTTGACTTGAAGATTTTGTTTCTTACAAAGAAAATCTCCTAAATGATGCATTCTGATATCACCTATTAAATACAATATACATTTTTCTTAGGTATTCAAGGTTAGTGCTATCTCCTCCTACTTTCTGATTTATTCCCTGTATATTAGCCATGCGAGAATGGTTACTGTGCCTTTATGTTTATATATTCTAAGTGTGTTCCTCATGATAAGTTATGAAACCTTAAAGATTCTTGACACTCCCATTCACATCTTACCTCCTCTATGGGGCAGTCCATGATTAATTCAGCTAGAATTAGTTATACATAATTGAAAATAATTATGCCACCCATTATTTTCTTTCTTTCTTTCATCCCATGCCTGCTCTTGGTACTACACGTCACACATATTTCACATGCTGTCTCTGTCTTATTTATTTCATTATTTTTGGTGGTATGGGGTTTGAACTCAGGGTCTCAAACTTGGCAGGCAGGTACTCTACCTCTTGAGCCACTTACTATCCTTTTTTCTTATTGGTCATTTTTGAGGTAGGGTCTTGAGAACTATTTCCCTGGGCTGGCCTCAAATAGTGATCATTCTGATCTCTGCCTCACAAGTAGCTAGGATTACAGGCATGAGCCGGGGTGCCTGGTTAACATTCAGTTTCATAGTTTGTATGCTGCTCTATCTATTCTATAAGATTCCTTGCTCCCTGAGGACATTGTATATTTTCCTTTTTATGCCAAGAACATTTGGAAACATGTAACTTATATTCTATTTTCTACTAGTAAAGGATTTCTGCAAATTTTTAAAAACTTTTTCTGAGTATAACTGCTTTGTTTTTATTTATGAAGGTAAATAAGACAAAAAGTATTAAAATTATTGTCAAGTTAGTGGTACCACTGTAAATGTAATTAATAAACTGGAGGTTCAACCACTGACGAGACCAAAATGAATCTGAGCTGGAACTTGAGCCTTGTAGTAAACATAATGCTTTGAACACTGTAAATAATCAGTTCTCAACAAATATTATTTGAGTATACGAATGGGGCCTATATTGAGGAAAAATAGAAAGAGCTTTGAGATTACCACTGAAGTGATTATGTTAATTAGATGAGCAAGTTTAATTGAGTTCCATGTTCCTTACAAAACAGAATAACTCCATGATTGAGAACTGTTATGATTTTTGTGGGATCTGTATTATAGCCATGAAATAAATATTATTTAAAATTCTGAATGATGGACTTTCAGGTTCTTTTAACGGGGTTCTGAGGAAGTAAGTAAGGATGTTATTTCTAATTAAACACCTTTTATGTGCCAAGCATTTGTGCAAGATGCACATGTGTTATGTTGGGATAACTGAATATCTAAGATCTTAATCATTTGTCAAGGTCACATGGTTAGGGATTTCTAAGTAACAAGGGAGGGCTGCAATGCTGTTCTGTCAACCTGGAAGAACCTTAGTTCTTTCATTGAGCAAAAGCCAAATAATTTGTTCTGAGATCTGTCATTTTCTGTGGTTTCCTAAGGGCAGAGGGTAGGGGCTTTGATCAATTGTGAGACCTCTACTCTTAACAATTCAATTCATTTCATTTGTTAATTCCTTCATTTTCACCAAATACTTACCAGGAAGCCATCACGTGCTAGCTACCTAGCTGTGTGCTGACCATTCAAAATCAGTAAGTTGCAATTTCTTCTCTGAATGAGCTCACAAAGCAATGAGGCAAACATACACACAGCTAGTGAATGAAACTCTGAATTCTATACTACCCTATTTCATTAAGACCCATGAATTTTCTATCATAAACTATTCTTTTGCACCTGCAGATTGTTCTTTCATATTCTTCCCAATATGTTTATATTGTAATAATAAAATTTACTTCTATATCCTTGAGTTTTCTCCTGAACTCTGGACACAACTTACTGAAGACTTTGAATTGAATGTTAAATAGATACTTTCACATTTTAAATCTGAACTTTTGAGTTTTCATTCTCCCAACCCCAAACCAACCCTTCCTAGTCTTTTATATATCCACAAATGGCAATTGTACTAATTCAGTTGCTTAGGGCAAATGTCAAATCATCTTTGACTTCTCTTTTTTGAGAAGCAAGTCACGTTGACTATACTTTGAAATTTTGTTATAGTCCCTGCCACCAAAACATTAATGGAGTCTTGGATTGAAACCAGTATGTCCTACCTGTTTCCTGCTTCATCTCCTGATGCCTATGGTTCTTTTTACCCAAAAGACCAATGTAGTTCATTCTTTAAAAATCAGTTCAAATTTCTTTTCTTCTCAAGATGATTTAACTACTTCCTATTTCATTTAAAAAATATAATTCAAAATACTCATACTGCTTCAAAGGTCCTGATCTGATCTCATGTTACTTTCTGGTCACATTTTTTTCCCCTCCTTCATTGTTGGGTCAATTAAAACAATCTGTCTTTGGGAAGGTAGATGAGTATCTTTCTCTGGGACATCTGCAATCAACAATTTCCACCAATGTCAAAATGGCTCACTCTCTTGCTTCATTCAAGTCTCCTGCCAAGATCAGCTGCTTACACATTTCTGTTGACCATCCTGTTTAAAACAGTACCTTCTCTCCCTCCTGATCCATAGGCAGATGGTCCAAAATTAGGATGTTCAACTTAAGGTGGTTTCACTTAGGAGTTTTTGGTTGTATACCCATGCAACCGTTCTGTGTTTATTTTTGGTATAATAAAAAATTGATAAATTACATGAGCTACTCAACACTTTATTAAAAAATATGCTTTGTGTTAGATGATTTTGTCCAATAGTAGACTAATATAAGTGTTCTGAGCACATTCATGATAGGTGGGGCTAAGCTATGATGTTTAGTAGGTGAGAGATAAGTGAATTTTTGACTAAACGACATTTTAGTGTACAGCGGGTTTACCAGAATGTAACCTCATTGAAGATTGAGGAGTAACTGTAGTCTCCTTTTGTCTTCTTCTTGTTAGTGATCACAACCTGGAGAATTTATTTAAATTAAAGTAATTGTGTTCCCCTACAACAGTGTAAGCTCCACAAGATGGTTAATTTTGTGCATCAAGTTGGCAAGGCTATAGTACCCAAATTATCAATTATACATGAATATGGGTATTGCTATGAAGATATTTTGCAGCAGTGGTTAACATCTATAACTCATTGATTTTAAGAAAAGACGATTATATTCACTGATCTGAGTGGGCCTTATCCAATAAGCTGTAAGTGCTGAAGAGCAAAACTGAGATTTCCCTGAGGAGGAGAAAATTCTGCTCATAAATTTCAGCTTTAGCCTCTTCTCTAGAGCTTCTAGTCTGCCAGCCTACCCTAAATAAATTATACTTATATTGGCATGATGCAGGAATTGTGTGGAATATTTCTGTTTTCCTCCTTGGATCTCTTCTCCCACTTCACCCTAAGCTATGTCCCAGCATTGCTTTTACTGGTTGCCTTGAGTGGCTGCTTTGCCTTCTGCCTTCTTAGTCAATTAGCTAAAGGGAACATTGGCAAATCAAAAGACAGGATGAAGGTATGTATTCATCAAGTTCATTCCTAATTGTTTACTGCAAGTTGATAGGGGCCCTCTACTGAAGGCCACATCTGTCAGGCAGCCCTTTTCTTATCAGTACTCCAGGTTCTGTTGCCTCCCATGGGGATATTAACTGCTTCCCACTCATGCTAGCCTTGGAATATTGTGCTATTCTACTCACATTTTTGCAAATATTCTTTTCGTTATATTCTCTTTTCTCATTGTCTTTAGAAATGCTGTGTGTTTCCACTAGGACTCATAAATAAGAATTTCATCTTCCTTCCTTTCTCTCTCTCTGCCATACCTCTAACATCTACAATAGCGAATCTCCATGAGTATTTGCTGAATTGATGACCAAAGAGCATGTAGACATAAGTTGGTATTAACTACCTACCCATGCATTATTTTGTTTTATTTACAGTGTCTACTTCTATACTTCTGAAGAGACTATAAGTTTCTTAAAGACAATGACTAGTTTCCATTCATTTATTTTATAATAACATGAGTAATGCTGATTATTCATTTGTAATAGCTTGGATGACATCTTGGATATTATTTCTAAGAACATGGAATCAGTGAAGTTTTCTTTAATTATTTTGACAAAACAGTTCCTTCATTTTTTGTGATAATAATTTAAAAATTTGTATATATCTTGAATGTAAAAACTAAATTTTATTTTAGGATACTATGGTGTGTTAAGCATTTTTATACAAAGGTCAACTGAAATCTTACCTGTAGTTGAATATCCTCTGTAACCACTAGACAACAAAATGGGGAGGAAGAAAAAGAAGTTATTCAGTGACGATGACTAACTGCAAGGGTGAGTTGTGCTATGTTTTATTTACTATGCATGTTGTATTATGAACATAAGAGACTTGAACCTTAGAGCAAAAAGCTGAGATCTAGGTTTCTGATTTAAACTGAGCTATTAAATTTTAATGTGAGCCCAGAGAGGTCATTTATTTATTTATTTTTGATGTTTCCATCAGTCCATCTAGAGAGCATGGATATGTCATTAACAAAGAATACAAGAATAAAGAAAATTTGAAACCTACTCCATCTGAGTTTATAAATCCTGTTTCATTAAACTTTTAATAAAATGAAAGCCTTTAATAGCTAACAGTTATAGCATTAAAATGATAATGTTAAAATTTAACAAACAAAACAGGCAGTCTTACATGTAAGGCCATATTTGTGTTGGATAAATAAGTCTGAGAAAATCCTTTTTTTGTTGATAGGCCTATTTATTTCCCCCCTGTGAATAATCATATCCTTCTTCTCCCTCCCAAATCATCAGAAGGACTAAGTGCTATGGTCTGAGCTGTTATCTGTAATATACTTTGAAGGATAGCAAATGTGCTTTGTCAATTAGCCAGTTACTGCCTCGTCCCTTTTAAAAAGATCAACTTGGGCCTATTAGAAAAACCAGAGAAAAGGAACTTTAATAGCAAGATGAGGACATTAAAACCAATATTGTAGAGAACCAAGTGGAAAGCATTAAAATGCATTATTGATTGTTCAGTCTGGAAAAGTATGGTAATTACTCTATGAGTATCAGAAAAAATGGACCGAATCCTGCACTGTGTCTCTGTAGGTTCTGTCGTCTTATCTGCCTCTCTCAGCATTATAAATACGTGACTGGTACTTGCACTGAACTTGAATACATTCAAATATGTGGTGCTTGAATCGCCACAGCATTCAGAAAACAGCACACAGATCCTCTACCTCAGCCACACCACTTACAAACCAGCATAACTTATAATTTAATATAACATTAAGTTAAGCCTAGTGGAAATCTGAATCATGCTTTTGAATGCATAACTTTTGAATGCCATATACTCAAATAAGTTATATTTCTACCTCACATATCAATTTGTTACCATTATTTCCCAAACTATGCTATTACTTTTTCCATGATTGTCAACAGAACAGGGATCTAAACTTTACCAGGAAAAAGCCATGTGTTCCCAAGCACCACATTTATATTTTGAGAGTTTAAAAATGTCTTTTTGAATATCTCACATCATTCTGCTAAATGGTCATACCACTAACAGAGAGTGATATTGTGACATCCCACTTGCAAAATGTTTAATATTTTCAAAGAAGACATTATTGAGTACTAGACTCTGGTACAAATTTCCCCCATGTAGTTCCTTCCACAGAAAGCAATCTTGCTCAATAGCATGTTAACAGCACATTTTTCTATATAAAGAAGGAAACCTAAATTGTTGCAAACTAATCTATATCAGAAACAACAGGGAGTTGATCTTACTGGGATGAAACAAAGCATTACTTAAGTTTCAGTAAGAGAGATCACCAATTCACTTTGTTTCGAGAGCTATCTGAAAAACAGTACCTAGCTTGAGAGGGAGGATGACTTTGGAATCAAAGGTAAGAAAAGAGAAGATGAGCCTTGTAATCTTGGCAGGCCCACAGAGTGATATGGAAAATTCTCTTGAGCTGTGGGGCTTTTAGCCTGACAACCCTGATATGTCATCCTTCCTGTGTATACACATCCTAATTGGAAATGTGGCATTTTATGCATATGCATGCATGCAGTCAGCATAAAAGGGCAATACACATCTTAAAGAAGATTCATCTTAGAGAGACAATATGCATAGGAAAGAAGTTGAGCAAAAAAATCACACCACAAATCACCTTTTGTGATTTTTACACTCCCAAATATTGTCTGCTGAGATGGAGGAATTTTGTCCCCACCCCCATTATTTACTTTTAAATGCTCATCACTTTATTTACTAAATGAACAAATGCACTTATGAGACAAATACACAAGATGGGTTTTGTTCATTATGGAATATTTTTCACAACTAACATATTGCATTGTGTTCTTCTAGGAAAGTATAAAATACTTCTCATTTGGAGCTTGTTAACTCAATATAGATATTTTCCCTCAGTTTTTTTCATGCTGATTTTGTACAAAGAAAGCTGCAGTATCTTGTGAAAGAATAAAGTTAACACCCTATTCCAGTGACTGTCACTGTCCAAAATAGTGTCTTTGCTTCCATCCATGAGAGGGAATAGGCTTGAGTTGCATTAAACAAGCTGCTGATGAAGGATGTAGAGGGCTGACCAAGGGTTAGGGTTGTGGTTGGGGTTGGATGGCTAAGTATAATCATTTTACAATTATAATCATTTTACAATTTGACTACAAATGTAGTCAAAACCTGCAGTGTTATCTTTGACTTAATCTATAATGTCCCAAATATCAGTGCCAATTATGGTGAAATGAGTAAAGTGGTGGTTTTACCTCATGTCTGTCCCAACAACCTTTCCCTCAATATCCGTGTTGTCACACGTTTTAAACAATTTGAGAATCATTCCATTGTATTTGACGTACTGCTAATTGAAGTGAAGATGCAACTTTGAAATAGAATGCTTTTAAGAAATATTATTTTAGAATTGTGTTCTTAGCCCTGGCCATGAATGTTGCTGTATGAGACAAGAACAGATACAAATCTAAAAAACAATCAACTTTGGGTATGGCAGTGCACACCTGTTATCCAAACATTCAGGAGGCAGAGGGAGGAGGCTCTCAAATTTGAGGCCAGCCAGATTACATAGTGATGCTCTGTCTTAGAAAACAAAACCAAAACAAAACAAACAAAAGCATCAACAAATACTCCCAAAGCAAAATCATAAACTTTGCTAAGTAGGTTGTTAATATAGCAAAAACAATTATCCAAATAGCACAGAAACAAGTTGTTTTCAATTAGCAATTTTACTTTTGTCTGCATATCTGGGTAATTGTGTCATTCTCTAGCCAGAGTTAATCACAAGAAACAGAGTCATCCTAAATTTTCATGATTACTTTCTGTATGATAATTCCTTGTCAAATGTCAGAATCAATCTGGTTTATATGCTGACTTTATACTCTTATGTACCATGCTTCTTTTGTTATATTAATTTTTAGACATGCTCATTTAGGACCACAAATAACTTAATTCATTACAAAATTATGCTCCTGGGAGGTTCTTTTCTCTGAGCTCCTAAAAGATCTTCTTTCTGCTAATTCAATCTTTCCAAACCATTTTCACAATCAACAGATATGAATCATGCTATAACATTTTGCTAAATCTAATAATCTACATTTTCTCAGTCTTAGATATCACTCACCTGCAATTACAGCAGTGAAATGGACTTTTGTAATTCTTACAGAAGCAGATAACCAGATTATGTGAATTAGAGTTGGAAGGCAAAGGCCATGTGTTGTGAGATACAGACTTGGCTACCTAGCAGATAACATGCTAGAGGCTGATTATACTGAGGTCCTTTGTAAGCCGTTATGAAATGAGGAAACCAATTACCCTCTCTGTGAAATATATGCCAAAATTGGAAAACTTCTGATGTCAGAATACTTACATGTAGACTTCTTTCCTAATGGGTTATTTATGAATGACAATTCCCTCTAGATGGTATTTAAAAATATCATAATTTATTTTATAGAATAGATTAATTCTTAGAAGCTGATGAGCATATTTCTATGACAAACTACTCTCCTCACTTATATTCATTTATTCAAAACGGTTCCTCTTTTCTAGAACATTTTGCTCATAAAATGTAGAGAGTTTTACTCTGCAGACCTAGATATTTAAAAGCCACATATTTACTGAGGGAAAAAAATAGCTCCTCACTATATTTTCCTCATAAACGTAATGTTACAGTAAATCATAAAATACAAAAAAATAATAATTTAGGTTTTGGCTTGGAATTACATCTTATACTTTTGAAGGGTGAACAATGATAAACGAAACATTACCTTTCACTGCTTGAATTCTGCTTCCTTGGGTTTTGTTGAGGCTGTGGTTTTTTGTGTTGAAAAGCTTGATCTGGGCTTTGTATTGAAAAGCTTGATCTATAACAAAATGCAGAAACACAACAATTCAGCAATAACAATTCAAAACATTCCAGTAAAGAGCAAATTTGGCAGTGCTTTTGCAAGAAACAAACAGAAAATGAGGGTAGTGAGTATTTTTAGAAATATGGTTTACTGATTCTATTCAGTATTAAACATCGTCGTTATGCCATGTGCTATATAAGAACTGGGATAAAGAGATTAATAAAATGGGCTTCTACCCTTAGGAGTGCAGAGTAATTCAGGGTTCTTGGAAGGGTAGATCCTTTATATTTGCCTCATTTGGGATTCTTTTAAAAAGTGCAGGTTTCTGGCTCCCTCTTTTATATTTGAAACTCTGATAGCAGAGTTTGGAATACTTACATTTGCTATCTTTTAACAAACTCCCTTGGCAATTATTTTGTGCCCTAAATTAAATAAATGCATTAAAGAGATCCTAATTGTTGCTGAGACAGGTGGTGGAAGTACAGCCCCCAACTCTCACTGACTGAACATCATTGTGCCTTTCTGAGCATCAGATTATTATTCTTAAAATGAAGGTGAAGGTTCTGAGATAATAGCTCAGGTTCCTTCTGCCCCCAAGGCTCCTCTTAACGTAAGGGATTTTGTCTTGCTGTGGTACTCAGAACTGAGTACTGCACTACCAGCTTCCCCTCTTTCCTGGCACGATTGTGTATTCCTATTATTTGTTACCAGTAGGAAGGGAAAATACATCAAAATAGTGCAGACAATGAACAGAATCAAATACCCAACATTTGAGCCTCAAAAGCCAACATCTGGTCAAAGACAAAAGATCTAGAAGAATATAGAGTGAATCAGAGCCAGTTTTTTCTTGAACTTCCTAAACCAGATAATTTCATGGGTTCAAGGGGAACAAAATTACTCAGAGAAAAATGACAATACTGAGTCAAATGACATGCATTTGCTATGGGAAAATGATGTTAACTTTCATACATTCTGCGTTTGTGTCCCACTACACATTATAGATGTTAGTTAGCAAATTTATACTCTTCTTTCTTCACCCAGGCTAAGAGGTCACATTTTATCTATGGAGTGCAGCGTGGCCACTCCATGCTTGGGTATACCATGTAAGGAACATCTCAGGGCAATTAGCATTACTTTTTCTAATTCCTTAAACATCATTTCTTTGTGTTAAGAACCATAAACTTCTCTTTTGCAGTTCTTTGCAAAACATATAATGTATTTATTGTAAACTGTAATCCCCCTACTGTTCTGTAGAACACTACAACTTATTTCTCTTATCTAACTGTGTTTTGGTACCCAGTGTCTAACCTCCTCTTCTCTCCTGTCCTTCTCTTCTTCCTAGTGTCTAGTGACAACTATCCCACTGTACTTACATAAAATCAGCTGCAGCTTTTCCACATGAATGAGAAAATGTGATATTTGTCTTCTTTGTGCCCATTTCAATTAATAAGATTCCATCCTTGTTACCCCAAATGATAGGATTTCATTCCTTTTTATATTCAAATAATATTCCATTATATATACATACTACATTTGCTTTATCCATTATTCCATCAATGGGTACCTTGGTTGATTGCAGACTTTGCATACTACGAATCATGCTGACATAGACAGAAGTATGCAAGTATCATTTTGATACACAGAAGACCTTTGGTATCCATAGGTAGATGGTTCCAAGTAGATCACTACTGAGGAAAAACTGTGACTGCTTGGGAGGCATAGAGTTGAGTACTCTGAAACTACTCAAATTTGTCATATGGGCAGTAGGTCTAAGCACCCACAACTTGAAACTTTACATGGAATAGGTCATATTAGTGTTATAAGTATTGTTATATACATTGATACTACCATCAAAACTGGGTCTTCTGTTATACTCTTTTATTTAATGAATCTTTGGTTCGTTTTTCCCATAATGTCACTCATCTTCCACGAAAGACATGCACCTTCCAAAAAAATCTAAAATGTTCACTTTATCAATTAAATTTTGGGATGTTCATTTTTACCTTGGTTTTGGGGAGGCATTTTTTTATTTTTTACAAAATTCAGGGCAGGGAAACACTCAGCAGATCATAACTTAAACACAGCTAACTATAACAGGGGACTGACAGAGTTTCTTCCTATCAACTGAACTACTTAATTCATGTGCAGGAATTTGTTTTTGAACTATCTTTTGATTTCTTTAAGTTTAATTTTATTTTTTAGTAGTGTGAATATCAAATACGCTTTGAGTTAGTATTCATTACTAATTGAGGGAATTTCAGTGTGATAATTCCATACAGTATACTTTGAACAAGTGTACCCCTTCACTTCATTCCCATTCTTCCTCCTTCCTTTTCTCTTTTCTATACTGATTTTTATTCATTTAATAATTTTTTTGACCATGCTTGGCCATGCTTGTGTGTAATAAATAAGGTAGGCTTACTGCACTACTGATTTCATTTCTTTTGAATAGTTTCTGGTTTTGGTGGCAATGGAGATTGAACTCTGAGTTCTCACATTTGGTAGGCAAGTACTCTAACACTTGAGTCATGGATCCCCATCCTTTTTAGTTTGTTTTTCAGAGAATGATCTTGCACTAACTGTGCCTTGGCTAGCCTTGGGCAATGATCCTCTTGGCTCTAATTCCCAAGTAGCTGGGACCACAGGAATGTACCATGCCTGCCTTGTTTTTGATATAAGACCTCACTAACTTTGGCTTGGGCTGGCCTTGGACCACTGTCCTACTGTCTTCAGGGATATTTGCCTTTTAATAAAATCTTCTCACTGTTTTCTAATAGCCCAAGGGCATTTTCCTTCTCTATTCCCATTGTGCCTTGTGTCTATTGCTATTACACTGTTTGCTTAATTTTGTGATAATTGTTGGATGCCTGACTCACTGTGAGTCTCCAAGAGCCTTCTTTAGGATTCCGAATCTGCCTGTGTTGTCATTTAGTAGGTGATCATACAGTAGTCAGTCAATAACCATGCCTGTGATTTTTTGCCATAAAATTTATAATATAGTTTGCAATATTGAGAGCTATAGTGAAATTTTATAAAAATGGAAACAGGGCAGAATGAGAAGAGAAAGGAAGGGGAGAAGGCAAATGAAGCAGGAAGAGAAAAAGCAGCTTCCTGGCAACCAGAATGAAAAACAAGTGTTGTACTGAATAATTTTCATTTGACAGATAATACCCATCACTAGTAATGGGCTGTATGTCCCAGTTTTGAACTCAGAAGAATTTATCACATGGCATATTGTAAAGTGTGAGTGTGGGTTCCAAATAAATTTTCATGATGCATGTTTGAACCATAAATGAGGGAATGGGAAACATAGCATCACTACTTCATACACTTCTCCAGACCAAGGATGAGGTGCAAAGTAAAGTTGTAATTCTTAGAAGCTATTATAACACTGGAAGAGTTAATGTTGTATAGTGAGTGCACGTCTTTTTATTATGATCAGAACTGCTATAAAGGGGAGTATCATGTAATTTTAGTAAATAAATGCTAGTTTGTTCTTGTCCTTCTGGAGCAGTGTTTGTCTCCATGGGTTCTCTGATGGTGATGTGTCAAGTGTAGATATTCTGTTTTCTTGACCTAAAAGCAACCCATCCACCTCAGAATTTGGAAATGTTGGTACCAAGGCTGCCATTTGACAAAATAATTAGAGATAATATACTTTTTCTTTTCTATTTCTGGAAGTCTGTTATAGTAACACTTTCAGGCAGAACCATGACTTTTTTCTCAAGGAGACTTTTTTGAGACCCACACATTGTCTAACACAATGTAAAATAAACCCTAGTGCTTCTTAGCCTTACGAATCCAGCTAAGGTGGGTGAGGTACCACAGATTACCAGAAGGCTGCCTTCAGCACAGCCATGACCTTGGTAAAATGTTTTATTATTCACTTTCACCATCTCTTCTCTTGATTCTGAGTCAGCCTTATCACTTTTATGTTCAGTGGTTTAGTGTACAGTAAATTTGTATATACTCACAAATTTACATAAAAGTTTGAGTAATTTTTCATCACATCTCTGTATCACAAGGTTTTATCTCAAATATTTTCCCCAATACATTGATAGAACCTTTATATACTTTTTATGCCCAAGAATGTTTCATCTTTCTTTTAGCCACTACAAGGAAGAAGCTGAATAAATTAAACTATCCTGGAACAAGCTTTTTCTCATTCCTGTTACTACTGTACCTAACTGGGCCTCACTGGGCAGCTATGGAAGATGCAGAAAGGACGCAGGATAGACAGACAGACAGAAAGTTGGGACCAGGTGTGTTGGAGGTTCAGATGGAGACACATAATCCTCGTTGCTTCTTTTCTCTATTCTCTTCATTTTACTCTTCTGCTTTTCTCCATCTTTATTCTTTAAGGCCTTTCTACTTTACAGTTCTTTAAAACCTTGCTTTTAAAGTTTTTCCTTAAAACCTTGCTTCACTATTCTTTAAAACCTCTTTCCTTAGACGCACTCTGTCCCATGATTTCTCTTGGCTTTTTTTTTAGCATAATCTCTCTTAAAGTCTTTGCCCCCAGATTTGCACTGTCCCATGTTCTCTCTTTAGTTTTCTTAAAGCCTCGGTGCTCAGGCTTGCACTGTCCCATGTTCTCTGTAGCTTTTCTCTAGCTTAGCTTTTCTAAACACTATGCATAAAGTTTTCAGTGCAGACTTGCACTGCCTCATGTTCTCTCTTTAGTAATTCCCCTTTAGAAATTCTTTTCCCTTCAGCAATACTCCCTTTCAAAAGCCTCCCACATCCAAAACAGCCCCCCTTCTTCCAAAAGGACAAAAGCCAAAAGCCAAAAAGCCAAAAGCAAAAGCCTCGCATCTTCCTTCAGTGAGTCTTTTATACACAGTGGTAAACAAGGAGGTGGAGCAACAGCTCTTTGGGAGGTGCATGGCATTATGACACTAGAAACCTGAGATCTACCTCTTGGAACATAAATAACTTAGGAAAAGCAGCTGTTTTGCATTTTCCTCTTCTGTGGCTGGGGCTGTGCCAATCTCAGCCTACAGATAAATATCTTAGGAAAAGCAGCAGCTCTACATCTTATTCTTGCCTTATTCTGTGGCCAGGGCTGTGCCAAACTCAGCCTACAGAACATTGGGTACAGCTGTGCTAGCATTTTCATAGGCCTTTCATAATCTGCTCCTCACATATTATAACAAATATCCTTCTCACGGAAATTTAGATAACTGTAAAGGTACAGAACATTTTTAAAGTCATTCTTAAAACAACTCCATGTTTTAAGGAAAAAAACTATTGGGCAAACCAGAAGAAGCCATATTTTAGTCAAAGTGAGATTTCTTGGGAAAGGGAGCTAAAAGATGCCTAGAATCTTTCATGAAAATGTATAAAATGTTTTATTAAAATAATACAAGCAACATTCAGTGACTTTTACCAGTTACTTAACTAGGTCTCATTTCATTTCTCAAGGTTATACCCACCCTAAATTTTTCCCCCTTTTATGTAAATTTTATTTGGGGAAAGATTCAGGTTCACAGAAAAAGGAAATTAAAAGTCCAGAGTTACTATGAAGTCCCTGCCTCTCACAGGCACAGCTTTCCTCCCTATCCACATGCTGCACCAGACAGCTACATTTGCTGCCTGTGATCACCAGCACTGACATAAGCTTATCCTCCAAAGTCCATAGTTTGATATTGTATATGAGATGGGGTTTGAAAAAGTATAGTGCTATGTGTCTACCACTATATAGTACACAGAATATTTCAACCCTTCCCCAGTCTCTGACAACCACTGATATTTTTGCTACCAATTTTCCCTCTTCTAAAATGTCCTAGTTAGAAAACTACAGATGTAACTTTTTCTGATTAGCTTCTTTCACTTAGGAACATGCATTTACAATTCCTCCATGCCAATTCATGACCCATGGGCTCATTTCTTTTCTGTTTCTTTTTCTTTTTGCAGTACTGGGACTTGAACTTCACCTTGAGTCAGTCCACCAGCCCTATTTTTGTGAAGGGTTTTTTTTGCAATAAGTTCTCATGAACTATTTGCCTAAGCTGGCCTCAAACCACAGTCTTCCTGATCTCTCCTTCTTTCACTCCCTTCTTTTCTCCCTCCTTCTCTCTCCACATTCCTTCCTAGTTCAAGTCTAGATGGGAAGCATGATCACAAATGCCTTGTGAGAAGGAGCCACATACTAGGTTCAAGATGAAACTTGGTGTTGAGAGGACCAAGGTGTCAGAATTCTAAGGAGGAAGCATAACCATGGGCAAAAGAACTATTTAGGGATTTCTACTAAGGTGCACAAGCAGGGAATTCCAGAGTTTTGACAGCTCCAGAATAATCTTTTATGCCTAAAGGCAAAGAACCAAAATTGAAACTACAGCCTAGATGAGAGTGGACAGACAGGCAGTTTCCCACATTTCGCAGTGTGGTGAAGAACCCAAGAAATCACAGGTAAAGAAACAATGACCCAGGCGTGAAGAATGAAGACAAACAAGAATGTGATTCCTCAGAGAAACAGGGAACACCAAGATTGATTGAGGTTTGGGAGAATGAGGACTCAGAGAGAAACTGATTGTAAATACTGAAAAATAAATTTTATTTATTCATTGTGAGAGCTTATGGATTGAGACCTCTACCAACTACTTTTATCTGAATTAAACTACTAGTTTATTGGTGGCAGTAGATGACACTTTTTAAATTTTATATTCAAGCACTAAAATAATGAGGAAACTTTTAAAAGAAGTTGTACCTCAGAATGTCAGTATTCTCTTTTGATTCATGTTTCTAAATTGTTTCCATTTCTTGAAAATATATACACATAATTTGACAAAGATGTAAACATGGTGCAGATGTTGTACTGAAGCCTGATTTTTATCTTTTGTTCATATTGTAAGCATTCTCTATGATGCACAGCACTTAGATTTGTATTTCAGTTCTTGTTACCAGTTTATTTCCTATCAGAACATATGTAATCACATTTTCCAACTTTTGTTGGTTTGGAATATATATTTGTATAACTGGACACACACACACATATGTGCTCTAATAAAGAATGTTGCAAGGATGTTTAAGACCTTGTAATACTCATATGACTTATCGTATATTCTTATCCTTTAACAATTATCTTTATTTAAATTTCTTACAAAGACATTAATGAGGTCCTGTCTGGGGGTTGGTATCAGTGGGAGGGGGAAAGATGTAAGGACAGGGTTAAGGAGGCTGAATTCACTGAAAGTACTATATACTATGTATGAAAATGGAGGGGGAGAGGGAGCTAAAGGAGAATGATGGAGGGAGTGAATTTAGCTCTGATATATTTTAAGAACTTTTGTAAATGCTAGAATGTATCCCCAGTGCAATAATAACATAATAAAAAGTGAAGAAAAATGCATTCTTCTAATTTTGAATGACTAGTCTTATATTTACTGAGTTGTAATATACTTGATTCTATTTATTGTCACTAATATTGTTTGACTAGTTCTATTTCACCAAAAAAAATGTCAGTAGTGAGTATTATTATTTTAAATATCTGCATGTTTGGTAAAAATATTTAAGTGTGAAAAAAGCAGCTTAAAATCCTGTTACTCAAAGATACTGGTGACTTTGGTTATAATAGAGTAAAAGGAAAGGTGAAGATGAGAGAGCAGTTAGTGAATAACATTTTAAGATAAGGAAAAGATTAAGGTTTGACAAAAGAAAATGAATTCCAAAGTACTAACTTGTTTTTCTAGATAGTGGGATAGTGAAGTTTTCTGTTGATTTTGGGAAACTAGTGTTTGTCTTTACCTCAAATATCATTTGGCTTTTGGGTCTGTCGTAATAGAAGTAAATTCCAGTTAGTCATTTTTCTCCATTTCTGGGAAAAAAAGAGGTTTATCATGTGTAGTATTTTTCAAGAGAAATAACCAAGTACACAAACAAAAGAAAATATTTCCCACTTGCCCCCAAAATTCCTCACCCTGCAATTGACAGATGCTCAAAATACTAGAAATAGTCTCTCTCTCTCTCTCTCTCTCTCTCTCTCTCTCTCTCTCTCTCTCTATATATATATATATATATATATATATATATATATATATATATATATATATATATATGTTCCTGCTATGTATAATATATGCACAAACATATATGCAAGGTTAAAAATTTTTTTCATCTTGCCTGTCAGTGGATCCATATTGACTTCTTTTGATACAAACAATGTTTTTACATGAAGTGACATCAAACATCTTCTAAATCATCATTTATATTTTCACTTTGAAGTTCCAAGACCATGAAATGTTTGGACCTTATCAATCTAAAAGATTCTTCAATAAATTAGTGATTCAAAAAGAGATTGTATAGGAAAGTATCAATATTGCTGTTCATCGTTATTTGATTTTCAGTCATAAACTGGAGATACTTTTATTAATGTGGATGATTCTAAAAACTTGTGTGTGATAAATTGTTTGCAATTTCCTCAGCAATTCAAAAGTGAATGTCTTCAGATTAGAGTTGCTAAATAAATCATTGTTTTAGAAAAAAATCCAAATGCCTCAGTTTTCTAATTTTGGTCCATATCTTTTGAATAATATAAAGGGAAATGAGCCTCCTGCCATGTGGCTGGTGAGTTTTTATAGCATCATAGAGAATCAAGCAGATTGGTGTGCCAAGTTCAGAAAGCCTCATGTAATAATTCAGTATGATTACAGAGGTGAAGGCATGCCTGGCCTGAGCAAGGAGAGTCATACATGATGCACAGCTCATCCTTTGACCTCTGAACTGATGCTCTAATGTGAAACAGCAAAATCCATATCATAACTAGGGGACACACTACACAGACCCCTCCCCTGGTTCTTCTTCCTCCTTAGGAGTAGAGAACCATATTTCTTCTGTGATCCATTCGTCCATGTTATTAAAATAAAACATAAGTGAACCTATTGAAGCACAAAATTACTGTGTGATTATGTCTTTGGGCACAAGAATAAAATCCATCTTGAAGCCTTTCTTATTTGAAGGAAAATGCTTTTTGTCAGGTAGTACTTCCCAAGATAAGGAAGTTTAAGTCAAACAAACAAATAGACCCCACTCCAACTCTTCACTCTAAAACTAATGATATTGATAAAAATAAGAAGTAGTTATTGTTAAATCTACATATGCAAGTTTGTTTTAGGTAGATATGTGTTGTTAAATAATGCATAATCTATTTTCCATATTGAAAAAGACAGAATAAATTCTACAATATTATTTTTGAGAAAGTGACAAAACATTACTTTGTGTTTCTTTTAAAGATCTTATTCATATCAATAATACATTAAAATATTTTATTCTGAAGCTCTGTATTATGTGAACTAAGGAAGAGACTATTTCAATTTGTTGTGATACATAATAAATCATCTTAAATATCAGTGACCAAAACAAGCAACTGTTTTCCCAGAATTCCATTAGTCAAGTGGGAAGTCCTAATCTGAACACTTTTGGTTGGGGCTGGCTGATCTAGGAATGTTTCATTCCCATGTCTGCGGCCTTAGCTGGTATAGCAGGGATGGCATTTTGAATTGCATGGTCCTCCACCATCAAATACAGCTGCCTGGACCATTTCACATGATGAGTCTCAGCAGCAAAGAAAGAGGGAGCCCCAATGTACACACACTATTCACATTCTGCTTTAATCACATTTGTTAAGGCCTCATGAACCATAGAAATGTCACATGGCCAAGCCGAGACTTATCTGTTGGATTGAATGGAAAATATTGTGACTGATTTCGTTGGTTTTTAAATCTATCAAAGAAATAGTGGGAGACAAAGATTCAGTTAAGAAACTAAATGTCATTTTTTTCTTAATTACTTTGGCTTTGATGTGTATGAGGCATACATGGTTTATGGCTGAAGTAGAGGGATTCTGGGGAAGGAGGTAGTTCCTTTGGTTGCAGCTGTAAACAGAGGTTCCTGCAAATCTGAAATACAGTGAAGACCATGGAGTCAGCTCCTGAATTAGAACTTAAAGCTGCAGTTAGGAAGTGATATCTCATCCCCACCCATTTCCAGTCTATGGAAGTTACATCTTCCAAGCCCTAAAGTACCTTTGACAGGCAATATTATGGCAGGACTCAAAAGGATTCCCAGAAGCCATTAGTGCAAACAGCAGGTGCTGACATCTTCTAGTTTTTACCCTACTGCCAAAATATACCATCTAAGTATGTCAGCACTGCTAAACCCATGACTAACGTGGCCGTTGAGGCTGGGTGATTGTTGGGGATGCTTCTGCAGTGCTCAGCTATTCATAGGATGTGAAGAAGAGTTGCAACGTGGCTGACCAGTTCTGAGCATCATGAGGTTTCCCTACCTCTTAGTTTTCCCTTGATAAATTGTGATGAAAGCTGTGTTGTAGCCAAAAGATGGATACTGGATCTGAGGGTTCGATATGTCTCCAAAAGATGCATATGTGCTTGTTTTATAAGGATGCTTACACTTTTTACAGAGGTAAATACAGTTACTTCTTATTTCTAACCAAAAGTGATGCAATAATAGACTGGCTAGAGTAGAAATTGTGACAAAAACATGTAAGAAACATGATTTAAGGGCTTTAAGTGTGGAAAGAAGTCTAGAAAATCTGGATCCTGATCATAAAATAAGAGTGCTGTCAGCATTTACTGTACCCCTACATTGTTCCATGAGCTTTGATTATACAACCCATTTATCCTTCTTATAAATATCTACATGATCATCACAAGGCCATATGAGGAATTTGGTTCAAGTTTTCATGGGAATAAAATATAAGTATCCAATATCAGATATTGCATATCTTCTAGGTAGACAAATGTTCATGAAATCAGAGAAGTATATTTTGTAAAGAAATGCTATTGATGGAAATACACAGAAAACAAAAGCAAAAGAATTATTTCTGAATCAACAGAGAGAAATTATGTTTTCTTTATAACCTATGTGATAACCCTGTTAAAGAGGCATTTTTTTCCCTTTCAAAAGCTCAGAATATTTACAATGAACCTAACCAATTAAAAAAACTTTGCAGGATTCTAGCTATTAATGAGCTTGTATTTTATTTCATTAATTTTGTATAAATGCCTTTTGTGATCATTCATGACCTAGAAGAGTTGTCCGAGCTATTTACAAATTGGATGGATCACTTGCACACCATTAAAATGATCAACGTTGCCTTGACTTCTTTACTTGTTCCCATGACTACCATATAAATTTCCCAAAGCAATCATTTAAACAGTCACATAAAATTTTAGATGATTTCCTTTGAAAGGGTAAGAGACCTTGAATTAATAGAATCACTCTTTTGGATGTATGGGGTAAAGGAAGGAATTACTTTCTCTCCTTCTTGAAATGAGAAGGCTCATTTACATATGTGGGCCTTACATACACAGTCTTTGGAAGGAATTGCAATTGTAGTTTGTTGTTTCTCAATACTATTTGTTTTTAATCTTAAAAGAATGGGCAAAAATGCTGAATTCTCTAAATGTGGAGCAATCTATCACAGATTTAAGTAGGAAAACTTGTAATTATGACCTTCTATCTGGTTTTACAGTCATAATATTTTAGATAAATTAACCAGCCAGTAAAATGGTACTGCAAATTTTGCTTTTTATTTTGTAGATACTTCTGTAAAAAGCTTATGTAAGCCATTTAATATGTTCATAATTTTCTCCAAAGTTGAATGTAAAAATGAACTTATAAATGAGAAATTCTAGTTCTGCAGCCATATCATTTAAAAACATTTGTAATGCTATGAAATTATTTCTTACTAAATATTGAACATTGAACAATCAACATCTTTTTAATCATGAATGTGCCAAGATCTTAATGCAAACTTAAGATCACTTATAGCTTTTTAGTAAAAAATCATTATAACCATGAACATACATATTAATATAAAGATTTTATGACTAGAGGTGGAATCCCTTTGGAAAACCTTTACAAAAATATCTTTCCAAATGTAGGTGGAGTAAATGTTAAACAGGATAAAAAGTATTGAAGAATTTTTAAACACTCATTCAATAGACAAGAAATTGTAATTAGCCATATAATTTCAAAAATTTTAGAATGAATTCAACCCCAATAATCATAAAAATTTTCAACAAGTTATTAATATGAAAATTCTCCAACTATAAATATTAAGACAATAAGCATGTCCAATTTACTCACAATTTATTTCACTAACAGTCCAGAAGAGATATTCTATATATCTACATATTTCCTAAGGCAGCCAGCTACAGCTCCTGAGGCAACATATAATATTAATTCACATTAGCCTCCTGAGTTTCTGGAAACTTTGATACAAACCACATATTATATTTATCTTATGTTTATGGTTTAAGTCAAAGTGTTAAATGATTTATTTTTAAAGTAGCTATTTATTTCTTTTATTTTCAAAACTAACATTTTTGTTCTACTTATATAGCAAATGATGCAGCCAATCAGTCTTACAGATTTATATAATCATTGCTTTTGCTACTGACTATACTACAAAAACTAATAATTTACTTATGTCTATAAGAAATAAATGAGCTATTCATTTATTCTGAATAACATCACTTTGAGAGAGGCAAGAATACTTTGTGATTTGGTATATATTTTTTATAAAAATGAGTCCAAAAAGAATGACCAGATTTTGAAAATAAGAACACTAAATTATTCTCTTCCTGTTTACTTAATTAATAAAAGGTAAGTTATGAGAGCAAAATTTAAACTTTTCACTAATTTTTTAGTGTTTGCATTAAAATATGTATTTTATGATCCTAGTTGAGGGTGTCACATACTATGTTAGGGCTGGTCTGTCTTGACAAGTGATATGATAATAGTTTAAAGAAAATTGGAGAGTTAATTAATTAAAATATTCTGATCTATATTGAAAATCTACCATTAAAAATGTATTTATTATTAACGGTCCTCCTATGCAATATTTAACATTGGATTACTTAACAAAATGTTTTCATAATGGTCGTAGAGACTGCTATTTTTACTAGAAGATGTGACTCATCAGTTAAAACTAAACTTTTGAGCACTTGTATAGAAATATTCATAGACTGAGCTGAGAGGGTGGTTCACTTTGTAATATTACTTAGAAGGTAGAAACTGGAAGGATCATAATTCAGAAACAGCTCAGGAAATAGTTTGTGAGACCTCATTTCAATTAATAAAAAAGCTGGGTGCAGTGTCAAAGAAAGGAAGGAGAGAGAGAGAGAGACAGAGAGAGAGGAAGGGAGAGAGAGAGAGAGGAAAAAACAGAGAGAAAGTAAAAAGAAAGAAAAAAAGAAAGACAGTACAAATCATTGTGAGTGACATGTAGACATTTCTGTGATAAGAACTATGGGCAAGAGTAGGGAAAAAGTAAGAGACCAACAAATACAAATGTATGTATTTGACAGTTTTCTGGAATCAGTGTTCATTTTATTTTTCAATCTTGCCCAGATTTCCCCCATTTACTGGGTTTTGAACAGAACTAAGTTAGATCATTGGCCCTTCACAAAGTAGCAAAATTTCACAGGGGGAATGTGCCTTAAAATATTTTTTAAACTTAATTTATTTTTCTATGCATAGAAAAAAGACAAATAGTCAGGGAGGTACAGTGGCAAAGTGACCAGTCATCAAAGTTTAAAGATCTATATGCAAATTTGACCTATGCCTTTTAAAGCTGGATCAGTCATCAAGTTATTTTGCTTCTATCTTAATCAGTTAGGGTGGCTAAGTCAGGCAGTGCAACTAGTAACACACAAAATCTCAGATGTATTTCTCCCTCATGTTACATGCTCAATGTACTTTTTGCAACTTCATATTATCCTCAATCTGGAATTTGCAATGGGACAAAAGGAAAAAGAACTTCATAGGTCATATGCCATTAACTTTATAATGTATTTCCTAGAAGAAATTAGATGGCCTCACCCTACCAGAAAGAGGGCCAGGAAGTATAATTCCTCTTGCCACCGGGGAAGAAAAATGGATAACCATGAGATGATGTATATAATTCACTATACTAACCATTGTACTATAAATGTGTATATCTTATTAAATCATAAGTATATCCTAATATAGGCACTATATTATTTAAAAAATGTAAAAAAGCAGACAGATAACTGGAGCTTTTAATTTTTCTTTTTTTTTTTTTTTGGTGCTACTGGGGATTGAACTCAGGACTTTCAACACATGCTAGGCTCTACCACTTGAGTTATGCCCCAGTCCACTTTGCTTTAGTTATTCTTCCTATAAGGACTCACAGTGTTGCCCAGGCCAGCCTCCTGTTTACACTTGCTCCTATTTATACCTCTTGCATACCTGGGATAACAGGTGCATGTCACCACAAACGGCTTATTGGTTGGAATGGGGTCTTGTTAACTTTTTGTCTGGGCTGGTCAAGAACTGAAGCCCTCTCTCTCTGAACATCCCAAATAGGTGGGATTACAGCAGCAAGATCCAAAAAATTTGTTGAACACAATTAATGACTAACACAGCATTTCTGAGCTTCAGTTTCTTCATAAATGAAATTAAAATGTTGTGAATCAACATTCAATCTGAAAATGTATGCAAAATACCCTAAGAACTTTAATAGCAAGTTTGATAAAAGATAATTATTAATTTTATGAATTATTATTATTAGGATACTTAGGCTTTGGTAGAACCAAGTGCACTCTAAAGCAACAGATAATTTAATACTTTCACAGGGATCAGCAATCTATGGCCACCAGATGAAAGCAGTCAAACACCAGTTCTTTTTTTTAATTTTTTTCCAGTGCTTTTTAAAAAAATTATTCATTTATTCACATGTGCATACATTGTTTGGGTCATTTCTCCCTCCTGCCACCTCCCCTACCTTCTCCCCCTTTCCCCCTCTCAGTTCCAGGCAGGTCCTGTTCTGCCCTTATCACTATTTTTGTTGAAGAAATGACACAAGCCTAACAAGGAAGACAAAGCGTTATTGCTAGTTGAGTTAGGGATAGCTATACAGAAATATTCCTAGCATTGCTTTAGCAAACACCAGTTTTTATAAATAAAGTTTTACTGGAACACAGTAATGCCCATTTGTTGTGTATTGTCTGAGTAGCAGTGATAAAAGCCTTATGAATTTATAAACTTGTCTGTTAGAAAAAAGGTTTTCTGACCCCAGTCCTAAAGGAATAGTAAGTTAATGACAAAGTTAGCCCTCTCATTTTGGGTTCTTTTGAAAGCAGATTCTAAGACAATGACCTGGCTCAAATAGTTTATATAATAGATGAGCCAGAAATCAGGGATGTCAGGATGGCCTAAGAGCTAGCAAGCACATGTAGTATTGAGGTTACAGTGATGTGAAACCTTCAACTGACTCCACCGGGTCCTATTGAGAAATAGCAGAATGTCTCTCTGATTTCCAAGGATTGTCACTCAAGGACAAGAGGCAGGACCATCAGTCCTCTGTCTTCTGTCTGGGGGCTACTTCCTAGTACTTCTGGGCTGTGCTTGAAAATAGGCAAGTGGAGTTCACAGTGTTAAAGAGAGTACTTGGTAGAAAGTAGAACAACATGTGGAATAGAGCTTGCTTAGGGTGAGTAGCTGTCAATCAGAACTTATGATCTCTCTCATATGTGGAATATGGACCTAATACAAATGCAGCAATACTATGAAACACTGGTCACACTAAGGGGAGGTCACGCATGGGAGGAGTGGGGTAAAATATGGAAACTAAGAAGCTGATATACTCTCTATACAAAAATGAATATAGAAATCTTAAACTGGCTGAAACCACCATAAGAAAAAGACTAAGGTAGAATGAAGAAAATCAGAAGAGATAAACAAATTGGGGTTATAATGCATATATATATGGAAATATCACAAGGAAATTCCCTGTGTATCTATCTTTATCTCAAACATGCAAAAATGTCATTTCTTTCTTATTTCTTTTACAAAACTAGAAAACAGGAGGGTGGAACAGGTCCTGGGGGGGAGGTTGGTACCAGTGGGAGGGGAGAGGTGACAGGGAAAGAGAGTGCTAGGGTGACTTTGGTACAAAAACTGTGTACACATGTATGTAAATGCAAAAATGATACCTGTTGAAACTATTCCAGGAATTGGGGGAGAGGGGAAGAAGGAGAGCAATGGAAAGGGTAAATTCAAGTATGATATATTTGATACTTGTAAGAACTTCTGTAAATGCCACAATGTACCCCTACCTAGCACAAAAATAAAGGAAAATAAAAAAATAAATAAATGAAAGAACTTATGTGGGACTGTCCATCAGACCTGAGGCTGAATTCAGGAAAAGAACTGGGTAGCATGCTGCGTGGACAGAGGTCTCTCTTACGTGTGTGACATCACAAAGTGAATTCTGTTCTCTCAGTCCTTATGATATTCTTGAGTGAGTTCTGCTGACTACAGTTACAATGTGAATGCAAGGAGTAGCAATATGGAGGGGCTATGGCAAAGAATGTTCCTGATTCTGCCACTGTGTTTGCACTGCAATCTATGTCTTAATGGGTGATAAAAACAAGACCTCAGAAGAAGTGATGACAAAGATCACTTACCACTTACTGCAGTATGTTTTCTTTTTTTAAAGGATAAGGTAGCATCTATCAGATAATAACTGCTATATACTTTGATCCTTTTAAAGACAGTTAATAGCTGTACTACTGTTGAAAAATTTCCTGTTTGTCTCCATGAAATGTACGTAATGTGGACAATGTTTGAGAGTCTCCTTTACAGTGCTGATTCCATCAGCCCTTGTCTGTTTTGAATTGCAACAAAAACTAATGATTTTCAAGTGCAGAAGCTTAAAAACAGAAATAAAACCATTTGAAGTCAAATTGAAGAGGAATAAAATGAGGAAAAGAAAGCCAGATCGAAAAGACCATTCAGGCATCTTGAAGAGCAACAAGACAGCTTCTTTGTTCCTTTAGCCATTGTACAACCTTAGTGAAGGAGCATAAGAAGCTGTAAGTCTGAGTCAGATTATTGCAGGCATTTATCTGCTAAATGTACCTGGATTAGTGTTTAATAAATGCATTTTCTCTTTTTAAGAAAATGAAAGAGTCAGCATAAAAAAATTACATTTTTCTGCACTTACAGATTTTATGGACTTGTTTCTTAGTTTATTTAGTTTTGATTTAGAAACTGAAATCACAATGTAGTAGGTAAGATATAGTGAGATGATAATTATTTATAAAATAATTTCATTAAAATTTATTACCCAACTGTCTTCATGGGGGAAGAAGTAAATGTGGCTAAAGATAGAATTGAAAGAAATTAATAGTGCTTTTTAATAGCTTTCGTAAAAGATTAATAATTGCAAAATTTTGTCTATAAATGACTATTAAGTGAATGAATGAATGGATGAACCTAATAATACCCAATTTATAGAGATACAGTGAAGATTGGAAGGGACAAATGTGACTATATATATTTCTACTATAAATATAGAAAAATATAAGTACATAGAAAACACCTGATTAACAGTAGTTGAAATTTTCCTATCTTCTAATTATACCCATTTATAAAATCCTACTTTGACAATGTAAAAAAAGCCACAAGGAGATCAAAAAACATTTACTTTATGTACAAGTAAATATTGACTATGGATATTTCAGTTATTTATTGATTTTCTATAAAATCTCTAAAACTTCTGGCCTCAACTTCTTTTCTTACAGAAAGCAAGGGTTTATTGTCAGTAGACTTTCTGAAGTGTATCTTAAGTCTTCCCAAATATAGACATGAAGTTTAATATTAGGCATGGGTTTTGTTCAAGTAGATAATTAACCATGGTGAATTGAATGAGCTAAATATCTTTGGTCCCCCATGTAACTCAAGTTAATCATATCAATGTAATTTAGAGATATAAAGAAGAAAAGTTCCTGAGCTTGCCAGTTATATAAGCATCTCATTTGTCAAAAGCCAACAAGCAAATTTGCCCATCTATGTGTTTATGTCTCTGAAAACAAACATCTTTCCTATTTTTAGGATATTCAAGAATGCCAACCACAGCCAGGTGTGATAATGTGTGTTTGCATTCCCAGATTCTAGGGAGACTGAAGCAGGAAGATGGCTAGAGCTCAGTTCAAAGCCAATCTGGGCAGCATAGTGAGTTATGTTCTCAGAAACCAGCCAGTGATCCAAATCAAAAAACAGCCAACCATGGAATATACCATAATTATTCTAAACTTGCTCTCAAAAAGTTAACTTTTTGCTCCCTAGAAATAACCTAATTCTAAATTCCCTTAGTATGGGAATTGTATAATTTCAAGTTCTCACTAATAATATAAAATCAATGTCCTGATGATACTGAAGGTTTCTTGTAAAATATATTTTAATTTTTCCTTTATAACTTATTTTGTCAAACTGTCAAGAAGAATCATACAAGTTCCAAATGGGAGTCATTTTTTTCTGTTCAAGTGCTTACAGAATTTAACAAAGCTTTTCATGTAGTTCTTGGATTCTGATCCAAAGACTTGAATTGATCTAACCATGTGTTTGGTAGCATATTTGAAGTTTGTTTTCAACTGTTAACCCCTGGGGTTCCTAAAACATCTGTGACTCTGATAGTTCATGTGGAAACTAATGGAAATTCTGGGACATTTACTAAGTAAATAGTTTTAATGTATAGGAAAACTTGAATGATAAAAGCAATATTCCCTTCCAGAGAAGGGGTGACGTGTGGCTCCATTTGCAATGTCACTCACAATATTGCTTTAAAAGCTTCATAGTCCATCTGCTATCAGCCTTGTAAATAATAATGTAATCACTGGACAATGATAGGGATAAGTGCATTTTGGAAAGAAAACAATTTAGTGGGAAAAATTTTAAATTTCTAGGTTTTAAAGACTTCTGAATTCTATATACAAAAATTGTACTTGGCTCATATACTCATAGAATGGTAGAAGAAGGATTATAATTGCTTAGAACCTTGGTACATTTGAATTTGGGCACATATCTTTATTTTTCTGAGCCAAGTTTTGTTAAATCTTAAATTATGGCAAAAATGCCTACCTTTCAGTCTTGACATAGGGCCTAAATGAGAGAATGTGTGAGTCTAGCTCTCAGTGCACCACCTGCCACAGAGTAATGAATGGATACTGTGGCATGATAGCAGTGCTTATTCTCTTGAAAAACATTTCAGCCACAGAAGAGAACAGACCATATTAAAAGAAATGCTTTGATGGAAGTGTTTTATTGAATATGTTCACTTTTTATATTTTAAGATAGTGCTACAGGTCCCAGTCCCAGAATGATTTGTTATTGTTGTGTAGAACTTGTGTCTTTAGTCATTTTTACTCATGTGCCCTAATGAAATGTCACAGATGCTCTCACGAAAACATCTCTAGAGGGCCATTACTGCTCCCAGGCTTCTCAGGTAAAGGG
The DNA here is from genome assembly GCF_047511655.1 of Castor canadensis. Classification (NCBI taxonomy): domain Eukaryota; kingdom Metazoa; phylum Chordata; class Mammalia; order Rodentia; family Castoridae; genus Castor; species Castor canadensis. The sequence continues at coordinate 17,384,505 of NC_133395.1, forward strand.
GGATGAAAGAATAATAGATAAACATGAAGACAGCTTTGAAAATTATTGTAGCATTAATGAATTGGTTTAATGTCTAGCACCTTATTATTTCAAATTAGTAAACATACACCATGACAAATGTTATCATATAATCAAAGTAATAAAATGCTAAAAAAATTCAGAGTACTCACTTACCTATTTATTGTATGCTCATAATTTCTGTTAAAATTTTGTGCCTGGACAAGTGGCTCTTTTTAGGAGCAGTTATTGAAAATAAAATCACATTAATTAAATTGGCATAATATCTCATGATAAAGAAGGGTCAAGGAAGCGTCATCATGATTTTATTCTGGAAAAACTTTCCAAGTTACACAGATGCCATAAACATATTTTCCACACTGCAAGTAGTTTTTTAAATCATGCTTCTAGATTAATGATGAAATAATGGGCTGCATTTTAAATTGTAATTAAAATACAATTGTAATTAAAATATAAAGCTTTTATATCTTAAGATATATAGCTTGATGAGGATAAGATACATAGCTTCACATCCTCTTGAATCTTTTCCCAATAGAAAAGCTTGGTATATAGCATCTAACTATAAACAATAAAAGTATGTTGACTGACCAAACAGTTTTTTGAATACTGTCTCACTTTATGCCTCAGGCTGGCCTGGACCCCAATTGTCCTACTTAGGTTTCCCATGGAGCTAAGATGACAGACGCATGCCACTGTGCCCACCTTTTCATTGGTTGAAATGGGGTCTCCTGAACATTTTGCCTGGTCTGACCTTGAACCATGATCCTCCTGATTTCTGTCTTCTGAGTAGGTAAGAGTACAGGCATGCCACCGTGCCGGGCTTCATTCCTTTTTTTTTGTATTGCAGCCAGACACCAGCAAAACTAATTCAAGTTGTTGCCAATGTTTTACCACAAAAAAGAACAAAGCTCAACATTAAATATTTTGTACTGATTTTCTGACTTATTTATTCTGCAACCATTTTAATTATTGTCTCAATAGAAAGTTCATATTCTCTCAGATTTCAACAAAATTAACAAAATATTGTTGAGGAAATTTAAAATGATTAAGAATTTGATCTTGGCATGAAAGTAGAGAGAGGGCTTCTACATTACCATCCAAATTATGTAGGATGGGAAGTATTTTGAATGAAATAGAGTAGGAAAATATTAAGTGAATAGAATTCACTAGAAAATAGAAATTGGTTAATATGCAACTGTCAAGTCAGGACCACAATATTATTCACACAAATTTCTTCACCTGTGGGAAAAAAAAGAAAAAAAGTTTATTACTTACTTCTTGCTTATGTATGGAAGTGGAGTAAGAAAACTAAGGAAGTGAACAAAATTCTTATTGGTTATTACATTTATGATTCATGTAAAGCAGGAAATAACTAACTTGAAGCTGGCACTTTAGGAAGTACATTTACAGTAAAGAATAATCTATTTGGAAAGGATATTTGGGAAAAAAATAATATACTATCATTATTATAAGGAGCTCCATGTCTCTGCTCTAATTAGAGAGTGAGAAAAAAGAAGATTTTTCTCAAGGTATTTACTATTGGACTCCAAGTTAATAGACTGTATTTTCATAGGACCATTTATCCTTGCAATGAAAGTATACAATGTAACTATAACTAAATTACAGGATTTGGAAGGTGGCTACAAGGAAACTTAAAGTATATAATGTTAATTGTGTTTGTATAACTTCAGACCAAAACAAAACCATGTAAGTGAAATATCTTTGATATCTGTGGGGCACCATTAAGACTGTTTGCAATGGTTCTGGTTCTCAATCTGGGAACAGGGAAGAATTGCATTTTGCTTCTCTTTTGGAAGTTGCATGTGGCTGTGTAATTTTCTTTGACCTGTGAAAAGTTAGTATAGTTGTGGGTATGATTTTAAGATGGAGCTTACAAAATCAGCTCATGTCACTATTGTTCCTGTCCCGAAGTTTAACATTGAAGAAGCACATATAAAGGTGGAATATCCGTCATCCTAAATATATGGGTAGTTAAGGAATGGATCCTCCTACACAACAATCATGTGAGTTTTTAAATTCATTTCCTCTCTTTAGCTCTCAGGGAGCCTGTAAAGTTGCTGTAATAATAGCATTATTTTTATAGGATTGCTGTGAGAATCAAAGATAATTCATCTTTGTCACTTGAGATGATGTCTCGTAAGTGTTGATTATTAACATTACTGTTAAAATTTCAAATAATTTCTGAAATGTTTAAAGTTTTTCTAGAAGTTTTATATTTTTCTTTTAAAATAATACTTTAAAAAGCAAACTTTAAAATTTATTATATTAATTTTATTATCTTTTTTCTTACATTGTTAATGGCTTCCAAAATTGTTAGCATGCAGAAGCCACTGAATCTTGACACTATGTTTTACATAGAAAACACATTAATAATGTCATTAGATAGGCTGCGAGGTCAGGCAAAATATACATGCTTACATAATTCACCCAGGGTTGGATGGCAAAAAGTGCAGTGTAGAGAGTTATAGTGGATTAGCTTCTGCCTGGGAGTTTATGGTGTTCTAGGAACCTAGAAAGGAGTAGTTGAGAATTATGTCTACAATAGTAACAAAAAGGGAAGGAGTTATTTGCTGAGAGCCTGTAATTCAAATCTACTTGTACTTCAGAGTCATTAAGGAAAATGATAAAACAGATGAGGTCATCACTCTAGTAGAATTGATATGACCATATCAGTTGGTAACGAAAAAGTTAACAATTCCTGGAGAGAATGAGCTCACATCATAAGATATGGTGTAAGCCAAAAAAGGCAAGTTCCTTTTATCATTCAACATAGTAATTTTAAGCCACAGTGCAGACCTCAGACAGGGCTCAAGCATTGCTGGAGAGAGTATACTTAGTCATGAGGCTACTTTAAATAAAGTCTTCCAACTAGGCTTGTTTTGTTTTTATTATTATTGGGACTCTGCAATAAAGAAGGGGCCACTTAAGTCCATTACTTGACATATATTGATTAACTGAGTCAATATGACTTGTAAGTTAATGAAAGGATTAAAATATGCAATTGAGCTTGCTATTTTCTTATTGCTTTTAAAGTGAGGTTTTCTGTTCAGATACAGGCTGCCCACAAATTATTTTCATAGTCAACTCTGCCTTAATATATGGAACAGCCTTAAAAATTTGTCTCAAATTTTTCCAGTCCACACAAACATTTTAATGTCCCATCCTTCCAGTGGAGATTAATGTTAAATATGATGAATGAAGCCACTATTTAATTTTATTTATTGCACATATATTTCGCCTTTCCCTAATCTGAGGAATAAACAAATAAACAAATGAACAAAAAATGACCTGATTCTCTCTGGCACCAAACCCAGGCTGTCTACTGCCTTATATCCTACTCTATTTTTTCTTTTTTTCCCACTCAGATCACTAACTAATAAAGCAAATTTATTAAAGTGGATGGCAAGCCACAGCTTTACACTGTTAGAGGCAGCCGGTATGGTAGCCAAAAATATTAAAGAACCAGACTTCTATCTTAGAAATCAGCACTTTGGAACTCTGCTATACAATCACCCTTGGTAACATGGATACCTGAGGGTACATTTTTACAGCTCAGAGCAAATGCTGTCATTTACGGTGATTAAAAACAAGACTGAAGCTGGGCACCTGTGGCTCATACCTGTAATATGAGCTACTTGGGAGGCTGAGATCAGGAGGATCATGATTTGTGGCCAGCCTGGGCAAATAGTTCCTGAGATCCCATCTCTAAGATAACCAGAGAAAAATGGACTGGAGGTGTGACTTAAGTAGTACAGCACTTGCTTTGCAAGCACAAAGCCCTGAGTCCAAACTCCAATCCTACCAAAATAAGTAAAATTAAAAAGTAAAAGAAAATGGATTATTTCACATCCATCATTTAGTTCACAGTTCAAACGGACACTTAGTTAAAAATTAAAATACCTGAAAATAACTAGCATCTTCCTGGTATTTAAGATCTTTTTAAAGGCTTTTTCATAAGGTATTTTATTTTGTAATTCATTTATTCATGTGTGCATACATTGTTTGGACCATCTCTCCCCTGTACTCTCCTCCCCCTTTCCCTCCCCAACCCCTTGCTTCCAGGCAGAACCTGTTCTGCCCTCTTCTTCAATTTTGTTGAATAGAAGACATAAGCATAATAAGAAACATAAAGCATTTTTGCTAGTTTAAGATCAAGATAGCTATACAGAGAGATTCCTAGCATTGCTTCTGTGCACAAGTGTGATACAACCCAAATTGAGTCATCTCTACCAGACCTCTTCGCTACTTCCTAGTCACCTTCCCATAGTGACCTCTGCCAATTTAAGATTACTATATTAGCTCCTCTACAGTGGGCGCATCAAGCACTTTCAAGTTTTGGGTTTCCTACCTTTCCCTATTCCTCCTGTATGCATTCTCTCCTTAGCGTGTGACCCATGTCCAATAATATTACTACATTTGTTTTAGGTCTATAGTCCGCATATGAGGGAGAACATGCAATGTTTGACCTTCTGAGCCTGGTTAACTTCACTTAAGATGATGTTCTCTAGTTCCATCCATTTACTTGAGAATGACAAAATTTCATTCTTCTTCATGGCTGAGTAAAATTCCATTGTGTATAAATACCACATTTTCTTAATCTATTTGTCAGTAGTGGGGCATCTTGGCTGTTTCCATAACTTGGCTCCTGTGACTAGCACTGTAATAAGCATGGGTGTGCGGGTGCCCATGGAATAACCTGTGTCACATTCCTTTGGGTATATCCCTAGGAGTGGTATTGCTGGATCATATGGCGGATCAACGTTTAGATTTTTAAGAAACCTCCATATTGTTTTCCTAAGTGGTTGTACCACCTTGCATTCCCACCAGCAGTGTATGAGGGTCCCCACATCCTCACCAACATTTGTTGATGGTGGTGTTTTTGATGATAGCTGTTCTAACAAGAGTGAGGTGGAATTTTAGTTAGTTTTGATTTGCATTTCTTCATAAGGTATTTAAAATATTTAAGCCTTACCATAATTTTATAAATTCAACATGACTGCCTCAATTTACATAAAAGTATGGAGAGGTTAAGTGAATTGCTTATAGTCATAAAGGAATAAACTGAGATAGCCTGAGCTTGAATGTGACTTGGCTACAGATTTTCCACATTTGTTACGAGAGTTGCCCTCCATAGCACCTCTGTCTCACAGAAAAAGAATGCAGGCCACAAATGTCATTCAAATTTTTCTTATAGCTTTTCTACATACAATAGGTTAGAAGTAGCAAGTGGGGCTGAATTTAAATTTTTATTTTACTTTTTCTGATATTTTGAAAATTTGTCATTTCAGTATGTAATCAATTTAAAATTTATTAAAGATAAATTGCACATTTGTTTTCTTTGGTACCAAGTTTTTGAAATTCACTGTGTGCCAGAGTGCATCTCAATTTACATGTCAAATTTTCATCAGAAATATTTAACCTATACTTAAATTTAATAAAATTTGGAATTAAAAAGTTGATTCATAGTCCAATTTAGTTCAAGTTGTTGCTTGGGCACATGTTAAAGTTTTCAAATGATTAAGTACAGTATTAGCTTTCAAATTTAAATTAAAATTTAAAATCTGGATCTGCAGTAGAGCCAGCCATGTATCACGTAGGACCCAGCCACAAATCCATTTGACTGATTTTTTTGTTTTTGGAAGTAAGTTTTAAATGGTCAAGCTGACACAATAAGTTGAGCTTTTCAGGGGGAAATATTGACCTAAAAGAAAAAAAAAATGTCTTTCTGTATTTTTTCTTAGGACAATTAAATGCATAGTGTCTGAGAGAGTACAACTCATTTCTCCTATTTTTCAATCAAACTCACAGCAACTGGCAGTCATGCCACAGATTTTTGTTGAAGAGTTTTCCTCACTTTCTGTACCACAGTACCATTTTATAGCTGTTTCCCTCAGGGAATATAGAATTCTTAAGGATAGTTATGAGATGTTGAAATGTGATAAAAAAGTGAGGTAGGTGAAATTGCCTTCTAAGTCCTAATAAAATTTCCCTTACCTGCTTCTTTGTTCTGTCACAGCTTCTTCAACATCCAGCATCCTATCTTTCCCTGCTGCCTGTATTATGATTTCAGACAATTTGGGACCCAGGAATTTTTCTTCTTCTGCCCATCTGATTCACCCTGTGACTACCTTGTACCTGGAATAACATGATTTGCTCAATGGAATGAGATATTAAGTGTGAGATGAGAGCTTCAGGTAGCAGGAGGCATGAAGAATATAATTTGGGGGCCAGGAAAGGGGTGAAATCACACCACTTTATCAGGGACTCACTCACTCTGTCTTTTATATGAAGCCTTGTTCCAACTTCTAATGCAGGAACTTCAGTACAGAAAAGATGGTTTCTCTTTTTCATCTAAGTTTTAATACAAAATTGAAAAATTAAGTTATGTCCATGGTTGTAAAAGTAGATCAAAGGAAATCCTCTTTAGTTCATACAACTCAATTCACTTATCTATCTTATAAGGGAGTGCTGTAATAGCCTGTACATCTGAAGTGCTCTATTAGAATCAACTCTAGGCAGAGGTTTTTCATTTTGTTTAGTGGATGCATTTCTTTAAGAACCCAGGATAATTCACACCTTATTACTGGACATTTCAATACCCATCAAAGGACTTCCCCAGATTAGCAATTATAGCCTTCTGCCAACTATATGCCAAGTAAGGTGAAGATTACAAAAACACCAGGGTTGCCAGAAGTTGCTAGTTTTGAATATTATGAAACGTCCTGTTCTGGCTGTTCAGCAAATGTACTATCTCTGGGAAATTATCAACCAGTTGTTATGGCTATTGTGGTATGGGAGGATATCCAAACTTCTGGAAATTCATACTTATTGATGGTTAAATAATAGTTAAATAGTTATCAGCAATTCTTTATAAACTAGGTGTCAGATATCAAGAATAGTGACACACTGGGGCTGAGGGTATAACTCAGTGGTAGAGTACTAGCTTAGCACACACAAGGCCCTTGACTGGATCCTCAGCATCTCAAATAAAATAAAATAAAATTGCAAGAAATTGTCTATTTCTCACCATCCATTTTCCAAAAGATCTATAATAACTGTTGTACCATAAACAAGTCAGCTTATTTCCAAGCTATCTAATCCATAGTCAATATGTTTGTCTAGGCATCAGTACAAGATGCTATCACTTAAAGATACAGTTCTGTTAGGCACACATTGCTCCACCTCTTCAGATTGTCTTGGTTGTTCACAGCTCTTTCTTCTTTAATATTAATTGGAAACTTTCCACACCCTTTCCATTGACCCCAAACTTATGGTATTGACTTGAAAGCTTTTTTTTTAATTATTCATTTATTCACATGTGCATACGTTGTTTGGGTCATTTCTCCCCCTTGTTCCCCTCCCCTCCCCTCCCCCACTCAGTTCCAGGCAGGTCCTGTTCTGCCTTTGTCACTAATTTTGTTGAAGAAAAGACACAAGCCTAATAAGGAAGACAAAGCATTTTTGCTAGTTGAGTTGAAGATAGCTATACAGAAATATTCCTAGCATTGTTTCTGTGTACACATGTGCTATGACCCATGTTAATTCATCTCTAACTGATCTTTATACTGATTATTGATCCCCTTCTCACGATAACCTCTATCGCTTTAAGGTTTCTGTATTAGCTCCTCTGGAGTGGGGACCTCAAACACTTTCATGTTTTGGGTTTTCTACTTATTCCTATATCTCCCACATGTACTCTCACCTTGTCATGTGATCCAAGTCCAACCACATTGCTGCATTTGCCCTAGATATAAAGTCCCCATATGAGGGAGAACATATGATTTTTGGTCTTCTGAACCTGGCTGACCTTGCTCAGAATGATGTTCTCCAGTTCCATCCATTTATCTGCAAATGGTAAGATTTCATTGTTTTTCATGGCTGAGTAAAATTCCATTGTGTACAAGTACCACATTTTCTTGATCCATTCAATAGTGGGGCATCTTGGTTGTTTCCATAAATTGGCTATTGTGAATACTGCTGCAATAAACATGGGTGTGCAGGTGCCTCTGGAGCAACCTGTGCTACATTCCTTTGGGTATATCTCCATGAGTGGGATTGCTGGATCATATGGCAGGTCTATGTTTAGATTTTTAAGAAGTCTCCAAATTTTTTCAAGAATGGTTACATCAGCTTGCATTCCCACCAGCAGTGTAAGGGGTTCCTTTTGCCCCACATCCTCGCCAACACATGTTGTTGGTGGTGTTTTTGATGATGGCTATTCTAACAGTGGTGAGGTAGAATCTTAGTGTGGTTTTGATTTGCATTTCCTTTATGGCTAGAGATGGTGAGCATTTTTTTCATGTGCTTTTTTGCCATTTGAATTTCTTCTTTTGAGAAAGTTCTGTTTAGTTCACTTGCCCATTTTTTAATTGGTTCATTCATTTTGGAAGAGTTTAATTTCTTAATTTCCTGTATATTCTGGTTATCAGACCCTTGTTTGATGTATAACTGAAAAATATTTTCTCCCACTTTGTGGGTGGTCTCTTCAGTTCAGAGACCATTTCTTTTGTTGTATAGAACCTTTTTAATTTTAATGAAGTCCCATTTGTCCATCCTTTCTCTTAGCTGCTGGGCTGCTGGGGTTCTATTGAGGAAGGTTTTGCCCATACCAATTAGCTCCAGAATATTTCCTGCTCCTTTCGTAGTAACTTCAGAGTTTCAGATCTGATATTTAGGTCCTTGATCCATTTTGAGTTGATACTAGTACAGGGTGATAGACATGTATCTAGTTTCAGTTCCTTGCAGACGTTTAACCACTTTTCCCAGCAATATTTGTTGAAGAGGCTGTCTTTTGTCCATCATATGTTTTTGGCACCTTTGTCAAAAATGAGGTGGGTATAGTTGTGTAGATTCATATCCGGGTCCTCTATTCTGTTCCACTGGTCTTCATGTCTGTTTTTGTGCCAGTACCATGCTGTTTTTATTGCTATTGCTTTGTAATATAGTGTGAATTCAGGTATTGTGATACTTCCAGCATTGCTCTTTTTGCTGAGTATTGCCTTGGCTATTTGTCATCTCTTGTGTTTCCAAATGAACTTTAGGGTAGATTTTTCAATCTCTGTGATGAATCTCATTGGGATTTTGATGGGAATTGCATTAAACATGTAGATTGCTTTTGGTAGTATAGCCATTTTTACTATGTTGATTCTACCAATCCATGAGCACAGGAGATCTTTCCATCTTCTGTAGTCTTCCTTGATCTTGTTCTTCAGGGGTTTGTAATTCTCCTTTTAGAGGTCATTCATATCCTTTGTTAAATTTACTCCTAGGTTTTTGATTTTGGAGGGGGCTATTGTGAATGGAATTGTTTCCATATATTCTTTCTCAGTTTGTTCATTGTTGGTGTATAGAAAAGCTAATGATTTTTGTAAGTTGATTTTGTATTCTGCCACCTTACTATAGATGTTTATGGTGTCTAACAGTTTTTGAGTAGAGTTTTTTGGGTCTTTAAGGTATAGGCTCATATCATCTGTAAATAAGGATATTTTGACAGTTTCTTTACCTATTTGTATTCCTTTTATTCCTTCTTCTTGCCTAATTGCTGTGGCTAGAAATTCCAGTACTATGTAGAATAGGAGTGGGGATAATGGTCACCCTTGTCTTGTTCCTGATTTTGGGGAGAATGGTTTCAGTTTTTCACCATTAAGTATGAAGTAGGTTTGTTATATATAGCCTTAACAATGTTGAGGTACATTCCTTCTATTCCTAGTTTTCTTAGAGCTTTTGTCATGTAGTGGTGTTGGATCTTGTCTAAGGCTTTTTCTGCATCTATTGAGATGATCAAGTAGTTTTTGTCTTTGCTTCTGTTGATGTGCTGTATTATGTTTATAGATTTGCTTATGTTGAACCACCCCTGCATCCCTGGGATGAAGCCAACTTGGTCATGGTGTATGATTTTTCTGATGTTTTGTTGGATTCGGTTTGCCACTATTTTATTAAGGATTTTTGCCTAGATATTCATTAAGGAAATTGACCTTTCTGGAGGTGACTTTGTCTGGTTTTTGGATGAGAGTTATATTGGCTTCATAAAATGAGTTAGGCAGTGTTCCTTCCTTTTCTATTTCATGGAACAGTTTAAGGAGAGTTGGTATTAGTTCTTCTTTAAATGTCTGATAGAATTCAGCAGTGAATCCATCAGGCCCTGGACTTTTTCTTTATTGCTACTTCAATTTCTTTTTGTGTTATAGATCTATTCAGGTGATTAATATGTTCTTGGTTTAGTTTTGAGTGGTTGTAAGATTCAGGAAATCTGTCCATTTCTTCAAGATTTTCAAATTTGTTAGAGTATAGGCTCTCAAAGTAGCCTCTGATTATTTCCTGGATTTCTGTGGTGTTTGTTGTTATCTCCCTTTCTGCATTTCTGATTTTATTGATTTGGGCTTTTTCTCTCCTCATTTTAGTCATATTTGCCAGTGGTCTGTCAATCTTATTTTTCAAATAACCAGTTTTTTGTTTCACTGATTTTCTTTATGGTTTTTTTTTTGTTTCTATTTCATTGATTTCAGCCCTTGTTTTAATTATTTCTTTCCTTCTGCTTGTTTTGGGATTTGCTTGTTCTTGTTTTTCTAGGAGTTTGAGCTGTAGTATTAGGTCATTGATTTGAGATCTTTCTGTTCTTTTAATATATACATTCATGGCTATAAACTTTCCTCTTAAGACTGCCTTTTCTGTGTCTCATAGGTTCTGGTAGGTTGTGTTTTCATTTTCACTAACTTCCATGAACTTTTTAGTTTCCTGTTTTATTTCATTAATGACCCATTCATCATTGAGCAATGTGTTGTTCAGCTTCCAATTGTTTGCATATTTTTTACTGCTGTTTTTGTCATTGATTTCTAGTTTTAATGCACTGTAGTCAGATAGAATGCATGGGATTAATTCTGTTTTCTTATATTTGCTGAGACTTGCTTTGTGCCCTAAAATATGATCAATTTTAGAGAAGGTTCCATGGGCTGCTGAGAAGAATGTATATTGTGCAGAAGTTGGATGAAATATTCTGTAGACATCAGCTAGGTCCATTTGATCTATGGTGTGATTTAGTTCTTGGGTTTTTTTATTGATTTTTTTGTTTGGATGACCTATCACTGTATTGGAGTTTATTTATGTTTTTAGTTCCTTCAGAGTATGTTTGATGAAATTGGTGCATTGTTGTTGGGTGCATTTAGGTTGATAATTGATATTTCCTTTTGGTGTATTTCCCCTTTTATTAGTATGGAATGTCCTCCTTTATCTTGTTTGATCAATGTAGGTTTGAAGTCTACTTGTCTGAGATAAGTATTGCTACCTCTGCCTGTTTTCAGGGACCATTGGTCTGGTATATCTCCTTCCAGCCTTCAATTTCAGCCAGTGCTTATTACTGTCAGTGAGGTGGGTCTCCTGTAGGCAGCAGATTGTTGGATCTTCCTTTTTAATCCAGTTTGCCAATCAGTGTCTTTTGATGGGGGAAGTTAGCCCATTAACATTCAGTGTTAGTATTGATAATTACATGGTGATCCCTTGATTAAGTTGGTTGAATCAATGTTACTCTTTACTTTCTTGCCTTTTCTTTGCCTGTGGTTTGGTATTGGCTGCCCTTTCATGGTTTTGTTTGCTTTCATTTTCTGTGTACAGAATTCCTTGGAGAATCTTTTGTAGTGGTGGCTTGGTGGTCATATATTGTTTTAGTTTCTGTTTATCATGGAAGACTTTTATTGTTCCATCTATTTTGAATGATAGTTTTGCTGGGTAATATATCCTAGTATTGAAGTTACTTTCATTCAGTGCTTGTAAGACCTCACTCCATGCTCTTTTTGTTCTTTATGTTTCTGTTGAGAAGTCTGCTGTGATGGGTTTACCTTTGAATGCTATTTGTTTTTTCTCTCTTACAGCCTTCAACATTCTTTTTTTAGTTTCTTTACTTGTTGTTTTAATGATAATATGTCATGTGGTAGTTCTATTTTGGTCAGGTCTGTTCGGTGTTCTGGAGGCTTCCTGTACCTGACTGGGCATAGTTTCTCTAGATTTGGGAAATTTTTTGTTATTATTTTGTTGAATATATTACTCATTCCTTTTGATCTCACTTCTTCTCTTTCTTCAGTGCCCATGATTCTCAAGTTTGGTCTTTTGATGAAGTTAGTTTTTGCATTTTCTTTTCACAGGTCTTAAGTTGTTTAACTAATAGTTCTTCAGTTTTTCCTTTAATTGCCATTTCATCTTCAAGTTCTGAGCTTCTGTCTTCTGTTTGTTCTATTCTGCTGGAATGGCCATGCATTTTGTTTTGTATTTTTGTTTCATTCTTTTCTCTGAAGTTTTCCATATTGTCAGTTACTTCCTCTTTAATATTGTCAATTTTTGACCATAATTCATTTATCTCTCTGTTTATGGTGGTCTCAGTTTCAGTTTGGTGTTTATTTCAGGCTTCTATGATTTCATTTATTTATTTCTGGGTTTTCTCATATTTTTTGTTTTTGTTGTCTTGGAATTTCTTGAGTGCTTCCTGTACATTTTGGTTGACCATGTCTAGTAACATCTCTATGAAATTCTCATTAATTACTTGTAGGATTTCTTCTTTCAGGTTGTTCTTGTGAGCTTCATTGGGGTCCTTACAATAGTTTATTTTTATTTTGTTGGAGTCTGGATCTGAGTATCCATTTTCTTCATTTTGCTCTAAATCCTGTGCTACTTTATTTTTGTGGAGGAAAATGGTTTCCATCCCTTTTTCTTCTTCCCATATTTCCACTACGTACTGTTTCTGTCCCTTGACTATGTGTAATTTAGTATTACCTGGATTTCTATATTAATACTAACAAAACCAAGAGAGATGGATAAAAAAAGAGATAGAGAAGGAAATTTAAAAGGAACAGAGAAGAGAGGTAAAAAGAAAGAAAAGAAAAATGGGAGAAATGGTGTGTGATCAAACAGCAAACCAGGCAGCGAAATCCTTAAAGAAAGGAGTAAAAAAAAAAAAAAAAAAAAGGGAGAGATGGTGGGTGATCAAACAGTAAACCAGGTAGCAAAACCCTTAAAGAAGGGAGGGAAAAAAAGAAAAAATAATAATCACCAGTTCTGGAATGGTAGAATTACAGGCAGTCTTAGTTATTCTGTTACTCCCTAAGCATCCTGTCCTGTCTGTGTGTCTCTTAGGCATGTTTGGAGCCCTCTAGTGGTGGCCCAAGTGGGAGCCTGGTGGAGCAGTTATCTGGAAAGCATGTAGAGCTGGGGCCTGGCTCCACCTGAGGGGCAGGGATCCTGGTAGACTGGATGATGTGATTGTCTCATGCTAAGCTAGTGCCTGGCCCAAGGGGTGAAGATCCCAGTGGAGTGTGGCTCTGGTTGTCCCACGTGGGGCTGGGGTCCAACAGAGCCTGAGGGGTTGAGGGCGTGACAGGTGGGGATTCCAGGGGGGCATGGATCCAGTGTGGCCCAAGACACAGGGGTCCTGGTGGGACGTGGATCCAGTGCAGAGCTGTGTCCCAGCACAGCCTGAGGGGTGGAGAGCCACGTGGAGCAGAGCAGCAGCTCTGCAGGCTTACAGGGTAGGGAATTGGCAGGCCAGCTCTTCTTTTATTCGACTGTGGTGTGAGAACGCCTTCCATGATCTAAGGGTTTATAGTGCCGTATTTTTGGCTCTCTGGTAGTTTACCTCAGCCAAGCATGGGTCTCCGTAGGGTCTCTGGTTCAGGAACTACAAGGTCTGCTGCTCTGTCTCAGTTGCCATCTTGAAGCTCATTCACTTGAAAACTCTTGATTAGAAATATCTTTTACTACATATATTAACATGAGGGAAATAGTGAGTCATCCAATCCATGAATATGGTATATTTCCCAGGTGGTTTAGTTCTCTAATGATGTTTAATAATGTATTCTAAATTTCTCTATAAACATAATTCACATCTCTTATTAGATTTATTTCCAGAAACACCATATTGTTGCTGCTACTGAATATTATTGTTCAAGCTTTTTGAACCTATATCTTAATGAATTTTATGTATATTATATATGTCATCATTTAAAAATTATATATAATTTACATACTTGCATGCCCTCTTCACTTCTAGAAACTCTTATTTGTTTAAAGAGTAACTACTTATATAAACATATGTTCATATATTCATATATTTTAGTTACAAATGTATTTCTAAAAGGTAATATTATTATTTGGACTTACCCACATTTTTATATTTTCTTTACTCTTAATTTCTTCTTGAATTTCTTTATATTGGTTGTGTATTTTTTTTCCCTTCTGAATAAGTCTTTTTAGTGATTCTTTTAGTTTGGGTATCTCCTCAGTTGTGTTTCTTTCACAAAGTCATTATTTTCCTTTAAGCTAAACATTTTACTAGATTTGTATTTGCTGGCTACTAGGGATAGAAATTATAAATATAAGTACTTTGACTTCTTATTTCCTTTTTATTGCTGAGAACTCAGTTGTCTTCTTATTAATTCTTTGATAGTAATATTTTTTTTTCTTGAGTGCAGAATGCTTTTAATATTTTTATATTCTTTTGCATCTAACAGTTTTATTCTGATATACATAAATTTTTTTCTCTTTATAACTGTGTTTTTAATATTTAGCATCTATGTCATCATGGATTTCATCATTTTTTGGCCATTATATTTTCAGATTTTGTTTCTGTTTCATTCCATGTCTTTCTCTTTCTGAGAGTCTAGCTGTCGAGACAGGAATTTTGTTTGTATGCCCTACAATTCTTATATATTTTTTTCATATTCTCACACTTTCTTCTCTTTAAGATCCATTCTGTTTAATGTCTCCTGACCTATTTTCCATTTTATTACTTTTCTTGCTGTTTATTATCTGCTGTTAATTGTATCCCTTAAATTTTATGTCAAGTTTGAATGTTTTATATTTGATTTAAAAGTTTCCAGTTATCAAATGGCACTTCCATCATATCTTATGCCTCTAATAGATGAAGTACATTTATTTTCTTCATGGTAAAATAAATATTTGGATGAGCTTAAAATATTTTTCCTGTTTTTCATTTTGGCATTTGATCATTTGCTCTTGTGCCTGATATTTTGAGTAAATTTAGAGATGGTAAATGTTGTGGATAAAAAATTATGGGGCTAATTTGAGTCTCTGGATGATTTATTGTCTTTTAGAAAGAAAATAATTAGAGCTCAGTGTCTTGCTACACACCTGTAATCCCAGAACTGGGGAAGTGGAGGCAGGAGGATGGTGAATTCAAGGTGAACCTGAGCTACATAGTGAGACCTTGTCTCAGAAAAAAAAAATCAATCAATACAAAGAAAAAAATTAGAGATTGGACTTTCAGTTTACTTGTGATTTAATTCTGCCTAGCAGGTAACATGTTAGGAGTTCCCTCTGAAAGCATAGGTTTATTAGTGCTACTCATCTAAGCAAATCTCAGAATTCTAAGTTTTTGTCCCTTGAAACTACTGAAGGTCTGCCTAGTAATGAAGCATTTTGACTTCTGTGGATGAATCTGTGGATAAGTATGGGAAAGGCAACTCTTTTCTCCTTCATACAGATCTTTCCCCATTAAATAACTCTTCTTTGCATTAGTTTGCCCCAAATGGTTCCAACAGCAGCATATTGTTTAAGAATGTGAATTACTTGCATAGCTTGAGAAAAATGTGTTCTATAATTCTGGAGTGCAGTTTTTAATATGTACATATTAGGTCATCTATTACTTTTTCTTACATCTTATATTATTGCTGATTTAATTATAACTTCTTAATAAATGAAATATGTTAAAATCTATACATATGATTGTCAGTTTGTCAATTTCTCCTGCCTGGATCTATTAGTTTTTATTTTGTATGTTCAGAAACTATATTACTCAGCTTGTACTATGTTAGAATGATTGTATTATTCTGGAGAATTAAGACTTTAAAAATTCTTATCATTATTGAGCATTACTCTGCTATAATTAATGGTATTTTGACTTAAAATATGCCTCTAGAAAAATTTGTTTCAACAGTTATCTTACATGCTATGACAACCTTCAACCAGAATATATAATGTGTCCATTTGCTTAATCATATTTTTCTATAATAGTGTCTCTTTTTCTCTCTCTATTGCCCCCTTTTAAATTTGTGAATTATATTTTCTTTCTTTTTTTTTTTCATTTTTCTTTTATTATTCATATGTGCATGCAAGGCTTGGTTCATTTCTCCCCTCTGCCCCCACCCCCTCCCTTACCACCCACTCCGCCCCCTCCCTCTCCCCCCCACAATACCCAGGAGAAACTATTTTGCCCTTATTTCTAATTTTGTTGTAGAGCGAGTATAAGCAATAATAGGAAGGAACAAGGGTTTTTGCTGGTTGAGATAAGGATAGCTATACAGGGCATTGACTCACATTGATTTCCTGTACGTGGGTGTTACCTTCTAGGTTAATTCTTTTTGATCTAACCTTTTCTCTAGTACTTGTTCCCCTTTTCCTATTGGCCTCAGTTGCTTTAAGGTATCTGCTTTAGTTTCTCTGTGTTAAGGGCAACAAATGCTAGCTAGTTTTTTAGGTGTCTTACCTATCCTCACCCCTCCCTTGTGTGCTCTCGCTTTTATCATGTGCTTAAATTCCAATCCCCTTGTTGTGTTTGCCCTTGATCTAATGTCCACATATGAGGGAGAACATATGATTTTTGGTCTTTTGGGCCAGGCTAACCTCACTCAGAATGATGTTCTCCAATTCCATCCATTTACCAGCAAATGATAACATTTCGTTCTTCTTCATGGCTGCATAAAATTCCATTGTGTATAGATACCACATTTTCTTAATCCATTCGTCAGTGGTAGGGCATCTTGGCTGTTTCCATAACTTGGCTATTGTGAATAGTGCTGCAATAAACATGGATGTGCAGATGCCTCTGGAGTAACAGTCTTTTGGGTATATCCCCAAGAGTGGTATTGCTGGATCAAATAGTAGACCGATGTCCAGCTTTTTAAGTAGCCTCCAAATTTTTTTCCAGAGTGGTTGTACTAGTCTACATTCCCACCAACAGTGTAAGAGGGTTCCTTTTTCCCCCACATCCTCGCCAACACCTGTTGTTGGTGGTGTTGCTGATGATGGCTATTCTAACAGGGGTGAGGTGGAATCTTAGTGTGGTTTTAATTTGCATTTCCTTTATTGCTAGAGATGGTGAGCATTTTTTCATGTGTTTTCTGGCCATTTGAATTTCTTCTTTTGAGAAAGTTCTGTTTAGTTCACGTGCCCATTTCTTTATTGGTTCATTAGTTTTGGGAGAATTTAGTTTTTTAAGTTCCCTATATATTCTGGTTATCAGTCCTTTGTCTGATGTATAGTTGGCAAATATTTTCTCCCACTCTCTGGGTGTTCTCTTCAGTTTAGAGACCATTTCTTTTGATGAACAGAAGCTTTTTAGTTTTATGAGGTCCCATTTATCTATGCTATCTCTTAGTTGCTGTGCTGCTGGGGTTTCATTGAGAAAGTTCTTACCATACCTACTAACTCCACAGTATTTCCTACTCTTTTTTATATCAACTTAAGAGTTTGTGGTCTGATATTAAGATCCTTGATCCATTTTGAGTTAATCTTGGTATAGGGTGATATATATGCATCTAGTTTCAGCTTTTTGCAGACTGCTAACCAGTTTTCCCAGCAGTTTTTGTTGAAGAGGCTGCTATTTCTCCATTGTATATTTTTAGCTCCTTTGTCAATGATAAGTTGCTTATAGTTGTGTGGCTTCATATCTGGGTCCTCTATTCTCTTCCACTGGTCTTCATGTCTGTTTTTGTGCCAGTACCGTGCTGCTTTTATTGTTATTGCTTTGTAATATAGTTTGAAGTCAGGTATTGTGATACCTCCTGCATTGTTCTTTTGACTGAGTATTGCCTTGGCTATTCGTGGCCTCTTGTGTTTCCACATAAATTTAACAGTAGATTTTTCAATCTCTTTAATGAATGTCATTGGAATTTTGATGGGAATTGCATTAAACATGTAGATTACTTTTGGGAGTATCGACATTTTTACTATGTTGATTCTACCAATCCATGAGCATGGGAGATCTCTCCACTTTCTATAGTCTTCCTCAATCTCTTTCTTCAGAAGTGTATAGTTTTCCTTGTAGAGGTCTTTCACATATTTTGTTAGGTTTACACCTAGGTATTTGATTTTTTTTGAGGCTATTGTAAATGGAATTGTTTTCATACATTCTTTTTCCGTTTGCTCATTGTTAGTGTATAGAAATGCTAATGATTTTTCTATGTTGATTTTATATCCTGCTACCTTGCTATAGCTATTGATGATGTCTAAAAGCTTCTGAGTAGAGTTTTTTGGGTCTTTAAGGTATAGGATCATGTCATCTGCAAATAGGGATATTTTGACAGTTTCTTAACCTATTTGTATTCCTTTTATTCCTTCTTCTTGCCTAATTGCTCTGGCTAGGAATTCCAGTACTATGTTGAATAGGAGTGGAGATAGTGGGCATCCTTGTCTGGTTCCTGATTTTAGAGGGAGTGGGTTTCACTTTCTGTGTGCAGAATCCCTTGCAGAATCTTTTGTAGTGGTGGCTTTGTGGTCACATATTGTTTTAGTTTCTGCTTATCATGGAAGACTTTTATTGCTCCATCTATTTTGAATGATAGCTTTGCTGGGTAGAGTATCCTGGGGTTGAAGTTATTTTCATTCAGTGCCTGGAAGATCTCACCCCATGCTCTTCTTGCTTTTAATGTTTCTGTTGAGAAGTCTGCTGTGATTTTGATGGGTTTACCTTTGTATGTTACTTGTTTTTTCTCTCTTATAGCCTCCAATATTCTTTCCTTAGTTTCTGAACTTGTTGTTTTAATGATGATATGTCGTGGAGTAGTTCTATTTTGATCTGGTCTGTTTAGTGTCCTGGAGGCCTCTTGCATCTGTATGGGAATATCTTTCTCTAGATTTGGGAAATTTTCCATTATTATTTTGTTGAATATATTACACATTCCCTTCACTTCCACCTCTTCTCCTTCTTCAATGCCCATGATTCTCAAGTTTGGTCTTTTGATGGAGTCAGTGAGTTCTTGCATTTTCTTTTCACAGGTCTTAAGTTGTTTAATTAATAGTTCTTCGGTTTTTCCTTTAACTACCATTTCATCTTCAAGTTCTGAGATTCTGTCTTCTGTTTGTTCTATTCTGCTGGATTGGCCTTTCGTTTTGTTTTGCAGTTCTGTTTCGTTCTTTTTTCTGAGGTTTTCCAAACCCTGGCAGTTTTCTTCTTTAATGTTGTCTATTTTTGTCCTGAGTTCATTTATCCATTTATTCATTGTGTTCCTCTTTCACTTTGGTGTTTATACAGTGCTTCTATGGTTTCCTTTATTTCTTGTTTTGCTTTTTCAAATTCTCTATTTTTGTTGTCTTGGAATTTCTTGAGTGTCTCCTGTACATTTTGGTTGACCCTATCCAGTATCATCTCTGTAAAATTCTCATTGAGTACTTGTAGTATGTCTTCTTTTAAATTATTCTTGTGGGCTTCATTGGGTCCTTTGGCATAGTTTATCTTCATTTTGTTGGAGTCTGGATTTGAGTTTCTGTTTTCTTCATTCCCCTCTGGTTCCTGTACTAATTTTTTGCTGTGGGGAAACTGGTTTCCCTGTTTTTTCTGTCTTCCCGTCATTGTCCTTGGTGTTGTTACTGTCCCTGTACTGTGTGCAATTAAGTATTTTCTAGCTTGTAATAATAACAATGGTAATATTTAGAATGGAAGGGTGAGAGGAGATGGAAAACAAGAAGTTAAAGAAAAGGGGAAAACAAGTATACAGACAAGAGGGAGAAAGCAGAACAAGGTATCAGACAAGAGAGTTTCAAAGGTATAAATAGGAAGTGTTAGTGTACTAATCGACAGTAAGCTGAACAGACATTAGAGAGACAGAGGATTGAAAATCAAAGATAAAAAAAATAAAAAATAAGTAAATGAAAGAAATATCTATATATAAAAATGAATTAAAATAAAATGGAAAATAGAAAATTAAAAAAAAAAAACCTAAAAACTTCCAAGTTTATATGCAATGCAATTTCAGTCTTAATAATTTGGGTGTCTGTCTCAATCTCCAGTCCTGGAGTTGGTGCCTCAGATGTTGCTCTGTAGTTGTCTCATCAAAGGGGATGCATAAAGTAGAACAAAACTACACACTCACACACACACACACACACACACACACACACACACACAAAGCCCCACCAAGTGTCCCAAGCTCAAATGCAATACAGTTTCAGTAAGTTTTTCAGCTTGCAGGTGTAATTCGGTTGTTCTCTCATCAAAGGTAGGGAGAAAAAGAAAAAAAAGCGTCTGGAGGCAGTTCTGAGAGTGGTATCTGCAACTGTGGCTTGCCTGCCTGCTGCTCTCAGCCTGTAGCTGGCGGCATTATTTATGCAGATCTCTGGGGTGAGCTAGCGCTCACCTGGTCCCACAGGCTTTGTTTGCTCAGAGTTCTCCTGTGTGGGAGCCTCTGCTATAGTCTTTCCCCTTTCCAAGCACTGGGAAAGGTGTCACTGCCCCTGTGTTATCAGGCCTATGTGTTTATTTACAGTTCATGTGGGAGGTGGGTCTTCCCCCCCTCCTCTGAAGTTTTCCTCCCACCACCACTTTCAGAAGCTTTCCTGCTCCTGCTTACTGGGCAGTGCTGCTGCTCCTGCCGGCCACCATGTTTGTTTACAGTTCATGTGGGAAGTGGGTCTTCCCTCCTCCCACAAGCTTCCCCGCTCCTGGTTGCTGGGTGCGCGCCCCGCTCCCGCCAGAGCCTCTCCGGCCCACCCGGCTTGTTTATTTACAGTCCTGGGAAGGATTCCCTTCCCCCAATCTTCAGCGCTCAAGGCGCCCCACCCTCTTTCCAGCGTGTCTTAACTGTTCTTATTGCTTATTACTCAGTTTCTCTTTTTTTCCCGGGTGGAGGTCAGTCTGTCCAGGGGGCTATGCTGCTCTGGCCCAGGCTTGTCTGTGGGGGTACCACAGTACCGCGAAGCTCACCTGGTCTGCGTCTTCCCAAGCCATATGGGCACCGGCCACTGGTGGCCCCAGGGGCCCTCCTCGTTTCTCTGTTTAACATGAAGTGGAGATTCTCTGCACCGGCTGGAGATGTGGAGGGGTCAAAGTTATGCCTTTTCTCAGTGATTATGCCTGCAAAGTGTGTCTCCAGCGTCTCTCCAAGATTTCACTATAGGAGGGTCGCTTTCTGCTTCCTACCTCTAGCCGCCATCTTGGAATCTCTCTCTATATTTTCTCACTGAATTAATCACAATCCCCAATTTGTGGCATTATATCATTATCTTTACTGGTTGTATCCAAGACCTTTTCTTATATCATACACATATTACATATTTATTAATTCCTTGTTCTTTGGTTTTACTTCATATTATGCTAAACTCCTGTAGATTTTTTTGGTTATCTATGATCTCACTATATGTGCATGTTTGTTCATACATGTATTTTTAAGTTAAGTAAATACTATTATTCTACAAATATCCATCTTCCTCCATGTTTCCCCACCAGCACTATTGTGTAAAGGTTTGTGTTTTTTATCATCTGAGCATGCTTTCTGAATGCTTCATAGAATTCCATGTTTTGTACCCACAATTTATCTGTTCTTCCAACAGTCTGCCACCACAAACAATGCTTCAATGAAGTTTATTCCTAGATACATCTTTGAAATCTATTTGTTCTCAACATCTCTTACCTTGCCTTTCCCCCCACAGTTTCTGCCTCAAGGATGGATGCATATGCACTACATCAATATTTCCCTTAGTTATCTGTCACCTGGTAGGGCAGTAGCATTACCAATTAACAAACACTAGTAGGGCAATAATAAAGTGATGGCAGAGAGGAGAGGGATGTAGGGCATTTAATACTTTCTGTGGTCATCTCAGACTTGCATTGCTTTTATATATCACATGTATAATATTTCTCAAGGCAGACATTTCCATAAGCTTTTCTTCATAAAGATTCTTATCATTGACACCACCCATCGTCTCAGGCCTGCTAATGATAACAATCCCCCCACAAACTGTTATCTCTCTTTTATGGATCCTTATCTGTTTTTAATAGCCTGGTTTAGTAACCCTCTTTAGATTATTCTAGTGTGCTGGAATCTTGACTGATTTAAGTTCTTATGGAATTGAAAGAGAAATAGCATTCTTTTGCACAGTCATTACTGGATTTTTCAATTCATCAAAATCTGAAGGTAATCAGTATCATTCTCTTCAAAACTGATAGAATTGAAAAATTTTTTCTTTGTCATGAGTCCTTTGAATTTATGTATATTTTATTCTATTTGTGTGTTTGTTTGAAATCATCAAGATGTCATTAATATTGTGTTCAGTCAAATTTTGTTTAGTTTTATGTTTGCCATATTTTTGTTTTATCAATGTGACTTGAATATCAAATATTGAATTAATTTTTTCCCTAAAGTACAGCCTTAGAATATTTTTTGTGACACATTAAAGTTGCAGTCAACATTAATTTTTTTCTGAGCACATCTATGACATCATTTCACTGTATTCTTCTTGTTATGTTTTTTGGTAAGTTAACTGTTAATCTAATTATACAATTCTGTTTGAGAACTTTCAAGTTTCCTCTTTCTGTTCTTCACTTTTATTATGATATGACTAATAGTGATTTAAAAAAAATTATTATGTTTGGAATGCATTGGCCTTCCCAAATTTGCGTATTGGTAATTTTCAACTTTTCTGGAAAATTCTTTGCCATTAATCTTACAAAATGTTTCTGTTCTATTCTTCCTGTCCTTATGTAATGCCAATGAAATGCAAGTTAGACTTTGTCAATTGGTCCATGTTTCTCAAATTCTACATCTTATATTCTATGTATTTGCATATAGAATGGGCTGTTTTCTGGATTACTTTTTCAAGCAAATTTATGATTTACTATTTCTGTCTCTACTGGTTCAAATCTGCTGTTAAACTCACCCATTAAAATTTTAGTATTTTTTTTTTTACTTCTAGAACTTCTAGTTGTTTATATTTAAAATGTATTGAATATATTAAAAAACTAAGTCTTGTTCTTCATATCATTGTTTTATTCTTTACTTTAAACTTATAAAACATTGCCTTTTACTTATTTTTTATTAGCAAATAATAGCTGTACATAGGGATCCATGGTAATATTTGCATATGTGCTTACAATATATATTAGTTAGGTTACCCCCCATCACTATTCTTCTTCCCCCTCACCACTTAGAATAATTTCAAAAGGTTTCCTTCTGCTATCTTCATATACAAAATACATCCACTATATTCACACTTACCATATGCCCACCCCTCTCCCATGGTACCCACCCCTGGAAGAGATCTGTTTTGCTCTCCTTTCCTTCATTTTTAAAAAAAAATAAAAGTGTGTATTGATAATCCAAGAGGATTTCACCTTACTACTTCATGTGGGCACATATCATAGTTTAATCAAATGAATCCCCCATTACATACTTTTGTTCTATCACCATGGTACCTTAATATTCAACAGCTTACAATGTTTACATTATATTATATTCATATATATATATATATATATATATATATATATATATATATATGGGATGTTTCAGTGCTTCTCATTCTCTAACGTTGTTCTTTTCCTCTCCCACCTCCCGTTGTTCCCTCAGACAGACCCACTAATACAATTTTCTTCTTTCTTTCACTATATATGTGTTTGTGTATGTATATGTGTGTGTGTATGATCATAGATGTATTTATATATACATATGTCTAGCTTCCATGTATGAGGGAAAACATGCAATCTGACTTTTTGAACCTGGCTCACTTCACTTAACATAATGTTCTCCAGTTTCATCCACTTACCTACAATTAAGATAATTTCATTCTTCTTTATGACTGAATAAAACTCCATTATGTATATATACCACATTTTGTAATCCATTAATCAGTCATGGGGCATCTGGGTTGTATCCAAAGCTTGGCTATTGTGAATAGTGATATAATAAGTATGGATGAACCAGTGGCTTTATTGTATCCTGGAGCACATTCCTTCAGATAGATGCCTAGTAGTGGTATATCTGGTTTGTACTGTAATTCTATTTTTAGTTTTTGAAGAGCCTCCATACTACTTTCCATAGCAGTTGCACTAATTTACATTCCCACCAACAGTATAGAAGTGTTCCTTTCCCCCCACATCCTCACCAGTATTTGTTGTTGTTTGTGTTATTGATGATAGCCATTTTGACTGGGGTAAGGTGGAATCTCAATGTAGTTTTGATTTCCATTTCCTTTATGGCTAAGGAAATTGAACATTTCTTTATATATTTATTGTCATTTATGCTTCTTTTGAGAATTATTTGTTCTGCTCATTAGCCTATTTATTCAGAGGATTATTGAGTCTTTGATTCTTTGTCTTAATTGCTGAGTTATTAGAGTTGTATTCATAAAGTTATTACCTATGTCTATGTGAAGCAGTCTGTTCCCTAATTTTTTTGAAGTAATTTCCCCATTTCAGATCTTACATTAAGCTCAGATGCTAGTACAAGGTAAGAGACTGGGATCTAGTTTCAGTCTTTTGCAGGTGGAAATCCAGATTTCCCAGCACCATTTATTGAAGTGGCTATCTTTCTTCCCAAGTATATGTTGGGCTACTTTATCCAAAATCAGTTGGCTGTGGTTGCAAGGGTTTGTGTCTGGGTCTTCTATTCTATTCCATTGGTCTTCAGGTCTGTTTTTATCCCAGTACCATTCTATTTGCATTACTATCTCTCTGTAATATAAAGTTGGGTATTGTGATATTTCCAGTGTTGCTCTTCTGACTCAGAATTTCTTTGGCTATTCAAGGTATTTTGTGTTTCCATATGAACTTTAGGATTGACTTTTCTATCCTGGTGAAGAATGACACTGGAATTTTGATAGGGATTGCATTGAAGATACAGATTGATTTTGATAGTATAGACATTTTCACAATATTGTTTCTGCCAATCCATGAGCATGGGATGTTCTTCTATCTTCTAATGTCTTCATTGATTTTTTTCTCTAATAATTTGTAATTTTCATTCTATAGGTTAGTCACCTCCTTTTTTACATTTATTCCAGGTATTTTAGTTATTTAAAACTACTGTGAATGATATTGTGTTCCTGATTTATTTCTCAGACTATTAATTGTGTATAAAAATGCAACTGATTTTTGTATATTGATTTTGTATCTTGGTGAGTGTGTTTATGAGATCTAAGAGTTTTTTGGGATCCTTTGTATTTGAATCCCTTGTATTTCTTTCTCCTCTCTTATTGCTCTGGCTAGGATTTCCAGTACTTTGTTGAATAAGCATAGGGAAAGAGGACACCCTTGCCTCATTCCTGATTTTAGAGGAAATGGTTTCAGTTTTTCCCCATTTAGTATGAAAAACATTGTCTTTTAAATCTCATAATTTTAACAGGTTAAGTTTTTTTGTAGACCTGACACTGTTGTTCTTCACTGCATCCTGTTTGCTTATTTGTTTGTGATGTTTTACTCCGTATTTCTATTTCTTGATATGTTTTCATTGAGAAATTTTACTAAATTTTTTTCTCCCAATAATGATTTACAATTAATGATTTACAGTTGTTCCTGCCAGGAGCCTGAGGTACTTCCAGCCTATGATCACTTTCAAATTCTTAATGTCAATTTTTTTCAGCAATGATGGATACAAATGGAAGGAAGTGTTCTTATGCTTACAAAATTCCAGAAGAAAGCATCTCTAACTCAGTTTTAAATTCTCATTTGGGCAATTTTCCTAAAATCAACCAGGTAGACATTTGGGGTATAGAATTATTTAAAGTTCTTATTTACATTGAAGGTTTAAATCTTTGAATTCTCAAAATATCTTTGAAGCTACTTAGTCTCTCCACCTGATGTTCTATGGGCTTTTCTCCAAGTATCTTCAATGCCTGTAAAAACTGAAGCAGAGTTTCACTTGTTTATCATGGTCTCTCTCAATAGGTAAATAAGCTTTAGAGCTCTGTATATTTTTCTGAGGTGTAACTTCTACTTTCTTTTGAGACCCTTAATATTTTTCAATACTTTTGCTAATTCATCAATGCATTTTAAAATATGAAAAATATTTATATAGCATTGCTATTGTTTGCAATGGGAGGGCAAAATATCTAATTCCACATTACTGCTGGAAACAGTCTTAATTTTGTGAGGTTTTGGGGACACTTTGTATATTTCAGTTATTCAAACATTAATGCTATTAATATGATAAATGTTTAATTTGTTTACAACTATCAAGAAAGAAGTTTCTGGCTTCCATGTTATGAAGACACTTTTCTTTCTTATATTCCAGTTATTCTTTCATCATTGCTATGGGCAATGGATCCTCCTGGAATGTGATTTCAAAGGCAATTTTCCGTATTTGTCTTCTGTGATTCACTAACAGCTTATTTGATTTTCATAAAAGAAAATAATTCTGTCCATGTGCCAAAAGACAACTCATTTAAATAATCCTAGTTCATGGTTTATCAACTTGATTACATCAGTTCTTTGAAAATATAGGAGTTTACACTATGGCTTTAGAATAAATTGCTTTCTCTAGTGTTATTTATATTTTACCAGAAAACAAACATATAATTTGTAATGCCATGCCACCACACTAATAGAACAAGGAGGATTCTATCCTTCTATTTCATCAAAAAGTCAAATGCATAACAAATCAATGTCAATGATGAAAATGTTTCTTGCCCATTGTAAGGATCAAAGTAAGCTAAATGGCTTCATCAAGATAAGCCCATTGTCATTGGTCATATGACTGAAGCAAGGTCATGATGTAGAATGGAGAGGAAATAGTTTTTGCACATGTAGTGTAGATTTAAGTTGGTCATTTCTGCCATGTAACTAGTTTCAAGGGAAGATAAAAAATCATGACACACAGTATATGCTGATATACTTTTTTCTTTTCTTTTAGTTATATACACTTTCCTTTCCTAATAACCTATTTACCTTACAAAAACTAAATTGTCAATTTTCCTCCACAAAAGATGAGAACAATATGGAATAAATATCTAACATATATTATTATCTAGAAGCAGATTTATGATATTGCATCAGAGTTATTTGCTACAGTTTCTATATTAAAAAATTCAGAAATCTGTACTTCATGCTCAGATGGCTGTCACTACAAGTGACCAGAAAAGAATCACAAAGTAATTTCTGCATTCCTTCTTTCCTATGTACATTCTTGATGTTGCAAACAGACAAATAAAAAATTTTGCACCAAAGCCAAACCAAACACTTAAAAATAAGTAACTTATTGTTAGTTCATTATAGCCGTATGGGCACTCTGTCTTTAAAAAGCAAAAGCTCCAAATAATTTCAAATTCAGTAAAAGCTTTGTCTTATTTTAGTATAGTTTGTAAGATAATTATAGAAGAATTAGATACATGGGGTTTGTCTCAACTCAACTACAATTTCACTCACCATCCCTTCCCCCTAGATCTATCATAAAAAGCTAGTTAATTTGAAATCACTGAGGTAGATTTTTAGTAGAGAAAAGAATACTTGGAAAGGATATGATAGGAAGAATAAAATGCATTTGATATATCAATGGTTTTGTTTAAAATAATTCAGAAAAGAACAAGGAGACATGATTACATATTTTTTGAGATACCAGAATAATGATGATTTTTTTGCAAGTAGTTTAGATATTATAAATAAGAAAGGAATATATGAAAAATAATGACTTTGGATTATGTATTTCTGAGGAGTACAGAGAATACTAACTGTGCCCCTAAGTTTTTTCTCCTATTTCTTGTGTACCTGATAAATCTGTTTCTTAGTTTACTAAGTGCATAATGCAATATAGGTAAATGCAAGATATAGTTCTTGTCCTCAGACAAGTTTTAATGCAGCTGGAGTGGCATATTTATGCAGTTCTCATACATGGAAATGCTCTTGTTTAAATGTGCCCATCTTTGTACTATAATGAGTGTGACTGTGATCTCATATTGACCACTAATTTCTAGTCACTTTTGCTTGTATAAGATCTCATTGCTTACAGGAATCTTACTCCATACAATATACTTGAGGATTTGCTTACCATTATCTTTAGAACATGAAGATAGTACACACTATATTTATTCTCATCTTTGTTGCAAGGGTAATCCTCAATTTTTTAAATTTTATTATTCATATGTGCATACATATGAATCAATTGAGGAACAGAATCCTCAACAGGTAACATAAGTGCCTATTCATAAAGCTTAAGCAAGAAAGACCCAAATAAAAAATAAAGTGAAGGAGCTATCCACTCCAGCAGGTATGTAATTTCAATGTAGAAACATAAGAAATATGAAAAGAACAAGGCACTAGGATTCTGACAAAAGCTTATAACTTCTCAATAAGGAAACTTAAAGATGCTGAAGTAGTTGAAATGCTAGAGAAAGAATTCAAAAGTCTAGTTTTAGAAATAATCAATGCACTCTGAGAAAATTAAACAATGAATGAAGTAACGAAGTTGATTCAAGACCTGGTTAAGAAAGTCAGCAATGGAGATGAAATTCAGCAAGGAAATTGAGATTCTGAAAAATAAAATAAAATGGAAATGCCAGGAAGAAAAACATCAATCAGTAAAATGAAAATCACAATGGAAAGCAACACTAATAGACTAGACCAAGCAGAAGAAAAAATGTCAGGAATTAAAGAGAATGTCAAGGAAATGTTACATTCAAACAACACCAAAGAAAGAAAAACTTATATATACAGTGAAATATTTAGCCATAAGTAATAATGAAGTTATGTCATTGGCAGGATAATGTTTGGAACTAGAGATTATGATGTTAAGCAAAATAAACCAGATGCAGAAAGACAAATTTTGGATGTTTTTTTTCACAGTCAGAGTTCAGATTTGTTTTTAAAGACATGAAAGTTGAAAGGGGGTTGTTTGATGGGAGAGGGGACTTATTAGAAGATGGAGAGGGGAGGGATTCCAAGATGGTGGCTAGAGGGAGGAAGCAGAAAGCGAGCCTCCTATAGTGAAATCTTGGAGAGATGCCAGAGACACACTTTGCAGGCAAAATCACCAAGAAGAGGCAAAACTTTGACCCCTCCACACCTCCAGTCGGTGCAGAGAATCTCCACTTCACGTTAAACGGAGAAACGAGGAAGGCCCCTGGGCTGCCAGTTGCCCGCGCCCAGATGGCTTGGGAAGACACGGACCAGGTGAGCTTCACGGTACTGTGGTACTCCCACAGACAAGCCTGGGCCAGAGCAGCATAGTCCCCTGGACAGACTGACCTCCACCCGGGGAAAAAAGAGAAACTGAGTAATAAGCAATAAGAACAATAAAGACACGTGGGAAAGAGGGTGGGGAGCACTGAGTGCCAAAGATTGGGGGAAGGGAATCCTTCCTGGGACTGTAAATAAACAAGCTGGGCAGGCCAGAGAGGCTCTGGTGGGAGCAGGGGTGGGCACATGCCCAGCAACAAGAAGCAGGAAAGCTGGTGAGAGTGGCAGAGGGAGGAAAACTCCACAGGAGAGGAGGGAAGACCCACTTCCCACGTGAACTGTAAACAAACATGGCGGCTGGCAGGAGCAAAAGCACCACCCAGTAATCAGGAGCAAGAAAGCTTGTGAAAGTGGCAGTGGGAGGAAAACTCCACAGGAGAGGGGGGAAGACCCACCTCCCACATGAACTGTAAATAAACACACAGGCCTGACAACGCGGGTGCAGTGTCACCTTTCCCAGTGCTTGGAAAGGGGAAAGCCTGTAGCAGAGGCTCCCACACAGGAGAACTCTGAACAAACAAAGCCTGCGGGGCCAGGTGAGTGCTAAGCTCACACCAGAGATCTGCATAAACAACGCCTCCAGCAACAGCAAGCTGACAGCAGTGGGCAGGCAAGCCACAGCTGCAGATACCATTCTCAGAACTGTCTCCAGAATCTTTTTTTTTTCTTTTTCTCCCTACCTTTGATGAGAGAACAACTGAATTACACCTGCAAGTGGAAAAACTTACTGAAACTGTATTGCATTTGAACTTGGGACACTTGGTGGGTTTTTGTGTGTGTGTGTGTGTGTGTGTGTGTGTGTGAGTGTGTAGTTTTGTTCCACTTTATGCATCCCCTTTGATGAGACAACTACAGAACAACATCTGAGGCACCATCTCCAGGATTGGAGACTGAGATGGACACCCAAATTATTAAGACTGAAACTTCATTGCATTTGAACTTGGAGATTTTTTGGTTTTTTGGTTTCTTTTTTTTTTAATTTTCTATTTTCCATTTTATTTTAATTCATATTTATATATAGATATTTCTTTCATTTACTTATTTTTTGTTTTTATTCTTATCTTTTTTTTTATTTTTGATTTTCAATCCTCTCTCTGTCTCTCTAATGTCTGTTCAGTTTACTGTCAATTAGTACACTAATGCTCCTTGTTTATACCTTTCAAACTTTCTTGTCTGAAACCTTGTTCTGCTTTCTCCCTCTTGTCTGTGTATTTGTTTTCTCCTTTTCTTTAACTTCTTGCTTTCCATCTCCTCTCACCCTTCCATTCTAAATATTACCATTGTTATTATTACAAGCTAGAAAATACTTAATTGCACACAGTACAGGGACAGTAACAACACCAAAGACAATGATGGGAAGACAGAAAAAACAGGGAAACCAGTTTCCCCACAGCAAAAAATTAGTACAGGAACCAGAGGGGAATGAAGAAAACAGAAACTCAAATCCAGACTCCAACAAAATGAAGATAAACTATGCCAAAGGACCCAATGAAGCCCACAAGAATAATTTAAAAGAAGACATACTACAAGTACTCAATGAGAATTTTACAGAGATGATACTGGATAGGGTCAACCAAAATGTACAGGAGACACTCAAGAAATTCCAAGACAACAAAAATAGAGAATTTGAAAAAGCAAAACAAGAAATAAAGGAAACCATAGAAGCACTGTATAAACACCAAAGTGAAAGAGAGAACATGATGAATAAATGGATAAATGAACTCAGAACAAAAATAGACAACATTAAAGAGGAAACCACCCAGGATTTGGAAAACCTCAGAAAAAAGAACGAAACAGAACTGCAAAACAAAATGGAAGGCCAATCCAGCAGAATAGAACAAACAGAAGACAGAATCTCAGAACTTGAAGATGAAATTGTAATTAAGGAAAAACCAAAGAACTATTAATTAAACAACTCAAGACCTGTGAAAAGAAAATGCAAGAACTCACTGACTCCATCAAAAGACCAAACTTGAGAATCATGGGCATTGAAGAAGGAGGAGAGGTGCAAGTGAAGGGAATGCATAATATATTCAACAACAGAAAATTTCCCAAATCTAGAGAAAGATATTCCCATACAGATGCAAGAGGCCTCCAGGACACCAAACACACCATATCAAAATAGAACTACCCCACGACATATCATTAAAACAATTTCAGAAACTAAGAAAAGAATATTGAAGGCTGTAAGGGAGAAAAAACAAGTAACATACAAAGGAAAACCCATAAAATCACAGCAGATTTCTCAACAGAAACATTAAAAGCAAGAAGAGTGTGGAGTGAGATCTTCTGGGCACTGAATGAAAATAACTTCAACCCCAGGATACTCTACCCAGCAAAACTATCATTCAAAATAGATGGAGCAATAAAAGTCTTCCATGATAAGCAGAAACTAAAACAATATGTGACCACAAAGCCACCACTACAAAAGATTCTGCAAGGGATTCTGCACACAGAAAGTGAAACCCAACTTAACCATGAAAAGACAGGCAGCACCAAACCACAGGAAAAGAAAAAGCAAGACAATGGAGAGTAACCTCAACTTAGGTACACACAATCAAACCTTCAAACAACTAAGACAACTAAATGACAGGAATCACCACATACCTATCAGTACTATCAGTACTAACGCTTAATGTTAACGGACTTAATTCACCCATCAAAAGGCACTGCTTGACAAAATGGATTAAAAAGGAAGATCCAACAATTTATTGCTTACAGGAGACCCATCTCACTGACAGAAATAAGCATAGGCTTAGAATGAAAGTCTGGAAGAAGATTTACCAAGCCAATGGTCCCCCAAACAGGCAGGGGTAGCAATACTTATCTCTGACAAAGTAGACTTCAAACCTACATTGACCAAACGAAATAAAGAAGGACATTCCATACTAATAAAAGGGGAAATAGACCAAAATGAAATAATAATCATCAATCTGTATGCACCCAATGTCAACACATCCAATTTCATCAAACATACCCTGAAAGATCTAAAAGCATATAGAAACGCCAACACAGTGGTTGTGGGAGACGTTAACACCCCATTATCATCAATAGATAAGTCATCCAAACAAAAAATCAATAAAGAAATCCAAGATCTAAAATATGCAATAGATCAAATGGACCTGGTAGATGTCTACAGAACATTTCATCCAACTTCTACACAATATACATTCTTCTCAGCAGCCCATGGAACCTCCTCCAAAACAGATCATATCCTAGGGCACAAAGTAAGTCTCAGCAAATATAAGAAAATAGAAATTATACTGTGCATACTATCTGATCACAATGCAGTAAAAGTACAACTCAACAACAAAAGTAAAGACAAAAAATATGCAAACAGCTGGAAACTAAATAACTCATTACTTAATGAAGAATGGATCATCGATGAAATAAAAGAGGAAATTAAAAAGTTCCTGGAAGTCAATGAAAATGAAAACACAATGTGCCAGAACCTATGGGACACAGCTAAGGCAGTCCTGAGAGGAAAGTTTATAGCCATGAGTGCATATATTAAAAAGACTGAAAGATCCCAAATCAATGACCTAATGATACATCTCAAACTCCTAGAAAAACAAGAACAAGCAAATCCCAAAACAAATAGAAGGAGAGAAATAATAAAAATAAGAGCTGAAATCAATGAAATAGAAACCAAAAAAACCATACAAAGAATTAATGAAACAAAATGTTGGTTCTTTGAAAAAATAAACAAGATCAATAGACCCCTGGCAAACCTGACTAAAATGAGGAGAGAAGAAACCCAAATTAGTAGAATCAGGAATGCAAAAGGGGAGATAACAACAAACACCATGGAAGTCCAGGAAATCATCAGAGACTACTTTGAGAACCTATATTCAAATAAATTTGAAAATCTTAAAGAAATGGACAGATTTCTAGATACATATGATCATCCAAAACTGAACCAAGAGGAAATTAATCACCCTAATAGATCTATAACACAAAATGAAATTGAAGCAGCAATCAAGAGTCTCCCCAAAAAGAAAAGTCCAGGACAGGATGGATTCTCTGCTGAATTCTATCAGACCTTTAAAGAAGAACTGATATCAACCCTCCTTAAACTGTTCCATGAAATAGAAAGGGAAGGAAAACTGCCAAACACATTTTATGAAGCCAGTATTACACTTATCCCAAAACCAGGCAAAGACACCTCCAAAAAGGAGAACTATAGGCCAATCTCCTTAATGAACATTGATGCAAAAATCCTCAACAAAATAATGGCAAACCGAATTCAACAACACATCAAAAAGATTATTCACCATGACCAGGTAGGCTTCATCCCAGGGATGCAGGGATGGTTCAACATATGAACATCAATAAACGTAATAAACCACATTAACAGAAGCAAAGACAAAAACCACTTGATCATCTCAATAGATGCAGAAAAAACCTTTGATGAGATCCAACACCATTTCATGATAAAAGCTCTAAGAAAACTAGGAATAGAAGGAAAGTACCACAACATTATAAAAGCTGTATATGACAAACCTACAGCCAGCATTATACTTAATGGAGAAAAACTGAAACCATTCCCTATAAATCAGGAACCAGACATGGATGCCCACTATCTCCACTCCTATTCAACATAGTACTGGAATTCCTAGCCAGAGCAATTAGGCAAGAAGAAGGAATAAAAGGAATACAAATAGGTAAAGAAATTGTCAAAATATCCCTATTTGCAGACGACATGATCCTATACCTTAAAGACCCAAAAAACTCTACTCAAAAGCTTTTAGACATCATCAATAGCTATAGCAAGGTAGCAGGATATAAAATCAACATAGAAAAATCATTAGCATTTCTATACACTAACAATGAGCAAACTGAAAAAGAATGTATGAAAACAATTCCATTTACAATAGCCTCAAAAAAAATCAAATACCTAAGTGTAAACCTAACAAAAGATGTGAAAGACCTCTACAAGGAAAACTATACACTTCTGAAGAAAGAGATTGAGGAAGACTATAGAAAGTGGAGAGATCTCCCATGCTCATGGATTGGTAGAATCAACATAGTAAAAATGTCGATACTCCCCAAAGTAATCTACATGTTTAATGCAATTCCCATCAAAATTCCAATGACATTCATTAAAGAGATTGAAAAATCTACTGTTAAATTTATGTGGAAACACAAGAGGCCATGAATAGCCAAGGCAATACTCAGTCAAAAGAACAATGCAGGAGGTATCACAATACCTGACTTCAAACTATATTACAAAGCAATAACAATAAAAGCAGCACGGTACTGGCACAAAAACAGACATGAAGACCAGTGGAAGAGAATAGAGGACCCAGATATGAAGCCACACAACTATAACCAACTTGTCTTTGACAAAGGAGCTAAAAATATACGATGGAGAAATAGCAGCCTCTTCAACAAAAACTGCTGGGAAAACTGGTTAGCAGTCTGCAAAAAACTGAAACTAGATCCATGTATATTACCCTATACCAATATTAACTTAAAATGGGTCAAGGATCTTAATATCAGACCACAAACTCTAAAGTTGATATAAGAAAGAGTAGGAAATACTCTGGAGTTAGTAGGTATGGTAAGAACTTTCTCAACAGAACCCCAGCAGCACAGCAACTAAGAGATAGCATAGATAAATGGGACCTCATAAAACTAAAAAGCTTCTGCTCATCAAAAGAAATGGTCTCTAAACTGAAGAGAACACCCAGAGAGTGGGAGAAAATATTTGCCAACTATACATCAGACAAAGGACTGATAACCAGAATATATAGGGAACTTAAAAAACTAAATTCTCCCAAAACTAATGAACCAATAAAGAAATGGGCATGTGAACTAAACAGAAATTTCTCAAAAGAAGAAATTCAAATGGCCAAAAAACACATGAAAAAATGTTCACCATCTCTAGCAATAAAGGAAATGCAAATTAAAACCACACTAAGTTTCCACCTCACCCCTGTTAGAATAGCCATCATTAGCAACACCACCAACAACAGGTGTTGGCGAGGATGCAGGGAAAAAGGAACCCTCTTACACTGTTGGTGGAAATGTAAAGTAGTACAACCACTCAAAAAAAATTGGAAGCTACTTAAAAAGCTGGACATTGATCTACCATTTGATCCAGCAATACCACTCTTGGGGATATACCCAAAAGACTGTGACACAGGTTACTCCAGAGGCACTTGCACACCTATGTTTATTGCAGCACTATTCACAATAGCCAAGTTATGGAAACAGCCAAGATGCCCCACCACTGACGAATGGATTAAGAAAATGTGGTATCTATACACAATGGAATTTTATGCAGCCATGAAGAAGAACGAAATGTGATCATTCGCTGGTAAATGGATGGAATTGGAGAACATCATTCTGAGTGAGGTTAGCCTGGCCCAAAAGACCAAAAATCGTATGTTCTCCCTCATATGCGGACATTAGATCAAGGGCAAACACAACAATGGGATTGGACTTTGAGCACATGATAAAAGCGAGAGCACACAAGGGAGGGGTGAGGATAGGTAAGACCCCTAAAAAATTAGCTAGCATTTGTTGCCCTTAATGCAGAGAAACTAAAGCAGATACCTTAAAAGCAACTGAGGCCAATAGGAGAAGGGGACCAGGAACTAGAGAAAAGGTTAGTTCAAGAAGAATTAACTTAGAAGGTAACACACATGCATAGGAAATCAATGGGAGTCAACTCCCTGTATAGCTATCCTTATCTCAACCAGCAAAAACCCTTGTTCCTTCCTATTATTGCTTATACTCTCTCCTCAACAAAATTAGAAATAAGGCCAAAATAGTTTCTGTTGGGTATTGAGTGGTTGGGGGGGAGAGGGAGGGGGCGGAGTGGGTGGTAAGGGAGGGGGTGGGGGCAGGGGGGAGAAATGACCCAAGCCTTGTATGCACATATGAATAATAAAAGAAAAAAATAAAGGAGAGAGAGAGATGGAGGAAGGAAGGAAGGAATTATTTCAAAATAAATAGATATGTAAACATAAAAAAAAGAAGATGGATAGGTACAAGAGGAGGTGATATGTTATAATTGATATACATTGTGTCATAATGAAACCATTGTTTTGTATAGTTAAAGCATGTTAATAAAAGATTAAAAGATAACCTATAAAATGTTCTATTTTTTGCAGTATAAAAGATACACGTCTATAGAAGTTGGTCAACAGATACCTATCATTTTCCTTTTTCTCCCCTACTTCTTCGAAAATTTATCTGTGTATGGCCTAGAAATTCTGCTAGCCAATGGGATTGTCTTGCTCTTGAATTTCTATTTGGAGCTTGGCAAATGTAATTATGATATTCAGGGTTTTGATCAAGGAAAATATCAGGCAAAATTAGAATTAAATGATATTAGTTGTTTTATGAACATTAAGAGAAAAGCATATACTTTCAATCTGCTACTGCAGAGAAATCTGTGCTCAGAGAAAGAATTTTGAAACCTAACAGAGATGATATCACGGTTGTGGAGAGATGTGCAAAGACAAAAGATAGTCATCCTACTTTGCAATTTCTAGATTCTGTGCTTTTTAAAAACCAGATCACATATATGCTATTGAATTCCATAGTTTTCTTTTTTGGATATTTATTTCTTGAAATCAAACAATTCCTAACTGGAGGAGAGATTGCTAATTGCTCATTCAATGTTTGTTTTGAATTCTGCCTTTCTTACAGATCCCTGTATTATGAAGTGTAGCAGTGGGTTCAGCCAAAAGATTTATTTCTCATATTCCACTGCTGCTGGGAGTGGTCACAAAAAAAAAATTCTAACAAAA
The DNA here is from genome assembly GCF_047511655.1 of Castor canadensis. Classification (NCBI taxonomy): domain Eukaryota; kingdom Metazoa; phylum Chordata; class Mammalia; order Rodentia; family Castoridae; genus Castor; species Castor canadensis. Next base: position 17,421,465 of record NC_133395.1, read on the forward strand.
GAGATGTTAGTAAATATGCCAGGTGGGACTTCTGTAAATGGACTGCTCTTTGGAACTCAAGCAGCCATTGGGAAATACCTTGAAAACAAAATCTTGATACTAAAGAGGTTGGAGTAGAAAGTGCAGTCCTTGATGACTTGTTGAGTATATATTTCAGAAGTGAGTAACTTTTTTTTTATTTATATGTGCATACAATGTTTGTGTCATTTCTGCCCCCTTCCCCTCCCTCCCTCCCCACACCCGCTCTTTTCTCCGGCCCCCTCACTACCAGGCAGAAACTATTTTGCCCTTATCTCTAATTTTGTTGAACAGAGAGTATAAGCAATAATAGGAAGCACAAAGGGTTTTTGCTAGTTGAGATAAGGATAGCTATATAGGGAGTTAACTCGCATTGCTTCCCTGTGCATGTGTGTTACCTTCTAAATTAATTCTTCTTGAACTAACCTTTTCTCTAGTTCCTGGTTCCCTTCTCCTATTGGCCTCTGTTGCTTTAAAGTATCTGCATTAGGTGAGTAACTTTTTCCTATGAAGGATAGCAGCTACTCAACTTTGCTGTTGTACAGCAAAAGTTAATTTAGACAATCTGTAAATAAATGGTCATGACTACATTTCAATAGATGAGCACTGTAGCTTAGTGACCCCTCTTCTATACTTTCTTTACATTGCCCACTCTTGGATTTCATATATCTTTTGGGAATAAGCCTCTGGAAATGAAGTCACTATTCTATGAATTTGAACTTGACATGTTGACTAAGATGGAATTAAGGGAAATAGTAATAGCTGGTGCGAATGTCAAATGTAGAGATCCCTTCAAGTAGAAGACTGCCTGGAAAGGTTTAATGGCTAGGAGTTTGGAAATTATCCTGAAAAAAGTCTGCTTTTTATACTAGAGAGGATAAAAAGATAACAGTCCAAGAAGCAGAATGACAAAATCATGGAAAAGATGGGAGAAACAGTGTGTGCCCTAAGGGTTTGTTCAATTAGAGTGAGGGATTCAGGTAAGGAAAAAATAAAGAACCATAATTGGAATTATGTTTTGTGATTCTTTTTTTTTTTTTTTTGCAAAAAGCACTAGATGCTTGGCTAAGGAGTATATATTTTCCCTTTCTTTCCTTTGATCCCTTCCTCCTCTTCTTCCTGCTCTTTTTTTCCTTTTCCTGCTCTTTCCCCTGGCTCTACTTTCTGGCTATTAACTAACCTGGCATAAACATTCGGCATTTGATCATTGATAAGAGGTCTTTGTGGAAGTTGCACAATTATCTTCCCTCACACGAAGGGGTTTGAAAGGCATTTTTTTTTGTCATTATGTGTATGCAAAACATCAGAAGATAATGCATTTAATTTCAAAAGGTTGCTAGGTTTAAAAAGACCATGCAGATGAAGGCAAAAGTGAGAGCATTCAGAAAAAAGCAAAAAAGGCCCAATTCCTGGATCTTTTGTGTATCTTTCTGCTTCATCAACTCTAAGTACTTTAAAATCTTATTCAAAAAGCTCACAATTCTTAACTTTCTATTTGTATTCTAATGCCTTATGGCTTTTGTGTTTGCTTGTTTGTTTCTCTGTTTTGCCGATTGTTCTTTTTCTGTGTTAAGTGGACATTTCCTAATGTATCACTGAATTCCTTTTAATTTGACATTTCTTTTACAATATTTTTAGAGGTTTTTTTTTAGTGATTGTCGTGAGGATTGGAATTAACATTTTATTTACAACAATCTACTTAGAATTAATGCCAACTTAATCTCATGGTGTGTAAAAACTTTACTCCTTTATAGCTTTTTTCCCCTCCTCTCTTTTGAGCTGTTACTGTCATATAAAAGACATCTTAGACATTGTGCGCCAATCACATAGATTTGTAATTATTGCTGTAGGTAGTTTTCTTTTAATTCAGCTAGAATAGAAAAATAGTAACAAAAATATATTTATATTTTCTTTTGTACTTTTCCATGTAGATATCTGTGCTATTGCTCTTTTCTGATGTAGCTTCAATTAGTATTTATATAAATTTTATATTTAGTATTTTGTTTTAGCAGAAGGGGCTTCTCTAAGTATTTTTTGCAGGGCATGGCTTCTAGTGATGACTACTTTCTTTTAATCTGGAATTTCTTAATTCTTCTAACTTCGCATATAGAATTCTTAGTTGACAATTTTTCTATCAGTACTTTGAATACAGTAGAGTCTTATCTGTGGTTTCATATTCCATAGTTTTAGCTCCTTTTGGTTAATGTGATCACAAAATATTTCAAGGGAAAATTTTAGAAACAATTCCTAAGTTTCAATTGTGCACTGTTCTTAGTAGTGTGATAAATTCTCCTATTGTCACGCTCCTTGGACAGGGCTTACCCCTTTTTCCAGTGTATTCACAAGTGTATGCTATCCCTTTGTCAGACACTTAGTAGTTATTTAGTTATCTGATTGACTCTCACAGTCACAGTGCTTGTGTTCAAGTAACACTTACTCTACTAACATTCCCCAAAGAGCAATAGTGGTAATACTGGTGATTTGGATAGGCCAAAGAGAAGCTATGCAGTATTTATTCCTTTATGAGGAAAGGTGAAAGTATTCTAACATGTTTTGAGAGAGCATGTTCACATAATTTTTATTAAAGTGTTACATTCTAATTGATCTGTTTTAATAGTAGTACTGTTTTTACTCTCTTACTGTGCCTAATTTATAAATTAAACTTTATCATATTTATCTGTGCCTAGGAAAAAACAGAACACAGGGAGTTTCATAGTATCTGTGGTTTTAGGCATCCACTGATGCTGTCAGAATGTATCTCCTGCAGATGAGGGAAGACTGCTGCTTAGCACCTCAGTGCTTCTGCCCTCCATGATTTCTGATGAGAAACGACTTTTGGTTTTGGATAGGATCTCTTCTACATGTTGTCACTTCCCTGTTGCTACTTTTAAGATTCTTATCTTTTCCTTGTCTCTTGACAGTTCCATATTGATATGTCTACATATAGTTCTCTGAGTTTATTCTACCCATCTTTTCTTGTGATTTAGGATACATATATTATTTTTTAATTAAAAAGAGTATTTTAGCTTTCCTTCCTTTTTCTGTCATTTTTTTTCTAGGAATCCCATTATGCATTCATTGGTGCATGTAACGATACTCAAACATCTCTGAGTGCCTGTTCATATATTTTCCTTCTTTTTTCTTTGTACTTCTCACACTGAATAATCTCTATTGGCCTTTCTTTGACCTGTTCAAATTTCCTGCTGAGCCTTTTTCCTTTGATTTTTTTTCTCACTTAAGTAATAATACTTCTAAACTCCAGAATTTTTCTTGGTTCCTTCTAATAATTTCTATTTCCTTCTTGATATCATCTATATAGTTAAACGTCATTCTTATACTTCTCTTTAGCTTTTTGCTTATGGTTTCTATTAGTCTTTTGGACATACTTAAATAGCTGACTTAAAACTTTACCTTTTAAAGCCAATGTCCAGGCTTCCTCAGGGACCCTTTCTTTTGATTGCCCTTCTCCTTGCCATATTTTCTTGTATCTGTGTGTGTCTTGTCAGGTTATGTTGAAAAGTATTTTTATTTTTGTCTTTTTTTTTTTTTTTTGTGGTACTGGGGTTTGAACTCAAGGCCTCATGCTTGCTAGGCAAATGTTCTACCATTTGAGCCACGCTTCCAGCCCTTTAATGATTTAGTCATTTTTCAGATGGAGTTTCCTGCTTTTTTGCCAGATTGGCTGGGACAACAATCCTCCTATACCTATGTTTGCTGCAAAACTGGGATTATAGTATGAGCCAGAATACCCAGCTTGTTGATTGAGATGAGGGTCTCCCTAACTTTTTGTCCAACCATGATCCTCCTGATTTCTGCCTCCTGCATAGCTAGGATTATAGCAGTGACCATTGGGTCCCAACCTTGATGTTTTAAATAATGTACTAGGGCAACTCATGAAATCAGATTCCCCTCCTTGCCCTGGAGCTTGATGTTTTTTCCTGTTGGTTGTAGTACTGTTCATTTATTTATTTTAGTGACCTTTTGAGCTAATTCTGTAGAGTCTGTTTTCTTCATCATTTGTGGCCACTGAAGTCTCTGATCAGCTAACTGAAGGTTCAGCTAATGTTTGGACACAGCTTTCCTTGTGTGCCCACAACAAATGAAACTCCTGATTTTGCTAGGGGAATCTACATGTGTGTTGGGGTTTTTCTTCAAATCTCAGACAGTCATTAGGATCTCTGCTTTAGCTTTCACTTCCTGGTAGTGAGGCACCTCAAGGTCAGTGTAGGATAGAGAACTTAGGGGCTTCACAGCTCTTTCTTAAGCATAGGCATAGTCTTATACATGCAAATGACCCTTTATGCCTAGGGATGTGATGGAGCTTTTCAAGGACCTTATGGGTATCTTATTCTCTAGATTTTGTTTTAAGCATCTGTCTAGTGTATTGTTTGCTTCAGTTGTGACTTCTTTCATAGCCATGATGTTAAACAATTAGATATATATAATATATCTATATATAATATATATATAATATATAATATATTGTATATTCCTTTAAAGAAAGGACTTTTTGCATTGAATGAGCTATGATTCAAGTGAAGTCAGCCTTATAAGAGGGTCTTCCAGGAAATTACCTAGCAGATCAAGTAATGGCCATTCTCTGGAAATGAGAATTTCAAGAAGTTATCTTTTCATTCTGATTCCTCAGTGAACCACCAGGCAGCTTTCACCACGATGTAGGCTATTGGTTCTTATGGTTGCCATGGAGCCAGACAGCTGAAGATAGGACTATGGATAGAGTAAGTGCCACAGGGCTCCCTGCTACTACCAAGATTCAGCCTCTTCTGGTTAATTTCCAGAGTCTTGAAAATATTGATTCTGATTATGTTGCCAGTGTTCTCATTGTTTTTATGAAGAAAAAATTTTTGCTATTTTGCCAACAGTCTTTTCTCTAACTATTCAATATTTCCTACTATTGCATAATTTAAAGGAGGAAATCTTACATTTGTTTCAGAATATCATTATTGGATTTTCAAATGCCTGATAAGGCAAAAGAAATAAATAAAATCTTACTTCAAATTAATTTTCTCACTCCCAAAATTGATATGAAGTATAGAAATCATTATATATCAAGTAACCCAAATTTGATCAATTTTTGTAATTTTTCCTTTTGCAGTAGTTGTGATTGGATTTAATTCTTGAAGTAGAGTGTTAATGTAAGGATATATATAAATTTTACCCTTTTTTTTTTAAAGAGAATCTTATGTTAAGTCCATTCCTTCACCTGTTCCTCATCTAATTACTAAATGTTTCTAACTTCTAGTAACACACACAAGACAGTCACTTCTGAATAAATAACTTTAACCTGACCAGGTCTGATTTTAGAGAATTATCTTTCCAAGGTTTAATTTCTTAAAACAGTATCTGCACAGAACAAATTCTGAAAAGAGGTCTGACTCCAGGCAGGAAAGAAGTGAAACTATTGAATTAACAACTTCAGTTTTTCTACCAGGCTTAGTTTAAATAATTTAATATGAGCCTTTCTCAAAGTTGCTTCACATGAAACTGAATACAGGAACCCCAAATGGGTCTTCTTTATTCCCCAGAGCAAGAGTCCTATATGTGGAGTTTACTATTTTTCCTAATTTGTGGATGAAGACTGTCATAGGCATTTAATGGTGCTTGCTATATGGTTAGTCCTCAGTAAATTGTCCTTAAAACATTTTTCTGAGGAGTGGATTCATTGCAATGTTATGTGATTTAGTGTACTCATGCACCTGACACATGTCCACTGGGTAGTCCAAACTCCTCCATCACACCAATTTTATTGCTTTCATAGGAACAAGGTGGCTGTGTCCCTAAGTACAAAAGAATACCTATTACGCCTAGGCTGCCTTTGCTCCAAATCCCCTGAATGTGTTGACTTCATTTCAGACTACTGTTTTTTGACAGGAGAATCTTCATCCTGAATAATGATAAGTAGCATATTACAATAAATGTCAACTTGGTAAGTGAATGTTGTCATTGTGCATGCTTTTTTTACAAACCTGCAAAGAAGAGACTGACAGTTTATAGTGGAATAATCTCATGTCCAGCCCCTGTGCAGAAATTAACTATGTGACTTTTAAGTGGGTATTTCAGGAGGCTGTCAAGCTTAAGGATTTTGAGAAATGATGATCAGATAAAGGATTCTAAAAGGCATAAACTAATGATTTAAATAGGAGTGCAGGTGTTAAGGGGGAAAATCTTGAATGACCTACTCTAAAGATTATTAGTTGAAGGAGAAATTAGATTCTAAAGGTTATGGTTATATTTTTATATAGCATACAAAAACTCTCACTAAATCTACTTACCAATTCTATGCAGGGAAGAATGGTGGTACAATAATTAATAGAAAAAGCAAAGAGAGCAAATAAAGTAATTTCACTTAATGCTAAATCTTACCTGTACTGAATTATATAGCTTTTGTCTTTTGGAGAAAACAAAAAATGTGGGAAATTGTTATTTTAGGTTTGAAAAATACCATCATTATTCTCAGAGGAAAGAAAAGATAAAAAAAAAAAAAAGAAACCAAGAAACAGAAACAATGTTTTATCAATACAAGAATCTGATCTCCTTAAATGGATGACATCAGGATATCTGAGTGTATAAATGATGTATTGCTATTGTGGGTTTTAAAGATAGCATGAATAAAAAACAAATCTCTAATAAAGTAATAATTTTGTTCTATTATATTGCTTTGTCTAATAGAATTGTGAAAAACAATGATATTTGAACATTAAATTATTGTTGATAGCTTAAAATTTCATTACATTTAGGTCATTTTATTTACTTAAGAAAAATGACTTGCTTCCACGGGCAGAATGGAAAATATTCTCATATTCTCATCATAAAATAAAAATATTATCTTATTATATATCATATTTATTTGTTGTGGTAATATATTTATATAAATATCAACTATAGTTTATAATTATATTAAATTAACATAGTTAAGTAATTATAATGCAATTTATAATATAGATATATAATGATCATAAAGACTATTTAAAGACTATTATCATCTGTATCCAGATATCCTGTCATTATTTTCCTGATTTTTAAAATTATGTTCTTTTCTTCAACTCAGGTACTTTGTGCTTTCCTTATTAGACTTTATATTTCTTGCTGACAAGTAATTGATCTATTTATTTTTAACTTTCACATTGTATTAAGAAAAATAGCTTGTATTATAATGCTTGATGTTTCCTTTCAAGTAATTTTCCTTGTTATATCAGGACTATCACAATAGAGAGTATATTTACCAAATAGCTTGTATTTTATCACCGAATTTAATACTGGAGTGCTAGATCTTTGTGGCAATGCTACCCTCCTTCTCTCCTTCCTCTTCTTTACTTTTTCTAGTTATTCTACTGCCCTCAACCTAACCTTTTGTTCTTCCTGCACATTAACCCATGTCAACTGGGAGGCAGTAGACAGAATGGCTTAGGGTCCAGGCTGCCCTTACAATTTAATTCCTAGCTCTCACCACTAACTTCTGTAACTTTAAACAAGTTTCTTAATTTTTCTGTCTTTTTTTGCAGCTGCAGGAAAAATTATACACTGAAGAATTGGTTGACCAATTTTGATATTCACACCTAATATAAAAATAATAGGGTAGGACATATAAGATCAAAGGAGAATGATAATTTCATAGGCCACATTTTCTTTTTCTCTTGCATTTCTTTGAATTTCCTAATATTAGAAAATTATATAATACTTTATGTTTTTTATGGTAGAACTTTAAAAATGGTTATTTATGGAGACCATACTATTCTGCTGAAGCATAATTTTAAGAAAAAAAGACTAAGAATACTAACTGAAAATATTTTTTTACAATTAATGATATTTAGGCAGGAAAACAAATGTTTTTTGAAAACAGACTTTCTTTGTTTTTTCCTTTTATTTCTTTTTAAATTATTGTTGTACTTTGAGGACATTGTGACATTTACAAAAGTTCTTATAATTTATCATAGTTGAATTCACCCCCTCTATCATTCTCCTTTCATTCAGCTTTTTCTTAAGAAGAAGACATCTAGATATTTTACATGCATGAAAACTACACATTTCTGAGCTACTTAGACATTTGTTTCTTTCCAAATCTCCTGAATAATTTTTGACATTAAATGCCAGAGTTATGAGAAGTTTTCACTTTTAAGGTCCTCTTTTTCATGATCCATCTCTTCAATTAAATATTTTTTAGGATCATCAATAGAATATTTAAAAAATTTTAAAAGTACAATTTTAACTTCATATTTATTGAAGACATCTCTACAAAATTTGATCAATTTTTCCAAGCTTTATTCCTGTGATTATACAATAAAATATGATTTATTAAGTATTATTTTTTATTAATTCTATGACACCAAATACAGCTTCACACTTGCTTTTTGATCGCTGTTGTAACTACCCACTCACCCCAAGGATTAATATGAACACCACATGATCTTAGCAGGATTTATTTACACTATTTACATTATTTTGAGTTAGTGATATGAAATAAATTGTCATTATATTTTATAATTTTATTCATATTTTATACTTTGCTATGTTACTTTTTTCACTTTTTAATGGAGCTAAATATTAATATGCACATTTACTTCTGTCTCCTCTTTTTAGCAAGGCCATTTGTAGTGAATTTTTTTCTTTTTCCTCTGTAGCACCAAATTCATAAGCTGAAACCCTAAACCCTAATGTGACAAAAATGAGGAGGCGGGATCTTTGGGAGGAAGTAGGTTGAGATGAGGTTTTAAAGGTGAGGACCTGTGCTGGGATTCTTGCCCTTATAAAAGTGGCTTGGGAAGCAGAGATTCCTATTCTCTATCAGGTGGGGACTGAGTGAGAAGGCAACCATGTGCTAGCCAGGAAGAAGGAATATACTCAGTGGTGACTTACTAATAATCTCATGTTTTCAGGTGAGGAGAATGCATTTTAGAGAGATAAAATGTTATGTTTTGAATCAAAAAATATCCTCTGAAGTTCATGTGCTAAAGGCTTGTTTACAGCTGATGAAATTCTGAGAGGAGATTGGATCATGAGGACTCTAACATCATAAATAGATTAATGCATTCATGAAGTCTTAGCTGAATGGACTGTTAGGAGATGGGACTGAGTTGGAGGAAGTAGGTCACTGGGTGTAGGCCTCTGAAGGGTCTACCTTGCCCCCAGACTCCTCCTTTCTCTTTGCTTTCTAGTTGTCATGAAGTGGGGAGCTCTCTTCTCTCATTCCCTTCCTTTTCACTGATCTAACAACGGAGTCAAGCAACCATGGACTGAAAACTCTGAACCTATGAACCTAAATATATCTTTTTTATCTTTAAGTTGTTTTCTGAGGTAGTTTGTCACAGTGATGAGAAGTTAATATATGAAGTAATTTGTCTAGGGCACACAGGTCAGGAATAGCATGGTGAGGATGACAGCATATGCTCTTTCATTAGTATCATGTTTCCTTGGCACTTTGAATCCCTTACCTTGTTATTCCTCATTTCTTCTCTAACCGATCCATTATTCTTTCTATAAGAGTTATACCCTGGCAAAGCACAAATAACACTGGTTTTTATTTTGTTTTTTGGAGGCAGTACTGGGGTTTGAACTTAGGGCCTCACACTTGTTAGGCAAGTGCCCGACCAGTGAACGATTCCACCAGTCCCAATACTGTTTGTGTCCTTATTGTTAATAGCATAGTAATTTGTGAGTTCACATTTTGTGATTTAGGGAACACATATTATAATGGCAATATTACCACATTTGTGTTGGATGAATTTAAGGAGTTAACTTTGCTGGATTTAGAATTTGTTTTCGACTCTGTTCTCTCTCCTCTTGGCACAAAATGAGAAGGGCATTAAGTAACAAAATAAAGGAGAAAACAAATTCTAGGCTCTAGAGCAATGTGGGACTCCAGCATACAGGGAACTAAATCCCAACCATTATGCACAGAGCCTGTCCTGACTTTGTTTTCCTGACACTTTAATAAGTACGTGTTTTTTTTAGTACTCTCAGCTTTTCAGTTTTTTATCTTAATACCTGGAAGATTATATTCTAGAAACTACAAAACTGATCCTCTTTTACTTTCTTTTCCTACCCTTAAAAATTGGAAATCTTCTATATTGACATAGAAGAAGCATTAGACTATGAACCAAGTGCTTGAATTATAATTCAGGTAAAACACTTTTTGCTTCAGGGACTCTGCTTTAGTGCCTGAGATTGTAATACATGTAAAATTTTGTTTTAAACACGGAAAAATATTCAAATTAGCTAAAGATAGAAAGCTGTTGATTTAAATATTTGTGGTAATTGTTAGTATGTAGAAATGTATTCAATTCAACTGGAAACTTACAAATGAATCGCTTAGGATGCTTAAGTGAGTTTGCAAAAGATTCTTCTCCTGTGCCCTCCCTGTGGGTAAGAAAAGAGGAAAGACTCCTGCTATAGGATTCAGAGGAGCCAGGGGCTCATGGAAAGACTGCCACCTCAGGACGCAGGGAACATCAGTACTAATATTGAGAGCCAGGTGAGAATTCAAATCATGCACAACATATATTTCCTCTGACTTAGCTATCTTCAGCTGTAAGCCAGACTCTGTATGGAGCATGTAGTGTGCATGTTCCCATTTCACTTATTCATTCAGAATATATTTTAAAGTGTCTCATATCTTGGGCACTGTTTGTGGCATTGAGAATATAATGCTGACCATGACAGGCAAATCCCTGTGTTCACAGAGCGCATTTGTAGTGGGAAAGTCATACAATAAACAAGAAACAAAAAGAAAGGAATAAGATTATTACAAAAAATATTGCACTATAAAGAAAATAATGCAGGAGTTATGATCAATAGATAAAAAGGAAGGGAAAGGGAAGTGAAATTACATTGGGTGGTCAGGGAAAGCATCAGTACAAAATGATATTTGAAGTGAGATGAAAATGATGAGAAGCCAGACCTAGTGAAGATCAGAGGAAGGCACAGTCCAGGAAGAGGAAACAAAGGCAGAAAGCCACCTGAAGAGGGAGTGCCTTTGGGCTATCAAGGCATTCAAAGAGGACCAGCATGACTGTGGGTGGTTTAAGAAGAGTGGATGGGGGGAGGTAAATAAGGATTTGACTGCTCAGTGGCTTTATGCAACAGGAAAGAATGTGGATTTTATTTTAGGCATAAAGGAAAGCTTTACAAAGGGAAATGACATGATCTGTTTTGTGTTTAAAATGATCATTCCTGGGTTACATAGGGTAGGCGTTGGACAGGTTCCAAATGAGGATACAAGGAATGCCTGAACTGCTCCTGCAGTACTCCAGGAACAGGAGACAGTACAGCTTGTGTTGGAGAAACTGGCTTGGAGGCAGAGAGAAGTGGGTGGCTTTGGGATGTGCTTTCCAGGATTGCTGGCAGGATATGCCAGTGGATTGAGTGTGGTTTTTAAGTGAAAGAAAAAAATCAATTTGCCAGATAGATGGACATTCTAATTTTAAGATCCAGTTTTATTTAGGTTACAGGGTGGAGTGTGGTAAAACATCCCAAAATATCAGGGGCTTTTCAAAGATATAATAGTTTTAAAGTGCTTTAGGACTGAGATGATGGTGACTGATGGAGAACCAGGGTTCTGTTATTTCCTTGCTTAATTATTGTCAACATTAAGTTTCCTTCCTATAATTGGGATTTCTGTTTTGGATCCTCGTTTCAATTCCTAAGCGGTGGGAAGTGAGGAGACAATTCTAAGTTTCATTTAGCACTTACATCCTTATCCCCTAGTCTGAAATTGAGATATTCAGTCCCATTCACCTTTGAGTACAGGGGGCTAGAGAAGGTGTCCTTAGTTGGGTGGTTACATGCCTGCCAACTATGACCACCTACATCAACATGACAAAACTGTTAGGAGTGAGGACTGAAGGCCTGTGTCAACGTGATTTAGTTGTTTGTTCCAGCCCTGGAAAGATAAGACTATAAAATGGCTTCACTATTTGCTTGAGGAAATTTTTGTAAGCCAATTTATCTGAAACAACCGTATTCTGCTCATCTGTGCAAACAGGTTGCTTATCAAACAAAAGTTTGTTTAACAAAACTTAGTCCATCATTCCTAAACTATTATGTCTGGAATTTCATCTAATCCCTATCAGTTCTCTTCCTTGAAAGGCTTGATTTACCCCTACCAGAGTGAGACCCTATAAATATCTCACTTACTAACCTTTTCCTTCTGATATACTAAAACTTTGTCAAGAATGTATTCTTTTTTCCTTACTGCAGAGAATAAATAATCCTTGCTTTTGCCTTGTTAACAGCTTGGTCACCTTTCAGACATTTCAACTATCTGTAGACATGTACATCTTAACTAGCACTTCCTTTTTGTCTACATCCTAACCTTTTAGCTTTTGGATTACAAATGTTCTAATGTGGGTGAAACTCATTGAGGTTTTGATTTGTATGAGCATTTTTTCATATATCTGTTGGTCATTCATTAATGCCTTTGAGAATTGTCTGCTTGGATCTAGTGCCTACTTCTTAATTAGATTACTTAGGTTTTATTTTTTCTTTTGAGTTGGTTTAATAAATACCATTTATTTGGCTTTCTTCTTCTTGTTCTTCTTCTTGTTGTTGTTGTTCTCCTTCCTCTTCTTCTCCTCCTCCTCTTCCTTCTCCTCCTCCTCTTCTTCTCCTCCTCCTCCTTCTTTCTTTCTTTCTTTCATTTCTTGTGATTTTCAGGTCTTACCAAAAAAAAACCCCAAAAAACAAAAAAACCAAAAAATGAAAAAACCCAAAAACCACAGAAAACAAATCTGTGTTTATTCCAAATCTGTGATTTTCAGGACATTGGAATTCTTCTAGTAGTTTCATAGTTTTAGGTCTTACATTTAAGTCTTTATTACCCTTTCCAACTGATTTTTGTAATCTATAAGGAGCTAATTTCATTCACCTGCATGTAGAAACCCAAATTTTCCAGCATTCTTTATTGAAAAGGTTGTCATTTTTTCAATGAACATTCTTAGCACCTTTGTTGAGAGTTATCCTCTAGGTTCTCTATCCATTGGTCTGTGTATCCATTTTGTAATGCCAATGCCATGCTATTTCAATTACTGTAGTGGTATGTACATTTTAAAGTGAGGTACTGCAAAGCCTCTTGTTTATTCTTTTTGGCTCAAGATTGCTTTGCCTAGTCAGTATTTTTTCATGGTTCAACATTCATTTTCATATTTTATGTTTTTCTAATTCTGTGAAGAAAGTTAATATTTTGATAAGGATTGCATTGACTCTGTACATCAGCTTAGCCACTTTCAACATTTTAACAATATTGATTCTTCCAATCCATGAACACAGGATGTCTTCTATTACTTTGTGTCCTGTTCAGTTTCTTTCATCAATATTTTCTAGTTTTCACTGGTATTTTGTTTTATTTTTTGTAACTATTTGAAAAGGGTTGGCTCTCTTGATTTCTTATTCACATAATTCACTATTGGTATATAGTGATGCCAGTGAATTTCTCATGTTAATTTTGTACCCTGCAACTTTGCTGAATTTGTTTACTAGTTCTTATAGTGTTTAAAAGAGTCTGGGTTTTCTATATCTAACATCATATCATCTACCGTGACAGTTTGACTTCCTCCTTTCCAAAGTGAATGTTCTATTTATTTTTCTTCCATAAATGCTCTTCTTAGGACTTCTGGTACTATGCTGAATGAAAGTTGGTAAAAGAGAGAATCCTTTTATTGCTCAAGATCTCAGAGAGAAAGACTTCAACCTTTCCCCATTGAGTTTGATGCAATCTATTGCCTTGTTTTATATGCCATTTATACCTTTTTTGTTCAAAGTTTTTTTCATGAAAAGATGTCAAATTTTATTAATGCCCTATCTGCATCTATTGAGATGATCATATGGCTTTTGTCCTTTATTCTGTTGATATAATGTAGTATGTTTATTGATTTGTATATGTTGAACTATGCTTGTATTCCTGTAATGAATTAAAATTTTTAATGGTGAATAAATCTTTTTGATGCTTTGTTTGGTTCAGTTTGGTAGCATTTTGCTGAGGACTTTTGCTAGATTTATCAAGGATATTGGTCTGTTGTCCTTATTTTGTTTTGGTCTAGGGTAATTATGGCAGCAGATAATATGTTTGGAAGAATTCCCTCCTTTTCAATTTTTGAAATAATTTAAGAATTGATAGCTTTTCTTTAAATGTTTGGAAATATTCAGCAGTCTAGTACTTGGCTTCATTGGTAGGCTCTTTATTACTGACTGAATCTTTTACTTGCTATTTATCTCTTCAGTTTTTCTGTTTCTTTGTGAGTCAATCTTGGTAAAATGTATGTGTCCAGGAATTTGTCCATGTCTATTTTATCAGTTTTGTTGGTTTGTAACTAACTTGGTGTATGGCTGACTTAACCTCTTTATTGTTATATAATGACTTTCCTTGTCCCTTTTTACAGATTTTAATTTAAAGTCTATTTTGTCTGATATTAGTATGGTTACTTCTGCTAACATTTTGGTTTGCATGGAATATCTTATTCCATCCTCTTTCAGTCTGTGCTTGTCCTTAGCAGGAAGTGAATTTCTTGTAAGCAGTATATAGTTGGGTCTTTAAAAATATCTTTTCAGTCTATGTCTTTTAACTGCAGACTTTAAGATAATTTTTGATAAGCACAGCCTTACTGCAGACATTTTGGTGATTGTTTTCCAATTTGATTATATTTTCTTTCTTTTCCTCTTTCTTACAATCTTCTTTTTTGGTAAGCGATTTTTTTTTTCTAATAGTGTGTTTTGATTTTGTGTTTATTATTTTTGGGGGTGTATATATTTTTCTTCTTTGTGATTACCATAATGTTTGCTGAAAACATCTTTTGATTATATTGAGTCATTCTGAAATGACAGATACTTAACACAGATCGTGAATATGGGAAAAGACACAAATAAGCAAATAAAAAATATAAATATTAAGAAAAACTACACTTGAGGAAGGTGAACTATATGGCAGCATAGAGGCATCCAGCACTGGTCTACTCCTCCCTGGGATAGAACTCAGGCAACAGGCGTATAACTGAATATGGAGATGAGTGTTATAGGGAACATTTGAAATTGGCAGCAGAGAAAATGAAATCTTGTGAAATCTAGAGAGTAGGTGGAAAAACAAAACAAGAGAAGCCAAATAGCCCAGCACCTGGTGTCTAACACTTCATCTGGGGAATGGATACACTACCCTGTAAAGGGGAAAAAGAGAAAGAGCCACAGAATGACACAGAAGGCTGCGCATTGCAGACGGTGTAAATAAGTAAACTGCAGTATGCACAGAACTATCTTTAGGATGAAATTCACTGCATCTCTTAGCAAACTTTCAGAGTGCTATAACCAGGTGCCTATTGTTGTACAATGTCATTTGCCTATTGAATGATTAAGGCATTTATTCTAGTCTTTGTAAATCTGCTTTTCTTTGTGTCTGTTCTTCCAGAAATACTAAGTAGTCTTATGAGTCTGTGAACAGTTCAGCTTTTTCAGCAGTAGATGATACCTTAACTCCAGGTTTGTCTGACGTCTCCTTTTGATGTACAGTTGTTTCAGTACTTGGGGGTCATCCAAGCCTTAGTTTCTTCTAAGTCCACAGTTGTTGTGGTGGTTAGGATGAACTACAGGAGTGCGTATAGTTCATCCCTGCAATTCCCCATGTTGGTTTTGGGTAGACCCAGATATCTCATCCATAGTTATCAGCTTGTGTTCAGGCATCATAGAATTCTTCCCATGTCTAAGCTTGTCCCAGGCTCCTATGCAAAAACTTGTTGCCTACCTATCTCTCCCAATGGGCAACTTCTCTCTCGATGTTCTGTTGCCTGGTATTAGGAGAGGAATGGTTTGGGCAGTCTCATGGCCACCAATGTCACAACTATGGGGTCATGCCCAGAGAGTCACAGGACACTAATACCAGTGTAACATCCAAGGGCTGGACCAAGGCCTATGCTGCTATGGACAATCTGCTGCTGAGATGGATTCATTCCCCAAGAGCACAACAACCAATCACAGAAGATTGCCAGCCTGAATAGAGATATGATTGATTGAGGTAAAAAGTCTTCACCTGCCATTGGAGAATATTCAGAGATTCTGTCAATAGGTACTACCCTGGAGACAACATGTGTTAGGATTTGCCAAGAGTTATGTTTTATCAGTGTGGTACTGAGTTCTATGACAGTCCTCTGCTCACTTAATTGTTGCTCTTCCCAACAGTTGGAAGAGTCTTGCTCTGTTCTATTTTGCCCAAGGTTAGGGGTGGGATGATGAACAGCTCCTGGAAGGCTATCCAGACTGATGCCATGTAGGGTTGTATCTAAATCTCATAGCTACAGGTACTTACACGATTTTAAGAGCACATATCATGGAGCTCATGACATAGAGGTAGTGATGCTGATGAAAGCAGAAGTCTGTCCCACTGGGCCATCAGTCTCTGCCTGGGAGGTGGGGCAGGTCTAGAGGCTTTATTTGTAAGCCTTGGCCTGGGGATGGGAGCTTTGAGGCTCTGTCTGGTGCTGGGTCTCATAACAACAAGTCTGGCATTGAGATCCAAAGCAAAGTCTGGTGCTCTCTTTCTCAACCTGCTCCCCAGCAGGTAGATTCTTATTTCTTATCCTGCTGTCCTAAGTTGGGAGAATGTGTTGGAGAGTTCCTTGGCCACCTGGCTAGGGAGGTTCTGGAGGCTCAAACATTTATTTCCTTCCTGTTTCTTCCATGTATCTTTTCTTATTATTGTGCTAAAATGAGGTAACAGTATTCTCTTATTGGATCCTGTAGCTCTTGAAGGCAGTTTGGTTCTGTTCAAAGGGGCTTCCCCTTCCTTGTGGGGAGATAATTGCTGTAGTGTCTTACTAGGCCACCACCTTGCTCTTAATTTATCAGAAAGGCTGATTAAGTGTTAAGTTAAAACTGTTAAGTGTTTTTTTCTAATAGTGTGTTTTGATTTGGTGCTTATTATTTTTTGAGGTGTATGTATTTTTCTTCTTTGTGATTACCATAATGTTTGCAGAAAACATCTTTTGATTATATTGAGTCATTCTGAAATGACAGATACTTAACACAGATCATGAATATGGGAAAAGACACAAATAAGCAAATAAAAAATAAAAATATTAAGAAAAACTGCACTCGAGGAAGGTGAACTATATGGCAAAACAGAGGCATCTAGCACTAGTCTAGTGCTCCTTCTAACTTTATTTGCTTAAAATCTTTATTTATTTCAGAAGGCTCCTGCTGAATTTAATTTGATTAAATTTAAAGTTATTATCATGTATATAATGTTTTGTCTTTCTCTTGCGGGTCCTTCTGGTTAGCAGAAAGGTTTTGAGCATTAGTTTCTTTAGGCAAGAGTAGATCACATGATAAACTGAACTTGCAAAAGAATCATCTTTGATGTTTACAGTGTTAGATCCTTGCACACCCATGAAACTATGAGCTTGCTGATTATTCTAAGAACCTTACTAGTCAACACTCTCTATGTTCTATGGAACTGCCTAGTCACCATATTTGCATGCAACCATCTATAATTAGCACCTGCCTTGCTCAAATTCTCTGATTTTTATTATATCATGAAAACACTAGAAAAGAGAAATCTTGCCAGAGACCTGTATTCCATATATGCTGTTGTCATGTCCTCCTTATTCAAGACTTGTATTTATGAAAATAGATTTAAGTAATCCAAAGTTATACCAAATATTTTTACCTCTGGATCACTTCTTCTTTTCTCTAGTTTCTGTTTGTATCAAACAAAAGAAATATCTGAAAAAATACATGTGGTGTTGTCAAACATTGTTTTCTTGAGCAAGTTTTGCCTGTAATTTAAATTAATAATGACAATTAAATTATTTTTAGTATTAATGCTCATGAAAGCCACATATGAAATACTCTTTTGTGAAACATGAAGAAGTAAAAAAAAACAACCTATTATCCTCTCTTCTATCTTCTCTATTTCTCAAAAATACTTTTTTGTAAAAGTGTACATTTGCTTGTAGTTTGGCAAAAGTTGCTAAGTATAAAATCAGGTGACCTCTTCAGCACTGACTATGGACAACACCTCTGATGACAGGACATTAGAGGCAGAAGAAATTGTTCTTCTGGGTACAATAGACAAAAGGTTGATCTTGGTAATGATAATCCTCTTCAGGTTAAACTATTTTGGTACTTCCCACAAGAATACATTACCATTCTTTGTGACTGTTATAGTCGATGAACATTGAGTTAGCCAATACTGAACCATAACTCTTAGGGGGAGATTCAGGACTAGGTTCCTGTGAGTATTAGTCACATTTTTATTAACCAATCAATACATAACCTTGTTTTGTATATTCTTCTATTTAAAGACAACTTATTTAACATATATTATTAATTCAACAATATTGAATTCACTGTCAATTCCTGAATGAAGTGTATCTCCCACATATTTTGTCTTTAAGACACACCACGGTCTTCTTGTGCTTAGTGATACTAGCCAGCTCTTCAGCACTGCTTTTAGCCACCATTTCAACATGTCAGACAATGTAGAGAAGTAAACCTCTTGAGAACAATCAGCGATTTCATTTTGGGAGTATTATGTGATGTCTAAGGATGATGACATTTTGTTCTAATCTCTTAGACTTCAGTTTTCACATCTCATATGGTGATACTATCTACTGTAAAAAAAGGTAAATATGAAACAGTTAAGCATCATGTTCTGGGAACAGAGACGAGAAGAAGAGAAGAATAGGGTAGTCTTCAAAGAGGAGTGATTTCTGATTGATCATCTAAGAAGTATATGATATAGAGTGTAGGAATGTTGTAGGTAGAAGGGAAAGTAAAGGATGTGCAACATAGCACATATTCAAGAAATCTTAATTCCAAGAATGCTAGAGATCATGGTGTGTATCTTATAGCACTGGGGCTGAATCAGAAATGATGGTTGAGAAATGTTGGTCTTTGTTTGACATACTGAAGAGTTAATCATTAAACAAGTACATAGTTGTAAGCAGTACAACTATGAAGGATTATTTAATCAGGATTTAAGCTCTTTTTTAAATTATAAAGGTGTTCCACTATAATATTTCTTTTCACATTTTTGTAAACAAACAGGTTATCTTTTAATCACTGATTAATTTCTTCTTCCTTTAAGAAGAAATATTGTATTATTACATGGAAAATCTAAAATTTTAATTGAACTTCATTCTGTAGGGGGAAAAGGGAACTTTTTTAAAACTGATTTTTATGCTATGAAACAAAATTAAGAGAAAAAGCAAATGGAGTGACTTTCATCTCATATGATACTGGCTGCTGGAACTTGATAAAAGTTCAACATGTTTCAAGCACAATACAGTTATTGGAAAGTGATGACAAGATTGAAAGTTGTTCACATGCCGAGGCTGCTACAAGCAGCTCCCAGCTCATTGTGCTTCAATTGGCAGAAGACTTATTGGTCCTGACTGATAGTAGCATGAATTCCATGGCTGTCTGGGGAAGGAGATATATTGCATATTCTTCTTATCAAATAAAAATGTATATATATCATGTTTTATAGCTGATCTGTTGAGGGTAGTAAGATTACTTTTAACTGTGAGAAAAGAAATATATTTTGGCACTGGTTTTGATCAAGACACTCTATTTCTGTTTTCAACATCAATCCAGTCACGACTTGCTATTGATAGTTGACCTGCATTTTGACAGTTCCTCCTTGTACCCAGGTGCCTGAAATAATGTGAGAATTTGGCTATTCTTAGTGGAAGGAGTGAGTTTGATAAGACTTTTCATTACACCAACATTTTGGAATATAAGAGATTTGATGTTCAAGAAATGTTTTTTGAGTAAAAATCCTGAGGGAATGTGAGATTCAGATTTGGGGAGGTGATACATTTGAGAGCTATTTGTATTCATATCAGAACCAGGTTGTTGAAATAGATGAATTGACTAGAAAAAGGGTGAAATATGAGCCTTAGACAGTGAATAACCATAGGATTTAGCAAACAGGCATTGAATTTGAAATTAGCTTGATATAGGTGGATATGGAGATCATCTATGGATTCACTAAAAGTTGACAAGATTAAGGCAATGTGTAGGTCATAAATTTCACAAGAAATATCTATACATTAATTGGTCCACATTCTCATTGTTCGTACATTTAGGATTTGATTAGAGAGACAACTAATTTCCAAGTTTGACTACCTGGAATCTGAATTTAATCATAAATTTAATGAAAATAGGAGTATGAGGTAGTAAAGGAGAACAAAAAAGCTTTACGTATCATATTTGCATAGTTTCTTAGAGAGTTTCTGTTATGCAAAGATTATAAATTCTGATTTTAAAAGCCTTTGGGATTCTATGCCTAGAGGCATAAAGAGAAGCCCTTCAGTATGTCTGTCAAAGACCATAATTTTCAGACCAACAATTATTCCTGTCTCAACTCCCACACTAGAACATGCACAACTCCCAGCTCGATATGCTTTAATTGGCATAAGACTTGTTGGTCGTGAACTGTAGCTATTCCTTGGAATTATGATTTTTGGATTTACCATGCTATCTCCTGCCTAATATATTGCACATGCTTCCCTTTTAGCTTGCAATATCCTCACCCTGCATCTTATCTTCTTATAGACTATCAATCTAGAATGACTTCTCTTTGAACACTTCCCTATCATCCCAGTAGAGTGAAGTTCTTCTTTGAACACAGAACATATTGCTAAGTCACTGTGTTTCTTAACTCTTTTTTGCTGCAGTATGTATTATCATCTATGACTGACGTGGAAACTGAAGTTCAGAGAGATTACAGCAAAAGTAAGGTAATTCTCCCTAACTGAAATCACTGATTTATTTACCACAAGAGATTTACTTCTTGCATTGGCTGGCATCATGTATTTAACGTTTAGTCTCTTTCTGACTAAATAGGGATAAAGTGTATGCCTAACTTTCATCTTTGAAAATAAAATAATAACTGAATTTCTTAAGTGAAGGGCATATGACCTTGAATTAAGTGCCAATAAATTATGTCTTTCTCATGAAAGAATGTTTCGTTTCTTTTTTGCCTCCAATCATAATCATCACAATAATTCCTAGAACTAGTGGGATATACAATTTAGAAATTCCCTTCTCTTTCTCCTCAAAACACACTATCTGAGTAGTTGCTTTAAGTATTACTACCGACAAAACAGTGTGACTTTTCCAAAGTGTATATTCAACATTGGTAATGAGACTTAAAACACACCTTTTTTGATCTCTGGTACACCGTTCTCTTTCTTACATGGTTACATAAATACATATGTTTTTCTGTTGATTGATCATATAATTTCTCAAGTCAGTTTCCACAAGTTGAATGTTATTTGGCATTATAAGTGAACGCTTTGAATTGTAAATGGATGTGAATGTCCATCTGCAAGTTCAGCCAAGCAAGACAAAACACATCTCTGTAATACCCGTTAATCAGCTAATTTCCACTCTAAATCCTCTCTCAATTAATCTCAGTAATTCTCAGACTTCCCTCATTTTGTCAAAGTTATGAAAGGATATGGAACCTCATTGTGCTAGGTTGTTTGTGCATCACCTAATTGTTTTTCTCCACAAGTTACCCTGAGACGATTATTATTCCTGACCACTGTCCCTTTTGGCTTTAAGGCTATCTGTAGTTTCAGTGCCAGTTAACCAAAAAGGCACTTCTGGGTTGTGGCTGCATCAAGCTCAGAAGCTCATCACAACAGATCCCTCTACTTTTCCCTTCCCAGCATGAAATGATAGAGATAGATGATAAATAGAAGCATAGATAGATAGATAGATAGATAGATAGATAGATAGATGATGGTTGCATAGTTTAGGGCTGGGTTGGTGTGGCATGTCTAAAAACAGTTTTTCTAATTAACTTGCCTCTACCTGCACTTTTAAATAACTTTCCAACAAATTTTCTAATGACTTAAGCTTTTGGAAATAAAAACAAGAATGAATATAAGGCTAAGTTTTCAGCCCTTTCACATATCTGACTTCCCGTGGGGTAGCATCTTCTTGGAAGAGAAAGTAGGGCAGGTAAGGTAGTGTTACAGGAGTTCAGGAATTGACAAGGACCGGGAAGAACCAAACGGCACTTGGAGATTTGAAGAAACAGAGGTTTTATTCACGCCAGCGGGCTCAGAGGAGTACTGTCCGGAGCTCTGAGCCCTGAGCACACGTGTCACAGGGTTACATACCTTATCACTTCTGCACATGTGGCCAAGCAGCCAGTTTCCACATATGTCACCTCCATATATGTGACAAAGTATCATTTTCCACATATATCACTTTCACATACGTGACAGCAAGTGGCGGGAAACTTTGGCGCATGCGTGAAAACAGGTTATAAGGTTGGAGAAGAAACAGGAAGCTTTCAGCAGAGAGTCCAAGTTCAGCCATGTTACCGGTCATATTCTCCCCTTTGGTGCCCTAAAGTCTCCTAGAGGGCATCATCACACTCGATGGTCACCAGGGGCCAGTAAGGGGTGAGGAGCATTTAGAGTTTGATCTTGGCTATCTGGGCTGAGATGAACCTAGGGAGTGCATTATAATACATGGTCTGAAGGCCATAGAAAGAAGGAGCATTAGGAGCAGGCCAATGAATGGGGCAAACCAAGGAAACCACTGTGGTAAGGAGTCCCACCATGTTTGTGGTTTGTTGAAGGGCCTCCTAGAGGCAGTCTATTTGCTTCTGGAGCTGGGTCGGTGTTTCTTGCATTACCCTGGGTTTATTTATTTATTTTTTATTTTAATTTTTAATTTTTTTTCTTTTATTATTCATATGTGCATACAAGGCTTGGGTGATTTCTCCCCCCTGCCCCCACCCCCTCCCTTACCACCCACTCCGCCCCCTCCCTCTCCCCCCCACCCCCTCAATACCCAGCAGAAACTATTTTGCCCTTATCTCTAATTTTGTTGAAGAGAGAATATAAGCAATAATAGGAAGGAACAAGGGTTTTTGCTGGTTGAGATAAGGTTAGCTATACAGGGTACTGACTCACATTGATTTCTTGTGCATGTGTGTTACCTTCTAGGTTAATTCTTTTTGATCTAACCTTTTCTCTAGTTCCTGGTCCCCTTTTCCTATTGGCCTCAGTTGCTTTTAAGGTATCTGCTTTAGTTTCTCTGCATTAAGGGCAACAAATGCTAGCTAATTTTTTAGGGGTCTTACCTATCCTCACCCCTCCCTTGTGTGCTCTCGCTTTTATCATGTGCTCAAAGTCCAATCCCATTGTTGTGTTTGCCCTTGATCTAATGTCCACATATGAGGGAGAACATACGATTTTTGGTCTTTTGTACCCCGGGGTTATTAGCCTAAAAGCAGCACTCCTCTTGGAGGTAGATGCAGAGTCCCCCTTGCACTGCAGTGAGCAAATCAAGGCCTTGCCGGTTTTGAAGTACTACTGAGGCCAGGGAGTCAAGTTGTCACTGCAAGGCCAGAGCAGATTGGTTGAGGGTGGTTAAGTCCTCAGTGAGCTGTTTAGCCAGCCCTCGGTATTGAACCTGTGATATCCTGAGCCCTGTGACATCCAGGGCTACTCCTGACATGGCCAGTAAACCCACAACGAAGGACACAGCTACCACCAGGGATTGCTGCTGGCGTTTTGGGGGCTTCCATACAAAGGGACATGGCTTCTGGAAAGGATAGAAAGGTCAGGTATGAAGCTAACAACAAAGCAGGATTGGTTACCAGGGTTATGCAGGTGCAAATCCCTTCACTACAGACCAAATGCATGCCATTGGGTGCACAAATTCAGCCTGAGCTCTTAATAGGAAAGGAAAAGTTCCCGTACAGAGACAGTGGTGGCAGAAGGGGTAGGTCCACCCTTTTTTCTGAGGACTGAACAAAAGACTAGTTGAGGATGACTCCTATGTACTGAATGGGTCCTGATTTCATGCATATCCAGCAGTCAGATGCCAAGAAGTTGGAATGGTTGAGGGCTTGGTAAGAGGCATTAATTACCTCCATAAGCTGAGTTACAGAATCCTGTCAGGTGTAGGCTGGTGACCCTGGAAGAGACCAAGGGGAGGAGCCCTCTTGGGAGGATATCATAGGGGTTGGAGTGAACACAGACTTAATCATAACTTGGCCAGGGGGTCTGTACTGACAGGAACGTATATCCCCAACAGGAGGATAACCCTGTTTGTCTATAGGGTAATATTTGGTTGTTGGATGGTAAGGCTGAGGGGGAAGCAGCAACCATGAGAGTAGTTTACATGATTGTAGTTGTTTCAGGTCAGGGAAATTGTAATGTCACTGCATGGTTTGAGGTTCCAGGTGTGTGACATTTTCCTGTAAGGGAAGGTAGCTATCCATGACTCAAAACCTCATTCCTCTGAGCAGAACTGGGGACAGGTAGTTGGTCCTTGGGGTGTGGGCATCCCACAGATAAAGATATCAGCTATAAAGAGGAGGTCAGCAGGCTTGCCATGGTATTGGCATCGCCTATGGGTTTCTGGGGAGGAGTCAAAGATCTGGCATTCATCAAAGTGGAGTTTAACCTGTGGGGTACTCCCATCCCAGATGGTGGATGCTAAGAGGAAACCTGGGATTGGGGTGAGGGGTATGAGTTTGAAGGTCCATTGCCACCTTATAATCAGATGGGGCTCCCCTGCTACTAGACAGGATAAATTCAGGATCAGAGAAGAGCTTAGTACCACCATAGGGCCCAGGGCAGAAAGATTGGGGTGAGGGTCATTGCAGAAGGCACTTGTCAGCTAACAGTCTGGCAACAATAAGCAGATAACAATGGGCAAGCGTCAAGCGGGAATCCCAACTTCAATATGCCGGGGCCATAGTCACCAGTCCTATAGTTAGGAGGATTGTCAGCAGGCAGACTCTGTCCAGAAACAGCAGCTGTCACATGAAGTTTTCCTCAAGCTTCTGCCATATGTAGACCAGTCAGTTTCTGGGGGTGACTGGAGCAGGGCTGGAGACCTCAGCAACTCAGAGTTCAGGCTGTCTGGAGGCTGGCAGTCTGGTTGGGGAGTGACATCCTGATGCAGCTGAAGACGAAGTGGTTGGCTGGGGTCTGGCCTGGAGGTCCACCTCTCAGTCAACTGTATCTTGCTGGGGTTAAAGACTCTCTTTACTCTGGAGTGGTGTACCCAGGGAATAATACCTGCAACTTTGAAGGTGGTAGGAGTGTTTAACATTACCATCTGTGGCCCTCTTTACTGAGGTTTGAGAGATTCCTTTTTCTAGTCCTTTACCCATACAAAGTCCCCTGCCTGGAAGTGGTGGACTGGATCTCCTAAGGGAATCAGCATTCTCTCTATTATATATTTCTGTATGTCCCTAAGGCTTGGAGTTGTTCAACAATGGTCTTATTCCCTATATGATGTAGATCAGCTTGGAAACTCCCGAGGCAAGGGGGTGGCTTGCCGTACATTAGCTCAAATGGGGAAAGCCCAAGCCTTCCTGGTGTGCAGCAAGCATGCAGGAAGGGTGAGTCTCCTGTCTGAATTTAGTTTGAGCCCCCTTTAACTTGTGGTTTATTCGCTGTACTTTCCCTGAGCTCTGTGACTGGTTGGCTGTATGGAATTCCAGGATATGCCTAGGACTTGGGTCAGGGTCTGAGTGACCTCTGCTATGAAAGGTGGTCCATTGTCATTGTAAATGGTTAAGGGAAGTCCAAACTGAGGATTGACTTCCCATAGAAGGGTTTTTGCCACATCCCAACTCCATTCTGTCTGGGATGGAAATGCTTTAACTCATCCAGAATAAGTACAGACCATGACCAGCAGGTACTTGTAACCTTTGGTGGGTGAAATTTCAGTGAAATCTACCTCCAGGTCCTCGAGTGGAGCAGTCTCCATTCTTTGAACCTCCAGGTGAGGATTGGGGGATAGACTTGGCATTAGTCTTGTACAGGTGACTCATCACTGGCTGATTGACTGGCAGAGTGCTGGCAGAATTTCTTTTTAAGGAGACTTTCCAGGGCTGCTTATCCCAAGTGGGTGAGTTGGTGACATTCTGAAACCAGTCTCCTTCCCAGCACAGCTGGAATGAAGACCCAGTTGTCCGGGAGTCTCCATCAGCTGCTTTTAAGTTGGTTGGCCTTCTCCTGTTTGGCCCATTCTACTTCCTTTTTTGTATAGTCTGGACAGAGCTCCCCTGAAATTGCAGCTGCAGATAGGGTAGGATTTATGTATTTCCCCATTGCTGCTATTTTAGCAGCCATGTTGGTCAGTTGGTTTCCTCAGGTCACCAGGTCATTTCCTGTCTGGTGCCCCCTGCAATATAGCACAGCAACCTCTTTCAGGAGCTAAATAGCTGCAAGGAGATGTAGAATCTCCTCCTTATATTTGATAGTTTTTCCTGCAGCTGTGAGTAGGCCTCTCTCCTTATAGATTGCCCTGTGAATATGTACTGTAGCGAAGGCATACCATGAGTCAGTGTAGATGTTGATGCACTTTCGTTGGTCTAGTGTTAGGGCTTGGGTCATGGTGTAGAGCTCGGCCTACTGAGGGGACCATCTGGTGGGAAAGCATTGGCCTCCAGCATTTCAGTTTCTGTGATCATTGCTTAGCCTGCTGTCTGAGTCCCCCCTTGGATGAAGCTGCTGCCATCACAGAACACTATTAGGTCATGTCCCAGGATGGCATTCTCTCGCACATTGAAGCAGCTGGAATAGACTTTGTCTGTGACCTTGGCGCAGTCATGATCAGGTTCCCTGCTTTCCTAGGGAAGGCAAGTAACCTGATTGAGTGACTGAACTGTGTCTAGTGTTATTCTGGGATTCACATACAGAAGGCCTTAGTACTACACCAGGCAGGAATTAGAGAGGAATCGGACTGTTCATGAGAGACATCATTGCATGAGGGACCTTAACATGGAGTTCCTATCCTGAGGAGAGTTTATCTACTTCCTTTACGAGAAGGACAGTTGCCGCCAGAGTCCGGAGGCATGGGAGCCAGATGGTGGCTACAGAGTTTAGCTTCTTGGACAGATAGGGTACCAGATTCTGCCAGCGACCCATTGTCTAAGTAAGGATATCTACAGCAATTTTGTCCTCCTCATGGATGAACAGGTTAAAAGGTTTTTCCACATCTGGGAGCCCCAGGCTGGGTGCCTGTCTGAGGGCTGTTTTAATATTCTGGAAGGCTTATTCTGCATTGTCAGTCCATTTTAGGGAACTGTGATTGGGCCCTGTCAGTGGCTGGCCATTGCAGAAAACCCTGGTACCCAGATTCAACAGAAGCCTGTGGCCCCCAGGAACTCTTTCAGAGTGTACCTTGTCTTAGGCTGGGTAAGGAAGTGATTACTTGTCTTTTTTCTGGACCAAGGACCTTTCGTCCATGTGATAGGTGGAATACTAGGCATCGGACCTTTTGTTGGCAGATTTGAGCTTTCTTCCAAGAAACCCGGTAACCTGAGTCAGATAGGAGCTGAAGGAGTGTTATGGTCCTGCGGAGGCAATGGTTTTGGCTGTTGCTTGCCAAGAGAAGGTCATCCCCATATTAGAGCAGAATACATCATGTTGTCTTTCATGGGAAGCAGGTGAGGTCTGCAGCCAAGGCTTCTCCAAACAGGGTGGGAGAGTTTTTGAACCCCTGGGGAAGACAGGTCCAGGTCAGCTGCGTCTGACATACCATTTCTGGGTCAGCCCACTGAAAGGCAAAGAGAGGTTGGCTCTGTGGTGCCAGATGGAGGCAGAAGAATGCATCCTTTAGGTCCAGGCAGGTGAACCAGTGAGACAAGGTTGGGATCTGTCCCAGGAGCATATGTGGGTTTGGGACCACCAGGTGGAGAGAGACAGTGACCCTGTTGATAGGTCAGAAGACCTGGACTTGCCTATATCCCCCATCTGGCTTCTTTACTGACAGAAGTGGGGTGTTCCAGGGAGATTGACATTCCATTAGGATGCATGCCTCTTTAAGTTGGGTCAGGTGTGTCCAAATCCCAATGTGGGCCTCTAGAGAGACTGGGTATTGTCTTTGCCTCTGTGGGGAAGTCTCCAGTATCAGGTCTATGATGGTGGGAGGGTGCTTATGTTCCAGTCCTAGGGGGTTGTCTTCAGCCCAAATGAGGGGAAAGCCCTTGCAGAGTTGTAGAGGTTTGAGGCTTTTGTCCTTGGTGCGGTACAGCCTCCATTCCTCCTCCCTTGGCATTTTGACAGCCATAACAATGGAATCCTTTTCTGCTGAGCTGGGATTAATCTCCAGGGTGGCATGGCCTGTCATCTCAAAGGTGAATTGGGTGCCCAATTTGGAAAGAATGTCCCAGCCCAGAGGGGAATGGGGCAGTCAGGCATGTACAGGAACTCATGATGAATCTTATGGCCCCCAATTTTACAGAGATGCACTTGTCAGAAGGGTTATTTAGTGGCCCATGTCTCCATTGTCCCAAGGATAGTAGCAGTCTTGCTGGAGAAGGGGACCATGGGGGTTGTGACAACCGAATATTCTGCACCGGTATCCACCATGAAAGTCACAGGTTGGCCCTCTACTTGGATTCTGACCGTGGGCTCGTAGGAGCCGAGGGGAAAGGAGCCCAATCTTTCTCAATCTGAATCTAACTCCACCAGTCCTTTGAGATCCTCGGCTTGTGGCTCTTCTCTGTATTTGGCAGCCTTGTTTTTCCCTCCCCAGTTGGGGCATTCATTTTTCAAATGTTCCTTTTCCTTGCAGTTGGCACATTGATCCTTGTTGAGGAGGGTGGGGCGAGGTCTTCCCCACTTATGGCCCCTATTTGGCTGCTTCAGCAGGCTAGGACACTATCTTGGAGGGCAGCTGCCAAGAGGCTAGCTTTCTCCTTCTTCCTTTTATTGGCCTTCTCTTTTGCCATCTCCTCATGATTATTGTAAACCTTGCTTCCTATTTTAAGGAGTTATGAAATGTTTTATCCCTGTGAACCCTTCTAGTTTCTGGAGTTTTGTCCTGATGTCTGGGCATGCCTGTGTGATGAAGGATGTGCTAACCATCTTCTAACTGTCTGGGGCCTCAAGATCAAAAGGAGTGTAGAGCTGAAAGGCCTCACAAAGTCTCTCATACTAGTTGCCCATGGAATCATTGGGCCCTTGTGAAAGAGATGATACTTTGGTCATGTTTACGGCTTTCTTGTTCCTGCCCGTATCCCTTGCAGAAGGGTTCTTCGATACCGACATATATGTCCTTTTCCTTCTTTACTGGTAAAGTCCCATGCCGGTCATTCCTCTGGAACTGTGGTCTGTACCCACGTGGCAGGGTTTGCCACTCCCTCTGGAACGTTTTCCTTTACATATTGGGTGCTCCCTCCAGGATGCGTCTTTTCTTTTCCATGTTGAAGAGAGTTCGAAAGAGCTGCTGGCAGTCTTCCCAGGTTGGGTTGTGGGTTTGATTGAGGGATTCTACTAGGTCTGTCATTGCCTGAGGTTTTTCTGAATAATGGGGGTTATTGTGCTTTCAATTGTAGAGGTTCGTGGTGGTGAAGGACTGGTAATACATTGTGGATTAGCCTGACTGGAGGGACCTGTCTTCTATTCCTCCAGGGGGTTCCCTATTTTCTCAGACAGGCATCTGGAGGGCAGTAAGCTGGAGGTGCAGCCAACCACCAGGTCCCACAGAGACAGGGTCAGGCAATACTGGCTCAGGAGAGACTGGTGAAGCCGGTTCCAGGGAGACGAATGGGGGTGGAGTATTTAGGGCCAGTGATGGAGCTGGCCCTAGGCTGATGGAGCTAGCGAGGCTGGACCCACAGGCTCCTGATATGGTGGTGGGAGAGGCTCATCTTCTGGGTCTTCTTGAAGGACTTTCAGGGCTTTCTTGGGTGTTTTCTTATGATTCTGAATCATTGCCATAAGGAACCTAGCTTGTCCCTGCCTGTTTTTTAGCAAATTGCACCCAAGAGGGATGAGTCTGGGCAACTTTGAGCCAGAAATCAATGTACAGGAAATGGTTTGAGTTTCAGCTTCCAGCAACTGCCTGCCAAATTCACCAGAGGGTGAGCACATCTAACATCCCTTCTGGGGGCCAGTAGATGCCAAAAGATGGCCATTCTACTTCACAGAGAGTTTGGAATTTCCCTGGCATTAATTTAACCCCATAATTCCCTGCAAAGTCTTTCTTAAAATTTCTGATCATGGTGTCTAAGATGGTTAGCTTACTCTGATTAGACCCCATGTTACCTGAGTGATGGACAAAAGGGGGATGGGCATGGCCACCACTCAGATGCTGGCCTAGACACCTCCTGAGGGAAATTAGGTGGTGCTTGGCCCTAGTGGATTCAGGCTTCTGGTGACTTATGATTGGAACCCTAGTCTGATGCTGCCCTAGGCTGTATGCACCTCACCATGGAATCACAGATGAGCCCACTAGGACTCTGTAACCTTCAGGGGAACTTAAGGATGTGCAGCCATGCCACAAACTCAGACCTGAAACACATGCGAGTCAGGCTGTTTAATCACACATACACATTCACACCAGAAGTTATAACAGTCTCTCTCTGGGAATCCTTGCTCTAATGACCCAATTTGGACTTTCTGAGAAGTTCCCCTAGTGAGGCTTCCTAAGAAGCCTCCCTGATTCCTGATGGAACCTCATAAGAAGTCCCCCAGTGAAGTCTGTGTATACCTCTGAGGGTCGATCAAGACCTCCTTCTGCCTCAGTTGGGTAGGCCTGGCTGGATCTGCAGGGGCCCAGAGGCCTTACCAGAATCCAACATCGGTACCAGGCTCTGGTCTGTCTAGCCTCCTCGAGTCCAATGGGGAACAACAGAACAGGGCCAATTGGGGATGACAGGATTGGAGACTGCCAAAGCTGAGCAAGGTGCACCTTCTCCTCCTTGGCCTCATTGGGCTGTCACCACCTTGGTGTTTCACCCAGACTGGTAAAGGGCCAGTGTGCTTGTGCTTCCCAGCCAGGGAACCAAATGTCACGTGAGTTCGGGATTTGACAAGGACCGGAAGAACCAAATGGCACTTGGAGGTTTGAAGAAACAGAGGTTTTTTCATGCCGGCAGGCTCAGCGGGGTACTCTCCAGAGGTCTGAGTCCTGAGCACACATGTCACAGGGGTTATACACCTTATCACTTCCACATGTTTGGCCAAGTTGCCAGTTTCTGCATATGTCATTTCTGTATACATGACAAATGACAAAGTAGCTGGTTTCCACATACATCACTTCCTTATACATGACAGTGAGCAGTGGGAAACTTTGATGTACGTGTGAAAACAGGTTATAGGGTTGGAGAAGAAGCAGAAAGCTTTCAGCAGAGAGTCCCAGTTTAGCCCTGTTACCCGTCACAACAGGTGTGGTGAAGAAAAAGGGGAAAACAGCAGGGAAAAGGGGAAATACTGTAAGAAAAATGTCAATCAGTATCTAAAAACCTCAAAATTTAGTATTACCCATCAATTATTTCATTTTGTATTAAACTGTTTTTTACACCATAGATACAGGGTATACACCATCAGATTAAAAGGAAAAAGTAACCATATACAGTTAGTTACATGCTTTTCCTGATATTCCAGCAGTAAGATATTACCATATGGAAATGTTTACCATATTAGATAATAGCATGCATATAAATTTCAAAAGCTGGACTGAAGCCTAAGTGTGCCTACAATATTTTAATTAAAAAATGGGTCATTGACTACGACCTGGTTTTTGAGCTCCTGTTGTTAGTCTTCTTGAGGAAGATGGGAAGTCCCTCTAAGCATTCAATGATCTTGCCTTGTGTCAGTGCTGAGAATCAAGAACTTTTTAGTTCCTTTATGAACTTGAATTTCCTTATGTGACTTTTGGGTGGGATGGAGGCTGCCATAACAATTTCCACAGGAAGAATATTTTTCCTAAACACTACCATCCTTGGATGTTAGCATTTGCCTCTCCCCTTGGGAGGTTGAATGAGTTCTGCCATGGTTGAATTTGGCAGATCTGGGCATCAGTGTCAGCCTTTACCCACACTTCTCTGGGTCAATCTGCTATAGAACGCAGGTCTTCCAGCATTTTCTGCCTTGAGTAAGTTTGATTGGGAAAGGCTCCAGGTGAGGAGTTCTGAGGTGGCTTCATTCAGCCTTGAGTGAGAGTGTGCATTGTCCAACTCTGAGCTGCCTGTGGAAACCATTGTAGTTTCTTTGAAAGCCTTATTAGCCAGTATGAGTTTCATCATTATTACAAATCAAGTATTTTGTCTTTCTTCTGTCTCACATTTTGTCTTATATTCTAATTAGTTTACAATTTGCATAAGAAAAACAGTGAGTTTCTTCTTACACACCAAACAATCATTTGCACAAGATCCTTAGTTTCTAGAAATAAAGCCTTTGTCTGATATGGAACAAAAGCAAATGGGTGAAAAGTTAAAACCAAAAGCAAGGCAATAAACTTTATGACACATGTCTAAGTAAAGATTATGTTGTTTCTTAAAACTGTTTAATTGAATTTATAAATTGAAGTCAATTAAATCTACCATTTTCTTGTCAAGGTTTCTCTATATTAATTATGTACAATTAATAAATTCATTTTGTGCATTACTTTTTAAATTTCTGAATAAAAGGCATCTTTCTTCATTATTTTGACTAAGACTCAGTCATGCACATTTGTATTCTTATGCCAACTTTATCCTTCTAGCTCTTTGATTAGACACATTTCCTATAATGATACCAGTCAGAGTATTTTTTGTTGGGCTATTTTCAATAATACTGTAAGTAGCAAATCAGAAAATGCACACTTGTCTGTGTTAGATTTTATAAAGATGGCTGCAGAATCATTCCAGAACTATATTAATCTTCTTCAGTGTTGGTAAGCCATGGTCTTTCTTTCTACTAATTATAAGGTGGTGGTTTTGATGTGAAATCTAACTCTATGTATTTTTGCTAGGCTTAAGGATAGCCTAGATGTAGTCACCATAATGAATTAAAGTACAAAGAAGTTTAGTTGGTTTTTCCCAATAATAATTAATGTTGACTTAAAATCTGGAGACAATAAAAATCTTTCTAAAGTGATTAGGCAATTGAGCATGGCTATAGTTTCAGACGTTGTCTGTACATATGAAAATGTTACATAGATGTCTTAGGTTTCACATTAATAGTATTATGTGGCTTGGAATATAAATGTAATGGAAAATGTTTCTTAATGTGGGTATTTGGTTTAAATAGCTTTGTGCATGTACTTTCCACATGCTATCTTTTACTTACTAACTTTTTACTTAAGGTGCCATTGTTGAAATAATGTTCAAATATTATTTAGCAATAACTTATTATTTAATTGCTTAAACAGTGTTGGCCCTATGAGAAGTAAGTTTTGGATTCAAGACCTTCGTCTATTGCTACGTGACATCTCTGACATAGTCCTTCAAAGCTTATCTGGCTATTTTCTGAGTACTGAGATTCTTATTTTTCAGTGTAATTGCTCTCATACTTATCAGATAAATTATGATTACTCACTAGTAGTAAGTTACCAGTGAAGATGAGCTCTATTCCTGAGAAACAAGTAGCTCTAAAAACACTGTATTAGGCAAGGAATTCTATAAGTTCTCTATTAGATACTGTATCAGAGAATAGAAGTCTGTTTATGGTCATTTAGAACATAAGCCAAAGAGATATTTAAAGTCTCTTAGGAATTTAACATAATCATTTAGTCAACCATTTATATATTAAGCAAGCATTTTTCGGCATCTACTATAAACCAGACATTGTACTAAATGCTAGAATCGCAGTGCTTCATACAACTCTTCAGGTTGTAAATACCCATTCTATCTGTCCATCCATTGAACCATCCATCCAACCAGCCAAACATTACTGAACATCTTTCATATGTCAGTCAGCTGTTCATGTCAGTCTCTCCTGTTAGAATAAAAGTTCTATGCAGGAGGTTCCAATGTTACATCCACATAACCTAGCATAGTGCCTTGTATGTGGTAGCACAATGAATATTTGTTGAATAAAAGAATGAATATACCAGACAGTGCTCAGAGCTGGATAAACAAAATTAAATAACACACTGCACTTACAGAATTATGTGGAGATTGGTAGTAGGGTTTGAACTCAAGGTACACACTTGCTAGGCAGGCACTCTACCACTTGAGCCATGCTGCAACCTCCTTTGCTTTAGCCACTTTTCAAATAAGGTCTCATGTAAATGCCAGGGACAGTCTGACAGTGAAGCTCCTATTTGTGCTTCTGCATAGCTGCTTTTATTGACTGAGATCGAATCTTGTGAACTTTTTGCCCCAGACCGATCTCCACTCATATCCTCTTCATCCCAATAAGTAGCATTTTAGACGTGAGTCACCACGTCTGGTGTAGTATTATATCTTAATGCATATCCAGGCAATTCAAGTACCAGTCTTATTATCTGAGTGATTAAATGTGAATATTAATATTTTATTCCTAAAAAGGAACTTGATTATTTTATAACTAAAATTTCTGGCCTCAGCACCATAAATGATTATGACATTTCCTATGTCCTCATCTACCACATCTGATTTGTTACTGATACCTTCTTTTGTCTCCTCTCATAAAATTAAAATAAATTAAATACTTCTTATGACCTGATGGTTTTTTCTTTCCTTCCACTTTCTCTCCTTCCCTTCCTTCTTTTCTTTCCTTTTCCTAGTTATATTTCCAAAGTCACCATTAAATCGGAATGACTGAAAATATGCCTAAATCAAAACCTGGCTTTAAAAAATGTATCTGAAAGGGCTGGGCATACTGTTTCATACCTGTAATTCCAGCTACTTTGAATGTGAAGGTAGGAAGATTGGGGTTTGAGGCCAGCCCAGGCAAAAATGTTACTGAGATCCTGTCTTAAAGGAGCAAGTAGGGCATGGTGGTTCACACCTCTCATCCCAACTATGCAGGAGATACAGGTAGGAAGATGGTGGTCCAGGTTGTCCTATGTGGAGGGGGAAACTAGTGCAAAAAAAAAAGGCTGAAGACATGGCTTAAGTGCAAGACTCTGAATTCAAACTTCATGACTGCTATAAAACATGAATCTAAAAGGCATTTTTTAAAAATAAAATCTTTTAAGAATTCATTTAATCGCTATGTTTGCATTTATCTGCTGAAATTAGGATTGGTAAAAGCTATATATTACATCAAAGAGTTAAAAGTAACTATCACAGAGGTTGCACTGATCCTTAAATTTTTAGTTTCTAGATATAGAAATTGGCAGAGTAAGCCGTCTCCCCTAGTACCACCCCTGGCAACTAATGAAGCTTACTATGGATTTCTGTGCACATGTTGAAAATGAATTTGCACTGACTTAACTAAAGGAAACTCACCTATAAAAGTGATATCTGCACTGTGTTTAAAGCTAGTCAAAGAAGTGAAGATGTGTACAGTGTTGTTTAGGAACAATATAGATTTTTATAGGCAAAACCAAACTGCACATTGATAAGCTGCAGTGAGAAGACAAACATCCCTGAGGAAAAGTAGTGCATGTGACTAGGAAAGTGCCATTAATAGAAGGACCACTTTCCCAGGTGCCAAACTGAGTTAGGTCATAATTAGAACTGGAAAAGTCTAGGGAAAGAATGCTGAATGGCAAGAGGGGCTATTGGCTTCTTGACCTTTCTAGACCTTTGCACAATTCACTGCCTTTTCATTAATTATGTTGTCAGTGCTGCAGATCCTAGTAACCTGAAAAAGTCCATCTGTATAATGGAAACATCTACAAAGAATTTGCCAACCAAGTCCTTGCCAGAAATATCTACAACCCATCTAAGTCAGGAAAATAAAGGAAGTCAAGAAAAAGTTCTAAATTTTTTCTGACTGGAGACCCTGTGTTCACAAGGCAGAAAATTCAACAGGATTTGAATTGCTGACATGTGAATTCATTTCCTTTCTCTTTCTGGAATCCTCTTAACTTATGCAAAACTGGAAACATGATATTGTACATTGTATGTGGCATGAATCACAGAAAGGTAAACCTTACTTTCTGTTTCTCATTTTAAGAAAACATGAAAAATGAGTATTTATACGGTTCATCATAAAAATACATGGATTAGATTTTCTGATGATAAGGTCAAATGAATTGAAGATTGAAAACTTAAACCTAATTTAATAAATTAAGTTAAAAAATATAAAATGTTAAAGTCAATCAACCATTAAGAGCATCTAGGCCAACCAAACAATCAGTTTCAGAGATATTTCCTCACTCTGTAGTCATTAATATTAGTATAAATAAGTAGGTATAAACTTTAGGTTTCTAGAAAGAACAGTGAACATGCATACATTTGCTATATAATGTAGATTAACATTGATCCACAAATATAAAAACTACATTAATATCTAGCAAATAACATTAAATAAATAGGTCATGATTAAGGAGAGTATGTTTTTAAAAACATCATTTATGATTATAAGATTAATTAGACACTAGCATTTTGAAAGGTGAAAAATCTGTAATAACTTTCTGATCATACATACCCAGAAAATTAATACTTCAATAAACAAAACAATAAGTAAAGTGGGAAAAAGACAGAAAATAAACACAGCAAAATTCCCAACTCAGGAAGAATCATTATTTATATCTATCATTCCCTGAACATTTCATAAACACTTAAGAGTCTTCAAGTGCAAGGCAAAATGAAGATCTTCTCCCCCAGGTCTGCTTACTGTCCTCTGTCTTTCCTTCCAGAAGTATGAATTCACCTACTACAGACCCAGAGTTGATGCTTGATTCCTTCTCTTCCATTTCCCAAGTTCAATGGATCAAGATTAACTCTTAAATACTTGAATATGAGTTCAAGTATTAGTATATTTTCACTTTCCCCTCATTAATACTTCCACTTTCTAATGTAAGTATTATCTTGTAAGCAAACATTATCTACTATCCAGTATTGCCAGAACTTCTTGATTTCTTCTAATCCAGTGGTTCCCACTGGGGTTATTTTGTCATTGAAGAGATAACTTGTTTATCACTTTGCTTTCACAACTAGTGAGGGATGCTACTGGTATCTCCTAGGTAGAAATCAAGATGTTGCTAAACATTTTATACTGTCAAACACCCTCCACCACCAAGAGTTAGCTGGCCTGGAGAGCCAGTAGTACTGACATTGAAAAACACGGCGTATTTCATTCTTGTAATTGTCTCCAGAATTATTTTGTAGAAATGCAAATCTGATTAGGCCAAGTTTCTACTTGAAACCTTTCAAGTCTTCTCATTGTTTTTAGATTTGCATTCAAAAGTTTTAACCTAGTTTAGCAACCACTTTTGCCAGATTTGTGATGTAAAATTTTCCTTCTTATTTGCCAGTGTTGGGACATACTGAACTTTTCCAAAATAGATTGTTCTCGATATATTTTTTTTTCTGGGACGTACTTTTGCATTTGTTCTATTGTTTGTCTGGAATCCTTTCCAATGCGCTCCCTCCATTTAGCCAGGAAATTCTCTATTCATTCTCAGGTTCGAGTTTAAATATAACTTCTTTAGAAGGCCTTCTTGATTCCTGAGACCAGCTTGGTTCTCTCTGGTGCACATGGTCTTCATATTCTGTGTTTCTCTTCATAGCATTCATTAGCACTTTTACTTGTCCATCCTTCTGCTATGTGGAAAACTAAAGAAATGTGTAAACTGAGTCTATTTTCCTAATCTCATTTCTCATGGCACATATAAAGATAGCAATTACTGTTGAATTAACCATTATTATGAAAATCAATCATTTTTTCATTCATTATCATAAAACATTATTGTCATAATTGACAAATTTGGTGGTTTCCATCTCATTTATATTAGTTTTAGACATCTTTGTTAATTTTGTTCTTTTACAAATTTTTCTGTATGATACATTGCTTTGATCTCTAACCTTACTCCTTGTGATTTGTTAGTATGTTTCATGTTTTTAGTTCAACTAATTACTACTTTTATAACTTCAAATAATTAGCTTGAATATGTTTTATGTATTTTCCGATTAATAAACTTGTGAAATTAAAAAATTGATATTGAATTCCTCTATTATACAAAAAGAAGATAACACCTTGCACTGTACTTTTTCTTTTTTGGGGGGGCAATATTATCTTGAGTTTTGGTACTGATCTATTATTCAATTTTATTATTATTGTTATTTAAGTTCTTTTTTTTTTTGTAGTACTGGAGTTCGAACTCGGGGCCATAAGCTTGCTAAGCAGGAGCTCTACCAGCCCTTTTTGCTTTAGTTATTTTTTTTCAATAGGGTCTTGTTTTTTGCCTTCGCTGGTGTGGATTATAATCCTCCCATTTTTGCTTCCTGGGTAGCTGGCATTACAGGCGCAAACCACGGCACGCAGCTTTATATTGGTTGTGAAGGGATCTCATTAATTGTTTCCCCTAGATGGCCTTGAACTGTGATCATCTTGATCACTGCTTCTCACTAGCCTGTTTGTTCGGTAAATTCTTATTTGTGAGTTCATTAAATCTGTTGTTTTCCTAGGTTGGTCTAGTATTATATATTTGTGTATGTATGTGGAATAATTTCATATTCCCTGAATATAAAAGATGTGTATCTGATTCCTTCACGTGTGATTAATGACTGGATTGAATATGTACTTTTTGCATGGACCTAATGATTTCTTATGGACCCTTTAAAGAATATCATTGAGATATGTCTTGGTATTTATTGACTTCTTTTTTCCTGAAAGTCTGTTTAATTGTAGACTCAGTCTTAATATTCTGTTTCTTTTCTTTTGAACAGATTTTGCTTCACTTGTTTATATCTATTCTTTGATTATACATTCCATTTGCTTTCTCTCTATAGCTATCACCTTTCTTCCATTTTTTTTCTTTTTGTTCTGTGATACTTCCTAAGATGTCTTCCCCACCCAGTTACAATATAAGTCCTTTACTTCAGCAGGTTTTGGTTTCAAGTTAAGTTCTTCAATTGCATTACTATCCATTGGATTTTTGTCTAAGTCAGTAACTATTGTATATTATTTTCTTATGTGAGAACTCATTCTGAATGTTTTGTTTCAGCATGTACATCTTCCCTTGCATCTTTGATAACAAAGATCAA
This sequence comes from Castor canadensis, assembly GCF_047511655.1. Lineage (NCBI taxonomy): Eukaryota > Metazoa > Chordata > Mammalia > Rodentia > Castoridae > Castor > Castor canadensis. The sequence continues at coordinate 17,460,325 of NC_133395.1, forward strand.
TTATATTAAAATTTATTGTTTCCTGTCATAGTGAAATAAATTTCCCAAAGTATGATGTTAATCTACTTTTTCTATACAGTGTACTATTTCCTTTACCATCACCACTTATTCTCTGGAATTATTGTATCATTTTACATTCATTTGTTTGTATAATTCATTTTAGGTTTGAAATGTTATGTCATGCAATATTATACATTCAACTTCTTTTTTCCCTAAATCCTTTTCTTAAAACTTAAATAGATCTTGATATTGACAGTTTTATTATTTGTTCAGCCACTCATCTGTATAAAATTATGGAACAGTACCTTAAACAGTAAATTATTTATTCTTGCAAAATCATCTGTGTTAGCAACTACCTTTCCAAATTATTCTCATACAATTTTGAACCTTAGTTTTCTTTGAAATGGCTCTACTCTACCATGATGTTTTAGGTGATAAGCCTGTTATATGGTTGTAGTCAATGAAGGTTATACTTCATTGTGTTTTGTTTTGAAATATTTACAAAAATGGCTGCTATTTCCAATGCTTGGTGTCAAAAAGCAACAATGGTCTTTAATGAACTACTTCTTGTATATAGTGTTTTACCCACTGCTCAGATAAAATATAATTGTGAGAAATTTCTGCTTTGGGCTACAATGGAATAAAGAAGACAACATTTATTTTTTTCTCCATTAACAACTAGAAAATTGGCAAAAATATATGAAGTGGTAGCTTATAATATTAGAAACAAGCATACAAAACTGCTCCATAAGAGAAGGTAAAAGAGAGGGTTAGCCCTACAATAACTTTGGGTTTCTCCTTAAAGCTACATTCCAAACTTCAAATCAGGGAGAGAGATATCAAGGCTACCATGATTGAGTATCCTAGGTTCAGATTTTGGAAATGGTATATCCACATAGAAAAGTATGCATAAGTGCCCTATTGATTTTTTTCTGAATATAAAGTTGAGAATGTGTAGTATGAAACTCCATAGGGTCAGTTGATGAGGCAAGTGCAAGGTGTGAGCTGAGCAATTTTCTAGCCTTTGTGCAAAAGGATTAGGAGGCATTTAGTGCCAACTACCCAGAGTTGAGTGTCCTCACTGATGAAAGATATCAGTCCACACTGAAAAATATCATGCGGTATATATGTGACTAAATATTCAGAGTATACGCTATTACAGAAGTATCCTAACACAATCACAAGTCTTCAAAAGGACAAAAATTAACCTTAAATAGCTTACTAGCAGAAGAAAGATTGGCATTCCTTAAAGGAATGAGCAAAGACTAGATACTCAGCAAGATAAATTTCACAATGATTGACTCTCAGTTAACAATCACTAGATGTCAATAAGCAAGACATTTTAATACACAATAAAAAGGAAGATCAATCAATAGAAGATCCACAAATGACAAAAGATTGCAAATATGCTGTCATAAATATCTTTAATTAAATGAAATGTGAAGATAATGAGAGAGGAATACAAAGCATAAAAGAGAATGAAATCAAGCTTCCTGGGAAAATTCTTGAAATGAAATATTTATGATTGTGTCAGCAGAAAATTGGAACCCAAGAGAAAATCAATAAATGAAATACAACCATGAAAACTATGAAAAATCAAGTACAATGAGAAAACAAGAACAGATCCTCAACAAATTTCATGATCACTTATATACCCTAACATATGTGCAATAGGAATCCACAAGGAGAAAGGTCCAAAAAAAGAAATCTATCTCTCTATATAAATAATTATATACAATATGATATATAATATAGTGGACATAATATAATATACATAAGTATGTATACTATGAATATGTGTATGTAGGTACATCTAAATGTGTAAATATATATCCATAAACACACATACATTATGTCAAAAATCTGATTTTTAAAATTTGTTTTATTCATATGTGCATACAATGTTTGGGTCACTTCTTCCCCCTTCCCCTTTCCCCTTCCCTTTCCCTCTTCCCCCACCGCTCCCTCTCTACCCCCTTGCTACCAGGCAGAAACTATTTTGCCCTTATCTCTAATTTTGTTGAAGAGAGAGTATAAGCAATAATAGGAAGGACCAAGGGTTTTTGCTAGCTGAGATAAGGATAGCTATACAGGGAGTTGACTCACATTGCTTTCCTGTGCATGTGTGTTACCTTCTAAATTAATTTGTCTCCAACTGCCTTTTCTCTAGTTCCTGGTCCCCTTCTTTTATTGGCCTCTGTCACTTTAAAGCAACAAATAATTGGAAATTGACCTAAAATAGTATTTATGATGTTTCAAAAGCGATATATTAAAAAAATTTAATAAAATGGGTAGGAATGGCATACTAAAAACTAAAAAAAATGCTGAGAGAAATGAAATAAAAAGAGAGCTATACAAAAATTATAAACAGAAAAACTCAAATTTTTAAAAAGTTAGTTCTCCAAACTCTTACTGTTCAATAAGATGACCAGCAAAAAGAATAAAGTGTGTAAACACAAAATGTAAAAATTGCACACACAGTGAACAATAAGAAATAAAATGCAGAAGCTGCACAACATCATGAACTTCTGCAAAAGGCAAATTAAACTATAATCAAGTATCAATACGTAATGCTACAATGATTAAAATAATATAATAAACAGCTAGGAAAACTTGCACACAAATGTGATAATATCTTTATTCATACAACTTTGATTAGAAACATCTCAAATGTTGCTTAGCAGTTGAATTGGTAAACAAATTGCTGTGTATTCATATGGTAGAATACTACTCAGCCATGTAAAGAAAGGAACCTAGCTGAACCATGCAACCATATGCATGAAAACTTACTGAGCTAGAGAAGTCAGATACAAAGCCTGATGTATTATGTTGTTTATATAAATCTCTAAAACATTAACTAAACTCACCCTAAAGTGGCAGAAAGCCAGTCAGAAATTGCCTGTGCCTTGGAGAATAAAAGAAAGATGATAAGAATCAGCATGTAAGACCCTCTGGAAGTATTGGGAATGCTCTAATTCTTGAATATGGCAAAGGTTACAACAGGTGTATAAATTTGTGCTCTATTAATTCCATTTCCATAGATATCCATGGTTGGTAGTGTAATAAAAATATTTTGGACTATATTGAAGAGTTTATTCAGAACTGTAACACTAGAACTAGAAAGAATCTAAATATTGAGTCCAATTTTTCAATTCAAATTTGTTGATAGAAAACAAGTTGGGTGGTGGTAGATTGCATTATAGTCCTTGATTTATTTTTCTTCTACTTAGTCCCCTTGTCAGGTGGTTTTTGTTCTATACCTATAATAATTTCCCCTGTTCTCTGGCATTTGCATTTGGACTTGAGACTTCCTTGGGTTAATAAAATAAGGGAGAAGTGTTGGTATGCCAGTGCCAAGCTTTGAATGGATTCAGAAGGGCTTTCTTGTGTTTCTGCTAGCACCATAGAAAGATCATGCCTGGGTGAACTTCCTGGCCCAAGGAATTAGACCTTGAGCAAGTGTAAGTGCCGCAGAGCTGCCTCCTTTGAGCCAGCTGAACCTAGATTAGCAGATCCTCAGGCAACTTGCAGAAACAATCTCATGCCAATATCTTTTTTTTACTGGTTTTACAATGTCCACTAAAATAATTTATTTGGAGGGAGTCTGGGGAGTTGTATATCATAGGTCATGAGTCTTGAAGGACTTAGTAGAAGTCTAGCCTTTCTTCATTAATTACCAGAGTCTACAAGAGTTTGAGACCCAATATAAAGATGTAGAGCAAACAAAATTGGCTTTGAGCAAAATATCTTCAGGAATCAAATGCTTTGCTTTTGTGACAGCACAGCTTGAATGCTGAACTCCTTTATTGTACATTAGTTAATGTCATGTGGTGACTGACCCCCCAAGCTGGGAGGACACAGGAGGCAAATTTAAAAAGAAAGAACAGAGAGAAAAAAAATAATTGTTTCTTGAGAGAAGACAATTCTTGGTATCATGTTCCCCAGAAGTTATTATTTTAAGTAAGAATCAGAATAATAGGTCTTCATTCAGTTGAGTGAGAAGTGAGATGAGAGGAGTCACTGAGATCTGAATGTTAGAAGAAAAAAATAGCCTAATGTCCTACCCACGGCAGGCCACAACTGTCAGCTCTTATCAATGTGGCTACTAACCATCATGGCCAAAGTGACAGGGTGACTTGTCTGACCTTTGGGGGAGCCACCCTGGTGAGGTCAACTTAAGACAGCATATGGCAAACCTGAACTCAGCACGGATATTCATCCAATACATACAAAGCAAACGCTAGAAAAGAAATTCACAAATTTTCTGACCAGGCAGAATGAAGTATTTCCTATGTAAGTAATCCAAACATGAAATAGATAAAAGATAAAGAGTATTAATACCAGAACAGCTGATATTAAAAGCAAGTAAAGGATAATCCTTTCACATTTAAAATCTGATTTTATTAAGGGAAGGAAAAGGGAATTTTTGCTGTTGGCAAAATTTGAAAAAAAAAAGAGAAAAGGGCGATCTGATTAGGGCTATGAGTCCTTTGATGGCCATAATGATACTTAGAAAATGGGCCCTGGAAGCACCATCAGAACAGGGAGAAAAGGAAGAAAGTGAAGGAGGTCAAGTTAAGGTGAGAGAATTAATTGCACAAAGGGGTTATCCTCAAAGAGAGTGGCTAGCTACTGCTCTTCACTTTGGCATTATAAAACAAAACCAATCTGAGCTGCTTTAAGAAAGAAAAGTATTAGTATGATGCAGAGTTATCTTTCAAAACTAAAGATAGTGGAGTTTGACTTAAGCAGGATGAATGAGAAGCCCAGGTAGTCCCAAGTCCCCTCATTCTTCCTATATGTCATGTCCTCCTTCCTCTGTATTTTTGCATTGTCTTCCACTCTTGGCAGCCCAGCTTCCTCCAGGTTTTGATTTCAGAAGATGTTGCTAGGTTCATCCCTCCTGGTTTACATAATTTCAGCTAGAGGGACCATTACACTGACCTGGAATCTCAAACTCCGAACTTCTTTCCAGAAGAAATAAGTTAATTTATTTAGCTTTAAAGTTGTGTCTGTTTCATGCCTGTCAGTTCCACCCAGAATGGGGCATTGGCATGACAAGTAGTCTAAAGAGATTTCCAGAGGCATTGTTCCCCTCTGCAAGTGGAGGTCAATTCCCAAAGCAAGAAAGTGATCATGGTGCAAGACCCCTTTCATCATACTGCCTTAATTTTGTTCCTTGGCCACTTGAAGGACAAATAACTTTCCTTTTTCCAGCATATTCAGAGATGTTCTTGATTTTGTCCCACTCTGCAAAAGCATTCAAGTATTTTCCAGTGCATTGTCACCCACGGGTCCAAGCAGTTACAGCATCTTGAGGAAATGCTCAAAGGAATTGCTTTAACCAATAGAGGAGGGATGTGGTGGAGAAGGAAGTGAAAAACACAAAAAAATTTAACTGAGAAAATGGACAAAACCAATACCTCCAAAATAGTATTTGAAATTCTGTGCCTAAAGGATAAATAGCATCCTGAAACAGGGACAGAGAAGTAATGAAAGGATCAAGTGCTTAATGCTTAGTGATGACTGCTTGATAAATCTGACCAACATTTTTTCTCTCCTGAGAGGCGTTTTCTTGTTCAAGATTTTTAGAGAACTACTGGGAAAGTTTTGGGGTGGGATTGTCCTATGAGGATGATACATGCCTTGGCACATCACTTCTTTATACTTTAGAACTAGTCTTAAAGGATGCAGAGGGGTATGGCTACTATTTAAGTTTTCTTTTATATAGGTGAGGGTTTTTTTTTCCTTCTAATACTACAACTCCAATAACAACACATTCAGGTTTGTTTTGGAGTCCTTGGTTTATAATGAGACATCTCAAAAATTATTGAAAAAAATGATCTAGGAATATCCTTGCCTACTTGAATTACAAACCAAATTTGGGCTCTGGGTAGTACAGAATCTTCAGTGTATTAGCAGCAAAGCTATTTGCCAGTCTATCTCTATTATTTCCTTCTAAGTGGCCTTAACCTGAGGGCATCATTGAGAATAAAGCCATGGAGATAGGAGAGGCTGTATTAACATTCCATCTTTAGAGATCAAAGTGTTTGTTTTATTTTTACTTCCTGTTTATTTTGATTTATTTGAGTTAATTTTATTCTGTTGGAGCTGTGCTGTGGACAAAATATCCTCTAGTCCTTGGGGAGGCCTGAGTAATAGTTGGATCCACAGTTGGATCATCTTAGCTATTTCTATTTTTATTTTAATTGCCAGGAAACTACATTCTCTCAAAGAGCTTGTTAAACATTTTTTATGATTGGAAAAGGTTGTTTATTAGCAAAAATAATTCTAAGTGCTGACAAATGGGCCCCTAAATCTGTGTTTGGCACAGTAAAAGTTTCTAATTCAGATAGAATCTAGATGGCCACCATTGGGAGCACAGTCATTCAGGAACTTAGACTGATTTAGTGTCGTCTAATTCAGCAAGGTCATCCTCGGTTTCCACATCCAAGTCATCAGTGAGGAAGAAGATAACTGCTCATGAGGGTTTTGCATGGTCAGTGTCAACAAGCTCTAGGTGCCATCATATTGTTACATGGCTATCTGTAATTGCATGGAAGGAAAAGCCTAGCTGTATGCCTTGGAGGAAATGACATTAATTTGGCAAAGAGAAAGGCAGTCTTGATAACTGTGACAGCCTTGTCTTTAGGTGACAAAGTATGTGAAATAAAACATAAAGCTTATCCTGGTTGCAACATGTTCTCTCTTTTTAGGTATTGTCCAATCTTTTCCATCAAACTAAAATGTGGCACTCTGATTCAGTTTTTTTAGAAGTAAAAACATAAGTTATTCACTCCATATTTTTCCCTACACAATTGTTACAGAAAACACCAATAAATCTCCCACTCAGATGAAGGTATCAATATGCCAATAATTGACCTATAAAAATTATAGAATCTACTGCTGGGCATGGTGGCTCACACTTGTAATCAAGCTACTCAAGAGGTCGTAGGAAGAAGGATCGCAGTGTGAGACCTTATCTATAAAGTCTAAAACAAAGCGGCTGGGAGTGTGGCACAAGTGAAAGAGTGCTGCCTAGCATGTGCAAGGCCCTGAGTTCAAACCCCAGTGCTGCAAAAATAGAGTTACAAAATCTTAGGCCAAGAGATGGCTTACACCTGTAATCCTAGCTACTCAGTAGGCAGAGATCAGGAGGATCACAGTTTGAAGGCAAGTTTGAGAGACCCTATTTCAAAAACCCTTCACAAAAAAGGGCTGGTGGAGTGACTCAAGGTGAAGGATCTGAGTTCAAGCCCCAGTACCAAAAAAAACCCAAAAAAACTTACCTAAAGAGTAAGAATAGTGCTGTGGTAGACTAGAACCTAATTCTGCTCTTACAGGCTCCATCTTCTTAGAGGTGTTTCCTTTTTCATTATACCCTACCCATGCCCACATCTGAAATTGACTCTGAGGCCCAGGCTGTCCTTACTGGCTACATAGTTTTTTTCTTTAATTAGTATATATTCATTGTACAGGGGGGATTCACTGTGACAATTTTGAACAGGCCCACATTACCTAGCACATTGTTTATATCACTAATACCATCTCCCCTAAAATCTCCTTCCCACCGCACTTCAAGTAGCTGCAAGAGGTTTCATTGTTCTATTTCATGTATGTTTGTGAAGTCCACCAATCATATTCCTTCACCTTCATCTTCTTCATTCACACCCCTCCCACAAATACCCCCCACACTGTACCTATTCTTCAGTCCTGTCTTTTGTTATTAATTCCTAAGTCAATGTTCAAAGTGGTTTCTGGATGTATCCCCACTGTGAGTATACTTTGGTCAGTTCAACTTCTTCCATTACTCTCCCTTCTCCCTTCCCTCAGAGTCCCTCATTATTCAACAGTTTTCAACACTTACATAGTTATTTCTTCTACCTGAACAGATGAAATGTATTTCAATATTGTTGACTGTCATTCTTTTTGTCTTCCTCTCCTCCCTTGAGCACCATACAGTTGTTCCGCATGTTCTACATATGAGTTTGTACATGATCATGTTTGGTTTGGGATTTGTCTTTTGGATCTATCTTCCACATATGAGAGAAAGCATGCAGACTTTGTCTTTCTGAACCTGGCTTACTTCACTGAACATGATGTCCTCCAGTTGCATCCATTTACCTACAAACTACTGGTTTCATTCTTCCTTATGGCTGAGTTTTACCAAACTCAGCCAAATATATATAGATAGATAGATAGATAGATATCTTAATCCATTTTCTTAATCCATTGATCAGTTGTAGGGCATTTGGGTTGTTTCCATAACTTGGCTATTGTGAACAATAGCAATAAACATGGGTGTGCAAGTGTCTCTATTATATCCTGATGTATATTCCTTTGGGTATATACAGAAGTGGTATCACTGGATTATATGGCAGTTTATTTTTAGATTTTAAAGAAGTCTCCATGCTGCTTTCCATAATGGTTATACTAATTTACATTCCCACCAACTGTGTATATACTTTCTGTTTCACTGCATCCTTGCCAGCTTTTGTTGTTGCTTTTGCCCTTGAAGATGGCCATTCTAAATGGAATGAGATGAAATTTTAGTGGTTTTGATTTACATTTATAGTCAGGGAAGTTGAACCTTTCTTCATGTATTTACTGGCCATCTGTACCTCTGCCATTGACAATTCCCTGTTTAGTCATTTGCCATTACCTTATGGGGATGTTGATGTTTTGGGGGTTGAGTTTTTTGAGTTCCCTATAGATTCTGGATATTTGACCCTTATTGGATGAATAACTGGTAAAGATTTTCTTCCAGTCTGTGACTGTTTCTTTTCTATGCAGAAGTTTTTTAGTTTGATACAGTCCTATTTGTTCATTCATTCTTAGTTGCTGAGTCACTGAAGTTCTACTTAGGTAGTCATTTCCTACGCTATATGTTCCAGTGTATTTTCTACTACTTCCTGTAGTTATTTCAGGGTTTTAGGCCTATACTAATGTCCACTTTGAGTTGATGCTGGTAGAAGATGAGAGAAGGATCTAGTTTCATTCTTCTGTATGCAGATATCCAGTTATCCTAGCAACATTTGTTGAATCCATTATGTACTCTGGGCTCCTTTGTCAAAAATCAGGTGGCTGTATTTGTGTGGGTTTATATCTGGATCTTTTGTTTTATTCCATTGGACTTCACGTCTACTTTTGTGTCAGTACCATGCTGTTTTAATTGCTACGGCTCTGTAGTATAGTTTGAAGTCAGGAATTGTGATACCTCCAGCATTGCACTCTTTGCTTGGAATTGCTTTGGTTATTGTAGGTCTTTTGTCTTTTTATATGACTTTTAGGACTGACTTTTCTATCTCTATGAATAATGTCATTGGAATTTTGACAGGAATTGCATCAAGCGTGTAGATTGCTTTTGATAGTATAACCATTTTCATAATGTTGGTTTTGCCAATCCATGAGCATGGGGGATCTTTCCATCTTCTGATGTCTTCTTTGATTTCTCTCTTCAGAGATTTATAGTTTTCATTGAAAAAGTCTTTGGTTTCCTTTGTTAAATGTATTCCTAGATATTTTTTTTCGTTCGATATTATTGTAATGGGATTGTTTCCCTGACTTCTTTCTCTGTCTGTTCATTGTTGGTGTATAGAATCTCAATTGATTTCTGTATGTTAACTTTGTATCCTGATACTTTGCCAAAGCATTTATGATTTCTAATAGGTTTTTGGTAGAGGTTTTAGGGGCTTTTAGGTATAGGATCATGTCATCTGCAAATAGGGATAGTTTGACTTTGTCCTTCCCTACTTGAATCCCTTTATTTCTTGCTTTTGTCTTATTGCTCTGGCTAGGAATCCAAAACTATATTGAACAATTGTGGGGAAGGTGGACATCATTGACTCATTTCTGACTTTAGTGGGAATGATTTCAGTCATTCTCCATTTAGTATAATGTTGGCTGCAGGCTTGTCATATGTAGCCTTTATTATGTTGAGGAACATTCCTTCTATTTCTAGTTTATTCAGTGGTTTTAGGATGAAAAGGTGCTGAATTTTTCAAAGGCTTTTTCTGCATCTATGGAGATGATCATGTGATCTTTGTCTTTGCTTCTGTTTATGTGCTGTATTACATTTATAGATTTGCGTATGTTGAACCATCTTTGCATCCCTAGAATGAAACTGTCTTGGTCATGGTGTATTTTCTTTTTGATGTGTTGTTGAATTCGGTTTGTCAATATTATGTTGAGAATTTTTGCATCTATATTCATTGTGATACTGGTATGTAATTCTTTTTTTTTTTTTTGCATCTGTATTGGGTTTTGGAATGTGTATAATGCTGACTTCATAGAATGAGTTTAGTGTTCCTTCCTTTTCTATTTCCTGGAAAAGTTTGGGGACTATTAGTACTTCTTTAAAGGTCTAGTAGAATTGAGCTGTGAATCCATCAGGTCCTGGACTCTTCTTTTAGGGAGAATCTTTATTACTGCTTCAATTTTAGTGCTAGTCATATCTATTTAGGTAGTGAATATCTTCTTGGTTCAATTTTGGTTGGTTAAATGCATATAGAAATTTACCCATTTCCTCTAGATTTTCCAGTTTACTTGTGTGCTTGTTTTCAAAGTATTCCCTAATGATCCTCTGGATTTCATTAGTATTTCTTTGATTTTATTAATTTGGGTTTTTCCCATCTTTGTTTCTTCAGGTTGGCTAAGGTTTATCAACCACATTAATCTTTTTGAGGAACCTATTTTGTGTTTCATTGGTTTGTTGTATAGTTTCTTTAGTTTCAATTTCACTGATCTTGACCTTGATCTTTATTATTTCTCTTAGTCTGCAAGTTTTGGATTTAGTTGGTTCTCATTTTTCTAGAAGCATAGGGTGCATCATTAGGTTGTTTATTTGAGATTTCTCTATTTTTGTAATGTAATCACTCATAGTTATAAACTTTCCCTTAGCACAGCCTTCGCTGTGTCCCACAGGTTCTGGTAGATTATATTGTTATTTTTGTTACATTCTAGGAACTTTTTGATTTCTTCCCTTATTTCTCCAAATGACCCATTGGTCATTCAGTAGTGTTCAGTCTCCATGTGTTTGAATATTTTCTGTGGTTTCATTTGTTGTTGAATTCTAGTCTTATTCCCTTGTGATTTGATATGACATAGGATATTGTTTCAATTTTCTTAAATTTGTTAACACTTGCTTTGTGTCCTAAAATATGATCTATTTTGGAGAAAGTTCCATGATCTGCTGAAAAGAATGTGTATTACATGGTGGTTGGAAGAAATACTCTGTAGAAGTAGGATCTCTGGCATTTGTACTGACAATTTGCCAGCCTTTCCCCCATTTACACTTGCAATGGTTCCCTCTCTCAATGTCCCCAGAACTACACTCTGTAGTTATGCACAAGTGCAGGGTTAAGTGAGGGTTTTGTGTAGATGTTGTCACTAGTGAAGATCTCTAGAGGAGTTGAAGGTGCAGTTCACTGTTGGTAGCATGCCATACTGTGCCCCATTCCCTGTGACCTCTGTGGTCTGCCGCTAAGTTTCAGTAAATTTTTTCTGAGGGGTGGCTGCTCCTTGCTGGCTTTCACTGCTGCTTTCAGTGGGTATGCGGGCTCCAGTGAGGGGGGGTGTCACGTGGGTTCCAGTGGGAGTTGTGCAGGCTTCAGGGAAGGCTCTGGCAGGCTCCACAGAAGGCTTTTGTTCAGGGGCCTGTGGCATGGTACAGCTCCATTTCTGCTCACTGAGTCCCAGCAGTTTTCCTCAGCAGGATGCTGGCTAGGCTTCTTTGTTGTTTGGGTACTGACCTTCTTTATGTGGTTCTTGTAGTGAAAATATCAGCTTCCCCATCCCTGCTAAGGGAGCCCATACTTGGCTCTGGAGCTCTAGAACCATCGGGAATGCAAACCAGCAAACAGTTCTTCATGTATTCTGCTGCTTCACTCATTTTAGGTTCTGGCAGAGTTCTGCCACTCACTGACTATGGGATCTGGGACGTGTCTTTCATAGCCTTCAGTTTCTACCTTCACTCATGTTTGTGAGACTTCCACGTTCAGGAGCTTGGAGTTTGCCATCTTGAAAAGTCTTCTCATGGCTACACAGGTTCCTGCTGATGCAAATTGGACAGCCCAGCTTGTAGAAGGCTTCTCCTATGGATCAGAGTCAATGTTGGTTCCTAGATATATTTCTTAAGCTTGGTTTATGTCTTTTCTTTCTCACTTCTATACCTCTTTCTAAATTAATGGCTGTTAACCCTAATGCCATCTGAAATAGTAGATTATACCTGAGTTTAATCATTTTTGCTGTGTAAGAATTAAGGGACTTTGTAGCTCAAACTATTTTTCAGCCTTAATAGTTCTTGTTTGGAATCAGAAGCGGGCAATATGTTAACTTGCAAGGCTCCAAATTTCTGGTTTCTCTTTTTCTATCTACTTCCTGGATATAGACAATTTGATAAAGAAATTAAATACTAAGGTATAGTGAACTGAGCTTTTGTTCCTGAGTTATTACTTGTAGGGTATCTATTCAAGGCAGCTGCTTAAACAGAAGATTTCTTGAATCACAAATAAAGTACCAGTATGTTATATGCTGTTTTTGAAATTTTGAAGTTTTATATAATACTAGCCTACTCTGACACAGAAGAAAATCATAGAATTTTCTTATGGATTGCTTGACCTAGACATTAGCTGTTGTATGTAGTATGCCTCATTTTTTTCTGCACTTTGAATGTAAAGAATTTAGAGTAGTTTATCTTTTTCTGGTTTCACGTAGTTAAGACATCAGACACTTATCAAGTGTATTTTCATAAGCTTCTAATATACTTTCAAATACTGCCAGCTACATACTTGGGGCAGGAAGAATTCTCATGGCTTCACACTTTTCATAGAGTCTATGGATTGAGACACCATTAATTGGTTGAATTTATTGTAAGTATAAATTTATTGTGAGAATGCAAGACCAGAAAATGCAGATGAGCGTTGACACTGGCAAGCCATGAGGAACTGGATGATAATGAGGAACAAAAGTAAAGTCTCCCTGGGGCTATGTGGCCTTTGCTTTATTCTTGTCTGCTGATGCTTTACCTGCATCAGCAGGTTCTGGCATCCCCGTGGTTCCAGAATTTACTTCAGCTCAATCCTAACCCAAATTCCGGGACTGTAGCCAGTAAGCTGGAGAGATGGCTAAGAGAGGGCCAGTTCTTTGAAATATGAGGTAAACTCCCCCAAATAAGGGGAAGTTAGAGACCAGACAGATACTTCATAAGACTTATGTACTTCCTAACCATGACTGATACCCAGGGTGACTGATAAATTCCTATGCAATATGGACTGATGGCTCATGTCTACATTTGAGAGAATGAAATTATTGCCTTTTTATAAATTAAACAGCCACAAAATCAGAGGTTTATGGTGTACCCAAGAAAATTTTTATTTATAGCCAGAGACCTAGTATTAGTTTTAACTTTCCTTATGCTGGAAGTCTGACATTAGAACATTTAACCCAAGTCTCATATTTGAGTGCTAGGACAAAAGGTCTGACAGGCTTCCTTTGTAGATTGGATAGGACTTTGAACTGGTTGTTTTGACAAATATTTGGATGAACACTAACTTGCTGTGCAGACAGTCATATTTTTCAGGCTCCAGGCTGACTTTCTGATGAACTGAGTGAACAAATGTATCCTAAACACCCAAATCCATTAACCTTATACCCATCCCCACACACTAATTTCTATGCAATAAGATCTTTCTCAAATAGGCACTAATTTTGAAACAACCCAATAAGGAAAATCCACAAATTAAACTTTAATTCATTATTAAAACCATATTTGTTAAGCCCATACAACTGCCAAATCTGAGAGTCTTATGTGCCACAAATGAGATTTGGGAAAATGTGTTTTTAATCACTTTGTTTTCAATATACCATAAGTGCCTTATATAATCTAAATAAATGTTGTTGCTAATTTATAGAGTAGTCAGACAGTTTTTTCTTTGGTACTTTGTGCTCAAGAACTCTTTGACTGGGTCTACACATTGTCACAAAGGGACAGCTGGAGGCTCAAGGTGAAACTGGTAATGTGGATGGTTTGCTGTTGCAGTTTCAAAGATACAGAGATGGCTTTGTGAATTACCTTTTCTCCTTCTGCACAGTTGGGCTATAGTCTTTCCAGTGATGTAACACAATCTGGAAGACACAGCAAGTATCCCCTTCCCCTTCATGAAAACCAATCTGTTTCTATGCAGCAGAATATTCTCTTGACTCCCTGCTCTTCAGTGGAATAATAGCAGTAAGTTATTCCAAAATGAAATGGTAATTCTTCACCCTTGATGCAGCTAGTTGTCTACAGGTGTTGACCTGAACATGGCCTGGGATTCCTCCATGGTCCACTCACTGCATGTGTTCCTCTTATAGTTCAGCTCTCACCACTAAAGTTAGAATGTTTTACTTTCAACTATTGCATAATACCCTTTGCTTTCGATGCCACTCAGGATAGATTTCACATCATTTCAAATTCACATGGTTGCTTCTCCATATTTTCTCCTAGGCAAATACCTAAACATTTAAATGTCAAGTCTTTGTGGAGAGCTTCCCTACCAAGTTAGCACTGATTTATTAATTCTCCTTTGTGCCTCAGCTATTCAGTCCTTATCACTAAAATAACACCCATGAAAGTGTATTATTATTTTTTAAATAAAAATATATAACTATATAATTCTTTTTTTTTCAGTTGATTTCTGGATCAATTTTATTCAAATCCATGAAAATGAACATACTTTTTCTCCTAAAAAGTCTCTATAATTTAAAAACAAAAACTATGAATCATACCCCAAATACTACTGTCTGTGCAAGTCAATGAACTGATGAAGAACTCAAAAGATTGTGTGCAAAATAACCACCTAGGTAACGACAAATCAAATGCTGTCTCATCAGAATTCATCATGACACATCAGGCATGAAAAAGAGCCCTCTTCTCTGGAGACAAAGAGCAGAGAAAAGTCAATCAGGATGAAGAAGTCACATATTCTTTCCATACATATGTGATTTCTCCTGAGATTTATATTGTTTATTGGTTCATGTCACAGAATAAGTAAATTTTCACTTATTAACCTGCTACCAACCAGTCAAAAGGTAAAACTTTCTAATAGGACTTTTTATGATTTTTCACTTTATTGCACAATGCAAGCTTTGTTGTTAACTTAATTGGGCTAATGATATTCATAAGTGGAATAATTCAGAGGTGGTAAATCTGTCTCTGGATTTGCTTTCTGAAGGAGAACTTATGTTGTTGTTTAATTTGATTGTTTTACTATGATACATAAAGCCTACTTTAATTACATATATTTTCTTTTTACTGTTTAATTTCATTTTCAACTATTCCTTTGCTTTCATTCTGTTGTACATTTTCCAAAACTTTATCAGCTCATAGAAGAAATGATCTGCTGACTTGATAACCTTGGAATGGAGAGATTTTTACTTTTGTTGAATAGTTTGAGTTTCAAAATCATAAATCTGATGGCAATCTTATGATGGCTGTCACTGGAGTGCTGAGCAATTTATTAAACTATCTAGTCCTTCAGAACATTTTTTCTTGATATCAAGTTAGAAGGCTCAGATTTTCCTAAGAATGTTGGTTTGCCTGGATTATTTGGAAATAATTGAACAGGGTGTTTTTTGCAATAGGCTCTTGTGCACAGCTGCAGACATAGGTACTAGTTTTATTGGAAAAAGGAAAGAAATACATTTTACTGAGTATGTGTCTTGACACCTGTGTGTCTTGGCTTTGACCAAGTTACGGTTGTTGCTTCCATAGAATATATAACTTACTGAGGGGAAAGAGATAATGAAATAATTATTACCACATATGTGGTTATAATGGCACAACTGCAATAGACAATATGGGGTCTTAACTTAGTATCTGGGGCCAGAGAAGGGCTTCTGGAAAAGAACAATGACAAGCTAAGATCTTTTAGAATAGTGGGAATTAGATAAAAGAAGATAGGGTAAGGAAGGGGATAAAGAGTGTTGCAATGGGGTATGAAGAAGATGGTTTCTTTCTTTTTTTTTTCTTTTTCTTTTATTATTCATATGTGCATACAAGGCTTGGTTCATTTCTCCCCCCTGCCCCCACCCCCCTCCCTTACCACCCACTCCGCCCCCTCCCTCCCCCCCCTCAATACCCAGCAGAAACTATTTTGCCCTTATTTCTAATTTTGTTGTAGAGCAAGTATAAGCAATAATAGGAAGGAAGAAGGGTTTTTGCTGGTTGAGATAAGGATAGCTATACAGGGCATTGACTCACATTGATTTCCTGTGCGTGGGTGTTACCTTCTAGGTTAATTCTTTTTAATCTAACCTTTTCTCTAGTACCTGTTCCCCTTTTCCTATTGGCCTCAGTTGCTTTTAAGGTATCCGCTTTAGTTTCTCTGTGTTAAGGGCAACAAATGCTAGCTAAGTTTTTAGGTGTCTTACCTATCCTCACCCCTCCCTTGTGTGCTCTCGCTTTTGTCATGTGCTCATAGTCCAATCCCCTTGTTGTGTTTGCCCTTGATCTAATGTCCACATATGAGGGAGAACATATGATTTTTGGTCTTTTGGGCCAGGCTAACCTCACTCAGAATGATGTTCTCCAATTCCATCCATTTACCAGCGAATGATAACATTTCGTTCTTCTTCATGGCTGTTTAACATCTCATCAGGTAATATGAGACATTAAGTGAAAAAAAATGCATCTTATTTTTAGCATGTATCTGATGCCTCCCAGGTTAGCGTACACTCACAATATTTTAGTTGAATAAAAATCGAACAATTCTTGTTAACACTTTGAATAATTAGTGTGTCATCTCCAAGGAAGCAACACTTTGGCCAAGGGTAAAAAAATGAAGTTCCTTAAGAACTCATGGTATTTTGATGTAAATTGTTGTCTAGATGTTACCCTCTTCTGCACTCATAAAAATCACAGCACAGATGATGATTCCTGGATTTCATATTATTGCTACTGGTAGTATTTGGGAAAAGTTGAAGCATTTAACAATCAGACTATCTGTTCTTTGGATAACTGTTGTGTTTTAGGGCAACCAGAGCTTGGAATTTTTATCTAGCCATTTGAGAATAACATGGAATACAACCAATTCTATAGTGCCATTGTGTATGCAACTCATCATATTTGTATTTTTTATAGTATGGGGGTTTGTTCTAAATTTATTTTATTATTTATTTGGTGGCCCTGGGTTTGAACTCAGGACTTCACACTTGCTAGGCAGGTGCTTTTACCACTTGAACTACTCCACCAGCCAGTACTGGGGTTAAAATCAGGATCTGGAGTTTGCTAAGCAGCACTCTACCACTTTAGCCACACCCTAGCTTTTCCTTGCTTTTAGTTATTTTTCATGTAGAACCTCCTGATGTTGCCCAGCCCTGGCCTCAGACTACTCTTCCTATTTGTAGACTCCTTTGTAGCTGGGATCATAGGGGTGTAACACCATATCCAGCTTATTGACTGAGATGGTATCCTGCTAACTTTTTGCCTGGATTGAACTTGACCTGCAATCCTCCTTATCTCTGCCTCCTGAGTATCTGGGGTTACAGACATAAGCCACCATGCTTTGCTTAATCATATTTGTTTTAACTCAATATTTTCTTGTGGGAAGAAAAGTCTAGCTGTTATTGAGAACCATCATGTGTAAGGAAAGGGACTCTGTAAAATAACACAACTATGTTAACATTCTTGTTAGTATTCAATATGCAGAATAACAACTAGGAAAGTGTGTAATGTAATGGAATTCTTTCTCGCCTGAAAGAATGCTTGATAATTTAAAAAAGATTGTATCTTTTTCATTACAGAGAGTCATGACTGTATCTCCTTACTCTAATATTTTTCCTCTGAAAAACAAAGGAAAAATATGATTTCTGTTGATTCTGTGACCCTGTAGGTAAGAAACAATCCTTTAGTCATTTAAAAGAGCACTGTTACAAGGAAAAGCTAGTGCTGTGCATAGCAATTTTAACTTTCACTATGGTCGAAGAGTAATTTGGGCTTCGTTCTTGTTCGTTCATGGTAACTTTAGCTTTATTAGTCACAGAGTTGAGCTAATAAATTTCTAAATTGCCCAAAAAAGTTATTCCCAAAATGTTGAAGGCCAAGATATCTTACTGTGAGTGTTTTCCATTTGGAATCTTCCTAATACAAGTGTAGTCTTGTCATTTTTTAAATGTTTTCAAAATCTTTATGGCCTTCTTAAGCTGTTCTCCTTGTTCAACCTCTATGCTCTTTGTAGTCCTGATGATCTCAAGATAATTTTTAAAGGTGTGAGCAGCTGAACGACTATTATGGGACAAATAATCACTGGCCAATTGTAGTTACTGAGTTTGCTTGTGGAAGCTTAAGGAGTAAGGACCTGGTGCCTCAACTTCCTTGGCTACTATGTAATCTATCTTTTGTTTCTTCTGTTTTCTGTCGTACTGGAAAAACAGAGCATTCAAGTTGTATTTTAGCTGCTTAACTTTTATTAACAGGTCCCTGTAGTGTCAATTTATATTTTCTTTCATGACTGTTCCTCAAAGTGTAGGCCCTGGACCAGCAGCATCAACACCATGTGAAAAATAGTCTGAAATGCACTTTTTGGGCCAGATGAAGTGGTGCTTACCTATAATGCCAGCTACAGAGGTAGGAGTATCACTGTCCTAAGCCAGCCTGGGCAAAAGTGAGGCCTATCTAAAAATACTCTAAAGCAAAAAGGGCTAGAGCTGTGGCCCAAGTGGCATAGACATTACCTATCAAATTTAAGACCCTGAATTCAAGCATCCCACTACCACAAGAAGAAGAAGAAGAAAAAAGAAGAAGAAGAAGAAGAAGAAGAAGAAGAAGAAGAAGAAGAAGAAGAAGAAGAGCAATTCTTCAGAGTCTACCCCAGATTTACTGAAACAAAAATGATGACAGGAGTTCAGAAGTCTCTTTATTCCATCCCTCTAAGTGATTCTGATGACCACACTAAAGTATAAGAACCACTATTGAGATTTTTCTTAACTTCTGCTCTTTCTTTTACTAAATATGTGGGGTTCTTGTCATTTAATGAACTGCAGTTTTGTTCTATAATCTGTGGAGAAAGGTCACATAGTGTTGGCTTTGATGTACTCTGTTAGCTAAGATGGCTACAAAGTTCTTGCTATACTTAAGGAAGGAAGGCCTGGACATAATTTTTGACAAAGAAACAGAAAGCTCACATTATATATATATTATATATATACACATATGTATATGCAGGATGGGAGATAATCATGATACCATCTTTGGGAAATACAACCAGTAACACCCTGTGAACTCTAAAGATGTTTATAATAGATAATAAATGTGATTAGCACTGCCTAAAACAACACACCAATGAACAGCTAAAATGGAAACTTTGTGTTTACTAGAGACTTTTTTTTATCTAGAAAGAGTGAATGTTTCTTTTTCCCTTAAAAAACTTTCTCCCTACATTTAAAGATTTGAAATGAGATAATTTGCCAGTATTCTGGTCGTAGTCTGTAAAATAGCAAAAATATTCAGAACAGCATAGAGAAACTGGGTGTGGTGGTTCATGGGTGTGGTGGTTCATATCTTCAATCCCAGCAGCTCTGGGGAGGCTGAGGCAGGAAGATCTTGAGTTCTAGGATGATAGCCTGGGTAACATAGTGAGGACTGCCAAGAGAGAGACAGAGAGAGAGAGAGAAAAGAGAGAGAACATTAAGAAACTCAGAAACTCAGATCCACTGAGTAATAGAATTAAGGCTTAGTTTTGCATTGTTCCTGGAGAGGAATATGTGGGTCTATGAGCTATCAATATAATTGGACCTTGGTACACCTGAGCAAATGTGTGTAAATCATTCATTTGGGTTCGTGGAAATTAAAGTTCACCAGGAGTAGAAGAGAGATGTTTTCTGGGATGTACACTTAAACATGAGGAAGCCAATGCTTAGCATTTGATCAAAGAAAGAAGTGAAAATCTGGGGAGAAATCAACCATCTACTTCAATGGACTGAGAAGAAAAATCCATGCCCAAGGCAATGGAATACAAATAATAAATCCTAGAGAAAGAGGGAAGACTAGGCTCATAGAAGATTTCCTGGGGACTCCAGGGCTTAGCTGTAAGCCATGGCCTTACTGATGGTGGATAAGTTTGCAAGGTTGGATTGAAAATCCAGTGCTATTTACTATTAACAGATTGTAAGCACAAGTTCATAGGTTAGTTGAATGTTCTTGAGGACCTGGATCAGGCTTGGCTGATCACATTTGGGTTTTCTCAGGTACTGTGGTCATCTGAATGCAGAGACAATAGGTAACTTTGCTGTTTTTAATTGGGTATTTTCACATGTCTGTGGCCTTCATTTGCATAAGTTTGATAAACCAGCTGTGCTCTGGGAGGCTTTTTCATCTGCACCGAGCAGGAGTCTAGAAAGTATGAGGATTGTGTAAGGTCTTTTGAAGGCTAGAATTGGGACATGAGTTACTTTAGTTCTTCTGCTGTCATGGATTCAAGGCCAGCTCAGATTTGAACAGCGGAGAAATAGAATCTACTTCTTGGTGGGAGCTGCTGTAAAGTCACATTGAAAAGGAAACTCGGGAGAGTAATTGTGGCCATTATTATGATCTACCACAGTCACTGATAAAATTGAGTTTAATTTTTAATGGGAGGAGATTGACAATGATTCTGAAGCCATTAAAGCAAGGAAGCAATAGGCAAACAAACAAACAAATAAATAAATACATAAGTAGAATAATATTAAGCTGTAAGAGTGAAATGGAAGAAAAATTACTTGGAAGAAAGGTATTATGGTAAGAACATTTCAGAACACATGAATAAAATTTTAGGTTGGAATGCATTTGCATATTTGAGCACAAAAAAAGCCAGCATGACTGGAGTGTGGTGATCCAGGGACAGACGAATAGGTGAGGCGTGTACATAAAGGAACTCCATGTCATCCGGGACCTTGAAAGTCAAAGCAGAGTTGGTAATGTATATAAAAACAGGAGTTTTCAAATCAGGGCAGAGACTTGCTTTAAGTTAAGCCCCACTTTGAGTTTTCAACATCGTAGATGTCTTCAAATGACCTTTAAGGGTAGAAATGTTTATTTCTGAGTGTTCTTCTTTGTGTACCTCTATTTTTCCCTATCAATTGCACTTTTGCTTGTCTGGCAAATGTGGCTTCCAGCTCAGTGGCCTCTTATTACCTCAGCAAACCTATAGGGGCAAACACAGAGGCACAAGACCTGCTCCAGAGGAATGCAGGAAGTATTATAATTGCCATAGGCAGTGCTTTGTTCTGCCTTTATGCAGTCCCCATGACAAATAACTTACATGGATAGGAATGAGTGAGTGTGTTCACTGTGAGAAATATTTTTGTGATTAAATTCCTATGAATAAGATCAGTGGGAGCTACAAAGATTGAAGTTTTTACACAGTAGAGATCTAGAGTTTTATTCTCTAGATCCTGCTGGGTAAAATAGTATCAAATTGTGGTGTGGAAGTTATATTATCTCTCTCAGGAGCTGCTGACTGACTAAAAAACATTCTTCTATGCAATACCTACATTTACAAGCCAAGAACAAAGCCCAAGGTTGGGAACAGAAAGAAACCAAAACATAAAGTTAAATGTAGACAGATAGACAGACAAACAGACACACACACACATAAACATACACACAATCAAAACATGAAAGTTCATTTCCTAAAACTACTCCTCCTGAATTCTTCACATCATGGCACACATAGGAAATGATAGTATTTGCATGGCACACAAGATAAAAGATGAAACTGCTTGTTGAAAAGTGATTCCATTCAATGACTTCAATCTGCACAAATTTTGTCTTTTCCTCAGGGACCGGGGGAACAATAGTTCTAAACAGATTAACTTATTCCTGCACTCAAGTTATTAAAAATTAAAAAAAAAAATTAAAAATGATTTTATTTTGCATCAGCTTATTCACTTAAATCCCAGATATAGTTTTTTTATAATACTGAACTAAATGAGTATTGTTTTGACTTCTGTAGGTGGAAGAGTCTTGGGCTAGCTTCTAAATCTTTTCAGTATTGACAAAGTTCTTAAAAGGTGAGAAACAGGGCTAGTTTTAAGATGGTTGCATGTTTACATGGTGATTCTGAATGAAGAACTAAAATGCTATAAACACACAGTCCATCAATGTATCGATGGGGAAATGAATTTGTCTCTTTGCAATGTTATTTTCATTAGCAACATGTTTTCTTAGTTAGTGCTACAAAATGAGTTCATCATTCTTGACATACTCTTCCTGGCACACTTGTTTACAATAGTTCAGTAATCATCAGGATACAAACTAGAAGCATGCCATACATATGATGAGTTTTAGTGCCACACAAGTAGCCATGTTTACTTAATTTGGAAGATAGCACAGTAATTTTCCCCTTAAAATTCTGTCTGAGAGTCTATTGCAAAAATATTTTCTTGGTTGTGGCTTTTGCTGCTTTAACATTTGTTGTTTTTGTTTTGGTTATGCATTGCTAATCTTACGTTCTCTTTTGCTGTGTTTGAATTAGATACGCCCGATCATGCAAGGGCTTTGAGACTATGTCTTAAAAGGAATTTTCTATATTCCCACATGAGTTTGTGAAGTTCTCCTCCATGTTCAGGTAACTACTTCTTACAGCTTTATTGATTTGGCTCTAATTACTTGACCCAATTTGTGTCATCTCTCTGTATTAAGAATGTTTTATAGCTTTTTGTCTCAGACTGTTAGTCTATATTCTGTTAATGATGCTTTTTAAAGGTTATAGACGTTTTCTATTGGAAGAACAGTTCCTTAATTCATCATTTAAAAATTTGCAAGTATATTTTTCTAGGCATTAAATATGTCTATTATCATTAATATTACTAACAGTAGATTAATGAAGCAGCAACACGCTGGATAGTACAGAGCATATGAAAGTAGATGGTCTCCCTCTACAGCCAACTAAAAGTTGAAGAAAAAAATTGTACTCCTTAGTCTCGTATCTGGTTGAGGTAAAATGAATTTGGGCATGAATGGAGAGTAGTCTCATACATTTTATGTCTGTGTATCATATCTTCAACTATCCATGGTGTGAGTCAATCAGTTGCCATATGTAATGGGATATCATGAAGTAGCTGGTTCCAGGAGCTGCATTTTGCTCTATTGGTAGCAGATTAAGAGTCTGCTTCCTTTTCACAGACATATTTTGAGGTGGAGTAAGTGATTATAATAGTGGAAGGAGACATAGGAAGACAAGCTCACTCTGGTGTTTGTTGCTGTACTTCTTCATTGTAGTGTGTTCTTGGGGAATGCATGCAGAGTCTTCCAAGCTTAGGCTTAGCAGAAGACAGCTGGCCAGGCTTCTCCACATCAGGTATGAAAAGTCAGGCAACTTGGGGCTATTTCCAATGACTGTGTCTCAAATTCCATATCAATGAAATATTTCTAAGTATTTGCAAATATCAATTAGTGACAGCCACTCCAATCTCTAAACTATTCACGAGGGACAACTGAACCCACTCTGAGCAGAAAACTGGAACTTAAATGACAGTGCTGACTGTTTTTCAGAAGGCATCAGGAAGTTTGGGTTTCTTTTACTCTGCTTCCTCTGCTATGCCAGCTCCACATAATTAGAGTATTTTGCCAATTTTGCCTAAATGTTTTTCAAATCTGTCTGCCTTCTCTCTAACTACAAATGTAATTTTGAATGATGCCTTCATCATCTTCAAACCTGACCACTGAAACAGTCTATTAACCAATTTTTTTAACTAGCCTTCAAATCAATCTGTCACTGAACCATCAGATAGAACTAAAATAGAAATCCTACCCTGTCATCCTTCTGTTTAAAATTCTTGAGTGGTTCCCATTGCCCAAAGGATACAGACTAAGTTTCTTAAAATGCAAATCAAGCTCTCCAAGACTCCTCTCTACCTCCATCTTCACTTTCAGCTTCAGCGACATTGAAGATTCTGCAGTTTCTCCTTCTCTTGGCTTTACTCAGGATGTCCTATCTACTTAGAAGATATTCTTTCCCCTCTCATGTTTTAGCTCTTCTGCATCCTTTAGAAGTCTGCACAGATATGGTCTCCTCAGGGAACATTCCCTACTCTCCTCTAGACAGGATGAAATGACCATAATCTGTGCCCCATGAACTTGCAATTAATGTATACTGTTTTATGACTGTCTGTGTTCATCTTTACCATTATACCACAAGCTCTTTGAGGACAGAGGATAAATCTTATTTTTGCACTGTTGGATTTTTGCCCAGTACATGACACATTAGAGGCACTCAATTCTTATTTGTATAATGCATGAACTAAAATGCCTCTGTGAGCTAATGAATTCCTATGGGGCAGGGAGTGGGAGAAAGGGAAAAAGGGAGAGAGAGAGAGAGAACAAAAGATAAACATGGAATGAACCTTTGGAAATTTTCATGAATCATTTCCTTTTACTGTATTTTATTTCTTCTTTCTCATTTTGTTCTTATTTTTAGACCAAGGGCTATAGTTAGATAGCTTGCTTTCTCTTAGCCATCTCAGAATGGATGCTGGTGCTCAACAAACACTGCATTTAATGAATATTTGTGATTGACGGATAATCCTTGGGATACCACTGAGATATTGCTCAGTGTCAAGACTGAGCAATGCAGAAGAAAAATTGACTTAGAGAAGAGATATAAATACTCAATATTATATTGCAAGGAATGTTATTGTGCTTTGTAGAAAAACATATGAGAACATTTGTGGAAAGAAGAAAAATGAAAAGCTGATAGATCCATACCTTCAGTCTGTTTATCATACAATTTATCAGATATCTCATATCTTCCTAATCTATCTCACTCTACCTATCATCTGTTTGCCCAGCACTGATCATTGCATTAATTTAATGCAGTGACATATATTTTATTTCCCTAGGACCCATTCAATATGTTTGTAAGCAGGAGGGAAAAACAAATGCCAGTGTATGTATTTTTACATACACTGTTTTGCTGGCATAGAATTCAAGGCCATTTTCTTCTTCTCATATGTATAAAGACAGACAACTCTACCTGTAAAACAAGAACAGTTACATCATTCTTATAGACCTGAAAACTCAGAACTAAGTGCTTTCCATAAAATGTTTCCATGTGAAATTGGCATCAATTAATGCACTGACTATTATTTCTCCCAGATGGAAGTGTCATTTTAGAAATATGAAGACATTACTTCATTGTACTGGGAGAAAAAACTAGGCATCAAGAGGATTCTTATTCAAGCAGAGATAAGCTATTAAAACCTTACCTGAGGTGCCCTGAGGCAGGGCCTCTCTCACATCCTGTCTTATCTTTGACAGTCTGTCTTAATGCAGAATCTTAAGGACAGAGACAGGTCACAACTCAGGAGAGTGGATGCTGTGTCTATTGCCTTAGATTCTATAGATGTTTTTGTCTATAAGTCCCAACAGTCACCAACTGTCTTATCACCATGAAACTCATGATGGTTGACATACGTCAATCAGGAAAGACTTACTCTCCCCTCTTGATACTCCCAAGGAACTTAAGGAATCAGGCAATACAATTCCATTGAATTGTACATTTGGCCACAAAGGGATTTTTCACATTTATCTCCAGAGCAGCAAGCTAGCATGAAATGAGGCATGTTTAGTTCCACTTATATACTTGATCCTGTTAGCAGAGATAAAATTCCTTGCTGGAATATCTGAAATTCTTAATAAGAATTCCTGGAAGCCTGTGAGCTTCTTGGCAACGTATGCAAATTTAGGAGAAAGAAATAATCACAAATCTGTCTTGCTAAAAAAAGCTCTGATTGGGGTTTTTTCAGGACAATGAAATAGTTACTGAACACAGGCAAATCTCTCTTCCTTAAAGTTTATCAAAGTATATATACTGCATGAAAAAGAGAAAGATAATTTCCAATGAAGCCATGTATCCTGAACAATCTCTGACACCAATTAGAAAGAATATTTGTCAGTTACAAGGAAATGTTGAACAAAATGGAAGAAGATTCTGAAATTCAACAATTTCTCCAAAATGGTGACTATGAAGTTGTTTTTCAACAAAGTAAAAACGACTTTGAATCATCCTGACCAGATGGTTTATACTTGACAGACAAAGACTAGGGGCATGGGGAACAAAGATGAAATGTGGTCTGGGTCTCTCTGCTTAGGACGTGTTCACATTTTCAAGGAGAACAAATGTAAGCCTGTGACAATCAATTTAGGTTGGGTCTTTTCTGTCAAAGGACTTAATCAGCAACCACCACTGTTATAAATGTTAGTCTCACTAACTTGCTTCCCATATGCTTGCTTCATGGACTGTACTTAACAAGATAAAAGTTTCTGTTAAGAACAAAGGGTTGTTATCCTCAGCTGGACAAAATTCTGCTAGATGCCCTGGTTCTGGAGCTGATAACCTAAAAACAGTTATTGTTTCCTTAAACTTTGAAGCTTCTTCAAAGCCCCCTGCTGATTTCTTTCCAATTAGCCAACTGTGTAGACTGTGAACCCAAAACCTGCCAAATTCAGGGGAGAGGCAGCATTACATTAGAGATAAAACCCCACCAGTATCCCTGCTGGGTGTACTTGCTTTTTGTCAGTGACGCACCATTCTGCAGAAGTACATTTTGCCTTGCCTGTTGACTTCTGAGTTGTGTCGTCTCTCTCATGTGACACCCCAATATCTTAAAGATTATTCTAATAGACTTGAAAGACCTTGTCACTGTCCCTTGCCATCTTAACTGTATACATGGTTTCTTAAACAGAGGTGACCTGGTGTCAAATGATATACTGAAGGAAGCAAAAATGAGCCAGACATCATGAATTGCTGAAAGAACAGCAATACATCTGTGAAGATAAAACTATTGGAGGAACCAACACATGTAATGACTGAAAGAGGAAGGCTGTTATCTAACCTCAAGAAATTGACCTCTGTGGAGAGAATGTGACAGATTTGCAATTTAGAGATAAAAGATAATCCATTAATTTGCTGGCCTAAATCATTCATAAATTCTGAAACTCACAGGCAACTAAACAATAAAACAGAAAAACAAACAAAAAGCAAAATAATAAAATAACAGTGTTTAATTCTCCATCTATTACTATACAGGGATGGTTCCAAAGGCAGCTTATTAAAGAGGGAGGCTGTAAAATGAAAATGTATTCACACTATCTTTCTACACATTGCAAGAACAGGTACTAGTTTAGACATTTAAGTATGATTAGTAACATAACAAATTTGCTGTTCATAAAGCACTACAAAAACAAATGAAGAAATAGCAATGAACACTGAATTCTAGAACAAGAGCTTAGGAAAGAAAAGAACATTTTAGAAAAAGTTATATGCATTTTTAAGGAATTAAAAAGAACATGGAATTTCTTTGAAGCAAAGGATCATATTAAATACAGAAGTTAATGACAAATCCAGAGCAAGAAACTGAGGAGAAGCATAAAATATGAAAATATTTAAAAGCCAGATCAGAAGAAACTAGAAGAATTGATATAGTGAAAAGCAAGAAAATGAACAGTAATAACACTACAAAAGAAGTTTGAATTTAAGATTAATACGGTTAAATATGTTGCAAAGGAAAAATTATAAGGACAAAAGGATTAGAAAATGATAAGCATTTAAGAATGCCAGTATATCTCTTTAATACATGGATAATTAAGATTTCTAAAGGAAAGACCTTAATTAGCCTGGTAAATATATTTAGTGAAATGTAGAAGAAAATGTTCTCAAAATAAAGGATTTTAAAATGCTTGTTTTGTTATTTAATAAGTGGCCCCCAAACTTAAAGTCTTTAAGCAACAACTCTTTTTGTTTCTCAACCTCTGTTTCCCTGGTGGCTCAGGGTCTCTACTGTCATGGTGGAACTGGGGCTAGCCAGGCATCTATCTGTCTCTTCATGGAGAGGTCTTAGGGCTGCCCCATGTGCTCTCATTCAGGGTTACATTGGGTCTCCTCAGAGTTTTAGGACCTCACAACACTTGGACTGCTCATCCAGAGACTTTTATTGTAAGAGAATGAGAGAGATGTGTGTAATATTTTCATGATGTACTCTCAAAAAGTCATGCAGAGTCACATCTTCCATACTTACAAGTCTGCTCACATGTTGGGTGAAGAACATATAGAGTGTCACATATTAAGAAGAGCATGTGGGAGGGGTGTTGTGATGATTTTAGGAAATACAATCTGTCATTAAACATATAGTGAAAATTAATGAATTAGTAGAGAATAATAGACTGTGACATAAGTAGGCGAAGATATTGGAATGTAAGGGTAGGGAAAGAATAGAATAAGAATTTTGGAAGAAGAAACAATCACATATGAGGGAAATTTCAGACTGGTTTTTGAACACTTTGATGTTTAAGAACAGGAAATGATGGACTTCTTTCTTTGGAGCTCTTGAGACAAACAGAGGGACCCAACTCTCCCTAGTGTACTGGGGCAGAGAGCTAAGTAGTGTTAAGCATTGTTAAATGCTTTGAGAATGTAATTTTTGTGATGACATTTCTTTAAGTCTTTATTATAAATGTGCTCTAATGCTTTTTTTTTTTTTCTGTGAACCACCAAAACCACTGGGAGTGGGCATCAGGACTTTGAACATCAACAGATGGCAAGTATCCTATGTCTAGCATCCTAGCAGTAGGAAACTGCTAACTAAACCTCCCATTTTCTAATATATGGCTGAACTGCCCTCATAGCGTCCTAAAAGTTTTGTACACTTCACCATCACTATGATAATACTGCACTGCTAGGATTATTGCAATAAGATAAAAATCCTGCTCTAGGAGAGGTTACCAGTCACATTAGCTCCAGGCAATCTATGCAATCTTGGAAAGTAGCACTCCAGTCAAGACAAATCTCAGTGAACTTTAAATGACCCTGCAGATGTTCTCACTCAAGATGGGAGCAAGAGTATCTCTTCCAGTAACTCAGGTAAAGACAGTGATTGGTGCAATGTGGGACTTGTGATTGGCCCTATACAGGGCTTGTAATTTGTGTAGCCAGAATCTGTATTATTATTGGTGCAAATATAAGCCTTCATTTGCATGCCATATCCATGTCATGCCCTCCTCCTGGCTATATAATCAGATTGTTAGCACACTTTATGAGTAGACCCTAGATACCCTGCTATGCTGCCTCTGAGGTTGTAACATTGGGCCCAATAAAAGACTTTGACTGAGTAGGCTTTTCTTTGCCAGCTTATGACTTTTATTGTATGTAGATTGGACTGAGCTGGCAACAGAAGAGGAGCAGAGGCAGGGAGTGGCACTGGTGAGAGGGTGGCTGAAGAGTTTATGAGAATGGCCAAGAGAGTGGTAGTGGGAAGCAAAGGTCACAGAGATGACAAAGGATGGTGGAAGTATAGGGAAGACAACAGATGGCAGGGAGTCAAGACTACAGAAGACGGAAAGCTTTGAGTGAATGACTGAGGACCCCCATCTCTACAAGAGTTCCTGATAGCTGCAGTACTCACTGTCACCACCTACTGTTCAGGGCTGAGGGTTTCACTAGTTACTGAGTACTAGGACCCTGGCAACCAGAACCCAGGGCAATATGCCTCTAAACTGACCATCTAGACCTATAGCTTTCTGGATTCTAAGGACTGTGGCCGTAAGTCTCTAGTCCTCAGGGCTTACAGTTTGTTAGCCTAGCATATAAGCCTTCAACACTCAACAACACAGAACTGGCAACACTAGAAGAGCTACTCTTGCCTGCTCATGATTTCCATCTGAGTAGGGCAAAAGGGGCCCAGCCAGCTCACTGGTAACATTAAGAGGAGAAATTCCTTTCTCCTAGTAATTTATATCTAGTCTGACACAAATTATATGTAAAAAGTTTCTTATATAAAAATGACAGTAAGAAAAATTTAAATATGGAAAGACTCAGGGAATATAGCTTCTATTAGCCATCATGAAAAACCTGAAGGAATAACCTAGCCACATTAAAAATAAATTAATCAAAGTAAAAAACAATGAACAGATCTTTTTGTTTGAATATTAGATTATAAAATCTGCCTTTCTACCATACCTTCTATATGTCATTCAAAATCACCACAGAGAACAATGAATGAAAATCAGAGTTATTCCTTTTGGTGAGCCTGGAGGACAAATAAAACTCCAGGTCACAAGTTGGAAGGATGGGTTATAGTAGAGATTATGCAGTGGAGCCAGTGGGAAAGAAACCAATGCATAATGGCATAATGATGGCATTAGAGAGTTTTGCTCAGAGAAAGATTCAGGAGAAAATAAAGTATAAAAAATGAAGGACATACTAGAATATAAACCCAACTTCATTATGTTTAGCAGCAGAAATAGCAATACACCTGGCATGAGTTTTCACTAACTCAGTGTAGTTCCAGGAAGCAGAAGAGTTGGGACTAAATTAGCAATCATATGGACAATACATATTTGTAAGTAATACTTTCTTTGCAGCATAGAGAGAGGATTTGAACTAAGAAAAGGCTCATTGATGCCCATCTCCATTGTTGAGGGGAAATTTCATCCCTAGAACCATGGGTTATATGAGTTCTGGATAATTTACCTTCTTCAGTGACAATACATGAAGGCATCAGCCTAAGATCCATGCAAAGAAAAAAATTGTAAATAAAAGATTTTTTCCTATACATAAAAATGTTAATAAATTAGCTTTCCTGTCAAGTAAGGGTATAAGGCAAATGTCTGTGGGAAAATGAATTGAAAGAAGAAAAGTTATCAGCTTGCAAAACTCAGGAAAATATATAAAAAAGCTAACTCTGCTAGACAAATGAAAATGAAATTGCAAGAAGGACATTGAGAAAATAGACTTCTGGAAGCAAATAATAAAATGGAAAAAGTAAATGAAATTTAAAAGGAAAAATACATTAATAAAAATATTATACAATTAAAAAAGATGACTAATTTAAAACTGACTGACTCAGAAGTAATATGCTCAACTATGATCCTCTATGAGGAAATGGAAATAACAAAACAAAACAAATATTTAAGGATATGAATTGTGAACTCTTTTTGAGATTAAACACCCTGAATTTACAAATTGAAAAGACAGATTGTGTTGTTCACAGTGAAAGATAAACAAGAAATGTTCACAATAGTGAATTCAAGTATGATATATTTGATACATTATAAGAATCTTTGTAAATATGACAATGTACCCCCCCGCCCAGCACACTAAAAAAGTGAAAAAATATATATTTTCTTATAAAAAAGGACATTGTGCAGGGAACTTGCTTGTCTTTTAATATAAATAGTAATTCACTAGGAAATCAGATAGAAAATAAAGCAACTTAATATGTAAATTACATCAGCTTACACTTCACACCAACCTTTTATACAAGGAGTCAGTAGAACAATGCTAAGTCCTATAGGAAGGAAAATGAATTTAAGATTTTCTATGTGTAACCAATTTTCATGTAAGTGGAAAGATGGTAACACATTTTTCAGTAGTTTAGGTAGGACTACTTATTATTAATTCCACAAATCTTACTTTAGAATTCTCAAAAATTAAAAAAAAAAACAATGTGATCAACACTTGCATATACCATCCATTTGAATTCCATGTTTGTTTTGGTGGCACTGGGGTTGTACTCAGGTCCTTGTTCTTGCTAGACATGTGCTCCATTTCTTGAGTCAAACTGTGAGTCCCTTTGGATCTAGTTTGTTTTTTCAGATAGGGTCTCATGCTTTTGCTCAGGCTGCCCTCAGGCTGTGATCCTCCAAACTCCACTTCTATGGGATTAAAGACGTGAACAATCAAGTCTGACAGGGTTTTTAGACAGAATCTCAATTACTTTGGCCTGGATGGGCCTCAAGTCATGACCCTCCTCATTCTGCCTCATGAGTAGCTGGGATTACAAATGCTACCATGCCTGGCCCTCAATTAAATAATTTTACCTTTTGGCATTGTTGTTTTATCTCCAGAATCATCTTATTTCTTTCAACTTTCTCTCTCCTCAGGTCTCCCTTCCTCTTTCTCTCCTCTTTCTTTCTGACAGTCCGCACAACCATCACATTATCATCACATGTAAAATGAGTAAAGCCATTCTTTCATTTCTTTCAGTATCCATTCTAAATTAAATTTTTTCATTTTTCTTTTTGGAAATTGAATCGAATTGGAATTTGATTTAGGGCCTCACACTTGCTAGGCAGGTACTCTACTAGAGCCATGCCTCAGCCCTTTCTGGCTTTATTTATTGTTCAGATTCGGTCTTGTGATTTTGCTGGTTTAAGACTGCAATCCTCCTGTGTATGCCACCTGCATGGCTGGAATTATAGCATGCGCTGCTTGACTGTTGAGATAGGTTCTTGCTACCTTTTTGCCTGGGCTGACTTTGAACCATAATCTTCCCAATCTCCATCTCCCAAGTAGCTGGGATTGTCAGTATGAATCACCACACCTAGCTTATTTAAAATATTTCTAATTTCTCACAATAATGTATTTTGTAGACTTTTTTGTTTGAGGGGCCTACAATGGAAATCAGGCTGATGCTTTACAACTGATTTTTATCTGTTTATTTACCTTTAGTAATAAAATCACTTTGTCTTTAAATTTTCCTTTCAATAGTATACTTCTTTTTCAAACAGTCAATACAATTGACTTGCATATTTTCCCCAAATATGAATTTATCTGATTGTTTTCTCTTAGTGCTATTTAAACCTACTCTTTTATCCCTTCTGTTTCTTGTAAACTAGAAATTAGTTTTAGATGCTTAACATATAGTTTTGATGTTGAGCAAATTTAGGGAACATTTGTCCTATGAGTTTGTTTTGAAGGATTTACTGGAGGACAAACTAGCTTATCAAGATATAATAAGAAAAATGATAGCAAAAGGACCGGTGATGATAATTGCATTTACTTTAGTAATACTAAAGTCCTACAACAAAATGACACCAAATTCAGTGATCTAGCAAGTAAGAGTTCTGTTCTGTTGTATGAGATGGTCCAGATCTGAGTCCTCCTGTGCAGGAACATTAGCTGAATGCCTACAGGAAGCCATTCAGGGACCTTGGTCCTTGTCTCAGTTCTTCATCATCTCTCAAATGTCACTTTCATGGCTTGGACTGGCTTATCCATAATACATGCTCCTAGAAGAATATGGAAGCAAAGAGCAAGCAACTTCTTTCAGGAAACATCCCAGACAATGCATATCAGTTTGATTCAGACTCTACCATCTCGAATTTAGGAATGCATACCTAGTTGTGAGGAACCCTGGGAAATTTATTCATAACCTCAGCTAAAATGAAAGGAACACAGTGCTACAATAGAAATTGAAGATGTTATTGGTGAACCATTATAAATCTCTTCTACAACTTAAATGAACGCATAACACAAAAATTTATGGGAATAGGAATTACAAAATAGTATATATGTGCCAAATGCACTGACATTGCAGAAAACAAAAATTAGGAGGAAGAGGACAGAAGATAAGATATAGAAGAATCATGCCAGTCTCTTCATTGTTGTTAACTGGAGAACAAAGGAAATAATTTAAACTTACCAATCAAGAAATAGATGTACATATAGCCCCCAATCTAGGATGATTTAACTTTGATTTTTTTGATTTTAGGATGCTGAAATATGCATATAATAGAAACCATGGTTCAAATTTTGATCTTTTTCTAGGCTAGACATAGATAGTATGGTACTTTCTATGGTGCTGGGTGGTGAGCTACACAGTATTTAGTCAGCCAAGGAATCTTGAGTATATGCAACTAACATGCTCCAGTGCACTGTGTTGCTAATCTCCCATACTTGACAGATTAGGAGTATTAAAGGAACTCTTGATTTGTGTAAGTTTCAATCTACAGTGGGTTTATCTGTACTTAACTCCATTTTAAGTTGCAGAACACTTGTGTAAACAATTTTAAAGTAAAAGATAATCACTATGATTATTTAGCATTGACTAAAAATAAGGGTGAAAGCAAGAAGGGAAGAGAAAACATAAATTAATTATTGGTTACAATATAAATTAACATATATTATCAAATAAATGAAGCATTAACTCTATTAGATCGAAATATACACTGTTATATGAATAAACACCAGAACTTATGATCAAACTATAAAAGATGATGCAGCAAATTGTTTTTAAAGGAACAAAATCAGAAAGAATAGCAGAAACTAAAATTATAATCAAAATCAAACATAATTTTATCAACAAACTAAAATAAGTTGACAGGTCTATGAAGAAAGATTTTCAAAGCAAAACTCAATATCATTCTATTTGCAAAAGAAATGACTTCCAAAATAATTTAGAAATTTATAAAATAAGAGTGTGAGCAAAGACATGCCAGACAAATGCAACAACTAAAAAAAGGCAAGCATGACTTTTCATTCTGCTAAGTGTGAATTCAGAATTCAAGAATTAAGACAAAGAAGAGAAATGCTAAAGTGTGCAATTATACATCAAAGAGATCCTACAATTATGAATGGCTGTGAATGAACAAGCCTAACATCAAGATGCCTAAAGCAGAAGGTCCAGAAAAATACAAGAACTGATGATCTACCACGATCAGTAAAAGATTCAATTCACAGCTTGGAGTCAGTGGCTCATTTCCATAGCCTTAACTACCTGGGAGACTGAGATTGGGAGGGACATGGCTCCAGACCAGCCTAGGCAAATAATTCA
The DNA here is from genome assembly GCF_047511655.1 of Castor canadensis. Lineage (NCBI taxonomy): Eukaryota > Metazoa > Chordata > Mammalia > Rodentia > Castoridae > Castor > Castor canadensis. The sequence goes on from NC_133395.1 coordinate 17,494,891, forward strand.
TGAGACCCCACCTCCAAATTAACCAGAGCAAGAATAGACTAGAGTTGTGGCTCAAGAGGTAAAGCATCTGCTTTGGAAGCACAAAGCCCTAAGTTCAAACCTCAGGCCCACCAAAAAAATAAATAATAAAGATTTTAATTCATAGATTTCAGTCCATTCAGAAATTATCAAAAAGCTTATAAAGACATCAATGACCCAAATGGGCCAATTAACCTTTGACATGTATCACACTTTATGCCAAAAATTATTAAAAGACATCTAATAATTTAATAAAGTGAATATAATATTTAGTCCTTCAGTTTCCTCATTCCAGTCCAGAAATCAGTGCTGTCTACTCTGTCCCCTACTCAAATCTCTGGTGTGTTCTGGAATACCTCTAGACCTGGACACTTGCTGCTCCTGAGGAAACAAACTTAAGGGCCTGTGGAGCAACAAAAATCTTTCAGAACTCATGCTGCAAAATTCCTTATGGCAAACAGTGGTGCCCAGTACATAAAGAGGAGAAGCTTGTAAAATGGAAGCAGTTCTGAAATGTATTTTTTGTCTGGCCTGTCCTGATTTTTGACTGGTCTGTTCTTAGCTCCTGTACAATGCAAACTTGTGTAACAGACACTACAAGAGACTCCAACTAGTTTTCTTCTGTCTGAGTTGTGCTTGGGATGAAGCTTGGTGCTCTGACTTGTGGGCAAATGTTTGAATATTGAACCATATCCCCAGTCCAGTGGTAAGAAATTGCATGCAAATCCTGTCACTAATCAATCCTGCCTGAATGTTGAGAACACTACAACTGAAAGAGGATATGTGATTAAACCTGCAACGAATGAATTTGCCAAAGATGAAAAAATTCCAATGCAGAACCACAAGAAACATGAAAAACAAAGCAACGTGATTCTTATGAAAGTCAACAAGGAGAGGGCTGGACAAAGGGGAAAAAGAAAGGAGAAGAAATACAATGTTAAGAGAAAAGAAAAAGCAGGAGAAAAAGGAAAAGAATGTGAAGAACAGGAGAATGGGTCAGAGCTTGGATTTTTTTTTTTTTTTTCAGTTTCTATCTGTTTCCATTGTACCAGTAGTTGCTGTGTTTGGGTTAAGGGATGGACCAGTCAAGGATATGTTGTCAGTGTCAGGGATGCATTCACTTTAGAAGCTTCCCTTCTTTGTCCAATGGAAGCCATTACTGACACCATGATGTTCACAATTTGTGTACGTAGGTTCCCACTTTCTTCAGAGCCCCACTAGTCTCTGCACCCAGGGATGGTATTCTCTGAGTGCACTGGAGAGTGGGGGAAACAGAGAGAACACTGAGTTCTTCACTAAAGGGGGAAATCTGGAAGAACAGGAACTCTGCCTGTTGGTCTCCAAGCTTTCAGCTCCCTCCCAGAAGAAAATTACCTCAAGGGAGGTTCACAGCTGTGGAAATCACGCTATCAGCTGGACCTGGGCTCAGAGCTCTCAGTCCCACCTGCCAGTAAAACAGAGAGGCAGCTCTGCATATAGAGCAATGCGTGGCCATGGGCTTGGAGATTTTAGTTTCTGCAGTAATTCTCTTCACCACTGAGGGATAGACTACTGACCACATAGCTCAGGCTCCCTGCTGCTTAGATTCTTCAGTGAGTCCTTAGCTAACTCTCCATCTCCTCACAGCTGTCTTTTATGGATATCTCCTGCCTGGACATTGCAGTAGGATGTCCCCTGGCCTCTTAAGTTTTGGTTGTTCCTGTTTTCAGGTTTGGAGAGTAGTTCAGTATGAAACAATAGACCCCTCTCAAGGTGGACTTAGATATAGCTCTGTGAGATAAAGATAGTTATGGAATGTATTTCTTCTCAAAAGCAAGCCTGATGTGCAGTAGGAGTCACTGTCATACTAAATCTCCACATCCTAATTAAGGCTTGGGAAAATTGTAGCTTTATCCTATGACTGGAACTGCCAGATTACTGTCACCAGGGTTGCCTGGCTTACACTGTTGTCCTATCTTGGGGGTAGTGGAAGGGAAGAGGATATAAGGAAAGGGTGTAGGAGGGTGAGTACAGTGGAAATATTATGTATATATGTATATAAATGGAAAAATTAGACCTATTGAAACTATTCCAGGGATGGGAGGAGTGGGGAATAAAAGGAGAATGATGGAGAAGTGAATTCAACTATGATATATTGCAAGAACTTTTGTAAATGTCACACTGTACCCCCAGTACAATAATAAAAAAAGAGAAGACTTATATACAAAAAGAAAACTACAACTTAATCTATGAATATGAAAGCAAAATTCCTAATGAACCAGAAGAACATTATGATAAAATATACAAGGTTGCTAAGTGCTATTTTTCCTAAAAATGAAAGGATAGTTCAATAATGACTGAAACAAACAGATTAAGAAAAAAACTCATCATTTCAATAAATGTTGAAAAATTATTTTCTAAAATTCAATATCTATTCTTGATGTGAACTTTACAAATAAAGCCATAGTAGATGAATTCTATCTTAACATGATAAATTGAGCACCTCAAGCACAGAACAATACTTGCTGAAAAAATTGTAGACACATTTCACGTAAGTCAGAAAGGAAAATCACTGTCTTCACTATCATTTCTATTAGTGGAATTGGAGCAACCTACTGACATATTTGGACAAGAAAGGTAGAACCATCACTATTTGAAGGGAGTATGATTATATAATCTAAAAATCTCAAGATAGTACTAGTAATAAAAGAATACTAAAAACACTAGTAATAAGAGAATTAAGTGAGGCAGTGAAGTACAAATTGAACATATAACAATGAATAGCCTCTACTTACAAAAACAATAAGTAAGATGACATAATGAAATGGAAGACCTTATTTATATGAGCAATAATAAAAGAGAGTATCTAAAATGTTTGTGTTCATTGCCTCTGTGACATATTACAACAAATATAGTATCTTAAAGCAACATAAATTAATTATCTCACAGTCAAAAGTTCAACATGGCTTTCACTGAACTGTAATCAAAGTGTCAACCAGCCATTCAGAGTCTACGGGAAACACATTCCTTGTTTTCTGCAAATTTTAGAAGTTGCCCATAATCCTTGGCTCATGGCTGGCCTTTTGCTTCAGTTCTCATAGCCACCTTAGACCAAGTTCTTTTGCATTACTAACTCTGATTCTTCCTTCTCTGTCCCCTTCTTCTACTTACTAGTAGCCTTGTGATTATATTGGGCCCAACTGGATAATGTAGGATAATCTACATTTCAAAGTCAACTGATTAGCAGTTCTTCCTGCAATCTTAGTTTCCCTTTGCTATGCAATCTAATGTATTTATAGTTTTTGAGTTAAGATCTTTATGTTTTTAGTAGCAGGAGGGATTATCCTTTTTCTTTCTCTTTATTCATATATTCATATGCACATACATTGTTTGGGTCATTTCTCCCCCTGCTCCCCACCCTGTCCCTCTCCCGCCCCCACCACCTCGCTTCCAGGCAGAACCTGTTCTGCCCTTTTCTTCAATTTTGTTAAAGAGCAGACATAAACAATAATCAGAAAGACAAACCATTTTTGCTAGTTGCGATAAGGATTGCTATACGGAGAGATTCCTAGTATTGCTTCCATGCACAAATGTATTACAACCCAAATTGATTTCATCTCTACCTGGCCTCTTCACTACTCCTGGTTACCTTCCAATATTGACCTGTGTCACTTTAAGGTTACTGTATTAACTCCTTTACAGTGGGGACATCAAACACTTTCAAGTTTTGGGTTTAGTACCTATTCCCATTCCTCCTGTATGTGTTCTCCCCTTAGCATGTGACCCAAGACCAACAACATTACTCACTTTGTCCTAGATCTAAAGTCTGCCTATGAGGAAGAACATACGAGTTTTGGTCTTCTGAGTCTGGCTAACCTCGCTCAGGATGATGTTCTCCAGTTCTGTCCATTTACTTGTGAATGATAAGATTTCATTCTTCTTCGTGGCTGAGTAAAATTCCATTGTATATAAATACCACATTTTCTTAATCCATTCGTCAGTAGTGGGGCATCTTGGCTGTTTCCATAACTTGGCTATTATGAAAAGTGCTGCAATAAAGATGAGTGTGCAGGTGCCTCTGGAGTAACTTGTGATGCATTCCTTTGGTATATCCCTAGAAGTGGCATTGGTGGATCATATGGCAGATCCATGTTCAGTTTTTTTTAAGAAGCCTCCATATTTTTTTCCAGGGTGTTTGCACTAGCTTTCGTTCCCAGTGTACCAGGGTTCCTTTTCCCCCACATCCTCTCCAACACCTGGGGTGAGGTGGAATCTTAGTATGATTTTCATTGGCATTTCCTTTATGGCCAGAGATGGTGAGCATTTTTTCATGTGCTTTTTGGCTATTTGAATTTCTTCTTTTGAGAAAGTTCTGTTTACTTCAGTTGCCCATTTCTTTATTGGTTCATTGATTTTGGGAGGGTTTAGTTTTTTGAACTCTCTGTATATTCTGGTTATCAGTCCTTTGTTGTGATGTATAGCTGGCAAATGTTTTCTCCTACTCTGTGGGTATTTCTCTCTCTTCAGTTTAGAGACCATTTCTTTCATTGTGCAGAAACTTTTTAATTTTATGAAGTCCCATTTGTGCATCCTTTCTCTTAGTTGCTGAGCTGCTGGGGTTCTATTGAGGAAGTCCTTGCCTATAACAATTGCTTCCAGAGTATTCCCTGCTCTTTCCTGTACTAACTTCAGAGTTTCCAGTCTGATGTTAAGGTCCTTGATCCATTTTGAGTTGATAGTAGTACAGGGTGATAGACATGGGTCTAGTTTCAGTTTTTTGTAGGCAGATAACCATTTTTCTCAGCAGCATTTGTTGAAGAGGATGTTTTTTCTCTATCATATGTATTTGGCGCCTTTGTCAAAAATAAGGTGGGCATAGCTGTGTGGGTTCATATCTGGGTCCTCTAGTCTGTTCCACTGGTCTTCATATCTGTTTTTGTGCCAGTACCATACTGTTTTAATTTCTATTGCTTTGTAATATAGTTTGAAGTCAGGTATTGTGATACCACCAGCATTGCTCTTTTTGCTGAGTACTGCCTTGGCTATTTGCGGTCTCTTGTTTTTCCAAATGAACTTTAGGGTAGATTTTTCAATCTCTGTGATGAATGTCATTGGGATTTTGATGGGAATTGCATTAAACATATAGATTACTTTTGGTAGTATAGCCATTTTTACTATGGTGATTCTACCGATCTATGAGCACGGGAGAGCTCTCCATCTTCTATAGTCTTCCACAATCTCTTTCTTCAGAGGTTTCTAGTTCTCCTTACAGAGATCATTCACATTCTTTTTTAAGTTACTCCTAGGTATTTGATTTTTTTTTGAGGCTCTTATAAATGGAATTGTTTCCATATATTCTTTCTCAATTTGTTTGTTGTTGGTGTATGGAAAAACTAATGATTTCTGTATGTTGATTTTGTATCCTGCCAATTTGTTGTAGCTATTTATGGTGTCTAGAAGTCTTTTGGTAGAATTTTCTGGATTTTGTCATCTGCAAATAGGGATATTTTGACAGTTTCTGTACTTATTTGTATACCTTTTATTTCTTCTTCTTGTCTAATTTCTCTGGCTAGGAATTCCATGACTATGTTGAATAGGAGTGGGTATAGTGGGCACCATTGTCTCATTCTTGATTTTAGGGGAAATGGTTTCAGTTTTTCTCCATTAAGTTGGCTATAGGTTTGCCATATATAGCCTTTATAATGTTGAGGTACTTTCCTTCTATTCCTAGTTTTCTTAGAGCTTTTATCATGAAATGATGTTGGATCTTATCAAAGGCTTTTTTTGCACCTATTGAGATGATCAAGTGGTTTTTATCTTTGCTTCTATTGATGTGTTGTATTACATTTATAGATTTGCATGTGTTGAACCACCCCTGCATCCCTGGGATGAAGCCGACTTGGTCAAGGTGTATGATCTTTTGATATGTTATTGGATTTGGTTTACATTACTTTATTGAGGATTTTTGCATCGATGTTCATTAAGGAGTTTGGCCTATAGTTCTCCTTTTTGGAGGTGTCTTTGTCCGATTCTGGGATGAGTGTAATGCAGACTTCATAAATGAGTTAGGCCGAATTCCTTCCCTTTCTACTTTGGGGAAAAGTTTAAGGAGAGTTGGGATTAGTTCTTCTTTAAATATCTGAAAGAATTCAGCAGAGAATCCATCAGGTCCTGGACTTTTCTTTTTTGGGAGACTCTTTATTGCTGCTTCAATTTCATTTTGTGTTACAGATCTATTCAGATGATTAATATCCTCTTGGTTCAATTTTGGATGGTCATAAGTATCTAGAAATTTTTCCATTTCTTCAAGATTTTCAAATTTATTGGACTATAGGTTCTCAAAGTAGTCTCTGATGAGTCCCTGGATTTCCAGGTGTTTATTGTTATCTCACCTTTTGCATTTCTGATTTTATTGACTTGGGTTTTTTCTCTCCACATTTTAGTCAGGTTTGCCAGGGGTCTGTCAATCTTGTTTATTTTTTCAAAGAACCAGCTTTTTGTCTCATTGATTCTTTGTATGGTTTTCTTTGTTTCTATTTCATTAATTTTAGGCCTTTTTTTTTTTTTTTACAATTTTTATTTATTTATTTATTTATTTTCATTTTTCTTTTATTATTCATATGTGCATACAAGGCTTGGTTCATTTCTCCCCCCTGCCCCCACCCCCTCCCTTACCACCCACTCCACCCCCTCTCGCTCCCCCCGCTCAATACCCAGCAGAAACTATTTTGCCCTTATTTCTAATTTTGTTGTAGAGAGAGTATAAGCAATAATAGGAAGGAACAAGAGTTTTTGCTGGTTGAAATAAGGATAGCTATACAGGGCATTGACTCACATTGATTTCCTGTGGGTGTTACCTTCTAGGTTAATTCTTTTTGATCTAACCTTTTCTCTAGTACCTGTTCCCCTTTTCCTATTGGCCTCAGTTGCTTTAAGGTATCTGCTTTAGTTTCTCTGCGTTAAGGGCAACAAATGCTAGCTAGTTTTTAGGTGTCTTACCTATCCTCACCCCTCCCTTGTGTGCTCTCGCTTTTATCATGTGCTCATAGTCCAATCCCCTTGTTGTGTTTGCCCTTGATCTAATGTCCACATATGAGGGAGAACATACGATTTTTGGTTTTTTGAACCAGGCTAACCTCACTCAGAATGATGTTCTCCAATTCCATCCATTTACCAGTGAATGATAACATTTCGTTCTTCTTCATGGCTGCATAAAATTCCATTGTGTATAGATACCACATTTTCTTAATCCATTCGTCAGTGCTGGGGCATCTTGGCTGTTTCCATAACATGGATGGGCAGGTGCCTCTGGAGTAACAGTCTTTTGGGTATATCCCCAAGAGTGGTATTGCTGGATCAAATGGTAGATTGATGTCCAGCTTTTTAAGTAGCCTCCAAATTTTTTTCCAGAGTGGTTGTACTAGTCTACGTTCCCACCAACAGTGTAAGAGGGTTCCTTTTTCCCCGCATCCTCGCCAACACCTGTTGTTGGTGGTGTTGCTGATGATGGCTATTCTAACAGGGGTGAGGTGGAATCTTAGTGTGGTTTTAATTTGCATTTCCTTTATTGCTAGAGATGGTGAGCATTTTTTCATGTTTTCTGGCCATTTGAATTTCTTCTTTTGAGAAAGGGAACAGAATAGAGGATCCAGATATGAAGCCACACAACTATGAGCAACTTATCTTTGACAAAGGAGCTAAAAATATATGATGGAGAAATAGCAGCCTCTTCAACAAAAACTGCTGGGAAAACTGGTTAGCAGTCTGCAAAAAACTGAAACTAGATCCATGTATATCACCCTATACCAAGATTAACTCAAAATGGATCAAGGATCTTAATATCAGACCCCAAACTCTTAAGTTGATACAAGAAAGAGTAGGAAATACTCTGGAGTTAGTAGGTATAGGTAAGAACTTTCTCAATGAAACCCCAGCAGCACAGCAACTAAGAGATAGCATAGATAAATGGGACCTCATAAAACTAAAAAGCATCTGTTCATCAAAAGAAATGGTCTCTAAACTGAAGAGAACACCCACAGAGTGGGGAAAATATTTGCCAATTATACATCAGACAAAGGACTGATAACCAGAATATATAGGGAACTTAAAAAACTAAATTCTTCCAAAACTAATGAACCAATAAAGAAATGGGCATGTGAACTAGGCCTTATTTTTATTAGTTCTCTCCTGCTTGTTTTGGGTTTTGCTTGTTCTTGTTTTTCTAGGAGTTGAGATGTAGCATTAGGTAATTGACTTGAGATCTTTTTTGTCCATTTATTAAATGCACTCATGGCTATAAACTTTCCTCTTAGGACTGACTTTGTTGTGTCCCATAGGTTCTGGTAGGTCGTGTTTTCATTTGCATTAACTTCGAAGAACCTTTGAATTTCCTCTTTTAGTTCATCAATGACCCATGGATCATTGAGCAATGTGTTGTTCACTTCCAGTTGTTTTCATGTTTTCTACTTTTGTTTTTGTTGTTGATTTATAGTTTTAATGCATTGTGATCAGAGTGAATGCATGGGATTAATCTCATTTTCTTATATTTGCTGAGGCTTGCTTTGTGCTCTAAGGTATGATCAGTTTTTGAGAAAATTCCATGGGCTGCTGAGAATAATGTATCTTGTTGGATGAAATACTCTGTAGACATCAGCTAGGTCCATTTGATCTATGGTGTGATTTAGTTACAGAATTTCTTTATTGATTTTTTGTTTGGATGACCTATCAATTGGTGATGGGGGCTATTAAAGTCTCCCACTACCACTGTGTTGGAGTCTATATATGCTTTTAGGTCCTTCAGAGTATGTTTGATGAAACTAGGTACACTGGCATGGGGTGCATATACATTGATAATTGTTATTTCCTTTTGGTGTATTTCCCCATTTATTAGTATGGAATGTATTTTTTTACCTTGTTTGATCAATGTAAGTTTGAAGTCTACTTTGTCCAAGATAAATATTGCTACTCTTGCCTGTTTTTGGCTACAATTGGCCTGGTAAATTTTCTTCCAGCCTTTCGCCCTAAGCCAGAGCTTGTTTCTGTGAATGAGATTGGTTTCCTGTAAACAACAGATTGTTGGATCTTCCTTTTTAATCCAGTTTTCTAGATGGTGTCTTTTGATTGGGGAATAAAGTCTGTTAACATGCAGTGTTAATATTGATAAGTATGTGGTGATTCTTCTCATTTAGTTGTTTTTATTGTTTGAAGGTTTGATTCTGTGTAGCAGAATTAATATTACTCTCTGATTCATTGTCTTTTCTTTTCCTTTGTTTTGGTGTTGCCTATCCTCTCATGGTTTTGTTTCCTTTCATTTTCTGTGTACAGAATTCCTTGAAGAGTCTTTTGTAGTGGTAGCTTAGTAGTCATATATTGTTTTAGTTTCTGCTTATCATGGAAGACTTTTATTGTTCTATCTATTTTGAATGATAGTTTTGCTGGTAGAGTATCATAGGGTTGTAGTTATTTTCATTTAGTGCCTGGAATACCTCACTCCATGCTCTTCTTGCTTTTAATGTTTCTATTGAGAATTCTGCTGTGATTTTGATGGGTTTACCTTTGTATGTTACTTGTTTTTCTCTCTTACAGCCTTCAAAATTCTTTCTCTATTCTCTGTACTTGTTGTTTTAATGATAATATGTCATGGGATAGTTCTATTTTGGTCAAGTCTGTTTGGTGTCCTGGAGGCTTCCTGTACCTAAATGGGCATAGTTTTCTCTAGATTTGGGAAATTTTCTATCATTATTTTGTTGAATATATTATGCATTCATTTTGCTTGCACCTATTCTCCTTCTTCAATGCCCATGATTCTCAGGTTTGGTCTTTTGATGGAGTCAGTGAGTTCTTGCATATTTCTTTCACAGTTCTTGAGCTGTTGGACTAATAGCTCTTCAGTTTTTCCTTTAATTTCCATTTCATCTTCAAGTTCTGAGATTCTGTTTTCTGCTTGTTCTAGTCTGCTGGAATGGCCTTCCATTTTGTCTTGTATTTCTGTTTCATTCTCTTTTTTTTTGAGGTTTTCCATATCATGGGCCACTTCCTCTTTCAAATTGTCTATTTTTGTCTTTAATTCATTTATTCCTTTATTTATAGTGTTCTGTCTTTCACTTTGGTGTTTATTTAAGGCTCCTGTGAGTTCATTTATTTTTTTCTGTGTTTTCTCATATTCTTTATTTTTGGTATGTTGAAATTTCTTGAATGCCTCCTGTATGTTTTGGTTGACCATGTCTGGTAACATCTTCATGAAATTCTCAGTGATCACTTGCAGAATTTCTTCTTTGAAGCTGTTCTTGTGGACATCATTGGGTTCCTTGGCAACATTTGTCTTTGTTTTTTTGGAGTCTGGAACTGAGTATCCGTTTTCTTCATTTCCCTTTGAATCCTGTATTAAATTATTTTTTGGTGGAGAATGATTTCCATCCCATTGCTTCAACTGCTACCATGCAACTATATTGTTCATATGCTATTTGGTGGTTTCAGTCACCTGTTTTGTTTTCTTTCCCTTGGTTTAATTTTGTTTTGTGGCTGTACTGGGTGTAGCTAAGTGTGTGTGTGTGTGTCATTTCTGTCCCTGGTCTGGGTGTAATTTAGTATTTGCTAATTCATAATAGTAAAACCAGCAAGCAAACAAACAAAAACCCAAAGAAATAAATGTGGAGAAATGAAAAAACAAACTAAGAATTTCAGGCTCAGTTTGAATTCTGGTGGTACTTCTCCAGCATCCAATCTTGGTGTTAGTATTTAAGCAGAAGCTCTGTCATAGTCTTGCCAGGTGTTTGGGTAGTGTTTTTTTTTTGTTTTTTTTTTCCTTCTGTCTTTCAGAGGCAGGTGCTTGGTCAGCTCTTCCCTCAGTGGAGTGTGGCAGTTTAAGTTTGTATGTTGTCCTCAGGTTCCAGAATCAGCTCTGTAGCCCACCAGCTGTCCTGCTTTGTAGTTGGGTTTTCACTGTGCTTGATTACTGGGGACTTGTTTCTTTGCTTCACCCCCTTTCTCTGGGGCAAGGTTAGTGACCCATCAGCTGGCCCCCTGCTGTCAAGTTGTTGTGATGGTTTGCTGATTATTTTTCAATTTTGCAGTGTCATTTGACTTTGGATGTTGCTCACTGGCTTAGGAGATGAGCTTTGTGGACGGCTATCTGCCCTATTTCAGGCTGTGGTTTATCACTGGCCCATTGTTGGCCCTTCTGCCTTTCCAGCCTTTGTTTACTGAAAGTTCTTGAAAAGATCAGCTCCTTGCTCCTCCCCCCTTCTCCGGTGCACTTTCAGCAACTCTGCCCCTCTGCTGTGTTTTAGTTTCCAGTTCCTTGTTTATTGTTCAGGTTTTTTTGTTGGGGGGAAGTCTGCTTAGGGGGATATGCTGGTTTATCCCTGGGGTGGCTGGGGGAAAACCATGTGATGCTTGGTGCTCACCTGTTGGTCTGCCTAATTTCTCCCAAGCAGGTTTGGAGTAAGTGTCTGATGGCGCGGCAGCCTTCCTGTTTTCTCAGTGTAACATGGCGTGGGGAGCTTTCCATGGGCTAGGGGTTCAGGATGTTGAAGTTTTGATTCTCTTTGCTGCTTTATTTTTGCTAAGGGTGGCTCCAGTGTCTCAGCAAGGTTTTGGAGTCTCGGAGCTCATGCTGTCTGCTTCTGTGCCCTAGTCACCATCTTCAGAGGGATTATTCTGACTGCACATCTTATAATAAATTTGATAATTAGAAGTGCCATGCTTGTTACAAGAAATCTTTGTGATTCAGTGACTCCCTCTCCCACAAAACAAATAAAAAGCAAAGAAACTAAAACACTCCAAATGCAAGTACAAAATTCTTTTAAAATGTAAAAAATATAAATAAATTTTAAAAATATGCAGTTACCTTAAAAGCAACTGAGGCCAATAAGAGAAGGGGACCAGGAACTACAGAAAAGGTTAGATCAAAAAGAATTAACCTAGAAGGTAACACACATGCACAAAAAATTAATGTGAGTCAACTCCCTATATAGCTTTCCTTATCTCAACTAGCAAAAATCCTTGTTCCTTCCTATTTTTACTTATACTATCTCTTCAACAAAATTAGAGATAAGAGCAAAATAGTTTCTGCTGGGTATCGAGGGGGTGAGGGGGAGAGGGTGGGGTGGGTGGTCAGGGAGGAGGTGGGGGCAGGGGGGAGAAATGACCCAAGCATTGTATGCACATATGAATAATAAAAAATAAATAAATAAATAAAATAATAAAAATAAAATAAAATAAAAGTAATGCTAGAATAAAAGAAAAATAAGTAAAAGAAAAAAGAAGATGATTCTTGAGTATATGTTAAGGCACTTATGATTTAAAGATAAAACTGGGTGAAACTTCAAGTACAATCACAAAAGCTGGGGGTAGAAAACTGGGGGAAAGAAGAGGCCTTGTACATACTTTCATTTCTAGGTTTTTCACAGAGGGATCATCTTTGAAAGTTTGCTGAATATGGTATAGTGGCTCACAGGCACCTAACTACCTTATTTAAGAGGTTAAGCTCAGCCTGAAACTGTATTTAAAATAGACTCCTAACTGGGTGCTGGTGGCTCACACTTGAAATCCTAGCTACTTGAGAGGCTGATATCAGTATGATCTCAGTTTGAGGTCAGCTCAGGAAAATATAGTGAGATTCTATCTCCAAAATAACCACAACAAAAACAAAAAAAGGTAAACAAACGAACAAAAAAACCCAAATGAACTGGAGGCATGACTCAAGTGGTAGAGCATCTGCTTTGTAAGCACAAAGCTCTGAGTACAAACTCCATTCCCACCAATAAAAAGCAAAAACTAATAAACAAACAAACGAGCAAAAAAACCAAACCAAACACAAAACCAGACTTCACACCTGTAGGCAATGAAAACAGAGACAAAAAAACGCAGCAGGAAGGGATCCTTGATTATTCCCTATGAGTCCCTACATAAACAGCAATTCATGCTAATAAAATGTCTAATGACTAAAAAAAGTTGAACTAATGGGCAGAGATACAATCAGAAAATGTCAAAAGGAAAGAATCAATGCCATAAAAATTGTCTAATATTTAATTTTGGAAAATATTCATTAAATCAGAACAGGGTATCTTTAGAACTATGGACTGAACAATTTCTCAGTGAGCCTTTATGTGACAATTGATAGCCTCAGAATACCAGGAGAACACATTGCAGCAGCTGAAATGAGAAACAGATGGAGCAGCAACAGGAGGGGAGAAGTTAAGAGTCAGTGTTTGTTCATGGAGTGTCACATACACAAATGTTGTCCCTACAGAACGGTCTAAACAATATAATGAAACATTAGTTTATACCACTTAATAAACATACATATATTAAAGCTATAATCTGCAAAGAAAGAATATTCTTCTTTTTAGATGGCCCCAGGAGCATTTTGCAAAAAATGTAACCACATATTAGCCAAAAAGAAATATTCAGTTCAAAAGACAAAAAGGACTTCAGATCATATTCTAAAACCACAATCTAATAAAATGAAAAATAAATGTCAAGTTTAGAAACAAAAAACCAAAGGCACTTGACGTTTTTATACCATTCTTTTCTAACAAACTCTTGAAGCTAAAAGAACTTAAAAGCCACAATTACAGAATATTTATAAAATAACGATAATAGCATAGCCTCAAATATTTTTACTGCAAACAAAAATAAACAAAGTTAATAAATTAAACATTAAAATTAAGTGAACACAAGGAACACAGAGGGGAAAATAATGAAAATTAATGAAGATTAAAGCATAAATAAATGAATCAGGGAACAGAAAAATGGGAGGATTGCCAACAACTTATTCTTGGGGAAAAACAATTTGAATCACTGACTGCCTATTGAAGAGAAACTGAGAAAGCTCAGTACATACACAAAAACATTAGAAATGAGAAAAGCAATTAAGTTCAGTGAAGTTAAAGACCCTTAAAATAATATTTGCTAAGTGTAGTTCCTCATGCCTCTAACCATAGCTATTCCAGAGCAGAGTTTGGGAGGACTCAGATTTGAGGTTAGTACAGGCAAAAAGTTGGAAAAACCCTTTCCCCTTATCTCAATAAATAAGGCAGACACAGTGGTGTGTGCCTGTAATCCCAGCTATGAAGGAGGCACAAGTAGGAGGATTGTGATCTGAAGTTGGTCTCAGGCAAAAACACAAGACCTTATCTGAAGAAGCATAAAAGTTGCTCAGTTGTTGAGTGCTTGCTTAGCGAGCACGAGGTCCTGAGTTCAAACCCCAGTACTGCCAAAAGAAAAAAGAAAAGACAATATTTTACCATTGAACCTTACTTTTATTCAATAAATTTTAAACTCCACAGAGATAAATTACACTAAAATTAACAGTATAAAGTGAACCTAAGAAAGAAAATATGCAAACATCCAAAGGTAGAAGTACACAAAGTTGTCTAGAAGCCTTACTTAGAAAAATTTCTAGGCTCAGATAACTGCATTATTGAACTTTTCCAAAGCAAATGAAACAGCTGATTTTCATGTGAAGTAAATGTCAAAGTATCCAAGAAAACCTGCTTTTTTTCGGTTTGAAGTCATGCAAGATCCCCAGATTAAACAAATATAGCACAAAACCGAATACAAATAATATTCAAAGATACCCAAAATTGTGCAATTGATTAAAATAATTGACTCCAGTAAGATTTATCCCAAGGAGTACAAATATGGGTTAAGATGAGATAGTTTATTATTGGGATTTACTACAGTTAAATTTAAGGGCAACTGCCATACAACTGTGTTGATGAATTGGAAAATCCTTTGATATAATTCCACTTCTATTCCTGATTAAATTACATATATTTACTTTCTTGGTAAAATCTCCAAACACTTAAAAGTGTTTTTAAAGAAACAGCAATCAGGTGTGGTTGCTCATGCCTATAATCCCCTCACTGGGGAGGCTGAGGTAGGAGGATTGTGAGTTCAACCTGGGTGACAGCAAAAAAACCCAAAACAAAACAAAACAAAAACAAAACCCCCAAAACAAGTCTTCAAACAAAACTTCAAAACTTCTTTTTCTTAGCCTATTCTAGTTTATAAGAAATAGAAAAGAGCTGGGTGCCGGTGGCTCACACCTATAATCCTAGCTACTCAGGAGGCAGTGATCAGGAGGATGGTGGTTCAAAGCCAGCCCAGGCAAATAGTTTGAGAGTCCTTATCTCGAAAATACCCATCACAAAAAAGGGATGGTGGAGTGGCTCAGGTGTATACCCTGAGTTCAAACCCCAATACCAAAAAAAAAAAAAAAAAAAAAAAAAGCAGCAAGTGAAATAATACCAGGAAAAAACAGATATTAATTCAGACTGGGGAAATAGGAAAGTCTGTTTGTAAGTATGTGAATAAATACATATATACAGAGAACAATTCCATCATTTATATGACCCATTTATATGGCCAGAGTTGAGATGCTGTTAGAAAAAGGAGAAACTTGGTGCTCTGTCAACATTATTCTGCACATTTTTTGCAGATTCTAGCCAGTGCAATTAACTAAAATAAGAAAGAGGCAAAAAGCTCAGGAGAGAGAAAAGAAAAAGGTTTTATTTTTGGAAGTTATAAGTCAAGTAAGAATTAAAGTAGAACTGATTTCCTGCAGGCTTGCACTCCAGAAAACTCTATGACAGGCAGCCTCATCTCAGGTGGTGGGCACTGCTCAGTGTTAGAGGCTGCTTTAGAACTTAAACTCCTGTCTTCTTATCCCACCACTGGGGGAACTGGTATTTCTATAGGCTTGAGTGTTAAAGATTCACAGATCTAGGCCCTAGGTCCTTCCCCCAGAATCTGAGATCCAGCTCTGTGAGATCAGACTTCTTTGCCCCAGAACACAAAAGACAACAAGAGACAAGGCCTGCCTGACAGTCCTGGCTATGGGATGCTTCAATAAAGACTATGCAAGCAGTATTGAGGAAACCCAACAAAAACAACAAAAAAACACAAAAAAACAAAACAAAGCAAAAAAAAAAACCTCTTATGAATAAACTTCAGTAAGATTTAAAATTATATTAAGAATCATTTGCCTTCCTGTATGCAAACCAGCATCAGTTAGAAATAAAAAGAAAGCCAACATTCACACAATAAGCATGAAGCCTGTGAAAATGATGCAGAACGGAGATGATACTGACACTGATAGCCCTGAGAACCGTTGGGGATGTAAGAATCAATCGCAACCACCCAGCCACTGGACATCCTTCCACTCCCAGCTGGTTGAGCAGCATGGGAGAGGACAGGGACATTTTTTTACCCTTTTTAAAAATTGTTTTTACATTTTTTCACATGTGTATACGTTGTTTGGGACACCTCCTCCCCATCCAATTTCCGGGAAGAACCTGTTCTGTCCTCTTGTTCTCCACATTGTTGAAGAGAAAACATAAGAGATAATAAGAAAGACATAGCATTTTTGCTAGTTTGAGATAAAGCTAGCTATACAGAGAGATTCCTAGCGCTGCTTCCATGCACTTGTTTATTATAATCCATATTGGTTCATCTCTGTCAGACCTCTTCACTACTTCCTGATCCCCTTCCCATAGTGACCTCTGCCAGTTTAAGATTATTATGTTCACTCCTCTACAGTGAACACATCAACCACATTCAAGTTTTAGGTTTTTTTCCCTTTCTGTAATTCTCCCGTGTGCATTCTCCTCTTAGTGTGTGACCCACATCCAGTAATGTAACTGCATTTGTTTTAGGTCTATAATCCTCATATAAGGGAGAACGTGCGATTTTTGGCTCTCTGAGCCTGGCTAACTTCACTTCCAATGATGTTCTCCAGTTCCATCCATGTACTTGTGAATGACAAAATTTCATTCTTCTTTGTGACTGAATAAAATTCCATTGTGTATAAATACCACACTTTCTTAATCCATTTGTCAATAGTGGGGCATCTTGGTTGTTTCCATAACTTGGCTATTGTGAATAGTGCTGCAATAAACATGGGTGCTCAGGTGCTTTTGTAATAACTTGAGTCGCATTCCTTTGGGTATATCCCTAGGAATGGTGTTGCTGGATCTTATGGCAGATCTATGTTTAGTTTATTAAGACACCTCCATCTGGTTTTCCAAAGTGGTTGTACTAGCTTACATTCCCACCAGCAGCGTATGAAAGTTCCTTTTCCCCCACGTCCTTGCCAACATTTGTTGTTATTGGTGTTCTAGATGATGGCTATTCTAACAGGGGTAAGGTGGAATCTTAGTGTGGTTTTGATTTGCATTTCCTTTATGGCTAGGGATGGTGAGTGTTTTTTCATGTGATTTTTGGACATTTGGACTTCTTCCTTTGAAAAATTTCTGTTTAGTTCAGTTGCCCACTTCTTTATTGGCTCATTGATTTTGGGGGAGTTTAGTTTTTCGAGCTCCCAGACAGGGACATTTGACATGCCCAAGTACTTAGGCAATAAAAGCCAGTAACACTCTCTGCCCTTTGAGGCCACTAGTACCACATCTTTCTCCTTCCTTGCCTCCTATTAAATCCCATTTTGGTCCCAGTACCACAAGGAAAATAAACTCTCATCTCAGATTGGAAAGTAAAGACCAAGAAATCTGAATGAATCAATTAAAAATATTTTTGTCTGAGAGTTTGAGCACAGAATACATTTACTGAGAGATGCTCCAAGTCACCAACTGCAAAGGGAAATGTATTTGAATACGACATGAGAGGGAGCTGTGTACCAGATTGAAGCCATTTTTTCCTGCAAAGCAACTGAAAGAGATGGAAGAAAATCAGACCAGACTCAGTGTAAAACAAAAAAATCAGTGAATTTACATTTTCTTTGAACATCTGAATTGTAGAGTTAATGTTATCAATGATTCATAAGGAACAGACAAAATGCAAAATGACAGAAATTGGAGACTAGGGGTGTAGCTCAGCAGGACAGTGCTTGCCTAGCCATGTGCACAATGCTCTGTATTCAATTCCCAGCACTGCAATAAGTAAATAAAAATGGCAAAATTTTAACACTATTTTTCAACACTGGTTAAGTTTTCAGATACATTTTTTATTTTTCACAGATTTGTCTTTTGTTGCTTTACCAGATTTGTTAGTTTTGGCACTTGTAAAATGTAAACATAAAAGAGTTGGAAGAATAACAAGTAAGGATTTTAAGACACACTGTGCCAGTCCTTAAGAAATACTATATGCTAAGTCCTTAACATCATTGCTAACTCATTTGATCTTCTCATCAACTCCACGAGTGATCTTGTTAACCTCACTTTGTAGACTTGATTCAAAGCCAGGTAGGACAACTTCAGAGCATCTAAGTTGTTTTGTGCAGTGCTGGAGATAGAACTCAAGATGTTGTGCATGCTAGGCAAGCCCTTTACCACTGAGCTGCATCTCCAACCCTGAGAGCATCTAAGTTTAACTGGCTTGCTCTACTGTTTCCCATGAAGCACCATAGACCTCCCATTCTGTGAACTCGACCTGCTTCTTGTATCTTTTACCCCATTTCTCTTATTTTTTTCTATGGAATGAAAAACTGAAACAAGAAGTAATTTTGGAATTCTTATCATAGTCTGGATACGTTTTTTTTGCTTGCTTATTTGGAACACTTTATATGCTTGAGAATTAACCACAAAATGTGCTTTATGGGAATTATCTTTGAGAAAACTTGAAAGGAAGAATCTAATATACACACACTTTCTTCTTTTCCCAACTAGCATTGCTGACATCTTGCAATATTATATCGGATCCACAAGAAAGATAAGATACTATCTAGTCTACCATGCTCGGTCACTTCAAATAATGCTTAAACTTGTTTAACAATGCCTGGAACACTGCTGGTGATATATTACACAATTAATACAATGTATTCCTATCATATAAGTACCTCTTGTTCTTGGTATTGATCACTTATTATCATAAATCTTTCTGGCCTCTCATTCCTTTTGTGCTTTATTTAATCAAATTATTTATTGGCCAACTATATTGTGATAATATTTCTAAAGGATAGAAAATTGAGAAATACTATCAACATCAAAAACTTGTAAATTAGCAGCTAAGGTAGTACATACAGATAGTTGAGGGCAGAAGGTGTGGCTCTAAATGTCTATGGAAAATGTGTTGTTTACATCTTTTTGGTTAGAGAGAAAATGAAGCTTTATGAAGAAAGTCACATTTAAATTGGGCCATCAAATAGGGTCAGAGTTCAACTAGAGGAAGCAGGAAAGCCCATACTTGTCAGTGCATGGGATAGTGGGAAAGTATATGCTTAAAGATTTGAGTAATCCAGGTTGGTTGTAATGAAGGTAGGTGAGTTGAGTGAGAGAAAGCTAAAAACTTAGATTGGAACCTACCTGAAAATCCCCAGATATCCAATAAATGCACCTCATGTATTAAAAATGGTACATCATTTAAGTTACTTTGACAAAGTTAGTAGCACAAGCTGAGACTTACTCTTGTGACCATGTTTTGATTAAAGAGTAGAGAACGTGCATGAAGAACATAAACCAGAGAATTTATAACAGCTCAGGTGGGTACCAGAAGGTGGTGGCTTTAGAAATGGAAAGAAAGAGGGTAAATGTGACATAGATTTCAAGAAAATGTCTGTGGGGCTTGTTGACGAATTGTGAGAATAAAAGGAACAAAAATGACATGATTCTAAGTCTGGATTCTAAGAAGAATTGTGATTTCACTGAAGAAAGAAAGAAAAATAAGAATCAGGAAATATTTCAAGGAGAAATTGTGAACTTACATTTTTACAAGAAGAATTTGAAATGCCTGTGGTACTTCAAGATAGATACAAATGTCCTACAGGTGGTGGGAAATATAAGACAATGGAAAAGAATGGTTATCTTGGGCACTATAAATTTTGGAGTTGCTTTATTTGAAAGTCAGAGTGTTGAAATGTGTTCCACAGATAGACTTAGAGAAGGAAGTAAAGCTGGGGACAGATCTTTGAGCAATGCCTACTTGTAATAGCAAAAGAATTAGGAAAAAGTAGGAAAAGAGTCAGAAAGCAGAGGACTAGAAAGTAAGAGAATATTCAAACTCAATGACCATGATCAGAGGAGGTGGAAATTTTAAAAAGAATGGCTGGACCACAGTTGCACATACTTTGGACTTTCTAAGGAGTGGCTATTGCAGAGAGAGGGAGGACTCCATAAAGAGTATGGAAATTAATGTTGAAAATCCCATCATTACTGAGAAATGGATTGAGCAGATTATTTGGGAAAGCAGACAAATGCCGAGATGTAGATCATTCGTTGCATCACCCTCCATTTCCTTTGCCCTACAGCTTGTTTTGTGCACTGCTAATCTGGTAAACTAATTTGTACTTAGATGTTAGTATCTAATAATGACTTACTAGTCTTATTTTATCTAAGGAACAGATTTAAAAAATGATTTCAATTTTTCAAGGAAAATAATGAGACTATTGAGAGGAGCTGTATTTAAAA
This sequence comes from Castor canadensis, assembly GCF_047511655.1. Taxonomy (NCBI): domain Eukaryota; kingdom Metazoa; phylum Chordata; class Mammalia; order Rodentia; family Castoridae; genus Castor; species Castor canadensis. Next base: position 17,515,251 of record NC_133395.1, read on the forward strand.
GAGAGGAAAAATGAACTTGGTTTAGGGTCCTTAAATCTTAAATGATGCCTAGCTCTGGTACCTGACCATCTCCTTAGATCTCGACAACTCAGAACAGGCACAGATCAATGGTCAGATATGTTCTTGCAATACAAACATTGAAAATATGGGGATACCACATCTTGAATCATTAGTTACCTAGAAAAGGAAAAGGTTGTTTATTGAGATTTTTAGACTAGATAGAGAAGAAATTTCTGCACACAAGTTTTTCACTTGAGAGATCATAGGTTATTCATTAGAATGCTAATTAGCACAGAAACACATTTCACCTTACAGAATATTCAGTAGAGATTTTTCTTAAAAACTTTAATGATTTTGTTTGAAATGATTTGAAGCTTTCAAGTAATTATTCAAGCTTCAGAAACAATGGATAAAACCTATGAAATTTCCCCCTGAAGTTAAATTTAGACTTTAATTGTGTATTTTTTTTTGAGTGCGTATGTGTGTGTCTGGAGATGAGAGAGTACTTATAAAATTAAAGTGAAGGATACTTAATGACATTAATGCCTAGATAAAGGGGGTTTCAATATACTTTATAAAAGACAGATAAAAAGTAAGAATATGTTAAAATACTCACACAGGAAACTAATAGAGTCCACACTGGATTTGAGAAATTTTTTTTAATGTTTTCCACTGCTTTTCAGATGCAAATAAACACTCATCTCATCTTCTTTTTAAATTCTTATATTTAAATTCTAAAGAGACAAGTATGGGATGCATATATTATTTGATTCATTAAGATGTAATCAAGGTATTTTAATTTGAAAAAGCAAATACAAAACTACCTAATGAGTTAATCAGATATGAACATTATACTGTAGTGGAAATAAATTACTACAATTATTTTTTTTAACCAAAGTTTAAATCTAGTTTTAAGCTTTGAATTAATATTTTCCTTTCATTTAGATGTAAGATATACCTATAAGAAAATGGAATTATTTTCATTTAGCAGGATAACTTTATCAAAATATAATTTAATAAAATATTCACTCATCTTGGTGTGCAGTTTGATAATTCTATATATGTATATACACACGTATATATGTAGATACATCATGTGTATTTGCATGATTTTCATCTGAATTATAATACAGAATATTTCATCACCCCAATAATTACTAAATATACATCAGCACTTTGTTGCCCCCTATTGGTGAGTGGCCCCTGATCTATTCTCTGACACTATAGTTTCACCTTTTGTATAACTTCGTACAAATGGAACTGTGCAATATAGAATCACTTGTGTCTGACTACTTTTACTTAGCATTAATGTTCTGAACTGTATTCAAGTTGTTGCCTGTATCAGTAATTTTTTGAATTACCAAATAATTTTCCATTGATAGACACATTGCAATTTGTTTACCTAAGCAGATGAGGGACATTTAGGCAAATTTTTTTGTTAGTGTATGTTTTTAGTTTTCTTAGGAAAAATATCTAGGACGAAGATGGCTTGGCTATATGGTAAGTGTGTGTCCCACTGTATAAGGGACACATCACGTTCAATGGCATCTGCATCACTTGCTTTCCCACAGCAAAGTATGAGTTTCAGTTTTCTCACTTCCTTGATAACACTTGGTATTGCACTTCTCTTGTGCAGTGGCTTCTCCCTGTGGTTTTAAACTACACTCTCCTAATGATTGATGATATATCCTCAGTGATGAACACGTGGTTCCTTTGATGAAGTGCTTATTCCAATACATTATCCATTTTAAAAACATCATTTGTCTTCTTCGAAAGCTGTTGATTGAATAGAGTGCAGGGAGAAGAAGGGGAAGGGAAAGTAATAGAGGAGGTTAATCTGATTATAATACAATATATTCACAATGGTGAAATCCCATTGAAAAATGAATATGCTCAAAAAATGAAAGAATGGAAAATAAAACAGATTCTGTTAGGTGGGTCATAGTGGGTGGGGGAGGGTAAATGGAGAGGGTGAATATGGTCAATGTATTTTATATACTTCTATGAAAACAGAGCAATGAAACCTGTTGAAATTACTTTATGTAAGGGTGAGGGGGTAAGGGAGATTGAGATAGTTGATGGATCTAACCAAGGTACATTGTAAACATATATGGAAATTTGACAGTGAGAGTCCCCTGTAAAACTAACATATGCTATTAAAAATGTTTAAAAAATTATGCATTTTTACTTCATATTAAGTTGTAAAAGTTTTTTATATTTTTTGGGTAGAAATCCTTTTTCTGATGCTTAAGTTTTATGAATATCTTTAAGGATATTTTGGTGATTTTAAAACTGGAATTTTTTTCTTGATTCCTTTTTTGATTTATTCATTGTTAGTGAAAAGAAATACAACTGTGTTTTGTACAATGATCTTGTACCTTCAACACTGCTAAAATTGGTTAGTGGTTCTGATAGGTTTTTTACTAATTTCCTTATGATTTTCCATATATACAATATTGACATTATTGAATAGAGATAAATTTATATCTTCATTTCTAATCTGCCTTCTTTACTATTCTGAATGCCTTTTATTTCCTCTTCTTGCCTAAGGATGCTCTCATTGTGTGGTACAATGTTTAATAGAAGTGATGAGAACAGACATTTTTGTCCTTGACTTGGGGAAAACATTTAACCTTTGGCAATAAAGTAGCATATTATCTAAGTCTTTTCCATAAATTTTCTTTATTGGATTGTAAAGATTCTTTATATATCTTGTTTCTTAAGTGTTTTTTAAATCATGAAAGAGTGTTGAATTTTATGAGGTGATTTTTAATGTCTATGGAGATGATCATGTGATTTTTATCCTTTATTCTATATCTGTGATGTAGTACAATTGATTTACAGATGTTAAATATACCTTGTACTTCTAGGATAAATGCCATTTGATCACGTTTTGTAATTTTTTTTGAATTCTGGTATCAATTCAGGATTTGTTTGTGCTTTGTTGGAGGCTTTTGCAGCTTTTGCACCTGTTTTCAGGAACAATATTGGATTGTTGTTTTCTTATTTATATGCATAGTTTTGGTATCAAAGTAAGGCTGTCATTACAGAAGTATTTCCTTTTTTTAGAAGTAATTTGGGAGAAAGCATAGTAAGTTTTTTGTAGTTGTTTGGTAGACTCATCAGTGAAGATTTTTGGATATGGGTGTTTTTTGTGGGTACAACGTAAAAATTATTTTAGTAGTATTTCTGTGTCTCCACTTGTTATAAGTCTATTCAGATTTTCTACTTATTCTTGAGTCAGTGATGGTGGTTTGTGTTTTTCTTTATTTTGTTCTGTCATATAAGTTGTAGTTCGTTGGCATAAAACTCCTTACAGTATTCTCTTCTAGTTCATTCATTTCTTTAATGTCAATATTGATGTCCCCCTCATTGAATCCTGAGTTTAACAATTTAATTCTTCTTCCTAGTCTAGTTAAACTTTTGTCAACTTGGCTGATCTTTGAAAGAATCAACATTTGGTTTGGTTGATTTTCCCTAACATTTTGTGCATTATATGTGTCACTTATTCTCCCTACTCTTTTTTTATCTTTTCTTCTGCTTGCTTAGGGTTTTACTTGGTTTGCTTTATCTCGTTCTTTAACATATGATATCAGGAGTTTGAACTGAGATATTTCTTCTTTTCACCTGTATTAGCACCTAAGCCCTGCTTTACCTCTTAGGTTTTGGTACACCATGTTTTAATTTTTATCATCTAAAAGCAGTTTCCAATCTTCAACATAATTTCACAGTTGTGATTTCCCAAATGTTCCCTTATCTTTGATTTCAAATTTAAATTTACTTTAAATTCCAATCCTTAATTTATTCTTTTCCCTCTATACTCTTGCTCAACATTCATATTTTTACCTCCTTTTCCATGTAAGGATGTAATGAGAAGGCACCATCTTGGAAGTAGAGAGAAGCCCTCAGAAGACACTAAATCTGCTGGCATCCTGGTCTGGAACTTCTCAGCTTCCAGAACTTTAACAAAAAATTTCTGTTCTTTTTAAATTGTCCAATCTTATTTTGTTATAGTAGCACTAATGGACTAAGAGACCCATGTGAGTTATTTGTTGCCTTTTTCTTTTTTTCCTTTTATCTTTCTTTTATAGCAGCTAATTTTTTGTTGTTATTTTAATTTATCTCCAATTGCGGATTATTTTCTATACCTGTTTGTTTTGTGTTTTTTACTAGTGACTATTATAATGTTAAATGTGTGTATGTATGTCTTTATCTTTAAGCTATTACATTCTACATTCAAATAATACTGTATCACTTCATGTATAGTGTAAGAAAGTCACAATTCATCTTTCTTTCTTACCCTTGAAATATTGTCATACATTTTAATATTATATACATTACAAATTCTTCTTCATCTTTGCTTTAAAACAGCCAATTATTTTTCTGAGAAAACCTGACTTTTATATTTATTCATATATAACTATTTTTAACATTGTTCATTATTTATTATGAATCTAAACTTCCATTATGTACATTTCTTTTTCCCTCCTGAAGTACTATTTTTAAAATACTTTGTAATTGCAGGAGAGTTGAAAGTATTTCTGACTAAAAAATTGTTATAATTATTTCTCCTTTTATGTAATATGGCTATTCATGTTTTTATCTCTGTTTTATCAATTTGTTTATGATGTGCTTTAAAGTTGTCTGTATTTATTCTATTTGGGGCTCACTGGCATTCCTGAATGTTTGAGTGTATAATAAGTATCAGTTTTGGAAAAATTTGACCTTTGTTTATTCAAGTATTTGTTACTCTTCTTTCCTTGCCTCATTCTGGAATTCTAGTCTCACCAGTCACTAATGCTTTGATAGTATTTTTAGTATGTTTACTATCTTTATATAATTTTGAATTATTTTTCATTCATGCTCCATTCATATATTTCTTTTTGAATCACATCCTGTTAATCTCACTGCACATTTTATGTACTGAATTATTCCTGTGCACATAGTCTACTTGGGTTATTCTTACATGTTTCATTTCCATTTTCATGCTCATGTTTTCTTTTTTTATATTTCTTGTACTTTTTATTTATTTTCAATTTTTATTGTTATGCTGGATGGGGTACATTGAGGCTTATAAAAGCTCTTACAATATATCAGATATAGCATATTTGAAATCACCTCCTCCATCATTCTCCTTATCCTTTCCTTCCCCCATACCTGGAATAATTTCAACAGGTCTCATTTTCCCACTTACATACATGTGTACACAGTATTTGCACAATATTCACCTCCTACCTTTCCCTACCTCATCCCTCTTCCCACTGGTACCAACTCACCAGGCAGGACCTGTTCTACCCTCCTGTTCTCTGATTTTGTAAAAGAAAAATAAAATGACATTTTTGTTCATTTAAGATAGCTACACAGGGAGTTTCTTTGTAACATTTCCAAGGCAGGTGCCTTTATTGTAGCCTGACTTACATTTCTTCAGGAATAACACTAGGAGTGGAATTGATGAATCAATAGCAGTCCTATTTTTAGTTTTTTGAGGAGCCTTCATACTGTTTTCCATAGTGCTTGTACTAACTTTCATTTCCACCACCAGCATATAAGACTTCCTTTCTCCCCACATCCTCACCAACATTTGTTGTTGTTTGTGTTCTTGAAGAGTAAGGTGGAATCTTAGTGTGGCTTTGATTTGCATTTCCTTTATGGCCATGGATGTTGAATACTTTTTTGCATGTTTTTTAGCCATTTGGACTTCTTCCTTTGACAAAGCTCTGTTCAGTTCATTTGCCCAGTTCTTCATTGGGTCATTGATTATTTTTTCTTGGATTTTAATTTTTTGAGCCCCCTATATAGTCTGGTTATTAATCCCTTGTCAGATGTATAGATGATTAAGATTTTCTTCTATTCTGTGAGCTGTCTCTTCAATTTTTAGACCATTCCTTTTGTTGTGTAGAACTTTTTAATTTCAGGTAGTTCCATTTGTCAAACTTTCCTCTTAGTAACTGTGCCATTTGAGCCTATTTAGGAAGTCACTGCTTATACAGTGGAGTTTTTTGGGTTTTTTAGGTATAAGATCATGTCATTTGCAAATTGGGAAGTTTGACTATTTCCTTTCCAACTTGTACTCCTTTTATTTTTTTCTCCTGTCTTACTGCTATGGCTAGGAATCACAAGACTATGTTGAATAAGTGTGGAGGGAATGAATACCCTTATCTCATTCCTGACTTTAGAGGAAATGGTTTCAGTTTTTCCCCATTTAGTATGATGGTTGGCTATAGGCTTGTCACATATAGCCTTTATTATTCTGAGGTAATTCCTTCTATTCCTAGTTTTATCAGAGTTTTTTTATCATGAAAGGATGTTGAATTTTGTCAAAGGATTTTTATGCATCTGTTGAGATGATCACGTGGTTTTTGTCTTTGCTTCTGCTAATATGCTTTATTATATTTAATGATTTGTGTATGTTGAACCATTCCTGTGTCACTGGGGTGAAACCAACTTGATCATGGTGCATGATCATTTGATATGCTCTTGAATTCAATTTGCTAATATTTTATTAAGGATTTTTACATGTGTGTTCATTAAAGAGATTGGCCTGTAATTTTCTTTTTGTTGTTGCATCCTCATCTGTTTTGTGGGATGAGTAAAATACTGGCTTCATAAAGTGAATTTAGCAGGTTACTTCCCTTTTTATTTCGTGGAAAAGTTCAAGGAGTGTTGCTATTAGTTGTTCTTTAAATGTCTGGTAGAATTCAATGGTGAATCTATCATGTCCTGGACTTTTTTGTGGGGGAGTCTCTTTATTGCTGCTTCAATTTCAGTGTGTATTATAGATCTGTTTAGGTGATTAATATCCTGTTGGTTCAATTTTAAATGGCCATATATGTCTAGAAATTTGTCCATTTCTTCTAGATTTTCTGATTTATTTGAATGTAGATTTTCAAAGTAGTCCCTTATGATTTCCTTGATGTTTGTTGTTATCTCACCTTTTTCATTTCTAATTGTATTAATTTGGGTCTATTCCATCCTCATTGTAGTCAGATTTGCCAGGAGCTTGTCAATGTATATATTCATGGCTATAAACTTTGCCTTTAGGACTGCCTTTGCTGTGAACCATAGGTTATGACAGGTTGTGCTTTCATTCTCATTAAATTCCAGGAACTTTTTGATTTTTTCCCTTACTTTTTTATGACCCACTGATCATGCAGCAACATGTTGTTCAGTCTTCAGGTGTTTGAGTATTTTCTTCTGTTTCTTTTGTGTTGAATTCTAGCTTTATTGGGTTATGGTCAGACCATATGCAGGGGGTTGTTTCAATTTTGTTGTATTTGTTAAGACCATAAAATATGGTCTATTTGGGAGAAAATTTCATGGGCTGCTGAGAAGAGTATATATTGTGCTGTTTCAGTATGGAATTCTCTGTAGATGTCTGTGAGGTCCATTTGATCTATGGTGATGTGACTACTTTTTAAACATAAATTATTTTTCTCTTTTAAAGTTATAACAGTGTTCCAGCATTGCTAATATTTCATAATTAAAAATAAATGAAATATCTAACACTTATCAAGTGCTCTCATCTGCCTAAACAAAAGTTAACAAAAGTCATTTTATAAACAAATCTTAAAACTTCTATAAGAATCTTCTCCAGAAATTAATGCATCATTTTAGAATATCTTCCATGATCTAAAATATTCCATCCTGAGAGTTAATTAAGGTAGTTGCATTTGAGAAGTTTATAAAATATGTGCCTAATATGGCTACTAATTTTCAGAATGTTTTTTAATTGAATTGAACTGAATAATTTTTTTGAGTTGATTCTCTATGAGTTTGTATTTGTTTTACCTTCCTTTTGTCCTGGTTAGCTCTTATATGTGCCTCTAGAGGCAATTTAGATGACATCTTCCTAAGGTTGAGCTCCTTTTGAGCTCTCTCCATATTTTCTGTCATTCTTATGTGCTTTCATTTCTCTCTGCACATACACCACTGTGGGACATATCACTGTGGATAACATGTTCTCTTTCATTTTCTGTACTTTCCTCTTGTATGGGTTATTTTTATTTTCCCCAAACAAGACTACCTGGCATATTCACCCTTCAACAAGTATGATAAATTGTGTATTCTTAATAACTTTTTTATTTCTTCCTTTTTGAACTTTCCATGCTCTCTACTTTCTTTTGGACACTCGTGATCTTTCTTCTGTGGTATGGTAATGGATTTATTAGTATTTTCTCCCCGTCTCCATAAGACTTAGTTCCCAGTCCTATTTGAGTAAATAATCTTTCAATGGTTCCCAATTATTTTGCAATTGAATCCAATTTATTTAGCATAAAGAGCACATTAACTCTATATACTTCCACTAATAATGGGAGCTGTTCAAATATATGATTTGCTGTTTTTTTGTTTGATTATACTCTTTCTAACATCAGCACCCAACATAGTGGCTGAAGAAAAAGTAGTTAAAACAGCTGGTTTGTGATACATTTCTCTCCTATTACCACGTGATGTTCCTGAGGAAAGAATACCACATAATCTGGTCTACTTTACTTGTGAGCATGCTGATAATTATAAGCCTCCTCATAAATGGACTAATAATAATGGCTTGGAAGAAAGTAGTTATCAGGAAAATGCTGTTTTCAAAGTATCCTTGTTTTACTTATAATAACAAATAGAACATAAGAATTTATGAAGTTAGTTTTCCAGTAGAACCTGATGTCAATCATTTGATTATTTGATTTAATAACCATAAAATGGAGATGATTAATAACCTAAATGTTCTTTGCTTGCAGAGAAAATAATAGGTATAACTTAGTTGGAGGCCACTTGTTACTCCGAATGAACTAGAGAAAACATATTTCAAACAGGAAGAACTCATGGAGTCATACAGAAGACCCACTTCTCTGTTTCACCCATACCTCTTAATTACTTATAATATTTCAATTATTAATAAACCTTGACACTAACTATATCAAACAGAAAAATATCTTGTCAAAGAGTTCTTTATCCTAAATTCTAGAACCTGGGTACATGTTAAGTTATATGACAAAAAGGACTGAAGATGTAGTTACATTATGATTGTTAAGATGGTGTCCTTGAGATGGGGACTTTATATTGGATTATTTAGGTGGATCTAATGTAATCATAATTAGTAATTAGTAGAAAACAAAGGTAGAAAAGAGAAAACAATAGAAATAGTAAGATAGGAAGGATTCAACCCAACTTTGTTGGTTTTGCACATTCATATTTCTGTCTCTCTAGTGTGTTAAAAAATCCCAAAAACTAAAACTTGAAATATCATATGATTCAGTAATCCCACTTCAGGAAGTGTATTCAAAGGAAATAAAATCAGTATTTCAACAAGGTGTCTGCATTCTCATGTCCATTGTAGCATTTTTCACAGTAGCAAAATTATGGAGAGAACCTAACTGTCCATCAGTGAATGACTGGATTAAAATGTGTTGTATATGAACATGTATGTATATATGTAAATATATATCATTATATTAACTTCAATTAGTCAGACACAGTAAAACACTGTGATCTCATTTTTAGAATCTCAAAAGTGCAAATATATAGTAATAGTGCAGCAGTTGTTACGAGGGGTGGTGTGTTGAGGAAAGGTGAGATATTGGTCAAAGAATATAAACTTTGGGTTATAAGATGAATAAGCATTGTAAAGTACAGAATTGTGACTACAAATATTAACAATGTAGTATGATATATTTGCTATGTTGTACAGACTTTTTGAAATGCCACAATATACCCCCACCTAGCACAATAATAACAATCATAAATTAAAAAATCATCATGTTGCATATTATAAATATATATGGTTTATTTATCATATGTTGATAAACCTGGAATAATATTGCTGCTAATTTTAAAAATGGAGAAATGAGAACATGAGCCAAAGAAGGCAGGCATTCTAAACCTCTAAAAGTCAGAAAAGATAATGATATGGATTCCGTGCCGGAACCTTAAGAAAGAATGCAGCTCTGTAGACATTTTGGTTTTAGCCCTGGGAAACCTATTTTGGATTTCTGACTTCCAGAGCTGTAAGATAAAAATGTGTTATAATTTGTTACAACAGGAATTGAAAACCAATAGCAAAATATCTGATTTACATTTTCAATTTGAACTTCAAAACAAAATCATTTGTGTTAGTTTAGTAACCTAAATATAAAATAGCCTCCTGATAATAATTTTGGGGATCAACTAAGGTGAAATCAATGTCTTCTAACGTAGATTTGATCACTGTTAGATTTCTAAGCACTTAGTATCAGAAGATCATTTCTACTTACATAATAAAACACAGGTTATAACTTAGAGATTAATCTCAAGGACTAGTTGTAGGAGGAAAAATTTGAGCAAGTATGTCAATGGCCAATATCAAATTAGTTTGGTAGATATTAAATATTACTTATGCACCAGTACTTTAGCAAATTCAATGGATGAGTTTTAAAAATATAATAATTACATGTTAACAGTCTGTCCTACATGAATGTACCATCTAATAATAGATAAGCAAAGATAATACATGAGAGATAATGAGAATAATTAAAGTATGGCTCCAAAATGTTATAAAAGCACTGAAAAGAAAAAAAAAATATGTGTTTGGGGTAAATATGCCTAACTTCATAAAGAGGTGATCTTTGATTTAGAAAATAAATGTTGCCATAATTTGGAAAGACAAAGATGGGTTCTCATATAGACAGGTGAAGAGAAATGGAGGTATAAAACATAATTACAGACATTGACATGGCCAGTACAGGTCATATTTAAAGGAGTCAAATGTTCTGTTTTGGTTGTATTGTACAAAGTCAAGTCAACCCTCATTCTGTGCTCAAAGAAAGTTTGGGTCAGATTGAACTGTTCCTTGGATATTATGCCAAGCAGGTGAAATCCATTTTGTAAAGTCAGTGGGGAGACATGTAGCATATTTGAATAGGGTACTATCTTGGTTATAAGTATATCTAAAAGGATTCTGTGGGCAGGTGCAGTAAGAGAGATTAGAAGTAGATATGACATTTAGGAGGCTATTACAATTTTCACAGGGATGCATAAGTGATACTGTCAGTATATTTACTTTCATTAGTGCCCTCTAAATTATGCGATCTGGCCTGCTGATTTTAAACATGATCAATTCTCCCGTGCATTCTCATATGTTTCCTTTGTAAATATTTTTTTTGCAAGGTTCACATTTTAAGCTCTAATTAAATCCTGAAAACTAAGCAGCAGCAAACAGAAAAGCAATTTCAAATATTTTAAGGCCATGGAGTAATGGATCATCATGTTATCATTATAACTCATGTTTACTAAGCATCCAGTGGAGATATGAACTCTTCTTGTGATTTTAGAATATGAATTAACCAAAAGCCAAACATCTGCCAGGATTTTAATACCACAAAAAAACCCGTGCTTTCCCACATCAGCAATATGCTTCTTCCACAGTAAAAGGAATTATTAGTAAAGAGAACACACCATTTTAATGTCTTCCTGTAGTTTGCACATTCTGATAAAACCTGCTCTTCTCTTTGGTTTCAGGCATAAGTGACCAAATTCTTATTCATTGATGTCAATAACAATAAAGATAATATCAGCATGACTCAGCTGTACTTTGGACATTGTTCTAAGAATTTAAATATATCAAATTATTCCATTCTCACAGCACTTTGTAGAATGACTATTATTAATCTCAATTGAAGAAGTTGGAAATAGTATCACAGAGAAGAGTTAAGTATCTTAGCCAAGATCATAAAAATAGTAGGTGGTGGACCTGAGATCTGAACCTAAATAACATTGACTTTTAGAATCAAACTTCTTAACAACTGTACCATATTACTTCTTAATAGAGTGTTTCTGTGACTTATTTAAAGGGGACAAGAGAGAAGCAGGGGTAAAGAAAATGTATGAGTAATTTTAATGTAAACAATAAAACAAATCCTTTGACAAAATTAAAACACTGGATTCACAAAATCAATGTTATTAAATGACAAAATTTGTGTTTCAGAGGAGGCTTAAAACATCAACTAATTATATATATGTTATATATTGGTTTATGGACAATGGATTCCTAAATGATTAAGTCACTACTCCAAATCGTGGACTGTCAGTCTGAGTGGAAGTAGTTAGTTAATCCAACTGTCATAAGCACTGAGTCTCCTGTAAATGTGACACAGGAAAAAAATGCCCTTTAGATAACTATGTGTGTATGTGTCCTTAGAGTAATTTTATGGTATTATTTGCCATTACATCAAAAGAAATGATCATTATTTATTTACTATTGAATTTTAAAAAAGAGTTACATTAGTATATCTAAACCCACTCTCCTTGCTTGCCACCCTCCTTTCCTTCCTTTTAGAAATAACTGATATTTTTCAATTATTTAAAATCCTGTTAGCTTCACTTCTTTAATTCTACTCTTAGCTTTTTCAGTTTTAAGCATCGTATATTGATTTCCTGTTGTGGAAGATGATACAGCACAACCATTACACATTTCCCACATCTTATTCCTCCAACCCTATTGCATCACAATTTTGGTTAGATGAGCATTTTATGTCTGTTTCCATAGATCTATGTTATGTGTAGTTTAGTCAAGTAATGGACAGGATTTTTGCACATATTCTATTTTCCATGGAGTAAATAATTATACCGATCTAAAAATTAGTTTAATGTCTATGAACTTAAAATTTCTCCATCCTAAATTGTTACATCTTTACATAGATTTCTAAATGTTATGTCAATGTAGCTAAATTCAACAGATATTTATTCTATCCATTTCTCTCCTCACAGACAGATGGCCCAGAGACTTTGGATAGGAGAAAAAGGAGTTGGCATTCTGTGACTACTTCATTCACTTAGGGATTTTATTCACTTAGGGATTTTGTGTGAAGGTTTCTTATGGGAGAATTCTTATATTCTGCATCACAAGATTCTCTCTCTTTGGACTTTTTTCTTGTTTATTTTGACCTACGTCTTCCAATAACTTCTTCAGAAAGATTACACAGCTTTTAAATTTCTAAAGAACAGTCATTTATAAAATTTAAAAAGCATTATGTTTGTTCACTTGGCTAATATATATTTTGGATATAGAATTATAGTGTGGAATTTATCTTGTTATAATATTTTAACTTACTGTTTCACTCTCCTGTAGCCTTGAATGCCAATGCTGAGAAGTTAAAAGACCATGTGATAATTTAAATTTATCCTTCCTTCATTCATGTTTCTGGGTTTTTGCTTTCTTTTGCTGTGAATTGAACCTAGGAACCTACATTTGCTAGGCAAGTGATCCACCACTTGAGCCACACTCCAGTCCTTTCCTGAATTTTTTGTTTGTTTTTTATTCTGGAAGACTATAATGATCTTCTCTTTCTCTGAAATTTCACTGGGATATATCTTGATATGGGCTTATTTTATCCACTGTTTTGAACATTTATTGGCTTGTTTTCAATTTTGAAACTCTCCTCCCTTAATTTTGAAAAATTTCATGGATTTTGCTTTTGTTATTGTTTTCCACAGCAGATCTCATAATTTGGACTCAGATTTTGTCTTATCACCCTCCCATTCAATCAGTTCATTATTTATTTTTCTGTAAGATTCTCTTAACTGTAGCTTCCAATCCTTATATTTATTTCTTCTAGCTTATTCTTAACTCTCAAGGACTATTTGTTTATTAGCTCTCTGTTTAATCCTTTTTAAATTTGGCCTTGGTGGTATTTTGTGGAAATAGTCTGAGTGTAAACTGAACTCTAAGTCAGGTAAATAAAGGCATTAGAAAATGTGTACTTTTTTATTATCATATTATTGTTATACTGGGGGTGCATTGTGATATTTACAAAAGTTCTTACAATGTATCATAGTTGAATTTACCCCCTCCATCCTTCTCCCTTATCCCTCTCCCCCCATTCCTGGAATAGTTTCTGCAGGTCTCATTTTTCCAGTTTCATATATCAGTACATAATATTTACACCATATTCAGCTTCCTATATCCTTTCTTTATATCCTCCTCTGCCCACTGGTACCAACTCCCCAGACAGGACCTGTTTTACCTTTCCTATTCTCCATTTTTGAAAAAAGGACATTTTTGTTGTATAAGAAAGCTATACTGGATGTTTTATTGTGACATTTCCCTGTGTATGTGTATTATAATCCAAATTGGTTCATGCCCTCTATTTTTCTCCTTTCTACTTCAATCCCCTTCTTATGGTGATTTCAATAGGTTTAAAAATTCTATATTCATTCTTACATAGAAAGTACATGAACCATATTCATTTTCTTAACTTCCTTCTTTTTCCCTCCCCTTCTTGTATGTGAACTCTTTTTAGTGTGGCTTGTTTTTCATAGTATTGCTTGTATTTGTATTGGGTCTCTAGTCCACATATGAGAGAAAACGTGGCCTTTGGATTTCTGAACCTGGGTAACTTCATTTAAGATGATGTTCTCCAGTTCCATCCATTTACCTGCAAACAACAAAATTTCATTCTCCTTTACAACTGAATAAAATTCCATTGCATATAAATATGACATGTACTTTGTAAAATGGATTTAGAAAATGGAGGGCTAAACCTTTTAGCAAGATAAAGCAGAAGATCCTTTACCTTCCAAACCCCAAAGGCCCCTCAGCCTCCACTGACTGAGGAATAACCTCAAGATTTTGTGTGGACCCAGGAAACTGGTTGTGACTTGGATTCAGATTCATGAACACAGATGTACTTGGTGGGAATTGTGAGCTGTGAGCTGTGCCACAGAGGAAGATGAAGATGTAATCTATGGAGCTGCAGCCTGATCTCTGGTAAGAAGAGAGAGAACAGCAGTGTTGGAAAATGAATGAGGGTTCTAGGGAGAGGAACAGTGGACCAGGTCATACAGGATCAGTTGGAGCATTGTGCCTTGCTCAGCCAGTACAGAATACTTTGGTTTGTCTGTTTTGTTTACTTCCAGAGGGCCAGAGGGATTGGAGCTCAACTGATAGGAGCAATCTGTGGCTCCTGCCTAAGAATTCAACCCAGCAGGGAAGACAGGGTTGGGTTTGTTAATCTTTCCTATTTGCCTAATCACAATGTTTACAGGCCTAACTATCCTAGAAGCTTGTTTTTAGGATTAATTAATACAATACATGTGAAAATGCAAGATACATCATACAGCTGAGTAGTTTCCCTTTTTCATAGATCTTGGCATTTGCACTCTCTAAGATACAGCATTAAATCCAGTGACAGAGGATCATCACTGAAACACCAACAGTTTTGATGGAAATATTGTAAATAGTTTTGGAAAGTTCAGAACTAGATGAGACTTTACAAATGCAATCCACTTTTTCTTTTTTTTTTCTGATCACACAGCTAGTTAAAGGCAAAGCCAAGAGAAGACCCAGATTTTTAGGCTTTATTCTCTTTTATTGCTATAGGTGAAAAGACATGAAAAATCATTTAACATGGTAGTAGGCTATAAATCAATAATTGTAAAATAAAATTAAAATTATTTGAGCAAATTAATGCTCTCTAAGAGAATAATTTCAAATTAGTGTGCACTATTTTTCAAAGAGCCGCAAAAACTGAATTTGAACTTCGGATATTTCTGGTGACTGAACAGAACTCACCAGATGTTGGTTGTACTATGGTTTCCTAGCACTTTTTTGAAATTGCTGTGGTTATTACTGGAAGTTCACTGCCAGAGCTGTATGTTGTTCAAGTCATAAACTAAAAACAGCACCAAAACAACTTCCAATATTATTTTCAATCTCTAATTCAGTTGAGAGTTGACTGCTTTCAGAATTGTTCTCTTTGATACCGTTTCTCTAATCTGCTCTTACTAAGAAGAAAAGATTGCCCGGCTTCTTCTGTTTAAAGTGCCTTTCTCAAAATGGTAATTTTATCATTCCCTTTTCCCACAGAGGTGTTAACATAAATACAGTACCTTGATTTATACTGTTTTAATGCTTCTTGCAAAAGTAGTTGTAATGCTAATATAGTCAGGGTCCTCCTCTATTTGGACTTCCTCCTGAAGTTGCATTGAAATGAGGGTAAGTTCCTTGCTAAGCCACCAAACCTTCAAAATAGTTATGAGTTCAATGTAGACTCAAAATTACATGGACAAGCCAATAGATTTTGGAAACAATCCCCACACTTTCCTTTTTTGTTTCTAATGTTGTGTTTTTATTTGAATCAAGAAAAGGTATCTTTCATTGCATTAGTATCTAAATCATGTGGAATACATACTGGGCAGCTTAAACACTTGGCCTTTACTGCTGAATCCGACTTTCAGACTGCTTGCTGTAAGGAGCCAGAAAATGTGATTTATGGTGAGAATAAAAGAAAGGTGGTCTCTATGGTCCTGTTTCGTCCTACAAAAGCTGTGGTATTTCAGATATTTAAAAGATGAATTCCTGTATTAAAGATGAATTTGCCTCATTTGCATTGGAATTCTCTCATACTCTAGTTAGGTTTTCAGACAGAGCGGGGACCTGTTCCTGCCTTATTTCTCCCCATCCGTACTTTATCAGAAGCAAATGATCCCTTTTTGATGCATATGCATTAAATTATCTGCCCTGCATTTCCTCTCTGCAATGAGTTGAAATAAAAGCAATTATCCTATGGCTTTTCCCTTTCATTCCTCTTCTTGATTCTCTGAGTACAAGTAATCAGACTGAAGCAGACATTAGCATTTTCTGCAGCAGACAGTAACCCAGCATAGAGACTCCTTTGAAAGAAGGTGCATGATTGCAGCTCTCTTGGTGTGTCATCTTCTTGCCTGAGCAGAAAATAAACAGGAGAGCACCAAGTCTCATGGGGCACATGAGACATCAGACATTTTTGTTGATGGTTAAAGAGCTCTAGATTATTAGTCTCTCACAATGTACACACTACTAATCTCACTTTCATGGCTGACATGCAAAATATACTGTACAACTAACATGGGAAACCATTTTGAGCATAACAGAATGATAGCAATTTTTCGATGATTATAATCACTAAGTGTATAAGAATCACTTTCTCCTTCACTGCTCAGATTTATTTGGTTTTGTGCTGTAGTGTGTACATTAAATATTGGTGAGAAACTCTCTTGTACAACATGGGCACATCCTAATTATTCTTGACTTTTTCTGCATGTGAGTGGGAGCAAATTGATAAACAGATCTTCATAGCGTATTAAACATGGAATGATTGCATCTGAATTGAGGCTTTACCCATCTCCTAACCACTATGATACCTAAGATTCCCTAATTCCAGTAGCAGTCACAGTGCATAGTGCATGGAAGTGGCTCTCTGTATCATGTGCTACAAATGATGCAAATGTACACACACACACAAACTGCTCCAGGCTCTATGATCACTGCAATTATGACATTTCTTTCTTTTGCAGTTTTCTTAATAATCCTGTCTTCAATAATTAAATGAGGGTACCTCTTCTTAGGAAAGTATTTGCATTGTTATTTAATGAGAAAAGCAGAATGTTTGCTCAAATACTGACAGAACAAATCCAGGCCAATCAGTCCTTCTTGCTTCACCACAGCACAATCTTACCGCACACACCATTCCCCTTGCCTCCTCTGGGTAGGCACCAGGACCACTCAGATTGATTAAATAGAAGACTTCCAGTATGTGAGCTGTATTTTACTGTTCACAGTTCTGATTTACTCTGTAAAATGAAGAGCATTAACAGATCTTGAGTGTTCAGAAAATATCTTTGTATCATCCAATGTATACAGTAGAAAGGAAGCTGCTCTGATAGAGGGGGAGAGGGGTCCAAGAAAAAAGGATATTTCTTCTCTCTGTTAACCAGTTATTCTGTTTGGTTCCTGTCTACTGTCTGCTGTACTTTCTTTTATTTTTGGTTTTAGAAGTAAATATTTATGAAGTGAGAAATTATAAAAACTGTAAATCCTATTATCTAGGGATTTTTTAAAGTCAATTCTCTTATCATGAGATATACCTGTGCCTGAAAATCATCATGCTACAAATAAAATAAAATAAAAGTCTCATAAAAAAGACACAAAGCTTATTGAAAAATTGAAAAACATTGTGATAAAAAAATCTTTGCAGTGAACCATGGTGAAGTTGAAAAGGTTTAACTACTCCAGCTCCTCAAGGGAGGATCTGTTCTGATGACCCTCCTGAACCTATATGTGGCTGTTAGCCTAAATGCCCACGGTTACTTAGTGGATGTGTGCTGAGGCAGTTATTATAGACATGCCACTTCAAACTCCTCAATCCCTTTTTCCTTCTAGTAAGGACTGAATCTCCCAAGGTCCTGAAATTCAGGCTCTTGCATTGCTCCCCAAGTTTCATTTACAGATAATTAAACCTAAATTCCTAAAAGTACATAGAATAAATAGCAGGTCCTACAGCTGGCATTAGCACGAATGATTATCACGTATAAGAGATCATGCTAAATTCTTTATAATCATTGCTTCCTTTAGTCTTCAGACAACTTTAGAAGCATGGATTAATGTTCTTCATTTAACAGAGGTATACGTTTTAGTAATTTGCCCTAAGTTTATACAGGAAGTGAGTGACTACCTTGGAGATACATACTCTGATCTGCCTTCTGCATTACTAATTTGCCCTGAACTCCACACTAACCTATACTAGTCCCTGAAGGAGTCCTAGATACTTTATTTATAATCTCAGTTACCTGTGTGCCAACCACACTTAGTGTCTGCTTCTAGCTTCTGCTGCCAGATTAGATGTCCTGACTCTCTGATTTCCCTTTTCCCTTCCATTCTTCCTACTATCTGGTCTTACTAAATCAGATATCCAAATCTACCTGGGACTGAGTTTCATCACAACAGCCTTCATTGTCCTCTGTGTCGAGTCTATCTGACTTGACCCAGGCAGCCACCTCTGCCACTCATTTAGCCTTGTTGGTGCTTACCTGGGCTTGGCCTTTTTGTTCTGACTCTATTCTGTAGTCTTCCTCTGAGGATCCATGGCTTGTATCTGATCCTGGTTGAATCCTTAATGAAACCTCTCTTATTATTGAACATGAAGCAAAGTTTTTCATCTTCTTGGCAGGTGTAAATACATTCCTACCTATGTTGCTCCTGACTCTTATAAGTGGTCTAGAAAGTTTATGTTTCATTTAACATAGCATAAAGACAAAGACTTTGTCCCAGGAATCTCTAACTTTTCAGCCAGCATCCAGTTCTGACATCAAAGCCTGTTTTCTCTGAGCTAAATTTCAAATACCCGGACACCTTTTCTGTGGGTCTGTATATTATGTGTGTACTTGAGGGTTCAGGTTTTGTTTCCTTATAATAGAAGATATTAAGCTTGGAACAAACTTGTACTGAATTGTTCATTTGTACAGGTAATTAATTATCTTTTCTATGTCTGTTTCCAAAAACCAGGACAACTCCTGCCCTTTCACACTTAAAATGATAGCTGTCACAAGTAGATTAATGAGCATCATCAGGAAGATTTGCAAAAGACAGGAGAGGTGATGAGATAATTGTGTCATTGATAGTAGGAACAATACATTGAAAACAGTGAGTTAACTGATTTGTACACTAAACCAATCTTTTAGAAGTCAAATACTTTCCAAGATTAAGGAAGGTATAGTCAATTTTTCTTGGCAGTAGACCCTGTTTTCTGCTGCAGAACACAGAGATGTGTCAGCCTATGTGTCCTGTTGGAGTAAAAGGCTTTACTGACTTTTATGTACTAGTTGGATGCTTTTATGTTATGAGTCAGATTTTTGCATCAGTAATTATTCCTTATTTCTTTTTATTGGGCTCTGAGAGTTAAAAGAAAGTCTTATTCTCTAGGTGGTTGTTTTGGTCACATTGTTCTAATGTAGAACATAGCTCCTTAGAGGTAGTCAAAATGAGAGCAGGCAAACTGTTAAAGCAAAACCGTGCTGTGATTCCGTTGTTGGGAAAAGAGGGCAGGAACGAAATATATAATCTGTGCATGGTATCACTTCCCTCCAGTCTCCATTTCACACCTTCAAAATGGTTATTTGTTGGAAGTATGGAGCAGAGACACTTCTTTATTGTGTTTGTATGTACACTGAAGGAATCTAATTGACAGAGGGAAATTGCTTTTACATTGCTTTTGTACATTGACAGCCAATTCTTATATTATTTAAAAGGAAATAGGGGTGCATATTTTTATGCTAAGAAAATGCTGTTGCTTGCCTTATTGTAAAATGAGTGACCTGGGGACAAAAACAAAAAACCTAAACAAGACAAAACAATAATCAACAAAACAAAAGCTTCATTCCCAATGTGGCTTCCCAGACCTTAAACTTCCCAGTTTAAGTGATATAAGGACAAACTTTCCAATATCTACAGTAATATCAAATATTGATATTGAATAGTCAAATATCATTTTTTCTTTATTATAACAGAGCTTGGATATCACATTTCACATTTTTTACACATAAAAAATGGAAACTTCTAGAGAGTGATTGACTTATCTGAATTCTCATGTCTTCCAAGGTTGTTTCAACTAGGTCATTATTCTTTTGTTCCCTACATATAATTAATTAATTTTCTCTGTGGACCTCCACACATTTATGGGCACATAGCTGTTAAGAAATGTATTTTTCCCCCTGGAACTTCTGTATATGTGACAGAAAAGAAGAGGGTAGAATGGTTTCACCTCTATCAGTGGAGGGCCCTGAGCCTTCCCCAGATTTGGACTGTGGAGAAACACACAGACAGACACTCTTGTAACACTTTAGAAGAACACCCATGACTTGGTTTAAATCAGGATGACAAAAATGATTAAACCAATCTCTTACATATTTCTTGTCTTCTATTTGTGACTTCACTCAAGTTACCCCATTGTCTTGGAGCAGTTTTCTGGCAAAGAGTGTGACTTGACTGTCAGGACTTTCCAATAAGAAGTGAAATCATATTTCCATTTCCATTGTAATGTGTGAGAGACTCACTCAATTTCATTGACTTTATTCTTGACTATATTTTGTCTTACACTGAAAAATGTAGCTTTATTAAAATTGCTTCTTTTTTGCTTTACCCATATATATATGTATATGTGTGTACATATATAAATATAGACACAAATAATAGATTTTTAAATGGCAAACCAGTATTACAGCTAATAATTAACTGCTGGATGAAGTTTAAGATTTCCTTGTTGTTCTTCAGTGCCTTATACCATATCCCAATTATGGTATAATTATTGTAAATTATAAATTTGACAATTAATGCTATCAAATGAGTTTTTTTGTTTTGTTTTCCTTTGAGGTAATTTGTCTGATATACAGTTAGAGTTGCTTGTATTATTTTGGTCTCAAATTTAAATTTTACTTTTTAATTCAATAATAAAAAGGGGAACTTTTTAAAATTTTAATAGGTAAAACGTAAATACAGTCTTTAAATTAGAGATGTATTGCCTTTAGCTTTATCTATGTCTGTTTCACACTCTTTCCCATTCAGCCACATGCTACATGTGAGCATTTCTCTAAATTTCTAGATTGCTATTTCCACTTTTTACCTCTAGTTATTGTTACAAGTGTGTGAACAAACAGTCTCCAAGTTACGATACAACTTTCTTTACTCCTATTATGATGGTGCCAAAACAATAACATTTAGGAGACATCATATTTTGAATTTTGGTCATTCCCAGGCTAGTGTTATGTGGTACCATACTCTACAGTGATGTTTGCATGAGACAGTGAGCCACAGCTTTCAGTCCCATGCTGACAAGAGGAAACAATCAGTGCTCTCCAGAAGGCTGTGTGCTAAGCCAGGATGTCCAGTACATGAGGGATATTAAACACATTTTTTCACTTACAATATTTTCATTTTATGATGTATTTAATTGGATGTAGCTCCATCATAAGTTGAGGAGCAGCTGCGCATAGCCTTTGTATGTTCTTTTTCTTTCATCTCTTACTAAATATAGCATGGGATTTCCATTGTTCTACATTATTCTATTTTTATTGGGCAATATATCCTAAAATTACTTAATGCCAGGATGGAGAGATCACTTACATTTTTTATTCTTGTTTGTTATAGTGCTTTGATTTTTCAATTTTTTTTTCAATAGCATCCTTATTAATCAACATTTGAGATGCTTCCAATGTTTGGGGACATTGCAGATAATAATGATATGAATAATTATCATTATTTCATTTACAGAATGTGCCTTCATACCACACTGCAAGTCACACAGGTAACTAATAACAGAGTTTTCTCAATTTCTAAATCCTTTTTTGTGCATTTAGAGTATGTTCTCCTGTATTACTAATAAAAGTGGCCACATTTTTCTCAATAGTGGAATTATTTTGTGTTTGCAACAATAATATATAAGAATGCATATATCTAAAACTAATACAGAAACTTTAAAGCAACAGAGGCTAATAGGAGAAGGGGACTAGGAACTAGAGAAAAGGTTAGTTCGAGAAGAATCAACTTAGAAAGTAACACATATGTACATGGAAGCAAAACTAGGAATCTCAACTAGCAAAAAACCCCTGGTCCTCCTTATTAATGTTGATATTCTCTCTTCAACAAAATTAGAGATAAGGGCAAAAGAGTTCCTGCTTGGAAGCAAGGGGGTGGGGGCAAGAGGGAGGGGGTGTGGGGAAAGGAATGGGGTGGGGGGAAGGGGGACGTAATGATCCAATCATTGTATGCACATATGAATAAACTAAATTAAAAAAAAAGAATGCATATATCATTAACTCTACTAATACATGAAATTTTCACTTGTAATGAGATAATGCACATATAAAATGAATTTAGTCTCGTTTTAAATTTACCAGTCTGATATGTGAGAAACAGAACTTTTTGCTTTCTTTTGCATTTTAAAAGTTATAAGCAAATTCAAGTACACATTCATATTTTAAAAAATGATTATTCAAAGCTTCTTTTGATGACCATCTTTTTATATAATTGGTCTAAAAACTGTCACTGTAGCAATTTACAGGGATACAAACTTTTGTGAATTAATATCAACAATATTAAGGTATTGTAAAATATTTCCATTTGATAAGGGTATAATTCTTTGTGAATTAATGTCAACATTATAGCATTATGAAATTTCCAAAGATTATGTGTAGAGAAAAAGCTGTTTGCTGTGTCACTGAAAATTTCTGAATTAATCAAGGTATTGTTAATTAAGAATGTTTTCTTATAAAACTAACATATACTTTTATATTTGAATAGAAGAAAAAAAAGTTATACCATCACAAAGCAACATAATCTGGAATGTTACCTTTCAGTCATTTTCTGTCCTTTATAAGCATTATTGCTTATAACTTTTTTGCATTTTAATTGACTATAATTTAGACCACTTTTATGTTTTCAGAAAAAAATGTGAAGGGAGGATAGAATTCTCATAAATATGAACTATTTCTCTATTTATCCAGATCTTTGATTTCTTTCATCTTATTTTTGTAATTTTCCTCATATAAACTTACGTACATTTTGTTAGATTTTTACTAAAGCATTTCATGTCTTTTGCTGCTGATATAAATATAAATTACATTTTTGTTAACTTTAAATTAAAATTGTACATTGCTGTTATATAAGAAAGTGGTTGACTTTTGTATATTCACCTTATATCTTGAAACATTGCTATTATCACTTTTAATTCTAGGAGTCATTGATGTTTTTTGAATTTTTTAAATATGGAATCAAATTATATGCAAAGATAGTTTTGCTTATTCTTTGGTAGTATTCATACTTTTAATTTACTTTTCATGTGATATTGCATTAGTGAAGACTTCTAGTCAATGGTGAATAAGGATAAGGAAATTTTTCTTGCTTTATTTTAGCTCTTAGGGAAGTGCATCCACTTTCTCACCATTAACTATGATGTTAGTTATGTATTTTTTGATAAGGTTCTTTGTCATATTGTGGAATTTGTCCTCTATTTCTGGGTTTTTTTTTTTTAATAAATGAATGTTAAATTTGGTCAAGTCCTTTTTCTGCACCTGTAAATCTTGATTAGCCTGTTAATTGGATGAGTGATACTTGTTGATTTTGAAATGGTAAACCAGATTCACACGCCTACAATAATATGCCACTTGGTCATAATATATTTCTTTTCATAATTTTTAAATTTGACTTGCTAGTGCTTTGTTAAGGATTGCATCTCTGAATAGGATTGATTGCTGTCTTTCTTGATAATGCTTTTGCTATTATGTTGGCTTCATTGAATAGGTTAGAAAGCATTTCCTCTGCTTCTGTTTTCTGTAGCTGATTGCAGAGATTTGATATTATTTCTCCCTTACGTACCTGATGGAATCCATTGCTGAAACCATTTGTGCCCATTCTTTCTATTTCAGAAGAAACATTACCTTTTGGTTCTACTGATCTATTAGATCCATTCAAACAGTCTTTGCCTTATAGTCAATGTACTTAGACCATTTATCAAGTGATGACTGACACAGGTGAATTAATGTTCACCACATTTCTAATTTTTCTAACTTCATTTTTTCTTTTTTCCTTTCCACTGTTTTACTGCCTTTTCTGATTTTAATTGAATTTTCTTTATGATTACATTTTCATCTGTTAGCATTTCAAATTTTTAAAAAAAATTTTTAGTGTTTTCTCTGAATTTTAATAGTAATGAATCTAAGTTCTTTTTTTTGTAGACACAGTCTTGCTAATATAGCCCAGGCTGACCTTGAACTTGAGATCCTCCTGCCATGAATGCTTGGATTACTGGTGTGTGCCACCACACTCAGCTAGCTAATTCACTTTCAAATACATTATACTACTTCACAGGTCACATAGGTAACTAACAGCAGAGTATTCTCAATTTTATTCCTAATTTCTTCTTTCTTTGTGCTGTTACCTTACTATCATTTATTTTAGTTATCCATACTCTGTAATCACTCTGTATTATTTGCTATCATTATTTTTAACAAATTGCAAATTGGTAATAAAGAATAAGAAAGTTCTAAAAATTGCTTTCATTTATTCATTTTCGAATGCCTTTTCTTTTTCTTTGTAGATCTAAGTTTCTGAACTGCTCATTTCTCTTTCCTCTGCATGTTTAACGTTTCTTGCACGGTGGGTCTGTTGGTCACAATTCCATTAGGTTTTGTTCGGGGAGGTCTTTACTTCTCCTTCACTTCTGAAGAATAAATTTCCTGGATGCAGATTTCTAGGCAGGGTACTTTTTTCTTTCATTATTTTTAAATATTTCGTTAGGTAACAAGGATTCTCTTGAAATTGCTCCTTGCTGCCCTCCTTTCCTTTTATTTTTTGTTCTTCCATAGTTCTTTTTGCTGAAGTGAAACCCTTCCTAAGGATTCAGTTAACTAGCTGCAGGAGTTGAAGTCCATTGTGGTGTTCCTGTCAGGACCTGCACATATCTCATTGTGTCAAAACCTACCATTCCAAATAATTCCCAGCTCTGCCCCCACTGAGCACAAATCAGTCAGAGCAGAGTTCAGAGACACCACCACACATCCCTTGGAAATGTAGAATTGACAGTGGGGGCAGAAATCATATTTATACTATAAATGTGAAACTATAGAAAAATGTATAGGGCAACAAACTAATTAATTTGTTTGTTTTGGTACAGGAGAATTGGGATGTGAGATGATAGACTGGGGACCTTTGTTTTCCCTTCCAATTTTTCACCAGATCTTCTATTGCAAAAGTGACTTCAGAGAGAATGACGTAGAGCAAAGACAGATACAAAATGGAGGCAGGAATGCTAAGCTTTTCTCCTGTTGTTAGTTAATTTGTGGGCCTAAGTAACTAACAAGTCAGTGTTTTTCAGTGAATAAACTGTAAAGTACTTGCTGCAATAAGAGCTGGAAAAAGGGGAAATGTTTCATAATTCTTTCCATTGGTCTTCTAGTGAGCCTGTGTGCCTGGTCTGTGATCATCACAAATGATACTCAACTTCTACTCCCACACTCCTCCATAAGGCTGCAAGTGAACCATCCCATTCCTCCACTTTAAAGGCTTAGGTTCAGAGCTTTGGTATTTTCCTTATTGAGGCCTGTTAGGGTGTAGAAAAATTCAAGTGAGTTTCCTTCCAAGGCAGATTTTTTTTTTCAGTGCTGGGATTGAACCCAGCATCTTCAACATGCTACATAACAACTCTACTTGAACTATGTCCCCAGCACTTTTGTTTTTATTTTGTTTTGGGGACAGAGTCTCACCAGTGCCTTTTACCTGTGGGCTGGCCTTGAATGGATGATCCTCCTGCCTCTTCATCCTGAGTAGCTGAGATTGCAGAAGTGTGCCACCATTCCTAGAGAGGTGAAAAGAAAGCTCTGGCTGTATTTAAAAGTATACCCTCTAAAAATTAACAAGACAATTTTCTCTGATCTGAGAATCAGTTGGGGACCAGGAGTTCAAGTTCATGGAAGTATGGACACCATCCCTAAGGCTGGAGCCCCAGCAATGTTTATCACTTAGATTCTGGCAAATTATTATACACTGGTTCTACAAGTTGCTTGCTCCACTGACACTTTTGGTCTAGGTAAGATTTTATTCTCTCTTTTTGCCTAGCTGTTTAGTTTTGGAGTAGAGGTTTGCTCTATGGCCTCAATTCTTTGATAGATCTAAGAAGTATTCACTTATTTTTTGGATGGGGTACAGATTGAAATGAACATTTCCATGCATTTTTATAAACAGTATGTAAAAGAACACTAAAACTCTGGAATAATCACTTATTTCTAGTTTTTTTGGTTGACCAATTAATATCAATTTTTTGGAATTACCATAGACGTTTCCTTTTCTTATAATGATTGGGCAGCAGTTATTCATAGGTGTTGGGAATTTAGGCACTGTCTCTTTAATGTCTAGAGAAATTCTGTCTCATTTAATAGATGAATTTATTTTGAATGTATTTTTTCTTGGGATATTAACAGGAATGTAGTCCTACATATAAATATTTATTATTGAGCTACCTAGTGAATCTTCTTCCTACCAAGTTATTATCTAATATTTCCATGCTGGTAGATATAATCTTCCTTGTTCTGGAAAGAAAGAAAGAATCCCAAGGGAAAAATCAAATTATTCTTCATGAATAACTTTTCTCAATGAATGACATTTATATCAATTATATTCTGTCTCATCTGTCATGCAAACTCTCTTTTTTGAAGATAACATTTGTAGTGTTTTGGCAAATAAAACTTCCTCTCAAATGAATGTTGTTGAGGTTCTGGAAAAATCTAACAGGAATTCTATTTTAATCAGATCTTCTTTGTAAAGAAACAATAATGTGGAATGACCTCTCTGAAATCTACACATACCAAAGTCACATCTGTTGAACCATGTTTGCTTCATAAAATAATAAATGCTTTCAAATAGCTAAAGTAATTTTATTGTAGCATTCTGGAAAACCTAAGTTATAAATTACGTACGTGGAGTCAGCATCATCACCACTCTTTAGGGACAAAAGCACATATGGAAACACTTCCTGGGTCCATCAAATATCAATCTGAAATAACACAACATCAATATTGGTAGCTCAAAATGATAACATCTGACAGATGGCAACTGATTAAAGCAATTAACCATTAACTTTTGGTTCTGCATCCCACCTTCATCCTCCTTCACTTGCTCCATGAATTCTGATAATCCCTGGAAAAATGCCTGAGATTTAATCTCTGCTACAGGCCATTGGAATATTGTATTTTAGCCAGTTATTGAAAAGGGGTTTGGAGAGAAAAAGCATGTCATGTTTCATCTTTTTTTCAAAATACATCTATTATTTTTAGGTAAAGAATAATTTACAATCAACCATCACACTCTTACTTGTATGGTAAAAGGGAAGGTTAAGAATAATGTTACAAAATTTTCATAATATTTTTTCATTGACACATAAATAAGCTTGACTATATTTGTGAACCTATAAAATAGCTCAATTAAAAAGTACCTCTTAAATATATTTCTTTCTTAAAAGTAGAACTACATAAGCATGTATATCAAGGCAAAATAACAGCAAAAACTGCTGTTTGGTTTTTATCTTACCATAAAATAATGATATAAAAATAATTGTTCTTGCTATATTTTTATACTTGATTCAATTTCCACTTGTGTGTATGAAATTATATAAAAATACTAACTCATTGGTATTTTTCTAGTAATTGTACTTTTTCAACAAAGTAAATTCTAATTAAAAATAATTGTCTGACCCCAGGCATGGTGTCCTGCTGCTATGGAGTCAAAGGTAGAAAGATTGATATCTGAGGACAGCCTGGGCAAAAGAAGACCCTAACTGAGAACAAACTAACAGCAAAAGGACAGGACGAGGGCTTGGCTCAAGTGGTAGTGCACTTGCCTAGGAAGTGGAAGGCCTTGAGTTTAATCCTTAGGTCTGCTCCCCCTCAATTGCCTGAAATGGTTAAAATTACATTTTATGATTAAAAAAAATTGAAATTATTGGCACCTCCATCTATTTTCTGTTTTCTTTTATACAATTTTTTCTCATTTTAGAGGCATATATTCATTGTATAAAGGGGTTTTATTGTGATATTTCCATACTTGCATAGAATCTACTTTGAAAAAACTCACCCCCCTGTTACTTTTTTATCTGTGCAACCCTCCTCCCCCATTTTGAACAAGTTTTATTATTTTGCTTTCATAGATGCATATGAAGTACTATAGTTATATTCACTTCAGCCCTCCACTGGTTGCCACTCCCAAATATCTATAATATAATTTGTTAATTGAGAAAATATTTTTCTATAGGTGTTGAGGTACCTAGTAAGGCCAGAGAAATTTCTGCCAGTTTTAGTTTATTCTATACTATTTTAGTTGAAATATATAAACAATTTTAGCTTCCATTCAGAATATCTTCATTTGAGAAATATTTTCAAGATACAATTTACCCAATAAAATGCTTTTAATTATGACTATCTTTAATATTCATCAAATTTATATGTTGTAAAATTGGGGAATTTCTCAACTGAATTCAATTCATGTAATAAATATAAATATATCTAATTCTGAATAGAATTTCCATTTAAAGATTAGACCCACAAGATGGTATACTAAAAGTGTAGACATTTAGGAAAGCCTCCTCCTTTTCTTAGGTAAATTGATTAACAACTTCCAACTCACTTAAGAGAAAATGTGACTAAAATTTAAAGAACTTATTCCCATAAAAAATTCAACCCAATTACAGAGTACTAAAGGTGATTTGCAAAGTAATTCCAAGGTTCAGGCTTTCTGAAACGCCCATGGTTATCCACAGCAGAAAAGACAAAGAATGTATTACCATGCTGAAGCATTTTTTAAATTCATTATTAATTCTATCACAAAAAATTGCAGTTCAGTTATTCTATGTGTATGTATGAATTTTGACAACTGCACTAATTTTTTTTGTTTTAATTAGTATATGATAGTTATACAGGAAGCATCATTTTGACATTTCCATATATACATATACTCTATCTTGGATTGATTCATTCCCCTCCATTATTCTCCATTCTCCTTCTTGAAGTGACTTTGATGGGTTTCAGTGTTGCATATTGATACATATATAGAAAGTACCTCAACCATATTCACCCTCTTTACCCTCTTCATTTTGAAGAATATCACAAGAACTTTTTTATTCTGAATTTTTTCTTAATTTAGTGAGAACATTGCTCCTGTCATGGCATTTGGCTCTGAGCTCTGCCAACATTTGTATTCACGCTATCACCACGGAGCAAGTCATTTTATATTAATGTTGAACATTTAAAATAATTTTACCATTGAATTTTAAAGGATGCTAGATATTTCACCTTTGACAAAATGAGCTCTCCATATCTTTACTATTATCCCACCAATTGAATGAAAAAAATTGAACCATTATTGGAACTAACTGATTTTCTGCCTGGAAGTATCCAATGCGATTGATAGAGAACCAGCAACATTTAACATTCTTCCCTATAGAAATCAACACAGGCAACTTCAAAGAATGTACTCTCTGTCCCATTTTGCTATGTCTATTGTCTTTAAGTAGTGAATGAGGGAATAAGATAAAGATCTTGGTCAAAAGATAAGATAAGGATCTTGCAAAAAAAAGTGTGTGCTACTCTAGCTTGAACCCTATACTAGATTGTCCTTAAAAAAATGCAAGCTACAGGATGAAAATAACACCCTCCTTCTGCTTTCCAAGCCATACTGCCCCGGGGTGTTATGACCTTCTGGAGAAATGGGTCACCCACCATATTGTGGCTGCCCAGTGGAACTTTTTCTGTAACTTGCGTGAAGGTTCCCTGTGAAATAGGTGGTTTTTTTTTTTTATTGTTTTGTTTTTTTTAATGTATTACCAGAAAGGATCAGAAGAAACATAGCCTTCCCTTACATCATTACTATCTCTTTTTAACTCATTACAACTCTGAAACCCTTTTGTTAATCAAATCTTAAGGGTACTTTTCTAGAGCTCTAACCTCTGAAAGTTTAACCACGGCTCTTCAAAATAATACATTTTAAGAACTTTTCTATCATTATTGGAAACTTCATCAACCTCTTCCTGCATGTGTTCCCATATGACTAATGTCCAGAAATACTACAGGAAAACCTTTGTCAGTGACTTCATGATACGCCAAAGAAGACACTGGTTTTGTGAGATATGTGGTTTTTATAAATGTAATTTTGTTAGTCAATTATTGCCCTGCAAATGACAGGGAATTGCCATATCAGTGAAGAAATATGAAATCATTATCAACCATAAAGCATTTCAACTAGTTTCTAGAACTAGTGCCTGATAGCTCAGCATTTGACATAAGCCATATTCTACAAAAGGAGGCTATATGAAATTTTGGAATGGCAAAAACAGAGGAAAGTACTTTCCCTCTTTGTTCTTTGGACGAAACACTGCTTGTTATTTTCTAGTTCAGAGACAGAGTGGATAACAACTAAAGATAAAATGAACTATTCAGTTCTCAAAAGAGTAACTTTTATGATAAAACAGTTTTGTTTTTTTAAATCTATGGAGGTGCAAAGATTTAAACATATACATACTGGCTTCTCTAAATTCTGTGATAAATGTGACAGAATTGTGTACCATTAATTTGATAATAACACTGTTGTTCAAAATCAGCTATAATAAAGACTCCTGACAGAAATTGCAAGATCAGGGCATGATAGCTTTTATTTTTTTCATGTTATTTTATTCTCTTTTGCTCTTGTAAGATTTAAAAAAATATATATTGAGTTATTTATCATTCTCTTATTATTTGTGGGAAGAGTCATCTTCATTCTGCAAAATAATTATAAAAAACGCCATATGAATTGAAATGGGATATAAGAGCTCACCAGATGTAGCTATATCTCTCCATGAAAGTAAACTGAATGTTTTCCTTAATCAATCAGAATGAATAATGCTGATGCACTTGGCAGAGATTAAATCAGGGCTGCCAGCTCCAGCACCCTGCATGATTTCATCTTTCCAAGCAGACTGAAAAATGTTTTCTCTCCTTCACACCGGACAACTTTATTTTCACACGTTCAATTTAACAAAGCTCAAAAGGAATTCTAAAAGCTTCGCCTGTCTCATAAAACGTTTACCAGATATCTCTACAGGATGGCAGCCGTACCACAGTGTTTCATAATGAGAAGAAATAAAGTGGCCGAGTAAACTCCACTGACGAGCATAAACCATCACATTGGTGGGTGGTTGTTTATTGTCAGTCATGCTACAAGGTCGCATTTTTCAGCAATTTTGTTTTTAAAACATCATTTAAACAACTCCTTGGTATAGAAAATCCTGGACAAGGGTAGGCCTGCGTTGCTTTTATTTAAATCAGCTTTGAAAGCATAGTGGAGTCACTGACATCTCTTAATTTTCTATTTTTAGTAGGGATTCAAATGTTTGGCGAAGCAGTCTGTTTTTGTGTTTCAATGTATATTTCCACAATTATTACCATAGCGAGCCAACATAAGCATATTTAAACAAAAGAAGGCCGTTGTCTTTTTTTATTTTATTAATCTTCCTGTTCATTATGTAGTCAACATGGTAAGACCTTTAGGGCATCAGAAGTACATTGATAGAAGATCTAATAGGCTAAGATTTTTGTTTGTGCATTTATTTTAGTAAGCACACAAATGAATTTTAGATTAAAGTGATTTACATATATTTATTCCACACAACAGCCTCTTTTTATAGGTTAAAAAAAAGTTGAAGTACAGAGATTTTGCATTCTTACCCAAAGTCACGATTCTAAGTGTTGTGACCAGACTCCTATCTCAGATAAATCTGATTACAGATTCCATGTATTTGACTCTTATCCTATACTGAGTCCTGGGAAACCATTTCTTTATTCTCAAAATATTCCTTTCTTCTCTTTCTGAAGGTTCCTTGCTCTCAACATTCCCCAAAGCGATGGTAAAATTCATAATTCAGGATTCATTAGTGTTGTGGGGAAGTAGGTAAGGGAGTGTGATACAAATGGGAGGATTTCCATCTGTCACTTGGATTGCTTGCAGTGAAGACAAAGGAAATAGGCATTTTCTTTCTGGTTCCTGAATGCTGCCATTAAGTCATACTTTATTCTTTCTACTCTAGCCCAGAAGAAAATTGTAACTTTCATCATATGAGTTGAGTATGAAACTCTAGTAGTTATTGCTAAACAGAACAGCACTTTCTGCTTGTGACAAATTTCACTAGTGCCTGATACCTCACTAGTGGTCCAAGGGACTTCCCTGAATGGAGACAACATAGAGCTTTGCAAAAAGTATACAGCTTAAAAGATGGTAAGTCATTGCCACCTGGTGGTTGAAGTGATTTTGCCTTCTCTGTAGGTAATTGGCATTGGGCAATGCCATGGTTGGCTAATCCACATGATTTTACTCACTGTTGGCATTGGAGACATTTATTTAGTGACAAATGGTTTTAAGTGGTAAGTAGAATGACTTGCTAGCCAAATTTCATTTCCATCTCCTCTTATATTTGGTGACCCCTCCTCTCCCTGCTCTACTTTTGTAAAACTGGAAAACTATCTTATCAAATTCAAAATTTTATACTTTGCCATTTTGTGGTGGGACTTATTTATCTGAATATTCCTTGATTCCATGTAGAGTTAGCTACAAATTCTTCAACACAATTATTCAAAGGCATTTGGTTTCTGAAGTGCTTGGCATCAAATATAGAAATACATATATGCTCGGATGCTGGTGATATTGACATGATATATTAGATGACTGATGTGTGTTTATTTCAAGATCCAGGAATAAAAGCATACTGTAGTAAAATTCTAATTTCTAATATGAAACCAGTAATGACTGGCATTCGACATTAAATAGGATTTAAAAAAAAGTGAGAGCCAATGGAAAAAAAGTATAAAATGTTTACATATCAATTGTAGTTTTTCTGATTTAATATCATGGTGGTAGTACATAGAATAAAAGAGCACCATGCTTAAAAGAAAGAAATGCTTTACTTAGAAAAGCAGTCATAGATTAATGAAGTGAATATGCTAGTCACTTCTCAAAGTTGCCCCAAGGCGTAATAGAGTGCTGAAAAACCCAGGTGAGTTTAATCACCAGTCCATGCATGCCCTCCTTTCCTTGGCAATTTGGTGTTTTCATAGTTGCAGAAACATTGTGGAAAATCATGTTTCAGATGACAGTTTTTCTTTTTAGTTACAGCAATAACTTCATCCACATCCCTCTCTTTTGTGACAAAATGCCAGCTTGGGAAAGGCTCAGTAGTCTTTATTTGGCACAGGTTGGGGTGGTTAGTATTAACCACTGCCCCTTTGTCTTTTCCTTGGCAGTAACAGTTCTGGAGAATCACTTGAAATAAAAACTTTTATTTTCTGAAATCATATGAAGAAGTACCATGTTATTACACAGCCACAGAAGCAAGCCTTGTTCCACTGAGCTGAATAGATACTTCGACAATCCATTTTAGGGATCATACTTGTCTCCTCATCTTGAACTCTGATTTTATAGCATATGTGTGTGTGTGTGTGTGTGTGTGTGTGTGTGTGTGTGTGTACATCATGCCCTCCATAATAAAGGCTTTTATTGGAGTGATTTGTTCCAAACTTTCTGCTTCCTTTAACTAATGTACATGATAATTTTATCAATATTTCAAAACTGTTAGGGAAGAGCCACTGTGATCTATCTATCTATCTCTCATATACACACACATATATGTATATTTCTAGGTATAAAATCCTACATAAAATGCAATAAAAGGAGGCTAAATACTCCACTCCCTTTTTCTCAACACCACATTTCATTGTACATTGTATTTCTACAGGATTCCATAAAGACAGCTATGCATCAACAGGAAAATATACTTTCTAACATTCAAAGTCAATGATGCAGATAATAGGGAACCAGCATCCTCAGTGTGGGATAAGAATTGTCCTCAGTCCCCAGCCCAGATGTTGGTAACAACCAATAAATTGTATTAGACACATATATGGAAAAAGAGCAGCTTGAAGGAATGGTCTGCTTAGCTAGATTTATTAGGCGAGATCATTAATGTGCCATATGGCAGCTTGGCTCTTCTACTCAGTGCAGTCCTGTGAAGGAATGTATTGAAGTGAGATGGCTGGCCCTCCTGCTAGTGGGGATGACTCCCCAGGGAAACAAGAGCTTGCTACAGGATTTTTCACCAGTGTCACCCATGATATGTGTCCTCATAGTCCATTATGCCTCAATATGTTTCCAGTCAAGGAGGAATCTCCATTATCCCTACTGTTTAGAGAAATCTCTAGACATCTTTGAAATGGGGGGAGGGAGGTGAGAAAGAGAGGGCAGGGCTGAGATCCATCATGCTATTTCACATTGCTCCTGCCTTTTATTGGGACACTTTGTGTAGGAAATACAAACCAGGGAATCTGCAATGGTTTTAAAAGCTATTATTCAAGTAAATGGAAAAGTGGCATTGTTTAGAATACCAGGAAGTAAAAATCAGATTTTTTTCTTCTTGTGAATACTGGAGTGTGAGAACTACTTCTCTTTATTAGAACATCATGCCTTCCATAATAAAGGCTTTTATTGGAGTGATTTGTATCAACCTTTCTGCTTTCTTTTATTAATGTGCAAGACAATTTTATCAATATTTCAAAACTGTTAGGGAAGTGCCACTGTGATCTATTTATCTATCTATACCTATTATCTATCTTTCTATCTGTCATCTATCTATCATCATCTGTCTGTCAGATGATGTATAGATAGATGATCTGTATAGATAGATGATAGATTGATGTATCTATCATCTATCATTGTTGGTATGTATTAACTACATTTTTCCAAGTTAAAAATGCAAACACTACCTTTATTTTTTCTTTTTTTAGTAAACACTTTAGGATCTAGAGTTGCTAAAAAGGAATGTCAAAACATGTTTTATAAACACAAACTCAGTAAATAGAGTTTTTAAAATTAAGCCATAAGAATAGTGCAAATCACAATTCTGCTAAAATTAAAAAGCAACCTTGAATCTAAGAGTAAATACTCAGCAAATACAATTTCAAGAACATTCTAAAAATTAATCAGTCTATAATTTCAAAAGTTCCAATGCTGTGAAAGTCAAGGAAAAACTAAAAAACTGATCTAGAATGAAGGAGACAAAAAGAACTAAAAGCTAAGTAAAATATGTGATTCTCAATGGGATTTGTCACTGTTAAGAACATACTTAAATGCAATGAGGTCTGTGGAACCAAGTACATGATATACTAGTGTAAACTTGCTGGTGTTGATGATTGCATTATGATTATATAGAAAATATCCTTGGTTTTCTCTTTTTTTTATTTTTGGTGAAGTTACAAAAAGCAACATTAAGAAATTGTCATGTCAAAATTTATTCTCAAATGGTTACTATAAAAGAGTTATTTATATTATTCCTTCAACTTTTCTGTGAATCAAAAGTATTTCAAAATAACAAAAGGACTGTAAAATAGGTATAGTGTGTGGGGGTGGGGGTGGGGATGGGGGCGGGGAACTTGCAAGAAGGGGGAGGGTGAGTGAAGGAGATTAAGGTGAGAGTGTGTGGGTGATTGACTTCATGGACATGAAATAGAACAAAGAAACCTCTCACAATTACTTTAAGTGGGGGGGAGGGATTAAAGGGGAAAGATAGTGGGGGTGATCTAACCAATGTATAATGTAAGCCTATTTGGAACTGTTACAATGAATCCCCCTATATGACAAATATATTCTAATAAAAAAATGTCAAAAAAAACTATGCTAGTGTTTATGATTTTTAAAATTTTTGGTATCTCCATGTCAAGGATAGCAATAGTTAATTCCATCAGTAAAAGTAACCAAATCTAAGAATTACATTAACGTGATAACTAGCTAATTACTTATCTTTATTTCTGGAATGTATTAGTGAGATGAAATTTAATAGTTACGAAATAATTGTATGCATAAATGACATTTAATATTTTAATTTCATGTTAAATTATTTGATTAATTTTTAGATTAATATTATTAAACTGAGTAAATGTCATAGAAACAGTTCTGAAAGTATTATGGTATTATACTACAATGCATGCCTTTCAATTCAATGAAAAGTTTCTCATTAACTTTTTAAAATGCAATTTTCTCTTTGTAGCAAGGCCAATTTCATCTATAAATACAGTATCTTTGACAGAAAACTTGTACTGTAGACACTGTCTTGTTTAGCCTTTGAGCATTAACTGATATTTCAGCAGTGATATTTGCAGAAGAGCTGCTATGGTTTCAAGCTGACACACCATTAACTCTTTTTCCCCTAAAGCAACTAAAAAAC
The DNA here is from genome assembly GCF_047511655.1 of Castor canadensis. NCBI lineage: Eukaryota > Metazoa > Chordata > Mammalia > Rodentia > Castoridae > Castor > Castor canadensis. Next base: position 17,551,814 of record NC_133395.1, read on the forward strand.
AATTCACTTGTAAATTTTACAATTAGATTTTGCTTTTGCTCTTAGCTGCTTACTGCTTATTACTTCATTTTTCCCTTGGAACACTCGAATTCTTTGAGTATCACTAATATATTTGTGCTTTTCTTGGCCAGTTTTTTTTTTTTTATTGATGGTGAATTAATTGTAGAATAATAAACCCATCATGGACATGCATTTAGTTAAATTGTGTTTATGTTGATCTTTAGTAGTAATGCATTTTAATGTAGCAGGACATTCACTTGGCTTTTTGAGCAAACAAGTGCTGAGTGAAACTGTTGCATGTTGAGTGGCTGATAGGGTGATTAGATGTAGATACTTGCAGTAATGAGAGCCTCAGTAGGGAGATGGTAAAAACCTTATTTATCAAGTTCAGTGTCTTTAGTTTTCTGAGATGTGGACACTGAGACTTTTAGGAGCTATAGGACTTGTCCCAGGAACACTCAGGTATTACCGTGCTGCAGGGTATCAAGAGTACTAGATATGAGCTAAGAGACATTGTGAATGTCATACTGGACTAAACTCTAAGGGAATTTCCATAAAGAACATTTTCTTTAGAATTTTAAAACCTCTACTCTATTTTCTGTTTTATAAGTTTATCCTGTGTTTTGTCTGGGCCAAGAAACCATAACTTGGACTCTTAGAAATTAACTTTTAGTCATAAATTGACAGTTTTCAGCTTGATGGACTATTTTTCTTTTGAACTCCAAGCTGTTGACAACTTGCTTCTCTTTTTGCATGGACATGGCTACACTGTGCCAAAACATTTTATCTCTTTCATTCTTTTCCCACCTGAGAAACATTTTTTAGAGGTTCAATAATTTTTCCCTGTGACAAGCAGAACAGTTGTATTCAATCTTATTTCATCCAGGTTTTCTATCCAGTGCAGATTGGAAGTGCTGTGTTCTCAGAGGGTAGAGGGGCAATTCGTTGCTAGAGTGATGTTTCTGTGGGTCACTGGCTACTGGAGCACCTGTGACATGGGTTGCAGAATTGCAGCTAAGAAATGAAAATCTGTGCTAGGGACCTGATTAAGCTACAAGCAACTGACAGGTGACTTGTCTCTCAGGGTGTAGCTTTGCATCCCCAGTGGCTTGCATACACTCAAACCAGAGTTAGCAGGAGGCGAGAGGGAGTTTCTTTTTTGTCTGGCCTGAAGGAGTTATTTTCCTTCTCGTGATGGATTTAATAAGATACCAAATAAGCTGATAACATTTCAGAAGCCAGTGGAGGATTATTTACTTTACAAGGCCATATCCACAGTTTTTGAAATAAAGGGAAAAGAGGAAAAGAATGTTACTTTCTTTTTTTATATTTTGATGATGAGAATACTTGAAATATTTTATGTTTCTTACTAGATATTTAGATACTACAAGGAAGATATGTGGGAACAATTACTAATTTTTTCTACTGTTCTGGGGCCTAAGGTAAGAAAAAGATGAACTTGCCTGAAGTTTAACTTTCTTACTTTGAGTTATAGTTTTGGTAATCTAAATAGTTAGATATTAACTTTTTAGTCAAGCATTTTTTATTTAAAAGTATTGACATATTGAAAAGAGAACATGGTAAATATTTATTTTTTAGCCAAACTGTTCTATATTTCAGCATTTTTAATGCTATAGTGAATTTACATTCAAAAAGAGTTTTGATGGAGAAACTTTTCAGAGCTAAAATAAATGTTTTTAAATAAGAAGATATTAAATTAAACCTTCTTAAGAAACTTGCAGTAGCAATGCAATTTTTCCAAAATTTTCATCTCTGGTGAACTTTATCTGAAATAGGTGTACTTTTTCATTAGGTGGGTATATGAAATATCAATTTGAAAATTGATATTTAAGGGAGAAATGTCTTCATATGTGACTTAAACGTATAGCTTAAAAAGATTAATTATATTATTAAAATATTTGAATAAATGAATTTAAGGATTTGAAGCAGTTTGTGACTTCCCAAACCAAAATTCATTAAAGTGGAACTTGTCAACATCTAGAAAGTAAATGTAAAATTTCTCCAAAACTTCAAAAGTTCTTGTGGTTATGTAAACTAAAATTTGGTGGCAATTTTTTTTTGGCTATGAGACAACTTTTGAGAGTGTGACTGGTTTATGTTTAGAAGTAAAAGCACAGTAATGTCAAACACTTGGCTGGAATAATTTCTTTTAAGTCATGTATATCTTTTCATTTTTTCACTATGTGTGTAAGTATGCTCAATTTATGAATTAATTATATTTAAATGTTTTGATGGCTAATTTTGAGAAATCAGAATATTTTATTTTCTAGAAATAATGATTTAAAATAATTAAGATCCTGGCAAATCTCTTTTTTAACCCCCTGTATTTGGCTGAATGGTAGTGCTGGTATTTTTCTAGACCTTATGCACCATTTATAACAATATTTTTCAAAGTTCCATGTTTGCTTTGCCAAAGATGAATCTTGACTCACAATGGCAGCTTTCATTCACTGCTTATGCTCCCCAGAGCTCCCCTAGACTCTTAACAACTCCCCAGCTCAAGAGAAGGTCAGAAGTTTTAATAGAAGCAGTTATTGAAGGCTCCAGGATTGGCAGAGCAGAGGTCTGCTTGCTAATGAGACATCCTCTTTGGTAGGTTGAGGGAGAGGACATGGGTTTAAGCAATGGAGGACCTTCAGGAGACCCCACAGGTAAAGCCAGATCTCTGCTGGTAGAAGAAACATGTCAATGCCAGAGGAGAGTTTTCTTAACTGTAAAATGGGACAGATAACCAAAGTATTCATCTCATAAAGATTAAGCTAATGCACTTAGAATATTTCCTGATACACATTAGGTGACAAATAAATATTCTCTATAATTGTTACTATGACTTAAGATACACCAAAATACTACGCAAAACTAGGAAGTGAAGATGGTCTATCAATGTTTGTAATTATTTAGTGATTACATTTGATATCATTGCAAGATCTTTTCCACTATATGTGTACCCATTTATCTAGTATAAACATTGATCATGAGGATACTTTTTTTATTTCAGTAAATAAGATTAAAAATACAAATTTCTTATTTTTGCATGCCTGTATATTCCTCTGAGGTCAACTGTTTTTATTCTCACTTTAAAAGATTTAAAAGGTATGGGGCTACTTTTTAAACACTTACCATAACTTAGTATGAATTTAAGAGATAAGCCCCATGTCATAATCAGAAACTGAAAAGATGCATTGGAAGCTGGCATCTAAACTCTTGACTTCCCAGAGACAGATTTATGATCAAAACAATAAATTAAGCAGAAGTTGTATGAATTAAGAATCTTAAAAGTTTCATGCAAAAGTCAATGCTCTACATAGTGGAAATAAAAGTGCAGATATTTGAAATAAATTCTACTTGCAAACATACATTACAAATTTCTGTTTATAATCAATACTATAATCAAAGATTACTTCATTACTTTAAATCATGCTTACTCAATGAGCTCATTGACATTCCCAGTTATTTATGTTTGCTCACTGACAGAAAAAAATTCACTGATTATAAGTGATGCCACACAATAAAGTGAGTTGATTGCATAGTTGCAATTCTATCATACAATTTCATTCATAAAAGAGTTATGCTGTACAAATTGCAAGTCCTTAGGCCTGCTATAAGATCTAAAGGAAACCATTGCTTTTAGTGTTGAATCAGCATTTCAGTGGCTTTTTTTTAAACTTAGAATTTGAGTGAAACATCCAGTATTACCTTCTGGTAGAGAAACAAGTTTTCAAAGCCAATCTCTTCCCACTTTGTATCTTAAATCCCAGGCCTCTCAGTAGTCTAGCAATTTTTTTATTATAATTTTTTTATTAGGGTATATCCATTATACAGGGGGAGGGGACTCATAGTGACAATTTCAATTAGACTTATATTGTATATTTTTTAAAAAGCCTTGAAGATTTGTTATTTTGGGTATTGCACATCTAATAAGCACTGATTATTTTTATTCTGTTCTAATTTAGATTTACTTTTTGTACCTTTTATTACTTAGTGTTCTTATGTTAAAAATAAGGATCAAATCAATAAAATAACCATTGAAGACACTCATCAACTCATAAAATTATGCTCTTCTATTTTAGAAGGAATTCAGACAAGATGGTTAAGTTGTATGTTCTCTTAACAATGTTATCAGTGCTATATAACTTAAAAGCCAAGTATAATTCAGTTCTCTGTGTGGTTCACTTACACAGTGATTTTGTAGTACAATGGAAAGGAATGAAGATTCAGTACCACGCAGAACTGGGTTCCAGAGTGAGATCTGGCCATTTTCTATTTGAATAATGTTGAACAAATTTTTTGATACCTTAATTCTTGTTTCCTCATCTATAAAGTCTATAATAATGTTGCTAGATGTTGACCAGAATTTTGTGTGAATTAAATAAAAAATTTTTAAATTAAAAATTGTCAGAATAGATTTGCAGGCAATGATATTTTTCTTCATTGTGTTTGCACAAGTAGAAGTAAAACTTAAGCAAAAAGCCTTTGTCCTGAAATTTTTATAACTTACACTACCCAAATTTCTAGTAATCCCCCTCCCTGCCAGCCATTACTCAGGGTAGAAATCCAATTCCACTAGCTTGACTCTTAGCTTTTTCTTAGTCACATTTTTCCTTAGAACTTAAAACTAACTCTCTACTCCAAGCACAGGATGTACTTACTGGACCTACTTTTGATGTCCCTTTGGCTTTATTTGTCTTGGTGAGATTGCTTTGTTTTCTACTTCTTGCTTACCAGTTCTTCCGGAAATATTCAGCATAAGGGGTAACTCTACAGGACTATCTAAGGCTGAAACCCATATGGTTGTCATTCTGTGACTTTCTAACACTTACTGCCTACACAGTTCATTAGATACTTAATCATACAAAGTCCTCTGATAATAATGTAAATAAAGTCAGTGACAGATGGGAATACAGTTGTGTTCACACAGAGCCAGTACTTAAGATACTTTCTATTCATATTTATTGAAAAAGTGCCTTTGTTCATTGTCATGCGTCTCTTGGATTCTTATTTAGTCTTTATTTTGTGCCTATGTTGTGATTAGAACCACAGCTGAGAAATAGTGCTTTAAGGTAGCATTTCAACAGTTCATGAAAAATCTCTTATAAAAGTTGGGTTGAGACAGGTCGAAGCTGGTTGGTGAGTTGTGGTATGGATTGTGTAGGTCTAGAAATCCACTAATGGATTTCTGCTCTGTCAGTTGTGTTGTGTGTCTATTGTCCTCACCATTAGCCGCTAGATCCATGTTCTGTTGCAGTAGGTTAGAAAAGATGAAGAGAGGGCAAACTTCAACCTTTTTTTTTTTTAGGAGAGTGCCTGAAAGTTGCACTGCTTACATCACTTATTTGATATAGCAGTGGCCTCACTTATGGAAAGATTCAGAAATCTAGGCAACTGAATGAGTTCTGTTACCAAAGACAGAAAGAAAGAACAGATGTTGGCACCAGGTTAGTGGTCACTGCCAAGAGGTCACTGCCACATTTCTTTTTGGTACACTTAGACAATGAGTTGCTTGAGGGGAGGGATAGCAAGCAGCCTTAACTTTAATCACTTTCAAATATATGTGGTGAGTGTGATCGATGTTTGCACTTCTGAGATTAGAGAAAGAAATAATAATCATATGCAAAGACAGAACATGTTTTACCTCGAGAATAATGAGGTAAATATGCTAGCTTTTCAATTTGTCAGCATTTCAGGGGGTGGCATTTTGTTGGCAGAATAAACAGAGAGGCTAAGACTGGGGCTAGATTTTTTTTGTCAGGGTACCTGGAGTTAAGTTAACAGAGGGCAGTTGGCCCATGTCCTCCAAATTCAGAAGACACTTGTACATAAACTGGAATTCCAACTGAATTTATGATCTGCAATTTATAGTTCATTTTCAGTGCTTATAGTATCTCTGCTTTGTTGACTTGCATTGGTAAACATTGAGATACATGAAAACAGTAACCAGAATGTTCCTGATAGGCAGTCAATCAAAGCAAAATGAAAGTGGATGTCCTTGAGGGATATGCGATCTAAAGTCCTGGTGATTTCTGATAAGCATCTGTATCCCCCAGAAATAAACATCATTCTAGTACTGACAATAGAGCCCCCAGGTCCTCTGCCTCTCTCTCATACACAGAGATGGGTTAACACAGCTCAGTTCTTACCCTCTGACTTCTTTAATTGGCGTCATGATTATCACACTCTTCCACTGATACATTCTTCAGATACATAATGCATTCCATTCATTTCTCTAATATTCCATGGTTGTATTTCCATAGTCTATTCTCTCTGATTTGTCCAGGGAGATTTTAGTCCCTTCACATAACTCCAGTATACAGTAAGTATGAATCTTACCACTCAAAGGGTAATCTAGCTCTTTCAAGTTTGGGGTATGACTTTTAGAGTCCTCTCTATTTTGCTCTTAAAGCATACATATACAATAATTTTGTGTCTGATGCTCAAGCCTGTAACATACAGAATATATTAGAATGGATGGCTAATATTCTCCTAGGAGAAAATTAAATATCAGACAGAAAACCCTTAGTCTATAATTATGATCTAGAATAAGTCTTTAAAGGGAATAGATGAACATTCTAAAAACAACTGGAATGCAGGTGAAGCAAGAAGGAAAGGAACAAAGACAGTGGACATAACCATGGTACTCTATAAATAGAAATGGGTTTACAGAAGCCTGGCTCTTCCCAGACACTTCTAGAGACCCTTGGAATGTATTCATGTTCTCCTCCATTCTCCATGCCTCCCTTCTAACTGCCTACTCCTATATTTTTTCTCTGTTTTTATAGTTTTTTTTTTTTTTTTTGCTTGCATCAGATTTATTTTAATCTAAATTTTTTCACATAGATTATCCTTGATGTTTGTGTTCAGTAAAACAAAAAGTTCAAATTTAAAATAGGATACTTTCCGGAGTTTCTATTTTTTTTTCTTTTTTTTTCCTTTTTCTTTTATTATTCATATGTGCATACAAGGCTTGGTTCATTTCTCCCCCCTGCCCCCACCCCCTCCCTTACCACCCACTCCGCCCCCTCCTGAGGCAATAAAATGGCTGATTTTACTGAAAAGTGATGCTGGATAACAAAATGATGTTTTTGTTACTTTTTATCTTTAATCCTTAATACAGAACCAAAGGAAAATAACAACTGATGCAGTAAGCAGTAGAAAATCAAGGACTATACTAAACCTATTTCCCCAAAAGTAAGAACAAGTGATGTTTCCATAGAAAATAAAAATGATGATTGTGTGCTGTGTTTGTTTTATGTACCTGTGGCCAAAATACTAGAGAAAACAAGTTAAAGAAAGAAGGATTTGGTTGGCTTATGATTTGAAGATTTCAGCACATGGTCACTTGGCTCTGTTGCTTCTAGGACAGTGCGTCGTGAAGCAGAATATGGTGGCAGAGAGGGCGTGGTAGAGTAAGGATGCTCACCTCATTGCAGCCAAGAATCAGAAAGGGAGAGAGAGAGAGAGGCTGGAGACAAGATACACCCTTAAAGTCCAGTGACTCGCTTCCATCAGTCAAGTTCTACCTTCTACAGTTTCTGCTACCTCCTAATCATCCATTCAAGTACGAGTCCATCGGTGATTAATCCATTGATGAGGTCAGAGTCCTTATGACTCAATCATTTTCTCAAAGCTCCATTATCTGGCAAATGAACTCACATGAGCCTTTTGGTGGACACTTCTTATCCAAACCATAACAATAATGGTTCTCAATCTTGCATTTTTAAACAAAGAGCATGAAGACTCTAAACTTTTGGAAGTTAAAATTAACATGTCTTAAGTACTGAACTTTCTGCTAAGGAATAATGTTGACATTAGAATTAACTAAAAAATAGTGAATATAGCAGGCAATGGACAATCCAACCCATAGGAAAAATCAAGTTGACCCAAAAGCTATTTAAGTGTTACATGCTATGTGAAACAGTCTATTGGAGCACAGAAAAGTTCATGTCTTATTTATATCTGGCTCACCTGTACCAACAACCTAACCTGGGTTCTTTCTCATTGTTATCTGTGTGAGTATTTTTTCCCCTCAGAAATGGTATAAGTACATCTTGCCTGTAAATGATAATTATTCACAGGGAACTACAAATAATAAAGAATGAACATTTATAAAATGCATGAGTTCTAATGTCCTTTAACATGTATAAATTACTTAGATCAGAGAAGGAGTGAAGAGAGGTACAAATAACATTGCAAGTACCTTGCATACCATCTGTTTTAGAAACTATGAGTAATTTTCAACATAGAAAAAGTATATGGTTAGCAAAAAAAGAAGTAGCAACATTCATAGAGATGGGCATGGTGGTTCATATCTGTAATTCCAGCTTCTTGGGGGTAGAGATCGAGAAGATTATGGTTTGAGCAAGAAGTTAGTGGGTCTCCATCTCAACAAATAAACTGAATGTAGTGTTGGAAGCCTGTTATTTCAGCTGTGAGAGAGGCATAGATAAGAGGATCATGGTCCAGGCCAACTGTGGGCAAAAACATGAAACTCTATTCAAAAAATAACTGAAGGACAAAAGGGCTGGGGGCATTGCTCAAGTAGAGCCTATCCAGTAGGTGCAAGACCATATAGTCATACCCCAGTGCCACTAAAAAAAAAGCATTCATCACTGTCTAGGAAACAGATATTTAAAAAAATAAACCTTTACAAATTATCACTGGATGGTGGCAATGTTGAATTTTGAGCATCCCACCTGTCCCACACAGAGAATCCTAGGAGAGGGTGGCTCTGAATGAACACGATCCCCTACCCAAAGAGATTTGTTTTGTTATTTGTTTATTTATTGAAATGAACCACAACTGAGCACATTTGTGAAACTTTATTCTAGACTTTTTATTATGTAGTTATTGGTTAATCATGGAAACATTTTTCTGGACCCCATTCTCAACAATTCCATGCAATAGCAGGGTTAGAATCTGGGAATCTAAAACACTGTGTCCTCTTGGAAGTTGAGTTTCACATCTGCATCTACTTAGAGTATAGAATAGACATGCTATAGTGCAGAGCCTATTGACAATTATTAAAATTTGTTGAATTGATGTGCTTGTTTTACTGGGAACAAATGGATACCCACTGGACTCTTTCAGAAAGCAAAGAGTAACAAGTTTCTGTCTACCTTTGTTAAAAATGGTGGGAGTAAACCTGAGGGTGGAGAATGTGGTGGCTGGAATTCTTGCACCATATCAGTTTCTAGCTACTGACTGACACATGCTTTGTACTTGGATTACTCCTGTTTAGCTGCTCACCATGCAAGTGTGAGTGTAGACACTATTCTTGCCATTGTAGATCTTGCAGGGAAGGTAGATTTCTAAGGTTAGCTTGGTAAGGTGATCATACCAGACTGACAGACTTTTAGGAATGTTTTTAATAAACCATTTATGGAGACTTCTTTCCAGGGTTTCAGAGCCTCAGAAGCTCAGAAATTCCATATCTTCTCCTTTCCAGGTTTTGTCCAGAGGCTTTGAGACTCTTATTACAGGAAGGAAGGATTTCCCTATGCTGCTGCTAAGCCTTGTTCATGGTTCCACGTGACATCTGCCCTATTTTTGAGTCAGTAAGCAAAGATTAATCTGTCAATGGTTCAAATCATCCTGCCTTTTTCTTTTTTTAAAATTGGCTTTATCAAGATATATTTCATATGCTAAAAATTTCACCCATTTCACATGAATAATTCAGTGTTTTTACTATATACATAGTTTTTCAATCATTACCACAATTTTAGGACACTTTCACAACCTTCCAACACGAAACAAACAAAACAAAAAACAAGACAAAACACCCCCTTATATCTATTTGCGGTAATTTCCCATTTCCTAACCCTCAAGTCTCCATCCAGTAGTAATAGGCTCTTTCTCTATGGACTTGTCCAGTCTGGACATTTCATAAAAATGAACTCATATAATATGTCATATTTTATGCTGGCTTCTTTTATGTAGCATGATTTTTTAAGGTCATCTATATTGTCCCACGTGTCAGTACTTCCTATTGTTAAATAATATTCCATTGTATGGCTTTCCCACCTTTCCATGGATTGTTTTTAATTTTGCATTATTATGAACAAAGCTTAATATTCAAGTGTGTATAGACATATGTTTTTATTATTCTTAGGTATATACCTGAAAGTGGAATTTCTAACATTCTTTTATAGCTTGATGTTTAACATTTTGAGGAATTGGAAGGTTGTTTTTTCAAGTGGTTATACCACTTCAAACACAGCAGCAGAATTCGGTGCCTCTGATTTCTCTGTATCCTTGCTAACATTTATTATTTTCTGCCCCTTTAATAGGTACAAAGTGGTATTTTTTTATAGTCCTGATGGCCGTTTCGCTAATGACTAACAACTAATAAAGTTAAGCATATTTTCATGGGTTTATTTGCCATTTGCATATCTTCTTTAGAGAAAAACTATCTTGGATCTTTATCCATTTTTAATTGGGTTATTAATTTCCTTATTCATACATAACAGCTATAATAGTTTTTATATATTCTGGATGCAAGTCCTTTACCAAATGTAGGGTTTTCAAACATTTTTCTTTCATGAACTTTCTAGAAAATGTCTTTCAAAGCATAGAACATTTCACTTTTGATGAAGTCTATTTTAACTCTCTTTTTTTCTTTCCTATACTTTTGGTGTCATATGTAAGAAACCAACAGTAACTCTCATTGAGGAAGATTTACTATGTTTTCTCCTGAAATTTTTATAGTTTTATCTCTTATATTTGGGTCTGTGATCCACTTTCAAATAAAATTTTCTGAATGGTGTGATCTGGGGTTTAATTCTGGATTTATAATACTCCGTAATACTAATCCATTGGTCTATACATCTGTTCTCATAGCAGCACCACACCATTTCGATTATTGTAGGCTGCACACTAAGATTTTTCTTTATTTAATAAATGCTTTTTTAGGATATATTCATTATATGGGGGGATTTATAGAGACAATTCTGATTAGACTAATATTGTATATTATTTACATTGCCTCTATTATCTCTCCCCTTCAACTCCATCCCCACTCCAGTTAAAGCAATTGCAAGAGGTTTCTGAGTTCTGTTTCATATAGGAATATGAAGTCTATGTACCATACACTGCACCTTAATCTCCTTCATTCACTCTACCCCCTCCCACTTGTATCCCCCCTCACTGTACCGATTTTACAGTCCTGGTTTTCGTTATTAATATTTAACTTGGTGTTCAAAGGGGTGTCTCAATGTATGCCCAATGTGGGTGTGCTTTACTTTACTCCATTCAAACCCTTCCATTACTTTTCCTTATCCCTTTACTTCCCATTCCTTGCTTTTCAACAGCTTTCAGAACAAATCCTTATATCCTCTACCTTCACATCTTATGTTATGCAATATTACTAATGTGCTAACATTTTCTTTTCCTTTCCCTCTTTCCCCAAGTTCCAGAGAGAGTTCCCCTGTTACAAACATGTTCTACATCTGAGTTTGTACATGACAATGTTTGGTTTTGTGTATATGTTTATCTTTGGATCTATCTTCCACATATGAGAGAAAACATACAACTTTTGTGTTTCTGATCCATGCTTATTTCACTTAACATGATGTCTTCCAATTACATGCATTTACCTTCAAACCACATGTCATTGTTCCTTATGGCTGAATAACACTCCATTGTGTATATGTACCATAACTTCTTGATCCATTCATCAGTTGTAGGGCACCTGGATTGTTTCCAAAGCTTGGCTATTGTGAATAGTGCTTCAGCAAACATTGGTATACAGGTGTTTCTACTGTATCTGGTCTTACATTCTTTTGGGTAGATGCCCAGGAGAGGTATCACTGGGTCATATGGCAGTTCTAGCTCTAGTTTTTTGAGGAATCTCCATGCTGCTTTCCATATTGGTTGTACTAATTTGCATTCCTTTCAGCAGTATATAAGGGTTCCTGTTTTGCCACATCCTCGCCAGTATTTGTTGTTGTTATTACCCTTGACTACATTCATTTTAACTGGGGTGAGATGAAATCTCAGTGTTGTTTTGATTTGCATGTCTTTTATAGCCAGGGAAGTTGAGCACTTCTTCATGTATTTACTGGCCATTTGTACCTCTTCCTTTGAGAATTCCCTGTTTAATTCATGCCCATTTCTTCAATAGGGTGTTAATTCTTTGGGGGCTGAGTTTTTGAGTTCTCTGTAGATTCTGGATATTAGTCCCTTATTGGATGAGTAGCTAGAAAAGATTTTCTCTAATTCTGTCAGCTGTCTCTTGAGTCTGGTGACTTTTTCCTTTGCTGTACAGAAGCTCTATAGTTTGATGCAGTTCCATTTGTTCATTATTTCTCTTAGATACTAAGCCTTCTGAGTTCTGTTTAGGAAGTCATTCCCTATACCTTTCTGTTCCAGTTATTTTCTACTGCTTCCTGGATTTGTTTCAAGTTTCAAGCCTTATATTAAGGTCTTTGATCCACTTTGAGTTGATTTTGGTACAGGGTAGGAGACAGCGATCTAGTTTCAGTCTTCTACATATGGATATCCAGTTTTCCCAGCTACATTTGTTGAAGAGGCTCTCTTTTCTCCGTCTTGTGTTTTGGGTTCCTTTGTTGAAGTTCAATTGGTACAGATGCGTGGGTTTATGTCTGGATCTTCTATTCTGATTTGTTGGTCTTTCTGTCTGTTTTGGTGCCAATGTCATGCTGTTTTAATTGTTATAGCTCTGTAGTATAGTTTGAAGTCATGTATTGTGTTGCCTCAAGCATTGGACTTTTTGCTCAGAATTGCTATGTTTATTTGAGATCTTTTGTGTTTGCATATGTATTTCATGATTGCTTTTTTTTATTTCTGTGCAGAATGTCATTGGAATTTTGACAGGGATTGCTTTTGGTAGTATGGCCATTTTCACAATGTTGATTCCACCAATCCACGAGTGTGGAAAGTCTTTTCATCTTCTGATGTCTTCTTTGATTTCTGTCTTCAGTGGTTTATAGTTTTCATTAAAAAAGGTTGTTGGTTTCTTTTGTTAAATTTATTCCAAAATACTTTATTGTGTTTGAGGCTATTATAAATGGCATTGTCTCTCTGGTTTCTTTCTCAGTCTGTGTGTTTTTGGTATATAGAAAAGCTACTGATTTTTGTATGTTAATTTTGCATCCTGTTACTTTGCTGAAAGAGTTTATGATTTATAATAAGTTTTGGGGGTCTCAAGTATAGGATGGAAATAGTTTGACTTCTTTCCCTATTTCAATCCCTATTATTTCTTGTTATAGTCTTATTGCTCTGCTAAGAATTCCAAAACTATATTGAATAGGAGGGGAGAAAGCAGACAGCCCAGTCTCATTCCTGACTTTAATGAGAATGGTTTCAGTTGTTCCCCATTTAGTATGATGTGAGCTCTAGGTTTGTCACATATAGCATTTATTATGTTGAAGAACATTAATTCTGTTCCTAGTTTCTTCAGAGCTTTTATCATGAAAGGGTGTTGGACTTTGTGAAAAGCTTTTTCTGCGTCTACTGAAAGGATTATGTGGTTTTTGTCCTTGCTTCTGTTTACATGCTGTATTACATTTATGGATTTACCTATGTTGAACAATCCTTACATTCCTGGAATGAAACTGACGTGGTCGTGGTATATGATCTTTTTGACATGATGTTGAATTCTGTTTGCCAGTGTTTTGTTGAGAATCTGTACATCTACATTCATTAAGGATATTGGTCTATAATTCTCTTTTCTGATTACACCTTTATTGGGTTTTAGAAAAAGTCTAATGCTGGCTTCATAGAATGAGTTTGGTAGTGTCCTTCCCTTTCTATTTCCTGGAAAAGTTTAAGGAGTATTGGTGATAGCTCTTCTTTAAATGTTTGGTAAAATTTGATCATGAGCCCATTAGGTCCTGGACTATTATTTGTAGGGAGACTATTACTACCTCAATTTCATTGCATGTAATAGGACTATTTAGTTTTTTAACATCTTCTTTGTTCAATTTTGGTTGGTTAGATGCATTTGGACTTTATCAATTTCATCTCATTTTCAAGTTTACTTGAATATAAGTTTTCAAAGTACTCTCTAATGATTCTCTGGATTTTGTTAGTATTTGTAGTTATGTCCTCCTTTTCATTTCTGATTTTATTAATTTGGGTCTTTTTCCTCCCCCATTTTATCATGTTGGCTAAGGGTTCATCAATCTTGTCAATCTTTTCAAAGAACCGACTTTTTGTTTCATTGATTCTTTGTATAGTTTGCTTGGTTTTGATCTCATCTCTGATCTTTATTATTTCTTTCCATCTGCTGGTTTGGGGTTTGGTTTGTACTTGTTTTTCTAGGAGCTTAAGATGCATCATTGATTTTCTGTTCTAGAAGTCTATTTTTTTTTTTACGTAGGTACTTATAGCTATAAACTTTCCACTTAGCACAGCCTTTGCTGTGTCCCACAGATTCTAGTGGGTTGTATTTTCGTTTTCGTTGGATTCTAGGAACTTTTTGATTTCTTTCCTTATTTCTTCAGTCACCCATTGGTTTTTCAGGAGTGTGTAGTTCAGTCTCCTTGTGTTTGAATATTTTCTGTGGTTTCTTTTGTTGTTGAGGTCTAGTTTTATTCTGTTGTGATATGATATGATGCAGGGTGTTATTTTGATTTTCTTGAATTTTTTGAGACTTGCTTTGTGTCCTAAAATAATATCTGTTTTGGAGAAAGTTCCATGAGCTACAAAAAAGAATGTGTATTGCCTGGTTGTTGGGTGAAATACTCTGTAGATAACAACCATGTCTATTTGGTCTAATGTGTGGAGTAGTTCTGGAGTTTCTTTGCTAAACTTTTACCTGAATAGCCTATCTATTGGTGACAGTGGGGTATTCAGGTCTCCCAATATCACTGTGTTAGGGTCTATCTGTACTGTGAGGGCCATTAGAATTTTTTAATGTAGATGGGTGCCCCTGTGTTTGGTGCATATATATGTTAAGGATTGATTTTTCCTCTTGATGGATTGTTCCTTTCATTAGTATGAAGTGATCTTCATTTTCTCTTCTGATTGATTTTAGTGTGACGTCTACTTTGTCAGATATGAGTATAGCTGCTCCTGCCTCTTTATGGGGTTCATTTGCTTGGAAAACTTTTTTCCACCCTTTGACTCTAAGCCTTTGCTTACTTTTTCATTGAGATGAGTCTCTTGTAGGTAACATATGGTTGGGTCTTGTATTTTTAACACAGTTTGATATTCCAGGTTTTTGGTTGGGGCATTGAGGCCATTTATACTCTGTTAATATTGAGAGTGTTAATATTGAGAAGTTTCTTCTTCTACATGTAAAAGTCCTTTGAGTATCTTCTGTAGTGCTGGCTTGGTAGTCTCACATTCCTTTAGTTTTTCCTTGTTGTTGAAGGTTTTAATTTCTCCTTCAATTACAAAGCGTAGTTTTGCTGGATAGACTAGTCTAGGTTGACATTTGTTTTCTTTCAGGGTCTGAATTATTTCTTTCCATGACCTTCTTGTATTTAGAGTTTGAGTTGAGAAATCTGTTGTTATACTAGGGGGTTTGCCTTTATATGTGACTTGTCTTTTATCTTGTGCAGCCTTTCAGAATTCTTTGTTCTGTGTGCTGAGTATTTTAATTATGATGTGTCTGAGGGTACACTTTGGGAGGCTGTGCTCCTGGTAGCTGCAGAGTAATGGATTGCCACTCAGTGGAGGAGCTGGGATCCCAGCTTTTAGATGGGGGAAAATGGACTCTCCCATAGGCAGATAGATGGGAAGTGCTGGGCCTCTCTGAAGTTTGGAGAATCAGGCCTTCATGTGCTGTTCAGAGAGTAGTAGATTATAGCTTTCCTACCCTCAGTGGGAAACCTGGCATTCTTGCTCTTTGATGGAGGAGCACAGGTTCTCCAGCTATTAGGTATACTGAGGAGCACTGGGCCTTTGTGCATCTTGGGAGGCAGGTCTTGTGGTGGCACTCAATGAGTAGTAGGGTATCACTTTCCTCCCTCGGTGGGGAATCTAGTGTTTATGTTCTTTAATGGAGAAATGGGGTCTCTCCCATGTTTGGGAACAGTGGAAAGTACCAGGCTTTTATGTGCCTTAGGAAAACAGGTCTCCTGTCACCTACAGAATGGCAGATTACCACTCAGTAGAGGAGCTGGGTTCTTGCTCTTTGAAGAGGAAGAGGAGACTCTCCCACAGGAGGGCTTGATGGTTAGCAATGGGCCTCTGTGCTCTGTGAGAAGTCTCTTGGCACCAGCAGAATAGCAAAGCATGGAGCCTGGGGTTCACTTGCATTTGTGACAGTGGCCTCCTAACACTGAGTAGCAAGTTGAGGGTGCCAATGGAGCAGCAAAGCTGGTGGGTTTGAATCATTTGGTGCTAACAATGCAGCAGAGGCCTTGGGGTCTACTTGTGTTGGGATGTGGGCTTCCAGGAGCCCATGGGGGACCCAAGCTTATGACCAGTGGGAGTTCTGGGGCCTGCTTGATGGGTGTGGGATATAGGAGGGCAGTACAGCAGCACTGCAGGCATGGAGGAACCAAGCCTTCAGTAGTGGGAGCCTTGGGTCCTGCTTGCCTGCGCAGGCTTCTGAGGGCACACTACAGCAGCTGCTTCCAGCATGGGAGAACCAAGCTTACTGGCTTGTGCCATCTATTATCTGTAGAGCAGCAGGAGCCCTAGGTCCTGCTTGTATAGGGGTGCTAGTTTCCCTGACATTTCAGGGTGAAGGTAGCAGGTCATGTGGTAGGGGAGAGCATGGAGCCCTGAGTTCCTGTATGTGCCAGGAAGCAGGATTTATGACCAAGCAAGCACCAAGTGATGGAGTCTGGAGCCCCGTGGCAACTTCAGGGAACAGGGGGAACAGGTGTGTTGAGCTGTGAATTGTTCTTTCCATTCTTTCAGTAGTTAGTTGCTTCTCTATTTGCGGATTTGGAGAGGGCTTTGTATCTTGCTGGTTATTGGACCCTGTGGGTACCTTTTGCGGTCCTTTGATCTTCCTTTTTCAGGGCAGTTAATTGCTGCTGGGGTATAAGGATGTCGACATTCCACCATTTTGCTCCTGTTGTGCATAAGATTTAAAGTAAAGGTGATTCTTCCCACATTCTTCTCTTTAAGATTGTTTATTCTGAGTATCTTACATTTGAATATGAATTTTTGGATCAGTTTCTTATTTACTAGAAAAATGCTGGTTGGGATTTTAATAGTGATTAAATCTGTAGACAAATCTGAAGATTATTGACATTTAGCTATTAAATCATCAAGGGGTGTTTTTCAGTCAATAGGTTGTCTTTAATTTTTCAACACTTTTACAGTTTTATGTTTGCCTTTTATGCATGAGTCTTGCTGTTTATTAATTTTATTCCTTATAAATGGAGTTGTTTGCTCAATTTCCCTTTTGCATTGTTCATTGCTTGTATATAGATATGTGATCAGTTTTGTATTTGGTGAACTTTCAATCTTGATCTTGTGTCACCATCTTATATTCTGAACTTATTTATTAGCTTTTCCATTTTTAGTGGACTTCCTATGTACATATAAGTACATGTCAGATGTAAGTAGAGATAGCTTTACTCCATCCTTCTCAATTTGGAAACCTTTTATTTCCTTTTGCTGCTGATTGCTTAATTTTCTGGGTGAGAATTTCTAGTATGAGGTTGAATAGAGATTCAATATCCTTCCTCATTCTTGAAAACTTTCAGTCTTTTAACCTTAAGTGTACTATTCAATTTGTGTGTGTGTGTGTGTGTGTGTGTGTGTGTGTGTGTGTGTGTGTATGTGTGTTTATAACAGATATTCTCTTTCATGTTAAGGAAAGTTTCTTTTATTATTGCAAATCTGAATACTGATTACTCTTCAGGGATGACTTGCATTATTTATTTGGTTATATTTACTTTGTTTAACACTTGGTTATACTAGCACTTGGCTAGAACTTGCACCTCTGCTGAGTTGCCACTTCTGTCCAGTTTGGAATTTTTGCAGCATCTGGCAAGGTGTAATGTGACAATGTCTACCAGCTGCCAAATCTACCTGGAATTGCTGTTCTGTCCTGGGAAGCTCGGGGAGATGAAAGATGCCATTCATCTGTGAGGTTCCCTGGAGAAGCTTTTCTGCAAGGCTTAGCTGTGGGGAATGGGAATAGTCCCTAGCTGAAATGCCACTGCCTCACACTATTCTTATTGAGTTTCCTTAGATTTTGTTAAATGTTTCTCAATTTGTTGTAAACCCTTTGAATAGTTTACAGAGACTTTGATTATCATTTTTTATTTTGACCAGCTTTATACATCCATCCATGTTTTGCATCACCATTCTGTAAATCCCAACCCTTTCATTCCTTTTTTTTGGAGCTTTCAATATCTAGGGCTCTTTAGAAAGATCAGTTTTGTTAATACAACAAGAAGAGGGCATTTCTCCAGATTAATATGTACTCATTTGCTTCAGATTTACAACTAAGGAAAACTACTCAAGTTTTATTGTTATTAATGATAATTTTTCCTAAGGTACCTTGGTTTCTTCACCTTTAGATCTGTGCTGTATAATACTTCAGTGAAGATGCACAGTAAGCACATGTTAAACTTCAAAATATTAGAATGGAAGAAGAAAATAAAGCCTTATGGATGGCTTTTATACTGCTTGCGTGTTGAAATGGTAATATTGTGTTGATTGGAGTCAATAAAATGCACTATGAAATTAATTTCAGCAATGTCTTTTTACTCTTTTTAAAATGTGATTACTAGGAGATTTCAAATTACCCCTGTGGCTCACATGGTTTTTCTACTGTACACTGCTGCCCCAAACTTTCCCATACAGTCAGCTGTGAAGGGAAAAGGATCATATATCATTTTTTTTGAAGGGGTTGAAAGACCATCAAGCACAACATATCTAAAAAACTATTTTCCAGTACAGACATCATCAAAATATCTTGGCTCTCAGGTTGTATTCCACCCCATGAAGGGGTCAGATGTGGAAGAATGACAAATGTATAGACCCAGCAAACATTTGATTTGGCTGCAACAATAACAATTATACTCTGAGTAAAGATTTTTCAATGAAAAATTTTTTGCAAGTATTTTCTGTATGTAAAGATTTATATAATTTTTACTCTAATTTCCTTTGACATTAGTAGGGCTTATTGTTAAAATAACATTTTAGGACATTTTGAGATGGAAGATTTCTAAGGATAATTAGTTAGCATGGATGCAGTAAAATAATGTGTGTGTATGTGTGTGTGTAAAACTCTAAAACTGCAGAATCTTTGAAATGAGAGGATTTATTGAGCCATTACAGATGCTAACCAAAAAAAGAAAGGACCAGTCCTGTGAAAAGTTTCAGTGACTACCCCCAGCAATACCAAGTAGCAGTTGAAAAATGACCCTCAGATCAGAGCTAAAGAGCATTTAAAGAAGAAAGTACACACACACACACACACAAAAACAGCAAAAAAAAAAAAATGCTTTGGGACAGGAAAGCACTATGACTTGTACTGACTATAGGTAAAAGTGGTGGGATAACTTGGAACAGGGACCCTCTTGTTTTAGGAAAACAAATGATTGGCAGATAACTTTTTTTTATTATTCATATGTGCATACAATGCTTGGGTCATTTCTCCCCCGTCCCCCAACCCCCTCCCTTACCTCCCACCCTGCCCCCTCTCTCTCCCCCCCCACAGAAACTATTTTGCCCTTATTTCTAATTTTGTTGTAGAGAGAGTATAAGCAATTATAAGAAGGAACAAGGGTTTTTGCTGATTGAGATAAGGATAGCTATACGGGGAGTTGACTCACATTGATTTCCTGTGCATGTGTGTTACCTTCTAGGTTAATTCTTTTTGATCTAACCTTTTCTCTAGTTCCTGGTCCCCTTCTCCTATTGGCCTCAGTTGCTTTTAAGGTATCGGCTTTAGTTTCTCTGCGTTGAGGGCAACAAATGCTAGCTAGTTTTTTAGGTGTCTTACCTATCCTCATATCTGCCTGTGTGCTCTCGCCTCATCATGTGCTCAAAGTCCAATCCCCTTGTTGTGTTTGCCCTTGATCTAATGTCCGCATATGAGGGAGAACATACGATTTTTGGTCTTTTGGGCCAGGCTAACCTCACTCAGAATGATGTTCTCCAATTCCATCCATTTACCAGCGAATGATAACATTTCGTTCTTCTTCATGGCTGCATAAAATTCCATTGTGTATAGATACCACATTTTCTTAATCCATTCATCAGTAGTGGGGCATCTTGGCTGTTTCCATAACTTGGCTATTGTGAATAGTGATTGCAGAGAACTTGTTGCTCCCTGGAGTGGCTGGGGTCAAAACTCTAAAGTTTATATGAAAACAGAATGATGTAGCCCTGGAGTTGGTCAATGGGATTTGTGTCAAAGCTTCCATCTAAACAGTCTTTTAATTGCTTTTACCTGAGGCTGTAAATTTAGCTTCCTAATCCCTTTCTCCTGCCACCTTCTGGTTTTGTATTTAAATTTAGGATATTCTGTATTTTTCCTTTTGTTATAGTTTGTTTTTATTCAATATACATATTTGGACATCTATTAATGTAAAGGAGTATGTTACATGGATTCAAAGAGTCTTTGGTAGCTTTTGATCTATTAGGAAAGAAAAAACAAATATGCAAATGATTGTAATCTAAATTTCTGTTGCCTTAAAGAGAGAATCACTTTCAATAAAGGGGTTGAAAGTTGCATAATGTGTTCAATAATTATGAGAAAATACCCTGATATCTTTATTGTTGTTTGTGGTTTCCTTGTTCTTGGTTATCATTGTTCCTTTCAGGTATACTAAGATATCTCTTTTCTTTACCCCACTTAAGGAAGGGAAAGTAATCTATTAATATAATTGTGACAAGCTTATAAAGATTGTTATTGGCACATTGTGTATGATATATTACTAATAATTTAAAGTCTTTCAGTAGGGAGTTTGATTAAATACATGATGTGACATTCATATGAAGAATACTATATACCAAATCTAATTATTTTTAGAATTATATTTATTGGCCTAAAAAATATTCAGGATATATTATTAAGTAATACAGATGGTTTAAACAGTAAACACAGAATCATCATATACTTGAATATATGTAAATACATAATCACCACATCTCTCTTTTTATATATGCATCTTCTATATAGATATCTGTATCTAAATACTTGTGTATTTTATATAACAGCATTTCTATGAATTTTGTTGATTTTTAACTCTCCTTTCCTATGTCTAATATTTTTCAGTGGAAACATTTTATTTTGTATCAGGAAAAAAGATTATTTAAAATTAAAATTAAGCATCGTAAAGGATCTTATATTTTAGATGAATGGCAAAGGTCAATAGGACTGAAAATTGATCATAGTTCTGTCATTCTTAATTTCTGTGGATACATTGTCCATTAAATTACCTTCTCTATTTTTCTACATTGGAATCTATCCTGTAGTTGCCAAGTTTGCCTGTAATGTATAGACAATTCACTTTGTGTTATCAGAAGGCAGCTAATAAGAGAACTTTGCTTTCTGAGTTCAATGAAGACAAATAGCCAATAACTTTCTGGATCTTAAGAGAATAGAACCCTGGCCATTAAAATCCTCCTATTTCAACTCTGAGTTATCCTCAGACTTCTCAGTAGAATAAGAAAATGCTCTACCTAAAAGTTGTTTAGAAAGTTTTGAATATTTCATCTTTATTTTAAAATCACTAGAAGATGCTATTTTAATATTAACGCTGAACTTGCAGTTAAAGTAAGTATGAAAATATTCTATTGAGCTTTATGCTTCAAGATATAACCTCATTACAATGTGGTACTGAGGTATGTAAGTCAACAGATTGGCAGTCAAGATATTACAGTAAGTAAAACAATGTCAGTGGCAAAGAAGATTTTTTTTTCAATCTTTAAATATGGCATAAAGCATGAGGCTGGGGGTGTGTCAAGAGCACTTGACTATCACTTGCAAAAAAGTGTTAACTAATATGTATTTAATATCACAATTTTCTAGTCAAGGCAGATAGTCATAGTGATTAACTAAATCTTCCCAACAAATCTTTCAGAGTCACTGATGCACATTATTTTGTAAATAGTTCAGAGATATTGAATTGTTTCCCATAGTAACAAAACTAGTTGATGCAACACCTTCTGTACAAAACTAAGACTAGTTTATTTCCAAGACTGTGCTCTTGTTTCACAATTGCCTGTAATATAAGCAACGAGATATAGAAAATAAAATATAAAAGATGAGCATGACTAAAGGAAGAAAATCATAAACTATAGTGACTTGTAGGAAATGGAGATAAATTCTAATTCTTTTGAGTTGTCATTCCTTCCTTGACCAGCTTAACTCTAGTTAATAAACAATCTAAATCAAGTGAATAGTTAAATGTCACAAGTTTGTATTTTTCCATTTTTTTATTTTATTTCTGTTTTTAATTTTAATCTGATACATACAAGCATAAAAATGTTGCATAATAATGGTGTGCCATGTAAAATATGATTCATGTACACTTTGTGTGATGTTTAAAACAGGTTAAAAATTTATCTCTTCAAACTTTTATCATCTCTTTGTGATGAAAACTAACTTTCACAATCCTTCCTTCCAGCTTTTTTTTTTACATGTAGTACTCTAAACTGAACACAGTGACTCAAACATACTAGGAAACGTTCTCATTACTGAGTTTCAACCCTAGGATCTTCCAGCTTTTTAAAATGTGCAGCATGCAACTGTCATGGACAGTACAAGTACTCCAGGGCTTTTTGCTTCTATGCCTGCTATAACTTAGTACCTATTAATCACCATTTTCCCATTCCTCACTCTGGCATTCCCATATTTGTAATAATAAGAATAACAAACTAAGCATCCATTTTTCATTGCATTATTCTCCAAAGGAATGGATTCCAGAAAAGCAGAATGAGTCCCTAAGTGTGTGTGTGTGTATTTCTAAAATATATCCTTTTTATGTTATGTCTTCTTACTGTTACAGTGGTTATGGACATTTTCTATGTATAGTAAGAGCTGGCTAAACCTTTAAATGCTGAGCTATTTAAAATTCAAAATGAAAGTCTTTAGAGAAAAATAGTAAGTAACCATTTAAAAAATCTATTTCATCAACATTCTCAATTTTTGTATTAAAACAACCAAGAAAAATAAGGAAATTTTATGCAAATAGGCATAAACACCACAATAGCAACAATAAACATGAATGTATACATATAGTTTATAGGTAGCTATAGATGAATGTGTATGTATCTGTGTGTTTACACTTGAACACACCTATACTATAGTGTTAGAAATAAACGTAAAGTAGAAATAAAAAATTATTTAATGTAAACATATTGCACAAAACCATCTGTGATAAAGTTCTCATAAATTGTTTTGAAATTTTCTATAAATAAAGGAAATACTAAAATTACAAATGCCCCATATTTATAAATTATCCTTTTATATAATCTGTGATTCCAAGCTTCCATCTGCTTACTTGCTGATGATACAGAGCATTTGTTTCAACTGCTGCACTTCTGGTCTTTCTTCATTTTCTGAATTCGCCTGTGTACTACCAAGGCACAGATAATATGCTCCTGTGCTGTCAGCTTGTCCTGCAATAAATCAACAAAGGTAACAACATTTGGTTATACCTATTTACAAGTGTCTCCTGGGAAAATGTATGAGAAGAGAAAACACTGTCAAACTAACTTTTGTAACTTTATCTTTTATTTCCATATCCTTTTATCATTGGCCTTTTGAAGGTGCCATTCTAAGTATTTGTGTTTGAATGTTATGTTATGTCATAGCTAAATTAAGAAGACCTGATTTCAATTTCTAAAGATTAGCTAGAACAAAAAACAATTCGTAACTAAATATTTAATGATGGCATAGATTTATCTACTCAAACATATTGTTGTACCCAATAAGTAAAAGCAAAAATAATTGTTCTATTTTTTGTTTTATTCATGAAAAGATTATTCCAATCAATTGTCAATTTCACACAGAAACTCCATATCCCTGTATATATAAAGAAATTGGAATTTTAAACATATACATAAAGTTGTAACAAAAAGACCCCACATTTTGCATACCACTTTCCAAAGTGCCTTTTATAGAATAAGCAAAAGTAGGCTGAAAAACATCAAGTAAACAAATGTTCTATATCACTACATTAATAATAGTTTTTGAGTTAGCTTAGAAATCTAGAATTGTAGAAGGAAAGCTAGGGATTATCTGGCTTAACCACATTATTTTAAAGAACAGCAACTTAAGTTCAAAGAATTGTGGGACTTGCTGAAGGTCACACAGAAACTTAGTTCTAAAACCTTTGAAACTGTTCTGTTTTCCCCCCCACATTTTGGATGCTGTGAGTCACTGATTGAGCTGACTGCCCCATCAGATGGCCACAACAGGGCATCTGGCATATGGTTTCTCTTCAGGATGTTAAACCTCATTGCTAGAGCTAAATTTGAGATGAAAGAAAGTTAAATAGAAAAAAAGAAAAACCTGACAGACTAGATAAGGAGAAGAAAGTGAATGAAACAAGAAAAAATTAAATATCCTGTAAAATCTATAAGTAACCTATGGCTACTTGTGGGACAGGAACTGGTGCAATGAGATGAAGAATTTTGAAACCTGTCCTATTTCAGAATGTTTGCTTTGTAACCTCTTAGTAATGGGAACTCAGGAAATGATCTTACACTCAGAAATACCCATGGGTCGGGAACTTTAGGAGGGGTGGGAAAGAGTGAGCTGCACACTATTTGACAATCCTCTTACTGGGTGAGCCTGCTGTGCAATTCTTCCTCCTTCCCTGACATGTAATCAGACAGCTAGTGCCTGAATGTGCCGGTCAAGAAAAACTTGAAGCAAGATTCAGAGGTGGAGCCTTGCAATTTGTCATCGCAGAAACCAGTTCACATCTAAACCCTGGATCTCATTACTTCTTGGCCTTTTGGTTAAGATCAAGGGTAAACACTGAGTAAGGGCTACACTACCCTTTTATACTTCATAAAAGGAAAAAGGAAACTTAATTTCATTGAATTTTCCTTAGTCCAATGCTTCATTCTCCTTTCCAAACCTCACTTGTGCACTCTCAAGTCTACTTCTTTAAGATGTATTTTTGTATCAAATGATTACTACAGGAAGAATCCATAGCTACGTATTCTGGTTCCCATTCTGGGAACATGTACATTTGAACAGACGGTTCCGTGGGAGAGGAACAAACATGAATCATTGAGACTCATCAAGGACCAGGTGGATTCCTAATAGGTGGTGCATTATCTAGTCCTCTAAATAGTTCTGTGAGTTAGATGTGATTATCTCAGCTTTTACAACGAAGAAAACAAAAGGAACTATAAACAAGAGCAAAAGTGTGTGGGGTGTCAGCTGTGTATGTCAGGGGCATGGAGAGGAGTGGGAATATGAGATGACAGCCCATGTCACATCGACTTTGCTAATTGAATCCTGGATACTTTGGACACAATTACAGAGTCAGGATCTTTTCTGAAAACACAGTTTTTAGCTACACAGTGTATATGTCTTACAAGTGGACATTGTTTTCTTTCCTTCTTGGGTGACTCCCCTTTCTTCTGAAACCCTTCATTCCTTCTAGTTCAATGTTTTTGAAAGGTGGGTGTCCATTACGAATTTGCTTACAGAAATATATGTGTCATTCTTTTTGTGTTTTTTTTTAATTTTTAATTTTTTTATTGTTGTGCTGGGTGGGGGTATATTGTGGCATTTACAAAAGTTCTTACAATGTATCAAATATATTAGAATTGAACTGTCACCCTCTATTGTTCCCCTTCCTCTCTTCCCCCTTCCTGGAACAGTTTCAACAGGTCTCATTTTCCATTTGCATATGTGTGCACACAGTATTTGCCCCATATTCATCATCCCATGCCCTTTCCCCACCTCTTCCCCCTCCTATTGGTACCTACCCCCCAGTAGGTAGATACAGCTAGATATTCTACCAATAGGTAGAACAGAGCCCAGGCAAGATCTATTCTGCCTTCCTGTTCTCTGTAGCTTAAGATAGCTACACAGGGCTTTTCCTTGTGACATTTCCATGTAGATATGTATTATAACCCTAATTGGATCATCTCCTCTATTTCTCTTCTTTTTACCTTAGTCCCCTTCTTATGGTGGTTTCAGCAGATTTAAAAATTCTATATTAATTCTTGTATAGAAAGTACACAACCATATTCACCTCCTTAACTTCCATCTTTTACCTTCCTCCTTCTGTATGTGACCTCCTCTAGTGGGACCTATTTCTCATAATATTGATGTATGTGTATATATTCCACAGATGAGAGAAAACATGTGGCCTTTGGCTTTCTGAGCTTGGCTAACTTTACTTAAGATGATGTTCCTCAGTTCCATCCATTTACTTGCAAGCAATAAAATTTCATTCTTCTTTGTGGCCAAATAAAATTCCATTGTATATAAATGCCACATTTTCTTAATCCATTTTTTACTAGTGGGGCATCTTGGCTGTTTCCATACTAGCTATTGTGAATAGTGCTACAATAAAAATGGGTGTGCAGATGCCTTTACTATAATCTAGCTTATAGGTATATCCCTAGCAGTGGAATTGCTGGATCATACGGCAGTTCTATTTTTAGTTTTTTAAGGAGGCTTCATACTGTTTTCCATAGTGGTTGTACTAGTTTACATTCCCACCAGCAGTGTATGAGCATTTCTTTATCCCCGCATCCTTGCCAAGATTCATTGTTAGTGTTCTTGATGATAGCTATTCTACTAGGAGTGAAGTGTAATCTTAGTGTGGTTTTGATTCTCATTTCCTTTATGGCCAGGAATGCTGAACATGTCTTCATGTGTGTTTTAGCTATTTGGATTTCTTGCTTTGAAAATAATCTCTGTTCTGTTCATTTCTTCACTGGATCATTAATTTTGGGGGGAGTTTAGTTTTTTGAGCTCCCTGTATATTCTGGTTATTAATCCCTTGTCAGATGTATAGCTGGAAAAGATTTTTTACTGCTTTGTGGGCAGTCTCTTCAATTTAGAGATCATTTCTTTTGTTGTGCAGAAGCTTTTTATTTTCAAGTATTCCCATTTGTCAGTCCTGTTAGTTGCTGAGCTATTTGAGTTCTATTGGGGAAGTCCTTGCCTATGCCTATTGCTTCCAGCGTATTCCCTGCTCTTTCCTGCACTAGCTTCAATGTTTCATGTCTTACATTAAGGTCCTTAATCCACTTTGAGTTGACACTTGTACTGCTGAAAGACATGGATCTAGTTTCAGTTTTCTGCATTCAGATACTCAGTTTTCCCAGGAATATTTGTTAAATAGGCTGTCTTCACTCCATCATACGTTTTTGGTACCTTGTCAAAAAAATCAGGTGGGGATAGCTGTGTGGATTCATATCTGGGTCCTCTATTTTGTTTTGTTGGTCTTTGTATCTGTTTTTGTGCCAGGACCATGCTATTTTAATTGCTATGGCAATGTAGTATAGTTTGAGGTTGGGTATTATAATTCCTTCAAAGTTGCTCTTTTTGCTCAGCATTTCTTTGGCTATTTGTGGTCTTTTGAGTTTCCAAATGAATTTAGGGTTGATTTTTCATCATTTCTTTCCAATGATGAATGTCATTGGAATTTTGAAGGCAATTGCATTAAACATATAGATTGCTTTTGGCAATATAGCCATTTTCACTGTGTTGATTTTTCTACCAATCCATGACCACGAGAGAGCTTTCCATCTTCTGTAGTCTTCTTTGATTTCTTTCTTGAATAGTTTATAGACATCCTTGTAGAGGTCTTTCACATCTTTTGTTAAATTTAATTCTAGATATTTTATTTTTTTAAGACTATTGTAAATGGAATTGCTTTCTTAGATTCTTTCTCACTCTGTTCATTATTGGTGTATAGAAAGGCTACTGATTTTTGTAAATTTATTCTGTATCCTAGTTTGATGAAGCTGTTTATGGTGTCTAGGAGTATTTTGGTAGAATTCTTGTCAACTGCAAATATGGATAGTTGGACTACTTCTTTTCCAATTTGTATCCCTTTTATTTTTTCTTCCTATTGCTGTGAAAAGGAATTCCAAGACTGTGTTGAATAAGACTGGAGAGTGGACACCCTTGTCTCATTCCTGACTTTAGAGGAAATGGTTTCAGTTTTTTCCCGTTTAGTATGATGTTGGCTATAGGCTTGTCATATATAGCATTTATTATGCTGAGATACATTCCTTCTATTCCTAGTTTCATCAGAGGTTTTATCATGAAAGGCTGTTGAATTTTGTTGAAGGCTTTTTCTACCAAGATGATCTTGTGTTTTTTGTCTTTGCTTCTGTTAATTTGCTATATCAACTATTTGCACATATTGATTTGCCGTATTAAAGATTTGTATATATTGAACCCTCCCTGCATCCCTGGGATGAAAACAGGCTTGATTCTAGTGTAGGATCTTTTTGATATGCTGTTGAATTTGGTTTGCAAATATTTTATAGAGGATTTTTGTTACTATGCTCATTAAGGAGATTTGCCTGTAATTCTCTGTTTTTGCTATTTCCTTGTCCAGTTTTTGGGATCAGTGTAATACTGACTTTATAGAATTAGCTTTGCAGTGTTGCTTTCCTTTCTATTTCTTGGAAAAGTTTGAGCAGTGTGGTGTTAGGTCTTCTCAAAGGTCTGGTAGAATTCGGTGGTGAATTTGTCAGGTCCTCAACTTTTCTTTTTTTGGAGACTATTGCTGTGTCAATTTCATTGCATGTCATAGATCTGTTTAAGTAATTCATATCTTGTTGGTTAAACTTTGGATGGTTATATGTACCTAGATAATTGTCCATTTCTCCTAGATTTTCCAGTTTATTTGAATATAGGTTTTCAAAGTACTCCTTAATTGTTGGGAGCCATGAGCCACAATCTAACAAGGTCATTGTAGCTTAGCAGGATCCTGACAAGGTCAGAGACTGCAGGTGTACCATGTTTCTCACTGAGGATTTGAGGGAACTGGAGTGGCTCCCTTTGGAGTAAAGAAACATTAACCTGAAGGTATTTGTTTCTGAAAGGTCAGGAACAAGGCACATGCCCTTGGCAACCAGGCCTGGGTTTTGTGTATGTGAAACTAGGCACAATTAGGTGAAACTATGAGGGTCCAAGTTTTGTTTATGAAATCAGGGAGTTTTGGAGTGAGAGCATTGTTTCTCAAGTAGAGGGCATTGTTTCCTAGGCATAGAAGTTCTCCTTGCATTGTATAACTTCCTGCTTTGTACTGCTTATAAGCCTGATGCAAAAATAAAAAAAAATTGCCAGTTGGTCATCAGCCTTCTGGTCCTCTTGATTTGTGTCCCTTCTGTTCATTCTTTCTCTGAGTCCTTTCGGGTCAAGAACCTTTGTGATCCCGGCACCTTACCCTAACTATTCCCTGAATTTCCTTGGTGTTTGTTGTTATTTCCCATTTTTCAATTCTAATTGTATTAATTTGGGTCTTTTCCTTCCTCATTTTAGTCAGATTTGCCAGGGGTTTGTCAAACATTTTTACCTTTTCAAAGAACAAAACTTTAGTTTCATTGACTCTTTGTTTTTTATTATTATTGTTTTTTTTGGTCCTTATTTCCTTGATTTTGACCCTTATTTTTATTCTTTCTATACTTCTGCTAGTTTTGGACTTAGGTTGTTCTTATTTTTCTAGGAGTTTGAGATGTAACATTAGGTCATTTATTTGAGATCTTTCTGTTTTTTAATATATGCACTCAGGGCTATAAACTTTCTCTTAAGGACAGCCTTTTCTATGTCCCATAGGTTCTGTTAAGTTGTTCTTCCTTCTGATTGAATTCTAGGATCTTTTTGATTTCCTCCCTTATTTCTTCAATGACCCACTGATCTTGGAGCAACTTGGTGTTCAGTCTTCAGGTATCTGAGTATTTTCTGCTTTTTCTTTTGTTGTTGAGTGCTAGTTTTATTGTGTTGTGGTCAGACAGTATACAGGGGGTTATTTCAATTTTCTTATACTTGTTGATAACAGACTTGCTTTGTGTCATAAAATATGGTCTATTTTTGAGGAAGTTCCATGGTCTGCTGAGACTAATGTATATTGTGCTCTCACAGGATGGAATACTCTATAGATGTCTGTTAGGTCGATTTAATCTATGGAGTCATTCAATTCTAAAGTTTCTTTGTTGATATTTTTGTTTGTTTGTTTGGATGACATATCTATTGGTGATAGAAGAGTACTGCAGTCTCTCACTGCCACTGTTTTGGGATCAATTTGTGTTTTTAAGCCTACTAGTGCATCTTAGGCATGAATTTTTTTTTTTTCAGTGTTTGAAATACCTCACT
The DNA here is from genome assembly GCF_047511655.1 of Castor canadensis. Classification (NCBI taxonomy): domain Eukaryota; kingdom Metazoa; phylum Chordata; class Mammalia; order Rodentia; family Castoridae; genus Castor; species Castor canadensis. Next base: position 17,582,028 of record NC_133395.1, read on the forward strand.
CCATGCCCTTCTTACTTTTAATGTTTCTGTTGAGAAATCTGCTGTTGTTTTGATGGGTTTACATTTATATGTTATTTGATTTTCTCTCTTACAACCTTAAACATTCTTTACTTGTTCTCTGTGCTAATTATTTTAGCTATAATATGCCATGGAAAGGCTCTATTTTGGTCAAGTGTGTTTGGTGCCCTGGGTGCTTCCTGTACCTGAATGTGCATCTCTTTCTTGAGATTTGGGAAATTTTCTGTTATCATTTTGATGAATACATTACATGTACCTTTGATTTGCACCGTTCCTCCTTCTTTGATGCCCATGATTCTGAGGTTTGGTCTTTTGAAGGAGTTGCTGAGTTCTTGCATATTTCTTTCACAGATCTTGAGTCTTTTGTCTGAGAATTCTTCTGTTTCTTTTTAGTATCTATCTTACCTCAAGCCCTAAAATTCTGTCTTCCCCTGGTTCCATTATGCTGGAGTGGCTTTCAATTGTATTTTTTTGTTTTTGTTTTTGATTTAAGGAGCTTTTTATTTCCAGAATTTCTGCTTGATTCTTTTTTTCTGAGACTTTCTATATCTTTGTTAAACTTCTCTTTTATATCTTGTGCTGTCCTCTTTATTTCATTCACCTCTTTTTAAATAATCTTTTTAGTTTCAATTTGGAGTTTGTTGAAATTCTGAGTTCATTTAGTTGATTCTGTGTCTTCTTAAGTTTTTTATCCATGTTCTTTTTGTATTCACTGAGTTGTTTTTGTATGTCCTCTGTACGCTCATTGAACATTTTATCATCATTCTTCTGAGGTCAGCAACTATGGATTCATTATCTTCACTTTCCACCAGATCCTTTATTATGCTACTTTTAGTCTTTTACAGAGTTGTATTTCCCTGTCTTCTTTTTCCCCCTATAGTGCTTTGCTCCTGTGTTTTTGATTAGTTAGTTGGAGGGTTTAATCACCTGTTATCTTTTCCTTGGTTTAGTTTCTATGCTCTGAGTAGCTTAGCTGTTAGCTAGGATAGTGTAATATTTCTGTTTCTTGACCTGGAGGTATAAATTAGCAATAACAGATTCACAAATTCAATGCCAAACCAGTTATTTACATAATATATAAAAAAAAACCCTAGGTGAAATTATCTAAGAACAGCAGCTATTTGGGAAATAACATTTGTTCAGATAGAGATAGTTACTTAGATAATTAAAAGGTAGTGCTAGAACAGGGAGGGCAGATGAGGGGCACTAGAGGTGTGAGGTGTGGGGGCTATAGGGTAATAAGGCCCTAATGTGTGTAAAGGTGTAGTTCAGTCATTGTGGAGGAGAGCTCTATTGTCAGGGATTGCAGAGGGATAGGAAGGAGAGGGGTTAAAGTATGAAGTTGGTATTTAGTGAGTGGTGAATATGGAGGATGTAGGGACAGAAAGGATAAAAGGAGGGGGAGCAGAGAGGAAAATAAGGAGAAGAAAGAAAGAGAAAAGAAGAGAAAAGAAAAATATGGAAAGAGAAAGAACAAGATAGGAGCAAGAGAGTGGTAAACAAATTGATTCTTGGACAGAATGGAAAAGAGAGATAGGAAACAATTTGAAAAAAAAATGAAAAAAAGGTAAAAAAAAATCAAATAAAATAACATAAAAGTAAAAGTACTAAATAAAAATTTCAGCTCAATGAGTGTTCTGGGCTCTTTTCTCTGATTTCAAATCCAGGTACTGACACTTTTGACAGGAGCTTTCTATGTGTCTCTGCCCCTTCTTAAGGTTGATATTCTGAGCTGTGTGGCAATGGAGTTGCCCTTCCCTATCGGACAGCTTTGAGGAGGAATCCATCCAAGGTGTTTAAGCCCAGGCTTTTTATGGGGGATAGGCTGCTCTGGGTCAGCTTGTTTTTGTAGTCAGGTTTCTGAGGTAGTCTCAAGAGGTACTGGTATGTGAGTAGTTACCAGTCCCTTGCACCCATAAGGCAAGACTTTGAGCTAGAATTGAGCTTTATGGATGATCACTTTTGTCTGGGAAGTCTGTCAGTTTTAGCTCACTACCAGTTTCTCCAATGTGATAGAATGTTTTGTTTTCATAACTGCAGCTGATCCACCCTGCCCCCACACAAACTGGATCAGCTCAGCATTGCACCCCACCCCTACTAGGTAGAGGTGAAATGTTCCCTCTGTTTACTTGACCACCAGTTTTGTCCATGAGGGGTGCAATTTGCCCATCAGCTGAACTGGACTATGTGGTTCCCTCCAAAGCAGACTATGAGTAACACTCACCTGACTGCGTTGCAGATTCACTAGGTGGGAATCTTGGGTCAGCTCCAATATGGTGCAGGCAGACAGGAGTCCAAGGTTCTGTGTCTGACTATTCTGACAGTTCTCTGCATTTTTTTTTTTTTTTTTTTTGCTTTACCAAGAAAGGAGAAAAGAAGCCAAAAAAAGTGGGGGAGGGACAAGGTGTGTCTTTCTAGCCAGTCCCAAGGCCAGGACTTTCAGGGCTGTTATATGAATTTGAGGTTCATTCATTGAAGATTATGTACACCCTATGTACTGGCTGTATCTTGATTGGCAAAAAAAAGTAGGGTTATCTGAACTTTGCTACCACAAATCTGAAGTAAACTTCTGGAATCATGTAGCTCAGGGTCCCAGGGTCCATCAGCTGTCTGCCATCTTGGACTTCTCCTTTCAGTGTCATTCTTACAGACCCATCCTATTTCTCCAGCCAATTTCAATCCTTCCATATCCTCTGTGTTTTGACTCTATGATACTTCAAATTCCTATATCTCTCATTCTTTCACTCTGCATTTTGATGTAGTCAATGTAAAACTTTATTGAAAAGGTAGGATATGTGATCTTCTTTCTCATACTTCTTGGTGAAGATGGTTCCAATGTGACAATTGACAAGTGAAGGAAGGTGAGGCTCTTGAATCAGATGTTTGCAAATTTATCAACAGTTGCCACCCTCCTTTTTTCAAATAAGTTATTGATGATAGTATGAAGGTATTAACTACATTGCAATGAAGTTTTTGTACATGGTGATAGGAGTAAAATTTTAGAAGTACATTTGACTATACACACACACACAATTTACTCACTATGTAAGTTTAGTAATGGCAAAGAAAGCAGACTTTCAATCTCAGAATTGAGTTTAGCTATATTTTAATCAGAAATGACTTATATACAACAGTCAGCATTTAAAGAACATGAAGAATCATCATTATTATTGAATTTTCACTTGACCCATGTAATTATATGTGATTCCAAAATCAGTAATGTAAACATACAGTGACTTCATGGCCTACAGTGAATTTCTCGCAGACTATCAGAAGTCCTGGTCAAGTTTGTTCACTGAAGAAGAAACATTTTTTTAATTGTACTTGAATTCTTGTGGTGATAGAAACAATATATTAAGTGACTGAAAACAATTAGCAATAAACTAATGGAGTTTTTTTGAAAGCATGATGATTAAGCACTTCAGAAAATATAAATGTTTGGAAAAAATATCTTACTAACTTTTGCCTGTTAATCAGAAGAAAACATAGCAGACATTATTTCATTCCTAAAATATTCCTGAACAAATAAGGGATGAAAAGGCAAATCTAGGATTTAAAAAATAAGATTTTACACACCCTTCCTTCCTTTCTTCCTCTTTCCTTCTTTCTTTCTTATTTTTTAAAATGCCCTCCTCAGTTGTATGGGTTAAGAAATTTTATACCCATAAATTGCACAGAAAACAAAAAGAAACTTCATAATTCCATGATAGTTAAAAAAGTTATATTTTCTTTCTGATTTTTGGTAGCTGATTTATTTTGCGGATCTATATGTTTGAACATGTGAGAAGGTGACAACTGGTACTGTTTATATCTCTTTTTCCTTAGGTTTCTATAGTGATATGCAGTTTGTCACTTAAGTAATTATAATTATATAGTCAATTGCATTTGCATTTTAAACCTTAGTTTGGGTTCTTAAGTAATTCTGAATGATTTTTATGTTCACATTTGTTTCTTCTCTATTGTTACAAAGCAGTACTATTTTTGAGTCAGGATTGTAAAGTTTACTTACAGACATTGTTCTTACCAATCTGATTCTATGACGTCAAATTCCATAAAGTTTCTAGATCTTAGCCCTAGTCTGCTCATTGGTAAAATGTGGACTGTGATGCTGCCGAGAAGACTGAGATTATGCGCAAAGGCATTTGTCATGGTGCCAATGAAAAGAAAGGACAAGTCAGTATTAGTTCTGATTCCTAGCTGCTTCTTCCCCAATACATGCAAAACTCTGGACTCAATTTTTCTGTGTGTATGTGTGAGAGGGTGGCACTGTTGCTAGGGACTGCATTCAGGGTCTCATGAATTTTAAACATGCACTCTAGCTCTCTGAACTACATCTCCAGTTCCTGGACTAAATTTTATGATTACTTAAGTGTATATTAAAATAATTCAGAGGTTGAGAAAATGGCTTTGTTTAAATTTTTCCACTATAAAATATGACCATAAAGATGTGAGAGTGATATTTTTGAATATATAGTCAATTAGATATTACCCATTATCTCATCAGGGAAAGTAGACACATATTATTATAGCAATTTTACCATTGTTCAGAACCTTCTTAAATCTTACTTATGGAAAACTCTCCAGATGCAAATTTGTAGCCATATTAAAATGATTGTTTTTATTTGACTAAAAATCAAGTCATCTTTGAGGGGTGAGGAAGGTCAAATGAAATACTTTACTATATTTGAAAGAGCTTTGTAAATCATAAAGAGCTATATAAAAAATAATGTGTCACAGAATAGAGTATTAAAAGATGAATATCCTCATTGAGAATATTAAAAATTATGCCTCAGGCTTTTAAAGAAATTCTGAAAACCTCCCAGAACATTGAGCTCTGGTGGCATTTTCCTGACAAGTATGCTCTCCAAAGTGCATTGCCAGAGGTAGAAAACACATTTGAACATGTAAAACTTAGTTGATGAAAAATACTTATCAATTCTATTGACTTTATTCATTTCTCATTTATTTCTAGGCATATCTGAGATTATCTTCAACCAATTGATTTTAACCAGATACATCTTAGGTTATTGAACTATTCTCAATTTTTTCATCCTTAAAATTAAATTCCCTTAATTTGGGGTAGAAATTTTGCCATAACAAATCTACCCCCTGAATGGGGCAAGAATGTAGCAAATGAGTCACTTTTTCCCAAGATTGATTTAAAAAGATGAGGTTGAAGTGAAAATTGTAAAAAACATGTTTAAGTTTGTAATTTGTGTAGTGTGATGTGGTCAGTGCAAATGAGCTATAGACTGAGGAGGTCAAGGATTAAGTATCACAGTGTAGATTAGAAGTCTAGGAAAATTGCACCCCTAACTGACAGAGAGAATACGATTTCTAGTTTTGAAGCATATTTAAACAGACAATAAAAGCTGATTGGGCAGTTAAAAATATTGTGATTTAAACTGAAACTCTTGGTTAATTGAAAACATCAGAGAGATTGATGTTTGATCACACATTGTTTCCTGATTTGGGGAAATTGCTTTTGTCTCACTAATGTTTGCTGTTGAATGAGTCCTTCTCAACTCCTTGTCAGAGGTCATTCAAGTCCTTTTGATATTCTTTACTGCAGAAGTTTGGCATTTCCCTTTTCTGTTCTGTGACTTCCTATTAATTATATTTTCTGGCTATAGCCTACTTGTAATACTTCTTAATCAAAGCTGACTTATCTCTTCCTCCTAAGTACAGCTTTAGATATATTCTATCAGGGTCTGTTGAGGCACCTTATCACAACTGGGAAATTAGGGGTGGTGGATTAGCAGCCCTGCTAATGTGCACTGCATCATGTCCATATGTTCTCTCTTATTACTTGTCTGTAGATATTCATCAGAAGCTTGGAAGTGCTCAATTATTTGTTCAATATCAGCTTTTAAAAAAAGCAGGAAATAATATTTTGAAAATGAGTTGACTACATCATTTTTCCCAGAGGAAAACGACCCCTATTCTTTAAACTTTTCCATTAAATAATTAACAGCTTTATTGGAGAGCACATGTGTGCTCTGCAGCATAGCTAAATTCATTAGGCAAAGGGAGAGGTGGGAATAGAGACACACTAACAAAGACATATTTTGAAGATAAAGGAATACAAGCCAGGTGCTACTAAAATATTCAGATTTAGGATGTATCGGTGGCTAAATTACAGTGGATGAAAATTATCAAGCTTCTTCAGTGAAATCTCCTAAGTAATCTATTTTATAATTTACAGACTTTTAATAATTTCCTTCTTTAGCTTGCAAAAGTTGAAGAAACTCTTGAAAATGCATGCATAATACTTGCCAGTGTGTGTTTTGATTGACTTAATGTAATTCTATTTCCATTACTTTAAGAAATACTATGTATTGTTTTCATAATATAGCTTTAAATGACAACATTTTCAATTTAGAAAGGAAGGGGTTTGTAAGGGCAAAATAGTTTCTGCTGGGTATTGAGGGGGGGGAGCGGGAGGGGGTGGAGTGGGTGGTAAGGGAGGGGGTGGGGGCAGGGGGGAGAAATGAACCAAGCCTTGTATGCACTTATGAATAATAAAAGAAAAATGAAAAAAAAAAAAAAGAAAGGAAGGGGTTTGGAATTGAGAATAAAATTACAGATACACCAAATCCTTCTGACTCAAAGTCAATTTTGAGTTTTCCACAGTTTTAAATTTAATGTGTTAGAATTTAAGGTGTTTAAGTTAGATTAATCGAGATATATTTTTAAATAATCTATTATTTAAACATTGATTTCTAGGTACTTTGTGACTATTCCCACTTGGCTTCTTAGAAGTTATTGTGACATACCTTTTCACAAATATAATTGTTACATTCAAAACAATCTTTTATTCCAGGCATATGAAGAGAAGAGAGAAATCAACACTCCAATAACAATGCCAGGACAGAGGAGTAGAACTCTATTACTAAAGCCTGGGAAGCAGCATCAGCACCATCATCAGAGAGAGTGACACAGACTCTGTCCCTGCTGCACATCCAGCTCCAGTCGTGTCCAGGGCACTGCTGTGGTCTGGTCGATGGATTTGCTTTACATCACTGAAGTTCGTGTCGTCTGTTATCCCTGCAGGCCAATAAGAAAGAACAGGCTGAAGCACAACACCCTCAACGTGCTAGTCTAAAGCAGCTCTTAAGCCCACAGTGTGAACACCACTATTTTTCCGTTGTTTAATTTTCTGTTTGCCCAACTCCAAATGATTAATGTGCCACAGGTAATCCTGTCCTTATGTGGGAATCTTCACAAAAACTATGAGAAGAAAGCAAAAACTTTTTTTGTGTGTTTTAAACATCTAGGGATATTCTTCTAACGTCATTGGCTAGTAAGAATGTAAAGAAATTGAGTTAATCAGAACATCCTAAGGTGTGACCTGATTGCTTGCCCCAGAGATATTTCAACTATAGTAATGGTTTCTCATGAAAATTAAGCCACCCAAGAGGAAATAATTGAATAGGATTCTTTTAACAGGAAAAGTTTCTATACATCATATTTTATATGAGAATGAGGTCTGGGTATAATCTTGTAAATTTATTTTTATTTATGGGTACTAAATAGCACTATGATTTATTAAACCAATGTGTAATAATCCAAAGTAATTAATATATCTATATTTCACTTTTGTAATGAGATATTTACTTCGTAATAAGATACTCACTTTGATATTTACTTTGGTAGCAATGTTAAGATGTACATTATCATAAGCTGTAAATCGCATTCTGTGCAATAGATCTCAAAAATTTATTCCTTATGTCTAACTGAAATGCTGTACTTTTTGACAAGCCACCAGCTTCTTTCAATCAACCCTTATAAACTCTTCTTTTATGAATTTGATTGTTTTAGATTTCATATATAAGAGAGATCAAGAATAGGGTCTTTTAAAGAAATATACCAAAGGAAAACTGTGGGCCCGTCATGGTAACACAGACCTGTTATCCCAGTTACTCAAGACTAAGAGAGCTGAAGGTTCTTGGTTCAAAGCTAGTCTGGGCAAAATGTTAGCAAGACCCCATCTTAACCAACCAAGCTGGATGTGGTGGTTTAACTCTGTAATTCCAGTGACTGGGAGGCATAGACAGAAGAACTGAAATTCAGGGCTGGCCCAGGCAAAATTTCAAGAAAAATAACTAAAGCAAAAATAGGCTTGTGCATGGCTGAAGTGGTTAGAGCACTTACCTAGGAAACATAAGGCTCAGATCCTAGTACCATCCTCCAAAAAAAAAATAAAATATAGCAAAACTATTAAATTCTTCATAATCACACATAGCTATGCAGATGGGGGAATAGACATCTGTCAAGAGATCAAAAATTGTCAATCGGGTTGATCAGAGACTGAGTTTGGGAAGGAAGTATTTGATTAAAAAGGAAAGAAAAAAAGGAAAGGCAGGCAATCATAGGCCAAGATCCACTGACAACCTAATTATTACTTCTGAGTGTGAGAGGTCTGACAAGCAGAGCAAGAGACCAGCCCTTAAATAATTTAAGATGAAATAATTGTTTTCGTAAGAAGTTTATGTTAGTGAGATATACTCAGGGAGTTACTAACTCACCACTTATTATCCAGTGTCACCAATGCTCTGGCCATGTGACTGAATCATCTCATGGCATGCTGCTATCTGTCACAATTAACAGCTTAAAACTCAGTGTTACTACAGCACAAATATTGAGAACATAATTACAGTGAGACTAAAAAAATGCTTCATATAAGGAAAAGTCAATATTCATGTAATTAGGTCAATGCACATATCTAATTCAGAAAGTAAGTTCGTTTGTATTTGGGGATGAGAGCATTAGAACATGGCAAAGCTCTGCTGATCTGACAACACTGATTTTACAGCCTGGGCTCTTGCATTATTATTCACGGCTTGGGTGCTTGTTTTGCCCTCTGTGTCATTAGGCATGATGAATAAACTAGTGATTCATTTCTTTTTTAAGGACTGGAATGGAGTGTGAATATTTTAGTCATGGCTTTATACCTCTTGCTAAGCTAGAGCTTAACAAGAAGCTATGAAAACTCTAGGCAATTAAAAAACCTTTTTTTCCAAGATAACTACATAAATTTGAGCTTTAAGGGATTTACTTTTATAAGCATTGGAATTGGAGTCTGGATTGGTTTCATGAATAACTTTTTCTTATGCCTGTTCCAGCTGGTATTTCACTCATTCACTCATGAACCGGGCAGTGGTCTAGGTTCTGGGGTTACCATAGTCAATACAATGCAAGGCAAGCTGAAAGACACTGCAAGTCAGACAAGACCAGGATTGCTGTTCTGCCTCAATCATATGCCATTTTTAATGCCTGAAGTAGTGTAGTTACTAATAAATGTAGCAAGCCTAAGGATTGTGACCCTTGAGGAAGAAGTATATTAACAGTCTGGAAGTTATGGCTGTAGTTAAAAATCAAGTTACGATCTGGTCTTGACATCTGTTAAGAAATTTGAGCATACCCATAAGGCCAGCTCCATGATTATTTAATGCAATTATTGTTTTCTTGGATAAATTTAATTAACTAGACTTGTTAATGATATTAAAAGTAAACAAAGACTCATAAAAGAAAAATTGGGAATTTATTACAATAATAGATTAAGCAAAAACAAAGTAAATTTTGAGTAATCTTGTGTATGCATAATAGCATCATGCAAAGTGACCAATAAATTCATATATCTGTCCTTGTTGGCTTACAGTCCCAAAGGGGAAAGACAGACAATCATGTAATTTAAAAACTAAATGTGATATTAAAACTTGGGTTCATTTCTGATGCGTGCTGCTGTGAAGTATATAACAGAGATGTAATTTGGTCAGGGAAGTCTCTGTAAGGCTGTGAAGTATGTTAATTCACTGAGTTAACATATAAGCTGTATGTTAACATCTATAGAGCACTTGCCATGGCAAAGGTTCTATTACAAGTTCTTCACAAACACTGACTGGCTTAGTTTCTACAATAATGCCACATGCTTGTGTACATAAATGAAGAAACAGAGGCTCAGGTAACTTGTGAGTGGTGGAAGCAGGGTCACATCCAGGTGGGTGGACCACATGTGTGCTCTGATGCCCTGCTGCACTAACTCCAAGCACTTAGTAGGGTGCTATCAAATCAAACTTTAAGTTGAGAAAAAAGAAGATTAATTATGTTACTCAGTAAGAGTGTTCTCTCTCCTTCCTTGATGTTTGGGATGGCTGATGATGTGGTAACTTTGCATCTTCATCAAGCAACTGGAAGTATGCAGAGATAGAAGAGATATGGTCAAGTAAATGATAATGAATCAGAATGCTCTTTGTTAGAGACACTAGCTTTTTCCTTGTGGCCGAAGAGCATGGTGATTTCTCTCTCTCTCATTTATCTATATACTATTAAAATACTCTTAGTTTCACTAAGTGAAGAAAAAAACTATGTTTAAAGATCAATAATTTTCTTATTTGTAATAGAGAAAATTGTATAGGCTAGAAATTGTTGTCAGTTTGCTCACATATTTACAAATTCTTCCCTACTGCATAAGGTACTGAGCTGGCTACTCAATGCACAGATACAGACTTTTTCTTCATACTTCTGTGTGTCTTAAACAATCGAGCAGGTATCTTCTTCATCTTTCTAATATGTTAAGACTAGTATTATAAAACTCTATTTAAATTCAACCCTAAACTTACCATAAAGTCAAGATAATTTGCAGAAATGGCCTGTTTTCCAGCTAGCTGTAGCCATGACATCTAAACACGTCCAATAGCTAGTGTGCTTTAACGGATATTGCTGATAGGATAATTGAGGAATGATTTTCATCCTCACAGCAATAGAATGGGTGTGGTAGAATTATTTTTTCTCATTCTAAAGATTCAGGACAGGTACTGAAGAGGTAATTCATTCAAGGTCATGTGGCTGTGACTGAACCTCAGTTGTGTCTCGGTCAGATGTGCTTTCATTGTTTCCAGCATCATGATCTTGGCTATCGCTCTTTGAAAGCATTGAACTTCCAGTCAAATTCTGGCTTTGCTACAGTCTGGCTGGATGACTTAAGCCATGAATTGTAAGATGAAAGCATTTAAAAACTTTAAAATTAGAGCATTTTCAGAGAAGAGAGTTAGTCAAAATATCTTGCTGGCTAGACGATTAAATTAATATTTGAAGAATAAGCTAGAATTTTATCTTACCACATCTCTAAAGGGTATGTTTATAGAGCAGAAGACTTGAAGGATAAATAGTGAAAAAGTAAAACAAAATGCTACATGGATATTTTCATTTATTCACAGGTGGAGAAAAGCTTGCAGATCTTTAGGCAGAATCTATAAAGCACTGACCTCATAAAAAAAGAATATCTGTACACCACAAAATATGACAAAATAGAGAAAATATTGCACTATACATTTCAGCAAAGCAATAATGTCTTTAACGTACAGAGTTATTTCCATCCATATGAAACTGATGCATGTTCCCATAGAGCAACAGAGAAAGAAAATAATGGGCATTTACATAAAAACATAATTTTAAGAAAAATTAATGAGTTACTGGCAAGAAAATATATATACTCTTATACACATTGAGGTATCAATTATCTTTTTCTCAGTTGATAGAAACAGGACAGAGGAAAATATAACCAGTACTGGCAAAGATGCTACCCGTCTTGAGAGAAATTTGCCAAAATATATCAGACATATTTAAAATGTATGTTTACCCAGACACAATAATTCCAGTTTTTATGAAGCAATTCTCTGGCAATAATTAAGAAAATGTGCACATATTTATTCACAAAATTTTAAAGAGTGCATTGTTAATGAAAAATTATAAGCCATTAAGTGTCTATTACATTAGGGAATTGGGTTAAGAATTTTAGGTGCCTCCATTTGCTTAAAAATCTATTCAAAAAGTGGTCATTTACAGATACAGAAAAAGTGCATTTTGTTAATGTTTATGTGCACACTTTCTAGATCTTTCGTGTTCTTTTCACTCTATTTGTCTGTGGCTGCATTTTTTTGAGAGTAGGGATTTTATCATTAATTTTTGTCTTGACCTAGAAAAGCTTTTAGTAATAATCAGGTGGATAAATTAATTAAGAATTTTAATTTGGAGCAGAGAATTATGAAAATATGTTTCTCCAACTTAGCGTTTTCTAATGTAAAGCTAAACTTTTGTGCAGCTATTCAGAATGTAATGTAAAATAAAAATTACAACTAGATGTGAATTTAGACTTTTACATTTAATAAGAAAAGTGGAGGATGTAATGGAAAAGATGCATTATGAGGAAATTGACATCCCACCTATTTTCTGAATAAGGTTGCTATGGCTCTCCTATCAGATCCTCACCCCATGGAATTAATCCACTCAGACCTTATCCCTTAGGAAGTGTGATTAACAGGTATACCCAAGCAAGTGGGTCATTTGAGTATAGGATGTACCCCAAAAATTCTGAGTCATTTTTAAGTTCGTTAGGGAAGTCTCTACATAACCCTGTAACCACACTGGAGTAACTGAACAGCTGAAGAGACAAAGTCCCTGGTAATCCTACAGCCTCATCAACATGCATGACTGAAAGTCATCTCTGAGATTTCCTGAGGACTTCTAGAGGCTCTGACTAATCTCTGGGTCTGTGGGACAAAGGTGTGAGATTTATTCTTTTGGTTCCTCTTTTTCTTTTTCTTTTCTTTTTGAGGCAGAGTCACACTGTATAGGGCAGGATGTCCTTGAGCAGGAGAATGTCCTGCTGTAGCTTGTTGAGTGCTGGGATTACAGTCTTGCATGACCATGCCTGGCCCTCATTAAGTGTTACAGTATTCAATAGACTTCTCTTTTTGATAAAGGATGTAAGAATAATGGAGCAATCCCAATTGTTACTAAGTTGGACAATGGGCCATAAAAAGACATGAGAGATTTTCAGTATAAACCCAAGCTTACTTTCAAGTAGTATGATACATTGTGGTATTGTAGCTCTGAGAAATGTAGAGTATCATTATCACTTATTTATCATTGTGCTAAATAAATCATTGATGGTTCTCTCAAAATTAATGATAAATTTGTTTGTTACAGCATAGAAATTGTACGTGGAAGAAATAATGTTTAGATCTTTTAGCAGTTTCTACCCCTATGTTTTATCCCATAATGATCATCCAGTCCTTTTCTCTATGCAATTTCATTGACTTTTGAAGACCTTAGCAGAAAAACACAAATGCAGATATGATTTTGAAAGTACAAATTTTTTGAAAGTAATTTTAGCATAATATTGCTGTTTTTAAATCATTATTGTGAAATTTCTTCTAAAACAAATTTTCAAATGAAATTGTAAAATTTTTTTTTGCATAATTGGTAATAAAAGAAAATATTAATATATATTAATACTGGTCTACAGTTAAAAGAATTTGCATGTAATCTGTAATAATTCCTATTAATGATTCCAAAATTTATTTCAGAAAGTAAAAGGCTGATATTGGTAGTCACATTAAAATTACAAAAAAATTTTGTTTTGTCTGTTTATATTGGTGATAATATAGACATAAAACAGAATTACAAATTAAAATAAGAAAAACTATCAGCACATAGGCACATGGTATTGATACTCTGTGTTATCAAAGACAAAGTTTTTAAAGTGACTAGGGAAAAGGGAGAGTGACCATATAACCAAACATTAGATTAAGCTTAAAGCACAATATAGGAGCTAAAATAAGCAGATCAATTAATTCTAGATCCCAAGTTAAGATGAATGTCAATAGTGAATCCTAGGCAAAGTTAAACTACATAGAACAAATAGTGGTATTTTTGCCAAAGTCAGTGTTTTTTAACCACTTTCTAACAATTCTAAAATAATTACTAGAGTATACTTAAAAATGCAAGAAACCCAAAATGAAAGAGTGTGATGAAAGTTGTAATCAATGATCAAAATAATTTATGGACATCTAAGTACCTTTATATAAGTGCTGGTTAAAAAAAAATACCAACAATGTTTAAGTTAGGAAGTAAAAAATATGATGTAATTACAACACTTGATAATAATTGTTAAAATGTTCTAACAGTTCTATGGTATCAGAAGGAGTGAGAAATCTTAATTAACTTTAACTTTTCTTCTGACAACTATGTGTTTTAATGAACTCAAAAAATTCAAGGCAAAGCAATTAGAGAATTCATATGGAAAATGTACGTTTCCAGTCCACCCAAGGGCTGAGATTAATGAAATCTAATGGAGTTAAAGAAGACACAAAAGGACAAAAGAGTTTGGTAAATTGAAAGCACAAATCTAGATGTGAACATCATATCCAAATAATATATCAATCTCTAAATTAAATAAAGTAAATCACAATAGGAAATGAGCACTTGATCCAAATATTACATTTTCTCTCATTTGTGGAATCTAGGCCTAAACTGATGATGATAGTAATAGTAACAATAATGGAACACGAAGATAAAAGGGGGACTATCTCTTGGGGAAAATCATCAGGGTGGGGTGAGGAAAAGAAAAGTTACTGAGGGGTGAAGAAGATCGAAGTATTTTATAAATACACACACACACACACACACACACACACACACACACACACACACACCACACACACCACACATGAAGACAGCATAATCCAACCTCAAGCACTGTCAGCAAAAGGGGATAGCAGGAAGGGGGGAGTATGGGAATATAATGGAGGGGGTGAACTGTTTCAAAGTACACAGTACACTGCACACATCTGTGGAATTAAAACAATGAAATCTCATTGATGTATGCAAGTTCAAAAATAAAATAAAATTGAAAAAATAAAACATAGTAGGAAACATTAAAAGAAATCTAGCAGCACACCAAAATATAATGACAGAAAGGATGTAAGGCTTGGAAAAATGTGTTGCAGTCAAATAATATCCAAATGATAGCAATTATATAAATAAATGATAAAAGGAACTTAAGGTATTAAAAAAGATATGAAGGTCATTACGTAATAACAGAGAAACTACTCAACACATAAATAATTCTGGGGCTAATGACCTTTAGCATATTCTCAAAATAAACACATTAGTAGTTTGGGGATTTTAGCACCACAGTCTTAGTAATTGGTTGCTTAAACTGATGACAATTAGTACAGATACAGAGGCCTTGGTAACCAGAATCGTGAGGAAAGGAAACAAGAACAGCACTGCCTTCCTGCCATGGCTCTAGCAGTACTCCCCACCTCTCCTGGGCCTACCTTCCCTGCAGCTGCACATGGGAGCAGGACAGACTGCTCTGTTGAGTGAATTTGTATTGATGATTCCAACATGCTTAGAGCTTTTGGATCTCTCAGTTTGCCAGTCTGTAGTAAAGATTCATTCTTCTTGCTCTTTGCCTTAGGGTTTTTCTTTTGGGGGAAATTTGTAACATTTTTAAAAGCTATGCTTGGGACTTGATGAAAGTTCTTAGATAAAATATTAGACATCATGAGTACATGCTCATCCCAGCCTTTAACAGTAAAATAGCTGATACTTTCATTTTCGTCTGCTGACACTTGGACTTGTGTTTCAACTGGTTCTGACTTTAGCAAAAGAAAGGAATCCTACATAGTGCATCCACTCCAAATATAACTTTCACCAGTTTTATGTGATAGATTTATGGATTGATAGATCCACAGATAGCATCACTGAGAGAGTGGATATCGTACACAACTATTCTTCCAAAGTGCACACAAGATATTTACCACAGAGACCATATGTTAAGGCTCAGAGTGAATATCAACAATTAACAAATAACTTTCACACAAGAAATACAGATTTTATGATCACAGGACAATAAAATTAAAAGAGAAAGCTAAAGGAACATTATGCTCCCTATGGCTTTTCTTGGGATGTGAAAGACCTAACAGAATGAAGAAATGTACCAAGATCAAAAACTTGAATGTGGCTGATGAGCTTTCTGTACAGGAATGAATATAGAAATCCTAACCTGGCTGGGGCCACCATGGGAAAGGGACTAGGAAGGAGTAAAGAGGACCAGAAGAGATGAACCAATTGTGGTTGTAATACATATATGCAAGGAAACAATATAAGGAAACTCCCTGGGTAGCTATCTTTATCTCACACTAACAAAAACGCCATGTTTCTCTTTTTAGCCTTTATGTTTGTTCTTCTACAAAATTGGAGAACAAGACGCTGGAACAGGTTCTTCCCAGGGGTGGTTGGCACTGGTGGGAGGGGAGAGGTGGTGGGGAAAAGGGTAGGAGGATGAATATGGTGCAAATAATGTATACACATGTACGTAAATGCAAAAATGATACCTGTTGAAACTGGTCCAGCAAAAAGGGGATAGGGGATGAAAGAGCAGTGGAGGGGGTGAATTGAAGTATATTTTTGATACATTGTAAGAACCTTTGTAAATGCCACAATGTACCCCCAGTCAGCATAACAACATTAAAAAAAGTTGGTGAATGAGAACATTCCAGTTTATAGTGTCTCTTTCACATGGTCAGAAATTTCATCATGACATCCCTTGATAAAGGATTTTTAGATCTTCTATGTTAGGCACTCAGTGGACCCTTTCCATTTAGAAATGCATGTATATTTATTTGGGGAAATGTTCTTTTGTTCTTGTTTTTTTGTGGTACTAGAGTTTGAACTCAGTGCTTTGTGCTTCCTGTAAGTGTTCCACAGTTCGAGCCATGCCCTCCAGCCCTTGTCTCTGGTTATTTTGAATAAAGGGTCTCACTTTTTACCCAGGCTGCTCTGGACAGTGATTTGCCTGTTTAATGGTTACTACCGTAGCTGGGACGCCCAGGTTTTTTCCATTGAGAAGGGTCATGCAAACTTTTTTTGCCCAGGCTGTCTGTAAACCTCCAATCTATCAATCTCAGCCCTCTGTGCAGTTTAGGATGAGAATTGTGTGTTACTACGCCCAACTGTTGGTTAAGATGGGGTCTTGTGAACCTTTTTCCTTTGTTGGCCTCTGAGTTCCTACCATTTTCAGCTTCCTAAGTAGCTAGGATTACAAGTCTGACCTACTGGTGCCTGACTGGAAAACGTTCTTGAATTCTTTGTTTTGTCTATAATTCCCATTATTCGAATGATGCATTTCCTGAAGTTGTTCCCTGATGTTTTCTAGATTTCATCATTTTTCTCAGTTTTCTAGATTTCCTAAACCGTTCTTCAGTCCTTTTGTTGACAGTATCATGGATTTCAAGTTATTACATTTTTTTTCTGTACCCAGACCTTTTATTCTACCTATTGTTTATTTAAATGTTCTGAGGCCTTATAAAGAGGTTGTAAAGTATTTTTTTATTTTATCATTTTTACATTTCCTCACATGAATATACATTGTTTGGACCACCTCCCACTCCCCCCCACACACACCTGCTTCAGGGCAGAGCCTGTTCCACCCTCTTGTTCTCTGATTTTGTTGAAGAGAAAACATAAGAGATAATAAGAAAGACATAACATTGTTTTTACTAGTTTGAGATAAAGGTAGCATTGTTTCTATGCACACGTGTATTATAATGCACACTGGCTCATGTCTACCAGACCTCTTCACTACTTTCTAGTCCCCTTCCCATAATGGCCTCTGCCAGTTTAAGATTACTATATTTGTTCCTCTACAGTGAGCACATCAACCACATTCAAGTTTTAGGTTTCCCAGCACCTACTTTTAAGCTTGTCATAAATTATTTGAAATACAATTGTGCCTCATCACCTTTGGTCTAAAACCTCCCTGCCCCTTGTGACTGTAACATGGTTCACTTTTTCCTCATTCAGACGATCCTCCACCCAACATATCTACAAGTTAACCACTGCAAAACCTAAAGGTCAAATCTTAGTGGTGTAAATAAGTTTCATCCTTATGCTTTCTTCAAACTAGCTAATCCACAAATCCTCAGGAAAAGCCTAGGTATAACACCCATCCTCCTTAAAGACAGTGCACAGCTCCTCTGCATTTTATACTCACTGGTTGAGCTCTCTGACATATTTGCACTTCTCATAAGCCTCCGGTGGCACCTCTTACCTCTTTGGAACCTGGGAGTAATAAATTTACTCTAGTTCATGAATTTTTGTTTCACCTTCTCATTATGCCTGACACATGAACCTAACTTTCCCTCTTGTCCAGATATTCTTGGCTTTTGGCCATTCTTAAAAGAGGAAGATCTCAAGATCAAATGGAAAGAAACTAACAGTAAATATCACAACAGATGTGCCATTCTACTATAGACACAAAGGGAGAAGATGCAGGAATATGTCAGAAGTCATGTCTATAATGCCCCCTTTAATTTGCCTCTTAAACTAGGCAGAACTTGAGAGTTGACTCCTACAATATCTTCCTGATAGTAGCTTCCAAGCTGTAAGAATTCTTGGAACCAAGTGGAAGTAGCAGGCTAGAGGTTGTGTATGGTCTCGACATGATAGATAGATATGTAGAAGGTAGGGGAATAGATACAGATATGTCAATCTTCCCTATTTCACAATACCTTTTCTACCCTCAACTGTGCCCGTTATTCCCCAACTCAGGTACCCTTTCTAAGAATTACACCTTTTTTGTTATATGATGTGTGTAAGGAACAATAGCTATTGGTCTGGAGTGGGGAAACTTTTGATGAATCCTTTTGTTGATTCTCCTCCCTCACTCCTAACAAGTAGGACGGATGCTACCTATTCATATAACTTTTGAGGATTTCATAAAGAAAATTTGATTGGTTCTCTGGTTACTTTAATGCTTCAAAACAAGTTGGCTTTCTTAAACATCTTATGTTAGGTACCACTCATCCATCTGCTTTCCAGCTTCCAAATGCTGTTACTGCTATCTTCTGTTTCCTTTTCTTTTAGTAAATTTCGGTTTTTGTAAAAAAAAAAAATTCCTGTACTGTATTTTAAAGAGTTGTAGGAGGGAATAAAATTAAATGTGTCTGATCAATCTGTCATCATTTTTTTCTTTGTAGTGCTGGGGATTGAACCCAGGGCTTTCTGCATGGTCAGCAAGTGCTCTATCACTGAGTTAGCTTCATCACCAGCCCAATTTGTCAGCTTGATGGCAGCATTTTTAGTGTCCAGTTACTGAATCTCTGTTTGATGTTGGGTATGTATAAGGCAGGGTTGGAATTCATCTAGTTTTCATTGATGTAGCTCATTCAAGTTCCTGTTCTGATTGGTCATTACCCCTGTTGTAGATGCTAATTATTATTTTGATCATCCTGATAAGACTAGTTTCATTAAAAATACTGGTCAGTATTTCAGTTTTTAAAATAAACTTATGGTACAAAACAACCAACTGTTTTACAGAGGAATGATTAAATACATGTCAGAGGACCAGGATGGACAATTGTTTTGCCTATGCATCATCTTAGTCAAGGTATGTTTGTTGTATACTCTGAGGGCCTACTTATAGGAATACAGAGATAATTAGAAAAATAAGAATTGCTATAATATAGATCCCTTAAATATTTTCTTTTACTTAGAATTTTCTTTTGAAGTCTGGTTGCACACTTTTCAGATAGGGGATTGGGTATAGACTAATTGATGTCATTTTCACTTACTAAGTATTTTTTTAAAATTAGCTGCAACAAGTAAAATGTGAACACTGGTAAGTAGGCAACTTTTCTCCCAATGAAAGGTGAAAATTAACTTCAGTTAAAATTTGCCTCTGTTTTACTTCAGTAAGTGAAGAATATTAAGTAGCTAATCCTTAGAGCCAAAAAATTGTCAAAATGACTAAGAATGTTGTGCAAGAAAGATTGTGAAGCTCATTACATTTACTAAATGGAAATGAATTATCTTAGCTGGCATGTCCTATTCATCAGGTATATTATAAATCAGTATATTTAACTTAATATTTCAATCTTTAAATATTTTCTATCAGTTATCTTTAAGAAATTTCCTTTGTCCTAGTGAATATCTAAACCAAATATATGGACAGGGCTTTTGCCAACTATTCATGAAAATATCCTCCCAAACAGCCTTTCTGTTTTCCCTGGAATGTTCTCAATTGAAGGTTCATATTCAGATGAGTGAAAGAGAAACTAGTATACAACAGGTATAAGAAAGAACATTCTTATACCAAAAGCTGAAGAATTATGTGGATGTTGAAAATTGCAGTATCATTTTGTCTGTTCCACTATGAAAAATTTCCATTTTTTCGTTTTATCTCCTGGTGTAAGTGACATCCATATTGATGCTCTGTGACATTTAAAATTCATTATTCCTTCAGTATGTATTCCATATGATAATGCAATAGTTTTTCACCTAATGTTAAGTTTTCTGGTGTAGATTTGTCTAACAACAGGATGGCAGTTCTTTCTGTTCTTAGTTTTATACATTGTCTCATTATAAACATTGCTGCTTTATTGTAGAATGTTTTCTTCTCATTACTAGCTGGCTTAGTATATTTATATGTGCTCTGTCACTTGTATTTGGGTCTATCAATTGATCTCATCTACTTGACTTTAAGCCATTCAAAAGTTGTGATTATATTTATACATGTTTTCTATCCCTTGGCAACGAGTAGCTATTCACAGCATCCTATATTTGGTAGGTGACTTTTGAATGTAGAACTTACTAGAAATAAGTTTTTCTTCTTACAGTGCTAAAGATTGAACCCAGGGTCTTGAGCATGCTAGTGAAGTGCTCAGCTACATCTCCAACTGTGGTTTGATGGATAAATAAGTACTTAACTCTTCCTTTTTAATTCATCTAAATTAGAGATATGTAAACTTCTAGAATGTGCTGAAGGTAAAAGAGTATAACAGAAGAAAGTTGGGGGCAAATCCTAGAAACTTTAGAAAATTCTTGCATTTGTTGAGATTCAGTTTCCTCAGATGTACAATTTACATAATTAGATGTTCTCCTAGAATGAATGTGAAAATTTTAATGAAATAATAAATATGAAAAAACACTTCACAATATTTTCCCCTGAGACAGAAATTTGGTTATGGTATTAGAGGCCAAATCAGAGAACATGTGTTCACAAGCCGATTTCACGTGTAGAGTATTGACAGAGGGAGATATAAAGGTGCCAGTCTTCTGACTCCCAATCAGAACCTAGGGGACTCACTACCATAGAACAAACCACCTACCCCATTAACAAGATAGTCAGATGTCCTACAATATAAAAAGGAAACCATTAACTTAGAAGGAATCTTTTCTGTCATCAAAAATTATTACTAAAAAGATAATTTAATTGCTGTTATAAAAGCATTAGACTTCACAATTCAGCAAAGATGATTAAGTGTAGGGTTGGTTGCTAACATGTGGCCCTTGATATGTGTTGAATAAAAATACATTTCTACAAGATCCAGAATCAATAAATGGTAGCTGTATCTAAAAAATCAAAACTCTCCAAGCAAAAAATCCATCTTAATTCAACATCTCTGATTACCAGATTTTCCTTTAACTTCCAGAAAACTTGAAGTAAACTGAATTTACCTGCAAGTTTCCCATGAACTCTGCTCCCTAACTTTTAGGACAGTAAGGTATGTTTTTGCAAAAGTACAAATCTATTGTTTCAAGGGTATCTTGATATACAAATGAAAATGGCATTGTTCTAAGGATGGGCCAGTTTCATTACAGAATGAGGTGGGAAAAAATTATTTCCATGTAAAAAAATCCAGAGAAAATGCATCTATGAAGCCTATGAAACTGAGGTTGGAGGATACTGAGTCATGACATAAAAGTAAATCAGGAGCCAGAGGGAAATTGTTCTCCACGAACATTTCCAAGTAGCCTTAAAATCTCTCAGTCCCTCTGCATCTAGGGACAAATATGGCTGCACAGTTCCAACTCCAGTTAATGACATTGTTAGTAGGACTGGTGAAAATGTAAGTATTAAAAAAAAAACCACTTTCCTTCTTAGTGATAATGTGCAGTATGTGTTCCTTCTTAAAAATTCGTACACTTCTGTTTTCTAAAACTTATTTGGCTATGTGAAGCAAAATTCAAGTAATGTGTGTAGATAAATCTTCAATGTTATCCAAATATTAGTTAATGAATTTTTGTATGAAGATTGGCACTTGCGATCAGATGGTACACATTATACACATGACAAAGTTTCTCATAACATTCTCACTAATATTAGCTTGTTTACAGAACACTAAATCTTTGACGGAAACCAACAAGGTCTGGGATGTTCTATTCTATTCCTACCTAATTCTGTAATGCATTAATAGAGTCTACTAGGATCACAAAAGTCATTACAGCTATGACACTCAAGTGAATTAAGAAGAAAAAATCTTATAATCAATACACCAAACATATCCCCTAAACAAAGCTTATACTTACCAAATCATTGTTTCAAGATGCCTCAGCCTTTCTATGCAATATGGTTTACAATATTACTTGTAAAACTTATAGCCAATTTAAATGGAAAATCTTTTATTTTTCACATACATCCCCAGTTAGGAAAATGGATTTTAATTACAATGTTGACTAAATATGTAAAATGTTCAACTATGTACAAACATTTTATGATGAACAGCTGAAAAATTTAGAAATGAAAGTCAAACAATGATGTGATTCTTGACATTAAACATTAGTATGTTTGTGGGATGCACAATTTAGTCACCCTGACTGTCAATACATAATGGATAATTTTATGTTTCCACTTGACTGGACTAGGATACCCAGATATTTGGCTAAACACTACTTTAGGTATTTCTGTGGTGTTTTTTTGGGATGAGATTAACATGTTAACGGGTAAACTGAGTAAGGAGTGCCCTCCCCAGAGTGTATAGGCCCCGTCCAATCATCGACGGCCTCAATAGAACTCTGACTTTTCATGAGCAAAAGGGAAAAAAAACTTCCTGTCTGTCTTCAAACTGGAGCAGTAACTTTTTCCTAGGTTTCAACAACATGGATTCTCCTTGTTCTTATGTTCTGAACTCAGATTGGAATTGTACCATGAGGTCTCATGTGTCTCCAGCTTGTGGACTCACCTTAAAGAAACTGGGACTTGTTAGAATCTATAATCATGGAGGCCAATTTTTTATCATCTTCTTCAGTCTCTCTCTGGTGGCTTCATTTGTGTACTAATTTTTCTTCATGCATTTTTTTAAGTATTCATTTCTGTTGTAAAGCATGGTGACATTTTACCTTCTCATGTTGACATGATAGCATTTAAAAAATTAGCTTGTTTCTTTCTCATTCATGAGTGTGATACAAGTGATGCTTTTTTTCCAATGTCGTTCTCAACACAAACGTGTGTATTGACATAAGTTGCTTCAATTTGCTCATTAAGCCATTTACTAGATGATCCAGAATGAGCATGAATATTGGTAAAACTATTTGCTTAAAAACGACTTCAGTGAATCACAACCCTGATCATTATCCATGGATTTTGGTAGTGTTCTGCACTGATATGGAATATTTAAAATTTGAAATATAAAATCGCTTTAATCCCAGTTTAAATCCTAGTGATATTGTTTATCAGTGTTGAGCAATTAGGAAGAACATAGTCTACATACAGATACGAAGAACATTTCAAGCACCTGGTAAGCCACAGCTATCAGTAGTTATTATTGATGAAGGATAAACAATTCAAGGCTTACAAATTTGCAGAGCTCTTAACCCAGTGCGTTTTCTGCTAAACTTCTACCCTGTTTGGTCCTTTATATCATTCAGTCATCAACATGAAGCTACCGCGTTAGTACTCAAAGCTATGACAAGAGAACAGGAACTGCAAAAAATTCAGTATTCTGCAAGTCAGCTATCAGCCTAGCTACTCATTAATGTTATTCAGAACATACAAGTCTTATCATTACAGATCTTTACCTGATTGGACTGAAGTGAGGTCCTTAAATTCAATATTCTTCAAGTGCAGGTATGCACTGAAATATGCCATAACTTTTTAATTTTATCATTTTTACATTTACTTGCATGTGTATACATTATTTGGGGTCCCCCCTCAACTTTGGGAAGAACCTATTCTGCCCTCTTGTGCTCTGTAGGCCCCCAAAGCAGCAGCTCCCAACAACTGTAGACTAAAACCTCTGAAACTGGGGGCCAAAATAAATCTTTTCTCCTGTTACGTTGTTTATCTGAGGTATTTTGTCAGTGATGGAAAGTTGACTAACTCACTATTTATGGAAAACAACAGGCACCTGAAAACTATTGAAGTTTCTTAGGCAAGTTATACTTCACTGATGTGGGGGGCAAATCACAGGTAAGTTGTGAGCTCCTTTCTGATAGCCTTGTTTGGAAAGATGGTGCTAATATTGTGGATGAGAATTGGCCAAAAAATTAGAAGTTAGAGTCTAGCTGCAAAACTTTCATGTTGATTGAAAACCAAATGATTTTGTTTTAAAGAATTTCACATACATCAAGAACACGATCGAGTTGTTAAAGTATTTTTTCCTTCCTCTTTTTATTCTTCTTCTGCAATACTAAATATAATGTGGTTCTTCCACATGAATAAAATTTTATTGCACATTTTTTTGGAAAACCAAGAAATTCTTGAGACAATACTTTGGCAGTATTTAAGCATAATGCCTAAAATTTAAAGTGTCTTATTTAGGTTTAAAAAGTAAGCTACTGTGCTAAGTTATAACAGGAAAGAAACTTCATACCAGATTCTGTAAGTGTGAATGCTGTGATAATGCTTAAATCAAAACCACTACTGAGGATTGAGAGGAATAGGTACTCTGGTTAAAATTACCACTGGATCACACTACATGTTTATATGCCTTAGACTCACTGGTAGGGAATTTAATGAGAATGAAGTTAAGATGAATTCAACATAAACAATTCTATTTTTAGCATGTAATACCTGATCATTCTTTTTCTGACAAAACAATTCCCTTTTAATAGATTGTGTGCACAGATTTGGGATGGGAGTTTGCTCATTGGACCCATTATTTAAAACTTTGAACTCCTACCTATTAGAGAGCTTATTAGTTTAAAGTGAATATGTTGGCATTGAGATTATTGAATTATAGAAATAGCTAGAAGTATGAGAGTCATGTCAGTTAGAGGTAATTAGATTTACTTGACTCAGTCTACTTTGAACTAGATTGAATATTTTATTTTATTGTTTTTATTTCTAAGGAATACATATGGTCTAAAATTATGAGCCCTCAGCTAGTCACTTTGATAAAATCAGGTAATTTCAGTTTTATTTTTATAAGATTAAAAGATAAAATACAATTGCACACATTCAGGCACAGAATGTCAGATCAATAATTTCCATCCTAAAAAAGGCTGAAAACATAAAGGATCACAATCACTCTGTGAATATCTGGGAGCATTGTTTTCATATAATACTTTAAACATATGAAATTATCATGTTTCAAGCATATAACAAATGAACTGCAGAAAAAATATTTTTTTCTTTTAAGACCACACTGCATTCAACTTCATAAAGATGGGAATAAAACATTACAAGCTTTTTTACCTACACAATGATTACTACAATTTTCCTCAAATTGCCTAAGAAGAAAGCGTAGCACTTTGTGATACACCCAAGTCCTCAGTTGTAGTTAAGTTGGATACTTAGGGTGCATAAAGAGAAAAATTGGAGACACAGATATAATTTTCCTCACTTATGCTTTTTAGCAGCACAGACTTGAATAATATAAAAATTTAAGGAACACTTCTTGTTCTCTAAAATTTGGAAGGTAAGTCTACTTACTTCTCTTGGAAATAAATTGGGAATTACTGTTATAAATATTTTAATTTGATAAACACTTGTTGGTTTCCTATATCATTCCAAGAACTACAATAAGTATAGCTTTTTATATATCTAACTGTCATTTATTCATACGTCTTATAAATCACACTGGTTAGCATTTCCAAAATATTAAGTTCATATATTTGAGAAATAAAAACTAAAATTGACTAAGTTTGCTTTATGGTGTGAGCTACCTGTGTCCAAAGTCATAAGAAAAGATAAAGGGAATATACATATTTGCCTAATTGCAGAAAACCAGGATCTGAACACCTACACACTCACACATGCACATCCACGCACACCTACTCACCCCTGCAGGCATTGCCCTTGTAAGAATATAACAAATATGCAAAAGAGTTTTTTAAAGGAAATCTGTTGTGCATTTGGGTTTCTATTAGGATTGATTCTGGCTCAGTCTTTGGCCATCATTTCCTAAGTACTTTCACATTCTGAACTTGTGGACACTGGTTTATCTCATTACTTGCTTAGTTTTGTGAAAGAACTTTAATTGTAACATTAAATTATACATCACGTTATAGATGAGGATCAGCTTTATTGCAGGAGAAATATCACTGAGTTCATTTTCCTGCCACTGAGATTAAGTGATACATGATTCCTAGACAGTACTTAAGGTTAGTTTTCATGGTAAATTTTCTTCAAGAACCAATATGAAAAGGAGTTTCTGTAAACTAATTTCACAACAGGGTACTACTAAGTAACAGCCATTTACAAAATTAATC
Organism: Castor canadensis; assembly: GCF_047511655.1. Taxonomy (NCBI): domain Eukaryota; kingdom Metazoa; phylum Chordata; class Mammalia; order Rodentia; family Castoridae; genus Castor; species Castor canadensis. The sequence continues at coordinate 17,608,329 of NC_133395.1, forward strand.
AAACCTGATTCTTTCCCCATCCATGCTCCCTGGGCACCCTCAGGTTCCTAATTTGTAATATGAAGAGGGCTTGAATAGATAACTCCAAAATATCTTCCAGTATTAGCAACCCAAATTGTGATTATTTGAATTATATCACTAACAGCCAGAGGTGAGGGCTGGGTAGGTAAATCCTGAACTTCTGGAGTCTTTTCCCCCATTTCTAAATTTCTGCTTTCTAGAAAAAAAAAAAAAAGAATATCTTGTAACCTTTTGTAATGATGACAACTTTCAAGAGAGTTAAGCTGTATCAGCTGTATAATTTTCTCACCTGTCATTTAGCAACATTGCTGACAGATATAGCCAAATGACAGATTTTTTTTCAAGGACAAAGATGATGTCATGCACTACTAATATTTGGAAGCAATGAGTGATGTATGGTTAATGAACCAAGAAGCATTTCTCTCTTTAGACATTATAAAATGCGAGCCACATCTTCTTTTTTGATCTGTCTGCTCTTTGCGATCTAACCCTTCAGGTGTGAGCTATTTTTATATGTGCTATCCATTTAAGATTCTCTCTAAGAATACCAAAGAAGTGGAGGGAAGGTTCATGGCTTTGGAAATGTCTTTGTCTTTCTTTAGTTCCAAATTGAATTGTATAAAGTTCATAATGTTTGCTGTTCCTTTTGCTCTCACTGACCTTATTTTGGGCATTGAGCACAGATATACTTATATCCATTTAAGTTAACTCAACTAGACTCAATTGAATTGGATTTGATAAGTATTTGCAGAATACCAGGAGAATTATACTAAAAAATTGAGTATGTTATATTTATATAGTTCAGCAGAATAGTAAAATTCATGGTTGATACTGACTGAGGTGGGTAAGAGATATAGGCTATGCTTGAAATGTGTTATAAATTTATGAAAACTACTAGTCCACATTGTAAGTACACGACTGACTCAATTATCAAAAATTATTTAACAGATCTTTTGTTTCTTGAAGAATTGTAATTCCAGTGACAAAAAAATGCCTGACATATAAGTGGTGCTCAAAAATATTTGTTGGAGTTGATAAATTAATTGATCTATGTTTTTCTTTTCATATGCTTGGGTCATTTCTCCCCCCTGCCCCCACCCCTTCCCCTTACCACAATGTTTTTCCATTTGACTTAATTCTCTTCTTTTGGACCTCACCCTCACAGGGAACTTCTGAACAGTAAAATCTTTTACATTTTCTTCTCATTTTTGAGTGATTAAATAGCATATAAATTTTATTTTGATTATTATTTTATCTCAATAATTTGAAAATATTCCATTATTTTGTGGCATCAATAAAATATATTATATATTTAGAATAAGTAATGATTCATTAATCCTTGGCAATTTTTATCTTCACTTCCTTTTCCTCCTCTGGGAATTCTTATTATAGGGATATTGGATACTTCTGTTCTCTCTACCAAGACTGTAAATCTGTTTTATACAGTTCACTCATGGCAGGTGTGGTAATACATGTCTGTAATCCTAGATATTCAGGAGGCAGAGGTAGGAGGATTGTGGATTGAGGACAGCACAGGCAACACATTAGCCAGCTGGCTCAAAAGCAAGCAGATTGTGATACTCATGCCTGTGGCCCTAGCTGCTTGGGAGGCAGCGATAAGAGGATTGCTGTCCAAAGCCAGCCTGGGCAAAAAGGTGAGATCCTTTCTGAAAAACAAACTAAAAGCATAAGGACACAAGGGTGTGGCTAAACACTTGCTGGCAGGTGGTAGAGCATTTGCTTAGTAAGCACAACACTCTGAGCTGAATCCTCTGTACCATAAAAAAGAAAGATGTTCCTTTTCTTCATCTCTCTGTGTCAACATTTTCTCTAGGTCTACTTTCTAGTTCATTAATTTCTTTTTTTGGTTTTACTTGATCTGAATCTATCCCATTATTTGATATTTTCATTTTCATAATTGTTTTCTTTTTGTTCTTAACATTTTAGTTTTTTCATTATATTTTTGTTATTTTTCTGTATCCTATTTATTTCTTATGTTCTTGCAACTTTGGGTTAAGGACATTTTAAAGAGCTTTACATTCTGAGATTGTTTTATTAACTGAATTTCACATCATGGTTACTGTCTCTTGTTTATGATCATTTATTTTTATATTTTATAATTTCCATTTACATAATCATATATATTGGGACTTGAATCTGTGCCACCACGTGGCCTTTAATTGAGACAGTGGTTTTCAAAAATTGCTTTTTGTTTGTTTCTGTAAGAAACATAGAGACATCATCTTGGTGGTTCTTGGATTATACCAATAATGAAATTTGAAATGCTAAATCATATTTGATTCAGGCGCATGATTAAATTTTCCATTTTCCCTGCTCCATTTAAACAGTCAAAGACCATCATTCTGGTTACCACCATGTGCAACTGGGTTGTTTTTTTATTCTAGTCCACTCTTTCAGTGATGCTGTTCTTGCCACTATGTGTGCATGTAAGTCCACTGAGGTTTCAGTCCTGGTTTCCTTGTTTACTTTGTGACCCTCTTCACAATGAGTCCTAAAGCCCTTACTAGAAATGAAGAAAAACTATCTTCTGCCACACCTCTTAGTGAGAGAGTCACTCTTTCTTGACTCTATAGCTGTCCTATGGTTCTTTTTTTTGGTGGCAGTACTGGGGTTTGAATTCTGGGCGTTGTACTTGCTGAGCAGGTGCTCTACACTTGAGCTATGCCCCAGTACAAACCTATTGTTCTTTCTGGGTGTGCCAAGATTACAGTCTCTGACCATTCTTCCATGGGCCATTTTCAGGGTTGTTTATATGCCTAGTAACCTTGGGAGATAAGCTAATTGCTCCTTTCCTAGAAATAAGATAGTGCTTGCTTGTTGTTTGCAATAAGTTTGTTAGAATTCCAATCTAAGTGTCAAATTGCTATGGTACAAACCCACTTCATGTGAAGCCTCCATCTGGGCTATTTCTCATTCATCTCGAGGGACTTGTAGGAAAAGAAGGACAACAGAAATGTGTTGATGTTCATGCTGTTTGTTATGATATGAGTAATAAAATTCTTTTATATCTGGCCTGGGAGTCTCTTGTTTTCTGCTAGCATTCATGAAAAATAGCAAGTTAATGTATTAGTTTACAAGTTGGAAAATAGTCAAATCTTGGACCCATTACCTACCTTGAAGTAATATTATAAGAATATGTATATTTATGTGTGTGAAAGTAAGATCAGTATTATAAGGTGCTACATAACTATGAAGGATTGTTATTTATAATAAAATATAAATAAAAACAGGCATAGAACAGTTACTTCTTAGAGAAAATCTGATATAAAGTTCCTTTGAATGAATTATCCATGACCAGTTTGAAATAATTTAGACAAAATCAAATAAACTGACAAAAACAAAAACTCTAAACATGTATCTGATCAAATTTTACAGTTTATGTTACCAGCTTAGAGGAGATGGAAAGCGGAGAGGACCATGTCAAGCAATACAACCAGGAGAGGATTAGTAAGATCTAATCCATAGAAAACTTTTCCGAATATTTGACTCATTTTTAAACAAATGAATTGTGAAGAAAAATAGAGAGGGTGAACTTACAGATTTAAGAGATATAATAGGTAATTATAATATATAAGATTAGTTTTGATATTAACTTGAACAATGTACATAAAAAGTATATGAAAGAATATTTAAACAAATGCTAGGAACAATTACCAGCATTAAGGAACAAATACTTAATATTTTAGTATAATGATGTTATAATTTATGTGCTCTTTCACATATCTTTGAAATATTTTTGGATGAAATAATATGGCATCTGTCAGACAAAATTATCTACATGTGGAAATAAATTAATAAGAATAACATTAAATAAGATTGTCTAGGAACTGATTTTTATTGTAGCTGTTAATAAGTATACACAGTTACATTATACTATTGTCTGTGTTTTTCTTATATTTGGTATTTTAGATTATAAAAAATTTAAAAAGAAATTACTTTTTTTTCCTGTGAAAATATTCTCTGTGTTAGCTTTCTGACACTGTGACAAAATACCTGTAGTAAATCAACTTAAAGGAGGAAAGGTTTATTTTGCTTACAGTTTCAGATGTGTTAGTCCATGGTAAAGTTGGCCATGAGTTTTGGATCCGTGGCAGCACAATACTTCATGGTGAAAGCATGGCCACGTGTTGCTGTTCACCTCTGTGTGGCCAGGAAGCAAGGAGAGAGAGGAAGGAACTGGGGTCCCAATATCCACATTGAAAAGTGTGTCCTAGTGACCTAACTTCATTCTACCAGACCCTACTTCTTAAAGCTTCCACCCTTCACAATAGCACAACAGACTGGTGAAGAAGCAATTAACAAGTAGTCCTTTGGAGGACATTTAAGACCCAAACACTAACATTCTTTTCACCTTCTATCACTGAATTGATGAATTTTAAATTACTGTTAGGGTTTACTAATCTGGTCCCTTGTTGAATAAGACTGTTAATATTAGTAGTCATGGAAATGCCTATTAATGAACCATACAAACCAGACTAAATGAATCATCCTAACCAAATTTAAGAAGGCAGAGATGTTGGGTAAGAAATAAAAGCATACAAATTAGAAAGGTAAGGAACATCATTATCTCATTGTCTCTGTATGCAGGTGGTGTTAATTTATGTGTAGAAAACTCTAAAGATCTACATACCTCAAAACAAAACCAAGCATTCCTTTGGCAAACTGACTCATTAAAGTTTCAGGATACAAAATCAGTTCTCTTTTTATATACTAATAATGAATAATCAGAAAAAAATTAAAAGTAATTTCCCTTATGAAAGCATCAAAAAGTGAAATGCTTAGGAATAAGCAAAACCAAAGTAAGGAAGGAATTGTCCACTGGGAAGGTATATTTATGGATTAGAAAACATAATGTTGTTCAAATGTCCACCGTACCCACAGCGATGGTATAGATTTAATGTAATAACAATCAAAATCCCAAAGTTATTTTTTGGGTAAATAGAAAAATTCACCATGAAATTCATATGGATTCTCTTGGAACCCCAAATTGACAAAACAGTTTTGACAAGAAACAAATTAAAGGACCCACATTTTCTGATATCAAAATATATTACAAAGTTAAAGTCATCTGAATAGGGCAGAGAAACAGATCAATGAGAAAGAGCTCAAAAATAAACCCTTGAGTGTAAGGTCAAATGATATTCAGTAAGAATGTCAAAATCACTCTGAAAGAAAGAAAATCTCTTCAACAAACAGTATAGGGAACCTGGACATCCATATCACAAACAAAAAAAGGAGGAAGAGGAAAAGGAGGAAGTAGATCTAAGATCTATCATACACAGTCTCCACACATTTAATTCAAAATGGACTAATGACTTATATGTATGATTTAAAACTAAAAAAATATTGGGGGAAAGCTTCTTGATGTTGGAGTTGCCAGTGAATTCTTAAATGTGAACCAAAAGCACAGGCAACAAAGCAAAAAAAAAAAAAAAAAAAAAAAAAGGAAAACGGAATTCTACCAAACTTAAAAAATTGTGTGCATCACAGGATGTTATTCTGATTAAGATAACATTCCATAGAACTGGAAGAAACATCTGTGAACCATCTATCAGAAAAGGGGTTGCTATCCAACATTATAACTCAACAACTCCCAAACCCAAGCAAGCTGACTTTAAAAAAAGGACAAATTATCGATGGATAGTTCTTTAAAAATAAAACAAAACTGGTCATAAGTATGTGAAAAGATGCTCAACATCACTAAGAACTAGAAAAATACACATCAAATCCACCATGGGATATCATCTCACACTCCTCAGTACAGCGTCTGTCATAATAGAAAATAGTGTTGGTGAGGATGTGAATAATTTTGAACTCTTGCATGTTATTGGTAGGATTGTTAAAAATATTTCAACCACTATGGAAAACAGGATGAAGTTTCCTCAGAAATTTAAAAGAGATTTAACATATGATCTAACAATTTTACTTCTGGATAGATATCTAAAAAGTGTATACAGCAGTTGTCAGGGATGTATTTAGCACTCATTCATAATACAAGAGATAGAAGCAACACCATTCATAATATAGAAGGTAGAAGAAACCCAAGTGTCCATCAAGGTGTGGTATATTCATATAAAATGAAATATTACTAAGTTTCAAAAAGAAAGAAAAAGTGTCACTTACTATGACATGGATGAACCTTGAAGATATGCGAAGCAAAATAACCTAGTCGAAAAAGACAAATACTAAAAAAAGACACTGATTTCATTTATGTAAAGTATCTAAAAGTAGTCAAGTTCATGGAATCAGAAGGTGGAAGTGTGGTTACCTGAGGGTTGACAGAGAAGAAAATTGCAAGTTATTAATGACTTTCAGACTTGTAGAATGAAAAATTGTGGAGTTTTGTTTCAAAACAATGTGAATATATTTAATACTACTAAGTTATAAACTTAAAATGCATATGATGGTAAATTTTGTGTTATGTACTTTTGTCACAAAAATAAGTATGGAGCACAATATGATCAAATGACTTTTTTTGGTGGTCCTGGGGTTTGAATTCAAGCTTTTGTGTTTCTTAGGTTAAGTCAGTTCCTGAGCCCTTTTCCTTTGGTTGTTTTTGAGACAATGTCTTGCTTTTACCCTGCTCTGCATGAACAATGATTCTCCTATTTATGTTTTCTGTGTAGCTGGATGACAGACATGCAACCACCACACTCAGCTTTTTCTGTTGAGATAGGCTCTTAGGAACATTTTGCTGGGGCTGGACTTGAACCAGGATCCTCCATATCACCAACTCCTGAGTAGCTAGGATTACAGGTGTGAGCCACTGGTGCCTTACTAAGTGTTACTATTTCTAATGAGGAGAAATTAACCAAGCCGAAAAATGTGTTATGATAAAATACAAAAACATTAATATGCAGGAAATTCTTTGGTAAAATTGCTGTTTGTAAACTGTATAATGAGGGGGTCAACACATTTTTGACTATATTGTATGCCATATTGTACTCATTAAATACAATGTATGGAATTAATGGAAGTACACATACCCAATTTGTTAGTGAGCAGCTACTTAGGTAAATGTGACATTTGGGAACCCAGACATATTAAAGAAGAAGAGATCATTTAATTATAGCATCCTGATCACAGGAGGTGGTGAGACAAGAACACAGCCAAATGTCTATAATGGAGCCAATATTTCTATTATGAATGACACATGCAAGCTTCTTTCTTGACTATTTCAGTAAACAAGCTCTGTGTTTATACCCAGTTTCTCACAAAGAACACAATTTTATGCATGGAAAAAATAGAATGTTTTTGGAGTGATAGATGATCTGGACAGATCCATCCACTGGGAATTTGAGTGGTATTTTGAAGGAACACATAGGAAGGAAAGTTACTGATAAGATATAGAAAGGAGCTGGCTGTGGTGACCTATAATGCAAGCACTCAAATTGCTAAGGCAGGAGAAGCATGAGTTTGAGGCTAGCTTGGGCTACATAGTGAAACTCTGTTAAGAAAAAAATAAGATGTGGAGGAATTTGGCTTATAAACAATAAGCAGTCAAACATTAGATAGTTTGGTCATACTTATGATTCACTGAAAGAATTTCTACTTTAGAAATGCATTGTAAATGTAATGCATATTTATATATGCCATATATGCTAAAGTATGTTTTAAATATTAGTATATGTATTTTTACACAAATATATGTATGTTTTCAGAGTATTGAGTACCACAATTAATATGAATTTTTCTCACCACTGGCCACTTATTAGCACAGTGTGGACTTTTTCATGAGTACTCAGGCCATGCTGACTCAGTTGAATGGCACTTCACCAAGTGCTTAATCACTACTGGTCTCCCTCTGCAAATATTGTGTATTTTGGTGAACATTTGACTCACATTTAACAACAGTTGTGAGAACGATGATGATTGAATCACCAAGAATGAGTATGATCAACACCATATTCTTACAAGTTTTATGGAACTTGAGGTCTCTTGATTCTTTATAGTTATTTTTCTTTGAATTTTTTTCCTATGGGATTTATGAGTAATAAAATGTCTGGATTCCTATTTTTACATATTATTTTTTAGTTCTTCATTTGCATTTTATATATGCTCAAATTCTCCATGAAATTCCCCGTCTTTCTATATATTTCCTACAGCTTCTCTTTATTTCTGTAGACATGTTAATCATAGTTATTTTAAAGTACTTGTCAGACAATTTGTATATAAGGATTGTCTGTGGGTCCATTTATGTTGCCTTTTTTAAATCTTGGATTCTAGTTCTATGCTTCAGCTTTTGAATGTGTCTATGAAGTTCTGATTGAGTGTGTAAAGTACAGAAACACCTTCTTTCTTTATGGCGTACACTCATTGTTCATGTGTACAGGTAGGATGATGCCAAATCACCTTAAACAAATCAAGATTGAGTCTGAGTGGAACTGGGATTGTGACCTTGTAAAGGCCCGTGGTACCTCTGCTTTCTTCTGGTGCTACTGAGTTTCCATTTGCAGTCCAGTGTGTTATCCATATTTCCTCCTGAAAGATTTATATACTGATATTTGTCTATTGAGACTACTGAAGGGGATGCACCGCTTTTCAACTGCTTTCTTCTTAGTTTTAAACACTTCTCTGCCTTGTGCAGCTGCATAAATCATCCAATATTTTGAGAGAAAGTTTGTAGCTGGAATTTCTCTTCTCTCAGTGGTACAAAACCTGGAATCACAGTCAGATTTTGACCTTTAATTGCAAATACCTCTGCAAACAAAAAGCAAGTAAAACTGCTGTATAAATCAATTCATTTTAAGATCTTCACCAATCTGAAATCTTAGCCTTTCTGGTTTCTGTTTTCTCCACTGCTTTCTGCTGCCTTATAAAAGATGATTTTGGCTTGTTAATTTGATTTTTAGTATTTTTTCAGTGGGAGTGTGGTCTTCTGCTTACAACTCCATCCCAAAGGGAAGGGGAGGGTCTTGCTGTGTTAATTTTTCCACATATGCAATTTTGGTTGGTATATAATACAGAGCAGTTCCTTTGTCCCAGTAATCTACACATGGTATTCTGTTATCCTCGAACTTACAGTAAAGCAGATATAAGTTTGCCACGAATCTGATTATTTATCCACCATAAATAATTTTATTCTTTCCCAAGATAATTGTAAGTTTTTCTTTTTATCTCAGGTTTTGGGGCTTTTCTAGGATGTGCCTAAGTACATGAATATTTTCCCTACCAACTTTAGTTTTAGAATGTGGTAAGATCTTTTAATAGTCTCAGAAAAATTTTCTTCTACACTTAATTCTATATAATTAATTCTCCTTTTAAGACTTTATCTCTTTCAGGATATCTGTTATTTATGTGCTAGATAATCTCTGGACTTACCTGCCCAATCTCTTATTTTTCATTATCATGTTTGTTTACTCATATTTAGTTTAAGATACTTCTTCTATTTGAGCATACAAGTCATTTATGTGGCTTTCTACAATTATTAACAGTTTTAGAAATACATTTAAAATATTAAGTTGGGATATCTATCATATGGAAATTATAGTCATATGTTATTCTTGGATCTCTTCAAGTAATTGTACAAAAGAATATGGTATGGAGGAAAAATGCATGAGTATTGTTGAAACAATACACAACTAAACACAAAAGAGTCTTGTCAGGTGTCTGAACATATTTTAAAACTCCTAGAACCAAATGTATATGTGATAGTCATAAGTAGACAATTGCTACAGAAGAGACATCAGAAACAAATATCCATATTTTAAAACAAATTAATAAATAAAAAATCTATTTTAGACTAGTTAGAATAAGAAGGATATTTAAATGACAGGTTCTGAATAATTGACTATTCATCTGAAAGAAAATAAATTTGGATCCCAATTTTGCATAATATTTAGAAACAAATTCCAGATGGAATGAAAATGTAAAGAATAAAAATCCTGCAAGAAAATGTTGGAGGGCATGGGTAAACTCTAATGATCAGATGGACAATATTGGATAAAAGAAACCAGGAGCTATAAAAGAAAAGATATTCTATATGAAAATATGGAAATTTAAACTTATATGGCAAGCTTTACTAAGCTAAATCTATAAGGCAAAAGCAATTTGGGAAAACAATTCAGTGAAGAAGAAAGATGATAAGGTAGAAAAAACATTCTATAACTGGCAAAAAGTAGACTACTGATCCAATAAAAAGGGTGAGTGGATATGGAGAGGAAGTTAATGTGAGTGCATATCCATGGGGAATGTAATAAAAAATGTGATGAAAATGCTCACACTCTACTTAAGGAAGTAAAAATCAAAGTTACAATGAAGTAGAATTTTATACCAGCAGACTTGCAAAAAATCAAAAAACTTGCACAAGAAGCACATATTACTTTTGGGGATTCAGGACAGAGGGATGTCACATGTGATTTCTAGTTAAGGTAACAATTGTGAGAGACTTTTACAAAGGAGTTTCCTAATATTAATTATAATTATATTGAATTACATATCTACTAGGTTAGGTATATGACCTAATTAGAAAAATACTTCACAGAAATAGAAATACCACAAAGTAAAGATATATATCCAAAGAAATTTATTGTCAAATTTTATATAGTGATAAAACACAAATCAACCCCTGGATACAAAGTGAATCCTTTTCAGAAAGGAAATGTTTAAATAAGTTATGACATAATGACATTATGGAATATTACTCATCTATTCTAATGAATAGGAGGCAAATAGTTTAGCTTGGAGAGATTTCCTTAAGTTGTTTTCAGAGAAAATTAAAATACAGAAAAATGAGTACGTCTCTATTTTTATAGAACAAAAAGATGGTCCTCATAGATCTTTGTATTTTTGTATTTGAGAATAGAAAAAAATATGAAGCATTTCATCTCAGTAAAGGCAAGAAATAGAATAAGCATACAAGTAAAACATAGTAAAATTATAATGCAACAAATTTATTCTTTGCATGATCATATTTATGGACTAATATAAAGTTATATTCATGCAAACATGTTTCTGAAAAGATTATTCATGTTATAAGATCAACATTTAGTGATAAGTAGTATAATAAAAGATGGTGAATCATGGGTTAGCTGAGATATTAATTTGGTGAGTAAAAATTTAGAAGCCCAACTCTTGGTTAACGTTAACATACTTTTCTCAGTTTTACAAAGCAAGCTCAACAGCTAAGAAATTGATGGATTCGAGATTTTTTGTTATTCTCTCTTCTTAGTCATGACTCCTCAATATAGTTGATTTTAAAACCTATAATAGAGGGTGTGCCCATAGAATGTTTCTTTGCCTTTGTTCTGAATGGTAAGTTGGATTTTTGCTGACTTTAACCGGCTTTAGAATATGGCCCAGTGTGGCTGGCTCTTGACTGTAGTCTATGTCACTTTCCCAAAATTGCAGCTATAAATTAGACATCAATTTGCTTATTATACACTTGATGTAAAATATATGTCAATTTTCTTTTGCAATTAGGGTTTCTCAGAGAAATACTGCATGTGGGAACATGGACATTGGATGTTTAAAAAAGCTCTTTTACTATTGATCTCTGCTACACCCGTGACACTATGTAAGGCAATCTATTAAGAATGGCATTGATATTTTGAAACTTTTGAACTTTCCTTGGCCTTTGACTGTGGGATAATAGTTGATTATAGTCTAACTTTATGATTTCTATACAAGTACATGTTACTGATGCTTATGAAGAGATTTTCCATCATGGCTTTGGATGTCAGGGTCAGCAGAAGCAATCTTTTTTTGGTTGAATCATATAACAATACCCATTGGGATAAAACCATGGCACACCTCATTTCCCCTTTCAAATCTTGTAAATTACCATTTGCTAACATGTTGGGGAAAAAAGTGTTAATTTTTCTCACCATTAAAATAGAGAAGATAAAAGAACAATTCTCTTGCAAATAAATGCTATAGTGTAACTTCATGATTTAGGAGTTGTTTGAATAGACAAATTGCTTTTTCATTTATTAATTGCCAGAAACTAAAAATTTCCTGACATACATTTCCAATAAATCAGTCTTGCCAACTTTATTTTCTTTCTCTTGTTGACATTCTCATCTTTCCAATCCCACTGTCATTCCCCTAGTCCAGACCTTTATTGGTGCTTTCCTGATTTATAAGCTAAAGCAACAAAAATTCAAATCAGATTATATTGCCTGGTGCTTATCATCCTTCAGTGGTTTCTATTCTTCTTGAGATGAAATTTGAACTCCTTCTTATCCCATATAAACCTGTATGTGAACTCGTTCCTGCCTTTCTCTTAAGTTTAACTCTTGCTCATATAGATAACCTACATATTACTTCAATTATAAGTTTTAAAACCTTATTATAATTATAAGTTTTATAGTCATATGCAATTCCTTGTATTTGGAATAATCTTCACCCTTCCTTTGTCATTCCTTTTCCTTACCAACCTGTGAGGCTGTCTTTGATCTCTTTAATTAGTTTAGAATTTTCTGCAATAATATCCCACAGTATTATATTTATACCCATAATAAGCATTACAATCAAATACTAATCACGCTTTATTATTAAAATGTGAAAAATGTCTGTAGCAGCCCCAATATATTGTGTTCAAGATAGAGCTAAGACTTTTTCTTGCCTTTTGGTAAGCTGTATCCCATAGTGTGCAGAATAGAGAATAATGTCAATAATCTTTCAAGGAATTAATGAGTGAGTAAAGAATAGATGTATTACATATTTATCTATATTTTCTACCAGAGGACTAGGTTGTTGCATCATAATACTTGGACTCTGCACAAATTTGCTTTTTCCAATATCTGTTTAGTTATCATGTTATTACCTTGCATCTTGTTCTGTACCTTGAGATGCTATGTTCACTCTATTACATCAATAAACAGCAGTTCTATAGAAATTCTTTTTGGATTTGGTAGCAGTCAGTCACAGCATTGCTATTTCTAAGCAATTGGTTTGCTTTTACTTATAAACATGTCATGAATCATAAGTCACTGATCTAGTTTCCATCTTTCTGTTGGCTTTTTTGAAAGCTCAAATTCAAATACCTATCTGATGTAATTAAGATTACAGGTTTTAAAGAAATAAATTTTTTATGTTAACCCAAATCCAGATTTTACTTTAATATCCTGGTTGCCTCTACTTCTTTGTTAAATGTATCTCATGGTGCTGAATGTGGGTGTTTTTGGAAGCTAACTTGAATCCTTCAAGAGAGATTTTAGTAGGAGGGTGAGGTAGAGACACCAAGAGAGGTGGGAGAAAGTGAAAATATATAAAACTTATTAACTCTGGTTAGGGTATGAACTTTAACTAAAGTAAAAATAAATAAATCAAAGGATGGAATAGCTACTTTATTCAAAGACCAGTGGTAGCAATAGTCTACTAAAGATTAATGTGAAATAAAAAATAAAATGGTAACAAATTAAATATTTTTGTTTTGGTGACCATATATCCATTATATTACTCTTCAGAAATCACTCATTGCATGTGTACTTTGTGACCTGGACTTTAGTTCTAACATGTTTTTGGACACAAGAAGATCTGCCTAAGAATTATATGCAGATAAATTTTTTAATAATTCACAGCCATATTGAACTCTATGCTTAAATATGTTAATACTTTATACATCTGTATAATGTAAATAAAGCTAGATAAACAAACACATATGTTCTCTTTCTATAAGTCTTTTCTCAAAATTCTACTTCTTTATCAAGCTCATATATTATTTTAGCATAGTCTAAATATGCTACTAACTTGCTATGTGGCATTCTTTAAGTTGTAATTTCCTGGGCTCATGAAAAAAAAAAAAAAAGACGCAGTGAATAATTTGCAGGAGTACTTCGGTAGAGATTACATGGTTGGGCAGCCCATCCACCTGGACATGTATGCTCTTCACTGAGATAAATAAGAGGAAGATTCGAGCTCATAGAATTAACAGTCCAAAAATGAGACTAATATTATAGGAAAGTATTATAGCACAAAAAGCCAATTTGAAGTAGACATTTTTGGGATAAATAATTTCAAAATGATATACATGTTCTATGTAAAAAATAAAAAGTCAGTGTGAAAATATTCATGATTTGTTAAAGTATGTCTGTTTAAATGTAAGAATGATGATTTCCCCTAATTTGGAGTAATTGAAATCTGCTGCTTGCTTAATACACAGGAATTGGAGTTTGATTTTTATTATTTTAGTGATTTGAGCCAAACCTAGCCATGAATACAACTTTGTATAATTCTCTCACTGGGATCGTTTCCTGGTGTTATTTGCTAACACGAAATCTTTGTGAAAGTAAGCTTTCACCAACCGAATGAGGCTTACATCAAGTTCTAAACCAAGAGCAAACAAGTTACTGTTCTCAGAACATTTTCTTTGGATTTGTAATCAAACAGATCTTCGTTGAAGCAGCCAAGTACCAATGCTCTGAAACAGAAAACTCTTATTTAAAAATAAAAAGGCAGTTTTTCTTTCTCTAAAGTTAAATATGTTCTACTTTTCTGACAGAACTCTTTTTTAACTTACCCTAAAAGTAATTAACTGTAGTTTTAATTTATTTGCTCCTGATGTTTGGGGAATTCAAATATTTTACTATTTTGCAGTCTAAGAGCTGGTCTTATATATGTGCATTTATTTTTCTATTTGATAAGATGATAAAGCTAAGCAAAAAGAAATGATCTTTCAACAGTGGCTTGTTATAATTACCACTAAGTAAAATGTCTTTGTAGTGATTGTATAGAGTGCTGAGCAGTCTGATGACATCAAAAATCATATCATAGCTTTAAAAAGAAGTGTTAGGGACATAAATTTACATGTACACTTGGCTTTCTGTATGTGATGGAGTCTCATTTTTTTCTGGAAATAAAATGAATGTGAAAGCAGCGAAGGACTTTCTATATGTTTGTTTTCTGGTATAATATTCCCAAGCACGTTTAACTTGTGGACCACTGCTGGATCAGAACACAGATTGAGGAACATGAGCTTTTGATTGGGTAATCATGAGAACCAAGCCTCTGAACTCTCCTGTAGGGAAAAAAATCTGGAAACATAAAAGCATATCATGAGGCAAATTTTATAAGATGCAAGGATATGCATCAAACATTTCCAGCACATCCTATTTCAATTTATTTTTGGCTTAGGGAGACCAGTGTTAACCTAGAAACAAAACATGGGAAAAAGGACATGGAAAATGATTAATTTGATTTAAGACATAAAATAGGAATGATGACATTGCCAAGGACATTTACACAAGCACACATCATTAATCAAATATGAAAGGCTAGTTGCACATTTGGTTAGAAACAATGGCCCTTGTGGTAGTTGTGGGGCCATGAGATTCTTGGTTTGAATTTTCTTGACTTGTTTTTGATGTTAACTTTAACACCTGGAAGTGCCTAACTTACTCTTATTCTTTACACCTTGGATTGAGCCAAAAATGTTAACTTGCTTTAGAAGCAGGACATAAAAGTAATTTAAAATTTTTGAAAATTTTAACATGACAGGAAGATTTCATACTCCATAAACTGAAAATTCTACAAGAAAAAAGAAAACTTTTGGACTATTTAGTGATTTTTTCCTTATCTTCTTTTAGTAGATTTTCCCTCAATATTCTTTTTGTTTAAGAAAATTTAGACAATGCAAGACAAAGGCTAAGAGCAGAGACTTAGTTTTAGTGAGGGGTATTATAGCCACAAGAAATATATCATTTTATGTATTTGAATATACTTTGTGTTTAAATAATTTCTCAAAGACATTTCATTCTATAGACAGAAAAGAATGAAAAAATATAATGAGATTTAAGTTTTTTCTACTAAAAATTACATTCCATTTTTGACTAATGGAAGATAGGACCTGCGAGAGTTGTTGCATACATTTAGCTCTACAAAAATTGTATTCTGGCAAAACAAAGTAAAATAATGAACTTGAGATTTTACTCCGTGTCCACATTTAGCAAACTTAGGATAAAGTAAACAAATGTTTAACTATTTCTGTGGTGGGGCTGACCATTTTCTGAAAAAAATAAAATAGGCATGTTTTAATTTGAAATAATACTTTATGGTATCTGTGTAACTTGTCACCTTGATGGGAATAACTTGTCATAGCTGAACAAACTCATATCCTCCACAAGTACTTTCATTCCCCTCATATCACACTTAAATGATTCATGTTTCAGACAAATATATTCTGACAGACAATGTACTGATTATCCTTCAGTCTTTTGGACATAGATTCTAAGGTACACATGAGCATTTGCAGTCTCTTCTGGGCATGGATTAACCTAGATATATTTTGCATCTGTTTCTGCTCCTGACTAAACTCCTCAACGGCACTGAGTACATTTGCCATGATGAATGCTTCCCAGGGGTTACTTTTAATTTAATGCCATGCTTGTGAAGTTTTAGTGGACATCTTTGAGTGTGAAGTGGAGTACTGTGCTCATTTTTACCAAGTGCCAGCATTAGCTCCAGGATCCTTTATTAGTTATGTTAGAATTGAGTTGTTTTTCTAGGTGTATGGTCATGCTCCACTGAAGATAGTCACAAGACAAATGGATGTCCAAGGGGATCCAAAGTGGCATGAAATTATTCACAGCTGTGCTAGATTATATTGGGATATTTCTAAGTGTTTGACTGAGTTTATATCACATCAAATATGCAGTGAAAAAGTACAAAATTTAGCAAGTCAGCCAGATGTTTTGCATACAGTTGGGCAAACATGTCAATATAGGATGAAACATCTGGAAGTTCCAAGTTATTATGTAACTGACATCATGAAAGAAGACATTGGTATGAATAGCTAATTTAAAATAGCAAAATGAAAACAAAGATGTGTTTAACATTAAGAGGTCAGAATATTCAAGTTCCCTCATATTTACAGAATATGAGGTGGAATGTTTAAGTCTCACTCTCATGCAGATGTGCAGGCAGAAACACATCTTTATTTTGTCTGCAGCTAAACTGGACTTCCTTATAACCCACCCCTCCCCCGCCCCCGGCCACAGACAGCATCTGGCTTGAGAATAGTAGGAGTTTGGGTAATGAGTTCATATTTAATTTAAACAATCTTTGGTGGTGGTCAGTTTCTTCTGAATAAGAATATTCAATCTTCCGGATATGAATTTCCCTTGCTTCTGCCCCTGTGATTTGTGTGTGTGTTTGGAGATGGGTAGTTTATGGGCTCTGAGCTAACAGCGGAAGGATTAAAGTCCACGGATTTGACCTCTTGTACTTACCTTCCTGCTTCTCTTATCTGGACACGGTTAGTGGAACTTGGACTCTTGTTTCTTTTTCTTTCTTATGCTCCTTGTATGGGTTTGAAGTTATCCTTCAATTTACCCCACTCAGTCTTGTGTCTAGTTCTGTCTCCTACTTATTTAAATCTTAGAAGTCTGCTCTGTAGTCTCTATAAATGCAGTAAAGCCCCCCATTGATATTTTAGGCATTGATCATAGCTCTTTTGTACCTCCAACGCCATTGACAAAAAAACCAAAAGAACTACAGAAAAGGACAAAAGATTGGGTCACTAGTGTGTGTTGTCTAAGCAGGAACCTTGGTTGGTATGAGTGAACATGCAAAGAAGTCTCTGCTGAGTCTCAAATTCCAAGTGAGGCCTTAGCTCTTCCTCTTACCTCATAATGATTGTATTTAGCTAACCTGTTTTTTTCTATCTTGTAACTCAGAATTACAAAATTGAACATGTTACTATCTTTGTGTCTCCGTATTTACCAATATCTCTTACATTGGAAAGTTGTGAGCATTTTTTCTACTAGTCATGGCCTTCTCTACCAACCTCATGAATAGTGCCCAAGGATGTTTTTGCTATACTGGGAAGAATTGTGAGTCATGCCATCCAGAATTAGCCACTGATATGTTAAATAGTAACTATGATAATTCGCATTTTTTAAAAATCAGGATGGCTTGAAAGGTTTCTCCCTAGAGGCAAAAATCATACTGTTAAAGATCAGAAGGTAAATCCTGTCTGCCTTTTGCTTTGCAATCCTCCCGTGTCATCCTATTCTGTTTCCTGTGCCCTTCCTTTCTCCCATTACACATTTTGAGATGAATGAGATCCCAGACTTAATAGGCTTCCAAAGAATTGTGCTCAGTTGTCAAGCTTCACTATCTACATAATAATTTTCAAACTTAGAAGGAAAATATTAAATAATTTTTTGGCATGAAAAGTAAGGATTTACTCTAAGAAGTTAACTTAAAAATATTAGTAGATAATAAGAAGAAGATATATGGTTAGAATACCCCTCAAAGTCTAACAAAACAATAAAAGGTCAACAAACCTTGTATTAAATGTCAAAGAATACGAACAACCAGTCCCTAGAAGAGGAAACTCAAGATAACAATGACATAAACTAAACAAATGAAAGTGACCAAAACTCACTAGTAATTAGAGAAATACAACACATCAATGAGATGCATTTTACAGTGGTTATGCTGGTAAAAATTAAAGTGCAGAAATGTTATAAAAAGAAATCTCATCATCTCCTGATAGACCAAATATGCATGTTCCTAATGACCCAGAAATTCGGTCCCTTGGGATATATCTAAAGGATATTCTCAAACATGTCCATTGGATTTATTAATTTTCTTTTGCAATAGAGAAAATTACCACTATGTTTGTTATTCAAACCACAGAGACTGGTACATTTTATGTCATTCAGGAGTTTGGGTTTGTCTTTGTTAGATTTTCTTAGGTTCTTAGAAGGGTACAATTTAGAAGTTAAATAGGGTATGTTCTTAACTGAAACTCAGTGTTCTTTTTCAAGTTCACATGATGTATCAACCCAAAATGAATGACAGAGAATGACTCCAAAATTAAGAGTTTATTTGGGAATAGTAGGGAATTTCAGTCCATGATACATGTGCTATGGTGCATCTTAACTGCTTTTGAGGAAGCTGAGACAAAAGGAAACGTGTAAAGATAAAGTTCACGCAAGCTGTTTTGAAATAAACATCATTCCTGGAGTTGGTGGTTACTCACTGGTAATACCAAATTTTGGTGGGGAGATGTCTTGTAAAAGTGACTTAACTGAAGTCTGTGGTTTCAGGGCATCTTTAATTGTTCTTATCGTAACTATACACTCAGGAAGTCTCTTCCTTTGTGGCCTCTTATGTCCATTTTTTTTTTTTTTGGAGTTGAAATTCTCATTTTGGTACTGATACCATTAACAGTTTGTTGGCAGCATTCATTTCCTCACTACTGCAGTACCCATGGCACCTTGGTTTTTCAAGACCAGCAAGGGAATTGCTCTGTAGGAAGGACCAAATTCATTTCTTAAGGGAATTTACCCTACTGAGTCAAGCCCACCCTAGACAATCTCCTTTTTCATTAACTCAAAACCACATGACTTAGCACCTTAGCTGTCATTAAGTTACTATTACATATGTATATGCAAAAAGATCTCATTTTTGCCTTGTAATATAACATAATCAGATGAATTGAAATCCCATTATGCTTATAGGTTCTAATCACACTCAAGTGAGAGGAATTATATAAGGGCGTGGGCATTTTGGGATTGTTTTTCTCACAAGAATATTTACTGCAACACTGCTTATCATTAAAAGATGTTTGGGAATGCTCTGAAAGCCCATCATGGGGGAATGGATAGATAAGAAATAAAAAATGTATTCCAAATAAAAACTACTGTTTTTAGAAGCAATAGAGTTCTTGTGTTCATGGCATCACGAATATGTATGAAAATATAGCACTGAGTGAAAAAGAAATGAAGCAGAAGTCTGTAGTATACAAATACATGTATATTAAAATGATATACATTTTACAAGGGCATATAAAGAATAATAAGAAAATATCCATACTGTCTAGTATGAAGGTGGGTACAGTGAAGAGAATCAGGGGGAACAGAGCTAAAAATTTATTATCAATTAAATAAGTCACATATAAAATGCTTGGTAGAGCACTCTTATACTCTGCTCAGTATGCATTTTCTAACATACAGTGGATACACTGACAAATGTATAATTCATGCTACATTTCTTAAACAGTAATATATATCCAACTAACCTATGGCTATTTTGATACTTTAATGCTTTGTGGAAATGCCACCTGGAATAATGAAAGTGATCACACATACCCTATTAGGTGTACTGTGTTAATAACATTACCGTTGATTTTATTTATTCAAAAGTATTTTAGGTGGATCCTAATGTCTCACACCTGTAATCCTAGCTACTTGGGAGACTGAAATTGGGAAAATCATGGCTCAAGGTCAGCTCAGGCAAATAGTTCATAAGACCTTAACTTCAAAATAATTAGTGCAAAGGGGACTGGAGATATGGCTCAAGCTGTAGAGTGCCTTATTTGTAAGTGCAAAGTCCTAAATCCAAATCCCAATCTTCCCCAAAAAGCATTTTTGACCACTGTAGCCTTTATTATGATTTTACTTTTCATATGTGAATTGCAGAAGTTCCAATTTGTGATGGCTTGATTTAGAATATTTGGATGATGCAAAAGCAATAGGTTATCAGTAGAAAACGTGTTTCAGATTTTGAGTTTGGATCTGGACTGTTGGTATACAGCATGATGCTCTCATGATACTGGGCAGCCTCCGTGAGCTGCTTTCTCAGTCAGCTGCATAATCATGAAGGGAACACCTGATATTATACAGACACTGCTGCTCACCTAGGATTAGGTATGTTTGGAGCTTTTTGACTCCTAAGTCAAAGTTCTATGGGCTTTTTGGGATGTAACCTCATTATAAGATGATGAATAACTGTATAATACCTCTGCATTAATTTTAATCTCTAGCACCCATTACATTTTAGCAATACCTTTGGTATCTTTAAAAATTTAATGCAAATTTATATGCTCCATAAAATATGAAATATCCTCCTGCCTAAGTCCTTCACTCTTAATGTCTTGTGGCTTCAACAGGAGCCTCAGAAAGGAAGTGAGCTCAGGCATTGATCACAGCTGAAGAAGGGAACTTCCCAGGAATAGGGCTATGCATATTTGGTCTGGTATCAGAGAGATGAACAGAATCTCTAATGCCCTCTCCAGGAGACTTTTTAGTCCTACAATTAAAATCATAGACCAAAATTATGCACTCTGGCTGAATTGTCTTAATAGATTTGCAAAAGAAATGTTTTAAAATTTCAATTTTCCATTGGGCAAGAACTGAATCAAAAGTTTCCTAACACTAAAATATCCTTAAAATGCATTGCCTTTTGTGTGCCATGCCACACAAAATATATTGGGGTATGTGAAATATTTATTCAAGGTTTTTCTCCTTCCAGATGAATGCTATTATAGATTGTTTACCTCAAGTGATATGCTCTTTTTTCTGAAGTATGTTTATATAGTATTACGCTGCAAGATAAGAAGAATTTTTTTTTATGTTTTTCAAAAGGTGCTTGCTTTTTAGAGTAAAATAAGACATCGATTTAATAAGTTACAGTGTTAGCTTCACTGATAGATGAATGCAAGTATTAGAAAAGAAAATTTGGATAAGAATCATAACAACTACTTCCTTTTTTGATTTTTTTAAACTTGCTTTCACCCTACTGTCTCCTCTTCTGCAGTCCATCCACACAGAACAATGGTTGAGTGCCTTGTGTTCCAGGGCGCTAAAATCTATGGATATTACACTAAGCAACCCACATTCCAAACAAAGCACTCTAATGGACTTCACTCAAAGTCCCTTGCAGCAAGCAAGAGAAGAAAAATGTCTTTAAGGAGCTGGGAGGAGGAGGAAATGAATGAGGTCTTGAAATAGTCATCAATTACTTCACAGAAAGCTGAAGCCATCAGAGCTGAGGTCTGAACAGTGGGCCTGGCATAAAGGACCCGTTTAGGAAAACATCTGTCAGGTTTGCTGGACAGCAGGTATGTGAGTATGCCTGGAGAAGAGGGAGTTTTGCATACAGGGAGGACTACTGGTACTGACTTGGTAGATGAAACTAAGGCAGCGTGGGCTGGTGAGATCAGATAAGAAGAAAAGGAAACCTGATTTTGAAGAAGCAAATAAAAATTTGGAATATAGAAATTAATAATTTAAATTGCATCATTAAAAAGAGACAATTAAAGAGCTCATCTCCTGCCAATTCTGATGAGAAGTAGTGAGAATGCCTTCAGTGTTGAAAGTGTAGAGAGGAATGCAGGATTACTTAAAATTTCAAAGAAAAATAATTAACATTAAAAGGAAAAACAGCAAAAAAGAAGGGTGATCCTAATGGCTGCTGAAATAGAGTTGGTATTACATTGAGTGATGTTTCTTATACAGAAATGTAAAGGTAATTTGTGAATGAAGTAAACTGGGCTCTCTATTTGGTAGTTATCTTAGTAGAATGAGAATATAGAAATTTAAAATATTTTTTCACATAGATATGTCTTTAATACATTATGCTATTGGTTCATTATAATTCAGTACTCAGTTTTTTTAATAATTTATCAGTAGATTTCACCACACTTTTAAAATTGTAATGCTAAGCATAGCATGTCACATTTTCAATAGAACTTTTCCATATCAATGACATTTTTGGTATA
The DNA here is from genome assembly GCF_047511655.1 of Castor canadensis. NCBI lineage: Eukaryota > Metazoa > Chordata > Mammalia > Rodentia > Castoridae > Castor > Castor canadensis. The sequence continues at coordinate 17,630,821 of NC_133395.1, forward strand.
GATCAAATATTTTAAGATGATTTTGTTTTAGCATACTTCCTTATTGTCAGTTGATTACCAATGCTGAACAGATGTAATGATCACAGTAGCCTATTCCATGGTTTTAAACACTTCTGGGACCATTTCTGTCTTTGATTGCAAAAGCTTTAACATAAACTCCTGGGCATATCCTTTTCTATTTCCAATATTTCCTTTTCTTCTTATTTTAGCAATTCTGTGCAACCTAAAAATTTGCACCAAAATCTTCTCATCTTCCTATCTCATTTCATATATGTTACATGATCTAAAAGAGAGTAGGAATTTATGCAATTGTTGACAACTAGAATTTTTTTTACACAGCTGTCTAATAGGGAGGTTTAATGTAGTTGACTATATCTCCTATGCATCTGGCTCTCCCATTTTCACAGAAATATTTTAATTCTTTATTTCTCATTTTAAGTGATAGTAACAATTTTGAACTTTCAGTTTAATTTGAAAATGGAAGAAAATGTAGTTGTTTCCATCTGGTGGTTATTTTTGTCCTTTTCCTTAGTATCATGATCTTCTTTAACCTTTCAGTGGAAAAGATAACAAGAGATCTGGTGGTATCTTTTGTAATGTTCTCATGATTTTTTTCATACTTTCTCAAAAAGTCTATTTATTAATGTAGAATCCACATTTATCTCAAGCAACAATTTTTTTCCTGAAAAAATCATCATCAACATTTTGACTGCTGAATGGTTGCTACTTTGAGAAAACCCAAAGATTCTATGTTTGTAAGATACATCTGTTTCTCTTCAGTACATTCAAGAACAATCAAGCTTTTCAATTATCAGTTTATTCCTTCTCTACAGGTAAAAATGCAAGTATTTTGTACAAGTAGAGGATGCTATTGCCTTGGGAAAATGAGAGGTATCTTTGGAAATCTTCATTTCGCTTCCATCGTTTTAGCTAGTGATTCTACATTGGAGATAAATTTAAAATCATCTGGTTGCACTTACTTCAATTCCTATTGAGCTGCTTCTTGTTTATTTTGAACTTCACATTGACCACAAATATCTTGGTCACTGACCAATAACAATAATGGCAAAATATTTTTAAACCAAGAGCATGGAGTATAGTAAATTTCAAGTCAGGCTTTCTTCTTTTAGTCTGGAGTTCCTCCACATTTGAAATTCCTCAACTGTAACATGGGACTAGTTATATTTCATACTCATGTAGGAGTTCATGAATGAATGTCTAAAAATTCTTTTATCTCAATGATGACCATAGTCTCAGTCCTAAATAAATATTACCTATGATATTCATTTCCTAGCTCCCAAAATTAATTTGCAAGGTAGTATTTGTTATAAATTAGTATCTGATTAACTTTTGAATTTGTAGTGTTCACTTATTTAATCCTTATAATATTTTTTGAAGTAATATTTTACAGGGAAAAATAACAGTTGAGAGGGGAAACAAATTGTCCAAAGTCACATAGGGATTATTTTGTTTAGTCACAAAGCTGATGCAGTTTCTATAATCCATACTAGGACTATATCCTCCTGGTTTCCAAATGGTGCCTATTCCTGAGTGTAAGTTTCTTTTTTTTTTTCACATTTTGCACTTTCTTTAATTTATGGGCATAACTTGAAGGATAGTACAAAGAAATCCCCAATTCCCAATTTCAAATAAGATTATTTTTTGTGATCCCACTTCTAAATCTATTGTTAAGATAATGGAATTAATTTTGTCATAGGAAAAATATTGAAGGTAGTTCTTGGGTTCTCAGAAAAGGACAAAAGTTAACCAATAAATAGAAAGTCTATTTACAGATATAACATTTGGATATTTCAAATGAACTTTTATTCAGTATTCTGATAAATGAAATATGCATTTCTGATCCAGTTCAGGGAAACAAACATGCTTTTAAAATATTGGTTTATGAGACAGTGCATTCTGTGGCAAGTGGTAGGAAAGCAACTGGAAACATAGAAAAAAAGGTCTTCCAAATTTGGCTAACCAGCTGCTTGTTGAAAGGAGCTTTGTGCCTCAGATAGATATAGCCCAACATGGTGTGGGCACAGCCAGGTACTACACAGGGTAGCAAGAAACTCAGAGACTAATTCTAACTCTCTGGAGCTGTTGAGGAAAATGTATCGACTTGTGAAGTATATGCATTTGCTGTTCATAAGAGGAAATGATTATACAATTTTAATTGCACAAATTATGAGAACAAGGTACTGGAAATATGGATAAAGCTTTGACCTAAAGTCTCAGATCTTCTTTAACAAATGTCAAATGGGCTGTAGAATATTTATAGCTTTTTTTCTGTTCATTCATTCATTTATTTCTTTAATATATGTGATTGCTGCCCATGAGAACTACATTGTTTGGCAGGAAGTGGCTACAATTATAAGTGCTTTGGTGCTGGGAGCACAAAATATACATCAGGAAAACAACCCACTTTGGATTAAGGGTGGTGGAGTAAAGAAAGCACATGTCTTAATAGGGAAGATGACTTTCCAATGTAATCTCAAGATCATTGGCTCTGCATCAGACCGTCAAATTTGGCTTTGCTAATTACTGCTTTTCTGATCTTGGCAATTCCTTAAAAGTCAACAGTAAAATAGTCATAATAATAAAATGGGGTTGTACTGAGAGTTAAAGAAGTTAATATGTGCAAGTGTTTAGAAAAAGCTTTAAATATTGAAATTACAAAACTGATTTAGGATACTTTTTTCTGCATCAGCTGAGGACTGATCAAAAGGGAAGTATGTTTTCTAGGCAGAAGGAGAAGGCTACAGAAAAATTTCCAGACAATTCAAAGGAATGACATATTTAAGGAACTAAAAAGTAATTCTGTATGGTAGTAGCATTAAATGTGAGGTGGGAAGAGGAGAGAGATGGAAGTCAAGCAATGAGGGCTTTTATGTGAGCTTTATGAATAAGTTTATCTTTATCCTGGTGCTAATAGGACTTAACTAAAGGAGCATAAAGAGAATGATAGGATTAGAGTTGTATTTTGATGGAATCATTGTCGAATGGGAGGTTAGAGTGAGGGATAAAGAATGGGTTTTAAAAAGGGAACTGGATGAAATTGAAAGATGATGGTTGTCTAGATGGAGGGGTGACAATGGATATGAGAGAAAAAGTGGCTGGTTTGAGACATGTTTCTGAAGGTAAAATTGTTTGCTTTTGAATGTGGAGTTGAAGGAAAAGCTGTTGTCTTTGACAATTGACTTAGAAACTGAATGGTTGATGGTGGAATTCAATAATATAGACACATTAGAAGAGGAGCAGATCAGATGGTGGGTTAGGCATGACTTCGGTGTTATATGTTTTGTGACTATGAAACAATTTAAAAATATGTGTACTAGACATGTGCATATATACTGGCTAGACTCTCCAAAGAGAGTTTGGACTGGGATATTGATGAGGACACAGAATGGCATAGAATTATTGAAGTCATGGATATGGATAAAATATTCTGGGAAAGGAAGCTGAGAAGAGAAGAGACAAGGAGTGGAAGATGAGCATGCAGTGGAGATTAGGAGGAATGACTAGGAGGAATAGCAAGAAAGCTAAGAAAACTAAGTCCATAAAAGGAGCTGTATTTAGCTCTTCTGTTTTAAATGAGGGAGAAGTCCCTATGTTGAAAGTTGCAGAGATTGGAAGTAACATAAGAATTTCCAATTCAGTATCCACTGAATTTATCACAAACAGTTATGAAGATTATAAACTAAAAGATTCCTCCCTGACCTTCAACCATAGTAAATGATACTGTGTCCCCATTAGTGAATTTCCTTAAATCTGCTTTCTTTGTCAACATACTTACCCTGGGAGGATGATTCTGGAATGATAATACACTTTCTCTTAACTCTTACAGAAAACTAGAAAAACATAGGACTTAAATGAAAACAGTCAATGAGTGATTAAAAGAAAAATTTATTCACAGAAAGTAATTTAGATATACATGTATTGGAACTAGAAGATGTTTTACAGTTCCTAGAGTCAAATAGCCACATTTTTAAATGAGGGAATTAACATTCTACAAATTTGTTTCCTTTTCATTCTTTCTGAACAACGTCTTCATTCCTTTGAATGTGTGCTGGGTTTCAAAAATTCTTTCAGTACTTGTGAAGTCCGCACATAACACATTGCATGAAGGTAATTCAAATCAAGCCATTCTAACCAGGTGCTAAATATTTTCTATCTATGAATGAGAAGAAACACCACCTCTGTCTTCCCACCTTTGCTCTACTATCAGAGTTGTTAAATGAGTCTCATTCTTTATGAATTTCCAGAAATGAAATAATGAGTTAATTAAATCCCTCTTAATAGACTGAAGATAGAAAATGAGTCCCTTCACACAGATATAGGAAATGTATCTTTAAAACAGTGGTCTCTATGCAAGGTTTGATCTCCCATGTTTTTATTTGTTGAGTTGAAGCAAGCAATAAGTAACATACAACAGAGAAAGCAGTCCAAATAAGCTTAAGGAAACCTAATTTAAGCTCTTCCTTATGTGATCTGTCTACAGTGCTTTGAAAGGAGCTGTATTTGCCAGTGGGTGAGAGCAGTGTATTAGTTTTGAATCACTCTTTCCTTTTTTCCAAGTTCCTAATACTTCTCATTCTGTTCTAGTCAGACACTTGAATGGTGGAACTTCTATATTATTCATCAAATACCTCAAGCTGTTCCCGTCAAGTTTCTCAACTCATTTCCTGCAGATATTCTACAAAAATACAGCCAAAAATCTTCTCTGCCAGGTATGAGCCCATCTGAATAAAGAACACAGGAGCCAGACATTTTGCAAAAAAGGAAATGGACTGGAAATGTATACTCTTTCAATTCCTGCAGTTTGTTTACTTTGTAGCAGCTGTTACACCCTCCCTCTAACAGTCTGATTATTCATCTTCATCCTTTTCAAATTTTCTCACTAATAAGGTACAGCTCCTTCCCCAGAGAAGAAAGATGCATCCCTAAGAAGAATGCTGCTTCCTACATTCTTTTTAGTTAGGATAAAGGAATTTAGTTTTAATAGTCAGCTAGAGATTTGTAAGGCACAGGAAATAAGTAAGTAAAGAGTTTTAGATAAACCTTATAATATGAAAAGAAAGAAAGAAGCAATTTAAGTGAGATGTCCAAAACCTGAGTAGAGCATTTTATGAAATGGTACTTTCTTCTTAAAATATTCAACCATTTAAGAGTTCACTTTCGTTCAGAATATTTCAGTAGAAGATAAGTATGAACTCCAAAATATTCTTTTGGGAGTGTCTGAAGGTTAATTAAGAAGATTAGGAAAATTCAAATGAGAATAAAAGCATAAAAGTACTAAAAATGTTTGCTCCTTTTTTTTTTTTTTTTTTTGGTAAATTTTACTATTTCCTGGTTTCACAGACTGTTAGCAAAATGGTATACTTGCAGGACTTGAAAAGGGGACCAAAATAAATAGCTATATTGGCTTAGGCAATAAAGTTTTCAAAGAAACTTTAACAAAGATGAGATGTTTCTGAAATAGGATGGCTATTTAACAGTTCCTCAAGATATGTTATCAAGTATTGTGTCAAGAAAAGTAAATTGAATTGTTTGATATTTATATTTAAACTAATCGCTTAAGCTTTTTGTACACACAAAATTTGGAAGACTACGTAAAGTAAAAGCTACTCTTTACACAGTTTTAATCATTAACTACAATTTTGAATTTTTATCCCTTTTTTGTGGTACTGGGTTTTAAACTCAGGGTCTTGCACTTGCTAGGCAGATGCTCTATCACTTGAGCCACACTGCCAGCCCTTTTTAGCTTCAGTTATTTTTTGGATATGGTATTGCATGTCTGGTAAGGCTGGTCTCAGACATCGATCCTCCTATCTGTTCCTCCTGCATAGCTGGGATTACAGGTGTGCACCACCATACGTATCTTAATGATTGAGATAAAGTTTTTTGCCAGAGTTAATCTTGAACTGCACTCCTCCCAATCTCTGCCTCTCCATTAGCTGGGATTAGTGGCATGTACCACCATACCTGGCCTATTTTAGATACTTTAAACCATAAATTCATAGTAAATATTTCTTTCCTACCCTGTATTGTGCTGGAAATATGTCAGTAATTTAGTTATTTCCTCAAGGACTGTGTAATATGATAGGAACAGATTATCAGAACAATAGTAAGTGATATGAAACAGTATTAGGAACACTCAGAAGAAAAGAATAATTAATGCATTGAATCAGAAAAGATTTTGTGGTACAGGGGTGGTATTTGAGTGACAAAAAGGCCACTGGAAATGGAGACAAAGACACAATCAAAAATATGTGCAACAAAGGAGAGATAGCATAGCGGCAAGACAAATGTTGAGGGGGAAAGGTGTGAGGGCATAGAAATGCATTTGGGGCTGTAAATAGGGTCATGGAATGCAGAGAGCTTGGGCTTTGTCACTGGCTATCTAAAGACACAGTCCTGATTCTGACACTGGTTGGTTACATGACACTGAGCATAATCCTGCATGCCTCAGTTTTTGTTACCTGCAAAATGTATTACTTACTTGTTAGGGAACTTTGTAATATGCATATATATTCATACATATGTACATATATTCATCTATGTGTGTGTATATTTATATATACATATTGTTACGTGGTTAGGACCTTGCCTGTCCTTTATTGAATACTAATAATTGCTAGTGGATATGCTTATACTTATTAAAATGTTTGGGAATAGTTTGGAAGGGGCTCTTCCAGGAATATAACCATTACTCAACTAACGATGACTGGAGGATTGTCAAATAGACTGTCAATGTTATCAGGGTACTGCAATTTTAGAAACATTCCTCCTAATATCCCGTAGCAATTTGCCTACCCTCTTTTATATCTTATCTCTTTATTTTCTGCAATACTTACTTATACTTAGGTTCTATTCTTTCTAAGATGTAAGATATTAGAAGATGATAATATTTACTTTGTTTTCAAATCTTCAGAACATGTGGGATTGTACCTTACAAATGATGGTGCTTTCTTACTGTTTCTGAATGAGTGAATTAAGGAATAGCAGTTTTTGAAATGCTAAGAATGAGTGAAACATTTAAGTAGAGTTAAGAGGGTTAAGGCCTTGAACATTCTAACATATTTCCTCAGTGGTTTTATTTTATGTCACATATGGTCTTAATAAAAGGGGTTTTCAAAATCCAAAAATTATGTACTCAAACCAAAATATTTTAAGACATTGATGTTTTATGATAGAAAATAGAAATCATAGATTAATGTTTCTTTCATATTTCCTGCCACATCATAATATCATTTGAATGTGTATGTGGTGGGGGGAAGAGACCTGGTCAGAATAATTTAAAATAAATATTATAATTCAGAAGTTTTTATTTTAAATGAGATCCCTGCAAAGGTAACTTCGTTCTTATTTTATATGATATCTCCTCAGTCTCCCAAATTATAAGTTAAAATTCTTCAAGCATGTACTAAATAAACCCATCTTCCCTGATTATAGTTAACTAGACCACGGATGGTCTGAGAGACCACTAGACTGAGAGAACTCATTACAGAAGCTAAGCAGAGTGGATGAGCAACTTTCGATAAACTTGAGATTTGACTTACAGAGATAAGTTCAATTGTTTGAAGAAAGTGGAATTGGAGTTTGTACAGTTCAGTGATTCAAGGCACATGTCTGGCAATGTCAGAATAGGCTGTACAATCAGAAAGGAGGAATCTGGGATGCTATCTTCCATTTCCCCCTGCCCTCCCCAATCAGGACACCTGAAAGCACTCTGTGCCCTGAGTTCTGCAACATACCCTGGACTTTCCAACATGTTCTCCTTTTTTGGCTCAAGTTAGTTTCAAAGAGTTTCTAGTTTTTGAAACCAAACTATCCTGGAGTAAATTGTAGAACAATAAATTTATGTGACAAGTGAGCTGAAAAATAAGAAGTCAGTGCTATGCAAGAGCATCTGCAAAAGATTTCTAGATCATCAGAGATGGTGCAGGTCATGCTAAATCTTCCCAAGAATAGCAGCTTTCCTACCAGACAACCAACAAATCTCAAAACTTTACTGCTAATTTTACTTTTTTTATCCCATTTCTTTCTCCTGCTCAGTCATCAAACTCCATTGTTTTCATTTATAGATGGTGAAACTGAAACCCAAACAGGAACTTCAAACAGCTCAAATCCTTGAATTGAATTACCAACAGAGCCAGGTTAGATGTCTGCCCCGTGACCTGTCCAGTAGACTTTCCTGTCATCACTTTAATTTTATGGCTATAGTGACATAACAGAGTGAAACAAAATGAAAAACTCTAGCACCTTGAGAAAATACGTACCTCTTAAGTACAGGCTTTCCTTTGGTATCCTTGGAGACCTGGCTCCATAATTACACCATGGATGCTAAGTCTCTCATAAAAAATGGGTAGTATTTGCATGTAACCTATATATATCCTTCCATATAATTTAAATAATTTATAGTACTATGTTAGTCAATTTTATGTTACTGTGACAAAATATTTAAGATAAACAACTTAAAAGGAGGAAAGGAGGTACATGGTTTTACAGGTTTCAGTTTATGGTCTGCTGGCTCCATTGCTTCTGAGCTTGTGGCAAGGCAGAACATCATGGTGGGAAGAACCTGGTAGCTACTCACTTCATGATAGCCAGGAAGCAAAAAGAAAAAGACCAATGGGCCAGGGACAAAATATATCATATTAAGGTACACTTCCAATAGCCTCCTTCCTTTGACTAGTCTCCACCTCCTAAAGTTTCTATAACCTCCCAATAGCCCATTAATTCATAGGTCCACTAATGGATTAATAGGTCTAAACCCTCATGATCTAATAAATTCCCAAATGTTCCAATGCTGAACATTTTGGCATTGGACACCAAACCATCAACATAAGAGCTTTTGGGAGATGCTTAGGGTCCAAACCATAAGAATTACCTAATGCAATAAAAATACTATGTAAGTAGTTATTTTTTCCCACCAACACTTTGTTGACTACATCAATATGGTGGGCCAACTATACATGCAATTTGAATATATTTCATGATTTAGTGTTTGGCATTTTCTATAAACATTCATTAACTACTTGAGCTAATCTTGTCCCATGACTTTAAATAACCTTTATGTACTAATGCCTTCAAAATTATATTTCCAGCTGTTCCCCCCTCCTCCCTGGGATCTAGTGGTTTTTTTTAGTGCACATTGAACATGTCCACTTGGATGTTTGTTATTTCAAACCTATCAAAGTCAAACTCTTGATTTCCATCCTCAAACTCTTCCTGTTCCAGAAAATGGTGTTTCCATTCATCATTGACTCAGTCTCCAAAGCTTGGAATTATCCTTGACCTTCCTCATGTTTTAGATTCAGCCTGCCAGCAAAGCATGGCAGCTCTGCTTCCAAAATATGCATCACTGTTGACCACTTTTTATGACTCTACCAGGTCACCACAATTGGAAGTTCTGCCCTTGTACAGCCCATTCTCAACACTTTTGCCAGAATAATTTTCTACACACACAAATATGATTAATCTAACTTTCCTATTTACAATACTCTAGTGGTTTCAGAACATATGTATAGGGGGAAAAATCCAGATAAACTACTGGCCTGCATAATGAGGCTCAGGCTACTTCATCTACACTGCCCCCTTGCTTTTCCTCTAACTTTTCCTTTTCTCATGCGTTTGTGGTTCAGGATTTCACTGCCTGAAAGGCTCCCAGCTGTCTTCATCTACCACTTCATTAGTGATTTCTGCTCAAGTGACACCCCTTTCATGAAGTCTGTCTTTAATTGTGCTTCCTAAAATATATTAGTACCAGTCCCTTCTTCTTTACCTCCTTACACTGTTTTAATTCATTCAAAGCATTTACTGCTACGGGCATCTACTACATATATCACATCCTTTATTTTCACTTTGTCCTAACAGGATCTGGAAGTGAGAACATTATTTATTTTGTTCATTGATGCATCTTGAGAATTAGAATCACACCTGGCATATCATAAGTATTAAATAAATATATGTTCAATACTCCTAACCTTTCTAAGATGTAAAATGGTTTGTTCTTAATATAAATGCATTTTTTCAAAATGTGACTTAAAATTTAGATTGTGTATTGGACATATTTGAAGTATATGTGGTTAAAATGAAAACTTACTTATCAAAGTATGTTTACAGGTGTAAATGTTGTACATGTTTCCAGGGTAGAGTTTAATAAAGCATACTTTGACATGTATGTTCCCATGAAACATCACCATAATCAAAAGACTGAAGAAGATTTGCACTATCTGTTCTGTCTCTCAAAGGAAAAAGTTCTTTATTTTTATTAAGTTCCTTTTAATTTTTTTTTTCTGTTAATGGCTGTACTTTTTTGTCCTATCTAAGAAGCTTTTGCCTAACTCAAAGGCACAAAGATTTCTATGTTTTCTACTGGGAGTTTTGTAGTTTTAAGTTTTGTATGTAGACCTAAGACAAAGTTTTGGCAAATTTTTGTACATAGTACAAGGAATAGATTAAAGTTTATATGCATATCCAATATTTCTTGAAAATACTCTTTTTTATCACCAAATTGACCTTGTATTTTGTTAAAAATTAATTAAACTTAGATTCTGTACTCTCTATTCTTTATCTATTTGTGTGTCTTGATACAAATAATACAAAGTCTTAATTACTGCTTTTCTGATAAGTCTTTAAATCAGATATTGTAAGTTTTCCAACCTACTCTTTAAAAATTGTTTTGCATATTCTAACTTCTTCTATTTCTATACTAATTTTAGAATCTGTTAATTTCAGGTTTTGATTTTGTTTCTATTGAATGTACAAATGAGTTTAAGAAGAGCTGTGACAATGTTGAATCTTCCAGAAGAAGAGAGTGATACTTCTCTCCATATATTTGTCTTTTTAAATTTCTCTCAACAAGCTTTGCAATTTTCAATGCACAAGAGTTGCACATTTTTGACAGCTGTTAATATTTTGTTAAAGAAGATATCACTTATAATAAACTGAAGAACGTTTTGACTAAAAGTATTGTGCAACTCTTGTATCTTACATAGCCCCAACATACACATTGTTAACTGCCACATTTTTAACTGAATTTACTAAATGCTTTCATGTTGAAGAACTCTTATAAATAACTCTGATTTACATGTTTATATAAAAGCCATTTGGGATTATGGGAATAAGGGGTGGCAGTAAAAGCAATGGGAATTCTAGGCAACAGATGATTACCCAGAGAAATGTTGTGAAACACTGAGACAGGAATATTAAAATTTCATGTAATAATAATGTTTTATTTCAAATTCATTATTTATTTTGCATTGCATCTAATTGTAGTCAGAACTAAAAGAAAGATTCTAAAATTATTTGATCTATTGTCTGTCACTTTACTAAAAGTGGTCATCAAATTTCAACAAAATGGAATATGAGATTGTTTTCTGAGATCGTTGAGATGCTTGGGAATTCTGAATATCAGTATAATAGGATACACAGAGTAATAAAACCATATGTGCATAGTAATGATGATTTAAAACACAGTGAAACAATCCTATATTGAAGCTTTGAAAGACCAGTATTTAAAATAGGAGACTTCCAATTTTATTATATTTTCCTATGTGACACACAAATACTTTTTTCACAATAATTATTATATTAAGTTTCAGAGGATTACTTATCACTTATTATGAAAACCAAAAATGACTTATTTCAAGGAGTTATTAGATAATGAATCTTAATCAAATTTGCAATTATTCAAAATTTGAATTTATAAAATAAGCATCACATAAAATATTTTCTTTTCACATTATTCATTGCTCATGTACAGAAACACAATGGATTTTTGCACATTAATCTTGAACTCTACAACGTTGTTAAAATCATTCACTATATCTAGAGACTCTCTTGTGGATTTTTAGATTATCTAGGCATAGACTCATATTTATTTGCAAATTTATTATAATTGTCTGCAACTATAAGCTTTTACTCTTCCCTTTTCTTTTGGCATGTCTTTCATTGATTTTTCTTATCTGACTGCCCTTGTCAGAACTAGTAATACAATGCTGAGTAACACTAAAGAAAGCAAGGCATCATTGTGTTTTTCCTGAGTTTACATTGTAAGCTTTCACACTAATGTTAGCAGTTGGCTATTCATAAATTCTTCTTTTTCATATTCAGGAAGTTCCTTTCCATATCTACATTTCCTAGTTTATTTTTTAATATGAAAGGATGTCAGATTTGAAAAATGCCTTTTCTATATCCATCGAGATAACCATGTCAATCTTTTCTTTGTTCTACTTGTTGCATTATATTGAATGAATTCTATTTGCATGTATTACCAATTAACAATCCAAATGGAAAATAATTCCATTTTGATAACATAAAAAGAATAAGATACTTAAGAAAAACTTAGCCAAACAGTTGAAGTATTGTGCACTGAAAACTATAAAACACTGCTGGAAGAAATAAAGAAGAGATGCATAAATCTAAGCACAGCTTGTGTTCTGTGCTCATGATTACAGACTTAATACTGCTAAGATGTAAATGCTCTTCAAAGTGATCTATAGATTCAAATCAATCTCTATCAAAATTCTGCAAGTTTTTTTTGCAGAAATAGAAAAATCAGTTTTCAAATTCAATTAAGACTCCAAACAGCCAAGATAATTTTGAAGAAGAGGAACAAATTGTAAGACTCATATTTCCTAATTACAAAACATATCACACATCTGAAATAACCCAAACAGTATGCTATTAGACATACAAGCCAACTGAATAGAATTAGGAGTCCAGACATAAGCCAACAGATGACAATGATATGTCACTTGACATTCAACAAGGATGTCAAGTCCATGTAATAGAGAAATAGTCACTTCGACAGATACTTCTGGGAAAAATGAATTTCCAAATGCAAAAGAATGATGTTGGACACCTAAATCACATCACATGCAAAAATTGACACAAACTGGATCACTGACCTAAATATAAAAGATAAAAGTATAACATTTTTGAAGAAAATATATGTATCACAGATTAATCTTGGTGATCATGGTCTTAGCAACAGATCCTTAGATATGGCATTAAATATATAGATAACAAAAGAAAAGAGACTAATTGTAACTTATCAAAATTAATAAAAGTTGTATGCCAAAGTACATTAACAACAAAATGTAAAGTCAACTCATGGAGTTAAAGAAAATATTATCAATTTCATTTCTGATTTTTTTTAGTATCAAGGTTTGAACCTCTGGTCTCAAAGATGGCAGACAAGCACTCTACATTGAGTCTTATCCAAGTCCAGAATATATATATATACACATATACATGTACATATACATATGTATACATAATGCCTTCAATTCAAGGAAAACAGAATAATAATAAAATGAGTAAAGATTTAAATAGACATTTTTCCCATGAAGATATATAAAGCACATGAAAACATGCTTAAAATCATTAGTTATTAGGGATTTGCCAAGCAAAACCAAAAGCACAATGAGCACCACTTCATCTCAATTATTAGGATGACTATAATAAAAAGAGAAAAGAAAATAAGTACCAGCAAGTGTGTAGAGAACTCAGAAAATTTGTACAATCTTGTTGAGAATGTGAAATGTTGAAGCCACTACAGAAAATCGTTTGGTAAACCCCCAAAATTAAACATGGGGTTATTCTATGACCCACCAGTTCCAATAATTCCATTCATAGGTATATACACCAAAGAAATGAAAAGAGATACTTGTGTGCTTATGTTCATTGAAGCATCATTCACTGTAGCCAAAGTTAGCCAGGTTCAGAAGGCCAAAAGTCACATATTTTCTCTCATATGAAATATAGACCTAATACAAATACATCAATATTATGACAAACAAGGCACCCAAGGGGAGGTCACATATGAGAGGAGGAGGGTAGAAGAAGTTTAAAAAGTGAATATAGTTGATGTACTCTCTATACAATAATGAATATACAGTTTTTAAACCTATTGAAACCACCATAAAAAGGGGACAAAGCTGGAAAGAAGAAAAATAGAGGAGGTGAGCAAATTTGGGTTAAAATACATAAATACATGAAAATGTCACCAGGAAACTCCCTGCGTAGCTATCTCAAACAGACAAAAATGTATAATATTTTTCTTTTTTTTGTTTCATTTATAAATATTGGAGAACTGGAGGGTAGAACAGGTCCTGACTGGTGCACGGGGGCTGGGTGAGTTTGGTACCATTGGAAAGGTGAGGAGGTGGGGAAAGTGTGTAGTAGGGTGACTATAGTCCAAGTACTCTATACACATGGAAAATGATATCTGTTGAAACTATTACAGGAATGTGGGGTGAAGGAGAATGGTGGAGGGGGTGAATTCAAATATGATATATAGTTAGAACTTTTGTAAATACAACAATGTATTCCCACCCAGCACAACAATAAAAAAAAGGAAAGTGTCCATCAACTGATGAGTGCATAAACAATCCATCCATAAATTACATACATGGAACATTAATCAGCTATGAAAAGGAATGATGTTCACATGCACAGACAAATCTTATAAACTTTATTCTAAGTAAAATAAGCAAGACACAAAAGGAGAAGCATTAAAGGGTAGCAGGAGTGAGGAGTTATTTCTCAATAGTTGTAAAGTTCCTGTTTGGGGCCAAGAAAATGGAATAGAATGGTAGAAGAGTGAATATCATTAATGTGAATATAATTAATGAGATTAAATTATATACTTAAACATGGTTAAAATTTTGTTATATACTTTTTACCAGAAGTGAAATTCTATTTCCTTGGTTGCCCTCTTAAAAAATAAATTAAGCAGTTAGAACCACAGTATAATTTGTGGATACTTTTTATGTTAAGCTGATTTATCTACACAGCTCCTCCTTTGTGAAATTTTGCTTGACCTGGAAGTGCATATGAAATGAATTCTTTTCTAATCACGTACTATATAATAATGATATTTATGGTTACTATCAGCTCCGTAAGAGGAGTAATTAACAAAGGGACCAATTGGCAATTACCTAGTCAAATTATCATTAGTTCTGTAAGTATGAAGGTTTTAAATTAATGAATATAGGTGTTTATCTAAGGGATTTACTTGTAAAATACAAAGGGTGCACTCACAAGTGACACAAATATAATTGAGATCTCTTTATATTAAGATATAATTCCTCAATTAAATAAATGTTATGGAAGTTTTTTTTCTTTCTGGGTATAATATGTAAGGGAAATTAATTCATTTGAATGATGTTAAAAGTATATTAGCTACTGACAAACATGCTAGCTTAAGCTGTCAATCTACACAGTCTGTTTTTCATGGACTTGTCATCTTTCTTTGCAGAAAAGTTTATTATATTTTAAATATTCCACCTTATTATGGTGTACTTTCATGTAGACAAAATAAAAATATGTCATAGCTTAAAATGATTAAAATAAATGATAGAATATTTTATGCTGTCTTCAAAGAAAGAATTATAAATTTAAAAATCACAAGGAAGTAATGTGTGAATCTGCATTGCAAATGGCCAGCTATAGATGCAGGTGCAACACAATGCAACCTGCTCTTAGAGGACGTGATCTGTGTTCAGGCTCTGACTCTTACTACTCTAGGCAAGTCAGTTAATCTCTTGATTTTGTCTAAAATCCAGTGGCCTCTTCACAGGATTTTGAACTAACAGCTTGCTTGTGAACATGCTTTTGAAGTGTAAGTTTGCCATGAAGAAGGATTCCAGTATGTTAGCATCATTCCAAAGGCCAGACACATTGCTTTTTTAATATCTATCGTGAATAATGTAAAGCTCGTCAAACTCAGCTATGCTAAAGATGGAAACATGCCTTCTGTGAGTGGAATACCACCTGTTCTTGTGTGACAACAGCAGCAAATCGTTTTCTTCTCTAATATAGATAATAAGTAAACAGGGTATCAATCCATTTTATGGACACTTCATAGGTGAGGAAACTGAAGCTAACTGAATTTTAGTGATTTTTTTTTTAAGGAGAAGCAAATGATACAAAATTACTTTTACAACTCATATGGTTTTATAAATCATATAAAAATAGTTTTATATTTTGGAGATTAGCAATGTCTAATCATAGAATAAGGGGAAAAATTAAGGGGTGAACTTTGAGTTCCTAGCATATTGTCTTTTCTCAGAAAAATGCACTGGTTATGGATGAGAAATGGTTTCATTTAATACACTTATGGTAATATTGGAATTAACTAGATAACACTTTCAAGGGTAAGATTTTGGGAAAATTCTATTTATTACAGTTAATAATTGAGTGGAAAAGCTTAGAAATTTATTAAAGAATCTGTCAAAATTTTATAAAATATAAGAAGATGAAAAATGCCAACCTATCAAAAATATGATGTACTTCACATTCTAGGATTCCCTTATGCAATTTTGTTATATATATTCCATGGTGAACCTTTCAATTAAATGTAACATAAAAACCTGTCTCACATTTTTTATAATAAGTCACCAGAGTTTGAGTTCTGTAGATACTGGGTAACAATTTTAGAATCTTTACAATGAAGCCTTTGTATGCTTGAACTTGAAACGAATTCACTTGAAGATATGTGATACCAGCACCATCATCATAACTTCTCTAGTAACAAAATAAAAGGAAAATACAGTTGATATTTCCCTAGCATGTAACTCGACTCAACTTCAGCACATAGTATGTTTTTTAAGCAAAGAAACTGAATCTTAAATCTTAAAACTAAATCAAAATTTTATATATGAAATATGTATATTTTAGACAAACTATATTGAAATGTATAAAACTCATTGATGAAGAAGCAACTATTTTATTTAGTGTCTGTGTGTGCTATGTATTTAATTTTTCTAAGGACAAATGTTACTCTCTTTTAAAGCATTAAAGAATCTAAGAAAGCAAATAACCTCAGACATAAAGAATTAGGATGATCATAATGAAACCTGTGCAACACATTTCCAGAAATGTTTTATTTATTTTTTGTTTTATGATCATAAATGTTCTGGTGGAATGGTGTATGCTTTATTGGAAGCATTAGACTTTGTCCTGTGACATTGAGTCTGTGCTAACTGATATTTGACACATTTATTCATACATTTAATCATACCATGCAATTATGAAAAGTATTTTCATTTGTTCTTGGCATGTCATTTGTTTATGTATACAAGTGATTCATATTTCAAGTTAATTATCCATTTTCATTCAGTTAGTTAAGTTTAATACTTGTCATGTTTATTCAAAGTAAAGCCAAGCCAATTGTCCAGTATTACATATTTATATACCTAAAACAGTGACAGTTGTACTGACATTACAAACTGGCAACTTTTAAAAGGTTATTATTCCAATTTTACTATAAAGGAAATAATTTTTACTGTTTGCAATTTCCCTCATGGTTTTCTCTGGGATGAAAGCCTGGAGAACAGCACTGTTCACTAATGTTGGTACTCTACAAACAGCACTCCTGGTCATTTTCCTGCTTCTCCTTGCCAGAAGAAACAAATGCCGATTGTTTTCACGCATCCAACACGGAATTTTGACAAGGAGGCAAAATGATACAAAGCCAACAAATACCAGAAGAACAATGCAAGGAATCTGGCCTCAAACTGAGCGTACACAGTCATGCCGTGATGCCTGGAAAGCTGAGTCTCATCTTGATTTTGATGATCTACCTCAGATTTCAAAGCTCAACTGAAAAAACGTGCATTCTTATCCACAGACTAATATTATGAGCAAGTTACATAGATGGCTATCAACCATTATATATAATATTGTTTCAATGTTATTTGATTTTTAATACAACTCTTCCTTTTCTTTTTCTTTCTTCAAATAACTTCTAGAATGCAACAAACTGTTGAATTATGATTTTGTGCAAGGGAATTATTTGTGAACAAGCACTCCACCACTTCATAAAAGTAAGTAATTATGTTATAAATTATAAACATAAAATAGAATAGCAAAATCTTTTTCAGGGTTAAGTTTCAGATATTGTGCTAAGCACTGTACATATAATTCTTCTAATTTTCTCACAATACTGTATACTGTTACAGTCATTGAACACATAAGCACTGATGCTGAACAAAATGCACAAAGTTGCTCCATTACTCACAACCAGTATGACTCACACCCCGATGCTTTACTGTCTCCTCATACAATACATGGCATTTTCATCACCCAAGGGTATAAAGAGAAAATTTTAGCACAAACAGAGAATGAGAACATTCTTCTTTACCATAAATATTCTAATGGATGTTTGTTATGAGTAATATGCAGTTTGTTGTCTACAGTCAACTGATTGCCGAAAAGATTCCCTTTTGGTTTGGAAAAAATGAGTTGGCCCACCCATAGTTCACTTCTCAGTCAGAAGAACCTGTTTTTTTTGATATTTTTGGTAGTATTGGGGTTTGAACTTAGGCCTCATATATTGAGCCATGCTCCAAGCCTTTTTCTTTAGTTATTTTTCAGATAGGGTTTCATTCTTTGTTGTCCAGTTGACCAAAAGAGATCTTCCTTCCTGCACATCTGGAGTTACAGAAGTATAACGTGATGCCCAGCTGTTCTTGGAAATAGCACCTCACTAACATTTTGTCTGGGCTGGCCTTGGACTGTGATTCTTCTCTGTCCTTTCAAATAGCTCAGATTACAGTTGTAATCACCATTCCTGCACTAACTTGAGTATTTCTAATAGTCACTCACACCATAAATTTGTTCCTTCTATAAAATGCAGGTTTGGCATTTTCATTCAGAAAAGTCTTTGAGCTGCCTTGAACAAAATAGATTTCATAATTCTGGCCAAAAGGGATTGCTCAGTGGCAATGGGGAGTAGGAAGTTTGGTGCATCTCTGATGCTAAGTAACCACTGTGAAGGAAAGCAAGTTGCTTAGCTTGTGCCAGGTAATACCTACCATCCACTTACGAGTTTGAAGCATATAGATATTACAAGACATTTAAAGTACAAAATTGAAGAATATGTGCTCTTTTCAGATGAAAGTAAGTGAACATGATCAAAAGGATGGAAAATAAAACCTGGGAGAGAAAGTTAAAAGTGTAAGGAAATGTAAAATTAGAGAAGAGAAAGCTGTTATTGTATGACCTCAGCTGATAGATCATACTTCAAGGAGACCAGAGCAAAAGATTTATACAGTAATACTACAAAAAGAGGAGCAGGTATTACTCAAAAGAAAGAACTTCTGAATTATAAAGGGAATTAGGTTCTGAAGGGAATTTGTGAGATTTCCAATATGGAGATTTAAAAGAAATTACAGTGTTACAGAATTACCTATGCTGAATGCTTTGACTTGTGAGGAAAAGAATGAGGTGCTGACTTTGGAGGATGCTGGATTTATACCTTGCAGTGTGATGCTTCATAATTATGGAGTGGGTATGGTGGCAATAAATTGTTGATCTACTGTTCAAATCAGCATGACTTTCTATAAAACACTTAAACTGATTAGCTAAAAGATACTTCCTTTCTGAGTACTACTTTTGTTTTACCTCTAAAGCTTCTATATTATTTGCTAATAAATGTTAATCTATTTAGGAAGGTGGTTTAAAAGTATTTTCCAGCTAAGTTAAAACAACAAATGACAGAATTTCCTTTTCTATTTTCCAAAGGTACTTAAATTTTGGGGAGATATGTTCAAAATTTAAACTATTCAAACCCACACTCCAGGAAATTCTTTGGCAGGGTTAATCAAAAGCCACAGGTTCCAAATACCTTAGTAAAAAGGCTGTGCACCCCTTGTCATGCAGACGTGAAAGTATTTGAACTATATTCTTTATGTCAGATTCCAAACAGTTTGTAGTGGTCATAAGGCATATTTAACCAAGGCAAATGTCTTGGAAGCTATTCATTTTTAAAATTGTTTAAAAAGACAGGCAGCTATGTTAAATATAATTTTGCTTATCATATATAAATATATGCAATTTGTTACTCAAAATAACTGTATTTTTCTTTTCTTTCTTTTATTCACATCTGAAAGCCAAGAATAACTAGGGGGTATTTAAAATTTTTTGAAATATCCTTATATCCTTGATGATACATTTTGAAATTTACAACAATATAGAGATTGGATAGTAATGATTAAGGGGATTAGGGATGGTTAAAAGAATGTGGAAACTATGATTTGTAGGGCAAGTGAATTTGACAGCCCTCTTTCCCCAAATAATAGCAAAAACACCACATATCATTATTATTGAGAATTGAGGACATCCAGAGTTAAACTTTATTCTGCCCTTAACTAGGTCCATATTATTGAAGAGGTCATTAAGTTACTTGGGCCTCTTCTGAACTCTGAAAGAAATGGGCTTTGCAGATGGTCTTAGAGACCTTTAGAACTTAGGCCTGTGCCATTCTTTGGCTATGTCTATTTCTTTTCTGAACTACCTGTTGTCTTTATCCATAAATAGGTGACAATATTCCTAGAATCCTGGTTGTTCCAATTGCACAGAGTTCATTAATTAGTGTAAAGTAATGTTCAGGAAGATTTGAAAATGCTTTGGCCTTGATATGGAGTACTGACCATTTGGACAGAGAGCTCATGTTTTTTGAATTACTGTGATATCTCTGTTCTCACATCTTAAGTGCTATGTAGTCAGGGTCTGGATTAAGAAAAGTATGACTGAAGGAGATTTGTGTTTGATTCTTGTCAAATGACCTGTGTTCCTCAAGAAGAGAAGAGAGACCAAGTTGTGTGCATAAGGAGAGTGGTGTTATGGTGCCTTTCTTGGGTTCTCAGAAGAAAATTGATTAATGCAAATTCCTCAGTGAATAGTAGTAGGCGAAACAGTGGTTATTCTACATAGCATCTGCTTTTTCAAGCAGATTGTTTTTGTCAGCAGTGAGTGAGGTTTGATCCTTTAAACAATACTTGGATCAAAGCCAGTAGTTTTAATATTTTTACCTTATATAGAAGTAAAAAACTAGTTATTAGTTTGTGGTAGGGCTTGAAGACCTATGGTTGTGTCTAAAATGGAGCTACTAATAAGGGAAGGTCTAGTTAACATAACATCCCAGGAAAAATCCTTAAATTCTAGTATCATGGTTTCTGTAGACTCTTTTATTTTTATTTTTTGGTGGGACTGGGGTTTGAACCCAGGGTTTTGTGCTTGCTAGGCAGGCACTCTACCACTTGAGCCACACCTCCAGCCCTTATCATGTTTCTGAAATAAAACACTTGAACCAGAGCTGATATTCTCTCATCTGAATTTTTATTCATCTTTTCCTCTCTGCGCCTAACAGCATCAATTATTTTAACTATATTTAATTAATTAAGTTAAGTATTTAACTATTGTGAAACTGGACAGAAAAAAGGAAAAAGGCAATTTATACACATTCAAAAAACCAGTGTATAGAGGGTGGGGTAAACTGGCTTCCTTTATCGTTATGACAACCTGGCAGTATTAACACAGACAGCCAGCACAGCATTTGGGAAGTACTCAAGAACAAGATGGACAAAACCCACATCTCCATTTACCTCTCCATGTATATGCCCATATATCTGTGTCTATATTTATGCCTTTGTGTGTAAATAATGGAAACCCACTGAAAGCACTCCTGTGAAACTTGTTACCCATTAACACCTATCCTCCCTCATTTCTCACTTGGTTCTGCTGATTTTCAATGCCTTGTACTCTTAAATTAGTTTCTCAGGCATTTCTAGTTACCTTCTTTTTACAATGCAAAATTTCAGATTTCACATATAACAGCACTTCTATTCTTTAAAAATATAAAAATGGTAGTAATGTGTGTTCCTTGGGACACATTAGCTTAACCTGAGATTTTTAAGTACATGAGAAGTACATTTTCTGGATAGCTGACATTTTAGACTATGTGAAATCAATCATGTCTTAAGCTACCTTCTCCCTGACATTATGTCAAAGTGCCTATGTATCCTCATTTACCCCAGAGAGGGGCAAGTAACCTGCAAGACTGATTTTTTTGTTCCATCAAACAGAAAAAAATCAAAGTCTGATCATAAGATTTTCTAAATACTCAGACTGGTAAGAAGAACAACAATCTTTTCTGTTGCTTTTTTCAAATTTACCTATTTCTGATGAATTTTATTCAGTCTTTCTGGGAGACAAAGCAAAATAGGAGTCTAAGATGTTATACATTTTTTATACTAGAGTTCACTTAGAACAAGTAACAGTTACAAATCAATTTTGATTTTTTTCTTTCATTTCTCATGCGTTTATTATATTGTAATGACCTGCTTATTTAGATAATTCATGTTTATAATTCATAAGTCAAAATGTTCGTATGTTGAACAAATGTTCAGAACTTTTTATTTACCTGTGTAAATGATCGAAAAATGTAGAAGATGTGCCCAGAAAGAATCATTGCCTTTTTTTGGGGGAGTATGCTTTTTTATTTTGCTGAGTCAGGGTACATTATGGCATTATGACACTTATAAAAGCTCTTACAATGTATCAAATATATCATACTTAAATTTACCCCCCCACACCTCTCTTTTCCAACCCTCCCTCATTCTTAGGATGGTTTCAATATTTTTGCACTGACATACATGTGTACACATTATTTACACCATATTGACCTTCCTTTGAATTTTCCTATAGAAATATATGCTACAAATTAATATGACTTTCTGAGGGTGTGTTAGAAGACTTTCAATGTTCTGAGAAGGAAATTTTGTCACTATCTGATGTGAAAGTCCTGGAGTTTGAATTCAGGCCTTTGTACTTGCTAGACAGGCATTCTACCACTTGAGCCATACCCCCAGCAACAACTGCCTAATTTGAAAGTGAGATTTTTAGTTTGTAGAGGTTAAAACTTATAGGAAGAGAATCATTCTTCATCTCTGGCATGAAGTTTAAAGATTAAAGTAAAAGCAGGTATGAAAATCCCACAAAACAGCTGAGATAGTATCCCTGTCTGAGTGCTTTGAAATTTTATATCCTGAGAAGTAAATTTGCTTGAATTACAATATAGGTTATCACCATTCAGCAAAGTGAATAATTTCCTTGTCTTAAATATTCTAAAAATTCTCAATATGGTGAATATTTAATTTTCCAGCAAGAAGACTTACATTATATCTGCCTGCATCAATTGCTATAAATTATGAACAGAGGAGTAAGAGTACCTGTTTTGTTCACTATTGAGTGCTGAAAATTGCTGAGCACGTTTCATATTGTGGTGCATAGCAAATATCTATAAACAAACATACAAACCCTAGGAATTCGATTGGACTACAAAGCCCCAGTACGATTAGGCCTCATGATGCCCAGTTTTCCAAGGGTACATTCTTCCTCTCAGCATTGCCCTGGCTTGTGCTCTTTACCATACCCAGTCCAACATACTGGAAGTAACATCTGATATGGAATGATATGAACGTGCTTGGGTATAAGGAGTCACTACTGAAAGTTACTAAGAGGAATAGAGAGAAATTGTCATGAGTGGGGAGGCAGGAATTAATACTATGCTTCCCATATTCAACATTCTGCCCTATTAGCTATCTCTATGCATGCACATGTATATGTACCTATATGTAAATATGTATGTAATTGTATATGTGTATCTGTGTAAGTATGCATGCATCTATCTTCTATCTAATCTATCACCTATCATGTATCTACCTAGCATCCATCTAATCTATCTATCTATCTGTCTATCCATCTATCTATCTATCTATCTATCTATCTATCTATCTAATCTATCTAGCTATCTAGCTATCATCTACTGATCATCTATCTAATCTATTATCTATCTAATCCATCATCTATTTATCTATCTTTCTGTCATCTATCTATCTATTATGAATTTATCTATATTGTATTTAATGCCTATTGCTTAGCATGTCTTCTGTTTCTAAAAAAAATATTAGGTAAGCTTTCAAATCATTTTGCTACTGAATATTTTGGTTTTTTCTTTTCAAAAATGTAAAAGCTGAGTTCAGGAAGAATAAAGAGCACATGGAAAAATATTTAGTTAGTATGTGCCAGAACACTTTAAGATGAGATTTATTGATCTTCAATCCTATCTTCTGTCTATAACCTTTATGAAGGTGATATATTTATACAGAATAGAGAAAACACAGATAAAAAAGTATTGTTATAGAGTTATTGAACTGGAAAGAATCCTAATTATTTTGAATGGACTTTCTGTAATTTGAAATTGAATCTGTATTTTGAAATAAGTTATGAAACAGGTTAATGGAGTACAACAGAATGCATTTATATTTTAAGCGATCACAAATTCTATGGAAGTGGTCATTTTTTACCAAGTCACATAATTTTTCTTTGAAAACAACTTCTATATTTAATGGATAAATTAATATTCACCCTTATTATTAGCTTTGACATTTTGATCTTCTTTTCAGAAATCAATATAGCAAAAGCTTTATAGTTCTCTGCAGCAGCATTTTAATTTTAAAGTATAATGGATTGGGGTATTTCTACCTCATAATGTTACAGTGGAAGTTGTATCCCAAGGGTTATCTCTTTTGTGGGTTGACAGAAGGTTTGTTCACATTTGTGATGTTAGCATCCATACATTTTTTCATTTTTAAGGATTCATATGGTTCTCTGTTAAGCCAATAATACATTGATAAATAAAAAATATTTAAAGCAACAAATTCCAAGACTGGTGTCATGTTAAAAATATAAGAGGCTGTAAACATAATTGGAATTTCCATTAGAAGTTAGACTTAAGGGTTATTTGTTCAGCAAACCCATCTTTCTTATAGTACTAATAATTTCCTGACTGACGTGGCATCGGATAGCTATTGTAAGGAATTACCGAAAGGAAGAAAACAGAAGAAATTTCAAAAGACCAAAAATCATAGGTTGTGGTTTTCCTTAGTTTGAATAAGTATATGTTTTCGTAGTTGCCATCAAAATTAGTGGATATTTTGTCATTGTACTGTAGCATGGGGGAATCTTGTTACCCCAAGATTAGTAATAGTTTAGCTTTCTGGGATTCCTTATTAAGAGAAGCTAAAGGTTTCAACCTCTTTTTTTCTTATCTAGCAAAAAGCTACCCAGTTTTACCCTCGACTCTCATTGCACTAAAAATGTTTTTCATCTTCTTATTCAGTAGTGTCCTAGTAAAGTATTTAACTAGTGGTTGTCTGCAGGTGGGGTATCCTGGATTACTGTACTTGCTGATATTTGTGGTGTAATTAAACCTCACAGCTAATTTCAAAGCTGCCATCTTGACATCAGAGAAAGTAGGTGACATTAGTGGGAATTGGTGTGCACAATCAGATCAAGGTGGTGTGATTTGGCACCAGGGAATAATTGCCATCGATATGTGTACTAACTATAGACCACACACATTGGAGTGATATCTTGTAAAGTCTAGATGCATTAGCTGATATGGGATGGTGCAGAAGACAAAAAAAAGGATCAAGTGTCCATCCAGGGAGAACCTTGAAGACCACAGTGACAGACTGTGTCAATACCTGACCATCATTTGCCGATTCTGTGCTCCTTCCAACAAGCACCAGGTATTTAATAAGATTTTATAACTGAATGAAACCAGTTGATAATAATCCAGATGCTATTTTTTCTTCAGTCCAGTAAAATATCTAGCCTGTTTGGGTCTTAGAACAGATATCATTAAATTCCTCTTCTATAGGACAAAATTATTTTCAACAAGAATCATATAAATATCAGCAGAAATCCTCATTTTCTCAATTTGCTTCTTAGTTTTAAAACATTTAAATACAAGACTGACATAGGACATTTCAATTTTGAAGAAATTTGAAAATTTCATAAACTATTTGGTGGATTAGCTAAAATTTGATCTTAGCGGAACAAAAATATTACATCTTATGGTTTTCACTCTTTTAAAATTTAAATACAAATTGTTGTCATATACAATGAAATGAAGTTACTGAAAGAATGAAATTACTCGGGTTTTGTTTCTTTACATTATAGTGAATATTGATAGAAATTCACGTTTAAATGCAGGGCTGTGTACTACCCCAGGGAAGTGATATACAAACTGAGACCTACCTGAACTCCGACAACTCTGAAATCAAAGCTATGTTATCAACATGTGTGAGGGGTTTTCTGTATTGTTGGAATTCTCTAAACTTTCATGTAGACTATGGTTTTTAAAGAATATATATGATGTTTGCTAAAGAAACAGTATTTAAAAATAAAATTTGCTATCACACCAAGTTCAACAATAATCACAGATTTTCTTTGGAAATTAGACTAACAAATTTTTTTCTGAGAGAAGTGTCTTATTACTGATTTTATGTATAATAGCTACCATGGGTGATAATACAAAGCAGAGCAAGTTTTATTTGGTTCCAGTTTTGTTTTAAAAATCTCTACAAAAAATGAATCTACTTATTTCTTGTAACTAGGTGCACTACTACCATGGCCTCTTCCCTCTTGTGCTCTGAATGAACGAGCTTTTGACACACACACCCACAGCTTGCTCAAAGACACTCCCACATGCAATGAACGCATGCCTCCACACCTACCATACACATGGATATAAGTGTTTCCTCATGCTACCTGGCATTTCTTTAGCTCATTTCTGATTGGCCATTCAAATTTTACAAAATAACATTTTCAATATTTAAAAAATTTCTAAGCAATTCTTATTATCTAAATTTTGAAATTTTCCTTCACTTTCTGGTTCACTGAAACTTTTGAAAACATTCCATCTGAACTTCTCAAAATAGGAAGTTTGCAGCACGATGTGACTTGCTTCTGTGTTATTGTCCATTTTTCCTCTCTTTCCCTCCCTCCCTCCATCCTTTGTTCCTCACATGAGAAGTATTTTATCTCCTTTCTCAAACTTATGTTCCCCCCCTTGAATAGAGCAATATATCCCTTGACTAAATATGAACATGCTGTTTAAATTCTCCAGATTCTTCCCACAAATATATTTAGTTGTGCTCATAGATAGAAACAATTTGGGGCTGTCTTCCATCTCAATTTCTTGTTATATCTATTCTCTCTTCCTTTTTCCTTTTGCTTTGTTTCCTTTTGAGACAGGTTCTTGCTATGCATTCTAGGCTGACTTCAAACTTGCAATGCTCCTGCCCAGCCTCCTGTGTATTGGGATTACAGGTGTTTACCACCATGCCTGACTTTGTAATCTCTCAAAAGTCACTCAAGATCCCTACCAATTTAAGACCATACCATACTTCCTTGCCACTGACCTTTCTCTGAAACATTGATGCACTTGATTGCACACTTCTCTAAGGAATTCTCTCTTGTCCTGATTCTTATAAACTTGTGTCTTTTCATTCTGAATTTTCTAACTTTTTTAAAATTCCATTCTCTGGCTTTCCTTTTTTCCTTTAACTATGTTTTGAGATTTTTGTGCTACCAAAAATGTGATTTTAAGTATCTTACCTAATTTCTTTTTTCTAGCATCCTCATCTGTAAAATTATAATCTCTGTACACTAAATGAATTAATACTTGCAAAGTACATACAACAATATTTGATAGTTTGACACATAACCAGTGACATGTATTTTTACATAAATAAAATAAATGAATCAAATTATATTATATATGTATGAAAATGTCATAATGAAACCTATTAAAATGTATAAAATATAAAATAAAATTCAATATAAGAAAAAAGAAAGGAAAAATAAAATAGACAAACCATTCTTACCATTTTTTCAATTTTGGCTCTCCATATAATCTCACCAGATGGCATTATTTTGTCAACAATTTACTTTATTTGAATGGCTTTAAAACTTCTACATTTGACCTACATTTTATCTGCTTCACCCAAGATAAATGTTAACATTTGGCTCCTTCTTACCAAGTCGTAGTAAAATTCAATAGAAAACACAGTGTGCATCGGCTCTGACATTACCCTAACAAGAATTTCTTCAGAAGAGAGCGGCTGGTGGCCCAGCTCCAGTCACTCCGCCTTGGAGGTATGCCGCAGCTTCTTTGTGGAAGCCATGTTGTCCTGGGGTGATTACACCCTTAACTGAACATGGGCGGGGTACTGGAACAGGTCTGTTCCTTCTTCATTCAGGGATCCTCTTCTGAACAATATTTGCTCCTGATATTTGCCTATTATTTTATCCAACCAACCCAGGGAAATTTAATATCTATTATGACTGTTGAAAAAGCTGGAAAAAAAAAATCTCTCTAAAACTTCCAAAACTGGGAAGGTCATGACCTATTGGCAGATGACTTTATAGAATATATAGTCACTTAGAACAAGTTAATGAAGTAACTTTTTCAAGAAAATTGGGGTAAAAACCTTATATATGTACTGATTAGTTTTTTATAATTGGTGAAGTTAGAAAATTAACACATAAATTCAAAGACAGTTGTAGTATGAATTGTTTCAGAATTTCCCCTAATTATTTTTTTGTGATTCTCAATTGTAGACAGGTAAATAAGGTAACTATTACTGTCTTTTTAATTTTCAAACATGATTTCTACAAATACATTTTTCACTTTGCTGCAGTTGATAAACTTTAATCTAATTACTGTCAATACTAGGATCTTCAGGATGCCATTCTTCGAACAATGGGATGTCCAAGAGTAAATATGATTAGATGGACAACTTTAATCTGAGATTATATTTCAGAAGACTTTGTAATTATTAGTCATTGTAACTTAACATATTTTTCCCACTATTATTTCAATTGTCTTTCTCTGGAGCTCCTACTGAGTATACTGCGGGGAATGTTAGTTGGTTTGCTGTGCTTCAAGATTTTCTTTCATTAAAAGAATTCATTTTATCTTGATTGTATCCAACCTGGATTATACATTTATTTTCATCTGAGTTTCTGTTTTCCTTTGACTGATGCAGATCAAATCATGCGATTAAGCTTAATCATATGTATTTAATACATAATAAAAAATTTATGTATTTTGTTTTTACATTAATGACTACATCCTAGTTTTCAGAGAGGATCTTTTTTTATTTTATCATTTTTACATTTACTCACATGTGTATACATGGACCACGTCCCCTTCCCCACCCCCCACTTCCAGATCCTGCTTCATCCTCTTGTTCTCCAATTTTGTTGAAGAGAAAACATGAGATAATAAGAAAGACATAGTGTTTTTGCTAGCTTGAGATAAAGATAGCTATAAAGAGAGATTCCTAGCATTGGTTCCATATGTATGTGTATTACAACACACACTGGTTCATCTCTACCAGACCTCTTCATTACTTTCTGGTCCCTTTCCCATAGTGGCCTTGGCCAGTTTAAGATTACTATATTTGCTCCTCTACAGTGAGCACATCAACCACATTCAAGTTTTAGGTTTCCTTCCCATTCCCTATTTCTCCTATGAAGAGCTTTTAATGTTCATTTCCTCTTGATGCATATCTCTCTATTTTTTGTCTCATAATTTATCTTTCTTTTTCAGAACACGTCATTTACTTAACAGTTTGGAGGCCACAATTACTTCATTTTAAAGATATTTTCTGATTATAATCTTTTGTTTTGGCAGTGAAATCACTTTTAATGCTTTGATTTTGTTGGTTGTCTTCTTGCTGTTAGTTTTCCTTGTTCTGTTAGGAGTATTTTTACTGTGGTTTTACTTAAGTCCAACATTCCTCCTGTTTCAAGTCCAGTGATAGATCTCATGTTCACTGAGAACTCCTCAGATGCTGGTAGAAAACTAATTTGAACCAAGTTCAGGCCAAGTGGTTTTAGGCAGCTGTTTTCAGGCTCTTTCTGGGAGACCCCAATGCCCTTTGGCTGCTTAGATAATGCAATGAACCTGGCTCAGGTGTTCACCGGGTTTCTGGTCCTTTCTTCATCACCAATCATGACTGCTCCTGTTTTCCTGTCAAAATGCCAGCAGACCTGGAGTTTAAAGCCAATCACTCTGGGATTGTGTTCCATAAAGTATTACTTTGTTTTCATTGTGTCTGTATCTGGTATTTATTATTTACTTATTTCTATTATTTATTTATTATTTTATCTGATAATGTTCAGTCAGTGTTTGGAGTTAATACAGAAGACCAAAGCATGAACTTGATGCCTTATTTCACTGAAAGTTTCTAGTACATTCTTTCTGTATTGCCAGTGTTATTATAATTTTAACAATCAAATCTGATTTTATTTTTGTTCTTCTGTAAAGACTTTCACTGGCTCCCTTGTCTTAAGACATGTGAATCTCCTTGATGAGGCATTTTAGATCCCTGGCATCCCAGAGTATCTCTCATCTCTTTACCCAGTCATCTCTATTACACCTCTTAAATTCTCAGCCACCAAACTACACTACCCAGCCATGTCTACCTACTAAAATCATACACATCTTTCAATGTCTATTTTTTGAATAAAATCTTTGCAAGTACACTGGAGTTTAACTTTATGCATGTCTTCATTCAGCCTTTTCTGTATCTTACATTTTATTAAGATTATCATTTCTTTCACAAAATGAACCTTGGCTTATTTTAGTAAGCATTTTGCATTTAATATTTTAGATCAATTGGCTAAATTAATTGATATGTTGGAAGAGTTTCTACAATTTCTAATACATACTCCAATTCAGTATTTCAGCATCCATCGATAGAGTACATTTACTTATCTATATCTTAAGAAGGGTTGATTTTTGAGTGATTATGGCTTAGGAGGAGCCAGCAGTAGTAACAGACAAAACTCACAATTATGCAAAACTAATGTGCCAGAACTGGTCCAGGCATTTAACATAAGGTAACACATTTAACCCCACAGTAGCTCTATAATGCTTCCTTCATTTTATAGATGAAGAAACTGAGGCACAGAATACTGTAGTGCAGAGAGGAGTGCCATCTGAGATTACGTAGTTAACTTTAGACTGGATTGTCACAGAGGCCCTTTGCTGGTGGAGTCTAGTTTTTTAGCCATCATATTTACAATCCTGTCCATGCACTGATACTCTGATACATGTTACCTCTGAAAAGATTAGCAAATGGTGGGTAAAAAAACATTATTTCATGTGGCTCTCCACAAACAAAGCCAAACCACTGTATGATGGATTACTAGACTGATGGCATATTCCATGGCTATGAAGATCTACTCTGCCATGATACTTTCAATTGCACTAGTGTTAACATGAACTCTTCTCTTAAATATGTTTGTGATTAGGCTGGGCATGATGAGGGACTTCTGTAATTAGGAGGTTGAGGCAGGAGGATCCCAAATTTGAGGTCAGCTTGTGTCACATGACAAGATTCTGTCTCTCTCTCTATATAAGCTGAGGGAGTGGTAGAGTGCCTGACTAGCAAGGGTGAGGCCCTGAGTTCAAACCCTAGTATCACCAAAAACCAAACCAAAACAAAACAAAAATTTGTGACTGTATAATTTAAGGAAATGAGTTTTCTTAGCTGTCTTCTGCTGTGGAAATGAAATACCTCAAACACAAGACCTGTCTTAATTTGGTGAGAGGAATAAGCTAGTGCTCCCCATTCCTTCATACCTAATTGTATGATGGTGTGCCAATGACAAGAAAGACTATTCTGTGGAGGAGGTTCATTATATGTCTTTTAAGGTTATATGAGTGAAGAGAATCAGGTAGAAATATCTGTATGATTTAGTAAGGAGTACAGTAATCTCTGCTACATATTTAATATTTATAAAATAAATGGTTTGGACTTATTGCCGGTAAGACTATGGATTCTGGCAACTGATTAACTCAAATACAAAGACAACCCAATACATCTTTGGAGATCTGGGTGACTGTTTTATTTTTGTTTGAATTGTGAACAATATTAGAATCTCCTGAGCCATTAATGGAAGGATAAGAACAACCCTTAGTTTCCTTCCATTTTGAGAGGCTAGAAAATTACAGTGGTTTCCAACATGTTTTCAAAAGTAGATCACACAGCAGTTTGGCATTCACTCTTGTTTTTCTATCAATAGAAAGATTACCAGGAGAATGTCACAGGTGCAGTGACTTTTTAGATAGGCTAGTACTATCAACCTCTACAGTAATATTTTGAGAAAGGACACTGTTAATGGGGTGTGCCATTTTGCAGTTTTGGCGAGTTTAATAATTAGTAATATTTCCTTTGGCAATTTGCATCATCCCTAAATTTACCTTCTAGTGCAAGAAAAATTTTCTTCTCAACCTTTAGTCAAATCACCACATAATAGATAATCACTAATAATCTTGAAACAGTATTACTCACTAATTATCATTAGCACAGAGCTGATTCATTCACTAAAATTCTGGTAAACTTAGTACTGTCTCTAAATATAGACCAACTTCTTGTTTGACTGATTTTCTTCTCACTGAAGGACATGCACTGCTACTGAAGTTACCAAATATTTGAAATCAAGTTATCAATAGTTCATTGATTATAGCTTATGTGTCCTATGAAACACTCATTTTGTCCTTTACTTAGTTTTTCGGTTAGAGAAGTTTAATTATATTTTTGTCTCAAATTCTTTGTCCACTGAAAGACAAGCCCTCTACTACTAGGGATGTCGCATCCAACATGTTCTTGCTTTAACTGTTAAAAGGAATGATCATTTTCTGCTATTGCATTTAAACAGAAGTAAAATGTATTCCTACCACTTTTCTTTCTAAATGTTCAAAATTTCATTATATGACACATTCTTTCTTAGCTGGTTTCTGAGGTTTATTTTTCCCCCATTCTGAAGAATCTGTTTTCCTCATTTTCTGTTAAGATGTCACATGACATGACCTTCAATCACAATTAAGGAAATAGACATAGGGGAAAAACAAACTCAGGATAGGGAAACCTGAAGTTGGAAAAAAAAAAATCTTACCAAGTTTGCATTGTTGTTTTTGGCCAGTAGTTACTTACTAAATTTATTTGGGACATTGATGAATTCTGGCTCACTTTGTGAAGAAAAAGATCCTCAAGCTATGCAGTCTCTTGTTTTTTTTTTTTTGTCTGTTTGTTTTTTTTGCACTTCTTTTCATGGTTGCTTAGCTGTTAAGATTCATCCATCAAATATAGAAGACTCAAATGTCCCTTCATTTTAACACTTTACAAACTAAGATATTTCCAGATTAGTGAATTCCATACCGATGACCATCCCTGGATAAGTTTGGGAAAGATCCCTTATAGAACATTTCTTCACAAAGTCACCAAAGCATTTTATTAAATGAACAATACACATAAACTCCTATATGCTCTCAAAACACTCAGCACTGTAGTGTAGACTTTGGATAATATTGTGACCAGTTGATAATTATATATCCTAATCCCATTTGGAAAGATAAACGAGGATTGTGAATGGAAGTTGTCCCAAAGCAGGTGATTATCTCAAGGATGTGTTGATTTACTGGAAAATGGGAAGAAGGAAAGTCAGGGAAGAAGACAAGGGTGACAGAAAATAGCATGAGTTTTTCAAGATCATAATAAGTGAACAGTAGAAACATTTTGTAAGCAATGTTTAAAATAGCAATATGTAAATAGTATTACTTAGAGATTAGTAAAATACTGAGCCTGATGGATAATTTAGTTTCAGAAATGTATTCTGGAGTATTTTGAATGACCTCTAAACAGCAAGTATGACTAACAATATTTTTCAAGTTTTGATAAGAATAAAATGAAACCATAGCTATTTAGGGTCTCTGACTTCATTTCTAAAATATGCTATGAATCATAGAAAAAACAATTCATATTCCAGAATCTCAGACATGTTGAATATAAAGTTCATAGTGACCTATGATTATGCAAGTGTCTGAAGCTCAGAGGTGATTTAAATTTTGGGTGCAGTAGCTAGAAATAAATCAGTCCACATTCACAGACAGGAGGGTAAATGTGATCTTGATAATCTTCATGAAGAGTATAAGAAAATAATTAGGTGATAATTTCGTATTTTATAATAAACACATTTGACCTCCTCAAAGCCTTTGGACATTCTATTCCCTCTGCTCATAGGGATAGTTTCTTCTAGGGTCAGAACGCCTTTCTCTTTTTATATTTTTTATGATTTAGTTCAAATCCTACTATTCAGAAAGGCTTTACCCTAACAGTGTGCCAGTGCCCCATACCACTCATCTTATTATTACATCCTTATATTCTCTTCTAGAGCTTGTCACCTCTGCAATGATCTTGTTTCCTTATGTTTGCTCTTATTATGGACAAGAAACCCCATGGAGCAGGGAATATTCTATGCACATTAACAATCCCAGGACACAAGCAAGCAATTCAGAAAGGATTTGTGAAAGTACATAAGGATGAAAGAAAGAAGAATAAAAGTAACTCACATCCTAAAGAGATGAAAAGTAATGGTAAATTTTCTGGTTCTCTTTCTTCCCCTCCCTTCCTCCTTTCCTTCCTCCATTCTGGCCACACTATATTAGATCCATAATATACCCCTGAAAATTGTGTGGAAATTAATTTTTGTACACATTATTTATAGTTTTCTTTTCAATTTTGTAGCTTCACAGCTGCTAAATCTTGATATCTAGTTGATCCTTGGCTGGTAGCAGCTACTAAGGATACAGTTTTACTGTTTGTGCTTATCAGTCACAGTTAACAATCCATTTATAAATATTTTTAAAAGCCCAAGAGAATTTTTCATTTTAAACAAACATTTGTGTGAGGTTTTTAATTACACAAGCTGTAGCTCTTTTGTTTACACATCATTATTTGAATTTATGATAATAGTCAGCATATTGCCTCAGAAATAGCAAAAGGAAGAGAAATGCACTTCTCAATGTTAATTTTATGAATAGCTCATTCAACCAATCTGTTGGTAACTTTCTTATTCATACATAAGAACCAGAATCAGTTATTTGACAGGAGCTGTCCTGTATCTCTTAGAATTCTAGTAAACAACCTTGTACATTAAAATAAATGAAAATTACACTCTTCTGAGTGCTAATTATATATGTGCATCTAGCATTCAGATTACTGGATGAGTTTGGTGCCAGAAAATACACACATTGTACTTAGGAAGAAATTCAACAGAGTTTGAGGAAAGGTATTATACATCACAAAATAATTACTTTTTAAATTTACCACACAATTGCTTATGTTATTTGATTCTAAATGAAAAGAAAAACAAAAGGTAATAATAGAGTAAACCCGTTCAGCAAAAAATGTTTTTGAACTTTAGAAATAAAATAAATAAAATAAATATATATATATACATATATTCTGCAGAAACTACATTCATTTTTAATAAAAATCACCCTTTGTTAATACAGCAAATAATTGGTAAAATTATATTTACACATCACTTTATTGGATTCTAGAATTCTGACTACCCAAAAAAATGAAATGAGCTGGTCCTTTTCTGAGTTATTATTTTTATTGTCTTGGTTCAATAACTACTAATAAGGAACACTAAATTTTGCTCAGCAGAGATTTTTAGTTAAGGAAAGCTTCTTTTAGTTATGGATACCTCTATCTTCATTGTCACAAACTCTTTGATTTGATGATATGTATGTGTATATATGAAGGCATACAGTTGTTTTAAATGGCCACAAATTTTGTAATGTCAAATATTAATCCCTTTATTTAAATAATTTTAGAAAGGAATGAGAGGTTGATTCATATAATTTGAATGTATAAGGTAAAATAACATTTATTTTTTAAAAAGGTACTTATATTTATTTTCAAATTTAAAAAGTAATTCCCTTTAAAAGCAGGAACAATTATGGAATAAACAATTTCATTTTTACCATGACTAAATATTTGATATTCTAATATTGAATATGTCTTCTTTGTTTTTCACTGCTTATTTGCATCTCGATCATGTTCTATTGCTGTTAGTTATTAAAGACAATTACAATTGATATTCTAAATTTATAGCCATGAGTACATATATTAAAAGGTCAGAAAGATCTCAAACTAATGATCTCATATTATAGCTCAAACTCCTAGAAAAACAAGAACAAGCAAACCCCAAAACAAGCAGAAAAAGAGAAATAATTAAAATAAGGGCTGAAATCAATGAAATAGAAACAAAAAAGAAAACATTCAAAGAATTAATGAAACAAAAAGCTGGTTCTTTGAAAAAATAAATAAGATTGACAAACCAATGGCAAACCTGACTAAAATAAGGTAAGAAAAAACTCAAATCAGTAAAATCAGAAATGCAAAAGGATAGATTAAAAACAAACACTGTGGAAATCCAGGAAATCATCAGAGACTACTTTGAGAGCCTATACTCTAATAAATTTGAAAATTTTGAAGAAATGGACAGATTTTTAGACATGACCATCCAAAACTGAACCAAGAGAACATTAATCACCTGAATAGATTTATAACACAAAATGAAATTGAAGCATCAACTGAAGTCTCCCTCAAAAGTCTAGGACTTGATGGATTCATATATGAATTCTATCAGATGTTGAAAGAAGAACTAATCCCAGTCCTCCTTAAACTGTTCCATGAAATAGAAAGGGAAGGAACACTGCCTAACTTGTTTTATGAAGCCAACATTACTCTCATCCCAAAACCAACAAAGACACCTCCAAAAAGGAGAACTATAGGCCAGTTTCCTTAATGAATATTGATGCAAAAATCTTCAATAAAATAATGACAAACCAAATCCAACAACACATCAGAGAAATCAAACAACACGACCAAGTCAGCTTCATCCCAGGGATGCAGGGGTGGTTCAACATATGCAAATCTATAAATGTAATACAGCACATTAATAGAAGTAAAGACAAAAACCACTTGATCATCTCAATAGATGCAGAAAAAGCCTTCAACAAGATCGAACACCACATCATGATAAAAGCTTTAAGAAAAATAGGAATAAAAGGAATGTACCTCAACATTGTAAAGGCTTTATATGACAGACCCACAGCCAACATCAAAATTAATGGTGAAAAACTGAAACCATTTTCCCTAAAATCAGGAATGAGACAAGGGTGCTCACTATCCCCACTCCTTTTCTACATAGTACTGGAATCTCTAGCCAGAGCAATTAAGCAAGAAAAAGAATAGAAATAGGTAAAGAAACTGTCAAAATGTCCCTATTTGCAGATGACATTATCCTATACCTTAAAGACCCAAAAAGACTCTACCCAAAAGCTCTTAGACAGCATAAACAGCTATGGCAAGGTGGCAGGATACAAAATCAACTTACAAAAATCATTAGCTTTTCTATACACCAACAATGAACAAACTAAGAAGGAATATATGGAAACAATTCCATTTACAATAACCTGAAAAAAATCAAATACCTAGGAGTAAGCTTACAAAAGATGTGAATGACCTCTCCAAGGTGAATTATAAACCCCTGAAGAAAGATATCAAGGAAGACTACAGAAGATGGAAAGATCTCCCATGCTCATGGATTACTAAAAGCAATCTACATGTTTAACACAATTCCCGTAAAAACCCAGTGACTTTCATCACAGAGAATGAAAATCTACCCTAAAGTTCATTTGGAATCACAAGAGACCACAAATAGCCAAGGCAATACTCAGCAAAAAGAGCAATGCAGAGGTATCACAACATCTGACTTTAAACTATACTACAGAGCCATAAGAATAAAAACAGTATGGTGCTGGTACAAAAACAGACATGAAGATCAGTGTAACAGAATAGAGGACCTGGATATGAATCCACACAACTATACCCACCTTATTTTTGACAAAGGGGCCAAAAATATACAGTGGAGAAAAGACAGCCTCTTCAACAAATGTTGCTGGGAAAAATGGTTATTCATCTGCAAGAAACTGAAACTAGATCAATGTCTATCACCCTGTACTAGTATCAACTCAAAATGGAACAAGGACCTTAATATCAGACCTGAAACTCTGAAGTTAGTACAGGAAGGAACAGAAAACACTTTGAAACTAATAGGTATAGGCAAGGACTTCCTCAATAGAAACCCAGCAGCCCAGCAACTAAGAGGAACAATGGACAAATGGGACTTCATAAAATTACAAAGCTTCTGCACAAAATCAGAAATGGCCTCAAAACTGAAGAGACTACCCACAGAGTGGGAGAAAATATTTGCTAGCTACACATCAGACAAAGGACTGATAACCAGAATACACAGGGAACTTAAGAAATTAAACTCTCCCAAAATCAATGAACCAATTAAGAAATGGGCAACTGAACTAAACAGAACTTTCTCAAAAGAAGAAATTCAAATGACCAAAAAACACATAAAAAAATTTCACCATCTCTAGCTATAAAGGAAATGCAAATCTAAACCACACTAAGATTCCACCTCACCCCTGTTAGAATAGCCATCCTCAAAAACACCACCACCAACATGTGTTGGCGAAGATGTGGGGAAAAAGGAACCCTTGTACATTGTTGGTGGGAATGCAATCTGGTGCAACCACTCTGGAAAACAGTATGGAGGCTTCTTAAAAAATCTAAACATAGATCTGCCATATGATTCAGCAATCCCACTCCTGGGTATATATCCAAAGGAAATTCAGTGCAGGTTAATCCAAAGACACCTGCACACCCATGTTTGTTGCAGCGCTATTCACAATAGCCAAGTTATGGAAACAGCCAAGATCCCCCACTACTGACGAATGGATCAAGAAAATGTGGTATTTATACACAATGGAGTTTTACTCAGTCATGAAGAAAAATGAAATCTTTTCATCTGCAAGTAAATGGATGGAACTGGAGAACATCATTCTGAGTGAGGTTAGCTAGTCTCAGAAGATCAAAAATTGTATGTTCTCCCTCATATGCAGTCTTTGGATCTAGGGCAAATACAGCAATGTTGTAGGACTTGGGTACATGACAAGGGGAGAACATATACGGGAGGTACAGTGTTAGATAGAAAACCCAAAACATGAAACCATTTGATGTCCTCAATCCAGAGGAATTAATACAGAAAACTTAAAGTGACAGAGGTCTACATGAGAAGAGGATCAGGAACCAGTGTAAAGATCAGTCAGAGATGAATCAACCTTGGTTGCAACACACTTGTAAATGAAAGCAATTCTAAGAATCTCTCTATATAGCTGTCATGATCTCAACTAGCAAAAATGCTATGTTTTTCTTATTATTGCTTATTTCTACTCTTCAATGGAACTGGAGAAAAGCGCAGAACAGCTTCTGCCTGGAAGTGAGGGTGAAGAGGGGGACATGGTGGAG
Organism: Castor canadensis; assembly: GCF_047511655.1. Taxonomy (NCBI): domain Eukaryota; kingdom Metazoa; phylum Chordata; class Mammalia; order Rodentia; family Castoridae; genus Castor; species Castor canadensis. Next base: position 17,669,718 of record NC_133395.1, read on the forward strand.
GCAGGGTGGCAAGGGGCAGAAATGACCCAAACAATGTATGCACATATGAATAAATGAGTAATAATAATAAAAACTCATATTCTAACAGTGTTTTCTGCTTGCAGAGAATCCTTCCAAGTATAGTATGGGGTCTAGGTTCTAGATTAGAGTCTGGACTCAGGTGACAGTGATATTTAATAATATATCCTCTGTGACTTTGAAGCTAATCTGCATTGTTATTGATGCTGGGTTTTATGTTCTAGCTGTAGGCAAAGTCACAGAGACAAACCAGGGATGACCACTGGGGAGAGAGACTTAATGAGATTTAGGTAATAAAATGTAATGTTTTTGAATGAAATCTGTTACAATAACATATGATTCATAAATGTGTTAGTGATAGGAGTTTTGAACAGTAAGGATTTTGAAAAGGAAGTTTTAAAAGATAATATTTAACAACTCTTTCCAAAATGTAAAATTCAAAGGAAATTCTACTGTAACAGACTGGAATATTATGGTTCACTTAATAGACATTGCCACTGTTAATTAATGTACCTGTGGGAGAAATGAAAACCTTGTAGCTTGGGGATATAAAGGATTACTTTACTGTTCACTAACAAAGTTCAATTGAAAACTTCCTGATTTCAAAATTTGTTACATTCCAAGACGGCAGCTAGAGGGAGGAAGCAGAAAGCATGCCTCCTAAAGAGAAATCTTGGAGAGAGGCTGGAGACACACCTTGCAGGCAAGGCCACCAAGAAGAGGTAAACTTTGACCCCCTCCACACCTTCAGCCTGTGTAGAGAATCTCCACTTCACATTGAACGGAGAAACCAGAAGGGCTCCTGGGACACCAGATGCCCATGCCCAGACAGCTTGGGAAGACACAGACAAGGTGAGCTAAATGGTATGCAGTACTCCCACAGACAGCCCTGGGCTAGATCAGCATAGCCCCCTGCACAGACTGACCCCCACCCAGGGAAAAAAAGAGAAACTGAGTAATAAGCAATAAGAACAATAAAGACATGTAGTAAACAGGGTGGGGTGCCCTGAGTGCCAAAGAGGGGGAGGGGAATCCCTCCTGGAACTGTAAATAAACAAGCCAGGCCTGGCCAGAGAAGGCAGGAGTGGTGGCACATGGCCAGCAACTAGGAGCAGGAAAGCTTGTAAAAGCGGCAGTGGGAGGAAAACTCCACAGGAGAGGAGGAAGACCCACTTCCCACGTGAATTGTAAATAAACACACAGGCCTGAGAAAGCAGGTAGTGTCACCTCCCCCAGTGTGCTTGGAAAGGGGAAAGCTTGTAGCAGCTGGTCGCACACAGGAAAACTCTGAGTAAACAAAGCCTGCTGGGCCAGGTGAGTGCTAAGCTCATCCCAGAGATCTGCATAAATAAAGCCTCCAGCAACAGCAGGCTGACAGCAGTGGGCAGGCAAGCAGCAGCTGCAGATAGCCATTCACAGAACTGTCTCCACATTTTTTTTTTCTCTTTCCCTACCTCTGATGAGAAAACAACCGAACTACACCTGCATGCTGAAAAACTTACTGAAACTGTATTGCATTTGAACTTGGGAAACTTTGTGGATTTTTTTTGTTCTGTGTTTTGTGTGGTTTTGTTCTATTTTATGTTTCCCCTTTGATGAGACAACTAAAGAACAACATCTGAGGCACCATCTCCAGGATTGGAGGCTGAGGGATGAACACCAAAATTAATAAGAATGAAAATTCACTGCATTTGAACTTCGAGATTTTTTTAAATTTCTATTTTATCTATTTATTTTTTATTTTCTATTTATTTTATTTCATTTTATATATAAGTTTCTTTTTTCTTTCATTTAAATATATTTATTTTTTATTCTTATCTTTATTCTTTTTATTTTTTATTTTCAATTCTCTGTCTCTCTAATGCCTTTTCAGCTTACTGCTGATTAGTACACTATCTCTCCCTGTTTATATCTTTGAAACTTTTTTTGTTTGTTTCTTTGTTTTGTTTTTTTTCTACTTATTTATTTGTTTTTCCCTTTTCCTTTAACTTCTTTGCCTTCCATCCCCTCTCAGCCTCCCATTCTAAATATCACTAGTGCTATTATTACAAGGCAGAAAATACTTAATTGCACACAGTACAGGGACAATAACAACACCAAGGGCAATGATGGAAAGAAAGAAAAAACAGGGAAACCAGTTCCCCACAGCAAAAAATTAGTACAGGAACCAGAGGGAAATGAAGAAAACAGATACTCAGATCCAGACTCCAGCAAAATGAAGATAAACTATGCCAAAGAACCCAATGAAGCACACAAGAATAATCTAAAAGAAAAAATACTACAGGTACTCAGTGAGAATTTTATAGAGATGATACTGGATATGGTCAACCAAAATGTACAGGAGACACTCAAGAAATTCCAAGACAACAAAATAAATAATTTGAAAAAAGCAAAAGAAAAATTAAGGAATCCATAGAAGCACTGTATAAACACCAAAGTGAAACAGAGAACACGATTAATAAAGAGAAATGAACTCAGGATGAAAATAGACAACATTAAAGAGGAAACGACCCAAGATATGGAAAACCTAAGAAAAAAAATGAAACAGAATTGCAAAACAAAATGGAAGACCAATCCAGCAGAATAGAACAAACAGAAGACAGAATCTCAGAACTCAAAGATGAAATGGTAATTAAAGGAAAAACCGAAGAACTATTAATTAGACAACTCAAGACCTGTGAAAAGGAAATGCAATAACTCACCAACTCTATCAAAAGACCAAACTTGAGAATCATGGGCATCAAAGAAGGAGAAGAGGTGCAAGCAAAGGGAATGTGTAATATATTCAACAAAATGATAACAGAAAATTTCCCAAATCTAGAGAAAGATATTCCCATACAGATGCAAGAGGCCTCCAAAACACCAAACAGACCATATCAAAATAGAACTACCCCACGACATATCATCATTAAAACAACAAGTAAGGAAACTAGGGAAAGAATATTGAAGGCTATAAAAGAGAAAAAACAAATAACATACAAAGGTAAACCCATCAAAATCACAGCAGACTTTTCAACAGAAACATTAAAAGCAAGAAGAGCATGGGGTGAGATCTTCCGGGAACTGCATGAAAATAACTTCAACCCCAGGATACTCTACCCAGCAAAGCTATCATTCAAAATACATGGAGCAAAAAAGTCTTCCATGATAAGCAGAAACTAAAACAATATGTGACCACAAAGCCACCACTACAAAAGATTCTTCAAGGGATTCTGCACACAGGAAGTGAAACCCAACATAACCATGAAAGGACAGGCAGCACCAAACTACAGGAAAAGAAAAAGCAAGAAAGTAGACAGTAATCTCAACTTAAGTACACACAATCAAACCTTCAAACAACTAAGATAACTGAATGACAGGAATCACCACATATCTATCAGTACTAATGCTTAATGTTAACAGACTTAATTCACCCATCAAAAGGCACCATTTGATGAAATGGATTAAAAAGGAAGATCCAACACTTTGTTGCTTACAGGAGACTCATCTCACTGACAGAAATAAGCATAGGGTAAGGATGAAAGGCTGGAAGAAGATTTACCAAGCCAATGGCCCCCCAAAACAGGCAGGAGTAGCAATACTTATCTCTGACAAAGTAGACTTTAAACCTACATTGATCAAACAAGATAAAGAAGGACATTCCATACTAATAAAAGGGGAAATAGACCAAAAGGAAATAATAGTCATCAACCTGTATGCACCCAATGTCAACTGAGCACCCAATTTCATCAAACATACCCTAAAAGACATAAAAGCATATATTCACTCCAACACAGTGGTTGTGGGAGACTTTAACATCCCATAATCGTCAATGGATAGGTCATCCAAACAAAAAAATCAATAAAGAAATTCAAGATCTAAAACATACAATAGATGAAATGGACCTACTTGATGTCTATAGAACATTTCATCCAACTTCTACACAATATACATTCTTCTCAGCAGCCCATGGAACCTTCTCCAAAATAGATCATATCCTAGGGCACAAAGCAAGCCTTAGCAAATATAAGAAAATAGAAATTATACCATGCATTCTTAGATCAAGGGCAAACACAACAAGGGGATGGAACATATAACACAAGATAAAAGTGAGAGCATACAGGGGAGGTGTGAGGATAGGTAAGACACCTAAAAAATTAGCTAGCATTTGTTGCCCTCAATGCAGATTAACTAAAGCAGACACCTTAAAAACAACTGAGGCCAATAGGAGAAGGGGACCAGGAACTAGAGAAAAAGTTAGATCAAGAAGAATTAACCTAGAAGGTAACACACATGCACAGGAAATTAATGTGAGTTAACTCTGTATAGCTATCCTTATCTCAACTAGCAAAAACCCTTGTTCCTTCCTATTATTGCTTATACTCTCTCTTCAACAAAATTAGAGATAAGGGCAAAATAGTTTCTGCCAAGTATGGAGGGGGTGGACGGGAGAGGGAGGGGGTGGAGTGGGTGGTAAAGGAGGGGGTGGGGGCAAGGGGGAGAAATGACCCAAGCATTATATGCACATATGAATAATAAAAAAAATAAATAAATACATAAATTTGTTGCAAAAATAGGTTATCCTAGTTAAGAAATTGTTTATTAATATTTGTAAGTATTTTGAAAGATGTGACATTAATATTTCTGAATATAATGTATAAATTATATATGTGACTTATGAATTTATCATTAATATTTAATCCATATGATTTTTTGGCAGAACCGTAATTTTCAAGTAAAAGTAGAAAAGAATATTTAATCCGTACACTTTGTCTTGGGCTTTAGATCCAAGGTGATTCCATGGGACTTCTCAGAAGAGTATAACTATCATTCCTAGCTTGATGGATTAAAAAAATGGATTGAACAGGTATATGCATAGTTACTGGTACTCCATGCACCTTAAGGAAAAAATATAGTCAGTATATTTATCCCCAGAGGATCTGGATTTAGAGATTGCTTTATTCAAATCTAAGGGGCAAACTAGCTCATATAATCTTTCTTAGCTTTGATGCATAGTGGATATATACATGTGCATATACACACGTACCCATACATACAGAGACACCATGAATTATGAGGAGTAACATGGGATGAGATTGTGCTTGTATGTTCATGTATTTCACAGGTATATACAGACAAATAAGTAACAGGAATTGAAGTGTTATAAAACTGACCATGTTTTATGCTCAGTGTCATTGTGAGCACATGCAGATAAAGAAATGAGTAATACACATTCAATATGAACATCCAGGTCTCATGCTGTTATCTTTTTTAAATTGACCCATGAAAAGTATAGAGGAGGATTATTGGCAAGACTCAAAAATCAAAGTTGAGAAAGCAAACGAGATCAGAATAGACATGATCCCCTTATCTGTCCATCTCACCAATTCCTTAGTGAGGTGGCATTAGAACTAGCATCAAGACCATGTGTTTTTGGAGTTAATTTGGAATATATTAAGTTGTGTTGTTTCATAAATAATATATGATTCAGTTCAAAATATAGCCAATTTTATTTTACAATCTCTATTAACAATGATCAGAATTGAAATAGCCTTTTAAACGTTGTTCTCTGAAACTGCTGAAAATAAATGGGGGGGGTGGCAACTGTGAAAAGACCAAGCCAACAGTCCTTTAGGAAAATAGCAGCCTTGCAAGAAAGATTCTTGCCTAGATTTCCACAAGTTCCAAAGCACACTATGAATACATTCTAAAGTAGTAACAAGTTGAAACATGCACTATAAAACATATTTAATATATAACATCATTAATCACTATCAGTAAAATTTTCACAAAATAAGAAAAATAAAAATAAGATTACTGTTTTTGATCACTAATATGAAATTAAATATTTGGTCAGATATCTGCCTGGTACCTCTAACTCAACATTTAAATCTATTTTTAAACAGTAAACCATGTCAAATAGTTTTACTTCCCTTAAGTATTTTTTGAAAATATTTTTCTATTTTCTGAAATTTGATGAATTGTACCATTAAAGGACTTTTAATTCCCTTTCCTCCTTGAAACTTAAATAAGAAGTATAGAGATTTCACAAAATAATGAGGCAGTTATTTGAATTTAAACAAAACATTTAGGAAACTTTTGTTTGCATACACATTCATCTTAAATTATGACAGCAATGTGTGCACTTTCAGTGCATTGCTAGACCTTCAGATATTGATTTATCTCCTCAAAATAATTTGAACATCCTAATAGCTCATTCTCACAAATTTGCCACATCCTGGAGTCTCTAGGACTCATTAGCAGAAATATTTTTTAGTGTACTATTTCCAGAGAAACATTGTTTAGTTTAGTCATCCAAGTGTACAGAAAATTAAAGGACATAATCCCTGTCCTGGAGGCAAAGATAGGACATAAATAATTCTGTAATGTTCTTGGAAAAGGGAGTCTGTGTTCTGCAGAGGAAAAGGCAGCAGAAAGTCACATGCTCCAGAGAGTCAGGGAAGAGGTGACAAAGGGATTACATTTGAAAGCATTTACAAATTAAAAAGTTGGGGTAAGACTTTCTCCACATTTAGGCAAGACACAGGATGTTGTACAAGTGGGGTGGGCGATCTATTAAGGAAATCATGAGTGTGCTACTGGGCCTGCAGAACAGTGTGTTTGGGGGACAGCAGCTGGAGTAAGGCCATAAAGTCAGGGTGATCTACCCTTTTTCTTAAACACGTGGCAGGAAGAACACAACCCATGGTTAGTATTCCTACCAAATATGTCTATACTGTGACAAATGTGGTGTTTGGGTGTATTGTGTTCCATGGAGTAGGGAGTGTGTGAATATGCTATGTTCCAAGGTGTAGGGACTTCACAGATGTAAAGTACTTTGAGATGTGGGAATGTCCTGGACAATGTGGATGAGCCCAGTGTGATCTGAGGGGTTTTTATTAGAGAATGTGGGAGGCAGAAATGTAAGAGGCAGAGATAGAGATATGAGAAAAGTGTGTGCATATGTACTTGTGTGAGAGGCAGAGAGAGGGAGCGACAGGGTGTGAGGGAGAATGAGAGGGAGAGGGAGAAGGGCAGGAATGGAAGAGAGCAGAAGGGGCGAGAATAAAATAGAGAACAGGAACAGTGAGAGAGAGGATGGAAAGGCAGACACAGATATAAAAAAAAAAGAGTGACTGGAACAGTACAGCACTCATCTTAGCAAGCATGATGTCTTAATTTCAAACCCTAGTACTACCAAAAAATAAACAAAAGAAAGAAAGAAAAAAGAAAAGAAAAGAAAATAGTGAAACTCACTAAAAAGTGTAAAAACAAGGCTGGGTGTGGTGGTTCATGCCTATCATCTCAGCTACTTGGTAGGAGAGATTGGTAGGATTGTGGTTAAAGGAAAGCCTGGGCAATGAGTTAGTGAGATTCCATGGTAACAACAATGGCAAAAAATATGTCATATCAGCTATGTGGGAGATGTAGAGAGGAGATTCGTGGTCTAGGCAGGCCTGGGCCAAAACATGAGAGTACACCTTAAAAACAATTAAAGCCAAAAAGAGTTGTGGGTGTGGCTCAAGTGCACCTATGTAGCATGCATAAGACCCTGAATTCAAATCTGAGTACTGCCAAAAACAACAAGAAAAGAAAAGTGTGGGAAAAATGAGGGAGAGGGATAAGAAGGAATAACAGGGTGAATTTGTTCAAAGTACATTATATGCATGTATGGATATACATCTTTGTATGATTAATACATACAATAAAAATTCAAGGAAAAAAGAAGCTACATTGCTGACTTTGAAGATAAAGGAGGAAGAATCAACAAATATGGCAACAAGGGACAGTGTCTCCCAGAGCCCTCAGAAAGAAGGTAAGCTGCCCTACTGACACCTTGATTTTAGGGCTTCTGATCCCCAGAGTGGTAAGATAATAAATTTGCGCTGTTGTAAGCCACTAGGTTTGCAGCAATTTGTCATTGCAGCAATGGGAATAGAACACAGTTCTTGTACCCCACCAGGGCAGGGACTGTATATCGCTCATAGAATGATGACTTTCTTTATGCCTGCCATAAAGCAGAGGCTTAACAATCATTTGTGATGAATTAATGCATCATCAACAGCCCTAAAAATTATGGACTTCAAACAATTGGCTGTATGATTGATTGGAAACTGGTTTATGTCTGATGTCAATTAAAATTTTAAAGCAGAAGCATAATACAATTAAGTTCATGGTTTTGAAATGTAATTCTCACTACGGTGAGTTAAATAGATGGGTGACAGGAAGAGAACACAGTAAAAGGGTGACTGAAAATGCTTAGGCAAAGAGTCATAAGGTCTTTCCGGAGATGGAGATAAGGGAAAAGGGTGAAAGTAAACATGCACAGAGACAATGAGATAGGTACATAATTGAGGTCTCTTTAAAAGCTTGATGGGTAAATTGCTTGGTATCTCATTTTCTACATAAATAAACAGAGGACACAAGGTGTGTGTGTCAAGTGACTGTTGGGGATTTCAGACAACAGATTCCAGTCTGAATGTTGTTATTAGCCTCCAGTATGACCTTTAAGAAGGCAATAAAATTGTTGGTGCATCTACTGCTCTACTACAATTTAGAGAAAAAGTGATAAATACAATTTTTTTGAGGTACTGGGGCTTGAAGTCAGAGCCTACACCTTGAGTCATTTCACTATCATTATTTTAGAGATGGGGATCTCATGAACTATTTGCCTGGGCTGGCTTCCAACCATGATCCTCCTGGTCTTTGCCTCATGAGTAGCTAGAATTATAGACATGAGTCACTGGTGTCCAGCCTGATTTAATTGTTGATAAAATGTAATATAATTGACCCAGGATTTCCTTATTTGAAGCAAAAACTAGCTGCAAAGAGTTGTGCTAGAGTAACTTTTATTAGATGTCAAAGAATCCTTATTTATTGGTCACTATGTTAACACTTATGCTTCTTTTGCTAGTTCCTTCCTGGTTATTTGAGGAAAAATAACTTTTTTTAAATTCTCTTTTGTGATATGCCATTATTTCCAAAAATGGCTCAGTTTCACTTAATAGTATAACTTATTAAAGAACTCTGTTTTGTTTGTTACATATTGTCTTAAATAAAACACAACCATTGCAGGAGAAGAGTAAAAATGAGTAATATTTCTAAGTTCATAGCCTTCAAATACTGTGACTCATTAAAATCCTAATGGGTAAATTGCTTGGTATCTCATTTTGAAGATAAAGAAACAGAGGACACAGGAGTGTGAGTCTTGTGTCCTTCCCACATAAAAGAAGAGTTAATTTTGTCTCCTTTTGCTAATTTTGGAATATATGCAAATTTATTTTAAATTATTTTTAGTTCATTTAAAAATCCCACATCAATAAAAGTTTTTAGAGATTAAGGCTTCTTCTCTGAAAGAAACAATTAATTGATTTTCTTCATACAAATTTCAAATTTTAAAATATTTTTCTTTAGAAAGAAGAAAAATATTCAGATGAATATGAAACCATTCATTGTGTCTCCCTTTCTTAATCTTGAACCAACAAAGAATGATCTTCTTCCTTTTCGGGGATAAATTGGGCTAGATTTAGCAATAAAAATGGGTGACTAAGAGAAGAATAATCCTAAGGCCAGGCATGGTGGCACATAAATGTAATCCAAGCTACTCAGGAGGCAGAAGCAGAAGAATCTCAAGATGGAGACTTGCCTGGGCAAAGTTAACAAGACCCTATCTCAAAAACAAAATACAAACAAAAAGACTGGGGATATGATTCAAGTGACAGTGCCTCCTGAAGCCCTGGGTTTAATCCTCAGTACAGAGAGAGAAGAGAGAAGGTACAATCCTGTGAATGTTCATAGTTTGGTGATGCCCTTTGATAGATCATTAGTTCATTAGGGCAGAGCCAAGGAACTGACTATAGTTCTGCTTAGGGAAGAGTTCAAAGGGCAACATTCAGAGAGCTCCTGGTGGGCAGGATCTACAGATCATCGTTAACCTGAAAATTTTTCCAATGTTCCTTTAATGAAGAAGGTGATGGTATTTAAATCAGCCTTGAAAGAGGTACAGAATATTACCAGTTAGGCAAGCATGAGTGCGCCTCAGGTCAAAGTATGAGATTCTTGTAATGTGTGGATTTAAGAGGATTCTCACATAGAAATGATGCCAGTTAACATGTGATGGGCTCATCTTTTTCCATATGTGAAAAGTGTGTAATTTTTTCTTTGGGAATTAAAAAGCCATTGCAATATGTTTAAGAGATTAAATTAGAGATCAGGAAACAGTGTTTGGAGGGTTATGAAGGAGTCTAGTGGCAAGAACACTAGTTAGCAGATCACTGCTATTTTCTCAAAAGAATTGCAAAGCTTAAAAAAACAGTCAAAGACATTTATGAGTATGGAAGATTATACTTTTTATCTGCAAAGAAATTTATGGATTTTATTAAGTCATTGGGTGAATTTTATTCTACCTATCAAAGCTACACACAGTCATTGGACATATCTGATGATCTTAGCAGATGAAATTCTTTTTTCAGGTACCCAGTTATTTTTCAGAGTTCATCACTAAGAGCATGAACTCCAACTTCAGAAATAAACTTCAGTCATATTCAGCAAGAAGAAATTCCCAGAAAGATTACAGTCAATCCAGGAAAAAATGCAAGACATAGTCATTTCTCAAATTCCAATAGCTTCTGGAATAGTACATTCTCTGGCCATAATAAGATTATTAGTTCACAAGGAGATAGAAGTGGTAAAAAGAAGTAAATTCTTCCATTAAAACTCAGACTGATATTGTGTAGTAAAGGTAATATATATTTCATTCACAAGTAATATATTATTCTAAATTCTGGAAATAGGTTACTTTTTCCTATTTCTTTTTTATAATTAATATCAAAAAGGGTATTATAATGGTATATCTCTATTTCTAGCAAATTATTTAAAAGAAGCTAGAAATTTCAATGTCTAGAATATAAGTATAAGAATACCAAGTTCTGAATGTACTGAATTCTAATAAGATTTACCAATGCTTATTTTCTTTTTATATATTGGCACCAATTTAATTGCACGCTTCCTTGCTGGGAAAAAAAGAAAATACACAAAATAAGAGATGTGACAATTATGGTAAAGTATGGATTTAATTTTTATATGGCAGGGGATATATTAGCCTACGAAAAACTTCTTGACTGTGGCAAGAGATATTTTTGAATTAATCAAAATATTTCTGGGGTCACTAACTTTGTAGGTATTGGAAAAATAACAAAGAACAAAAGAGAGCCTCCATTTTCATGGAACCTACTTTCCATTGGGGAAAACTTTTTAAAAAATCAATGAATAAACAAATTAGTGCATGCAGGGGGTAGTAAGGGCTTCAAAAACGTAAAATAGGGGAATAAGATGGAAAATAACTTTAAAAGAATACTAAAATGAACAGGATGATCAGAGGTCCTCTCAACTAAAATTACATTTGAATAAGGATGTGAACAAAGCATAAGGACATTTGGGAGGGCTTTCTACATGTACTGATCAACAAGTGTAAAGACTCTGTGGTTAGAGAGTCATTGATTTGATCATAGATTTGTGGGAGAAAATGAGGCAAAACAGTTCATGAGTGCAAGATAAAGTATGGCAGGAGCTGAGATGGTAGATTCCATATTTACTTTGAATAAAATAAGATTGTATAGAAAATTTCTACCATAAGAGTTTCACTCTAGCATTTGTAATAGGCTCTGGACATTGTAAACAAGGTTGAAAACATTGCAAAACAAGGTTGTAAGTAAATGTAAAAACAATAAAATAAAAGGAGAAAAAGATAAAAAAACCCTCAAAACTCAGGAACTGAAAAAAACATGGAAGGTGTTTATGGGCCTGGGAGTTGCAGATGTTTCCAAAGAATGCATGCAGGCAGAGAAGGAGACAGTTGAATAAGCTGTTATTCACAGCTATCTTTGTGAATAACTAACTCTTCAGGAAAACTGGATATGAAAGGCAGAAATTTTGAAAACTAAAATAGACCCCCAAGAACAGCTCCCATTTAGGAGTGGTGGGGTGAGGAAGGCCCTGAAGTCAAGGGGTTAGTCTCAACTTCCATCTTGCTCGCAGCAGGGAGCTCCTTAGATTCCTCACAAGGGGACCTCAGACAATGTGAAGAAGAAAAGACCCTATCTCTGCTGTGTCCTGAGACCTTAAAGGAATCTGAGCTTCTACCTTACCCAAGGTATTGAGACATTCCTCCTTCTCTTGCAAGGGTAGTGCACTGAAGCCCTGTGGAAAGTCAGGATTTTATCCAACACCCAGTGCTAATGAGCACAAATCCAATCTTCTGGTATCATTGGCATGCAGTGGTAGAGGAGGACACTACTTGAGGGATCCTGGACTTCTCACCACACCTACCGACATGAGGAAGTACTCTCCTTTACCCTGTAATAGTTAGAATCAATGCAAACCAGCTGAAATCAAAAGCTGAAGTAATATCTAGTGTCCCCTAATATAACCCAAAATGTCCAGGTTCCAACTGAAAATCACTTATCAAACCAAGAACCAAGAATATGCTAAAGTAGACGAAAGACAATCAATAGATGCCAACGCCAAAGTGAAAAAGGTGTTAGAATTACCTGAAGAGGTTTTTTGGAGCAACTTTCATTAAAATGCTTCAAATAGCAATTACAAGCATATGTGGGACAAATATAAAAAAAATAGAAAGTCTCAGTAAAGAAATGGAAGACAGAAAAAAGGTTAAAAAATATAAAATACAGTAATATAGTCAGCAAAGAGTACTTTTTAAAGGAAAGAATATTATGAAAAAAATTATGGATGTGAGCATGTTTGTAGTGCACTTTTTCAAGGTGGAAAGGGCTTGGGGTAAGGAAAGGGGCAAGCCATTAGAGAATCAGTCTAAATTCAGGAGATGGGAGAAAACAGGGAAAGAAGAGATGAAAGCTATTCATTAATTCAAAAATCAATCGATGGAACTTTTAGTGAAGATGAGTAAGTACAAGGTCTTGGGCTGGAATGTGAAAACACGAGGGAGTTTAAGCTCTGTTTCTGTTTTAAAGAATTAAAATCTTGTTAATTCACACACACATACAAAGGAAAGTAGGTCTACTTGATTATTTGTAGGTCTACTTGATTATTTGTGTGTTTAAGTTCAAGTCCTGTGATATATTTTTAGGTATGTCATATTTGGGGTATTAATTTAAGTTATAATTTATAAAATAACATAAGTTTATTCAAAGATGCATCTGGATATTATTCTTCCTGATGCAGATAACAGTAATATTTAATTTCCATTGTGTTTAATGTTCATTGCATTAATTACATGTTAATAAGCTAACCTTGCTTTAATTTTAATAAGCTAATGAGAAAAACAAATAAAAAAATGCAGGTGGACATAAGCTGTAAGTGATTCCCTTCATTTTAAATCAGGGCAGGTAAATGATATTGAGAACATGGAAGGAAGAAGTAGATGTGCTGGAGTATTTCTAATGAAGAACACTTTTGGAAGGACTATGTGATCTCACAGTAAACAGCATTATTGTTATTCCTGCCATGATTCTATATTCTGTGAAATGAGGCAATCATCTCAGGACTTTTTTCTTTTTCTTTTTGTTTGTACTGGGGTTTGAATTTAGAGCTTTGTGCTTACTAGACTCATATTGTACCACTTGAGCCAGGGCTCTACTTACCGCACCCCCCCATCACTTTTTAAAGCTTGACACTGTACAAAAAGTAGCAGTTAGTACAATAGTCAGTGAAAATTAGTAGTTAGTACAGTGAAAATATATAGGAATTTATTTTTATTCATCTTACTCATCTAAATTATATCAGCTTTATAATTTTCTTAGTATTAATTAAAATTTAGCTGATTTTACAGCTACATAAAATCTGTGAGGACTTTATAAGTAGGTTTATGTTTGTACTTATTTATATTATACACCAGTGAAACTAATTTGAGTTGACATTGGCGATCTATGGGTTATTTTTTTCCTTTAGAATGGATCCACATTTCTTTTGACAGTGGAGAAATACTGATTTAAGTTGCTTGACTGACAACTTACAGAATGCCATGAGAAGTTTAGGGAGCAGGGAAGCAGATGAACTGCAGATATAGAGGGTGGGCCAGGCAGGCATGTGAGATCATCACTGCAATCAGGAATCTGATATTGAGAACATGAATTTAGAGCTCCAGCAGGAAGACTGTGGAGAGAGAGTTACAGGACTCCCATTGGCCAGCTCCAAGAACTGGCAGAAAGATAATAAAAATAATGGAAATGAAGAAGAGGGTTGCAGAACTGATAATGGCAGAAATATTATTTTGTTTTTTCTAACTTAGATACATCTAGGAAGAAGAACAATGCAATGACATTCTTAAACCTGAGGAAAGTAAATGAGGTTAAAGTTATGCATAGAAAATGGTTTAAAAATGGGAGAAAAGGGTTAAGTAAGATCCAAGAATTCCAAAGGAGCACACTATGGACTTGAGGACAAAAATGACATGAGTGGAAATCCAAACAATATATAACAGTCACCAGAGGAAAGTGAATTAATGAACCCTGAAAAATTAGGCTCATAAAGTGAGTAAAGTAGATGAAAATCATAAATTTGCTTAAAGTAAAGCAATTCATCATTGTGAATTCCTAAATAGGTTTTAAAATGTACCAGATATCAATAATCACTAAAACATGCAAAACTTAAAATTCATTTTAAAATTTGTATTCTAGACCAACATTTATACCTACCTTATAATTCTACATACAAGAAAGTTGCAATTATGTTAGATAACTAAAAATAAGTAGTCCTTCATTATTTATATTTGACTACTAAATTTTATTACCATTCATTCATCTAGACTAGATATTTTAACATATTCCCCAGGGAGATGGATAACTCAAGTTTCTGTATTATAACCCAAAATTGTGGTTGTTTCTATATATCACTTAAGAACAAATCTAGTCAGAAGTGCAATTTTGAACAAAAATACTCAAAATATTAATATATGATTGTATAAAATTTTAAGAGGTAGACAAACCTAATCCATAGTGAAAGAATTCAGAATAGTGCTGTACGCTGGATAGAGTGTGAGGAATATTGTGACCTGAATGTGTAGTTTCACACAGATTTGTGCATAAGATTGTTTATTGATAGGTACATTCATATTGAATACACTTTACACATTCTATCATGTATAAATTTTACTTCATTTGAAATGAAAAAGAAAGAAAGGATAAAAAGTATACGATACAAATCTCTCCAAAACTTATCTATAGAATTAATAAAGTCACAATCAAAATTCTAATAATTCTACTTTTTATGAAAATTGACAAACTGATTTTAAAACTTGTGAAAAAGGCAAAGAATCCAGAACAGTAAAAGGAGACCAAAGCTGGAGGATTTAATTTGCCACATTTCAAGAGTCTATAAAAAAACTATAATGAGTAAAGCAATACAATATTAGCTCATGATATAAGAATATAATAACTGAACAGAGTGGGAAATCCCAGAAATACCCCATAATCATAAAGTCTTTTGATTTACAACAACAGAAGTTACTCCCTCAGTTTAGAAAAGGAGAGAGCTAGGCAATGGAAACATAAATGCTGAAGCAATTGGATACCTAAATGAAAAAGGTGATTATAACCCCATCTCACTCCATACAAAAAAGCTGAATTGAGATACATCAAACTTAGATGTGAAAGCTGAATGAATAAAATTTATAGAAAAAAGAATAGGAGAATATTTTCATGAATTTGGAGATAAGGCAAAGATTTTTAAGACCCCTCAAAGCCCTAACTATCAAAGAAAATTATTGATAAATTTAGTTAAAGAAGTACATATTATCTGTATACTAAAAACATAATTGAGAATGTAAATAAGCAAGTCACTGGCTGAGAAACCTATGCTATGAGCTGCCCTTATTTCATATATGCTGCTCATGCTATCTCATATTATCTATATTTTCACATTTTGTGAGCATACACACACAAACGTGTGATACAGCATGCCTGTATGCTAAAGGCTTGTATCCAGAATGCATAAGGAGCTCCTACAACTTAATAAGAAAAAGACAAACAACTTAATTTTTAAAAAATAGGCAAAAGACTTGAACAGGCCCTTCACAAAAAAAGAATACCTAAATAGCAAATAAGCATTAAAAAATTGCAAACAATCAATTCTCATTGGGGAAATGCAAATCAAATGTAACAAAATCGCTAACATAAAGACAGAAATATCAAAGTTGGAGAGAATGTAAAGCAACTAGCACCCTCAGGTATCATTGCTGTCAATGGAAATTGGTTTAACTTCCTTGTGAGGTTTTGAATTTTCCTTTTATTGAGGCAGGTGTCGCTATGTAGCCCAGGCTGGCCTTGAACTCACTATGTAGTACAGACAGCCTCCAACTCAAGATCCTCCTGCCTCTGCCTCCTGAATGAGGACATTACAGATGTTCACCACCCATTGCAAAATTCTTCACATTGTCTACAGGCTAAATATATACCTCAGCACATAATTCCTTAACTACATAACTAGGGTACAAAGAGTGTTGGCAGAAACTTAATTCAACAGATTAGAGAGCATGAATCAAAGCAAGTGTCTGTCCACAGGAAAATGAGTAAACGATTTGTGTCACATTATCCAAGAGGATATTTCATAGCAACTCAGTCAAGCAGATGAAGTCCTTATATGTTGATCAACTGGAGGATTCTCACACACATTATGAAGTGAGAAGCCAGCCACATAGATTACACAGAGCGGTTCCATTTATGTATTATCAAAAATGGGGAACTTAATCAGTAGTGATAGAAATGGAAAGAAAGTTTGCCTCTGGCTGGGCCATAATCACCTGGGAAAGGGTAGCAGGGAAATTCTGGGGCTCAGCAAATGTGTGATACTGCCATGGCAACATGTGATTAGACATTTGTCAAAGTGCAAAGAATGTACAACGCAAAATAGTTGTTCATTTCATTTATCATCTGAGAATCCATTATTCATACACATATTGTATCGCTGGAATGATCCAATAAGACTTTACTTCAAATTTAAAAACAAAACAAAACAAAAAAGAGTATATGTTTATGTAGCCTACAGATGGCAGGAATGAGAAGCTTCTTCCATTTGTGAGGCTAAATACTGGTGATTGAGCTATGACTTGAAGCTATCAAGTCTTGGAAATTATGCTGAAATGTCTAAATGCAAACACCAAAGAAAGAAAGAAAGGAAGGAAGGAAGGAGGGAGGGAGGGAGAGAGGAAAGAAGGAAGGAAGGAGGGAAGGAAGGAAGGAAAGGAAGCATTTTAAACCCATGCAAGAAGGAAGATTTGGGAGCACAGGAGCCAATTCCCTGCCTTGTGCCAAGTACCATGACTCAGTTCCTGACTGTGCATAGTACCTACAATAGATAGAGTGGGGCAGGTTAATTACATTGTTTGCACACTTTGGGGATACTGATCTCCTCCTCTCTGTAGCGCAGGCATTTCAGTACATCTGAGTCAAGGGGATTAGAGAAAATGGAGCTGCAGTGATGTTTAAAGCTGAATAATCATATCCTTATCAATGCCCTAATGAATGTACAGAGAAATAAAATGAGTCAATTGAATTAATTGCAGGAGGCAAGCTTCTGGCAAAAGCAAATGAATTGATTCAACTAATTTGTGCTCTTTCTGCTTTTGCTTAAGATGGGAACTTTGATTAAAAAGATATCCGTTTCTAGTATTCCCACCTGGATGGGTAAAGGGAGACTAAATAATATGTCTTATTCAGAGTCTGATAATAGCTAATTGCTTGGAATAATAAGTTTCTGCTTTAGTCTTCTTTAGAAGAACTCATGGCTTCAGTTAATCTCTGAAATATTTGTTGAATTTTTAATAGTCGTCTAACCAACAAACATTAGAGAACTCATGAAGAATATTGCTGAGGTATATTACATCACATTTAAAGTCAACCTACTAAACTGTTGTTAGATTTAGATTTGTGTCCTTTCCATGCAAAATTAAATAACTTTTTCCCATTGCCATTTCTGATTTATTTGTTCTTACAGATAAAGGGGGCAAAACACTGTTTAATATTATTTAAAAGAGAAGTATGGGATCCATATAATGAGTGTAATGATCCTGAAAATAATTATAAACACAGATGATGCCAACCCATCTCATGACCAAGTGGTTACAACAAAAATGAACACTCTCTTCAAAACAGTTGTTTTGAATTATGAAAACATAATTTTCAGCTCATGATAATAATCATGAAATCTGCATCCTTTGTACCAGATAATATTCTGAGTGCTCTACTATTTTGATCTTCATAATAACTCCTTCCAGTAGATGCAATTAATATTTGTATTGTTTCTATGATGGATGGAAAAAGTAAGAAATCAAGCTTAATCCTACCTTAAAGCCTGGTTCTTAATGGGGCTAGAGTATTTCATCATCTGTGAGTCAGTTTTCAATGACTCTTCCACTTTTGCAGGAGGGACAGCATGGCTGGTATCTAGTTGATAGGCGCCAGGGATATGGCTTAACTTCTGACAAGCACAGAACAACTCCACACACACCAAAAATAATTGTTTAAAAGTGTTGTCACCTAACATTGAGAAACCCTGCTTAGAGATTTTGCTTTTAACTACTACAGTATCTCATTTAGAAGGATGAAGATTCATCTGTTGCCCAAAACTTACAATAGGTATAGGTGCACTTGCTGCTAATGAACTTGTTCTTCTCTGCTTTCAGTTTGAGAATGGTTCCTAAATTTGTTAATATGTCACACTCAAAATCTTGCTTCTTCTGTTTAAATTAATGTGTATCTTTAATTCTAATTCTACAACTGGATAAGCTTATAATAAAAAGATTTTATCAGAAAAAATGTAAGTTTATCTATAATTGACATTTACCAGTAAATGACAAAATTTAATTCTTCTTTATGGCAGAATAAAAGCCCATTGATATAAATACCACATTTTGTTAATCCATTCATCAGTTGTGGAAAATCTTGACTATATCTGTAGCTTAGCTATCGTGAATAATGCTGCAATAAACGTGAATGTGCAAGTGCCTTTATTGTGACCTGACTTTCAATCCTTTGGATATATTCCTAGCAGTGGTAATACGGGATCATACGGCAGATCTACCTTTAGTTTTTGAGGAGCCTCCCTTCTGTTTTCCACAGTGATTATACTAATTTGCATTCCCACCAGCAGTGTATGAGGGTTCCCTTTCCCCTATATCCTTGCCAACATTTGTTGTTTATTGTGTTATCCATTTTTGCCATTTTAACAGGAGTGAGGTAGAATCTTAGTGTGGCATTATTTGCATTTTCTTTATGGCCAGGGATGTTGAGCATTTCTTCGTGGGCTTTTTGGTCATTTGGCCTTCTTCCTTTGAAAAAGTCCTGTCTAATTCAGTTGCCCATTTCTACAGTGGGTGATTGATTTTTTGAAAGGTAAGTTTTTTCTTTCATTTTATTAGAAAACAGGGATGTTCTGGATGACCAAGAGTTTTCTCCAAAACTGTCCTTACATTTTCAACTGTTCCATAACCTTGATAGAGTCATAAAACAGTTTGCTTTCTCTAGATTAGTCTTTGGAAAGTATTAGCTCCCAGCTGAAGGAAAATGTCCATATTTTTGGTTGTACTGCTAATAAAGGATGAATTATGTTTGGTTTAGTAAGAGGGTTTGCATGTATAAATTTTTCATGAGCAGTACACTTTGTGTCTCATTATACCTTACAGAAGTTATTTCCTACTATGAGCATTTCTATTTTAAGCAACTGGTGAAAATAAAAGTCCTAGAACAATGTAAATGATAAGTATTCTCCTTGTTCTTTTTTGTTTCTATAGAAACTCTTTTAGTGTGGGAGGTTATGGATATAGCATCAGTAAAGGTCAGAAAACACATATGATACTGACTATAGACAAGGGAGATCATGGATTATTTGATGGCTTAGGTCTCTGATAGGGAAAATTTAATAACATAACACTTCATATGGACAGAAATATAGCTTTGCATTGTTTGATGTTTGGATTCAATTCAGAATGAATGAAATTTAGGAATTAGCCTTCTTTGGGATGGGAGGTCAAGTTCTGAGATACAGTAATTAACTTAAGTGTTGAAAATCATGTAACTACTAGGGTTGGAATATTGGCTAAGAGCTGAGATTGTTAAGGAAGTACAGACAGCAGAGAATTCATGAAGACAATCACTCGTAGTGCACAGTAAAAGGTCATAGATGTGTATGATCTATTTTATTTCCTCTTATTCCTTTTCAAACATGGTTCTCTCATTTTCTGCTTTCTCTGCTTTGCATTTCATGTGATTTTTTTCTTTTCCTTTTTGGAATTACCTTTTCTCCTCAGTTGCAGTGTCTCAAGGAGATTTAACACAGGAAAGGAAGACTGAGAATGAAAGTGTTCAATGATACATAATCAGTTTTTCACAAATTATTGAGAAAAGTGAGCAGAACGAAATGCACTCATTTGTAGAGTTTCATCACAAGTTAAAGACCTAGACTCTCATAGTTTATAAAATAATTAAGAAGAAACATTTTTCCTTAGAGCCTTGGGGATCACTACTAATATGCTTCTCCTTTTCATTACTTCTCATACAGTTTAAGCAAAAAAACACTTTAAAATGTCTAAATATTACTTGAACATTAAAGTCATTATTATGGAGATATTCATTGAAATGCTGCAGTGAGATTATTCTGGTTCATTCTACCTTTGTGTCTGTGAGCAGAACTAGAAAAATATACAGTCCAACTTCAATACTGTGCAATTACAAAGTTGCATAGCTCAGTGAAGCAGACTGGCTGGGAGAGAGATATTCTGGTTCAGATACTTCTACTGTAAAACTCCCATTGGTTTTAGTGTGCAGAGAATATGGTCTCTAAATTTTATTCTCCAATTCTCTCTCATTCATTTCATGAACACGTAGATGGCAAGTCAGGTTTTCTTTCCCTCTGTTGGCTTGTATTGACTAGTGGACCTATGAATTATAGATTTCAGCATAATTTCATATTATAATTTCTATGCATAGACCTTTTTCATTTCATTGAACTTATAATAAATAACTCAATTGAAATCTGCTATTGTAAAGCAGGTGAGTCAATCAACAAAAGCATATTCACATTAAAATGTATCTCTGTATACTTTCAAAATATTTAAAATGTGTTGTCAGGATCAACCATCTCCTTTGTGTCTGGGATGTTGTGCTAACAGTCATATTTACATGACTTTTCATTTATTTCCATTAAAAAATGACACATGATACTATTATGATTTTACAGGTATCATGAAACATTGTTTTCTTCTGGTGTATTTTTTTAAAGAGTCATAGTTGATGGAAATTTCTGATATATAATGGCAGTAAGGCAGTTGTTACCATGTCATGATTTACCTTCGTAATACTATACAGCACATGTTGTGAAGCCTACTAAATATGGTATGCTCAAAGAATACCCCGAAGGTTCCTTGACTTCAAAAATATGCTTTTTGGAATAATAAGCAAACTCAGTTTTGTTTATATTGTACCTATTTGGTTTAAGCAGCTTTAACATTAGTTTGAATTTCTGGAAGATACTTAAAAATCCAAGAAAAACTGAAATTTCCGAAAATACTACAGTAGTACTAGAGTATATCATTGTATTCTAGCTTGGCCTAGGACATAAAATATATCTGTAATGGTACTAGCAATTAATGGTTCAAGTGGCCTGAAGCAGTTTGTGTATTTATTTCAGAAAGATACAAAAAGAACTAAAGTTTCAAAGTAAAGGTAAACATTGATGCTCTTCTGATTTCAGCAATATCCTTAATTTCATTAGAATTGAAGAGATGAAATCAGTTCTTATAACCTTTGTTCTTCACCATTTCATTCATCCATTGCTGTATCAACCAGCAAATATTTAAATACCACTCTAAAGACAGTAAAGACGATACTGGGTGTTTGAAATAGTACCACATTCATAATTGTACTGCTGTAGAAAGAGGATATTTCTGTCAAAAAATAAAGGCAGAAACATATTTTTAAATCAAAGTGTGTCCTAAAATGAGCTCTTTTTCATTTAAATAAAGTATAAATATTCACATATTTCAAAATGTTTTCAGGGTTTACACAAATTATTAAGAATAAAGTAACAGATGACAGTTTTTTCATTCTTGTGATTTGAACTCAGGGAATTGTGTTTCTAGGCAAGCACTCTCTACCACTTGGCCCACATTTCAGACAGGGTCTGCTCAAGCTTGTCTCACTGATCTTTCTACCTATGCCTCTCTTGTAGCTGGGGTTGCAGGCATGAGCCACTGCACCCAGCCTCCTTACCTTTTCATTTAGAATAATTCTTCCTTTATATTGCTATTACTTTAATAGTGATGGTGTACACTGAATTAGCTTAAGTACTGAAAGCAGGTCCCATGATTTATTCTTAAGGAGAAGTTGCCAGGATATCATTTTCTACTTGCCACATTTAGGCCTATTTCTTGTGGCTATAAGGAAGTTCAGTAAAGCATATCATGTTAGGTCTTCTTTTCAACAAGAACTCATTGTATATTCATACCAGTCATAGATTAGTCCATACATTTATTTTTTCTTGCTATTCACAGAAATTGGAAATTAGTAAATAGGTGTGTACATATAATTATGGAATATAATGTACAGTCAAAATGACTTCCCATGTTATCTATCATATTGCACATATTTTTTGGTTGAGTTACAAGCTTCTAAGAAAGTATTAGTAGTAGAAATGCTTACAGCCTCTTGACTATGGTACAGTGAACAGCAATATAATAATATATTGTAGCAGTAAATTCCCAATCAATAGCGCTCATTAAAGTCAGAAGCATAATTTTAATCAGGAGAATCTACATCTTTTCAATAGTCAGTGGAAGGTCTTGTCCATCAATGTCTAGTTCAATTCTTAGGTTGCATCTGACAAGTTACAATGGGTTTTGTTAAGAGACTTGTGTGCAAGCTAATGTGGAGGCCATTTGTCATTTTAATATATGATCAATACAATCCATAACCAGTGTTAAGACTCATTTACAAAAGGAGAAAGGAGGAGGTCAATGCAGATCCCCAGTGACTTGGTTATAATTTTCTATAGTTCTCACTTGTGTTCTTTCTTTAAAACATAAAAAGACTTCTCTTTTTCCAACATAAAAATAAATATAACCCCCTTATTGGCTGAAGTAAGTTGTTATGTTATACATTTTCTTTTAACTTATTTTTTTTCTTATTAATTTCCCTGACTCTGTCAAAGGAATAATCCAAGAGAATACCACTGGGTGTGAAAGAATATAGTACTTCTAAATTCTTTAATACTATTTCCTCAACTATGAAATAGAAACAATGTACCTTATCTCATGCACAGAGAACACAAATAACTGTTAGATCAATTGACCAAAACATTAAAAATGAATCACCTAGAATATATATATATATATATATATATATATATATGTAAAATGACTCAAGCAGATAAATCTTACCATTTGTGTTTTTGAGATACCAGTAAAATTAAGAGGTAAATACTTTTAATTACATGGAGTGTTATTCTCATAGGACATCCAGTGTTGTTTATAATATATGCCTTAAGGCTCCTCCATAGTGGGGTATTAAGTGACATAGTGGTAAACTCTGATTAAGTTCAAAATGTGACTTACAGTGTATGATAGACTATGGAGTAGAATAGCATCTTCAGCACATGAAAGGTGGATGGAGAAATCTCTTTGATGTATGAATCCCTTTGCTTTCCTAGGTACCTGCAGAGGGACTACTGACAGGATGCATCCTGCTCATGATCGTTTCATGAGAGAACTACTTAGAATAAAATGCAGCTAAAACAAAACCAGTGTAGGTGGTTCTAAAGAAAATATTGTTACTTCTCTAAGTTCACAAAAATCATTTTTGCTTCTGTCGCTTGAAAAATCATACTTAAAATTGTAGTGAAAGATATTTATTTTGAAGTTAGTTGTTCTAACAGAAAGACTGAAGCCAGAAATTACTAGTAATTAAAATTTCAAATGAATACTGAGGCATTTTCGTGAAGTACTTTTTACAAACTCACTGTGCTAATTCAGTTCAAACTTTTAGCATTATGAAGTTAGATGTATGAAGTTGAATGCTCCATTTATCAAGCAATTTAGATGATATGATGAGAACCTTTCATTTAGTTTTTGTTGGATAAGTGCATAATAAAATGAATGTTCTAGAACTTATACAAAACAACAGGCTAAATATATCTAATTCATTAAATAAAATGTAAGTTTTTTTAAAGGCTTAGTTGCGTTCATCAATAACTTCTTTTGAAAGCCTGTAATACATTAATGTTCAGTTCAAATTTATAAAGTATAATCTTAAGGAGAATCAATCATATTCTCTAAGACTATAAGCAACAATTTGAAGTGCAAGCTACATAAAAATAAATGCTACGTTCAACTTCTCATTTATGGAATCCATGCATGAACACAATTAGCATAATTTTGAAAAATTGAACTACTAGTTTTTACTTGTTAAAATTATACTCTTGAGATTTTAAAAGTTCTACTGTATACAGGAATATTAAGAGTTAAGAACTGTATGCTCATGATCAATGAAGTGAATAATAGTGGTGAGTGAGCCTAGCCAAAAACTTATAAATAAATGCTATTTTACCTTCATGACCAGAGAACTCAGCTTGTTCAGAAAGGCAATACCATCTGGACTGGCAAGCTGGATGAAGGGTAATTTTAAAGACCAGGCCAAATCTCTATCAACCATATGAGTCCAAATTATGAGGAAAAGAAACACACAATTATTTCAGACCTAAGCTTTACCAAGAGACATTCTGCATCAGTGATTGCACAGAGCCAGAATTCTAAAAAATCGTTCTGATGTGACTTAACATTTTCAAAAGTGCCAAGTGTGCTACAGAAATGTAACCAGTGTGTCAAGGTGTCAGGGATGCTAAAATACAAAGAGATTGTAGTTTTTGCATTTAATCTCTCAAATCATGAATCACTATTAAGAAAATTTCAAAATAGTAGAAAGCAAGAAAAAAAAGCAAACAAAAGCAGCACAGTATTGTGTCTATACCTGACTAACAGATTTCTGATTTGCTTTGTGTAGGTTTTCCCATATATATAAAGTAGATAGTTATTATCATGGACCAAAATTTGAAAATGAGTCCTGTTACAGTTTAAATCTGGAATGTCCCCATTGACTTCATGTGTTCAAGCTTTGGCACCCATGATAGTGCTGATGGGAAGTGGTAGAACCTTTGAGAGGTGAGGCCTCCTGGAAGGTTTCAGATGATCCAAGGCCTGTCCTGGAGGGGGATTTGGGGATCTCAGTCCCTTCCTCTTCCTCTTTCTGTTTCTCCCCCCTTTTCATTCTTACTGTCATTCTCCTCCTGACTTTCACGAGGGAAGCAGCGGTGTTCTGCCATTTGCTCCCCACCATGATGTGATGCCTTGCAGCCCCAAAACAAGGGGGCTAATCATTAATGAACTGAAGTGTACACAACTGTGAGACAAAAGAAACTTTTTGTCTTTATAGGTTGACTAGCACATATATTCTGTAGCAGTATTAGAAAGCTAACTAAAAAGTGACCCAAGGGACCAGAGAATAAATTCAATTTTTCCATAAACAAGGCATTCTGTTTATCTTAATATATTATCATACAATAATATTTTTAGCATTTTATAGTTTGAATTCTAATATTATTTAGCATAAGATATAACAAAGAATAAACAAAGCAAGACTCTTCGGCTAACTTGCAATGCAAAAAAAGAAGTGATAAGTGGGAATATATGTAAAGACATACTATAGGGAGGATCTATCTGTCCATCCCTCATTTATCTTTATCTATTTGTTTATGTAGTTGTCACTATCTTTTCTAGCTCAGAGGTTTGCTATGGTTAGAAATATAATTACTCTTTTCCCTATCTATCTCTCATTATCATCACCCACTGCTGTAGTTTTCCTGCCATCCTTTTTTAAGTTAGTGTTATGTCCTTACTTTAATTGATCCCTCAATATCTTTATGCCTCGGGTTTTCCGGATATTAACTCACAAATTCTAATCTTGGTTGCTATTTTATGGACTTGGCAATTTATTAGACACCTCTGTGTGCTCTTGCAATATTTGTATTATTTGTGTTCCACCATATATTCTGTTTGGTTTTGTTTTTCATCTCCCTATAATCTTTTTAATGTCAGCCTCATCTCCTCCTAAGCCTTAAAGTGCTACTTATGTTACTGTGATTCCACAGTGCTTAGCCTGAGTATCTTCCTTGAGTTCCACTGCTCTTCTACAGCAGTCTAGTGGGCAACTTCTGGAAGGCTGTGCACATCGTAAACTGCACATACTCAAAAGGAGCCTCATATGGCTTTTTTCTCTCAAATATAGTTCTATTCTTGCTTTCTATGTCTTGTAAGGTCAGTTCTATCCATATAGCTTTACAAACATCGTGGCTGTTATTGCTTTCTTCCTCTTTCTTATACCTAAACAGTTATCAATTTTGTCCTTAAACCTACTTTTGAAGTTTGTCTACTTTCCTATCTCACTGCCAATAATTTTGAAGAAATGATCGTAATCTCCTCCCTGGGGTCTTGGTTTATTCAGATACCTTTCCCAGTTCTTCTTTTTATCTTTTTGCCATTGCCAAGCATTCATAATTTACTCATTACTTTTAATACAGGGACATTTCTGAATGGCAAGTTGGGTCATGTTTCTCCCCTTTATAAACCTCACCCTTATAAGAGAGTGCTCTAATTCTACAACAGGATAGACGAAGGCTTTTATTACAGGGCTTCTGACCTCCATTTCAGTGCCATCTCCTGCCGGAATGCCCTGCTATATTTGCACCATATGTTGGAACATCTAATAAATATCATACTTCATTTATTCCAAATTTTTGTTTACAGTAATACAATGTCTAGAAAAACCTTTCTCATGGTTTCCTGAACACATTTTCGTCCATCACTGGAGGAAAGTGAGAAGAAGATACAGATTCCTTTATTAGGAAAAATCATTTAACACTTTCCTTGTGAATTTTCACATTTGCCTGCAGGAGTAGAACCAACCACTGGCTCAGTATTGACCAAAGTGGGATATACAGATATTTCTCTAGCGTCACCAACAACACATGCCCTCCTATTTCTTGCTTGCATGTGTTTTAGCTACACAGAAAAGTACCTTGAGAGATAAAAATAAGTTTAGCTAACTTTTTAATCCAAGTGCTGAGGCAAAAATTAAAGCACAATGAATATAGGCTGACTTGAATTAATAATTAATGGATCATACAAAGTCTACCACTATCAGTCTAGATCCTATCAAAGTCTACCACTATAATGTAGCTAAACTCTGTCCCAAAATGGAGATGAGTTATTTTTATTATTTAATTGCATTTGCTATTCACAATTTAACCCAAATTTCTACTAATTCCTCACTCACAGTTTCTTTCAACTTACTATTTTTCTGCATTTTTCCACTTGCATTCTTGTGGATTTTCATTGATAAATCACATCTACACTAATTCAAATGCTAGTTGGTTTGAAACCACCCCCCTGTAGTCTATCCTAAAAAAACAATTGGAATAATCAACCAGAGCTTTAATCATTAGCTCTTTGCAGGTATATACAAATCCATAGCTTTAGAATTAACATTTTCCCTTAAATGCAAACATGTTTTTGCACTCTTCTTTTAAACATCTTTCCCCTGATGAACAGTGCATCCCCGGCTCAGGTGACTAAACCTGAAATCATCTTTTATCTGAGAAATTGTCATAGCCCTCTCTTTCTAGTCATGGTCCCACCATTCTTTAAATCCCTCAGACTTAAACACCCCCTAATTTTCCCTGAGCAGATAAGCTGCTCAGTCTTACAGCTGATACCTAGGCAATTGCTTTCTCTTTGTCCCCTATTTCTATCTTCATTTGTTCCACTCCACTTCAGATACTCATTACCTCTTAACTAGTTACCTATTGGATTTGTCTACCGCATTGACATACCTCCTGAAATCTCCCTACTATTAATAAAATCTATGATGCTAGGTTAATCTTTCTACAATTAGAGCTGAATTATGACTTTTGAGTCCAAAACTTGTATTTAGGTTGCCATTTCCTGTCTACAAACACAAATCAGCCAGCATTAAGGATCTCCATAGCATTTCCGCAGTGTACATTTTCAATATAGTACCTTAACATTTTTTTCTCTAAAGATGTCTGCCTATGATAATGCACCAAACTTTTATTGAATATTTACCAAGTATAAGGAATGATCTTAGGCAAAAATGAGTGTAAGTCAGATGACCTTCACATTTGAAGATCTTAAGCTAGAGCACAGACTATATAATATAAATATTCATATACATATATACATGCATCTGCACACATACTCACATATGTAGAGAAATGTAATTCATAGTAAGGTTAATAAAACTAGTAAGGATTTTATAACTAATATTGTTAATGAGAAGAGAGAATGCCTGTCTGTGAATTTAAAAAAATATATAAATTTGCAAATATTTAAGAGGATGGGGAATTTTGATATTTAGGCTCTTTCATTTTTAACAACACTCTCCTTTGCTTATACAAATTATGTTATCATTATTTCCTTAGCATATGCCTACCTTGGTTCTTTGCTTATTATATGCCCCAAATTTCCAAATAGCTTAACATTTAGCTCTCCTACCAATCTTTCAGTAGTCCAATGTCATCCATAAAGTCTTCCTAATATTCTTAGCCAGTTTAGCACTATTACCAAGATCAATAAACCAAATCTTACTCATAATTTAGCTATTTAATGTCCAATCTAATGTTTTATGCATATAAAACACTTAATCTTTCATTTATTCAGCAAATATACAATGAGTTTTTATTGCATGCTAGGCAGTATTCTATAATTGGAGATGCAGCTAAGAATACAATGACAAAATATTAGTCATGTGGAGCTTGCATTGCAGGTGTTGAGAAAGTGAAATTAACAAAATGAAGAAACAAACATGTAAGTGCTTACTGTTTATTTACCAAATTAGTAAGTGCTGATGAGAAAAGTAAGGAACTGTACAGAATAATAAGGAGTAGAGTTTGGGGTGTTAATTCAGGCAAATGGTCAGGAAATAAATCATGAATAAGATGACATTTGATTCAGAAGCCAAAAGAAAGCTAGGGGAACCAATTTTGACTATCTGAGGGAAGAGCGCTTGGAGCAGAGCAAACCCAAGTATAAACCTGCTGAGCACAGAGCACTCTTGGCCAATGCAAGTGACAGAAAAGAGCCCAAATAAAGGAGGTTAGGGAGGGAGATTTGTGACAGTATTAACACACAAGTAAGGACTTTCCAGAAGAGAGATGACACAATGACGGTTTTAAAAAGGTGAGAGGCATTGAGATTTCGAAGACAAATTTGACATGGTCCTGTTTAGTTCATTCAAATAAATTGAACTGGGTTCAGAAGCAGAGAAATTTAAAGATGTGATGCAAGTTTGCAGAAATTCCCACCCAATTACTCAACTTCACCAAATGATCAGAAGGTAGGTTTAAAAATTATTGTGTAAAAATAGAATAAAACCCCAAGACTACCAGTGAGACCAATGTGTAGCCTCCAGCTTTAAATTTTTCCTTATGCGCTCCACAGATTTAGGTCAATTATTATTTATCCTTATCTAATTAAACTTATTTCTAAGTTTCAATTTAAAATTCTAGGTCTGTTCAGGCATAGTAATTTACCAAATCTACGTGGATGCCTCTACATTTAGAATGGAAAATGGTTACTCTAAATGTCTTTATTTTATCTTATGCATAAAAATTTGCCAAAAACATATAGAGAAATATGTTTCCATGTAAGGACATTGAATGTGTGTTTACAAATTTATAATGACCTGGCAAGTTAACATTTCATACAGTAGCATTAAATTGATTTATTAAGAATAAGTACTATGAAAATTGATTATAGCTGGCAAAATCTTAATTGATTTAATCATTATAGCTATTAAGACAAGGCAATGCCACAAAAATCTGTTCCTACGAACTTTAATAGATATCACCAGTAAGAGGGTATTGTGTCCAAACAACTTTGAAAATTTCTAGGTTAAACTAAAAACTTTACTCCTGGACTACTGGGAGCCATTAGTTTATTTAGTCCATACAAATTCTCAAGATGGGGATAAGCTATGCATGGCTTCCCAAACCTATTGTACCTTGTAACTCCTTTTCCATGGAGAATCCTACAGGACTACTTCTCTACAGAATATTTAGAGAAATGCTAGATAATGTAGTGGTTGGTTTGAGAAATAAAATCACATTAAAAAAAAACCTCAAGTTAGGAATGCATAAGAGTTTTTTTTTATTGTTTTATTATTCATATGTGCATACAAGGCTTGGATCATTTCTCCCCCCTGCCCCCACCCCCTCCCTTACGAGAGTTGTTTTTTTAAAAAGTTTTCTCTTTGTTATTTTTAAATAGCAGATTTTTTATTAAATATTATTATCTCTTTATGTTTAAACATAATATTTTTCAATTAACTACAGCTAATCACCACCTACTTGAGATATCCCTACATCTGTGTGCATTCTCTCAAGTCTTTGATTTTGGAAACAGTGACTGAAGTCAATGAAAAGATTAATTTAAAAAAATTTTTATTAGCTTATCATAGTTGTATAGGGCGATAAATTGTGATAGTTACATATGTGCTTATAATGTTTCTTAGATTTGCCCCCTCCATTCTCCTTCATTCTTCTATTTTCATATATGAATACAAAATGCATCCACTATATTCACCTTCATTTATCCCTTCTTTATGCCCACTGTCCTCCCTCTGTTACCCACCCTCAGAAAAGATCTATTTTACCCTCCTATTCTTCATGTTTTAAAGTGTGTATTGATAGTTGAAGGGGATTTCACCTCGGTATATCAAGCCTGTGTATATAATATTTTTCATTCTGTAACATTTTCTTTCTTTCTCTTGCCTCCTGTAGTCCCCTCAGACAGACTCACTATTTTGTTTTCCCTCTCACTATGTATATGTACACACATGCACATATGACATACATGTGTTTATAAAATATTTATATATATGATCATATATGTATTTAACTTGTAGATCTAGCTTCCACATATGAGGAAAAACTGCGACCTTTGAGGAAAGATTAAATTTTAGATGCATGCAAAATAAATATAGTAATCTTATCTAGAATAGTTATGAGAAGTGACAAAATTTTGCCACTGTGTGTTTCAGAAGAAGTCTTTATAATTGAACAGGAAAGGGATTTAGTAATTAGACTTGTAGTTATTAAAGAGGCTTATATTTACTTTTAATAATTTCTGAAATATTTCTCAATGAGTTGACATCCATGTGTATAGTACAAAATGTTATTTCAGTATGTTTGTAGTCAATCTCATTCCTTGATGCAATATAATCTAGGGGAGATGCACTCAGGTTTCCAAAATAGTGGCAGAGACTACTTTTAGGAAAATACATCATTTTCCATTCTATATTATGTTTTCCACATACTTTGAAAGGAGGTATTTGTTCTTGACTACTACTTATATTATTTTTAGAAGCTTTCATTTGATTATTTATTTATCTGTCTACTTATTTACTTTTTTGTGGTGCTAGTGATAGAGCACACAGGCTTGTGCTTGCTGGGCAGGCATTGTACCAGTGAGTTACGTTCCCATCCCTTAGGGATCTTCTTGATAGAAAAGTGTAAGTTAAAATGTCCATTTCAACCATTCTATAAGAAATAAAGAGAACACATGAAGCAAAACAAATTGCAAATTATACCTGTTTAGCATTGAATTTCTGAATAAAAACTAAACTTTCATTCAAATTTTCTAAATTGCCAATTTTCTTATTTTCATAGTGAATCCAATATCCTACTGAAGTACCAATTAATATGGTGGAATCAAACAAATTTCTATGTATCTTTTTGTCCAGAATTTTCTTTTTTTCTATTTATTTTTACTGTGCAGCGTATAGTTTTTTTTCTTTTATTCATATGTGCATAGAATGTTTGGGGTCATTTCTCCCCCTTCCCCCTGCTCCCTCCCTTACCTACCCCACCCCTTCCCTCTTTCCTCCTACCCCCTTTTTACCAGGCAGAAACTATTTTGCCCTTCTCTCTAATTTTGTTAAAGAGAGAGTATAAGCAATAATAGGAAGGACCAAGGGTTTTTGCTAGTTGAGATAAGGAATAGCTATACAGGGAGTTGGCTCACATTGCTTTCCTGTACATGTGTCCTACCTTCTAAATTAATTCTTCTCGAACTAACCTTTTCTCTAGTTCCTGGTCCCCTTCTCCTATTGGCCTCTGTCACTTTAAAGTATGGCAACAAATACTATATAGTTTTTTGGGTGTCTTACATGTCCTCATACCTCCCTTGTGTGCATTGATTAAAAGAGATAAAGAAGGACATTCCATACTAATAAAAGGGGAAATACACCAAAAGGAAATAACAATTATCAACCTATATGCACCCAATGTCAATGCAGCCAATTTTACCAAACATGCTCTGAAGGACCTAAAAGCATATATTAACTCCAACAGAGTGCTCGTGGGAGACTTTAACACCCCACTATCATCAACAGATAGGTCATCCAAACAAAAAAATCAATAAATAATTCCTAGATCTAAAACATACCATAGACCAAATGGAACTAGTTGATGTCTACAGAACATTTCATTCAACTTCTACACAATATATATTCTCTTCAGCAGCCCACAGAATTTTCTTTTGACCTGAATTTCTGTGCAATTCCTGAAAAAGCAGATTGGCAAACACCACAGTTACATGAACTACACAAGTGACTCTATTTTCCTTTTTCATTTTTTTTCTGAACCCTTTTGACTGTACCATAATATTAATCATGAAATGAATTCAATCAATTTAATTTGGCATATATTTATTGAGCAGTTATTGCTTCCAATACTAAGGGTAAACAGAAGAAAAAATATGTTTATTGCCCATAGTTTCATTGTCAGATATCTTGCTGGGTAGACAGATTCTTTACAATGTATACACACATTGATGGCTTGCTATAGAATGTGGGGAATGCCATCCAATTGTTTTCAAAGTGGAGGAGGAACTAACTGATTTTTAATTTAGGCAGTGAACATGTTATACAAATGGTATTTGGTTAGGTACTTAAAATGTTTGGCCTAGGTCAAATCCAGGGTCTTATGAAGTGATTTGTTAAATAGAGAAAAATACAGCCTGCCCATTTGTGAATTTAATTATTTAGTTAGTGCATTAATGATTTAACATGTTTTTAGTGAGAATATATTAAGTAGTAGGCATTTCTTTTCAGTGGCTTCTACAGTTTTGAACAAGACAGGTAAGAACCCTGTTCATATGTGAATTATATTCTGGGCATGAGGCAAGAACAGATTACAAGAATGTATAGTAATAAATAAAAAGATAATGTAGTATGAGACACATTCAGTAGGTGATCTAAGCAGAATGATTGGAAATAGTATTTCAGGAGCTTGTAAGGTTATGCTTTCACTGAAAAGCTTAGAGGCTGTTTGAGAATGACATTTGAGAGGGCATATCAAGCAGAAGAAGGAAGCCATTAGGCAAAACAGGTGTGAGCAGATGAGGGGAGAATATTGCAGGTAAAGGGGATATCAAGTTCAATAGTTTTTTAGTGCACTAATATTGCAGGAATTTAATAAAGAAGGGTGGTGGGGTAAGATGACCTCGGAGATTCGGTCAGGAGCTAGAGGAGAAGACAACTCTAGAAGACAGCAAGGGGACTTAGTTTCTTTCTACTTTCAGTGAGGTATGAGGACTTCTGCTCTGTCTGTATTTGACAAAGATAACTGACTGCTCAGAGGAGAATTCCTGTGGGTGTGGAAACAAAAAGGCAAGCAATTTTGGAGACAATTAGCACATTTGAAATAAAATCAATAGGGGCTTCCTTTAGGTGGTGGTATAGAAATAAACAAAGATATAAGAATAGAAAATATAATTTGCTAATACAGAAGACTTTCTTGATATATCAAATAATGGAGGGAGAGAAAGAGTGGGAAATAAAAAGAAGAATCAAATAGCATACCAGTATTTTGTGTGAACAATTGGGTAAAAAAGTGTCATTCTCTGAGGCTGACAAAACTAACCTCTTCTTCTCTCCAGTGTTTCTCATGTATGCCTCTTTTATAAAAATATCAAACTGCTGTGGATGGAGAGCCCATAACTACATCAACTTTCCTCTTTATATCATAGCTGGTAATACTGACAAGTTACTTTGTAATGTCAAATGTGAAGACAGGTATTTAACTTATATTTTCTCTTTTAATTCTTACAACAAAACCATGATGGAGGCACTATTTTAACTCCTGGTAGATGGATAAGAACATTAGTATAGAAATATTTGTAATTTGCTTATCTTAACATAAGAAGTGGATTTTAACTCCAGACTGGATCTAGTTCTGGACTGAAGTTGTTCTAAAAATATATATGACATGTGTAACACACTTTTTTCAATTTTTTTCACTGATGGGACCAACTCTGTATAACTCTTTGTTGTCTAAATGTACTTCAGAATACTTTCTCATCTAATGCAGCTCTCATAGGCTGTAGGGTAGCTATTCAATTTTAAAGAAAAAGAAATGAATTCTATAAGACTTCATATAATTTACCAAGGTCACACCATTATTAAGAAGAATCAGGTTTTAAAGTCCAAGTAAGGTTGTAGTCTAAACTCAGTTCTCAATTTGGCTTAAAGTGCTGACAAAGGCATGAACTTAGTAGGAAAGAGCCAGCACAGAAGAAAAACACAGATAGGTATGCACTATTTCTCTAAAGAAATGGAGATGACACAGTGGTGAAAGCAAAGGTACATAGTAAACAGGATAATTTTATTTTAGCAAACCAACCACCTTCAAAATATTTTTGTATTATTTAGACAATGGGAAAAGCAAACTTCTTTGAGAATTTTAAAGACAACAAATGACAAGTGCTATATTATATGTGCATTTTGTTTGTTTTTAAGCAAATATTTTTCTATGCGTTTGTCAATAATAGAATTTGTTAGAAGAGCTGATTCTGAAGCACAGAAAAAAAGAAAGATAAAATATTGTGATGCTTTTGAGGGAGGCTAGAAGTAGGAAAAAGTTTGGGGCCCAGACCACCCTCACCTGGCTGGGAACCACCCATGCTCCTCCCTACTCATTCATTATTGGGTAGGAATCTCCTGGGCCTGCCCTCCCCATGGGTTAATATAGGTTTTAAAAGCACCTGAAAAAGAAAAGCCTGTTCTCCCAGACAGCAGACTCCATCTGTGCTCCAACATGCTCCCTTTGTATTTCGCTTTCCTAACTTTTGATAAACCCCAGTTACACCCACATGTTCTGCTTGGATTCTTCTATGCTAGAATGCAAGAACCAAGGTCTTCCGAAAACCCCGTTTTGCAGTCAGCACTTGTACATGCCTTATGTGTAAAATAGAGTATGCCATTGATAATGAAATTGCTTATCTTTTTAGAATGTTATTATGGTCTTTTGTTTCTTTGCATGTTTGTACATGTGTATTTTATGTAGAGAAAAATAATAAAGTGGATGCTTTCAGGAAGACCCAAAAAGTACTTGTGTTTGCATCTAAGTATATGGATACTTTTCTCTGGAGAAGTTTAGGAAGATACTTAAGCAAAAGCTACTGCTTCAGCAATTTGTTTTCCACTGAAAAACAACAAGAGAAAACATTGAGTACAGCAAATTCTCTAATTTGAAAATAATACCATATTTTGTAAACAGCAGAACAACAGTGGTTACTTGGGCTGTCAGGGTCATGACACCATTATATGTAATTGGAAATGATATAGACAATTTTGGAATATGATTCCACAAATAAAACAAATGTTTGCCTTTAATTTGGAATTTTTATTTTCATTCCACAAATCATTTTCTCTTAACAGAAATAACTTTTTAATTGAGTATATCGCATATGATCTACACAGAGCTTAGTGTTATCACAAATAATATTTCCTAGTGATTATGTTCTTAACTTTTTTGCATCTTATCCAGGCTGACATTAATAATATCTTTATTGTCTGAGAGCTCACCAAGAGATGACATGAATAGGAAACACAAACATGGACCAGTGGATAAGTCTGGGCTCACATGGAAATGAGCTTGAAGCTGATGAGCCTCAGACACTGAGAAGGTTCGAGCTAGAACTCTTGAAGGTTCTGCCCAGATCCATG
This sequence comes from Castor canadensis, assembly GCF_047511655.1. Lineage (NCBI taxonomy): Eukaryota > Metazoa > Chordata > Mammalia > Rodentia > Castoridae > Castor > Castor canadensis. The sequence goes on from NC_133395.1 coordinate 17,705,816, forward strand.
CTTTCTATAAGAAGAACCTGAGAAGCAAAGAGGCTAAGCAGTTACCTAAGCCATGCTTTGTTTACAGTACAGTGTTATGTCCTGATTAGAGGCCAATATCACAAAGAAAAGTCTGAGCTGAAATTTCGAGACAGGAAAAGTAAAAAACAAGTACTTCAGCAAATCTCCTCTACTTGCCTCAGACAATAATAGTTAGTGAGCATCTTAGACAGTTAACACGTTCAGAGTTTATTAGCTAACTTTCAGTGAAGCAAGTTTCTAATATATTAAATCATTTCTCAAATTCTCATACTAAAGGTAAAAACAAACCACATGAATAAAAACATACTTCAATAGAAATGAAGCCCTGTTATATAGCTTAACTGAATGTAATATGTTATATTAATTTCATTTTAAATGCAAATGTTATCCATAATGGTATAAAAAGAGGTGAAAAAAAAAAAACCATGTCTTTCTGTTCAAAGACAAATGAGACACAAACATTCATACTCTGAAAGCACATGGAAGATGCCTATTGTGCTGAAAGAATTCAATCTCCAGAGAAATAGGAACTTTGATTTTTAAAAAAAAAATAATTCATACATTTAAAATTCTAAAGGTTGTCAGTTTCTGTTACATTCTTTTCAATATGTAAATAGTGCTTGCATTTGTTTTCATACAACTTGTTTTAATCAATTCAACTGAACAGGATGAAGGTTACAGCTCAGAGAATATCTAACCCAAGCAGTTTAACAAGGACGTTTTCCAAGCCACGGATGAATGGTTTTGAGTAACAATAGTAGATTCAACTTTGTGCCTGTTGGCACCAATGCATGAAAGGACAAAATACTTTAAAGCAAATACGTTGCACTAACCACAGAAAAATTCAGTCCCTTCAAAACAATTAGGAAAAAATATCAAATCCTAATATAATAAAGCAAATGCTTTGCATATCTGATTTGATGATAAACACTATATTCAAATTTTTCTTCACATCTTGCTGTGATATCAATTGGATCAAAAAATTTGTCTATTCTTAATTCCATCACTCTTTTTCAACTATTCCTTCTTAAAACTATAAATTGTACTTTATCACCCATCATTCTTGATGATAAACTTGCACTCCTTAATTACTGAGAACAAGAGTACCACATGAAGACTTTTTGAATTGTCCTGCTACATGGGTAAGAAAATTTTGCTCAAAAAATCAGCACAAAGAAATTTGGTATAAGAGAGCTTTAGGAGAATGGAGTAAAATCAGTTCTCAATCAGGACCTTGGGGAAAGTAAAACTGAGAGCAAAATTGGAGTAGGAAGAATAAACTCTCAGACTGAGAAAGAACCAGGAATCAGATGGTCACATCAGGAAGTACTTAAATGAGGGAGATCCCTGTGAAGGAAAAAAGGAGCTATCTGAACTGAGATCAGAATAGTAGAGGCCTCCTGGTGAGCTCAGGTGGAAAACCAATCCATTCTTCATTACGTTGTACAATAGACTTTGTAAGACATGTTATTGACTGTTACATTAATTCCTTCCATTCTTTAAAGTGAAAATTGTCTTCCAGAAAATATCCAGATTTGACTTTATTTTATACCTCAGAAATTCTAAATCTTCTTGTCTGCTTTCTTTGGTTTGTTCACTTTGAGTTTTAAATGAATATGTATAATAAAACTTTAAAATTTACAAAATTTTTAAACTAAAAATATAAATCAAAGGATTGAGCAATAGTTTTGATAGTATTTAGCTGTTACCCTTAAAAAACCTCTAAATATAGCAGTAATAAAAGTATCTAAACGTAAATAAAAATTAAATGTTGGTATTTAAAGCAGGAAAAATGTAAGAGAGAAACTCAAAGCAATAAAAAATTTGAGAAATGAAGGATTTTACTTATTTTTTTCTTTCTTCTTTGGTGGGACTGGGTTTTGAACTCAGGGCTTCACACTTGCAAAGCATGGACTCTAATGCTTGAGACATGCCTCCAGTCCATTTTTGCTCTGGTTATTTTGGAGGTGGGTCTCATGAACTATTTGGTAGGACTGGTCTTGAACCATTACCTTTTTGATCTCAACCTCCCAAGTAGCTAGGATTATAGGCATGAGCTACTGGTACCCAACAATTTCTGGTTTTGAAAGTTGTTAATTTACAGTTCTATTTGTGATCAAGTTGAAGGCAATTTTTGAAAATGGGTAAGATAGAAATGCCTGTTCTTTGTTTCCAAAGGTGCAGGCAGTTGGTATTTTTCTTCTGATCTTTAGATGTAAGAGTCAACTACATATATTTTTATTAAGTAATCTAAGTTTTTAAAAATGTTTGTCCCTGCCAAGATTATGAATGACTCCCTTCACAGAGAGATTTGAAGACCAGATTTGATAGTGCTTTTATCAACTCTTTACTCTGCACCTACAAAATCACACCACCCCTCCTTTCTCTGCCAAATACCAGGATTTAAATTACGGGACAGCTCTCTAAATTCAAAGAAAATTGCTTGGATATAATGACTCTATATGTCTTTATCAACATCCTTTTATATAAACTATTTCTTGTCTAGTACTATTTTGTAGCTCTTTTGCTTTACCTGTTTTGAAACCATTTATTTATTTTTCTCTAAATTCACATGGTAAAATATTCTTCCTGAGATTTTCTTCAGATAGGCTCTGAGTCTTTTTGTTTTCTTTGTAAGTAATTTTCTGTTTATCTTGAAGATTATAACATTTACTCTTACTAAAATCATTTTCTCAGGCTATATTAAAGTGATTTTCTTTTTTTATTATCTGTCGAAGAAATCAATGATATATTTGAGTCTGAATACTCAGGTTTTCAAAGCATATTTTGTTGTGTTATTTCATTGATTCTTAATTCTGCCTATGTATTTATTTTCTTTTTGTGAGATTGCCTATGATTTGCATATTATATAATCTTCATCAATGTATGTTTCCAAAGCTTTTTTTCTCTCATTTCATATTTCAGTACTTTTCTTATTTAACAATTTTTATTGTGATTGCTGTATTGCTCATTATATTTAATTACTGTTTTTTAAATTCTGAGTTTTAGCCCAGAAAGTTTATTTTGTGTTCAGATTATATCACATTGGGTTATTTCTTGATTTGATTTTGTTTTTCTTCTCCCATTTTTCTTCATTTTTAGTGCTGTATTCTTCCATTATTTCTACTTAATAGTAGTAAGCTCCTGTGGCTAATTTGTTTGCTCTCTTTGTCTCAAACTACTGGGTGCTCTTGTGCTCTCTCTTTTCCTCTGAATGGTTATAGAAGTGAATTCCCAGCTTCCAGGCTAGTCAGATGATTGGAGTTGCTTCTTCTGTTATCATTAGGAAGCTGGAGAATATCTGCTTGCCTTTGCTTTAGTGGACTTATGTAGAATACAGGGACAATCAAGAACCCATCTCAGAAATCAGCTGAAAGAGGCTACCTGGTCTTGGCTTCACCAAGTGCACCAGAGAGAGATCACTACAAATTGGAAAAATATTTCACCAGCAGATAAGCCTTCTACAAGCTACTGGTTCCTTCCAAATTGAGGTGCCAGGACAGGAAGGCAATACAGCAGAGAACCCACTTGAATTCATAGGTTTTTAATCTCAAGAAGTTTTTAAATATGCAGTATTTGCCCAGGTCTTCATGGTCCTTGGACCCTCAGCCCTCCTTAAGAAACAATGAAACCCCGAATCAAATTTCTCATCCAGATATGTTTTTTAACCCCAGGTCTATAGGAGACTCTCTCTCAAGGCTCCACAAAATGCAATGCTTTCATTTTTGAGATACTATTTCTATATGTTCATAGCAAAAAATGCTTGTAAACATGGGGCTGGTATCTTTGCAGAACTTCATACATCTAGCAGCGTTATATTACACAATTTCCATTCCATACTGCTTTCCACACTGTGAACCTTTTCAAAAACTACGACACTAACCAACAGTGAACACTTATCAATGATATTTGACAATGTAGGCATTCTTCTCCGTTGGGCTTTCAATACACCATACTAGAATATTCTTACTATTTAATGTGACCTAAATAATTATATACTAAAGCTCAATACATTTTAGTGGTTATCACTTACTTTTAAAATACCCCTGAGTCAGAAAAAGCCCTATAAATAGTATTCTTATAAATCCTACCCTATGTCATTAATTTTCTCTGATTCTGACTATCAGTTATCATTATCATACTTTGTTTCTTAAATATAGTTGCATTTCCATGCATATGTGGAGAAAAGAAAGTAGTAAGAAGTGAAATGACTTAAAAATATGTGTGGAAACTTCCAACATCCAATCTGGCATACAAAAGGCATGGAAGTTGTTACTTCTGTCTGCACATACAAAACAAGTTGAGCCAGCTTAAAAATTGACATACTTCTTAGATTCATCTGAGAATTAAGGTAACAAGGCATGCCTTCTTCCCCAATAATTGGAAAGATAGATACATAAATACAGAGAAGTACAACTTATCAGAACTGAAGGTCATCAGCAAAACTTCCATGGAAACTTACTGGAGTAAAAAAACTAAACTTACTGAATTTCTGGGAGCTGAGTGAATTACTTGGGGTCTCAGAAAAGTATGAGAGTTTAAAAACTGTGAGATTTAGTCTTCAGGAGGTCACCATAGTTTTGTGAGTTTTGCTACTGGGACTTTTACTAAACTCTCATAGTGAAGATCAGAGAAGGTTCTCACCATTTTTTTCTGAAAAGGGAAGAAAAAAAATAGCCATTTTGAAATAAATAGAAGCATTCTGTTCTTCTTATTTACGGCATTCAAGAGAAATTATTTCACCAGAGCCTAATTAACAGGTGTTTTACCAGCGCCTACTGGACATTGAGAAGGAACATACTCCAGCCAATTCACAGATATTGATAAACTTATGCTACATTTTGTAAAGAGGGCTGCCTAGCATGTGCAAAGGTTGGGTTTGATCCCCAGCACCAAAATAATTAAATAATAAATAAATAACCAGAAGGGTGGGAAAGGCATAAGATGTAGAAAAGCCAATACCATATTATAGGTGAGCAAAGTCATAAGACTAAACCTACACATTTCATTATTTAGTGCAAAGGTCCAGTAATCATGGCTATGTAGCCAATAAACTAATAGAAAATAACAGAGAGCCCAGAAATAGACCCTTACCAATACAGACAACTGATCTTTGACAAAGTAGCAAAAATTGAGTTTTTAAAAAATAAATAGTGCTACAACTGGACAGAAACTTTCAAAAAAATCAGAAGAATGTAGACACAGAAATTACATACTTCACACAAATTGTACTCAAAGTAGATCATAGACCTAAATATAAGATGCAAAATTATAAAACTCCCAGAAGTTGGCATAGGATAAACTTTGAGTCTGGAAGAGTCTTTTTTAGAAACAACTGCAAAGCAATGGTTCATGAAAGGAAAAATAAAGGTAAGGTACTAAACTATTTGGTTGCTATAGCAAAATATCTTAAGTGTTTTACAGAAATTTATTGACTACAGCTCCAAAGGCTGGCAATTTCAAGATCAGGGACTACAAATTCAGTGCCTTGTGAGGGCTGGTGCTCTGCTTCAAAGATGGTGCATTCCTTGTGCCCTCACATGCTAAAGTGAGTAAGCAATCTCTTTCAAGCCTCCTCTTTTGTAAGGGAATGAATCCCATTCATGATCTAATTAACTCCAGAAGACTCCACTTTTTGTACTATTGTGATTTTGTTTCACATATGAATTTTGGAGTGACACAGATGTTATTACAATGTAAAGCTTCCACTCTGTAAAAGACACTGTGTAGAGAATGAAATGAAAATCCACTCAACTGGGAGAAAATGTGTGAAAACATCTATTTGATAAATAACCGGTATTTGAAATGTAAAAAGAACTCTTAAAACTTAACAATAAGAAAACAATCCAATTAAAAAATGTGCAAAACTCAAACAGATACTTCATGAAAGAAGACATGCATTTGACAAATAATTATATGAAGACATACTCACAAAATATGTCATTCGGTAAGTACAAAAATTAAAACAGCATTGAGATATTACTATGATCTCTGAGAATAATTAAAATTCAAAACAAGACAGTATCAAATGTTGGCAGTGATGTAGAGCAATTCTCATTCTTTGCTGGTGAGAATGCAAAATGGCACATCCACTTTGAAAGACATTTTGCATTTTTTATAAAGCTAAAGCTTTTGCCATATGATCTAGCAAATTTACTAACTAGTATTTACCCAAATGACTTAAAAATTTATGTCTAAAACTAAACCTGTTAGGGGATGTTTATATTAGCTTTATTGTTAATCAGAAAAACTTGCATGTAACCAAGATATTCTTTAATAAATGGACAACCAAACTATTATATATCTGTATAATCAAATATTAATCAACAATAAAATCAAATGAGCTGTTCAGTCATTAAAAGACATGGAGGAAACTGAAATGAAAATGTCAAGTCATATAAGTCAATCTGAAAAGAAGCCAATCTGAAAAACACATAATACAAAATGACTAAAGCCCATTATATGTATTACATGATTCCATATGCATCCGTAGAGTAAAGGCAAAACTATGGCAACAGTGAAAAAAGTCAGATTTCCAGGGACTAACGTCACAGAAAGAAGAGATAAACAGGTAGAACAGGTAAAACTTGAAGACTTTTAGAACAATGAAACTACTAGGTGTGGTACTGTCATGATGGATACATATCGTTATACATTCATCAACACCTGCAGAATGCACAGCAGAGTTAACCGTTATGCAAACCACGAACTTTAGTTAAGAATAATGTATCTAAATTGGCAAATCAAGTATAATAACTGCACCACATCCATGTAAGATGTTACTGATAAGTTTACCTGAGGGTGTGATGATGAAGGACATGGGAGATTTGTACTTTATGCTCAATTTTTTCTTCAAACTTAAACTTGCCAAAAAATTGGTCTATTAAATAGAAAAAAAAAACAAATGCAATAAATATGACAATGAGTTAAGAAGACATTCTAAGTAGTGGGACCTTCTTTCAGTATATAATACAGCACAGATATCAGAATTACTAGAAAGACAGATAATATAGCCCCTCATCTTTATATTATGAGTCAGGAAGTAAACCAGTGTGGCTATAATTAGTCTATATTTCTATTTCCTGTCCTTGAGCACTTTAAGTAACAAAAAAGTTTCTAGCATTTTCAATAATGTAATGTCAGACATGCTGTACATGAAATAATTATTTTGAGTTGTAACACTGGTTTATTTTGAAGTAGCCAATTATTTAAGCAAAAATAATTAATACAACTTTCTGCTTACATTATTTAGAAAAACAAAATGTCACATAATATTAAAAACTGATTTATTTTTAAAAAGCATCATAGAAGCCCTAGTTTTGAAGATTTTCTTACTTTGTGACAGTCTAAGCAGTATCTAAACTTACAACAAACAACATCAACAAACAGATATTATCAACTACTTGCCAAAGCTTTAGTTGTTGGGATACTAATAAAAGTAAAAAGTCTTGCTAATTCAAGGGACTCTTAATAAATTTATGATCTATAGCAATACTGTTCGATCTTAATGATGAAAAAAAACAGATAAAATAATTTTAATAACTTCACTTGATAAAATTAAATATCATTTGACATGCTAATGGTATGCTGTGGTTTGAATACGAAATGCTGCGTACAGTCTCAGGTGTTGAATACTTGGTCCCCATCTGGTGGTGCTTTTTGGTCCCAGGTTTCTCTTTCTCTTTTTCTCTTAAACTGTCTCTCCTCTCTGCTTCTTGACCACCACAATGTGAGTTGCTTTACTCTGCCACCTTCCCTCACCCTGACATGAAGGACTGAGCCCTCTAAATAAATCTATGAGACCAAATAAATCCTTCCTCATTTTTTATGTTGCTTATCTCATGCATTCATGATAAGAATGCTAACTAAAACAGGTATATATTCCTTATTTCTCCTAACTTTGTACTACCCACATTTCAAGTGCTCAGTAGACATATATAGCTTGTGGATACCATATTGAGTAACACAGTCTAAAGGTAGGATAGACATTGAATAAAATCTGTGTGATGGAAGCACAGAATGGGAAAACATGTTCCTATATCATCTATAGGGAATTCAGAGAAAGCTTCCTGAATGGCGAGTATCAAGGAACAGCTGTTCATAGGTTTGTTTAAGGAGAAAGGGGAAGTCTAATTGAAGAAAATAAAAAATAAAAGCACCTAGAGTATTCAAAGAGTGTTGTGCAGGTAAATTATGTGGGATGGACAGAAGGAGTTGAAGCAGGCAAAACTTGAAAACATTTATGAATATTGAATGCTGGAGTAGTATTATGGAAACAGTTTTATATAAGAGGATAATAAATTGGCTCTTTGCTCTTAACTAAATGTGTGGCCTGAGGTAAGTCACTTAAATGTGCTCTCTTGAGGTTCTACAATTATAAAATTAAGGAATTAAACTAGATAATCTCTGTCTTTATAATTAAAATGCAATGTGCAAAAATTACAATGTATGAATTAAAGCAGTTCAAGGTTTAGATATATACAGAAATGCTAAAGTTGGATTCAGAAGACAGAACAGTACAGTTATATAATAGTTATTTAAGCCTATTCTGGGAATACATTAAGATAGTGAATGAATTTTAAAATAATAATAGCACTATATTCTGTAAGTGTCAACTGCTAATTTTCTGCCTCCCATTTTCCTAGAGGTGGAAACTATTTTAATATAAGCAATGATAGGTTTTCTCCTCTTTTTCATGTTGAATGGATTCTGAAATTTTAGTTCACTTAATATCTGTGTATTTTGCTTATAGCTATTCTTCTAAAGGAAGGTTAGAAAAAAGATACTGAGGATTTACAGAGAATCAACAAAAGTTCACATTTGATTTCTATATCCATCTCTGTACCTGTAAGATCATTTGAGTAATTTGAAAAATATGCAAGTTGAAAAGAAATGAACAATAAAGTAAGATCTAAGCAAATGAGTCATCCCAGGCCTGACACATTTCATCAAGGAAGACATGTATCATCAATCTTTTCTAGAGTCACCTGGAAGACAAACTGTCTTTGGCTGCATAATGAAAAAAAATCACTTTATAATAAATGCCTACAGCAAGAAGGAGATGGAAAGATAAAGTACATGTGATATAAGTAGTCCAGAAGGGTGACATGCTCCAAACAATCTTTTCATTCTGTGCTGCCCTATTAGAACATTGCAGTTCAACTTTCTTAGAAGACTTTAGTACAAAGAATTAAATTAAACCATTAATAACAAATTGAGATTCTTCAACAACAAAAATGTGAAACAAAAATAGGTAAGAAAACAAAGCACAGACAAATGCATACCCATTTTCATGTGAAGCATAAAGACAGATCATTTCAATGAATTGGAGATGGGATAAAGTTTTCTAGAAGATGTGATGATTGAAAGACCAGTATGATAAGTAGTGAAAGATAAGAAATGGAGGAGGCAAGGTCCCAAGGAGGCTGTAGTACAAAGAGGGCCATCTCCAGTGAAGTCTTGAAAATGAATGGAAAGTCAGAAGAATCCATTAAGGGTGTGTTTCTTTTCACAAGTGAGAGGATGGGCAGCAGAATTCTGCACAGCAAATGAAGCCTGAAGAAGTGCTTACTGAATTGAGAACCCATAAAGAAGACAGCTGATAATAAGGCGATGAATTCTTTGGGATTTCTGTCAAGACCAAATGGGGCCACATGTAACACTATTATGGAAGTTTTGAGGCATGATAGGAATTTAAAGGTAGACATCCACGCAGAAATTGCTTGGAAAGGACACGGATTTCTGGGAGGTCTGTGATGAGGCAGGGAAAGTATTGTGAACAATTGCAAATCTGAACTGAAAAGAGAAATGTAGGAAGTAGAATTATGTTTACGTTAAGTGAGCTCTCTTATTACAAGACCAACATCTGGCTTTGGTTACATTTATCTGAACATAGTGAAAATGTTTGAATTAACCAAAAAAGATTAGACTAAATTTCATAACAGTGTTTACACAGCAGAATAAATGACAAAACAGATACATGGGAAAAGTGTCTGTTTATGTACACATTTCAAAGAGCACCCCAAGCTACATTATCTTAGCGTGGCTGACATAAAACAGGGCTCTGCATAAACTCCTAATGATAGCCATTACAAATTGTGTTACGCTAAGGTGGTTTAAACATAGATATCCCATGTCTTTGTTTATTGCTGTGATAAAGAAAAAGTCTGAATACATTTCTACCAAAATTAAGAGAAAACAGTGTTAGAAACTGTATTTAAAATTTATTTTTCTACTACCAATAGTATTTCAGGTGACATCTTTATTCTTCAAAATAATAGTCCTCAAATAAGATTATTTTTACCTCTCTTTTCTCCATAAGTAAGCATATGGAGGGCTTTGATTAGCTAGCAATTCAGAAGTATTTATGATCTTTTTAGAAGCAGCCTGGATTTAGCATGGCTGGATTAAGTGGATCTTAGAAACCTCATATACTATTAATAAAATACATTGTTTATTGCTTGACCTTGTTTTGGAATCTGAACTTCTGCTCTTGTTATTGTGTCACTGGATTTCAAACAGGGAGCAAGGGCAAAAAAATAAGGATGGGTAGCAAGATGTTTTCAGATATCAAGAAAGTGCTTTTAAGAAGAAGAATAAACAGTTAAACTTCAGAAGGTTTTATTTCTTCACTAAAAAATAGTTCAGAATTTCTGCTTCTAAAAGAAACAGTTAGATTAAGGGGTAACAATTACAATTGTCACTATCCTCTTTCAATCACTTACACAGATCATCTGAAAATAGAAGAAGCTTAAACGCATGGATCTCAGATATGTTAAACAGGATGAAGTCTCAAAGAATCAGGGTGTTTTCGGTTGCTCTTAAATCAGGAAATCATAATGGGATTAGTGCCTACATTAAATAGATTAAACCTGAAATGGGAGAAAAAATTCAAACGAAAGTGTCACCTTTCTAGAAGTAAATAGTTCATCTGCTCTTTTCTGGAGCTCTGACTTTAACCTTTGACTTTTCTCAAATGCAGGTGAACTTTATGTCACTAAATCATGTGACTTTTGGCAGAGACTAGAAGACCTGGCTGAGAGCAGGATTCGGGATGACCTCTCAGTAAATGCCTGTGACCTGGCACACAATGTGCCAAGTTAAAACTCAGCAGAAACCATTAACTAAATGTGTCATTATTTGAAAAAGAAGTTTAATACAAAGTAGTGAGTTATATTTTCATGTTATATGAAGAGCAAATGACAGGCAAACAGTAGAACAGCCCATAGCAATTTCATTATGCTTAAACTCCAAATTTTTCTTGAATTTTCTTTTTCAAAAGATAAAATTTGACAAGCTATATCTAGTCAATCCTCAGACTAGCATGACTTCCACACTCATAAACTGATTTTAAATTTATAGTTGTCAAACTGCTGCAACTTAGTTGTTTTAAAGAAGGACTTTCCTTTCTGGTTATGAATTTTGTTTAGGTCTGTTCAAATCTGAAAATGTTTTTCTCAGCAGCCTGTCATCCTTCTTTTGTAAGGCTGAGTAATATTCCATTATACATGCATATATATATGTGTGTATAGCATATTTTCTTTATTGGTTTGTCATTGGCAGATATTTGGGTTTGTAGTATAGAAAAACACTATGAAAACTATAACAAACACTTTGGAGGTTATGCAAAATACTAAAAATATTCTAGAGCATATGGAAAGTAAAATGAACTAATATGATTAAGAAAGTTATTGTTTGTTTATTTTTGTTGAGAAATTAATGGACCTGATTTGTTTCTTCAAAGGTTTCTTCTAAGAACGATAAAGGGCCAAATTATACTGATTACTTTAAAAAGAACATAATATATTCTCTTGAGAAAAAAAGAATAAATTCTGAAGAAGAAGCAATATTATTTTTTAGATCTTGGATAATTTTAGAATTTAACTCAACTTCTATGAAAAAACAATGTAACTTAAATAATTTTGTCCTTAAACTATGGCAATAAAATCAATAAGCCAAATGAACTATATGCATTTTTTAAAGACTATTTTTTTCTTAGCCATCAAATCCATTTCTAAAACAAAAAGAAGCTCTTGGGGTATACTAGTCTAACTGGGTAAAATAAGAGTAACTAGAAGATGGAGCATAGGTTTTTCCAGAATAGGTTTTTCCTAAAGAATAATAGGAAAACCTTTATTCTTATTTATCTTACTATGAAGGATTCCCACTATATGATAGAATTTGATCTCAAAGAAGGTATACATTGTTATGACTACAAACTAAACTAAAATTTTTTGGTACTGGAAATAAATGTGCAGTAAGATTTTAAAGAAACAAACTAAAAAGAAATTTTCACAAGGTTTGCAAAAACACAGTACCTAATTCCTCTGATGTAAGCAATATTCTGACTGTGTTGAAAAAAGAGGAAAAGTGACAATAGAAATATTCCTCTATGAAAAATAGGGATTTTTATTGTGCAATCAAGTAATTTTCTCTAAAGTCACTTTACTTATAAAAATTATAAAGTGTAAGATTTAGCTTGGGGAGGGATGAGTGAGTGAGTTTAGAAAATGAAAAGACCTATGAATAACAAAGAGTAATATGTGGCCATATACCAATATAGCTTTAATTCTGAGTCACTTTACAAATCATGATTTTCGGTGGCAAAAAAAATAGTGAGGGACTTTTGACTTATCAGATTTGATTGTGGAGCTAGGATTAACTTATATATTTTCTGTTAGGAAAAGAATATAAAGAACTACCTTTTTCTAATGAATTCTAAGGTGTTAGAATTCATTGTTTGAATGATCAAGATAGGTATGTATTTTATTCCTCTGAATTATATATAATGCACAGTTATTATAACTATTTTAATTATGAAAAGTCAATTCAAATCCCAAGTACCAAGATTGAATGTCTCTTATAGCTTTATGTAATCCTTTTAACAACTCTGAAGGTAGATATTATCCCATGTTTTATAGAAGAAGTTGAGATTCAGAATTAACTTATATAAATTCAAAGAAAGTTCACCATGGGAATTATGAGTTCTTTACTGAGCTTATGTTTTTACCTTTATAATTTTTGCTGAAGAACAACTTCAAAATTGGTATGTCATCTAAATTTTGTATTTAAAACATGAAAATATTCTTTAGTGCAGGCATTCTAACCAAACTGACTTTTCTTTGTGTAATGACCCAATCAAGGATGCCCTTGGATTCTAGTCCTTGTTCTTATCACAATGGACTACTATTTTCCTGGTATTTCTTATAGTAAATTCCCTGCCTATGTCTTTAAATCTTTATCTCCTTTCTTTCACAATCCAAAATTTACCTTGTGAAGAATGAAATCAAATCTTTGTATTCCAAAAGAAAGATTGGTTGAGTATTTTCCTATTGTGCTTGAGAACCTTTCATGGGCTTCCATAGATTCCATAGATCCTCTAGAAATGTATGTGACATTTTGTGGTTGAGTGACTAAGTGAATTTTTCTGACAGTCTCATAGATTTCTTTGGATTATGAAGGGATCCATAAATTTGATAGTGCCTTTATAAATAAATGTCAGATTCACCACAGCAAATGGAGGCAAACTGTTTTTCTTATAAGCTATACATCAATTGAGTGTATTTTTAGTTATTCTTTTTTGTCTTCCTCCCTCCTCCTCCTCTTTTCTCCCTTCCTTCCTTCTTTCCGTTCAATTTGTTTCAAGTATGTTTACCTCTTTAAATAACTCTAGGGCTAAGACTTTCAAAATTTTTCCAAACTAGAAAAAAATTAGGTGAAGTCTATTTTTTTGTGGAGCTATACAGGCAAAACTTGCCTTCGGAAGAATAAAATCCAAAGAAAAATAATAGCAGGAGTTTATTTGAGCGCTTCTAGTCAACGATTCAGTTTGGTGTCTGTCTGTGTTATGTAAATAGCAATTTCCTAAATTTGCCCTTGATATGGATATTTAATGACAGTTTTATAATGGAATTGACCCCTAAATAGGCCATACAGGTTTTTTCTCTGCCTCATTAAACTTGGATAAGGTGACTGCTATAAGCCTTCTCTATTTTTCTTCCATAAGGCAGGATCTTAATAGCATGTATAAATAAGGCTTTTGCTTAATCTATCACACTAGGATGTTTTTACCCTAGGTAGCATTAATCCCAATTTATATACAACCATTTTATTACAAAAGACTATAGATATCAGTTATACAAGACCTGGCTTCTTATTAAGCCTAGCAGAGCACTTCATCATCAAAAGCTGCAGTTAGTAGATGGAACCTGTGGTCTAAGGACTGGGAACCTAGGTGAGATTCCAGGGGATGAACTTTAAAGTTTTAAAACTATCATTTTTATAGTCTATTATTTTGGTTTCCTTATAATACTGATTATTCTTTACATAGACTATAAATGGGTTTTGCATATAAGTTTTTAAAGAATCTGAGTTTCTTTGTTTTACTTGTGTCACTAAGAAATATTCATTCACTCTTTAAGCTTAGAACCCTACTGCCCAGCAGTAGGGTTTTACTGAAGATTATAGATAGCGCTAGTCAAAGTTTTGTTCTTCCTATGCATCAGGGAGAACTTTTGACATTACACTAATTTCCTATGCATCCAGTTTCCTAAATAATAGGTGAACTGTCCCAGATACCTATCCTTGCTGGCTTCTTTCTGTACCTTTATCAAAGTCCTCCATTACAACAGTGTTTTGAAGATAGGGTGCTATACTTATGCAGAGAATTTCAGATATTCAGAAAGGGAATCACTATACCACACACAGATAATCAGGCCCATTCTATGGATAGCTATACAAACCCAGTCCCATATCTTTCCTACATTTTTTCTTAACAAGTTTGAGTTATATTCCAGCTCCCCCAGCACAACTATTTTACAACAAAAGGGTTGTACAAGGTTGTAGTTCTCTGTAAATAGGAACACAATTAAAAATATTATATCTTTCACACTTCAGAATTTCTCCTTATGTAATCTTATTTTTCTCTGTGACCACAACCACACTCTCAGGTCATCATTAAGAACTGATAATTTTTCCTTTTAAGAAAAGTAGAGGCTGGAGGAGAGACTCAGATCTTAGAGCACCTGCCTACCAGGCACAAGGCCCTGAGACCAACCTCTAGTACTACCAAAAAAAAAAAAAAAAAAGAAAGAAAGAAAAGCAGAACAGATTTAATTGCAAATATGTTTTCATTTACATACATGACATAGTTTGCAATTAATTTCCTTATTGTGTTCTTTAGTTTTTATTTTTTGACAAAAAAATAGCATCTTGAGATTAATAAAACTAATTTTCCTATTTTGTAATTATTTTAGTATACTTTGATTAGCCAAAAATTTTACCCGTAAATAATCAAATATGGTCCATAACAAATCAAATATTTGAAGGCTCAACCCTTTTAAAAAAGATCTACTGCTCAATTTATTTTTATATCATTTCTAAATGCCCCCGAATATGCTGTTTATGAGAGCCTGAGTCTGTTTTGTTGACTGCCTGGTTTCGGCTACATGTGTGATACATACATGTCAAGGAAAGGGCAGCCTTCCTATGGTATCTCGGGCATTGTAAGAGAAGAATGTTTCCTTTACCCTTGACTTATGTTACGTATTCAGCTCAGGTTAGAGAAGATGGTTGTCTGATTGCCTGCCCTATTTTTCTTTGCCAGAACAGATAGAATATTCTTATCTATTAAAAGCACTCCAGAGCAATATTAAGCCAGGACACCTGTGAAGCTTGTCAAGACAAGTTCTCAAACAGGTCACTGGTTGCAGGGGCAGCTTCAAGAACAGAATAACAAGCACTCTTTGGTAAGAAAAACAAGGATCTCTGTACTTTCATGAAGTCTGTGTAAGAGAGAAGCCAATCAAGAAACTGGGAGGGAAAAGGGAAAGATATACATGTTCTCATTATTCCTTAATTGAACATTAATCTATAGCTTAATTTATAAATTCACATACTAGCGCTAGTGCATGTAGCAAAATATAAGCATTTGAACAGAAACTGCTTCACCTACAAGAAGCATGAAGACAATATGTGACATCACCAGTTTATAGCAAATAAGGCTTCCTCTTTAGAATAATAGTCAACATTAAGAAACTCAGGTGTATGATACCTTACTTGTTTGAATTGTCTTGGAATTTGGAATTGTTAATCCAATTGTTTATTGTTAATTGTGAAAAAAAGATCATTAAAAAACCTAGTAAAGTGTTTAAAATAACTTTCTGGTAGTTGTGGAGAGTGAAGTATATTACTTTATGTTTGGATCCTTTGTCAGTTAGTAGATAACAGGTTGAAATTAATACAGACAGAATATAATAGCATTACAACCAATTGTCCAATGTCTAACTAAGGAATCACAATGAAAAAATTATAAAAATTCCATTATAAAAAATATTGCATTTTTGCATGAACTGGATTTTTTAGCTTAAAAGTGAATGGTTTTATTAGTTTTGTTAAATACTATGGTGATATAATGATGCTCCTGTTGAAACAAAAGACCTCATTTTGTCTTGTGTGTCATTTGTGAATATGAAACGTTTAGTATTGAGAATACAGCAAGGAAGCATGACACTTGAACTTTTATTTTACTTCATAGTATGAAATCATTTGGGGGCCTTTGGGTGCCATCTATGCATCAAAAAGGCATCTTATTAAGGGAATTAGAAGTAACATTTCAACAAATACATCCCATTTACTAGAAAATAGTAATGAATGATGTCTCCAAGTTATCTATAATCGACCATCACTGTTTTCACAAATTTAAGGAAGAAGGAGGGAGAATAATTTTTAGTAAAAATTATTTCCTAAAGGTTTTGCTCTTGGCTTATTAATAATTGTGAATTTATAAAGCAAAATAATTTACTATTTGCTCCAACAGTCAGACTAATTTGTGTTGATGACGTTGATGACTATTTAAGGAAATCTGCATTTGGTGTGTTAGAATAAAAAGAATAAAGTGTAGAGCATTAAAATGTAACAACAGCTTCCCCACAGAGTAAAAAATCCCCATAATAAAATTATTTCTATAAATATCTGCATATGACCAAATATTTCAAAGTGATTTTTAAGAATATTTCCTAAAGGAAAGTTAAAATCAATATTATATTCACGTTGTAGACCCAGAAGCAGAGGTGTATATTTGCTATCCCTGAGGCAAGTACTGTATTTGATAACTCATATAAGCAGGACACCCTTCTTTCTTGGTGTTGGAGTCCTGGATCCTTGCCAGTAACTGACAATACATAGATATCATTTTCCTGAATATCTGCTGCTATGTTACCAACATGAATATTTGCACAGCCTGAATAATAGACACAAGAAATAAAATAGTATTTTGGAAAAGTAATCTTACTCAATCCAAAAAGTATATAGTTTGAGAAGTTTTATAGTTTAGTCCTTAAGAACACAAATTTGGAGTGAATCAGAAATGAGCTTGATCTTAGCTCCTCTGTTTATTGTGTATGCAACTTTGGGGCAGTCACATAAGCTCTTAAACTTTGGTATTCCTACTTGGGAAATAGCAATAGTATTAACTACTCTGTTCTTTGTATGATTGTCATGATGAGTCAATAAGGTAGTATATTCAAATGTCTTATCCACAGTCCCTGTAGTTTATGGTGCTAAGGAAAATTTATAAATTGTTGTTTGTTTCAGCATAGACTTGGCCTCAAATCCAGGTCCCAATACAAACTACCTGAAACTATCATCTACATGATTGTTCACTTTTTATTGTGCCTGTAAACTTCTCAAGATTATCTTGAAAGATCAATGATAGCATACTTGAAGTCTATAAACTATACTCTTTATGTTAAAGATAGAACTAGCTATATTTTACCTTATCAAAATTATTTGCAGGTATATATGTCAGGTACTCTGTTAGGCACCATGGATACAGCAATGCTAAAGTTATAATTCTTTACTTCATAAACTGTAACAGTACTTTGAAAATGCTTTTGCTAAAAAACCTGTGACTCCTCATTTGGGCACATGAGTTAACTGAAAGCAAGAGAAAAGCTTAGCATCACTGCTTCCATTTTGCCTGTGTCTTTTACTCTGAGAAGTCATCTTTTTTTCAGTCACCTTGGTTTTCAGGAAGGACAGGATGGATAGATATTCTTTAAGAGGAGGGTTGGAAACTACACTCAAGGAAGGGAACAGCACCCTCCCCAGGGAAGACCACCTCCCACATGAAGACAGTTACTTGTAATGATGAGGCCGCACCCTGGAGCAGGAATAATCATCTCATAAGAACCAGATTGCTCCCCTCAAGTGAAGACAGCGATAACAACTTATCTGGAATCCCGTTACCCTAATTTTCTTTCTACTTAAATCTAATGCTCATGTCTGTATCCTGATGTTGAGCTGAAGTGTTTACTTTGCCTCTTCCCATGGAGTATCTTTGCTGTGTAATAAATCTATTTTGTCTGCTCCTTACCACTATTCCTCTCTTCATTTGGTATTTGGGGGCAAGTGGTGGGTCCTGACATGTAGAAGCATGGTGTTGGGCCTCTGGCCTAGAATTTCTGTTACAGACATCACAGTCTATTAGAGGAAGAGAAGAAATTGGTGTTTTGATTTAGAATGGAAAAAGACCAAGGTAGGTATAGAAATGGTACTAAGAAGCCGCTGAGGGAAAACTTTCAAGACATGGTCAACCTGAATCTTGAAATGTGAGAGGAAGGTGACAAGACAAGCAAAGGGGAAAGAGTTACCAGAGAACAAAGTTAAGAAATAACTCTTAAGCATAGGGTATTCATGGAAATACAGGTAATTCTAAATTGTGAGCATATAAGTTATCAGGCAAGAAATAGCAGACTGTGAAGGGGTTAGTAACAGGAGCCACTTATGCATATGGAAATATATTCATTATTGTCATTACTGTTATTATTATCAGTGCAAGATTGGATGAAGAGATTAGATTTGCTGCTATAGATGGAGTAATTGACTGTAGCTGCTACAGTCACTGAATTGGTAAGGGACAAAATCTTCAATACCAGTATTTAATAGCATTGACAATCCATCATTTACAGTCAGAAAAAAGAAGGGAAAGTTAGTAAGTAGAAATCTGTAGTATATTTTAGGAAAAATTTAATTGGTAAAATGATGGTTAAAACAGTTAGGTTTTAACTAGAATAACCTGTTCTCTAAACATTCTGTACACACACACACACACACACACACACACACACACAAGTTCAAATCTTTTATTTCTTTGGTTTTTCTTCTCTCATATAAACCCTAAGGTCAGCTGGGGTTCAGAATGTTTGTATTACCTCTACTGTTTATGGGTGCTCTTAATATAGTGTAATAGGAGTTAAATGAAATTCCCCAGAGTTGAGAAAATTTATGAGAGATTAAATTCCAAAGCAAGTATAAACAGTCAAGTCAAGGACCTCATGCAGTTCAGATAACATTATTACTGATAATAAATTAGGTCACCATATTTTCTTGTTAATTGTTAATCTCTGTATTATTTGCTGTCAGGAAACTAGAAACATACTGATCAAATTATCTTGTATAGTTAATAATTTGAAATTATTTTTATTCCTCAGGCTCCTTCCAGCTCACTGTTTCTTGAATTAAGAATTCAAACTGGACAGAAAAGAAAGAAGTAAACAACACATAAACAGCATTGTGACGAATAAAGAGCACATATAAAGAATAAAGTCTAATACACTGGGTTTCCAGATAGAAATACAGTGATTGACTTTGCTCACATTCACTGAAACAAATAATGAGAGACAGAGACAGTTCAAAATGTGTGTTTTCAAGTCTAGCAATCTGAACCAAGTACTCCAAGGGTGACATCTGAATAAGAGACATGAAGTCCAAGTGTTTTTAAAAAATTTTTCCAGGAACTTACCATGATAACTCTATTCTACTATTTTGAGAACGATGTCTGATTTTATTTTTCATTTCAGTATGTGTAGACACAATGTCTAGCCCTCAACCATGGAAGAACTGCAGTCATTGTGTTGCTTGTGGTTTGACCAATTGCCTTTTTAGGGAAGCAGTTTTTGCACAGAGAATGGAAAGAATATTCACATCTTAAAGTTGCTGCTTATATTTACTCTCAGAGTGACTTTACATTATGTCTGTTAACCTCTCTGAGGTTCACTTTCCTGGTTTGTAAAATGGGACGACGAATATATAAGAAGGTTGACAGGAAGTTTAAATGGATAGAAGAACTTTTTAAGTGTAAAAGTTTATATGGATCTAGGTGCTGCCTTCCCACGACTGCTGGTAGCAATGTTCTTTATTTGAAAAACATGAAAGAAGACAAAGAAAAAATTTCAGACTTTTAAGTGGTATCTTCTCATCCTAAATTTACAGTTATCTGGCAATTATTCTTTTATTCGTAGTCAAATGAAAACTAATTTCTGATTATCTAGGAAAAGTTCTTGTTGCTCTGCTTTATATTGTATTGCCCTTCAAAATCTAAATACATATTTAATACAATAAGGTGCATAAATTGGTCAAATAGCAAACCCTTATGCAACAGAAAAAGCATAATTTAACAACCAAGGATGTTCCTAGATTCAGTGACTTATGTCAAAATTTACCACGTTACTGAAAAGCTATCGTCTGCCCATGGTGATCCAGAATGGTGAAAAAAATCAACTTCTAAAGTATTACATGGGAAAAATCGAATGAAGTTCTGTTAACAAATAAGACATGTGCAAATAAAAAATAAAACTATGAAGACAGAGATCATCCCTTAAATTGGAGGTAAGAAAGGGGCAAGGAGGAGCTACTGAACCATTTACTAAGAGCACAGTTCATATTTCTATTCCCAGTAGAAATATGAGAGTAATCCACTTTGCAATCTTGTTAATATTTGTTGTTGGTACTTTCCCTCATTTTAGCCATTCTCACTGATTTGTAGCTTTATGACATCATTGTAGTTTTAATTTGAATTTTCCCATGCAAATAGTATTGAACATTTTTCATGCCCTTATTTGCTATATGTAGCTATTCAGAGAAATATCACTTCACCTTTTTGCTGATTAATTAAATCATTTTTTTCTAGTTGAGTGTTGAAAGTTCTCTATATATTTTTGATACTAGTCCTTTATTCAGTGTATGGTGTATTTCTTTTCTAGGGCTCCCATAACAAAATAATATAGCCTGGATGGCTTAAAAAAAGAAAACCTTTTTTTCCCCTCATGATTCTGGATACTAGAATTCTAAGAACAAGGTACTGTCAGGGTTGGTTTATTTTGAGGGCCTCTATCCTTGTTTTGTAGATTGTGGTCTCTGTATTCCTCTGTTCTTCAGTGCGTGTATTGTATTTTTTTTTTTTTTTTGGGTGTTGATAGTGTTTTTTTTTTTTCTTTTATTATTCATATGTGCAAACAAGGCTTGGTTCATTTCTCCCCCCTGCCCCCACCCCCTCCCTTACCACCCACTCCAGCCCCCTCCCTCTCCCCCCCACCCCCTCAATACCCAGCAGAAACTATTTTGCCCTTATCTCTAATTTTGTTGTAGAGAGAGTATAAGCAATAATAGGAAGGAACAAGGGGTTTTGCTGGTTGAGATAAGGATAGCTATACAGGGCATTGACTCACATTGATTTCCTGTGCGTGGGTGTTACCTTCTAGGTTAATTCTTTTTGATCTAACCTTTTCTCTAGTTCCTGGTCCCCTTTTCCTATTGGCCTCAGTTGCTTTAAGGTATCTGCTTTAGTTTCTCTGCATTAAGGGCAACAAATGCTAGCTAGTTTTTTAAGTGTCTTACCTATCCTCACCCCTCCCTTGTGTGCTCTCGCTTTTATCATGTGCTCATAGTCCAATCCCTTTGTTGTGTTTGCCCTTGATCTAATGTCCACATATGAGGGAGAACATACGATTTTTGGTCTTTTGGGCCAGGCTAACCTCACTCAGAATAATGTTCTGCAATTCCATCCATTTACCAGCGAATGATAACATTTCGTTCTTCTTCATGGCTGCATAAAATTCCATTGTGTATAGATACCACATTTTCTTAATCCATTCGTCAGTGCTGGGGCATCTTGGCTGTTTCCATAACTTGGCTATTGTGAATAGTGCTGCAATAAACATGGATGTGCAGGTGCCTCTGGAGTAACAGTCTTTTGGGTATATCCCCAAGAGTGGTATTGCTGGATCAAATGGTAGATCGATGTCCAGCTTTTTAAGTAGCCTCCAAATTTTTTTCCAGAGTGGTTGTACTAGTCTACATTCCCACCAACAGTGTAAGAGGGTTCCTTTTTCCCCGCATCCTCGCCAACACCTGTTGTTGGTGGTGTTGCTGATGATGGCTATTCTAACAGGGGTGAGGTGGAATCTTAGTGTGGTTTTAATTTGCATTTCCTTTATTGCTAGAGATGGTGAGCATTTTTTCATGTGTTTTCTGGCCATTTGAATTTCTTCTTTTGAGAAAGTTCTGTTTAGTTCACGTGCCCATTCCTTTATTGGTTCATTAGTTTTGGGAGAATTTAGTTTTTTAAGTTCCCTGTATATTCTGGTTATCAGTCCTTTGTCTGATGTATAATTGGCAAATATTTTCTCCCACTCTGTGGGTGTTCTCTTCAGTTTAGAGACCATTTCTTTTGATGAACAGAAGCTTTTTAGTTTTATGAGGTCCCATTTATCTATGCTATCTCTTAGTTGCTGTGCTGCTGGGGTTTCATTGAGAAAGTTCTTACCTATACCTACTAACTCCAGAGTATTTCCTACTCTTTCTTGTATCAACTTAAGAGTTTGGGGTCTGATATTAAGATCCTTGATCCATTTTGAGTTAATCTTGGTATAGGGTGATATACATGGATCTAGTTTCAGTTTTTTGCAGACTGCTAACCAGTTTTCTCAGCAGTTTTTGTTGAAGAGGCTGCTATTTCTCCATCGTATATTTTTAGCTCCTTTGTCAAAGATAAGTTGCTCATAGTTGTGTGGCTTCATATCTGGATCCTCTATTCTGTTCCACTGGTCTTCGTGTCTGTTTTTGTGCCAGTACCATGCTGTTTTTATTGTTATTGCTTTGTAATATAGTTTGAAGTCAGGTATTGTGATACCTCCTGCATTGTTCTTTTGACTGAGTATTGCCTTGGCTATTCGTGGCCTCTTGTGTTTCCATATAAATTTAACAGTAGATTTTTCAATCTCTTTAATGAATGTCATTGGAATTTTGATGGGAATTGCATTAAACATGTAGATTACTTTGGGGAGTATTGACATTTTTACTATGCTGATTCTACCAATCCATGAGCATGGGAGATCTCTCCATTTTCTATAGTCTTCCTCAATCTCTTTCTTCAGAAGTGTATAGTTTTCCTTGTAGAGGTCTTTCACATCTTTTGTTAGGTTTCCACCTAGGTATTTGATTTTGTTTGAGGCTATTGTAAATGGAATTGTTTTCATACATTCTTTTTCTGTTTGCTCATTGTTAGTGTATAGAAATGCTAATGATTTTTCTATGTTGATTTTATATCCTGCTACCTTGCTATAGCTATTGATGATGTCTAGAAGCTTCTGAGTAGAGTTTTTTGGGTCTTTAAGGTATAGGATCATGTCGTCTGCAAATAGGGATATTTTGACAGTTTCTTTACCTATTTGTATTCCTTTTATTCCTTCTTCTTGCCTAATTGCTCTGGCTAGGAATTCCAGTACTATGTTGAATAGGAGTGGAGATAGTGGGCATCCTTGTCTGGTTCCTGATTTTAGAGGGAATGGTTTTAATTTTTCTCCATTAAGTATAATGCTGGCTGTAGGTTTGTCATATATAGCTTTTATAATGTTGAGGATCTTTCCTTCTATTCCTAGTTTTCTTAGAGCTTTTATCATGAAATGATGTTGGATCTTATCAAAGGCTTTTTCTGCATCTATTGAGATGATCAAGTGGTTTTTGTCTTTGCTTCTGTTAATGTGGTTTATTACGTTTATTGATTTTCGTATGTTGAACCACCCCTGCATCCCTGGGATGAAGCCTACCTGGTCGTGGTGAATAATCTTTTTGATGTGTTGCTGAATTCGATTTGCCATTATTTTGTTGAGGATTTTTGCATCAATGTTCATTAAGGAGATTGGCCTATAGTTCTCCTTTTTGGAGGTGTCTTTGCCTGGTTTTGGGATAAGTGTAATACTGGCTTCATAAAATGTGTTTGGCAGTTTTCCTTCCCTTTCTATTTCATGGAACAGTTTAAGGAGGGTTGGTATCAGTTCTTCTTTAAAGGTCTGATAGAATTCAGCAGAGAATCCATCAGGTCCTGGACTTTTCTTTTTGGGGAGACTCTTGATTGCTGCTTCAACTTCATTTTGTGTTATAGGTCTATTCAGGTGATTAATTTCCTCTTGGTTCAGTTTTGGATGATCATATGTATCTAGAAATCTGTCCATTTCTTTTAGATTTTCAAATTTATTTGAATATAGGTTCTCAAAGTAGTCTCTGATGATTTCCTGGACTTCCATGGTGTTTGTTGTTATCTCCCCTTTTGCATTCCTGATTCTACTAATTTGGGTTTTTTCTCTCCTCATTTTAGTCAGGTTTGCCAGGGGTCTATCGATCTTGTTTATTTTTTCAAAGAACCAACTTTTTGTTTCATTAATTCTTTGTATGGTTTTTTTGGTTTCTATTTCGTTGATTTCAGCTCTTATTTTTATTATTTCTCTCCTTCTATTTGTTTTGGGATTTGCTTGTTCTTGTTTTTCTAGGAGTTTGAGATGTATCATTAGGTCATTGATTTGGGATCTTTCAATCTTTTTAATATATGCACTCATGGCTATAAACTTTCCTCTCAAGACTGCCTTAGCTGTGTCCCATAGGTTCTGGTAGGTTGTGTTTTCATCTTCGTTGACTTCTAGGAACTTTTTAATTTCCTCTTTTATTGCATCGATGATCCATTCTTCATTAAGTAATGAGTTATTTAGTTTCCAGCTGTTTGCATGTTTTTTGTCTTTACTTTTGTTGTTGAGTTCTACTTTTACTGCATTGTGGTCAGATAGTATGCATGGTATTATTTCTATTCTCTTATATTTGCTGAGGCTTGCTTTGTGCCCTAGGATATGATCTATTTTGGAGAAGGTTCCATGGGCTGCTGAGAAGAATGTATATTGTGTAGAGGTTGGATGAAATGTTCTGTAGACATCTACTAGGTCCACTTGATCTATTGCATATTTTAGATCTTGGATTTCTTTATTGAGTTTTTGTTTGGATGACCTATCTATTGATGATAATGGAGTGTTAAAGTCTCCCACAACCACTGTGTTGGCGTTTATATATGCTTTTAGGTCTTTCAGGGTATGTTTGATGAAATTGGGTGCGTTGACATTGGGTGCGTACAGATTGATGATTATTATTTCCTTTTGGTCTATTTCCCCTTTTATTAGTATGGAATGTCCTTCTTTATCTCGTTTGATCAATGTAGTTTGAAGTCTACTTTGTCAGAGATAAGTATTGCTACTCCTGCTTGTTTTCGGGGGCCATTGGCTTGGTAAATCTTCTTCCAGCCTTTCATCCTAAGCATATGCTTATTTCTGTCGGTGAGACGAGTCTCCTGTAAGCAACAAATTGTTGGATCTTCTTTTTTAATTCATTTTGTCAAACGGTGTCTTTTGATGGGTGAATTAAGTCCGTTAACATTAAGCGTTAGTACTGATAGGTATGTGGTGATTCCTGCCATTTAGTTATCTTAGTTGTTTGAAGGTTTGATTGTGTGTACCTAACTTGATGTTACTCTCTACTGTCTTGCTTTTTCTTATCCTGTGGTTTGATGCTGCCTGCCTTTTCATGGTTAAGTTGGGTGTCACTTTCTGTGTGCAGAATCCCTTGCAGAATCTTTTGTAATGGTGGCTTTGTGGTCACATATTGTTTTAGTTTCTGCTTATCATGGAAGACTTTTATTGCTCCATCTATTTTGAATGATAGCTTTGCTGGGTAGAGTATCCTGGGGTTGAAGTTATTTTCATTCAGTGCCCGGAAGATCTCACCCCACGCTCTTCTTGCTTTTAATGTTTCTGTTGAGAAGTCTGCTGTTATTTTGATGGGTTTACCTTTGTATGTTACTTGTTTTTTCTCTCTTACAGCCTTCAATATTCTTTCCTTAGTTTCTGAACTTGTTGTTTTAATGATGATATGTCATGGAGTAGTTCTATTTTGATCTGGTCTGTTTGGTGTCCTGGAGGCCTCTTGCATTTGTATGGGAATATCTTTCTCTAGATTTGGGAAATTTTCCGTTATTATTTTGTTGAATATATTACGCATTCCCTTCGCTTGCACCTCTTCTCCTTCTTCGATGCCCATGATTCTCAAGTTTGGTCTTTTGATGGAGTCAGTGAGTTCTTGCATTTTCTTTTCACAGGTCTTGAGTTGTTTAATTAATAGTTCTTCAGTTTTTCCTTTAATTACCATTTCATCTTCAAGTTCTGAGATTCTGTATTCTGTTCTATTCGGCTGGATTGGCCTTCCGTTTTGTTTTGCAGTTCTGTTTCATTCTTTTTTCTGAGGTTTTCCATATCCTGGCTGTTTTCTTCTTTATTGTTGTCTATTTTTGTCCTGAGTTCATTTATCCATTTATTCATTGTGTTCTCTCTTCCACTTTGGTGTTTATACAGTGCTTCTATGGTTTCCTTTATTTCTTCTTTTGCTTTTTCAAATTCTCTATTTTTATTGTCTTGGAATTTCTTGAGTGTCTCCTGTACATTTTGGTTGACCCTATCCAGTATCATCTCTATAAAATTCTCATTGAGTACTTGTAGTATGTCTTCTTTTAAATTATTCTTGTGGGCTTCATTGGGTCCTTTGGCATAGTTTATCTTCATTTTGTTGGAGTCTGGATCTGAGTTTCTGTTCTCTTCATTCCCCTCTGGTTCCTGTACTAATTTTTTGCTGTGGGGAAACTGGTTTCCTTGTTTTTTCTGTCTTCCTGTCATTGTCCTTGGTGTTGTTACTGTCCCTGTACTGTGTATAATTAAGTATTTTCTAGCTTGTAATAATAACAATGGTAATATTGAGAATGGAAGAGTGAGCTGAGATGGAAAGCAAGAAGTTAAAGAAAAGGGGAAAACAAATATACAGACAAGAGGGAGAAAGCAGAACAAGGTGTCAGACAAGAGAGTTTCAAAGGTATAAACAGGGAGTGTTAGTGTACTAATCGACAGTAAGCTGAACAGACAATAGAGAGACAGAGAGAGGATTGAAAATCAAAGATAAAAAAAATAAAAAATAAGTATATGAAAGTAATATCTATTTATAAAAATGAATTAAAATAAAATGGAAAATAGAAAATTAAAAGAAAAAAAAAACCAAAAATCTTCCAAGTTTATATGCAATGCAATTTCAGTCTTAATAATTTGGATGTCTGTCTCAATCTCCAGTCCTGGAGTTGGTGCCTCAGATGTTGTTCTGTAGTTGTCTCATCCAAGGGGATGCATAAAGTAGAACAAAACTACACTCACACACACATAGAAGGAAAAAAAAAAAAAAAAAAAAACCCCACCAAGTGTCCCCAGTTCAAATGCAATACAGTTTCAGTAAGTTTTCCGGCTTGCAGGTGTTATTCGGTTGTTCTCTCATCAAAGGTAGGGAGAAAAAGAAAAAAAAGCGTCTGGAGACGCTTTCTGTATTTTTAATTTTGGCATCCTCATGTCTAATTCTAGCATTGGAAACTCAATTGATTTTTGCATGATGGTATTATGACTTTACTGGATGTCTTGCTGAAATCATCTTAGTTCCAGGAGTTCTTTGGTAGAATCCTTCTAATTTTCTAGGTAGATAATCTGTAGGTAGAAATGATTTCGTTTCTTTCTTCACATCTTATATGCTTTTTATTTACTTTTCTTGGTTTTTTTACAGTTGAAAAAACTCATGGTACTATATTGAAAAGTATTGGCTAAAATGAATATATTTATACTGATCTTAAGGGTAAATCATTCAGTGTTTCATAATTGTATTTAGTTTTACGTTTAGATTTGTATTTTATTTTGTTTAGAAGTTGTTCATTGTCAATTTGAGAATGCTGCTTTATTTTTAGTACAGTATTTATCACAAATGGATTTGAAATTTGTCTAGAACATTTTCTTAATTATTTGAAATAACCATATGATTCTTGTTTATACTATGAATATGGTTGATAATATTGAATAATTTTAAGTATAGACCTTTTAAGCTTTTATCCCTAGAAAACTCCCTTGACATGATATACAACACTTTTTGTATATTGTTAAAATCTATACATGATATAGATTTGTGAAAGGTATTTGTCTATAAGTTTTTGTTTTTTTTTGGCTTCTTTGAGTGGCTTTGGTACCAGAGAAATTCTAGCTTCATAAGATGAACTAGAAATATTTTATTTTGTTCTATTTTCTAGAATAGTTTGTGTATGCTTGGTGTTAATTCTTTAAACCGTTGATAAAATTCTCCAATGAGACTAACTGAGCCTGGAATTTTTGGGGAAGAGAATGTAAATTAATAGTTCTTAGCTGGATTATTCAAATTATTTCATTGGGTTGCATATGGACGTTTGTGCTTGGTTTATTACATGTGAGTCATCAACTGATGTGTGTAGAAATTTTCTATTTCATTCTTATCCTTTTAGTGTTTACAAGGTCTCTAGTGATAACCGATTTTGTTTCTAATACTGATAATTTGAGTCTCTTATGTTTTTAAAAAATTTTGTCCATCTTGCTAGTTCAGCATTTTTCATTTTTGGCAGAATTTTTTATTTCCTTTATTTTTTAATTTTACATTGAATTAATTTGCTTTTGAGGTTTTTTTTTTTTCCTGTTCATTCAGCCTGCATCAAATTTATTTTGTTCTTCTTTTTATTGAATCTTGGGGTGGGAGCTCAGATTATCTATTGAGGTTCTCCTCTTGCTGAATGCAAACAATAATGCTCGAATTTTCTGTCCCAAGTTTGATGTGTTGTATTTTCATACTTATTCAGTTCAATATAATTTTTAAGGATTTATTTTGAGACTTCCTTTTTCACCCTTGATTCATTAAAAGTGTACTTTGGTTGGCAATTTCCGGTCATCTTTCTACTATTGATCTCTAATTTGATACCATCATGATCAGAGAATAGATTCTATATGATTTTAATCCTAAATTTGTTGATATTTGTCTTATGGCCTAAAATTTGGGCAGTCTTTCCATATACTCACTGGAGTCTTGAAAGTATATTCATTCTGCTGTTGGGAATGTACTGTTGGTTCAGTAAGAGATTGTTGATTAGTGGTAATATATTCTTTCATATCCTTGTTGATTTCTTTCTAATTGTTTGATTTCTTGAGACATGGGTTATTAAAGTCTCTAACTATGATGACAGATTTCTTTTAAAAAATAGAACTTGGAAATAAAAATAAAATTGTGCTATATGTTTTTAAATAGTTTGAATATATTTTGTACCATAAATGCAGATAATTTTATCATCCAGCCTTGGCAAAAGTGCCTCATTGCAGTAAATATTTTAATAAAATTTAAAATTCATTCATTCTATTTCAAATATTTGTAGACTTTGTAACCATATTAACTTAAATTTTTAATAAGCAGTCTTGTGGCAAACTGTTTTGCATATAGTAGAAGCATTATTAAAAAAAGAAAAATTCTACTTGCATCTCTTGTGATTGGACATGTTTCTTTTCAATACAGAGAATTCTATTATTTTCTGAATGTTCATCACCTATATAACTCAAATGAATTAATATATCCAAATTTAACATTTGCACAAATACAACAAAGAAGTAATTGCCCTGTATGTATAGTATACCAAAACCGATTTATATTTTTTAGCACATTACATAATTTTAACTAAATAATAATGATTTTCATAATGAATAATGATTATTAAAATTTCAAAACAGTAGAATAAAATAAACTTATGCAAGGTGGTTCATTATTGTATTCATATTAAAAAAATTGTCTTTTAAAAATAACTTCTGGGATGTTATTAGGTATTTAAAGACTATTGAATGAATGTGTTGTTTGTTTCTGTACTTTGCTTTGTCAAAGCTTGGTTCACTGACTACTTTCATGAGGCTCTCTTAAGTGCTTATTAAAATCTAGATAAACAACCCAGACCATGCTTGCTGAATTAGCATCTCTGAACTGGAGTCTGGGGAATCCAAGGGATTGTTTTAAAGGGCTTCTCCTTGTGGTTTCTGTGCATATGGGAGTTTGAGAATTCTGCCCTCATTGCTTGAAATCCAATGCAGATCACCAACTTGTAATTTAAAATACAAATGGATACAATAACATTTATGCTTTACTCTTTGTTATAATTTGTTCTACTCTATATTTGGATTACAGTCAAACCTTTAATCAAGTATTATTTTTGATATTATTAGATGACTCTGATAGCATCATAGGATTTTTTTTCATGTTTTTTTCTCCAATTCCTATTTTTCTAAACTTTTTTTCATTATGTTAAGATGGCAAAACATTTGAAATAGTTCCAAGGACATTAGTAAGCTCAATATTTATTTTCCATCTTCTTTTGAGTTAGTAACACCAATCTGTTAGATTTTCCTACTTCCTTTCAGATACTTACATTTCCAATCATTTACAGAGATAATGTCTATAAATTGACAGCTATGATGGGGTCATGTATGTCTCTACGTATGACTCTATTATGGATACTGGAGTCTTTGGAGTTGTTCTGGATATTAATGCAAAAGCTATAAAGTCTTATTTTCCCAATGACTTTCTTCTCCACAGTGACATACCTAACAGTGGCTATGAGTAGAAGTTCCCAGAAAGATATGACATACTTTGAGAGACACTGAGAACTCATTCTCTTTGAACAAATTCTTAGATATCTTTGCCTATGAAATATTAAGAAGCTATGGGCTCCACTTAATAAAGAGCAGGTATAGTTAGGACCAGACTGTTTGGGATTTATTATTCCTGCATTTGAATTGGGCTTTGTGGCAGTTTATATTATTTTACCCAAATTTAGATAATTTCCTTGAAAGAGGAGTATATTTCTCTGCCCTTTGTTATGTGGCCTTAAGTACCTCCTTAAAGGTAGAACATGTATTTCTACTCCATTATCAGGCTTGGGTCAGGCTTGGGCTATATTGCTGATGTGTGTCAGAGAATATAAGAAAAATTAATAGAGTACTACTTTTGAGCAAAAGTTTAAGTGGTATCCTGTGTTCCTGCCACCAATATTTCCTCCCATTAATCTTTCCTCACTGCTAATGAAGGTCTGAGGCAACATATAAATAAGGTAAGACAGCATTGGCTCCCTATTGGCAATGACCTGTAACACAAGCAAGAAGGAAACATTTGTAATTTTAAATATGGATAAATATGGTTGTTTATGGCTATAAAGTGGAGAGATATACTAAATTGTGTGTGGCTATTAGTGGCATATCTATGTGACCCATTATCTTGAGAGGAGTTTTTCAAAAATAACTAAGATGCTGGTGACAGCACATGTGAATAACATTTGCTGATCTCCCTGTGATTTTATTATATTTTATAGTGAGTATTTTAAGGGTAGTTTTGTGCTTGCTGATCTTTCTAAATGCATCTCTTGTTTCCCACACGTATGTCTCCACAATATTTTTCCAATCTCACTATCAAACGTTCACTGTCTAATTTTTAATAGACACACTTAGCTGTCTTTTTCACAAACACTATCAGGAAAAGTCCAAAAGGACTTTTGACCTACCTATTGAAGGCCTTTTCCAATTTATTGTATTTATATCTGCAGTAGCAGGAAGAATTACTTCTACGGCCAAAGATTACAATCCTAAAATATATTTTGCACCCAAGTACACTTAGTACTCTACTTGAAGCAGTACAGGAGATGTAGTTACAAGAAGTATATTAGGAGGATAAAAATTTTGATTGTCATTGGAACTTTTGGGCATATTTCAACGAATATCGCCATGTGAAAAATTTGAGCACTGGTAATTCCATGCTGTTTGCAAAAGTGCTCAATGAACTGAGAAAAAACTATCAGTTGCAAGAAGTTTCCTCCTTAACTCATCTAATTGTCAAAATGGACAAAAATTTGTTCTATATCCTTTGTATTTGAAACTATCATGTTAGTATGGTGTTTCTCTCTCTGTTATAAATTTGAAAATAATTATTTAAAGATATATGTTGAAGATGACAGAGTTCATGATTCTATACTCATTTTACCTTTGGTAATGATCCACTCCCTGCCTTACTTTCAAATTTCCACAACTAATTTTCCACTGAGCTCTTCTATTCCTATAGTACTTGGTCATCCATGTCCACTCAGTTTTGAAATCTGCCATCTGCATGTTATTTGCTGGCCCATTGCCTCTTCCAAAGGCTTTAACTCAATGAATGTCCAGAAAAAGAACTGGTGATCTTACCAAAAGCCTTTCAGTCACCTTTATCAGTTCTCACTTCATCCTGTAAACATTCTGTGTTTCCAAGCAAATATAGCATATGCTTTGAAGTTCAATTTGAGAAGGACTGAAGGTTATTTGAAACTGACTGATATTTCTTGAATAAGAATATGTACTTCTTTATGTTAGTACACATGCATATACAAAAAAGAAGAACTTGCATGTTAAATAATTATAACTTTTTTCTCTCACTATGATTACATGGGAGCACTGGATGTGTTTCTCAGTTATACCATGTAACATGTTCTATACTGCTACATAGCAAATCTGTCCTATTCAGCTGGCCTCTCTTGTCATATTTGTCCTGCTGGCTGTCAAGGAAGTAAAAGGCAGTTGGAAAAAAAGCAAGGGAAACCGATTCTAGGAGACAAGTGGATACAGGTTCCCAAAATGAGTCCACGTCATGTTAGAGGAGTGGACGGATGGGCAGGGTACATTTCTTCCCTGGTAGGATCCATTTTCGTATCCATCTCTAAAGGATTTCTCTTTCTGTGCTGTGCTTTGATAAGTGAAATGTACACATATGGACATTTTGAAGACAGAATGTGCATGGTTCAGACAATTCAGTCTGTTACAATAAAATGAAAATGATTAGATGGCTTAAGCAATCCCTTTATGTCTCCCAGTTCTGGACTCAAGCAGTCCAAAGGTCAGGGTACCAGCATGGTCACACTCTTGAGAAAGGCCTTCATCATGGCTGTGTTTCCCATGACCTCTCCTTGGTGTGTGCATGCACAGAAACAGAGATGGAGATTACACATCTTTTCCTGTTTTCTATGAAGGCATCCATCCCATCCTAGGAAAATATCCTCATGATCTAAGGTAACCTAATTGCCTCTGTAAGGCCCTAACTCCAAAGAATATCACATTAGAGATTAGGGTGTCAACCTAAGACTTTTCCAGGACCACATTCATTTTACAATAGTAGCACACAAATTACTTCCAGTGTGTACGGTTAAACTCCTTTATAGAAAGCTATGTGAATGCTTCAATTTGTCTTGATAATTTAGAAGAAAATATTAGTGAGTACTCCATCAGCAGGGAAAGGTTAATGTAATCCATGAAGCACGTATTGGCAATTCAACTATCTTGACCAGAAAACTCATCAGTTGACAGAGTAAGGGGTATCTAAAGGTCATTCAATGACAAAGAGCAAGGGGTGGGAGGCCACTAGATGAGGACAATGAACAATGTAAATGTAGGTGTCACATACTTTCTTGGACCCTATGTATCACCCTTATTCACAAAATTGTTCTAATATTATGAGAATGTTTTCTGGGAGGCGGTTCATAGACCTTACTTAAAATTAAGTCCTGTCCTATACCCCTACATATAAAATATGTCTGTGACTCTAATTTCCTGATTTTTTTAGTTCTCAGATTTGAATTAACCTTTATCTTCTATAGAATTTTCTTTCTCTATGAGTTCAGGTTTTTGATTTCTCTTGTGTGTCAAATCATTTATCACTTTTTCACCAATTATCTAATATTTCTCTTTTTTTTGCACATAAATACTCTTGTGTTTTATTTTGGTGTTTAAAAAGATCACATAATTAATGCATGCTCCTTACAGAAGACACTGGTAAAGAAAAATAAGGATTCAACATCATTCATAATCTTAGCCTTGTTGCCCAAAATAATTGCTGACCAGAGTGTGGACAACTCAGACTTTTGTGAATTGTTTGCATTGTTCAAGTATATGTTCATTTGTATATATACTTATATATATATATATATATAAACATTTGTGTATATATGCTTATATGTAAGTATATATATATAGCACTTATTTTTTATTTTTAAATATTATTTTTGTTATCATATTGTTGTACTGGGGTCACACTACAACCTTTACAAAGTGTTTATAATATGTTGTAGTTAAATTATTCCCCTCCAATAGTCTCCTTTATCTGCCTTTCCCCTATTCCTAGAATAGTTTCAACAAGTCTCATTTTTCCATTTCATACATGAGTATACAATATTTCCACAACATTCAGTAAACTGTATCCTTTCCTTACATCCTATCCCCTCTTACTGGTACCACCTCCCAGACAGGACCTGTTTTACCTTCCTGCTCTTCATTTTTGAAAGAAGACATTTTTGTTTGTTTAACATAGCCACATAGTGAGTTTCTTTATGATATTTCCATGTTTACATGTATTATTACTTGAATTAGTTCATCCCCTCCATTTTTCTCCCTTCTACCTTAGTCCCCTTCTTATGGTGATCTCAACTGGTTTAAAAATTCTATATTCATTCTTATATAGAAAGTACATCAACCATATTCACTTTCTTTACTTCCTTCTTTTACCCTTCTTTTCCTGTTAGTGACCTCCTAGCATGAACTATTTTCATTCTAACATATGTCATACTAAGAAAGTTATTTTGGATATATTTACTTCAACTTTGGGAGAATATATGGTGACTATTATTATCACTTCTATTCATCGTGGTTTTAGAAAACTCGAACAATATTATAAGAAAAAGTGCAGTTATAAATACTTGGAAGAAAACACATTGGTGTCCTCATTTTGAAATGTTGCAATAACCCACAGAAAACTCAAAGAAACACAAAAGCCAGAGGCCAGCGGCTCACATCTATAATAATAGCTAATCATGAGGCAGAGATCGGGAGGATGGCAGTTGGAAGCCAGCCAGGACAAAATAATTTATGAGATCCTATCTCGAAAAAACCCATCACAAAAAAGGGCTGGTGGAGTGGCTCAAGGTGTAGGCCCTGAGTTCAAACCCTGGTGCTGCAAAAAAGAGAAAGGAAGAAAGGAAGGAAGGAAGAAAGAAGGAAAAAACACAAAGTCATAAGAAATTATAAGTAAGTTCAGCAAGACTAATGAAAATACACACACACACACACACAATGTTCTTGTACTAAGAATAATTGAATCCAAGGTTAAAATAAAGGAATGAATGCTTCTATGCAATAGAAATCAAGATACTCCAGAATATCTTGAGCTAAACTATAAAAGGATATTTAAGTCTTCTATGTACAAAATTTTAGAAATTGATTTAATTGCAAAGAAGATCCAAATAAATAGAGAAATGAATCATGCTAACAGAGCCTGTAATTTAATATCAAATTTTATAATTTCTCTCATAAATATTTGGTAATTCAGTTTACCAAAAATATTTGATTCTAATTGTGCATAGAGAGCTGGGAATGTAGCTCAGCAGTAAAGCACTTAGAAAAGTGCATGCATGAGGCCCTGTGGTCCATCTCCAACATCACAAAAATTTTCCTTAAAATGTGTGCAGAATGTTACATTTTCATAAATAGGTTAATTTTTTAAAACGCAGAAAGTGAGACTTCTCTGTCAGATATCATACTTATTACTGACAAATGTTGTGTCTGGTAAATAGAAAGGAAAAACATGTAGTTGTGGCAAAAACATGCCTAATAGTAAATAAGCATACGAAAAGATCTCAATGTTATATGTCATCAGAAAAATGCAAATTGAAACAATGACCATCCATTATACATCCATTAGAATGGCAAAAAAAAATTACTGACACTACCAAATAGTGGCAAATCCATTCCTGTGTATGGTATGCAAGGTGGTATGGAAGATGGTAAGCAATTTAAAGACAGTTTCTCAGTTTTTTACAAAACTAAGCACTTACTTAGTATATTATCCCACTATTATGTTACATGGTACTTTTTTTTCATGTACATACATATTTTAATGTGGGTACGACATGTGTATAATATGCTGTAACTTCTTTTTCCATTCTCTATGCCCTCCCCCTGCCCCATTTTTTTCTTTTTCTTTTTCTTATTTTATTATTCATATGTGCATTCAATGCTTGGGTCATTTCTCCTCCCTGCCCCCACCCCCTACCTTACCACCCACTCCGCCCCCTCCCTCTCCCCCCAACCCCTCCGATACCCAGCAGAAACTATTTTGCCCTTATCTCTAATTTTGTTGAGTATAGAGTATAAGCAATAATAGGAAGGAACAAGGGTTTTTGCTAGTTGAGACAAGGATAGCTATACAGGGAGTTGACTCACATTAATTTCCTGTGCATGTGTGTTACCTTCTAGGTTAATTCTTTTTGATCTAAACTTTTCTCTAGTTCCTGGTCCCCTTTTCCCATTGGCCTCAGTTGATTTTAAGGTATCTGCTTTAATTTCTCTGCATTGAGGGCAACAAATGCTAGCTAATTTTTTAGGTGTCTTACCTATCCTCATATCTCCCTTGTGTGCTCTCGCTTTTATCTTGTGATCAAAGTTCAATCCCCTTGTGCTTGCACTAAGTTGAAAACTTCTGGGGGCAGAGGGAAGGAGGAAGAAATGACTCAAACATTGTATGCACACATAAATAAAAGAAAAAAAAAACTTCTCCACACAAAAATATGAATGAAATGGTTACAAAGCCTTACTCATAATTACCAAAACTTAGAAGCAATCATGATGTTCTCCAATAGGTGAATGGATAAACTATAGTATGTCTACACAAGGAATTAAAATAATAAATAACAAAGCCATCAACCACAGAAGACATGGAAGACACTGAACTTGTTCTGGTAATAGAAATCAATCTGAAAAGGCTTATGATTTCAAAAATATGATGTCATGAAAAGGCAAGACTACGAAGACAGTAAAATGACGAGGCATTCAAAAGTCTCAGGAGAAGGGAGGGAGAGGCAGGTGTAACACGGGAATTTCAAAGCAGCA
The DNA here is from genome assembly GCF_047511655.1 of Castor canadensis. Taxonomy (NCBI): domain Eukaryota; kingdom Metazoa; phylum Chordata; class Mammalia; order Rodentia; family Castoridae; genus Castor; species Castor canadensis. The sequence goes on from NC_133395.1 coordinate 17,742,802, forward strand.
AAACCTTCCATTCTGGATAGTACTGTCAATGGTAGGTACTTGCCATAACACATTTGTTAAAACCCATAAAATATCACAAAGTGTCAAGCCCCTTACTGTAATTGCAGATTTCAGTTAGTAATACAATATTAGATCATCAGTTGTAAGAAATATAACACACTGATATTAAAAATACCACAAGATGTTAAAATTGAGGAAAATAAGCAGGATGAGAAGGCAAATGTGAATTCTTACTTTGCATTCATTTTTTTACCATACCCCTAAAACATTCATAAATTAAAAGACATATGGATATTACCGTACTTCACTGAGATGAATATAGCAATGTGGCTCTACTATCTGAATAACACTGTGGAGATACATGAAAGGATTCAGTTATAAATTAAAATAGGAAAAAGTACATGGATGTTTAGCATACCTGTACTGTTTATCACACTTTGTTATTGAAATGACACGCAGTAGTCCTCACCTCTGCTCTGATATGCACCATGACAAAGACCTCCAACAGACCCACTGTCACTCACACCTAGAACCAATGAATTTCACCCAGCAGGCTGTGAATTGAAGGTCTTTAATGGACAATGAGCTCAAGAAAAAGAGAAATGGTATGCTATATTTCTATACAAGTACTGTCCTAAATCATGGAGATGTACACAGTCTTGGGTCTGGAAGCAACACAATCTCTAGACTTCTATGTAACCCAGGTTTGCAAGAAACAGACTCTCTAGAAAATCCTTTATTTTGGATCCTTGTGGTTTCTTTTCCTTCATTTTCTCCATTATATTTTCATTCTTTTATTCATTTATTCACATGTGCATAAATTATTTGGGTCATTTCTCCCTCCTGCCCCCTTCCTCTCCCCATCTTTTCCCCTTGGTTCCAGGAAGAACCTGTTCTGCCCTTATCTCTAATTTTGTTGAAGAGAAGACATAAGTATAATTAGAAAGACAAAGTGTTTTTGCTAGTTGAGTTAAGGATAGCTATACAGAAAGATTCCCAGCATTGCTCTAATGTACAAATGTGTTACAACCCAAGTTGATTCATCTCTAACTGATCTTCACACTGGTTCCTGATCCCCTTCTCATGTTGACCTCTGTCACTTTAAGGTTTCTGTATTAGTTCCTCTGGAGTGGGAACATCAAACGCTTTCATGTTTTGGGTTTACTACCTATTCCCATACCTCCTGTATGTGCTCTCCCCTTGTCATGTGACCCATGTCCAATAACATTGTATTTGCCCTAGATCTAAGGTCCATATATGAGGAAGAATACGATTTTTGGTCTTCTGAGCCTGGCTAATCTCACTCAGAATGATGTTCTCCCATTCCATCCATTTATTTGTGAATGATAAGATTTCATTCTTCTTTATGGCTGTGTAAAATTCCATTGTGTATAAATACCACATTTTCTTGATCTGTTCATCAGTAGAGGGGCATCTTGGTTGTTTCCATAACTTGGCTATTGTGAATAGCACTGCAATAAACATGGGTGTGCAGGTGCCTTTGGAGCAACCTGTGTTGCATTCCTTTGGGTATATCCCCAGGAGTGGGATTGCTGGATCATATGGCAGGTCTATGTTTAGATTTTTAAGAAGCCTCCAAATTTTTTTCCAGAGTGGTTGCACTAGCTTGCATGCCTACCAGCAGTGTACAAGTGTTCCTTTTTCTCCACATCCTTGCCAACACCTGTTATTGGTGGTGGTTTTGAGGATGACTATTCTAACAGGGGTGAGATGGAGTCTTAGTGTGGTTTTGATTTGCATTTCCTTTATGGATGGAGATGGTGAGCATTTTTTCATGTGTTTTTTGGGCATTTGAATTTCTTCTTCTGAGATAACTCTGTTTAGTTCATTGCCCATTTCTTTATTGGTTCATTGATTTGGGGAGATTTAGTTTCTTAAAATTCACTCTATATTCTGGTTTTCAGTCCTTTGTCTGATGTATAGCTGGCAAATATTTTTTCCCACTCTGTAGGTGGTCTCTTCAGTTCAGAGGCCATTTCTGTTGTGCAAAAGCTTTGTAATTTTATGAAGTCCTGTTTGTCCATCCTTTCTCTTAGTTGCTCAGCTGCTGGGGTTCTATTATGGAAGTCCTTGTCTATACCCATTTCTTCCAGAGTATTCCCTGCTCTTTCCTGTACCAACTTCAGAGTTTCAGGCCTGACATTAAGGTCCTTGATCCATTCTGAGTTGATACTAGTACAGAGTGAAAAACATGGACCTATTTTCAGTTTCTTGCAGATGGAGAACCACTTTTCCCAGCAACTTTTGTTGAAGAGGCTGTCTTTTCTCTATCATATATTTTTGGTTTCTTTGTCAAAAATAAGGTGAGTATACTTGTTTGGATTCATATCTGAGTCCTCTATTCTGTTCCACTGGTCTTCATGTCTGCTTTTGTGCCAGTACCATGCTGTTTTTACTGCTATTGCTTTGTAATATGGTTTGAAGTCAGGTATTGTGATAGCCCCAACATTGCTGTTTTCGCTGAGTATTGCCTTGGCTATTTGTGGTTTCTTGTGATTCCAAATGAACTTTAGGGTAGATTTTTCGGTCTGTGATGAATGTCATTGGGATTTTGATGGGAATTACATTAAACATGTAGATTGCTTTTGGTAGTATAGCCATTTTTACTATGTTGACTCTACCAGTCCACAAGCACAAGAGATCTTCCCATCTTCTGTAGTCTTCCTCAATCTCTTTCTTTAGTAGTTTGTAGTTCTCCTTGTAGAGGTCATTCACATCTTTGTTAAGTTTACTCCTAGGTATTTGATTTTTCTTTGAGGCTATTGTAAATGGAATTGTTTCCGTGTATTCCTTCTCAGTTTGTTTGTTGTTGGTGTATAGAAAAGCTAATGATTTTTGTAAGTTGATTTTGTATCCTGCCACCTTGATGTACCTGTTTATAGTGTCTAGGAGTTTTTGGGTAGAGTTTTTTGGGTCTTTAAGGTATAGGATCATATCATCTGTAAATAGGGATATTTTGACAGTTTCTTTACCTATTTGTATTCCTTTTATTTCTTCTTCTTGCCTAATTGCTCTGGCTAGGAATTGTAGTACTGTGTTGAATAGGAGTGGGGATCATGTGCACCCTTGTCTCATTCCTGATTTTCAGGGAAATGGTTTCAGTTTTTCACAGTTAAGTATGATGTTGGCTGTAGGTTTGTCATACATAGCCTTTACAGTGTTGAGGTACTTTCCTTTTATTCCTAGTTTTCTTGGAGCTTTTTTCATGAAGTGGTGTTGGATCTTGTCAAAGGTTTTTTCTGCATCTATTGAGATGATCAAGTGGTTTTTGTCTTTGCTTCTATTAATGTGCTGTATTACATTTATAGATTTGCTTATGTTGAGTCACCCCTGCCTCTTTGGGATGAAGCTAACTTGGTCAAGGTGTGTGATCTGTCTGATGTGTTGTTGGATTTGGTTTGCTATTATTTTATTGAGAATTTTTGCATCTATATTCATTAAGGAGATTGGCCTACTGTTCTCCATTTTGAAGTGTCTTTGTCAGGTTTTGGGACGAGAGTAATATTGGCTTTATAGATTGAGTTAGGCAGTGTTCCTTCCATTTCTATTTTGTCAACAGTTTAAGGAGGGTTGGTATTAGTTCTTCTTTAAACATCTGATAGAATTCAACAGAGAATCCATCAGGTCCTGGACTTTTCTTTTTTGGGAGACTCTTTATGCTGCTTCAATTTCATTTTGTGTTATAGTTTTATTCAGGTGATTGATATCCTCTTGGTTCATTTTTGGATGATCATATGTATCTAGAAATCTGTCCATTTCTTTAAGATTTTCAAATTTATTAGAATATATGTTCTGAAAGTAGTCTGTGATGATTTCCTGGTTTTCCATGGTATCTGTTATGATCTCCTCTTTTGCAGCTCTGATTTTACTGATTTGGGTTTTTTCTCTTCTCATTTTAAGTCAGGTTTGCCATGGGTCTATCAATCTTATTCATTTTTTCAAAGAACCAGCTTTTCCTTTCATTGATTCTTCATATTTTTTTTTCTATTTCATTGATTTCTGCCCTTATTTTTATTATTTCTCTCCTTCCGCTTCTTTTGGGATTTGCTTGTTCTTTTTTTTCTGGGAGTTTGAGATGCAGCATTAGGTCACTGATTTGCGATCTTTCTGACCTTTTAATATATTAACTCATGGCTATAAACTTTCCTCTTAGGACTGCTTTTACTGTGTCCCATAGGTTCTGGTAGGTCATGTTTTCTTTTTCATTAACTTCCAGGAACCTTTTAATTTCCCCTTACAGTTCATCCATTACCCATTGATCATTGAGCAATGTATTGTTCAGCTTCCAATTGTTTGCGTGTTTTCTACTGTTGTTTTTGTTTCAGAGTTCTAGTTTTAATGGATTGTGATCAGATAGAATGCATGGGATTATTTCTATTTTCTTATATTTGATGTGGCTTATTTTGTGCCTTATATGATGAATTTTAGAGAAGTTTCCATGAACTGCTGAGAAGAATGTATATTGTGCAGAACTTGGATGAAATATTCTGTAGACATCAGCTAGGTCCATTTGATGTATGGTGTGATTTAGTTCTAGAATTTCTTTATTGATTTTTTGTTTGGATAACCTAGTTATTGGTGATGGGGGAGTATTAAACTCTCCCACTACCACTGTGTTGGAGTCTATGTATGTTTTTATATCCTTCAGAGTATGTCTGATGAAATTGGGTGCATCAATGTTGGGTGGATATAGGTTGATAATTGTTATTTTCTTTTGGTGTATTTTGCATTTTATTAGTATGGAGTGTCCTTCTTTATCTCATTTGATCAGTGTAAGTTTGACTTCTATTTTGTCCAAAAGAAGTAGTGCTACCCCTGCCTGTTTTCGGGGGCTATTTTCTTGGTAAATCTTCTTCCAGCTTTTCACCCTTAGCCAGTGCTTGTTTCTGTCAATGGGATGGGCCTCCTTATGCAGCAGATTGTTGGATCTTCCTTTTTAAAAGTTAACATTAGCATTCAGTGTTAGTATTGATATGTATGTGGTGATTCCTGTCATTTAGTTGTCTTTGCTGCTTAAGGATTTTATTGTGTGCAGCTGAATCAGTGGTACACTCTAATTTCTTGCCTTTTCTTCTCTTGTGGTTTGGTACTGCCTGCCCCTTCATGGTATTGCTTACTTTCACTTTCTGTGTACAGAATTCCTTGAAAAATCTTTTGTAGTGATGGCTTGGTGGTTATATATTGTTTTAGTTTCTGCTCAATCATGGAAGACTTTTATTGCTCCATCTATCTTGAATGATAATTGTTCTGGGTAGAGTATACTAGGGTTGAAGTTATTTTCATTCAGTGCCCAGAATACCTGACTCCATGCTCTTCTTGCTTTTAAGGTTTCCATTGAGAAATCTGCTGTGATTTTGATGGGTTTACCTTTGTATGTTATTTGTTTTTCCTCTCTGCCAGCCTTCAGTATTCTTTTTCTACTCTCTGTGCTTGTTGTTTTAATGATAATATGTCATGTGGTAGTTCTATTTTGGTCAAGTCTTTTTGGTGTCCTGGAAGCCTCCTGTACCTGAATGGGCATAGTTTTCTTTAGATTTGGGAAATCTATTTTGTTGAATATATTACACATTCCTTTTGCTTATACCTCTTCTAGTTCTTCAATGCCCATGATTCTCATGCTTGGTTTTTTGATGGAGTAGGAGAGTTCTTGCATATTCCTTTCACAGGACTTGAGTTGTCTGAGTAATAGTTCTTCAGTTTTTCCTTTAATTACCATTTCATCTTCAAGTTCTGAGATTCTGTCTTCTGCTTATTCTAGTTTGCTGGGGTGGCCTTCCATTGTGTTTTGTATTTCTGTTTCATTCTTTTTTCTGAGGCTTTCCATATCATGGGCCACTTCCTCTTTAATATTGTCAGTTTTTGTCCTTAATTCATTTATCTCTCTATTTATGGTGTTTTCTGTTTCACTTTGGTGTTTACTTAAGGCTCTTATGATTTCATTTATTTGCTTTTGTGTTTTCTCATATTCTTTATTTTTGTTTTCCTGGAATTTCTTGAGTGCTTCCTGTATGTTTTGGTTGACCATGTCTAGTAATATCTCTTTGAAATTCTCATTGATTACTTGCAGGATTTCTACTTTCAGATTGTTCTTCTGGGCTTCATTGGGTTCCTTGGTACAGTTTATCTTTGTTTTGTTGGAGTCTGGATCTGGGTATCCATTTTCTTCATTTCCCTCTGAATCCTGTACTAATTTATTTTTGAGGGGAAGAATAGTTTCCATCCCTTTTTTCATCTTCCCATCATTCCACTTAGCACTGTTTCTTTCCCTGGTCTATGTGCAATTTAGTATTAGCTAACTTACAATAGTAAAATTAACAAAACCAAGAAAGAAGGAGAAAAAAGAAGCAGAAAAAGGAAGAAAAATAAAAAATGGAGAACCAAAGAAATCAACAGGGAGAAATGGTGCACACTCAAACAGTGAACAAGACAAACACTTAATGAAAAAGGAATAAAAAAAGAAAAAAAAAATCCCCAGTTCAGGAACAGTAGGATTTCAGTTTTAGTAGTTCTGGTGTTACTCCTTTATCATACAGTCCTGTTTCTCTGTGTCTCCTAGGCAGGTTTGCAGCCAGTATCTGGTGGTGCTGGAACCTTCCTTTGGCAGATGGCAGACGGCATCCTAGTGGGTCTACTGTGTGGCGGCCCAGCGGGCCTGTGAACCGGCAAATGTGCAGTGGCCTGGTGGGCAGCTGCCCAGCGGACCAGCAGGATGGAAGTCTGGCGGACCAGCAGGTGAGTGGCGGCTTGCCCGTTCTTTCAGTATATTGTGATGTGCAGAAGCCTTCCATGGTCTAGAGCGTCAGGGTGCCAAAGTTTCAGCTCTACCTTGTGCTTAACTTTAGCCAAATGTGTCTCTAGGATGTCAGCAAGGTCCCTGATTTCTGGAGCTCACACAGTCTGTGTCTGTGTCTGTGTTCTTTTTGCCATTTTGGATCCTCTCATTTAGGTTTTTTTTTTAATAGTAATTATTTAATAATTTTCTTCTTTATGACCAGTGATTCTTGTCATTTTGTTTGACCTAAGCCTGGGCCTTATGTACCCTTTGGGAAATGGTACAATCTTGCTTCCAAATTTGCCTACTTTTATCTCATTTTTCTGTTGTAGGAAACTCACTTCAGTCAACATTCCCAGAACCAGATTTCATCTCACACCTTGACTATACAGGCCTTTGTTTTTACTTCATTCTTGGCCCCGTGTGTTTTTTCCTATCTTAAGAATAAGAGGGAGCCAGAGAGCTTTTTCTAGTATTTTTTAGTGCTATTCCTACTACCACCTGCTTACAGAAAGCCATGAACTACCAATGATAATGTTTTCTCTGCAGATTATGTTGCATTTATAATTAGCATTTGTGTTGAACATGAACAAATTGAAAATTTCTTGAAATATCATATAAACATTTTGATAGTATTTTGTGGATGAAATTCACACAATCTGTATTCAAGAATTTACTGACATTTAAACTTGGTGCAGATCATTTGTCTCATCATGCACTAATTTAGTAATTCAATTGAAATTCAACTAACATTTTTGTATAATTTGTTCTTTATAAATCTTTTCCTGTGTTTTGCTTATGATTTTATTATCTTTTGGAAAAGTACTTTTGCATATTTAATTTAGAAGCTTCACAATGAGAACAGTTAAAAATCCTTTCATCTATATTTCTTCTTAAAATAAGATTATAATAACATGTGCTCCACCACATATAGATCTTTACAAAACATAAGAATGTATGAATATTTAATCATAACTGCTTATGAAGGAATAGCAATACTCCTATTGTATGTACTATAACAAATTAATCTGCAAAGTCATAAGCGCAAACTCTTTTTAAAGTAGCAATAGTTAAAAGGGAGAGAGAGAGAGAAAGAGAGCACATTGTTTCTCTCAGAAGACACTGAAGTTATTGCTTCCAAGGAAAAATTTTTAGGGGGGAGAAATGAAGATTTTAAGGTAACGTATATAAGAACAACAACAAAAATAATATGAACTGGAATCTTTAGTGGAAAAACTGTCTTGATTACATAGCATAAAAGACAGAAACAAGATACTAGCTGTTTCTTTCTCATCATTTAACTATTCATTAAAAACACAAATTGATATACACTATGCTAGACACTGGAATACAAAGAGGTTATGATATTGCTGTCATGTTTCTTAAAAGCAGTGGGAGGAATAGGCATATAACAACAAATATCATACTCTGCTATATTAGACATTTGAAAACTGCCTAATGAAATGCTAGCCCACAAAATAAGGTATACTCAATTTATTCTAAGAAAGCCACTCATAAGAGAAGTGAAGATTCCATGCAGTCTTAGAGGAACAATGAAATTTTACAGGGAATCTGAGAGAATGTTTTTCTACATGGTGGGAACATTGTGCACTAATTGAGTAAAGTGATGAAAGTAGATCAAGTTGTTTATGAGACAAAGTGGATGATTTAGTGCTAAGAAGTAAGACTTAAGAAGGAGACATGAATAAGGGTCAGATCATTAAATAATGGTGGTTGATTTGAAGTTACAGAATTTAGATTTTCAAAAGGAGACAATGCAATATTAAAGGATACTGCTAGTTGTAATATGATAAGATTTGTATTGGAGAACTATGTTCTTGGTGGTGGTAAAAAGGCTGTGTTATGGAAGGGGTTGTAGTAGTCTTGATGGGGGTGGGATTGGGATAAGGTGGGTAGATCTCACAAAAGGTGATGAAGAGAAATGGTGTTGGGGAATTTAGTGGTGAGAATAGAAAGAAAAGAGATCAAAAAGAGATAGAAGTGACAGGAGTATGTGTTCATTTGAATTACAATGATAGCAAATGCCTTGAGAGCTCATGTTATGGCAAATATCTTCTTTCAGTCCTCATTACTATTAATTTTGGAATAAATCTTTATCTAATAAACTGATGCTTAGAAGAAGTAAGAGCAGAGTTTAAGTTTTGGAATGAGGCTTATAAAAGTAGATGCTACCGGACACAGAGCTGGTGTCCTTCCAACTGTATTGTGTGACTCTCTTAATTGGATAAGAGACATGGGAGAGAGCAGAGACCAGAATAGCTCACAGTGCTTTGCCTTGGATGCTATTACTGGCTTAGAGGAAGACAAAGAATTGTGTGGTGGTACCTGAGGGACATGCAGGTGGAAATGACAAATAAGCAAGTTGCATATCTGGGTCTGAAGAAGTCTCTGGATGATACTGTTTTGTAGATGTGCTAGGAATGAAATACATGTGCAGTGATGATTTTACTGCTCACTTTCTGTTGCATTTGCAGGCCAGATCAGTATATCTTTCTATCTATTACAGATAAAAACCTATACTAGTTTTTCATTGATCATGTTATGTACTAATATCATCTTCAACAAATATGTATTGAGTGACCATTTGGTGCATTTTGCTTATTACACTATCCTGTTTGATTAAAGGAATATGGTCCTCAATTTCTAAATGATTACAGATGTTTACCTTCAATAGTCACCTTCATTTTCTCTTTCTAGTCATCATTCTTCTTATTACCTGTTCTTTTTGTTCAACTGCTTCATACCCTATTTTGCATGAGAAAGAATATAAATGAAAACACATGCAAGCAACTACAAAGAATATAATATTATAGCTGGCATAGAGTTGCAAAAGTAAAAAGTTGAAAACTTTTGCTTTTTGTAAGTATGGTTTTTCAGCTGAGATGGGAGAAAATTAGGTGGCTAAAGGGTAACCAAAAAGAGCTAGCAGGGAAAAAGCAGATAATTCCTAGAGTAAGAACAGAAATTATATTTTAGACTGACTCTGTAAGGCAACTCCTGGCACTTCCCTATAGTTAATTATTTTCTGGTTTGACTGAGAAAATATAAGACCATCTCAAATTTCCTCAGGGCTGGATTATAATATTCCATTTTATTAGCCCTGAAACAATGTTAACAGAAGCTTTAGCAATAGTGCTATATTCTATGCTTGAGGCTTGTTAGCAGTGCATTATCTCATCTTCTCTAAAAGATATTTCTACTTAGTTGAGTCTGGTAACTAAGGGTCACCAAATTCCTTTTCTCTTGAAAAACAGAGAAGTGGGCAGAGCCTCTTTTTTCCAGAGTAACTCATGTTAGTGCATGTTCCAATGGCCCTGAGACCCATTAATTAAATTAATTAGGCTTCATAACACTGGCTCATGAACCTTGATGAAAAACATCAGAGGGAAACAGGAAATGTATACACTAGCATATGGCTTTGCCAGTGCTGGGCCCTTGAGAATTATTAAATGATAGTTTTACATAATTCAGATTTAATAAAATCTGCTCTCTGAATGTGTGTATTTTCATAACTTAGGTAATTCATGCAAATGAACTTATATCAAAGTGTGTGCTCCGACTTGTTGCCTATAATCTAATAGTGGTATTATAAGCCATGAACTATATTTCTGTGAAATTAAGTGAGTAAGAGTATGGTACTTGCGAAATATAGGATCTGTTTTAAAATTTTGGAATTTCATGGAGAATTAAATATGAGATAATGCCCCCTACTGAAGTCATGTAATTGAGAACAGGTAAGTCATATTCTTATTCTTGTGGATGTTACCAAAAGTCACATTTTGTAACCCAAAATTGTAAAGTATCTAGCATGATTCCTGAAATGTGGAACAACATTAAACTAAGATGAATGTGTTCAGTCTCAGTGCTTCCAATACCAGCAAGATACTAATGATCCAGATCACTATAGCGCATGAACTCAGAGTTAGAAATGTAAAATCACCACTTGGTTTCCTTATCTTTACCATGTCTGTATCCTACCTACCAAATTCTTTTTCTTATTCCACAAATTCATTCCTTCACATTATTTCCATCTTCTTAAACCAAATTGAACAGAAAAATTGCTTTCCTTTTGACTCACTTTTCATGTCAAATCCATCAACAAACACTACCAATTTTATTTTGAAAAATATCCAGAATATGACCACCTTTCATCACTACCATCCTGACGCAAACCATCATATCTCTCTCTTGGATGACTGCAATCTATCTTGCTTTCTGATTCTACCTTTACTCTGTATGGTGGATTCTTATCTCATCAGCCAGCAGACTTAAAATAATAAGCATATTTAAAATCTGAATTATGTGTAGCTTCTATTTCACTTCCAGCAAAATCCACATTTGTACAATGGCATCTGTCAGTGACCTGACAGCAACCTTGCTTATCACTAAGAACTCTTCTATTTTACATTTTAATGTCTGTGCTGTAGCCTAGAGATGTTTTTGCTGCTTCTGAAATATAACAGGCATCCTCCACCTAGGTCTTCACACTTGCTGGTCCCATTTCTTAGAATGTTCCTTATTTCTATATCCATCATCGTCATCATCCTTCAAGTCCTTATGGAATCCACTATTTTATTCTATGAGGACTTCCTTGGCACCATATTTAACATGGGATCTTCTGTCCCATTCCCAGCATGTTTTGATTTGAGAACATTAGTAGGTAGTATGACATACAGCACTTGCTATCAGTTCATATAATTAAGGCATAAAAAAATGTACTTACCAATTAATTATTTTATTTCTTGTGTTTATGCCTCCTCTCTCAAATAGGCTTTGAGTGGGATTTTATTTAACTATTTTATTCCTAGTGGTATTCTTGATTCCTAAAAAAAGTGCTTGTTGTATAGGAAGCACATACTAAAACCTTCTTTTATTTACTTGACAGTAGTGGGGTTTGAACTCAGGGCCTCATGTTTGCTAGCCAGATGTTCTATCACTTGAGTCCCTGCACTAGCCCTGTTGCCCTGTTTTGTTGAATATTTTGGACATAAAATATCATGAACTATTTGACCCAGTTGAATTCAAACCATGATCCTCTTGACCTCTGCCTCCTGAGTTGTGGGTTAAGAATTTCTTAAATAAAAGAACTAAATGTAAAGAGTCAGATGTTTGAGAAGAAAAATCTCATTCTCTAAATTTATTTTGATACTTGGTAAATACTAATCTGTTTGGTAAATAAACTTGTTTTTCTCTTATAGAGGGAAGCTTTGGGAGTGGTGTACTACTCCATCTCCAGGATTTTCCTTTCAAAGCTAACTTTACTGGTCCCAAATTTGAAGCCTCTGTGGGAACATCCCAGTGAGGATTAGCAGGGATACACAAGTTCTTGTTCTCTGGTGTTTTAGGCAGTTCGTGTAGGTAAGGAATGTGAGCTGGGGTCAGGTTATAGCCAGGACTCCTCCCTAAACAAAGGACACACTTGCTTCTGGGGCTCTGCTCTGCTCTCTCTCCTCATCTGGAATGCCTGGCTATTCTTTTTGTAAACACTTCAGCCTCCAAAAGTTAAGGTTCAATTGCCACATACCTATGAGGCTCCGCATTTTGTCTACTCTCAAAATTCTTATTGAATGTAAGTCCATTGGGCAAAGCCAGAACCTTCCGTACTATACTTTAAACTCATGGCCTCGCTTTTGCTAACCAGGCACTCTATCACTTGAGCTAAGATCCCAGCCCTTTTTTGATTTAGTTATTTTTCAGATAGAGTATCATGTTTTTGCCTGGGCTGGCCTCAGACCATGATCCTCCTACTTGTACCTCCTGCATAACTGGGGTTACAGACATGAATCTCCACATTTGGTTTGTTGGTTAAGATGGAGTCTTATAACTCTTACCTAGGCTGGCCTTGAACTGCTACCATTCTGATCTCCACCGTCTGAGTAGCTAGGATTACAGGCATGTGGCACCACATCTTTTCAAGATATTGTTTATTAGAGCTGTATTCAATTAACTCACTGTACACACTGATATGTATCATATCCCCTATAAAATAACTGTGCTTTCTACTAGGCCTATGTGACTTTGTTGCTTCAACATGATATTATTTTAATCAGAATCCAGATGTGCTTATCCACGTCTGAACACCAGTGTCTTTGAATTTAACTTATTATGATATAAGTAACTTCAATGATGTGATTTTAAAAAGCCATTTTTTGATAAAAAGATGTGTTTTGAAAATAAGGGAAAAATTAAATTGAGCTACATGAGGGTAAGGAAACAAAAATTAAAGAAATTATGAAATTAGTAAAACTGAAACTAAATCATAAGTTAAAAGGATTTTGCAATCAATTTACTTCAAATTTTTGTTCTAATTTAAATAAACTAAAATTGAGATTATAATTGGCCTATTATGATTATGATTTATACAAAGAAGACAATGTATAGAAGCTTCAGTTAGTAGAGTGAAAAATCAAAGTCTCCAGAATTTAAGTCAAAATATTGGTTAATTAATTTACACTTGAATGACTTTTCTATGATTATTTTCTTGAGATTTTTAGATTAACCAATGAATAACTAGTCTCAATTACAATTGAGTAAAAAATATCTTATTTTTAACACTGTTCAGTGTGTTCAGTTAGGTTGTTTAATTCTTTCAGACATGGTCTTCATAGTATATTTTGTATGTTACCAATTGGTCATATAGAAGTCAGCTAATATGGGCAGATTGCATAGTCTTAGGCTAGGCTCAAGGATAGTATATGGAATGCAACTCATCTACATGCTTCCCAGAAAACTAAAAATGGAAAATGAGAAAAAATACACCCTCAGAAGGATTATCTACTTAATGGTAAAACCATAAATTTAACTGGGGTTTGCCTGAATTCATATTCCATGGCATTACCCATGGTACTACAACCCAATTTCTTTTATTTATTCATTTGAAGATATCTTAAGGAAAACATTTTTTTCAGTAGTGAATAATTTAATTTGAATTAGTAATGTTTTGATGGTCATTCTGCCTCCTGAAAACTTCAAAGAGGAGATATATTTGTAATAAAAGGTGAATAGGACATTTTATAAACTATGGCTACAGACTTACAAATAACTCCATGTTATAAAATTATACTCTTTGCTTTGAATGTTTGTATGTAGTTTTGACAAACCACCAATGCGTATATTGATGTTTTATGTGATGGCATTGTTATTTCAAAAGTCTTGGCCAATAAGATTTAGTGGAGTTTGATACAATTTTTTAACAAACATGGTTTGTCTTTACAAGTAATGGAGAGGTTTCTATTTAATGCAAAAAAAATAAAAACATTGGATAAAATAATACAATTTACTCTTAAGATGAAGATAATATTTCAAAAGAATGACAAAAACTGTTCTGTGAACAACAAACTAATCTTTAGGCTAAACACATATGGTAAATGTTCACACTTAGCAATATGAGAATGACAGTGGTCATTTCTAATAAATAATGCGTGAAAATTGATAGAGCAGTTCCAGAAACACCTACTGCTTGTCCATGGCAGAAGGCCAACTTGGCTTCATGGATATGCTTATGTTTTTGACAAAACACTATCAAGTCTTACATCAAACACAATTTTCTAGTTCCTTAAAGAGGGAATCTTATTAATATATAGCATGTGCTCAGTAAACCAAAATATTCATAAAAGAAGCTTAGTCATAGAGCAATTTCTATATATTTTGGGCTGAAAAGTGGAGTTGTTTGGACATGTACTTGCTTTAAACTTAAAAATGGGAGAATAGGTTAATTAACTGTAGAAAGCATCAGAGATATTCATAGCAGACACATGAGTCATGTCACTGTAGGGTCATTTTCCTTCACATGCTGATGTCACATAAGACTTATGTTAAAAGTACAACATGAGAAGTGGAGATGTTTCTTAAATCATTTGGGGTAGCAGACTTAAATAACATTTAACTAGAAAGTAATCGGAGAGGAAATTGTTTAGCCACTAGGAACTAAGTGTTGAGAAAATGTTTCTAGTGAATTAAATTAGTTATGAATTACTAAAAGACAAATGAAATGATGGGGATTTAATTTATAAAGACACACTTTGGTTACTAAGTATCCATCTAATTAAAGTCATTATGTCCATTGAGTTTTTTTAACTTGATGGTTTATAAGTAAATGAGAATATTAATTAAATAATGGCAATGATAATAATGAAAACTGCTTTCAGGATGCAAGACAGTGGCTAACATCTTCCAGCCATTGACTACCCACAGACACATAAGTTGAACAGCTATTCATGCATCAAAATACCTTCCCAAGTGTAAGGAAGGTAGGTGAGAGGGGATCGTGCTTGGTTTTAGTGTAATAAAAAGGTATATTAAAGAAGTCAGAAAGGAAAGAGTTGGTGGTGCCATCACCCCCCAACGTCGTCCCGATTCCAAGTAGCATGGAGAGAGAGTCCTCCCACTTGGGAGAGAATCAGCACACGCTTTAGATGTGAAACCCAGTGCCAGAGCCTTCAAGGAGAAACCTAATGCACAGAGTTATGTGGAGTTTGGTGAGATCCAACACTAATTAGAAACTAGAGACTCTAAACTCAGACCAGAGATCGCAAATGGAGACTTTAAACCTGATGTGGCAGAGACCTTCATACCAGTTGACAGAATTGAGTTTTGCGCGCAATCACTGCTATCCTTGACGTAGGACTGGAGAACCCCTAGCTGACAGCAAATTCCTGTGACTGTGGAACTCACGCATGACCCAGTATAACAGCAGCCCAGGGAGAGATGAAGAATTTGAAACAGCTGTTATAATGCAACTCAATGAGTTTCAAGAAAATTGTTCAATACTTTAACAGAGAAACTTAACAGAGATATGGGTACAACATTAAAAAACATATAGAAATCCTTGAGTTGAAAACTGCACTTAGTGAAACTAAGGTGATAGAAGGTATTTATTGTAAGATAGATCAGACAGAAGAATTAGTGAGCTCAAAGACAGGCTACTTGAAAATACAGAGATGGAAATAAAAAATGAATGAAGAGAATAAAGCAAGTTTACAGGAAATGTGTGACAGTATTGAAGGAGTAAATGTAAATAGTCTAGTAATTGGAGCTGAAGAGGGACCTGAGAATGTCAAAGGAGTAGAAAGCTTAAACACAGAAATCATAATAGAAAATTTCCCAAATGTAGAAAAGGATACCTAATATCTAGGTACAGAAAAATCAAAAGTCATCAGTCAGGTAAAGTTAAATTAAGTCTGCTCCAAGACATATAATCAAGCTCTTAAAAAAGAAAGATAAGGAGAAGATTGTCAAAGCTGAAACAAACAAATAAACAAACACAGAAGGGTGTCCCAATTCATCAAACAGTGAGTTTTCAACAGAAAACTTATAAGACAGGAGAGAATGTAAAGAGATTTTCAAAGAATTAGAGGAGAAAAAATATCTATTGCCCTAGAATAATGTACCTAGCAAAGGTATCCTTTTGAAAAAGTGAGATAAAGACAATCCCAAGCAAAAGCTTGGAGAAAATATCTCCACCAGACCTAATCTGTATGAAATACTAAGGGAAGTTTTTCAAAATAAAAGAAATAGATATTGAGTAAAAGAAAACATGGACTTACTGGCAAGAGAAATTATGCAGACAAATTGAGACTCCTCTAACTTTGTAAACATGGTATACAAAATATTCATATCTTTAGCATGATAAAAAGGTAGAACATTTAAAAATAATATGTATATTAATATGTTAAGAGGAAATTTAGAAAGACATATATTATGATATGAAAATGCAAAATGTGGGGAGGAATTGAGTACAGAGTTTTTGTTGGCATATCTTCTGTTTCTTTTTTGTGCTTTTGCCTAAAAAAATTAATATGATTTATCATCATATTAATAATTTGCAAAAACTCACAATAGTTTCTCATAATGCAAGAATTTTTTGGAACTCTCATGATAACCACAAAGCAAAAACTTGTAAGACAAACCAAAAACATTAAAAAAGAATAAAAAACACATTACTAGAGAAGTCACTTAACCACAATGAAAGACTAAGTAAGGAAGAATATTTATACATATCCAATATTGGATCTATCAATTAAGCAAAGCAAATATTAATAGATAGACTCCAGTATAATAAACGTGTGTGTGTGGGGGTGGACTTCAACATGCTGCTTTCAGCAATGGGCAGGTTATCTGAGCAGAACACCTGCAGAGATAAATTTTACCTTAGAACAAATAGACCTATTAGTCATCTACAGCCCATTGTACCCAATAGTTATAGAATATACATTCCTCTTATTAGCACATGAAGATTCTCCAGTACAGCTCATAAGACAGGCTACAAAGCAAGTGCAACAAATTTAAACAAATTGAAATTATCTGAATATTCTTTTTGCCCACAATGCAATAAAACTAGAAGTCAATAAGAAAAATTTTGGAAAATACACAAATGCATGAAAATTAATAAACTTATCTTAGAACAACCCATGGATCAATGAAGAACTCAAAATGAAAGTTCTTTAAACAAAAGAAAATATAGACATGAAATACTAAAACCAATTGAGAAAGCAGTAGGAAAGTTTAGAGTGATCAATAAATACATAAAAAACAAAGCAGAAAAATAACCATTTCATCTCATGGAACTAGAAAATTAAGAACAAAAAAAAACCAAATTAATAGAAGGAAAGAAATAATAATGATAAGAGCAGAAATAAATGAACTAGAGACTAAAGCTTTTGTAGCTATTTTAGACCTATTTTTCTTCCATACAAATAGCTGAAAATGTGCAGTGAATACACACTTACTTAATTACATTTTTCTTTGCCTATTTTTGATTAGTTAGCAAAGTGTCACCAAATTGTTGATGTTGAATTTATTTTATTTTCTGTCAAAAGTACAGCTGTGGCAGAAAAAAATTATTTTAGGTTGTAAAGAAGTCCTTTTTAGTCCAAACTTCTGCCATTCTTGTACTCTGAACTAGGCATACCTTTAAAAAATTCAACAAAAGAAGAAAGTAAAGAGGATAAAATAATGATGACACAAATCCCTTTAGAAATTAATGATGTTCTTTGCTAATAAATGTCCTGATATTCTTCTATTCCATGAGCTCCTGATCCAACGATTGTTTATTCTCTGGCCACGTGGGAGACTCTTTTAGTCTTTTCCTTCTTATCATGATGCTTATGGTTTTGCTACAAACAACTCATAGTTTTAAATGCTTTTAAGGAAAACTGCCTCCATACAAACTTCACAGAGGGTGGTCATTACCTTTGAAGCATAAAACTCTAAAGGCAACTCTGTCATGTGTCCCAGGGAGAGTTCAAACTATGATAAAGATAGTTCTTTGACCCATAGTTCTAAAGTTGCTGAGTGTATAGATGTATAAGGTGAATTCGATGGAAGTATATTATATGCATATTGCAAATATCACAATGATACCCCTTTGTGCAATTAAATACAAAACCAGCAAGAGGAATATGCCAAAGCTTGAATTCACAGATCTAGGTACAAATGTCAACTGTTTAGGAGAAATGCTATTATCCATGAATAAAAATTCATATGGCCAGTAAAGTGGAAGGTAACTGATTAACAATCCAATCCAAATACTTGCCATTTCCCTTAGTGAGGCCTTAAACAGGTAAGTCGTTTATGTTCCACCTTCTAGGTATGCGAATAAAATATTTTAAATTAGTGTCTGTATTACTATATTTTAAAAATCAACTTTTTGAAACAAAACTGAGATGTGGATATTATAAGTATTTCCCTCTTCCTTTTTTTTTTTTAATATCCTACCTTTTTTCTAAAATGTGTTTAAAATACCTAGCTTCCTAGAGTTATTCAAATACCTGTTCACTAAAACTTCTATGCTATAAAATATCTTAACAAAGGATCTGTAATATGCCTTTAAATCGACTATAGGGAGGAAATTTTCTTCTCATTTCTTTTGTGCATTATTTTATCTGCTGTGAAATGATAGCTGACTTTATTAAGATGATATTTTTCCAGCTGCAATTGTATTACTGTCAGGTAATTCTCTTAGTTCATCAAAATAAAAATGTAGAAAAACACTAAAACACTGAAAAGAGCACATTTAAGAGTAATTCATTTAAACACCAGCTTGCAAAGCAACAGGAATGCTTTCATAAATTAAAACAACTCTTCTCATTTCAAATATGACATCATTGTTGAAAGTTCTGCTAATATTTTACCCTCTGATAAAAATAAATGAATGCACAATTTTCTGTGGGTATGAATAGCTTTTCTGGGACAAGATACAGAGATTAATAAAATGAAGTTGGCAGTGGTAGAGATAGAAAGGTGTCAAATTAAACTACCCTGGAAATAAAATATTTTTTACTCAGAATTTACTCAGAACTACTTGTGACTTCTTCATACCCTCTGCTAAATGTGGATTTTCATATTTCTCTCTCATGCTCTGTGTTCTTCACTCACTTTTACAGCCACTGGCTCTACCCTGTAATTTCATGGCAAGGATTTTCCAATGAACTTAGTTCACCCTTTTAATACTGGAAGATCAGAATTCTCCTTTAGCATCGTTCTGTAGCCAGGGTCTTCCCTTTGTAATCAGGCCTGTGCTCTAAATTGCTTATTTAGACTTCTTAATTACTACTTATTTATGCCTCTCTCAGTTGTATGCAAGATAAAATACAACCTTTTTAAACTTTACACTAACTAAACTGAACAAACTTTCTGGATTTTTTTTGTGTCATAAGTGTTGGAATATGGTTATATATTATATAGAATATATTTATATATACCTACTTATTTTTTCCATACCAATTAGTCTGGAATAGCTCTCCCAAGCTCTCTCTCTCTCTCTCTCTCCTGCTCCAGAACTTCTAAGTTTCCTCATATCTGATGACTGATTCCCTGTTTGAAATGCCTACTACCAGGGTTTATTTTCATGCCTACATCCTGATTGAAGAGATAAAACAGAGAATATAAGTGGAAAAAGAAAGCTAGAAAGGTAAGTGATTAATATTCACAGACTCTAAATTAATAGAAAGACGGTCTTATTGTCGTTGAAAGTACCTTTATAGAGAGTGATGAACAAAGAATTACTTTAGTGAATCTCATTGCCTAGCACACAGTCTGATCTAGGTGCTGTCTTGAGCAACATAGAAGGGAGACAAAGCATGAGTGGCAAGGATTTCCCCTCCAGCTGGCATTTTTTCTGAATGTCCTCACAGAGGAATTAGTCCTGTTTTCATAGAGAGTTTTATAGGACAGAACACAGTGAGTGGAGAAGATCTGAGGTTTCTGGCAAGTCTGTTCAATAAATAATACTGAATTTTTTAACTGCCTTAGTGCTTTCATCGTAGGATCTACAATACTCTAACATACAAGTCAAACTTCAGAATACGCCTGTACTATACTTATGGGTGTTCTTTTGCAGAGATTTATGAAGGGGCAAATTGATGCATCATAGGCTGCCTTGCGAGTTACCTGGAAAATGCATATCAAATCAAGGAGCATTCTTTTTTGTAGTAACAGGTAGTCATGCTGCTGCTTCAGGGTTTCAAAATAGAAGAGATGAAAGTGTGTTCATGTGTGGAGCTTCAGAGCATCATAAGGCAAAGTGGATGCTTATCCTTAAGAGAAAAGAGGGGCTGAGGGCTGGTAGACAGAACTAGGGAGTGCACCAGGAACGGCCAACTGATGTTTTATTCTTGAATGCTAGGCAGAGTTTTCTTTTAAAAAAAATTCTATGGCTCTTCACTGCCAAGGAGCCCATGTAGAATATTCTTAGTAACATAGTCACATGGGAATGACCATCTTTAGGTGATTAATTTAACTTCAGATAGAAAAGGTGAGAAATCAATCAAAATGGAGATACAAAAAAGATTTGACAGGATGAAAAGAACTAACCAGTGCTGAGAACTGGGTCCCATGTGGTTTTGGAATTATATTTTCAAAACGCAAAGTAGTGAGACATTTACGGAAAACATTTGGTCCATAATGTCTCTAATTTTTTGGCCAAAATAGACCTCTAGTCCATAAATAAATCAATGTTTTGGGATAACCAGTCATTCCTGGAAGCTGCTCCTGGACTCCTGGTAAGCATCCCTTTGCTTTCTTTTTATTAATCACTGCTGTGTGTCTCTGTGTTCCCCAACCTCATCACCGGACATCCATATATACTAGCATTTTGGCTCCCACCTAAATAACTCCATTTCCTTGATTCTGGCAACTTCACCTTTGGTATGTTGCTATTCATTTTGTCCATGTCTTCTTACACATGTGTGTGGCATCCATCAACACATTTATAAAGCCAATGTCAGTGAAGACAAGCCATAAGCCAAGAACTGTGCTAATTGCTAGATCAGTACACAGTGCTTTTTTTGGAATTCGCATGTTAACAGGAGAGGGACTGAAACAATAAAAATTATTTAAGAAAGAATGACTGGTATAAGTGCTTTGTTAAAAATAAAGCATAGGATATTCATTATCTTATCTTAGAGGATAAAATAAGAAGGCTTTTAGAGTGTCTAAGGTCTCACAAACAACCCAGAGAAAGTGACTTCTAGACTTAACCTCATAGTTCTTTGAATATGAAGGGACATAGCAAGGAAGGAATACAGAAGCACCTTCTGTAACATGCTGTGTTAGAGAGGAATTGCTCTTTCTGTGTAGGTTAATGTTGTCTTTGGGATCAGATATCACATGACAGAAGAGAATTTGGGCCTGTATCCCAAGAAGACAAAGATCTGGGTAGCCAAAGGAAAAATGAAGAAAAAGAGATGCATTTAATCATCACTCAATACTTATTGACAATTAGGGTATGTGAGTGAAGAGAGTAGGTGTCTGGCATGAATCTCTGTTTTTAAATAGAGAAATGACCTGTTAGGTAGCATGTCCCTGTTGTGATTTGAGTCTGTGACATCCAGAAAAAAAGGTGTCCACTATAACCATCTAAGAGTAATAAAAATGTATCAACACAGTTTCCCTTTTCATATATTTGTGAAAATGTGTAGGGGAGTAGGCGGAATCAAGGAAAGATGGCCATCATGATGTCTGGGTAGCCTTGGAATAGAGAAAGGAAGGAACTGAAATGTGAATGAGATTTAAAATCATAATATCTGTGGAAAAATAATGTGGGCAAAGATGTTGTACAAAGGCATAGGATAAGTAGCTTAGTTGAGTTTTTGTTTATAAAAGTGAAATCCTTGTATATATACAAAATTGTATCAATAAAAGAGGTCTTGATATAATTCATTAAGTCATTAATCTTATTGAACATTACATGTAGAGCCTTCACTTGACATATATTTTGTATATTGAATCTGTCTATCGTATTATTCTAGGCACAGTTTTATATTTACATGGGTATATTGTCTAGAATGTAGAACCATGCATGCTATGAATGTTCTGTAAATTAACAGTTTTATTTATAGTGTAAGCTGTTATTGGTTCATAACCCTTAATCTTATGTTTTATAATCTTATAAACACTTCAAATAGCATTTCATTAAAATATTTGAATTGATTCAAAACTATCCTGGTAATTATAACGTACTTTACACGAACTTCATGTTATCATTACTTTTATGAGAAACAAAGTGTGAACTTCAAATTTATAAGGTTAATTTTTTGCCAACCACAAACTCATTCACGCATGGTACTACTTTCTCAAAAGTATTTTAATGTCAACTGAAAAAATTGAAGCATCAGCTATGACTCTTTAAAGCAACAACAAAAATCAAACCGTAACTTGAGCCAAGAATGGTTGAAAACTTTGAGTGAAACAGAGGCGATTTTCGCAATAACTATGAGGCCTCTTAAAGTTACACACTGGTGTGAAAAGATCACAACATTCTCTTGCTGGATTTGATATTCCAACTATAAAAGACTGGTGAGAAGGTTTTGTTTCTAAATAACTCATGCTTGGCCATGTGCTATCTTCTTTTCTATGGAAATCCTTAGTTTCATAACCTTCATAAACCAGAAAAGAAAGAGGAAAAACTCTTATTCTTTTATGTACGTGGTGCCATTTTTGCTGATTGATTTTTCTTTTTCTGACCATTTTTCTTTCTGCCACTGCTTCTTTCTCTACTATTTTTAGTCATCAGTTATGTACTTTTGGTCCCGACTGTGGCCTTTTTTCATAGTTTCATTTTCAAGAGTTGTCTAAATAATAATTTCTTTCTGTCTTTAGAATTATATCTATTCTGTCTTTTTAAAAACTTGTTTTGGATATGACAACAGTGATATTTTTATGAACACATACACATACAGATTTATGTACTTCTGATAAAGGTCCTTTTAGGCCAAAAATGTCTTTCTATGCGTATTTTGTAAGCATACACTCTTGTCCATTGAAAATTAAGCTTAATTAAATCTTCTCAGTATAGGACATTATTTTTCCCATTAAAGAACTCTATGCTAAAAAGTAACAAGTGAAATTCTTTGATGAAGCATAGAGGAAGGGAATATAAGGTACATGATACACCTCCTTTTTCAAGTATTTGTGAATCACTAAACCTCCTTTGAAGATCCTGCATTGCAATAGCATGCATGGCACTGGAAACTTGAGAGGTTTTAGTCCAAAGTCACAGTGATGAATTATAAGTGCTGAGCATTTACATCTACCTTTCAAATTGTATTAAAAATGCTCTTCAGCACAGGAAATGGAAATTGTAATTCACTAATCTACTCACAAGTTTTATTTAATCTTATAAAGTCGCCTGTCTTGTAAAGCATATTTACCTGCCAATTTAATAAACTGAAACAAGAACATTTGAAAGTCTTGATATATGTACAAAATATTGATTATCCATAACACAACACTCTTCATTATTGATATTCTTAAATTAGAAGAAAAATTCACATTTATTACATTATGAAAATCAAGCAGAATCAGGTACAAATTGTCAAATTTTTGCCCTTAAATATTTACTGATGTCCTGCTTCTATTTTCCCCCAATTTGTTAACTTAGTTTCCTTAAAATATTTATGTATGGTTGATATATACCAATAAGACTGTAGACACTACTGACAATTTGAATGAAGCATTGAAGGAATTATCTTGAACAAAATAGGAAATAATCATTAATATTTTTGAAAATCATAAAAGAAAATCCATCTCTGCTATCAAATGCAATGGAATGTATTATTTTAAATTTTCTATAAGTAGATGAATAATGGAATTAAAGGATTGTTATTATTAGTAAGGCATGCAATTTACTCAATTAATGTAATGCAAATGTGACATATGTTGTCATACAGGAAAGGGAAGCACATGATACTCTTCTTGCTCTCATTTCAGTCATGCCTTCTCATTTTCAGTACAGTGATACTTGAAATTGTATATAATGGTGTTGCAGGAGTTTGCTGGCTGAGATATGGGACTCTTGAGGCAATTACCAGGAAGCAACATTTTATTGTGCCAGTACAGACTCAGTGGACTCATTTACAAAGACTGAGCCCAGAGAACAAAAGGGTCTCACCTTATGTACCCTTGCAAGCAGGTTACAGAAGCAAAAAACAAGGTCTAATCCATATGGTTATATTTAATTTTATTGACTACTTTACCCTAGTGCTGTGTGACTTTCCCCTCCCTGGTGCTACGTGACCTTCCCCATGTTCAGATTTCTCATGTTTTATCTCTCGGCTATGCCATCCCTACCTTCCTGCCACTTTCTCAGGACTCAGGTCTATACTGTTTTCTTTTGATCCTCCTCCCTGATAACAATGGAGCATTCAGACTTCGTGGGAACAAACTAATCATTTGGTGCTTCAGATAATATGTGCTAATATATCCCTTATCCCATGTTCAGAAGGATAATTAGTGGTGTGTCAGCTGATATGTGAAATACATGTGGGATCAAAATACAAAAATCACTAGTACATGTAAGGCATTTGGTACACATTTCCCTACCAAGCTTTGCAGTCTAATTACATAGCTGATTTGCCTCCAATACAAAAATGCCTCTTCTTTTAATTAGGGGTATAAAATGATCTATATTTCTTTCTTTTTTTAGCTTGATGCTGTTTCTTAAAATTAAATTCATGCCCAAGCCCCCAAATGGCTCTGATGGTAATTAAACGAATCAATATTTCTCAGAATGTTAGAAAACATCTTTTTAGAGCATTGGCACTGAATTGAGATATCCTGGTACACCATACATCAAAACTGTAGTTTTACAAGGACAACACCCTATAATCTCTTACTTATTTGTGAACACAAAATCATCCCCATATAATCAGAAAAGGCAGAAATAATGGCTGAGAACTTACCCCTCTCAGATAATTATTTTCTGATTGTGGATACTCTGTTGTTTAATATCATAGAGTGTGCATGAGTCAGGAGATGTGAATTCCATTCCTTGATTTGCTATTTGTGTGATGTGTAATTAGCTTCTATTTTATGTACATATATACATATATATGTGTATATCTATTATATATTTTATAAAGACATATGTATTGTATATAATGTCTTTTCTATCTTAAGGTGTTTTAATTATTTGATTTCAGCATAATTTTATAACCTTTTCCATCTTCCATCTCCTTCCTCTGTTGTAGGAGTTTGCTAGCTGAGTTAGGAGACTGAGGCAATTATCAGGAAGCAATGTTTATTATGCCAGCACAGACCCAACAGACTCCTGTCCAAAGACTGAGCTCCAAAAACAAAGGGTCTCACCTTATGTACCCTTGGAAGCAGGTTAACAGAGGCAATAAAATTAAAAAACAAGATTCAACCCATATATGGTTGCATGCAATTCTATAGGCTATTTCAGCCTAGTGCTAAGTGCCCTTCTACATCTAGTGATATGTGACCTTCTTCACCTTTGAATTCTTTAGGTTTTATCTCTCTGCTATGCCATCCCTTCCCCCCTGCTACTTTATTAGAACTCAGGCCTTGTTTGTTTTCTTCTGATCCTCTTCCCTGCTATGTTGCCTCCACAAACATATAAAAAACTAAACTCTTTCCCTGTATTATCTTACTATTGTCCCATCCTTTCACTAATGTTATAGCCAAGCTACTATTTTTCTTGGGGAAGAAAAAAATATATGACAACAGCCAAGCTCTATTCTTTTCAAGTCCCAGTGTAAAAGATGTACAAAGTATGGGTACACTAGGAAAATTTCATTGTATGTAATCCTCAGCACATGGTTATGAGATTATACTCTGCAAACTTAATTTCTACTGTGATTTGTAGCAAAATATTTATTGACTGTATTTGTATCAATTCATTTTTATAGCATCAGTATAACACTTCAAAAATGTCCAGCATACAATTAATTCATTTCTATTAATTGCCTTTTAAGTAATTTTCAATGTTTTGTGATTACAAATAATGCTGTAATAAGTATTTCCATATATTGTTGTAGGTTGATACTTAGAGTAAACTATAGCAGTGTCATTGTCGGATCAAAGGAAGTAAACATATTAATTTGGCCCATAATTTTTAATGTCTACAAAGTTTTGGACCTATGACAGTCTCATAAGTAATATACTATCCAAAAGTGAATGTTTCACAATTGCAATTTTTACTTATCAGATATACTTAATGTTTCAATCGACCTATCTTTAGTGATAGGTAAGAGTCAATGCTTTTTGCAATATATTAAAATCTTTTCGTGATTAACTTGGTATTTCTTAGGAAGTAATCTGTTATGATTCTATTTTCATCATTTACTCTGTTTTAAAAATAAATGAGTAATATATTGTCAATATATTCTAGCAAAACTATTGAACAAAAGGCTGAAGGGGGAGAAAACCACTGCTAGCAGATTAAGATAAGGAAAAAATGTCCATTGTTTGTAGGGACTGCTGGAGGCAGAGGAGGGGTGTGTTTCAAAGTCTAGTGTCTTCCATCTTTATCCAATTAATTTTCAATGACTGCCAATTCCTCCTTCTAGCATCACTCATTATTTCCCTTCTCAGCCATTTTTACACACCATGATATTCTATTTTTGACCAATCGTCTGTATTAGCTGTACACTGAACTTTCAAAGCATCCTCTTCCAATTCTCTGTTGTATTGCCAAAGCAACAGTTATAATGTTAAACTGATAGCAATACCCTCCAAGATTCTTCATATTGTTCACCATTTTTGACAGGTAAAAACAGATGAAATCCTTTTATGACACTTAATGAGTGTTTTAGTTCAGTTTTCTTTCATTTTACCTGCTTAGAACCAATTCCTCACCTCTCCCCTGTATCACATTTTGTCCATTTCGTTCCCTATAAGGATTTTTTCTTTGACTTCTACCTGAAAAAAAGGTCTTATTTCTTTAAACTTAAGGTCAGGTATTGCCTCCAAGGTGAGGACATCCTGCTGTGCCTGATCTGAGTTGGGTGTGTATTACCTTTGCATCTCGCTGAACTTCACAGATACGATTATGGCATATAGATGGAAGTTAAAATGTTTGGTTTACATAACTATTTTTCTACTTTGGTGAGATCATTTGCAATAATTATTATGTCTTTTGTTTTGAAAAAATGTGTCTTACTTTGGAGTTTCCAGAAGCAGAGCCTAAGAGGAGAATTTATATACCAGTGCCACTGGGGGAGATTGTTAAGGTAATGGTTGAAGCAGGACAAGGAAGGGGAGAAAGCCACGCAGGGGATAGATCTCAGTATAAAATCCCAGAGAGAGTGGGATTCAGCCAGATTCCACAGAGAAACTTTGAGTGTCAACCAAGCCTCAGAGCAATCTTATCCCAAGTAATGGATCTGGGGCTCTCTTACATCTGTATCTGTCAGTCACTGTTTAGTAGAGGCCTCAGGGAGATGTAAACTCCCAGGCACTTCCAGTCCCTTTGAAGTTGGGGCCAAGCAACACTAGTAGTGGAATAGCAATGCTCCAAAGAAAAATCTCACATAGACATTAAATAAATTTTGAATGGCTAGCTGGGTAACTGATAAATTATGGAATTTGGGGCTGTTTAAAAGATATTGAGGAACTACTGAAGACTTTGATGAAGGTAATGATACCATCAATATGATAAAATAAGTAAACTAGATTAGAAGTATTATACAGAATAGATTAATGAGAGGAAATCCATCTAATAACAGGAGCACTGGTTAAGAGAAAATTGCCATAGTGATAAAGCCCTATTCTAGCCTGGAAGAGTAGCCTTGGAAAATGAGATATGCTTTGTATTCAAATTAAGAATGAGATTCAATCAGTTTGATGACTGGCTATGTATATGAGACAGGACACAAAGAATGACTGCTAAATACCTTTGGATAGTGTGGTCCTTATTCTTGCAGTGACAAAAGGGTGTTCTTATGATTGGAAAGGGAGAAAGTGATATGGCTGAAGTGGGTCACGGTGTTTGAATTTATTGTAAAAATGCTGGGCTGGCTTTCATTCCATTCTGACTTGCTTTCATTTTCCTTGATGCCTCTCACTCTGTCTTGCCCCAGTGACTTTGCTCATGTTTATTGACAATGTTTCAGAGTCTTCCTTTCTTCTTCATCCTCATATTCTATTTCAGCTCTTACTTCCTTGGAGAACATCAGCCCAGGAAGCAACTTCCTTCTTACTGCCTCTCAGAAGGGCATTCTTTGCTTTCTTTCTTCATTTTATTTATTTATTTATTTATTTATTTTTTATTGTTTTATTTTATTTTTTACTAATGACATCATCACTCTTAATCAAGATTTTTTTTTATTATTTTATTATTCATATGTGCATACAAGGCTTGGATCATTTCTCCCCTCTGCCCCCACCCCCTCCCTTACCACCCACTCTGTCCCCTCCCTCTCCCCCCCCACCCCCTCAATACCCAGCAGAAACTATTTTGCCCTTATCTCTAATTTTGTTGAAGAGAGAGTATAAGCAATAATAGGAAGGAACAAGGGTTTTTGCTGGTTGAGATAAGGATAGCTATACAGGGAGTTGACTCACATTAATTTCCTGTGCGTTTGTGGTACCTTCTAGGTTAATTCTTTTTGATCTAACCTTTTCTCTAGTTCCTGGTCCCCTTTTCCTATTGGCCTCAGTTGCTTTTAAGGTATCTGCTTTAATTTCTCTGCGTTAAGGGCAACAAATGCTAGCTTATTTTTTAGGTGTCTTACCTATCCTCACCCCTCCCTTGTGTGCTCTCACTTTTATCATATGCTCAAAGTCCAATCCCCTTTCTGTGTTTGCCCTTGATCTAATGTCCACATATGAGGGAGAACATACGATTTTTGGTCTTTTGGGCCAGGCTAACGTCACTCAGAATGATGTTCTCCAATTCCATCCACTTAACAGCGAATGATAACATTTCGTTCTTCTTCATGACTGAATAAAATTCCATTGTATATGGATACCACATTTTCTTAATCTTCAGTTATAATTTTTAGTGTAATAATTTCAGCAATGTTTGCTTTCTCATGAGTCAGTAAGCAACAGGAAGGGTGTGACTTTCACAGAACATTGGCTAATAACTGCTTATTAAATCAATTTAATTTCAAGTGTCTGTGGTATACACAGGTGGGTAGGTCCAGGAAGTTGCAGGAAATCACTTGTTCCTTTGAGCTATCTGTCTAGAGAAAGGCTTTTGGGAATGAAGAATCGTAAATAAATAAGTACTAGTCACTGATAGTGGATTTAATTGTCTGAAAGAGGTAACAAAAACCAAAAGACAACAAAATCAAACATTTCTCAAGAGGAGATACACGTATTGTAGGTAGGTTTATGAAAAGGTGCTAAGATTATCAAACACCAGGGAAAGGCAAATCAAAACCACAATGAGATATCACTTGACATCTGTTAGGATGGCTATTATCAAGAAGACAACAGATATAAGGAAGGAAGAAAGAAACAAAGAAAGAAGAAAAAACTACCATGTGACCCAGCAATTCCAATTCTGGTCATATAGCCAAAGGAAATGAAATCAGTATCTTGAAGACTGTATCTACAGTCTCATGTTCATTTTAGCATTGTTCATGACAGTCAAGATATGGAAACACCCTAAATATACACTGCTAGAGTAATGGATAAAGAAAAGGCAACATATATGCAATGGAATATTAGTCATAAAAAAGAAGTAATCAGCCATTTAAGATAATATGACTGAATATTATGGTAAATGAAATAAGTGAGACACAGAAGGACAAGTAGTCTATGATCACATTTAAGTGTGGAATTTGAAGAAGAAAAATTCATGGAGCAGATCATAGAATGGTTGCTGGCAGGGACTGGGAGGTAGGAAAAGTGAAAAGATGTGCATCAAATGTGTAAACTTTCAGTGATAATGTGAGTAAATTCTGGTGATATAATGTATAGCATGGTGATCACAACTAATAATACAGTGTTGTATATTTGAAATTTGCTAGGAGAATAGATCTTTAGTGTCATTATATACAAAATGCTAATTATATGAGGTGATGAGTCTGTTAATTAGCTTGATTGTGATAATCATTTCACAATGTATATACATATCAAATCATCATGTTTGCACATTAAATAACCACAATTTTTATTTCTCACCTATATCCCAATAAAGCTGGAGACAGTAGGAGGAACACATGTCCCTTGTAATTCAGTCTTGATGCAACAGAACCATTTTATTTCATTTTAGTCCCTTCTCCAAATTTTCACTCACATCTCTCTCTGGGTCACATCTTTTCTGAAGTATTTATTCCACTTCTCTATTTCATTATATTTTATATTTTTCCTGAAATGTCTGTTTTGTCCCCCCATACATAATTAACTAAAACCTTTTGTAGTTATTTCTTCCTTAATTTTCAAACCCTATACAATATCTTCCATGTAATATTTCCTTTAAAAGTCCTATTTATCATTGTCTGCCTTAAAATATGCTCCAGACTATAATTCTGAAAAGCAAAATCAAACAAGCAAGCAAGCAAACAAACAACAACAACAAAAAACCCTCACCAAACAAAAACCCCAAACAAACACCAACTGTACAAACCAGAATATCCTATTAGGCACCAAAGGTTGATCTAACCTGAACACAGTTAGTGGCAAAACCTAATCTAAAATGATGTGAGACTGGTCTTGCTGCTCTCTAGTTCTTGAACAGGGTGTGACTTAAAAATGGCACATGTTCTCACATATACCTTATACAGCAGCACACATCTCCAATTTCTGCTACTCTGGAGTTGGATGTAAGAGGATCAAGGAACTATGCCAATCTGGGTAAAAACGTGAGACCTTTTCTGCAAACTAAACTAAAACTAAAAGGACCAGGAATGTGACTCAAGAAGTAGAGTGCTTTTTTAGCAAGTACAAAGCCCTGAGTTCAATCCCTATTACCATAAGAAAAAAAATTGTAGGTGTATCAAATCATTCTGAAATTAAAAAACTTTAAAACCAAATTCTGTGACAAATACATCCCCAAATTCTTCATTATAGATATGCACTCTGTATTTTTTTCTCACACATTAATGCTTGCTAAATGTTAAATATTGCCTAATAGCTTAACTAATTAATGAATGGTTGGGAGGTTTTATGAGACTTTGACATTTTCAAGCAATAGACAACATGCATACCTTTTGTGTGATGCTAGATAACTTTAAATAATAGTGGAAGGCTTTTCCTCAAGAAGGTCTGTGTTTCCTGTTGGATGACTATGCATATAAGAAGACAGTGACAATCTGATGAAGACTGTACGCAGGAAATATATCAGAGTAAGGAAATGCTATAATAAACATCAGAGCAAAGGTCTTTCATATTATTAATTGAGTAGGTAGTTTTATAGTTTTTGAAAAAAAGAAAAATTATACATTAGGGAACATATTTATTGGGTATGATACATACAAATGTGCACAAAATACAAAGACAGGAAAGGAATCTGGATGATCTTGACTTTATTAGTTTTCTTGCAGACACTCAGGATTCTAGTAACTGAAAGATGAAAGAATGCAACACAAGCAGTAAACAAATGAAGAGTGAAAAATCTGTTTCTTGTTTTCTGTGAATACATCATATTGAGCATATGAATGCTAACACTACAAAAAGAATGACCTTTGACATAGCCCCATGACTCACAGATTCAACCTGTCCTCTTTTCAGTTTTTTCTACTTCAAAATCAAACATACAAGACCAAACAAATGTGGTGGTGCACATTCTTAATTCCAGCTACTTGGGAGGCAGTGAAAGGAAGATCAAATGTAAGGCCACCCCAGGCAAAAGCAAGAGATCTTATCTTCAAAAGAAAACAAAGCAAAAAGAACTGGGAGTGTGGCTTAAGTGGTAGAGTGCTTGCACGGGCCCTGAATTCAAACTCCAGTACTGCCAAAAACTAACCAAACAAAACTTCTATAAAACCAGTACTTCTGATGTAAGTCCACCACAGTTACTTCTATAATTGACTCATAGGTATTAATATGCTTCCTTTTATCAAGTTAAATTTATCATATCCTCTATCCCTTGGACCTAAACCTGGAGTAAAGCTTTGAGATGGATCCAGTGTTAGGTCAAACACTTAAAATGAAGAGACTTCAAACTGGGAGCAAGGCAGAGCTCTAGGGTCAGACTGCTAAGAGGTGTCAGCTCTATTTCTGTAAAAGTATTTCTGCTATTTATTTAATTAGCTCTCTCATGAAATAAATACAATTTTTATTTAAATAAGCTTATCATGTTTTATTTTAATATCTCTTAAAATAAGTGAGCTTCCTTTTTATGTTGTTATATTTGTGATAAACCTGCATCTGGACTTTTCATCATCATCTACAAAGTTTGTTAAATATTCAACCTCTAACAAGAGGAATCAAAACAATTCCTGCACATTTTACTTACAATTAAATCTTTCACAGCTACTTCAAACCCTTTGGACTTGTCTGCCTTATTTGTGTTTTGAAAATACCTAAGTATCGAGTATCTAAAATTTTTGTTATTTTTGAAGCTGTCTGACCTTTTCTGCCCCTCAGTTAAATAATAAGCCAAAACAATAAAAATCTTCATAGATAGATAGAATGTAGTTCGCTTGCTTGGAAGAATATAAAAAGTGTACTTATAAGTGCATGTGTATATTAAGAACTTATATGTAACAATAAGAAATCCACCTTCTGGAACGTAGTCTATTGTTCCTATCTCTCTACCTCTCACCTTGATATCTAGCCCTTCTTCAGGAGTTTCTTGGAAACTCTACCAAGAATCTAGAATCTGCCTTTGGCCCTTCTTTCTTTCTTTCAAACCTATTCCCCCCACCCCAGTAAAATCCCTAAGTTTTATTTTTATGTATGTATGTATGTATTTAGTTATTTTTTGAGACAGGGTCTTGCTATGTAGCACAGGTTGACCTGGAACTTATAATCATCTAGCCTCAGCCTCCCAAGTGCTAAGATTTCAGGTTTATGCTACCATGCCTGGCAGCTTTGTTGAATGAAACACTTATATATCCTTTAGTTCATCTGAGTGTTTAATTTCTTTTTATTGCTGATTTGCTTTCCTTGAAATATATGCTACAGTTGTCTAACTGTTCTCTTAGTCATTCCAGTCTTGCCTCTGCCCAAACTACCCTCCACTGAGCATCCAGGGATGTCTTAACAACAAATACCACTGCTCTCAAACTTCCAAATCTCAATGATTTCAAAATGTCTGCAGCATAAAGCTGGACATGATATGTATGGCTTAATTCTGTCTCCTCATTTCCCAATTTCCTTTGCACATTTCACTGTGTATTACATCTGTGCCTCAAGTTAATTAATGTCAGGAGCATTAGCCTTTCCAGCATTGTATTCACAGAGTCTTATACAGGATTTCTTATTTAGTAGGTCTTAAAAATACAATATTTTTTAATATTAGGTTGATTAGTTTAGTAAAAATAAATTTATGGTATTTTTTGGCATTTTGGACCTATTTATTTTTCTTTCTCACTTTAAACTTAAAATTTTGGTTACTATAGGAATTATATGAAAGTGGTTATTCAGATCTCTAGAAACTGAAATAACTGGTAATGGCAGCACTTTGTCAGTTGTTTATTCTGATTTTGTTCGAGGAAAACTGGCAAATAGAAATACTTCCTGATAAAGGCTGACTATATACTTTCTCTCTGGATACCCCAAAGTTCTAATTGATGCCCAGTGAATAAGAATTGATTTAGTACTCTGTTATAGCTTATGTTTCATTGAGATGCTGTAACAAATTACCACAAGCTGGGTGACTTAAAACAACAGATACTTATTCTTTTAAGGTTCTGGCAACTGGAAATCTGTAAAGAAGGTGTCAGTAAGTTGGTTCTTCTGAGAGCTCTGAAGGAAAATCTGATTCATGCCTTTTCCCTAGTTTTGATGGTTGCCAAAAATCTGTTATCCTTGGCTGTGGCAGTCTGAGTGCCATATATGTTTCCATCTACACATGTTTTTCTGCTCCATGAGTATGTACTCATCACCACATTGCCCTCTTCTTATAAACATACCAGTCATATTGGATTTTGAATTTGTGTATATGAATTCATCTTATTTTGAAATTCACTGTATTTCAAAATAAGGCCACATTCATAGTACTTATGACTTTTGGAGAGACATGTTCATTTCTACTTGTTTTTGGTGAACAGAAAGTAAAAATAAAATTAGAAAGTTAAGAATAGAAAGTGATTTTGAATATTACAAGTAATTTAAGTAAATCTTCCTGCTAAGGGATTCCATTATAAAGAAACAGGATCCAAAATTAAAATAAATATTTATTAGCAATTCAAATATGTGATTCTGAATCACTGACCAACAGGAATATTCTTTCAAGTTAGTAATGTGTAGATGATCAGGTATAATTTTTTTCTCCTGACTTATGTTTGTACTATATGTTTCCTGCCTATGCCCTTCCTTAGCATTAATGGCAAATACTAACAAATTATGTTTTATTAAACTGAAATATATTCTGTTGTGTTTATAAGAGTCAAACAATTTCTGGGCAGGGACTTTATCTGGCAACTCATTCAAACCAGTTTTATTGCTTCATCTAGAAGACAAAATGGAAGTATTGAATTATAAGTGAAAATTATGATTATTATTTTACCAAACTTTTAAGTTTATATCATAGGTATTAGAAGCTGAGACACTTTCTTATGCTGAAACACTAAAAAAAAAAAAGACATTAAATTTCAATATTGAAGTACCAACTCAAATGGTTTTGGAAGGTAAAAATTAAAGCATAAGCTGGAATAGTTCACAATGAACACTAAAAGTATTGTGACTGTATTTAACATTCAACTGGTAATTGGTGACTGCCAGAGAGGCATGAGATATTACAGGAACAGACAAATCTTTCTGTGCTGGAGTACACATAATATGCAGCATAGTGAATATTCTTCCTTTCCTCATCTTAATCTACTTCCCACTATTCCACTGAGGTTTGATATCTGTAACCACTCCCTTTCCTCAGGCTTCTTGTTGGTTTGGCCAATGAAAAGAAAGTTTAGGAGCTCATATGTGTATAAAGAAAGCAATATCCTTTGTTTCATAGCTTTCCCAGTGACTGGTTTCTGTTTATGGGTTTAAGTGTCCCTTACCTTTGCTCCTTTAGACAATGAAAATTTTTTTAATCCATCTACCTTTCTTTAAATTTGTTGATCTCTTAAAACCTGTTGACATTTTTATAAGTAGTCATTTTGTTAAACTTTCTCTAACTGAATGTGCCGTGATATATAGAATTAGAAAGGAAGAACTTATAAATACATAAGGTATTTGAGAAAAGACATTTTAGCAGATGTTATCAGCAGATCAGCAGTGTCTCTTGGGATTTCATTACCTGAGCTGTGCTTTCCATCTACAAATCTTCAGAAGAGTGCTCTCCTTGACTGCTAATATGTGCTAGGCCCTAGCATGAGGTACATAGGGCATCCTGGGAAATAATGAATTACTTTTGTCACCTTTTGAAAGCAATCTTCAACCAATGACAGACAGAATGATATGTTGAACAAATTCTCAGCTTTCTGGAGCCTTTATTGGAATTTCTTGCGTCATATTTGACACTATCTTTCAGAGTTCCCTGGCAAGATTGGGTCCCAGTTGCCCACAGTGGTCAGCTTTATTGCTTCTTTCTTTCCCAAACCAATGTTGATGATTCTTAATAATGCCTTAATGCACACACACACACACACACACACACACATCCCTACATTAAATCCCTTCCTTGGGTAATGGTTGGTCTCTAGGAGATTCTGAGGAGAGGTAAGATATGCTCTCATTTAGGTTTTAATGGGCCCAATCTAGATATTATGTGGAGAGGAATTCAAAGTGTTGTAAGAAGTCATGAGAATCACTAGAGACGTCAGTGAGTTTACTGCAAGAGTTCATGGCTATAAAAACACAGGAGAAAATGATGACTTTTTTTTTGCAGTGATGAAATTGTTTTTATTCTTAATCAATATTTATTCAGCTATATCATGGATCTACCATCATACCTCGTTGAACATTGTTCTACTCCTCATTTTAGAGGTGGTGAAACTGAGATTAGGAAAATGATATGAAATAAGTACATTCTCTAGAAAACAAATCTACCCAAAGCACTCACCCTTCCCTCTACATGACTGCTGTCAGGGAAGATGCCATACGTTAGACACATACAGAAGTAAAGACAAAAGACAGCCTGCAGTGAACTGGCAGTGAGAAAAACACACAAAGAAGTAGAAATAATGAGGGGAGACAACACTTTCAAGAAGTTTGGCAGCAAAAGAGAAAAGATGCAAGAGTAATAGGCATAAGGTAGGTTTTTTTTTGTTTTGTTTTGCTTTCTTATTTTTCTCTTTAACCCGGGAGAACCTTATTTTCATTTTATGTTTAGCAAGAAAAATCTTTGGAGAAAATATTTCATGTTACAGTAGTGAAAGGGAATAACTGATCAAGGAAGACTTGTGACAAGAACTTAAAACATACAACAAATTTATTTCAAATCACAAAACACTCACAAATACATGCTCATTATAAAACATTCATAGAAGAGAAATGTGTAGAGGAAAAAGTCTATGCCCACATTCACCTCAATTGCTGCTCCCCTATTTTTCACTGCTATCTTTAAAGTAAACTTTCTTCAGTGTTTAGCCTTCCAAATATTTGAATGGAGGCATGTGTGTTTACATGTTTTCACAAATTGCATTTTCTGACTTTAATTCTTCATGTAATTTATCCTTGACATTTTTCCATATCAGCAACCAAAAATCTTTTATAATTCAATAATAACAAATGCATAATGATCCTACTTTAACTTTTACTTTTGTATTTATTTGAAAAAACTTTTAATTTTAGAAGTTTCTAACTTACAGGAAAAAGTTGTGACTGTAATAGAGACTCCCATACTTCTTACACTGAATATCACCTTTAATACATCTTTCATTAGTGTAGTTTGTTTGCCATAATTAATGAATCAGCATATGAAGTCTGTACTTCATTCAGATTTACCTAGTCTTTTCTTAATATCCTCTTACTATTCCAGGGTTGATCAAGGATAATATAATTACAGTTAGTTGTCATTTCTCCTTTGTCCCCCATGGCCTTGACAGTTTTCTAGATTATCATGTTTTTGATAATCTTAATTGTTCTGAGGAGCACAATTAGGTATTTTGTAGAATTCCGTTCAATTAGTATTTGCCTATTTTCTCATATTTAGATAAAGGTTATGTGTTTTGCAGTAAAGAACACAGAGGAAAAGGGTCATTTTCCTCATACTATCAAGGGTACACTGTAAGTTAAGCATCCCCCCCAGATCTGAAAATATAAACTCCAAAATGTTCCGATATCTGAAACATTTTTGTGCACTGACATGACATCAGAAGAGAAAAATTCTACTCCTGACCTCATATGACCAGGTGGCAGTCAAAAAACAGGTGCACTAAAAACATTGTATAAAATTACCTTCAGGTGTGTATATATGGAAAACAAGTGAATTTTAGTGTTTACACATGGGTCCCATGTCCAAGATTCATCAAGAATCTGCAAATATTCTAAAACCCCAAACCATCAGAAATATGAAATACTTCTTCCCATCTCAACAATGCTTATCACAGTTGATGTTAACTTGTATTTTCATATATTTATGCTAGAAGTTTTATAAGTTTGCATTGTATTTTCACTGTGGTCTACTCCGAGTTAATTATGGTGAGACATATAAGCTTTGCTTCTATGTTCTTTTTTCTTTCCTTCAGACTGATGTCTAATTGCTTCATTCTATTTGTTAAAAGACAATTCTTCACTGAATTGCCTTTGTATCTTTGTCAAACGCCTTTAACTCTATTCCTATGGATCTGTTTCTAGGCTCTCTATTCTCTTCCTTTAATCTGTGTCATTATTTTAAAATTTTTTATTTTATTTTTATTAGCATATCATTGTTGTACTTGGAATGCATTGTGACATTTACAAAAGTGCTTACAATACATCTTAGATTCACTCCTTCCATCATTTTCCTTTATTCCAGCCCCCTTCTTGGAATAGTTTCAACACGTCTCATTTTTCTATTTTTACATGAGTAGGTAATATTTCCACTATATTCACCGTCCACCACCCTTTTATTTTATCCTACCTTCTCCCACTGGTATCAACCACCCAGAAAGGACCTGTTTTACTTTCCTGTCCTCCATTTTTTGAAAAAAAAAGACAATTTTGTGTGTTTAAGATAACTACACAGGGAATTTCATTACAACATTCCCATGTATATATGTATCATGTCCCTTATTGGCTCATCCCCTCATCTTCGTTCTACCTTAGTCCCCTTCTTATGGTGATCGACAGGTGATCTGTGTTATTTTTTAGCCAATATCCTTCTGTATTGATTATTGTATGTTTGTACTAAATCTTGGAACTAGATCCTTCTGAGTTGGATTTGGGCTAGAAAATGAGTCCTCCAACTTTGCTTTTCTTCAGTACTGCACTGGTATTTCTAGATATTGGGCCTTTCCACATAAATTTTGGAGTCAATTTATCGATATCTATAAAGAAGCATGCTACCATTTTTATTGAGATTATATTGAATCAGTAATATTGATTATATTGATGTCAATAATATTGTCTCCCAAACAATGAATGTGGAATATTTCTCCATTTATTTGGATTTCCTTTCAGTTCTTTCATCAGTGTTTTAAAGTTTTCCACACACAAATTTTGTGTTTTATAATTTTTACATTTATATCTAATTATTTCATCTCTTCATTCTAATGTAAATTTTTTGGTGCTATTGCAGCTTTTAAAAGTTTGAATTATTTATTTATGAAATACTCTCAGCCTTTTCTATCCACAAGTTGTTTTTTTTAAACATTTCTGGTAGAACATAACAGTTGTAGAGGGGGTTTCATTATGATATTTCTGTACAAGCTCACAGTGTACCTTGATCAGGTTCATATCTCTCTGTCATTCTTCCTCACCTCTCTCCTCTCTACTTATAATGATTTCAACAGGTTTCCATGTTCTATCTTCATACATGTATGTAGAGTACATCAGTCATATTCATTTGCCTTACTGCGTCCTTTCACCGTCCAACTCCTACTAGTACCCTATCCCTAACAGGACCTGATTTACATCTTGTCCTTCATTGTTTAAGTGTCTGTTCATTGTACAGGCGGATTTTGACATGGTGTTCCACCTGTGAATATATTGTACTTTCATCAGTCTAACACCTTCAATTCCTTTCCCTTTCTCCATCTCATATTATTCAACAACTTTCAAGGCATTTCATTTGCCTTATTTCTACACAGATGTTATGTGTTTCTATATTATTCACTCTCTATCATTCTCTCTTCCTTTAATTCCTCCACCTATTCTACTAATATAGTCCCACTCTTGGAAACAATAGACAATTGTACATCCATGTTTGTTGCAGCAATATTCTAATAGCCAAGATATGGAAACACCCCAGATGTTGTACAACTGATGAATGGTTAAGAAAATGATATATATCTATATGTAGCTAGATATTTATATATAAATATAGACATATTTATATATATCTAGATAGACTTATCTAGATATAAATATCTAGATACATACACCACATCTCTAGATACATACATTATATTTATAAATGCATATAAATATGTAGATAGATATGCACACACACATTGGAATATTATTCAGCCATATAGTAGAATGAATTTATGCTGTTAAAAGGTGAATGGATAGAACTGGGGAACATAACATTAAGTGAAGTAAGCAAAGCTTAGGAAGACAAAGTTCACATGTTTCCTCTCATGTATAGAAGATAGATCCACAAGATCACATATACAAAATACAAAAATGATCATATATATGAATATACACAAGATTTACAGTCACAGATTTATCCAACTGAAGATCAAAATTATTTTTTTTTAATTGCATTAGTATGGAACATGCAGATTTTTGTTTCTTGCCATTATTCTCTAAACAATGCAATATAGCAAATATTCATACAGCATTTACGTTGTTTTACATGTTATAAGTAACCTAGAGATGATTTAAAGTATATGGGACCATGTGAATAGCTTATATACAAATACTGCTCCATTTCATATAAGGAACTTGAGCATCCTCAGATTTTGATATCTACAAGGGGTCCTGAACTGTTATCTGATGGATACTGAGGAAAGGATGATGATGTTGATATAAGAAATCAAATGATTTTATATATTAACCTTGTATGTTTTTTACCTTGTTTATTAGCTCCAACAGGTGTTTTTTGTCCTTTCTTTGATGTTTTCTCTACAGCTTACCATGTCATTTACAAATAAGGCATTTGGATTTCTTCCTTTACAACCCATACATATTTTACTTCTTTTCCTTGTTACAACAGCCGTTAGAAGAGAGCATTCTTGTCTTGTTCCTAAGCTTACAAACAAGGTGTTCAGGTTCTCATCAAGTATTATGGAGGTTTGTTTGTAAGTATCCTTTATCAAATCAGTCACTTTTGGAAGTGGTACAATCCCCAAAACAGCTATAAGTTCAAGTGATGGATATTGTTTACAGCAATCAATTACAGATACCTAGAATTACTCCTTAAGAAGCACTAAATACAATCAAGGAGTTTGATTTTAGTAAATATAGATAATATTTTACTTATTTATGAAAATATTAGCAAATCCAAGGAACAAAATAACCAAGGAAATAAAGATAAGAAAATAGATACAAAATTAGCAACAAAGTAGAGGTATCAGCTTTCAAAATAAATCACTGGAAAAGTAAAAAAGTAAATCACTAGATAAAATAAATCATCCTATTTTATCTAGGATAAAATAATCCCTAAATAGTTGACATCTGTTGAGAAGAGATTAAAATTACTATAATATTATATGACTGTAGTAGAGTTTGTAGAATCATTAAGAATAAATCATGAGATTTGAAATACTTGGAATATTGAACAAAATATTAAATATCTACAAAATATATTTAAATATGATATTATCCTCAGTAAAGCAACATGTCACAAATTCATGCAAATCTAGTCCTTTAGGTTTCTTTTTTCCCTGAAAGTTCTATGATTCAGTCATGAATTTTTTCAAGAATATTGTAATTTTTCATTGCAAGAATATCTGGTCAGATTCTATATCCTGAGTTCCTATATTACTAATCCATAATTGATGTGTTTGTATCAGATATTTAAAACATGATTATTAAAGTATTAAACTTGAGCTAAAATTGGTAGTTTTGTCTATCACATTTGGAAGTGTTTGTATATTAAGAGACATTTCTATAGATAGGGCATATTACCCACCAACTCACTGGGAACACAGATATTTTGTGAAGACAGAATCCTATAATTGATGCAAAGAATTTCTTGATCTAATTATATCTATAACGTCAAATGGAAAAATCAATTAACTTGCAGTTTTATTTGTTATCCCCAAAGCCTCTAGCATTGACTACAGTACGAAAAATCCCCAAACCTTGAATGATCAGCATGCCTGCCTAATAAATAATCAATACCTCAATTTAAGACAGACATTCAACACCCAATAAAGAAGGGAAAGACCAGATGATAACAAAGTATATGGAAAATAAAATGTTTTAAATGGACTTATTATGATAAATAGCAATTAAATCCTCTTGAATCAACACAATTCCCACATCTACAGTTTGGCATATTTTTTTCTAAATAAGACAGTTCAGTGGATTGTGAGTATTTTGTGGACCAAAAGGAGTTAATGGGACACACATAACATTTTTTTTCAATTATTCAAAGTAATGTCACAAATTAAAGGCTATATTCATTACATTCATAGTTTCTGAGCTCAAAGAAAGGAGGTATGAAGAGTAATGAATTCAGTCATTTACTGATGAGAATAATGATTTTAATTATTTGCTATCTTATTTCAATGACAAAGAGAATTATCAATAAAGTCAAGTGAATTTTACAAATGTAGGGTCAGCTAGTGACCTGGCCAAGAAGGTAATATGAATTTCCTAATGCATATAAAAATTCATTTGACTCTTTCTCACTATAGAGTTTATTTCAAGGATATTTGTTTAATTCCATGCAATTCTACCCAGAACTAGTCCACTTTTTAAAAAAGTAAATTATATTTATCATGGTATTAAAATAAAATGTGAAAGTTGTATCTCCAACAGTTTACTCAACATGATTTGAAACTCTGTGCCAACTTCAAAATATAATTTAATAGACATTTTTAAATTACTAAGGACTTCAAGAACATACAAATAGGGCTTTGTGTGGAATAAATGTAAATCATATGAATAATAAAAGCACTGCTTACCATGATGGATAGATTCATTATTCATGAGGATGGAATTACAGAAGATATTTGTACAGAAATTGCATAAACATTGGAATTTCTTATAAAATTCTACAGAAGCTAAAGCAAATCTGATGGAAGAATTTAAAACTGACATGT
Organism: Castor canadensis; assembly: GCF_047511655.1. NCBI lineage: Eukaryota > Metazoa > Chordata > Mammalia > Rodentia > Castoridae > Castor > Castor canadensis. The sequence continues at coordinate 17,785,276 of NC_133395.1, forward strand.
ACAAAATATTTATATTTGTTTCAATGTCTGCAATGAAATAATTGAAAGTAATGTTTGTGGTTCTTAGTTTTCTTATTAATTTACACATATGTCATCTTCTTTGAACAATTTAGTTTTTAACTCAATTAAAATGAGTTTTGTTAGAAATTGAATGGTTGGACCAATCAAAAGAAGACAAAATATTAAAGTAATTGATTAAGGAACATTAGTTTGAAGATAGAGGTGAATGGTAGGTACTCACTAAGACTTACTTTGTCTATGCTTTAGAAACATGTAATGAGCTAATACTGAATGCCACAATTAGATTTTAGATATTTTTATCACATTATGTTTGAATAATATGCAAGCTGATAAGAACAAAGCTTTCAGTTGCAATAAAATGTAAATAATATTAATTCCCCTTGGAATAACACATGACTGAATGTTTTCACTATATCAGAGTCTGGGAAGACACCTAGCCTTTTAAAGACAAATTATTTGTTGAATGAATAAAATGTATATGCCATCATACATTCTAATTAAATTGCAATGCAGTAGAAGAGTTTAGAAGAGTTAGTATACATTATCAAAAATTAAAGATACCACATAACCCATGTGTTAGAATTTTCTCCAAAGAATGTTTAGCTTTTGTGTCTACAATAGATTGAAAAGCAATATTTATGTTAATTCCTATATTTGTGAATTTTATATTATAATGTATTTCAAATTAAGGTTCCCAACTTCCTTGAGTTTGGATGGAGAAAAAATATTTACAAATCACATATATGTTAAGGACCTTGTATCAATAATCTAAAAAGAACTTTCATAACTCATTATTAAAAAGTTAGAAAGTTAAAAGGACTTCATCAAAAAGCTATATATCAGACAAGGTACTGATAACCAGAATATATGGGGAGCACAAAAAACTAAACTCCCAAAAAAAATCAATGACCTAATGAAGAAATGGGCAAGTACTGAACAGAGCTTTTTCAAAGGAAGAAGTCCAAATTTCTAAAAAAAAAAAAAAAAAAACCATGAAAATATGCTCACCATCCCTGACCATAAATGAGACACAAATCAAAACCCCATTAAGATTCCACCTCATTCCTGTTAGAATAGCTATCATCAAGAACACAAACAACAAATGTTGGCAAGGATGTGGGGACAAAGGATCCCTTATACACTGCTGGTGGGAATGTAAGCTAGTACAACCACTATGGAAAACAGTATGGATGCCCCTCAAAAAACTAAAAATAGATATGCCATACAACCCAACAATATCACTCCTAGGGATATACCTGAAGGAATGTAAGTCAGGTTACAACAAAGGTACGTGCACACCCATATTTAGTACAACACTACTCACAATAGCTAAACTATGGAAATAGCTAAAATACCCACTACTGACAAATGAACTAAGAAAATGTGGTGTTTTTATATAGTGGACTTCTATTCACTCACAAAGAAGAATGAAATTTTGTTATTTGTAGGTAAATGGATGGAACTGGGGAACATCATCTTAAGTGAAGTTATTCAGGCTCAGAAGGACAAAAACCACATGTTCTCTCTTCTATGTGGAATATAGACCTAATACAAATGCAGCAATATTGTGATAGACTTGTCAGACTAAAGGGTGGTCACCTATGGAAGGGGTACAGTAAAAGATGAAAAGTAACATCTTGAATATGGTTGATATACAAGAATGAATATAGAAGTCTTAAACCAGCTGAAGCCAGCATAAGAAAGGGACTTGGTAGAATGTAAAAAATTAGAGGAAATAAATCAATTGGAGTTATAGTACATATATACATGGGAACATCACAAGGAAACTCCCTGTGTAGCTACCCTTATCTCAAATAAGCAAAAGTGTCATGCATTTCTTTTTCCTTTTCCTCTTTTTTCTTCTACAAAATTGGAGAACAAGAGGGCAGAATAGGTCCTGCCCAAGGGGTGGGGGGATTGGTACCATTGGGAGAGGGGAAGTGGTGGGGAAAGGAGCTAAGATGGTGAATATGATGCAAAAAATGTGTACACATGTATGTAAATGCAAAAATGATAACTGTTGAAAATATTCCAGGAATTGGGGGAGGGAGAGATAAAGATTCAAGTTTAATATATTTGATACATTGTAAGAACATTTGTAAATGCCACAATATACCCCCATCCAGTACAACAATAAACAAACAAAAAAATAAAAAAAAAACCTTTGGCACTAAAACCATGTCTCTACTGCCCATCTTGGGGCAAAAAAGGAAAACCATGGGCTGATTGAATTTATTTATTTTTTCTCTGTAGTGTATGGGCACCTCAAAAAATATAAAATAAATGGAATTATAGAGAAAAAGCAATGAGAAAACATTTTGCAACATATAATGATAAAAATAATAAAGGAAAAAATGGTCAAAATTATTAAAGGAATGCAAATTAAACCACAATGAGATACCATTGGACTTTTATTGGAACACATAATATAAAAATAAAGATAAAAAAATCATATTCTGGCAAGGATGTAGAATAAGCAATCCCTCTTACATTTTTCATGGGATTGTAATTACCAGAACCTCTTGAGAAAACAGAATAGAAATTTTATGTATGTATTTATTTATTTGTTTTCATGGTACTGGGGTTTAAACTCAGGGTCCTGTGCTTAGCTAGGCAGGTACTATATCACTTGAGCCATTCTACTAGCCACTGAAATTTATCTTACATTTTTACTTGTATACTTAGTACATTACCCAGCAATCCCACTTCTAGGAATTCAATGAGGAAAATAAAGCATGTGTTCACACAAAATGTGTACATGTGTGTTTATAGTTGCTTCATGTGAAGCAGCCTCAAATTGAAGACAATTACAATGTCTATCCTCTGGTGAACAAATAAACTATTGTAGCAGAGCTGGGAAGAGTTGAGTCTGAACCTTTGGAGGAATCTGATAACAGAAGTAATAAACTCTTAGTCTATCAGTGTGTCAGTTTCCTACTTGATCTTGAGGTATGGCAGCGACAGGAAAAGAGGAAGAGGGTAATGTTGTGGAATACACAGAGATGAGGAAGAAGTGATATGTCAGCTTTTGATATTTTCACATTACATCCTTTCTTTCTCATACAACACTATGTTCCAGTTTCATCCTGTACCTTTATGACTCCAGACATGGAACCACACAGTTTTCCAAGAGGTTCTTGATCTACTGGTAGGTTTTTAAAAAAAAAACACCTCGGGAAAAGGTTTAAATATGGGTAGCTGGTATATTAGTGCTATTAATAAATTATATTATTAATTATATTAAATTTTGTAGCTAGATTTAGGGTCTCTTACTCAGACTCTAGTCTATTCCCTTAGATTTGAATTTGATCACAAATCTCTGAGAGTGCAGGAACTGTCATCACTTCTAACATAATTTCTGGGTATAGAGGAAGAAAATCTTGGGTGCCATTGACTTCTGGACCCTGAACATAAACTTGGCCCATTCATGTCTTTGAAGATATTTTCTTCCTTTCAATTGGACCTCACTGGGTTGAGGACTTCTTAATTTGTCTGTACTACTTTGCTTTCCAATGTCTCCTGTATTTTACATGATCCCTCTCTAGTGAAATCCAGATTTGTACTCACTTGGATTGGAAGTAAACAATTTAATGTAGGAACAGGTTTAAAAGTGCCCGGATCTCCCTAGAGAAAAATGGAAACTGTGTATAGATTATGTCATCATACCTATAGATTGCTGTGATAAATGAGCCTCCATGGACACAGATTGACTAGTACAGTGTTCTGTAGTAATGCATTTACCATCTGAAGATATCCAAGACTTAAATCAGGCTAGATTTCCTAAGATCTAGTATGCATTACTTTTTAAAACCACTGTATACAGTCATTTGATTTTTTCATTTTATTTTTAGAAGTAGCAGAGATTGCAGGCATGAGCCACTGGCACCTAGCTTAATAATTCTCTGTTATCATATTATTGTTATACTAGGGGTACATTGTGACATTTACAAAAGTTATTATAATATATCATAGTTGCATTCACCCTCTCCATCATTTTCCTGTATCCTCCCTCCCCCTATTTCTGGAATAGTTTCAACAGAACTTTTTTTTCATTTTTATACATTAGGACACAATATTTCTACCATATTCACCCTCTCACACCCTTTCCTTATCCTTGTACTGGTAGCAATCCCTTATCAGGACCTGTTTTACTTTCCTGTCTTCATTTTTGAAAAAAGGCATTTTTGTTTTTTTAAGATAGCTATACAGGTAAGTTTCAGTGTGACATTTCCACATATTATAGCCTGAATTGGTTCATCCCTCTATTTTTCTCCTTTCAACCTTCGTCCCCTTCTTATGGTGATTTCAACAGGTTTAAGAATCTATAGTCATTCTTTTATAGGAAGTATATCTCAACCTATTTACCTTCTTAACTTCCTTCTTTTACCCTCCCTCTGCTGTTAATGACATTCCCTTTACTGTTGTTCACAATATTGCTTGTATTTGTTTTGGATCCATATTCCACATAAGAGAGAAAACATGTGACCTTTGGCTTTCTGAACCTGGCCAACTTCACGTAAGATGATGTTCTCCAGTTCTATCCAGTTACCTGCAAAATTTCATTCAAAGTTTTGTATCATGTTTTCTTACAATTCAAAGATGAATTTCTAGATTATCACACACTACAAATACTGACTACTAAGCAAGTACTGGTTGCTAACACCACTAGAAATATAATTAATAAAAATGCAAATAAGATACCCAAAAAGAACAATGAGGCCTCTTGGAGAAAGAGAAATTAATGACATTTTAGTTAAACTAATTAAAAACTCATTTTAGCCATTATTGACCATGACTGTTGGGAAAATCCTTAATTAAAACATGGCTGTGTTCATTTCATTCTCTCAGTTTTACCTTTCCTCTCTTTTTTTCTGAATCTATTTGGGTCTAGAATTCTAAGAAGTTCTACACAGGTGGAAAAAATTAATAAATGAGAAGGTGATTTATTTTAGGCATTGAACTTGGAAGAAGGAAAGAGCTCAGCTTGGCAAGAGCATGTGTCACTTGTAAATGTCTAAACATGAATCAGTACTGGATCTATTAAAGTGCTGTCAGTCTGAGATCTGCTGAGAATTCCCTCAATAATCAGATGATAGAGAAAGAACCAAGAGAAATTCACATATGCCCTTTATGGGGAATCAAAAGAATGTGTAGAACTCTCTTCATTTAAAAATAAAGTGTATACCTTATATGCACAATAGCATGGGAATTTCAAAAATGTTTTACAATGCAATAGGAATACAAAGAAAATGTATCAGAGAAAAGGCTTATTTGTGAATAAAATAATCATGAGAGATATGTATTTCAGAAAAAAAATTGTGCTAAAATATTTGAAATGGCAAAACACTATAATAGAAAAATTGTAAAAGATACAGCAAATGATATTTTTCTGACTAATTACTGGTCAGTTAAGGGACTGATGAAAGTTGAAATATGAAAGAAATGATGCACTAGAAGCAATAAAGGGAAGAACTGAGTCTCAGGGAGATCAAATGAAAACTTCAAAATTTTCTTTACATTCCAAAGGAAAGGGGCAAACAGATGAGAAGAAAATTGTATATATGGGCAAATGAAAAATATAACCTGTATTAATAATATCAGTGTTGCTCAACAAAAAGGTGGTAAAAATAAATGGAGAGATATTAGTGAAAGGATACAAGAGTTCATTTAGGCTAGATGAACAAACTGGGAAGTTCTAATGTCCAGAACAGGGACTATAATGTAAAATAAATGAAATCGGAGGTAAGAATCCAATTTTCAATAAAACTCTTTATTTATTTATTATTTGGCAGTACTGACTTTTGAACTCAGAGAGGGTCTTATACTTTTTGCCCAGGAGCTGCCTCAGACCACAATAATGTCACCACCACCTTCTCTCTGGGATTATAGGCATAGACCACCACCACACATGGCTTGTTTAGTTTTGTTGTTTTCTGCAGTACTGGAGTTTAAACTCAGGGCCTCATGCTTGTTAGGCAGGTACTCTACCACTTGGGCTACTCCACCAGACCTGTTTTTTTTGTGTTGGGTATTCTTGAGATAGGGTCTTGTGAACTATGTGCCCAAGCTGGCTTCAAACCAAGAACTTCCTGATCTCTGCCTCTTGGGTAGCTAGGATTATAAGCATGAGCCACCTGTACATGTCAACTCTTTTTTTTTAAACAACATTTTCATTTTTGGTGGAACGGGTTTGAGCTCAGGGCTTTGTGCTTGCAAAGCAGACACTCTATGACTTGAGAACAACTCCAGTCCCATGACTTGTTTTTAAAGATAAGTTCTAGATAACTTTTGCCATTCTTGGCCTAGAACTGGTCAACCCTTCCATCGCTACCTCATGTACAGCTGGGAATACAGGCATGTGCCACCAGTGAAAACTCTTTTAAGCAAAGAAAGTACGATAGTCTGCATATTAAAAAGGATCACAGAATATAAACAACAAATAAAGGGGAATAATACATACATTTTAAAGCTATTGCTTGATTCTCATCATTCTTCCTATTTTGGGTAAAGACAGTGGACTCAGCAGTGTCTGCAGTGAAATCTAGCCAAGACTTCAAAGGCCAGACAATTCCCTTAATAATTAATATGCTACAGAATATATGCAGAGAGACAACCTTAGCATGGTGTTTTTGAAGTCAGTATAGCATTGCTTTCAGAAACTGATAAACTTAAAAATTGATAACATCAATAAAATTTTAGCAAATTGAATTGGCATTATATTGTAAATAATACTCCACAACAAAGTAAGATTTTTGCCAACAGAGTTAGGGAAAACTATTAGTGTATTTCATCATGTTAGTAAACAAAAGAAAAAAATTTGATAATTTCTAAAGATACTAGAATTCATTTGAAAATATTAATTATTTCTGAAGTTAGATGAGTTTTATAAAGTGGGAATAGTGCTATTTCAGGAAGCAAAAATGCAGAGAGGATGTATCTGAAAAATAAAACTAACATATCTTATGTTTCTGTCTTATCTAATATTAAAATGGTATATGAAGTCTTAGTGATTAAAATATTTTTCTTAGTGCATACATTTTTATATTAATTGAAGAGACCACCCACAGAGTGGGAGAAAATCTTTGCTACCTATACATCAGGCAAGGGATTGTAATGTGGAATATATGAGAAGTTCAAAAATATACAGGGAGCTCAAAAAACTAAGCTCCCCTGAAGTCAAGGAACCAATAAAGAAGTGGGCAATTGATCTAAACAGAACTTTTCAAAGGAAGAAGTCCAAATGGCCAAAAACACGTGAAAAAATCCTCACCACCCCTGGCCATGGAGGAAATGCAAATCCAAGTTACACTAAGATTTTACCTCACTCCTGTTAGAATAGCTAACATCAAGAACACTACCAACAACAAATGTTGGTGAGGATGCAGGGAAAAAGGAACCCTCATATACTGCTGGTGGGAATGTAAGCTAATACAACCACTTTGGAAAACCAGATGGAGGCTTCTTAAAAAACTAAACATAGATCTGCCATACAATCCAGCAATCCCACTCCGAGGGATATACCTGAAGGAATGTGACTCAGGTTATTATTACAAAGGCACCTACAAACCCATGTTTATTGTAGCACTATTCACAATAGTTAGGACATGGAATAAGACAAGAAGCCCCACTACTGACTAATGGATTAAGAAAATGTGGTATTTATACACCATGGAATTTTATTCAGTGACAAAGAATGAAATTTTGTCATTTGCAAGAAAATGGTTGGAATTGGAGAACATCATCTTAAGCGAAATTAGGCTCAGAGAGTCAAAAATCACATGTTCTCCCTCACACGTGGATTATAGACCTAAAGCAAATGCAGTAATATAATTGGACATGGGTCACACACTAAGGGAGGATGCACATGAGAGGAATAGGTAAAGGGAAGGAAATCTAAAACTTGAATGTGATTGAGGTGCTCGCTGTAGAGGAGCAAATATAGTAATTTTAAACTGGCAAAGGCCACTATGGGAAGGAGACTAAGAAATATTGAAGAGGTCTGGTAGAGATGAATCAATGTAGGTTGTAATACACAAGTGCGTGGAAGCAATGCTAGTAATCTCTCTGTATAGCTATCTTTATCCCAAACTAGCAAAAACACTGTCTTTCTTAATAACGCTAATGTTTTCTTTTCAAGAAAATCAGAGAACAAGAGGGTGGAACAGGTTTTGCCAGGAAGCATGGGAGGCGGTGGGGGATGGAGGGGTGGGAAGTGGCACAAACAATGTATACATATGTGAGTAAAATAAAAATAAATGTTAAAGGCAAATGAAATAATTATACTGTATATATGTCAGTACCAATTATCTATCTATGTGTCTATCTATCTTCTTCATCATCATCATCTATCTACCTCTCCATCCATCTAAATATGAAGAATTATATGCATACTTATAGGAAATTATATTTTTTCTTCAAAAAAATATAAAAGTTATTTTTATTTGGGGGACATATGCAAGGTTTCAATTTTCTTGGGAGATATGTAAAGAATAAAATTATCTTGAAAATACTTCTGTTATTAAAATTTTTATGCTACAGTCCTGCTTCTGTAATTTACCTCTTGTAGTGTATATGATCCAATATATAATTAGAATTGATCCAGCAATTCTACTCTTAGGGATATACCCCAAGGAATGTAAGTCAGGTTATAATAAAGGCACTTAAACACCCATGTTTATTGCAGCATTAGACGCAATTACTAAGCTATGGAAACACCAAGATGCCCCACTACTGATGAATGGATGAAAAAAATGTGGTGTTTATGTACAATGTAATCTTATTCAGCCCCAAAGAAGAATGAAATTTTGTCATTTGTAAGTAAATGGATGGAACTGGAGAACATCATCTTAAGTAAAGTTAGTTAGGCTCAGAAGGTCAAAATCCACATATTCTCTCATATGGGGAATATAGACCTAATACAAATATAGCAATATTATAAAAAACAGTTCAAGCTAAGAGGAGGTCACATATAAGAGGGAGAAGGTTAAAGAAGGAAGTTAAGAAGGTGAATATGGTAGATGTACTTCTATACAAGAATGAATATAGACTGCTACAAAATTGGAGAATAGGAGGGCAAAACAGGTTCACTCAGGTGTTGACACTGGTGGGAGGTGAAGGTGGCAGAGAAGGTAGTAGCAGGATGAATATAGTGCAAATAATGTATACACATGTATGCAAATTCAAAAAATAATACTTGTTGAATCTGTTTCAGGAATTAGGGGAGGGTTGATGAAAGAGAGCAGTAGAGGGGGTGAATTCAAGTATGATATATTAGATACATAGTAAGAACTTTTGTAAATGCTACCATATATCTCCACCCACCACAGCAATAATAAAAATAAAAGAAAAACAAATTAAAGAAAAGGGCTGCAGTTGTGGTTCAAGTGGTAGAGTGCCTGCCTAGCAAGTGTGAAGCCCTGAGTTCAAACCTAAGTATCACACACACACACAAACAAAATAAATAAGAAAAGAAATTAGAGATGTCAAAAAGAAAACGTAGGACTTTGTGACCATAGATGAAGTCTATCATTATAACCAAATTTTTAGCTATGATTGAGTAATATTTGTAGTCCTTCATTTAGAAAATGAAAGAGAAGGATCAAGCTAGTGGGAATCATGATGACTTCTTCAATATATTGAACAAAAGGTGTAATTTTTCTGCTCACATGAACTGATCCTGTATATGATATAAAGTGTCCTCTACAGTTTAGCAAGTTGGGAAACTAATTTAATGAAGAACGAAGTGGTTGAAGGGTCACATATTGCAAGAAAGCCAAATAACATGACATTCCACAAGACATACATAAATTAGTGCCTAGCTAGTCCTAGGTAACTTTGCTAGAACCTCTTTGGTAGTGCAAGTAGCTTTTGCCTACACTAGCAAATATGAACATAAGGTGACAAAGCTAAGTACAGGAAACTTTCATTTTAATGGCTTACCTTTAAAGGGAAAGATTGTAATGCATATCCAGAACCAGTTATATGGCTGATATAAAGTTTTGTTTTTATTTTTATATTCATTTTTGTTTTAATAGGAAATGTTTTAGCATGCTTTACTCTAGAAAATAAAACAACATGATGGGCATACTGAAAATATAGGAAGGATGACAAAATTCACCTGCTAAAACAGCAGATTTGGGAGGGGAGCAAGTCAGAGTTTGTAGGCAACATCTTTCCCCATGATTGCAGGAATGAATGTGAGGTTAAGTGAAGATAATAGCATCCTGAGGAAGTAGAAGGAGCTTGTACTAAGTAGCCTTAAAATTCTTAAACATAAGATTTTTATTTAATTTGTATTGTGCTGATTATATGCAATATCTGGTTTTTGAAAGGCAGTCTATAAGCACATGCATTTAATAAAATTAATGTTACTGCAAAAAGGAATGAATATTGAAACCACCATAAAAAAGGGACTAAGGTAGAAAGAAGAAAAATAGAGATAAGCCAGCCTTTTGATTTCTGTACTCACCCCACAAATTGGAAAATGGCTATGGATGAACAGGACGACATGATTTTATTTCATTTCAATAAGATTGTTTTCCTAATCTTCTGCCCCTACTTTTGTGGTAAATATTTGCTTTCTAATCTGAAGACACATATTACATTTCCTCTCTGTCACTACAGCTTTTTCTATCTAGAGGGAGCACTTCTTCCAGATATGCCCCAGAATTCCAAAGAACCCAAATCACACTTCTACTTAATAAAGTTTTGTACTCTCACCTTCCTTTGACATAGGAAAGCAAGCACTGATAGCTTTGAATGTTATTACAGACAGAAAAAAGAGATGGATGGGTCTTATTTATAATATCACCCCCCAGTTGTCTAAAATATTTAGGAATTACATGCAATGCTTTTCTCAAAGCAAATGTATGTGTGGCCAAATTTCAAAGTTACTGCATACACATACATACTGTGTTTTCTTTGACATTATGCCACCTGTTAAATTCCACTGAATTGTAAACTGAGTTGAGAAAGAAAAATAAACCTGGCTGTCTGGAAATACAAGGAGTAAATATGAGGTAATAAGATGTTATGTTAGTTATGGAAATATTCAGAATGTTTAGGTTTTTTTTTAAATTAAGCTCTCAAACTGATCATATTTATTTGAATAAATAATAAACCTTTATGGTTTAATGAGTTGACAAGCATTTTCTCACTTAATTCCCTAAATAATATTTTAATCTTAAGTATCATTTAAATTTATATTTTAAAGAGAAAATTAAAAAATATCATATGAGTCTATGAAAACCTCAAAGACAGTACTTGCTACCTTTTGTGCTTATACTTTATATTCAAAACCCAGTGTTTGTTCTATTCAAAAATGTTGCTTGATCAGCAATGAGGAAAGGTAACTATACGTACCTTACTCCAGATAAGTACAGGAGAATAAGCCACCTTTCTATTGTTGCCAAATGGATATTTGCCATAAAGAGAGAAATTAGGAGACTGGAAAGTAAACATATAAACTCTACCTTTCCATATTGAAAGATGGCTGTATTAATTGATATAATATTGCTTTACAACAGTTTGGTGTGGACAAATTGAAACAGCAGAGGCCAGCCTCTATGTTGAAAATGAACTGAATTACTAAAATTATTCCTAATATCATAATCCAGTTTCTGTAATGTTCTAAGTCTGTATTTGATTATAAGAAATTGAATTATAAGAAACTGATTATTCTCTGAATAATCTAATCAGAAGGTATTTCCCTAATTTTCAAAATAGTATTAATAAATTTAGTTAATACAAAAAAATTTTGCCCTAAAATTCACTTAAAAAATCCAAAATGTAAATGAGAAACCATGATAATATTAATGTGAATAGCTAAACAAGCATTATTCTTTTCTAGTGTAGACTTTCATATATTTAAGAAAGTAGAAAAAATATTTGAAATTATATGTTCTTCTAACATTTTATTATATTTCCAATTGTTTCTGCTCAATTTTCTAACTTGGTATCATTCCTACATGTGTTATTTCAATATGCTTTCTGATTAAATAAGTTTACACATTTAAAATGATGTGGATCTGTGCATTACATATAATATTTGGTCATTAAATGTGAGCTATGTTAGTAATTAGTACTTTTGGTGTTTTGGCATGTATGTTATATTTTCTACTTTATATACATAAATCTGTTTGTTTTTGATCTACCTTTCTTCAAATGTCAAACAAAAGTTGAATGTCTCCTGAAGGTGTATCACTAGAATAGACACAACTCTTGCTCTTATTGCTCTCAAACTGCTTCTTTATATTGCTTTTTTTCTTCAAGGCTTCCTTTAGGACTGTCTTAAAGTATTTGAAGATAATCAAAATCAATTGAATTACAGAAATATCACTAACCTCTGCATTATATTGTCAATATTTTTCAAGAATGCAGCCCTATTGATTTTTTTGTACTCATGACTTGTGTATTTTCTAGTTCTACATTTCTTCAAATTCTGTCACAGTTGGCATTTATCTAGGCTCAGAAACAGCTTGAAGCTGGGAAAGAAGAATAAAAGCATGGCTGGCTCCTTCTGGGGTGATTTATGGTTTATTATATAGTACACTTTACACCTTTCTAGCTATTAGCATTTTCTTTGTGATTCTCATGTTTCTGTACTCTGAAATGTTGCTATATACTCCTTCACGTGTGATTTTAGGAATCTTTTTTGCTTTTCTACTTTTGTTACATTACCGGCTAAATCACTGGATAATTTTGTTGTTGTTGTTGTTTTACTGTACCAAGTAGATGATAGGTATATAAATTAAAGACCAGAAAAAGAGCAAAGAACAAAGTACTTTATTCTCCCAACGTTATAGGAAAAGATGATAAGTAACTGCCAGAGAGATGGAAAGTAGCTGTCAGGGACCTGATACCTTCTAGCTATGTCTCAATAATAGGTCAAGTTGCCCTCTTTCTTCAATCCCCCTCACGCTTTATTCTCTGGTCAAGTTAAGGGGAAGAGGAGGCTAGCTTAATGGGAACAACATATCCATTGCTTTGTTGAGCAGTAAATGATATGTTACATTTCTGAGACCCAGTGAGGGGAGTTTGGAAAAAATCCTGGTACAATTCAGGATGCCAACGGAAGAGAGCACGGGCATCTCATTCCTTGGACATTCCTCGTCATGCTAAGGTACCAACAGAACCTTTCTGGAGCCACTGTGGAAGCAGAAGCTACTTCCAAAAACTACTGGAGAGAGAAAGAGAGAGAGAGAGATAGAAAGAGAGAGAGCGCCAGCCTGGGAAATATGAAAGAAGGAGGCTCACAGGCTGGAAGGAAAGGTGGCATAGTGTGACTGAAGGGAGATGGAAATTGCCTTCATTGTGTCTTAATTCCCTGAACCTTCTAGGGACGTAGACAGATGCCCAGAAGTTGTCCTCTGTCCATGAGAAGACTATGAGAAGACTATGGAAGTTAGAAAAATGACCAAAGCTATAAATATAGCCCAATGTCTGCCATACCAACAAGACTGTCAACTTAAAGTTGCTGTTAGTTTGAATGCCTGCAAAATGCAGATGGAAGGTCCAATCATACTTCAAAAGTCTTCATTTATGAAGAGAGCGAAAATCTGTATCCAATATTTCAGGTAGAAACAAATTTAAACACAGTGCTGCTGGGGACACATTGCCACCAAAAAGGCAGCTGGTCATGCTAAGATTCTGTTTCTGCCCCTGTTTTCTTACTCATTGTTTTGGGTTTCAGAAACTGGGTCTGGGAGAGTAAGAATCCTCAGCTCTGCTGATCCTGGATGCAGCCTTAGTCATGTCTCTAACTTTGGGAAAGGAATGCATAAGACCTAAAGATTAAAATTTTAAAGAAAAAAGTGGAAATATTATGTACTTGTGTATGAAAATGGAAAAATGAGACATTTTGAGACTATTCCAGGAATGGAGGGATGAAGAATAAGGGAGAATGATAGAGTGTGTGAATTCAACTGTGATATGCTGTAAGATCTTTTGTAAATATCACAATGTCCCCCACTACAATAATGATATGATATTTAAAAAAGAATTATAAAAACAAAGTATTTTAACTTCAAATAATACATTTTGAATAACCATGTCTATTATACAAATACTTTTTAAAAATTAATTAAAATTAAAATTTTCATAGTATTTTACCTCTTATACCTGGACAAGTATTTGAGAAATTGCTATAATATAAAACTTTATTTTTTAATATAAGCACAAAAAGAAAAATAAATTTTTAAGAACAGATTAAAAGAACTGATGAGTCATTCTTTGTACCTTCTCTCTCTCTCTCTCTCTTTCTCTCTCTCTCTCTCTCTTTCTCTCTCTCTCTCTCTCTCTCTCTCAATTTTTCTCTCTTATTCCTGTAGTTAGATCTGCTTTACTTAGCATTTACTTTTAGTTTTACTGTTGGGTTGGAGGGAGGAATTCAGCCGGAGGCCAGGAGTATACTGCTTAAGCTACATATAGACACAAATGAAGGGGGCATTCAGCACTTTCAGTCTAGTATACCACACCCATGACATTTTAGAGATCATGAAAAAGAAAAGCATACTGTCCATGAAGGAAATATATATTGATTTGAATTACTTTGTGCTGTGTATTTTAAGAAGCTTGAACACTGGATTGGTTGCAGGAGGGGAAATTCATGATGTTAGAAAAGTAGAGATAGGAAGATAGGAGAATAGATATATTTTTATGTTCATTTCAGTATAAAATATATTTCAAATCCAAATCATACTACATCATTTCTAATTACTACTTTGCCACTGTTTCTTGAATTCATGTCTAATTTGTTGAGACTAAAAACAAGAGAGCCTCTTGTATAATTCAAAACCAATAAATATGTGTCATCATGGACTCATGGAGGTTTTATTGCTACTGCATGTAGAAATGCCCTATTTTATAAGTTACAGATAATTGCTATAGCTTAGCAACAGCAGATATTACTGCATATTACAGAAGTACTCATGTCTTCTGACATATGGTAAGAAAGAAGCATTTTGCAAGGTTGTGATTACACCAGGAGTACTATGGCTAAAGGATGAACTGGTGATGGAAAGCTGTGGAAAGTGCAACCAATAAAGAAACCCAGGATGTAGCATGTTCTATAAACTATAGCTGCCACACTGAATGAATAATTATGCTATTGCAGAAATGATAAATAATGCTATGCTATCTTCACGAGGAAAATGAAGTATCTGTTGCCCTTCAAATTGCTAAAGGTGAAACCTGCTTTCTGGGACCCATCTGTTAAGAGGGACATAATCTGACAAGATAATTCTTCTTAAAGGGCTAAATATTTGGCTCTGTATCATGAAACTATTTAGTTTATGAATTTTACCTGCATTCCTTGTAACTTTGTGAGGAAGAAAATTAAGGTCTAATTAAGACTCAAATGAAGATTATTTTTAAAATTCAAGTTTTTGAATAATAGTGATTATGATTGGGATTCTAAGCTTCATTCAATTAATGAAATACCTTTTAATTTTTAACAATAAGAGAGCCAGTAATAGATTTTTATTTGATCATGTTGTAGGAGACAAAATGTAAATCAGTGAAAAGAGACAGTGTACAAACAATATTTCATTGACTAAATCACTAAGGTTACTAGTAAGTCCAAATTTTCAATGACCTGTTATTTTTACATATATTGGAATAATTATAAAATATTACAAAGCAATTATACTCTTATTTTCTTTACATGTACGATTAGTAGAATTTTATGTAACTCATCCACATTGAGTGATCTGTTTTCCAACTCAGCATCAAGTTACCATTCCTTCCCCAAACACAGCAGGTTCCAAAAAAGACTCAAAAGGAATATAGACATATGCTAAAGATCTCCTGAAGCTGCAAGGAGTAATCCATAACACAGCATCCTCTTCAGATTCCTCTTTCTCTCCCAATATTCCACCCCATGTAGACACTGCTCATGTTTTTCCTCTCCTCATTAAAAACTCCTTTATATCACAGGAGTTCTCTCTTGCCTTCCCATCTCTGGGCTGTGTTCATTAGTCTCCCTCGCCTTGTACTCCCATGCTGCCAATCCAAGTGGCTCTCAACAGTACGAGTTTTTTGAAAAGAAGATCCACATCTTTCTTTGCTTTTCTGGGATTCTGAGGATTGGGATTTACACTTCCCACCCTGATATTCTCCATGAAAGTCATTTCTTCACATTAAGCTGTTGCTCTGCCTATGTTCTCTTTCACTTCTTAACTTGGGGACATTATGAAACAACCTGAACAAATATTATATGATAGGAAAAATTACATTTTTCCTATGATTATAAAACATAATTTGAGGTAAATGGTTTATGTCAATCAGTGGATTTTGTGTGATGATCATTAAATCAGAATGAATTTTCACTGCAATGAGATGGAAAGCTAATAGACCTGGAACTTGAGAATCCTTGATCTGATTCCTATGGCTGGACCACGTTCTTGAAAAAGTTACATAATGGGGATATAAAATAAATGGCTACATTTTTCATTATTAAGGCTTCTGTCTATATGGCCAGCTAGCCCTGACGTCCTTAGTGATGTCATCTGTGAGTCTCGATGAATCCTCTGTCCCTTAGAACAAAAGCTTAGATATCATGCCCTACATCTATTCCTAATCTTAGGTCTTAAATGCTCCAATGATGAGAAAGGCATATAACAATTACTTCAAAGGTAAGACTGTTAATGAGAGTAAAGTTTTGCTACTTAAAGCTGAAAATATCTGAATTATGTACACTAAAAAATCTTCCTAAATTTTGTGGAGTCTTGGTGGAGACTGTGTTGTGGGGGGCATGGGGAAGGATTGTCAGAAGGCCTAGCATTAAACTGCACGATGACAAATTTATTTGCTCTTCTCCACTGAATTCCACATTGATAGCACTTATTTATTTATTTTTCGTCTTTGATATCCATGACCCTGTCTTGGATGATTTTTAAGTTTGGATATTGACTTCACATTATGCATTGAAATGTGAGACTTTGTAGCTATTTCCTAAACGTAACTGATAATTAATCAGTTTTTAGCTCCAAATTTATAGAACCAAGGATAATTTTCCAATGATGCTTTGTATCCTTTCGAAAATGACCAAGAATAGTTTTAAGCTTGTTGAGATGGCACACACCTGTAATTCCAGCATTTAGGAGGCTGAGGCAGGAGGATTACAAGTTTGAGGCCAGTCCTGGTTATAAAGTGAGACTCTGTCTCAACACTAAATAAACAAAAGAATAGTTTCATATACCAACTGATATAAATTTTACTGTACTATGCATTCTTTTTTTCTGGAAATGAAAATATAGTATCTGAGGTAATGAAAATTGGAGAAACTAACTTAATATAGGAATATCTATCCTTGAACGTTTTTAATGCTTTGTGTTGGTAAACCTGTATTTGAGATAAAATCCTGTATCATGTTTCCAAATTAATCAATTATCAGTGGACAACACTATATTGTCAGAAATCATACTGACAAAACATTGCGATAATAAAACAAAAGTTCTTCATTAGATAAAAATATAGGTATTTCAACTGGACACAGTGGCACAAGCCTGCAATCCTAACTACTCTCAAAGTGGAGATCAGAAGAATCACAGTTTAAGGCCAGCTAAGGCAAAAAAGTTAGAAAGATCCATCTCAACCAATTAAAAATGTGGGTGTGGCAGTGCACCTGTCATCCCAGCTACTAGGGAAATGTAAATGGAAGGACTGTGATCCAGGCCAGCTCCTGTATGCATGAAGTAAGACCCTATCTTAAAAATAAACAAAGAAATAAAAAAAGGGCTGGGAGCATGACTCAAGTGGTAGAGCACCTGCCAAGCAAATGGGAGGCCTTCAGTTCAACACCCAGTACTTCAACAGCCCCCCCCCAAATATATATATACATACATAACTCAATATTCAATGCTGGGAATTATAAATCTAAACTCAGGTTAAATACAAATACAGACTGTTGGAAGAAAAGGTGATCCTCTTATTTCTTCATGTCTTATGAGCAGAGACACTGACTGTCTTTTGACTATCTCATCAAAGATGTTTAGTGAACCACCTTGAAAAATGGAGTGTATATTTCCAGATGAAAGACCAAGCTGGTTTAGCACCTGAAGATCATTTTTTTTTCATTTTTCTTTTATTATTCATATGTGCATACAAGGCTTGGTTCATTTCTCCCCCCTGCCCCCACCCCCTCCCTTACCACCCACTCCACCCCCTCCCGCTCCCCCCCTCAATACCCAGCAGAAACTATTTTGCCCTTATCTCTAATTTTGTTGTAGAGAGAGTATAAGCAATAATAGGAAGGAACAAGGGGTTTTGCTGGTTGAGATAAGGATAGCTATACAGGGCATTGACTCACATTGATTTCCTGTGCATGGGTGTTACCTTCTAGGTTAATTCTTTTTGATCTAACCTTTTCTCTAGTACCTGTTCCCCTTTTCCTATTGGCCTCAGTTCCTTTAAGGTATCTGCTTTAGTTTCTCTGCATTAAGGGCAACAAATGCTAGCTAGTTTTTTAGGTGTCTTACCTATCCTCACCCCTCCCTTGTGTGCTCTCACTTTTATCTTGTGCTCATAGTCCAATCCCCTTGTTGTGTTTGCCCTTGATCTAATGTCCACATATGAGGGAGAGCATACGATTTTTTGGTCTTTTGGGCCAGGCTAACCTCACTCAGAATGATGTTCTCTAGTTCCATCCATTTACCAGCGAATGATAACATTTCGTTCTTCTTCATGGCTGCATAGAATTCCATTGTGTATAGATACCACATTTTCTTAATCCATTCGTCTGTGCTGGGGCATCTTGGCTGTTTCCATAACTTGGCTATTGTGAATAGTGCTGCAATAAACATGGGTGTGCAGGTGCCTCTGGAGTAACAGTCTTTTGGGTATATCCCCAAGAGTGGTATTGCTGGATCAAATGGTAGATCGATGTCCAGCTTTTTAAGTAGCCTCCAAATTTTTTTCCAGAGTGGTTGTACTAGTCTACATTCCCACCAACAGTGTAAGAGGGTTCCTTTTTCCCCGCATCCTTGCCAACACCTGTTGTTGGTGGTGTTGCTGATGATGGCTATTCTAACAGGGGTGAGGTGGAATCTTAGTGAGCACCTGAAGATCATGATAGCATCTCCCTGTAGAGACAAAACAGGTGAACTTACTTTCTCTGGTAAAACATGTGAATTCCTTAAACCAGGTTTTCTTTCTCCTAAATCATCTTGTGTGGGCATGTGTCAGTGGACCATCTTCATGTTGACGTGTATGATCTGGGGCTCAGCAAGAAATGCAACAAGTGCTGATTGTCCAGTTATTGCTGTTGTGAAAGCACCTCTCATCTTCATCCATCATCCATGACACCAAGATTGGAAAATTTGCAAGAAGGAAATAAATCTCAGATCCTTCTCAGTTCTAGATACACATCATACTGAAATTGTGTGAATGGACATGGCAGAAGCTTCCTTTAAAGGACTTTCCTAGACCCAATGATCATTTTCTCTGGTTTCAATTTGAATATTAACAACACACATTCTAAGGCAAATGACTGACAATAATTGCATTCCCAAATTGTTTACACTGCTCAGAAACAACGGCAGTCCTGCTCCCCTATCTGCAGTTCATTTTCCATGGCTATAGTTGCCAGAGGTCAACCATGGTTGGAAAACAGTAAATGGAAAATTCCGGAATCAATTCATGTCTAAAACTGCACTTGTATCATGTTGAAATCTCTGTACTTTTCACACTGCTCAGAATTATGTATTTTACTTGAATTTATATGAATTTGATTTCCTTAGTTGATTTTAAATAAGTACACGTCTCTGAAAAGAAAGTGTAACCTAAAATTAATTGCTGAGCTATTTCACAACGTTATTTATACAACAAATGTTTATATTTTTAAAATCTGTCCTATTTCAAATAATAAATGCATTTTCTTACATACAAACACGAAGAGTTTCACATTACGGTGAAATCAGGCCATAAGGAAATTCAATCTGACATAAAAATGAAATGTCGCTTTAAAAATAATTAAAACAGCACATCAGCAGTGACTATTAATTTATTAGAAGTAAACCTGATTCCCAGGTCTTAGCAAATTATCTCCTTGTATAAATATTAATGTATTTATTGATATGTGCAGGATTACTCACAATTGCTTGACAAAGGAACCCACTAAGAATTTTCTTTATCTTTCAATACAAATTGACTGCTTTAGTTTTAAAAAAATTAATTAATTTTGTGATTATTTTTCTATTACCTATTATAAAGTGATAGCTATGATTGAACAAAATATTTTTAACACAGATGTGACTGAATTTATTTTTGGATACTTAATATATGAGCAAATAAAGACAAAAAATTAAATATAATAAATTCTTCATTTGTTTTGCTCTATTGTCTTAATACCATTAATATTATTTAATATGTTGTAGTGACACAATAGTCTAATATCAGCTATCTTTATTCCACATGGTTCCCTCTAGTTGTGACACACAAATGGTCATATAATCACTGAGGTCATGAATATTGAACTTCCTTTAGGCGCAGTATTTTGTTTCTGTATCCTTTTTAAAGATTTTCTAGTAACTATTTTAGTTACTCAGCTTGCCAGCAGCATCTATATTAATATAAAAGTTGAAATGAGCAAACCCCTTTAATGAGAATCTTTTGGGAAAACTCAAGAAGGGATCATTAAAGTGATGTTTCTCTCACTAGTCTGTCTGTTTTCCTATGCTTTTCTTTATTCCCACAACTGGTTTTAGGATGACTTAGCTATAAGCTTTTTGGATGTCTTTGGTTTCTCACATCATAAAGAGTGACCAAAATTAAGCATCTGTCAACTGAGAGTCAAATTAATTTATATATTTGCCATTTGTTTCTATTTTTCCTTACAATAGTCTTTCTTGGTGATCAGAATACCTAGGATAATCGCTTTTTATTAATATATATTAGTTGTTCAAAGGAGGTTCATTGTGATATTTCCATATACACATATAATGCATTTTGATGAAATTCATCCCCTCTATTACTCTTCCTTTTCCCCTACCCTTTCTTAAAGCCATTTTTATAGATGAATGTTTTTTGGTGGGGGTGGGACTGGTGTTTGAACTTAGGTCTTCATGCTTGCAAAGCAAGCGCTCATAAAGCAGGCATTCTACTGCTTGAGCCACACCTCCCTCACCTTAAAGCCATTTTAATGGATTTCATTATTCTGTATTCTCACATTCATACAAAGTACTTTGATCATAATTGCTCCCCAATCACATTCTAATTTCACCCACCCCCCCTTACACAATTCTCCATCCTAAGCAGTCCCCATTCATTAATTAATCTTTTTAAAAATCTAGATTCTGTATATGTGACAGAATATATGATATTTGACTTTCTCAGTCTGGCTTATTTAACTTAATATGATGATCTCCATTTCCAACCATTTTCCTGAAAATGGCATAAGTTCATTCTTCTTTATGGCTGAATAATACTTCATTATGTATATTTAACACATTGCCTTTATCCATTCATTGATTGATTGTCAGCTAGACTGATTTCATAGTTCGGCTATTGTGAATTGTGTTGTTATAAATATGAATATCTATTCCTTCAGATAAATGCCCAGGAGTGGGACAGCTGGATCTTATTGTACGGTTCTATTTTTGGCTTTTTGAGGTACCTGCTACTGATTTCCATAGTGACTATATTAATTTATATTCCCACCAACACTTCCAGCTCCCCAACCCTTCCCGTTTTCAAATCCTTGCCAGCATTTGCTGTTTGTTGTCTTGATGATAGCTGTTCTGACTGGAATGAGATGTAATCTCATTGTCATTTTTACTTGCATTTTCTTTAAGGCTAAGGATGTCCAGCACATCTTCATGTATTTATTTGCCATGTATACCACTTTACAGAACTGCTCAATTAGTTTGCCCATTTATTAATTAGACTATTTGTTCTTTTACTATTTAATTTTGTGAGCTCTTTATATATTGCGAACATTAATTTTTTGTACAATGAATAGCTGGCAAAGATGTTCTCTCATTTTCTTTGTTGTCTCTTGGTCTTGGCAATTGATTCTTTTTCCATGCAGAAGCTTGAGAATTTGATTTATTCATATTCTTATATCCTGAGAAATTGCAGCCCTATTCAGGAATTCATTGCTAATGCCTGTATCTTCAAGAGTTCCTCTGTATTTTCCTACAGTAGATGTAGGTATTACATTAAGATCTTTCATACACTTTGAATTGATTTTTGTACAGGGTTACTGATAGGGTTCTAGCTTCAGTCTTCTACATCTGCATATCTAGATTTTCTACTACCATTTGTTGAGAAAGCTTTTTTTTTTTCCCAATGTATGTTTTGGCACCTTTGTCAAAAGGCAGCTGGCTATAATCACTTGAGGGCAAAGAACACTTCTTTAGCTTGGTTTGATTAAAGTATACCAATAAAAACATGATGTCAGTCATGTGTGCAACGAACTGTGTAAAATATTTTAAAAATTTTCCTTAATTTTTAGAAGTTACTAGTAGCAAGAATCAGGAAAGGATAAAAGAAAAGTTGTGGGCTGTCTGGCTATTGTTCTTAATTCCACTGGTGCATCATTTGCATGACAAGTTTTCATTAATTTTACAAAGGCAATCAGCTTGGGAAGAGTGCTTAAGGGCAGCAGAGAGGCATTAAGTGCTACTTGCTTTCAAGTTATTGCTAAAAAATAACTTACAGTGTGATGTTTTTAATTCAAATGTCTGCCTGTATATAATTCCTATAGTTTTAGTTCAAATTTTATAAATCATAGAAAAGGGTACTGATTGTAAGCATGATGTTACTATGAGCCATTAAAATTCATAAAGACTCCATGACAGAAAATATGCAGTAAAAATGTTTCATGATCATTAATGTTAGTGCAATGGTGAAGATGGGTGGTGAATGCCTAGAGAGACAGAGAAATGGGAAAATCAAGTAGGTCATTTTTGAAACACATCCTGGGAAGCAGGGAGATACAGTTAAGAGTCCTGACTAGGTTATGCTGTTATAAATGGAACTAGGAGCTTCTCAGTGAAAATCAACAAAAGCAAATCTGAGAAATAAAAACTTTGGAAAGGGCCAAGAGGAAAAATATCAAACTAGAGCTTGTTGGACTAGAAACCTTTGATAAGAAATGATATTAATGAGGTTTAGAATGGGAAGAACCTACAGGAACTGTAAACTGTATTGTCCTTTGTTTAAAATAATGCCATTTCTGATAAGAGGAGAATGAATTCTAGGAAAAAAAGACTTGATGTAGAGAGATAAAATGAAAGAAAGATCAGCAAATTGGATGTGATAGAGTCTTTAAGGAAGGATGTAAGGAGGCCATTGAGGAGAAATACACAGATTTCTGATGAACTTTGGAGGTAACATCAGTTTAATTCAATATACCTGTGAAGGAAAGGGAGCTATAAAGAAAAGAATAGAATCAAAGGTTGCACCTACTAGTTCCAGGACACCCTCTGGATATCAAAATTCAAAAATGCAGAAGCTCATTATACAAAGTGGTGCCATAGTTTTATAGCATCAAGTGTGTTATTTTTCCATTTTATTACCTAATTTTTTCAAACATTCTATAACATTTGCAATAAACATATCTCTGATTTTTATTTAATGGAATATATAACTTTATACACTTATGTGTATATATTATATTCACTATTTTATTTGTATTTTCTTTGTCTTCACTAAAATCTTGCCTGCTTTATCTTTCCTGGCCTAAGAGAAAGTTAGCCATTTAGCATTACCTTAGGTACGTCTTTTACTTTCTGTAGTTCCCTTAGGTAATGCAGTATTCATTTTATGTATTTTGAGACAATGATATTTTGTATGTAAAGATTTATAAGAGTTTCTCCTTTCCTATAGTTTAACATTTTATACCACATTTCTCATCAAATTCCTTTAAGGCTGATTATTTGAATAATAAAATATTATAATCCTTTGCAAAACATAATAATTTGATGGATCTACATTGTGGTAGTTCAAAAATGTAGTCTCTAAAATATAGTGACATAGGATCAACAGTTTTATTGAATGTCTTTCATTCTATTTCACTCAATTTTTGAGTACCAATTGTATGCCATGTATGTCCCACACAACTTGTCTAAGTGTCTAGACTTTTTCACACTTCACTACATACATCCAAATATATTACAGACTTATTAAACAAGCATATTTGATTTCAGGACATCACTCTGGTAAACACTGACAAAAAATATTAAACTCACTTTCTCTGCATTTATGTAGTGGAAGACTGGTAAAGAAAGACAATAAAAATTTTTACATTAAAATACCCTGTAGGGATCAAAATATTTTTAGAAAACATAATTTTCTTTCCTTTTCCCTTTCTCTATATTCTTCTGGTTTACAAAGGAACAAAATGAATCTTTTTTTTTTTTTTTTTGTGGTATTGGGGTTTGAACTCAGGGCCTATCCCTTGACCCACTCCAAAAGCCCTTTTTTTGTGATGGGTTTTTTTGAGACAGGGTGTCCTGAGCTATTTACCGGGGCTGGCTTCCAACTGTGATCCTCCTGATTGCTACCTCCTGAGTAGCTAGGATTACTAGCTACCAGCACCTAACAATGAATCCTTTTGTATATTAACTTTTTAATTTTCTTTACATGCTTTTCAATAAATGTGATAGTGTAGGAGAAATTTTCTTGCTCAAAGATTTTGGAAAGAGTTGCATTCCTCATAGTCTTTATAGTGCTTGAAGAATTAAAGAGAACATTAATTGGCATTTTTAAGACTATAAGAAGTATATTTTACAACAGTTAACAGAAATTATTTTTCTGAACAATATTTCCCATACTTTATTAACATACTCTAGACACATTTTTAAAAGCAGCTTCAGGAAGGGTACATACTTTGTTAAATCCAATAAAAGATCAATCCTGAGTATAGGCTGAAATAATCTTAAGGATAAACTCCTTCTGTGGTCACCGTCCTGTGTTCCCCCTTAGTATTCATGGTAAACCACATTTTCTGTAGAAATGTGGGCACACAAACAATTTTACATTTTCCACCTTATACTTCACACATAGTTGGAAAGACAAGCTTCTCTTTTTGTGGTTCAAGTGATCAATATATTCGATTTTGTGTCTATTATCTTTCTAGCACCATTAGAAATAAATATTACCATCATTTATGAAATTGTCTATACCACTAAACCTTAATTGTCAACATAAAACCAACCTGGTTGTAATATGAGTCTTGGACTTGGAATTAGCAAATACTTAGCCTCTGTGGGATATTTGGGAAGTCGCACCAATTTCCTGACTCTGCTCCTTTGAATGTGATGAAGGTAATCATATACATAATACTATTTTTAGATTTAATTATGACCTCTTTAAGGAAGAAAGCTTTATTGTTCTCATTTTGCTTTCCATATTTAAGGAAATATCACCTGATAAACTTGTAGAGATTATTTAAAAAAAACATTGTTAATCATACCAAAATTTTGCCCTTCTAAAGCATTAAGTTTATTTTCTAATGATTTTTTAAAAGAAATCTAGTTCTGTAGTCAGAACATGCTTTTAGAGTAGGATAGAACTAGTATCATAGCATGAAGATATAAGAAACTGGAAAGGTATTTGAAATAACCTTGCTTTTCAGAACCCTCCTCTGTCCCTTGTATTGTGGAAATAGCTCCAGAGAGGCTTGGTAACTTGCAACAAGTGAGTGATAGACCTGAGCATTGAATCCTAACTTGCTATACAACCATATGTTCTTGTAACCAACCATTTCAACTGTTCACAAGAGTAGGATGATGACTTGTCTGCCCCAAAGCATCTCACCATTTTTCCACATGTCCTGCAATTCCAGTATTGGAAAACTCAAAGGCTTCAGGGATGGTCTTCAAATGATCCTTACTAGAACTCAAATACATTTAAAGAATAATTACTCTGTGTGTATTCATTTACATCAACTTGTTTCTACTGGTGTCAATCAGTCAAAGACAGCAAGATAGCAAGGAAATGTAGGCAGGAATACATTATTTTGGGTGAGTAGGTGGTAGAGTTGAGATTTATTTCTTGACTGAAAATCCAGAAAATATCTGTATAAAATCACACTCCTTAGAAGAGTACACAGAAACCATCATATGCTCCTTAGTTTCTGGTCTCATGCTTGCTCATGTTCTCAATTTTACATTCTAGTCATACTTGGTACTTCCAAAATATAGCATACTTTGTCACATCTCTGTGACATGCAGTGAACATGGTTCCTCTTTGATTATTTTTCTTCATCATTCCAATTCCTAATACTTTTGGAGATCTAATACAGGCTCATTGCCTCTGTTAAACCTTTCTTAACAAGTATCCTAACCCTTTAGGTTCTACCTAGAGGTAAAGTGAGATACCTTTATACTTACATGCTTTGCATACCAGTTTCCTCATAAATGACTATACTGATAGCACTAACTAGGATAAGGATTAATGCATGCAAAGTGTTCAGAAGAGTTTCTAGCAAAGGGATGTGATTTCTTATTTTTTTCTGTAATGCACATTAATACAAATCTATCTTTTGAGCTAATTTAAAAAAAAGAATGTTTGAAAAATTATAAGCCCAGTAAATTATCCCTTTCATATACTCCCAGTGTGGCCATCAGATACTGAAATAATAATGTTCTTACACCAGTTAGAAGGGTGAATTCTGTACTTTTTGTCCACAGTGGTCTGGGAACTACAAGGCCAATGGGAGGGTCCTGAAACTCCACAGCAGAATGACTGTGTTTGCCCTTACTGCTAGAGTTACCATGAAATAACACTAAATGAGGCAAATGTGATGGTTTCAGATACAAGTTACACAACTTTATAATTTTTCTTATACACAGCCTGTCTGTAAACAGGTTTTATTGATCTCATTGGATAATGTATTCTCTTATTTGTATCAAACTTATGAAGGGCATTATAGGTAGAAAAAGCTTTTGGTGCAAGATTTTAATCATTTTCCATATGTATTCAAGTCTCCAAAAAGTTAACAATAAATTATTCTAATGATAATGGCTGAAACTCAATATTTATGGAAAATTTCCACAAATGTAGATAATAGCACAATTCTTGATGTGCTTTGATTGCTTTCAAATGGCAGTTTTCAATAAATATTGAAATTAGGTAATAATCGCTAGCATTATGTATTATTTATCACCATTCAGATTACCCTGAATAGGATGCCCTTTTACACATTAACATCCCTTGAAATAGCTTAGGAAAAAGACCTAATTCCAAATGCACTATTATTCTTTGTACCTATTTTATTCTTCATTATTTATTGTAGAAATGTGTGTATCCTCTTAGGGTAGTAAGGGAGTTCATTTTTACCCAGTCATGTCTAAAATAGCTCTGAGCTAAAAATATACCCTTGGGTACCCAATGCAAATAAGCTTACCATGTAATTTAATGGCTGATTCTCTGAAACTTTTGTAAAACTTAAGCTCCAAAATATTTTGGATTGCCTTGCAATAGAAATAGTAGGAACATCCTGTTTTATATACCATCATAAGATATTCACCAAAAAAATTCCTTCCCTGCTTTTGGAAACACTTGCTTGGTTTTATTACCTGAGAGAAAGATGAATGTTTTTAAAAGAGATGTATAATGTTTCCAGTTCTTTAATAACAATTATTATTTTCATTTCAGTGTTTATAATAAAATTGTTGGAATAAATCCTATAACTAGAATGTATTCTTAGGTTTTAAAAAAGTCATTTGCAAAGGGAACTGAGATTCGAATGATAAATATGACAATAATAATATTATAGATTTTTTGAAGTGAATTTTTGTCAAGGAATATATTTTGAATGACCTGCTTCATTGGATTATTTCCTTGACTTTGGCATATATTTCCTGAGATGCTGGTGGTAATTGTATCGGTTGTAATCTCCAGTCTCAGCAGTATTTCCAGTAATGGAGAACAAAAATCAGAGATAAATTCTCAGAGAGTGACCTAGTCATGGGGTCACAGCCATGACCACAGGGTAATGGAAAGGAAAATCCTTCTTTCTCCAGACCACTTACTGAGATAAGTGGATTACAGTTGATTCTGTTAATTAATTGGAATTCATTGGTTATTACTTCACTTTTAACATACCTGATTTATAAGAATTTAACCTCATATGCAGTTTACTAGTCCATTAAATTATTTTAGATTTCCCAATAACTCTCAAATGTCTATATTGCTCAGGAACTTTTGTAGTTATATTGTCCACCATAGAACCTTTCACAGATGATCATATAGTAGAGAAATCTACTTAGATTAAATAAAAATGTAGTGACACTGACCTTTTATTGTTTACCTTCAGAAAGTATAAATGATTTTTGTAGATTTGTAAAAGTAAAATGTGGGGCTGAGGGCACAGTTTAAGTGACAGAGTTGGGTTCAATCCCTGGTACTGAAAAAAAAAAGAAATGTGTTTATAAACTGCTTCAACATGACACCATGACACTTTCAATTGAGAATTGTCATCAAGATGGTTTCAAAACTAATAAGAATACATTTCTTTAATGATCTTCCTAACTGAAATTGGAAAATATTCATAGACCATTTCAAGCTTTCATTGGGGAAATATTGAATTATATCACCAACTAGTTGTATTAGCTAACTTTTGTTTCCTTTGGTAGTATTAAGGTTTGAACTCTGGGTCTGGCTCCCAAGACAAGTGCTATGACACTTGAGCCACCCCCTGAGCCCTTTTTGGCTTTAGTTATTTTTCAGGTAGTGTTTGGTGTTTTTTCTCAAACTGCCTTGGACTATACTTCTACTTACATCTCCTACAGGAGTATACCACCATGCCCAACTTACAGTCTCACTAAGTTTTTGCCTGGATGACCTCAAGCTGCAATATTCCATGTTTGCTCCTCCTGAGAAGCTCAGATTACAGATGTAAGGCACCATGCCTTATTTTATTTTGGCTACAGATTCAGAAGGCCGTAGTCCATGACCAGCTGACTTGTTGTTTTTAGGCCTAAGATCAGACAACATATCATGGCAAGAGCAAACATGGTAGATCAAAACCACTCACCTCAAGGCAAGAAAGTAAAAGAAGAACAAGAGCAAGAGGAGGAGACGAGAGTCCCACAATCCACTTTAAGGGCATGCTCCCAATGACCTAACGACCTCTCACACGACCCTGACTCTTAAAGTTTCTACCGCCTCCCAATAACACCAAGTGGGGGGCAATTAACACTTATGTTACAAAACATAACACTGGGCAAAATTACCTTGTGAGTGACCAGAAACAGTGAATTAATTGTGGAATAAGTATACAAGAGTGAAATAAAATGTTCTTACATATTTTCTTTCATAAAATAATTTTCTTTAGTGATAGAGTGCACAAAATAATGATGAACCCAGATAAACTGTTTATTTTACCTAGCACTGATTCCAGTTTAGTTCAAAGTTTAATAGCTATATACCTTTTGTTATTCTTTTGAACACAAAATTCAACTTTATCCAAGGAAATGTGAAGGTAGTTTTCATATTAAACTTAATTTTAATATCACTCAGGTCTTGATATATCTTAACTCGTGTGAATCTTCTGTTTTTCTGCCTTAAAGGGATCGGTAAAACACATTTTAAGATTAGATGTTTGTGCCTCAAAAAGGTTTTCATGCATGAAACCTGGACAGTATAGCAGAAACATAAATGTCATTATTGGCAGTAGTTTAGGTCCATTACATTAACTGGTTTCATCACAAAGCATTCTATTTTTTGCTTACACATTGAATAGTAAATGGAAGTTAGATAAAATTTTATCTATAAAGCAAAAGATCTGGCTATGTCCCATGTTTTTCTTTTTAACCTTCCCTTTGAATATTTAAATAAACCTACCAGATAGGGATTATTCTCTACTTCAGAAAACTGGATGGAAAAGATGTAGTAACATTTTTAAGGCAATATGTGCCAGAACTTCTTTCCCAACCATTCCTGTCACTAGCATTCTCTTCTTTCCTTCCATCTTTTCCTCTTTCAAGCTGTTTATGTCAGTTATTTTATATTAGTAATTTAATAGCAATATAATAATAGTAGTTATTTTATAATAGTAACAGAAACTTAACTAACATATGTGCCAAACATTTTAATAGCTTCCAGGGTTTCAAAGATTTGGCATTTTCCCCTGCACCAGTAGCTCCAAGAAAACTATGTTCAATGACAAATAATAAGCTATAATGTAGTTCAATAATCAATGTATGGTTATGTACACAGTCTCCTTTAAAGAATAATAAACAGGAATGAATTTAAGTTTTGGAAAGGAAAGTCATAAAACCTACATATAGGAATTTCTTTGCCACTTAAAGAAAACAGTAGTAGTTTTTTAAGGCAATAAAAGTAGACAAGGTTAGAACGAACATTCAAGACAAAAGAATGTCAGAAGTGCATACAGGCATGAGGTATTTTGTAAGTTATATAGCACAACTGGTGCTTAGGCAGTTTATTAGTAAGGTTTCTGTCACTTTGACATAATACCTCAGAAAAACAACTTAAAGGAGAAAAGGCTTGCTTTGCCTCATTGGTTCAGTCCATAGTCATATGACTCTATAATTTGGCCTGTCATGAAGTAGAACAAGATGACAAAATGTGTATGATAGAGTAGAGCTGCTCACCTTATAGCAGGCAGCCAGGAAGCAGAGTCCCAATTCACTCTTCAAAGGAGCACTCCCAATAACCTACTTAATGCAACTAAATTTCAACCACCTGCCAATACCACTTTAAGCCATGCCATCAATGGATTACTCCACTGATGAAGTTAGAGGTCGCATGATCCATTCCCAAAAAACCCCATCTGTTAATATTGCTGAATGGGGACTAAATCTTCAACAGATAAATCTTGGGTAATATTTAATATCCTAGCTATAATGTACATCATGGTTGGCTCATAATAAATAATAATAAGTAATGGATTTGTCAGTGTGGCCACAGCTAAGTCATGAAAACCATAGTGATCAAAAGCAAACACATAAATGTTTGATAGGATTGTAATTCTGCACAATATCTTAACATTGTGTACATTGTGAAACTCTGGACTCAAATGCAGCATAAATATGCACACATACACACACACATGAATAAAAGGTGTTCTACTTTAATTAGAATTGAATAACATTAATTGGAGCATTCTTTTTTTATATTAAACAGTTCCTTTCACTCTGCATAATAAAGTATTTGTCATACAAATTTTCTTCTTGTATGTGTTCAAGTTTAAAACTCCTGTATAGACAAAGGAGAAGATTTAAGATTTTAAACTAACATGACCAGAATTGTGTCTTAGAATAACCTTCTGTTACATCGAATTGTCTTTTAAGTAAATAAAAAGCAACAGTAACGGGTGGTGGGAAAATGTAGTAGATTCCAATGTCATCTGGGTAAATACATAGCTTAGTGCTTTCAGAGAAGCAAGATCTGTATGGGTTCCAAATTTCCACTTTTTAATATGGAGAAGTAAGATTAGATGATCCAAATTTCATTATAATTCTAAAATGTAGAAACTCTAATAAGTGAAC
Source organism: Castor canadensis (assembly GCF_047511655.1). NCBI lineage: Eukaryota > Metazoa > Chordata > Mammalia > Rodentia > Castoridae > Castor > Castor canadensis. The sequence continues at coordinate 17,816,757 of NC_133395.1, forward strand.
TATATAAAAATAAAACTAATATATTGCTTGATTATGCTGTTTAGTTAATTTATCTCTGAACAACAGTGTTGAAGCCTGTATTTTCCTATTAGGTAGAAAATATTTTATATGAAGGAAAATTCATATAAAAATCTACTTTTATTCAGTTTTCAATTGGGATTCTTATGCTGTCTAGATAGGTCACCTCAACCTACAGAAATGATAGTTGATCAAAGAAAATTGTTAGACTACATTGTTTCTAGTATTCTCAGAACAGATTGAAATACACAAGTATGCTTGAAAAGAACCTTGCACAATTAAGAGTTAAAAACAAAGTACTATATTCTAAAAAATTACTAAGACAGTAATTTTTTAAGTGATCTCATCATAAAAAGCAGCATGTTCTAAACTACAATGCAGATAAATTAGCTTGAGTTTGCCATTCCATACCAGATATATATTTAAGCCATATAGACACTATACATATGCTTATAATTATTATTTATCAATTAAATTAAGTTAATTAATTTAAAGAGATGAGCACAATCACAAAGGTGATGTGAGGCTCAAACTTGGTGGGCTGAAGTGAAGAATCTTCTGCCTTATCTACTTCCATGATAAAGAAAGGAGGAAAAAAATCTGATGTCGTTTTTATGTCATATTCATATTTTTTGTCCTCATTCTTTCTCTAGAAGGAATACAATATAGTCAATGTCATAAATAAACATCTTTTGTGTAAATAGCATCATTATTTCTCTAATGTGAGCTAATGTATTTACACCATTTTAAGCAGAATTGGACTAACAGACAATGAACCTGGATATATTGCTCTATTCTAGAAAATGATCATTTAAGGTAATTTTGTTGCTCTTGAAAAAAATAAAAAAAGACAAAAGTATTGCCTAACTTCTAATATTTTATCATTTTCAAGGTACCACCCCCCAAAAAAAATCACTAATCTCTGTATGTCTAATTGTACTTATTGTCTCACTCAAATTATTGTCACCAAACTGATAGCCAAATTCAGCCACTAAAACTTTTGGAAGTTTCACATCATCAAATTGGCTTGCAAAGCACAAATATTTGTCAACAATTGATATTATTCAAAAATTTTGCTCTTCAGATTTAACAAAAATTGCATAGATGAAATACTATTATTTTAAGGAAAGTCAGTTTCACATGAACTACTTCCCTAAGTCATGACTTTGAATGTACAAAGTGCCTGTGGTCTAATAGCCTATTAAATATTTGCAAATGAAATTTGCAGTGTGCTAAATGTAGTAGTGCACAACTGTAATCCCAGCAGTTGGGAAGCTGAGGCAGGAGTGTCAAGGGTTTGAGGCCAGCATGGGGTACAGAGAAAGTTCAAGTTCAAGTTTACACTGTGCTATATAATGAGACCTTGTGTCAAAGAAGGAGAGAAAGAGAGAAAATGAGAGAGATTTCTTCTATTCTTTCCACTCTTATTCAATATAGTCTTGGAATTCCTAGCCAGAGCAATAAGACAGGAAGAAAAAATAAAACTAATACAAATAGGTAAGTAAGAAGTCAAACTATCCCTAGTCTCAGAAGACATAATCTTAACTGAAAAGATGTGAAAATGCCACCAAAAAAACTCCTAGACGCCATAAATAGCTTCAGCAAAGTAGTAGGATACAAAATTTACAACATTGTATATCAACAATGAACAGATTGCAAGAGTATATGAAAACAAGTCCTTTTATAATGGCCTCAAAAGCAAGCAAATACCTATAAATAAGGTTAACCAAGGATTTGAATGACCTCTACAAGGAAAACTACAAACCATTGAAGAAATAAATCCAAGAAGACTACAGAAGATGGAAAGAGCTCCCATGGTCATGGATTGGTAGAATCTACATAGTAAAACTGGTTACACTACCAAAAGCAATCTACATGCTCAACACAATTCCCATTAAAATCCCAATGACATTCATCACAGAAACTAAATATACTCAACCCTAATGTTCATTTGGAAACACAAAAGACCGCGAATAGCCAAGACAATACTGAGCAAAAGAGCAATGCTGGAGGTATCACAACAATTGACTTCAAACTATATTACAGACTGATAGCAATAAAAACAGCACGGTACTGTAACAAAAACAGACATAAAGACCAATGGAACCGAACAGAGAACCCCGATATGAATCTACGTAGTTAGTTATGCCACCTAATTTTTAGAAAAGGTGCTAAAGACATATGATGGAGAAAAGATAGCCTCTTCAATAAATGCTGCCATAAAAACTGGATATCTGCCCGCAGAAAACTGAAACTAGATCCATGTTTGTTACCCTGTACAAGAATTAACTTAAGGTGGATTAAGGACCTTGATATAAGAATGAAACCATGAAGACAGTACAGGAAAGAGCAGGGAATACACTGGAAACAATAGGTATAGGCAAGGATTTCCTCAGCAGAACTCAATTGGTTCAACAATTAAGAGAAAGAATTAACAAATGGGACTACATGAAATTAAAATGCTTCTGCACAACAAAAGAAATGGTCTCTAAATTGAAGCGACCACCTACCAAATGAGAGAAAATCTTTGCTAGCTATACATCAGACAAGGTATCGATAACAAGAATATACAGGGAGCTCAAAAAACTAAACTCCCCCCAAATCAAAGACTCAATGAAAAAATGGGCAAATGAACTGAACAGAGCCTTTTCAAAGGAAGAAGTCCAAATGGCTAAAAGAAAAAACCATGAAAAAATACCAACCATCCCTGGCCATAAAGGAAATACAAATCAAAACCATATTAATATCCCACCTCACTCCTGTTAGAATGGTTACCATCAAGAATACAAACAACAACAAATGGTGAAGATGAGGCTAAAAAGGAGCCCTCATACACATTGGTGGAAATGTAAGCTAATATGACCAGTATGGAAAACACTATGGAGGCTTCTCAAATCCTTAAAATATGTTTGCCATATAATCCAGCAATACCACTTTTAGGGATATATGCAAAAGAATGAAACTCAGGTTACAACAAAGGCACCTGCACACCCATATTTATTGCAGCACTATTTACAATAGCTAGGCTATGGAAACAGCCAAGATGCCCCACTACTGATGAATGGATTAAGAAAATGTGGTACTTATATACAATGGAATTTTATTGATCCACAAAGAAGAATGAAATTTTGTCATTTGCAGGTAAACAGATGAAACTGGAAAACATCATCTTAAGTGAAGTTAGCCAGGGTCAGAAGGCCAAAAGGCACATGCTCCCTCTCATATGTGGAAAACTGACCTAAAACAAATGCTGTAATACTATGAAATACTGTACACACTAAAGGGGGGTCACATATGAAAGGGGTAGGGTAGAAGAAGGAAACTAAGAAGTTGAATATGGTTGATGTATTTTTTCTATAAGAATGAAAATAAAAATATAACCAGCTGAAACCACCAGAGGAAAGGGAATAAGGGTGAATGAATAAAATTAGAGGAGAGAAAACAGTTGTGGTTATAATACATATATACATGGAAATATCACAAGGAAACTCCACGTAGCTACCTTTATCTCAAGCAAGCAATAATGTTATTTTTTCTTTTTTCTTGTAAAAAATTGGAGAATAGGAAGGCAGAACAGGAGGAAGGAACAGGAATTGGAGAATAGGAACAGGAACAGGAGGAAGGCAGGTAAGGGGAGAGAGGAGGGGAGTTGGTATCAGTGTGTGCGGGGGAACAGGGAAAGGGGTGGGAGAGTGAATAAGGTGCAAAAAATAGGTGCACATGTATGTACATGCAAAGATGATACCTGTTGAAACTACTCCAGGAATCAGGGGAGAGGGATAAAGGAGAATGGTGGAGGGATGAATTCAAGTATGATATATTTAATAAATTATAAGAACTTTTGTAAATGCCATAATGTACCCCACAAAAATAAAGGAAAAGTAAAAAAATTTTTAAAAAGATAATGGTGGTCCTATTCCCAAGTAGTAAAAACATAACAAACAAAAAGAAAATGAAATAGTTGTGACCCTCCAATTAAACAGACAAACAGAAAAGGCAGAGAATAATATCTAGATGCAGACCCTTAATCGTTAAGAATTTTCATACTCTCTAGCAGTATGGAAAGGAAACTGCAGATATGAGCCCTGCAGGTAGAGTCTACAAGTCCATGGAAGTGTAAGGGAGGATAAAGGTTATCACCAAAGTTCCCCTCCCAGACCAAATTAATAAAAAAATCTAATTTCTTTTTCTACTACCTTTATAAAAGTACATTTTTTTCAAAAAAATAAGGTATTTAAATTCAAAAGTCTAACTTTTCTCATTACCTTATACATTTGTTCTAACATAAAATAGAATCAATAGCATTTTCTTGATTTCCCATGTCTTTTACATGACTGATTGAAAACTTAATACAATATTTCATTTTTAGTCTTTTTTTGCACTCTTTAAAAAATCCAGGCAAACTTTCTCCACTTGGTGTTTTAGCAGTATATTTTGCAAAACTATTGAATACAGCTGCTCATTTATTTTTCAGATCTGTCTGATGCAAAAAAGTTTCAAAGGAACAAATTACAGACAGAATTCTAATTTAACTATTTGCAAAGTACTATGCTTTTGCCAAAACTGATTGAACTTCAAAGCCTTCCTAAAACATCATACATAATTTATTTTCGGGGAAGAAAACAATAAAATCTAGGACAAGTCCTGGAACAATAGTATTTTAAATAAGACACAGTCATAAGTAAAGTATTCGCTTGGAGATGAATCTACTTTTTGTGAAATCATATTTTTCCTAAATTTCTATCTGATAATAGTGGAGGATTGCTAATTATAAGAACACTTCTTAAAGCGTACAGAGAAGAGCAAGCAATTCAGTTTAATTGATGTACCCTTCTTTTTCTTTTTTAAACTGTGTATTTAATTGTTTCTTAATCATACATTCCAGTAACAGATTTTTAATTGTTTTTTGACCCGCATACCATCATGGGTTGATTAAGAATTCTCTAATCCAGGTTGTATAGTGTTCATGTGTGTTCAATAATTCAGTAATCCACTTGGGAGATGTAACAGGACCCGGACTTAAGTGATTTCTTTAAGCACAGAATGCTTTGTGCCCAAATTGCACTCAAATCCCTTCAGAAGAGTCAGCAAGAGTCCAAAATGCACTTACTACCACACTTTCTAGCAATTCGTAATGTCTAGACAAATCTATATGTGAAATGTCAGGAAATAAGTATAAAATGGAAACAAGAATGGATATCTTCTTTTCTGTAGGAACATAAACAATACTAAAGTAAAATTTCTTAAAAATGTTGGACTTTTAGCATATTCAGCAAATGTTCATTAAAAATTAACTCTCTTGTTTAAAGTAAAACAAGTTATTTCCATACAATGCTTTACTGAACTTTGGAAAATTAGCAAAAGTATAAAAAAGTAAATATGAAATTAACCAGTTTGAACATTTTCAGTTTACCTGGTTGACTTTGCCAAATTCAAAAGAATTAATTCAAAGAATATAATGTAGAAAGTTCCAGGTGCCAAGCAAAGTATATTTTTAAAAGGCACATGGTTGTGCCAATCCACAAAGGCTGCTTATTGTCTATGTTTTTTACTTCATATAATTTATGTAGCCTTCTATTATTAATGCATATATTGAATATTTAAACATATTATGTGTTAAAACATTTGTACACTTAAATATGTATCTGTTTCTGAAATAAAAACAACTTTTCACATATAACTTCCTGACTGCATTCTAAGGAGTTATCCAGATATCTTTTTAATGTTTTATCCAAAAGACATGTTTTTCAAACAATTGACCTTGAAGTAAATTTCTATAAAATGAATTCCATTTAGTCACTGGCTTAAAGTATAAAAATATTTTAACATTTCTTATAATGTTTTAGTTAATCCACAATTTATTTGTGACCAAAGCATTCCATAGACCATAATAGGTAGAGTTTGCGGGTAGATATCAAAATCCATTCTCCTTTTCTCCTTGAGCACATGTGTAAATTATGAATCCCAGCTTCTCTTTAGAGTTGAGTATATTTATATGACTAAATTTTTCCCAATGGAGATATTGAAATAGTGGTTTACCTCTTACAGATCTGGTCCTTAGGTAAGATGGTTACCTCCCTTACTCTGTCCCCTTCTTCTTTTCTGGGCCTATATTGATGTGGCTCTGCAAATGATGGAAAGCCCTTGAATAATAACCAGTACAATGAAAGGAAATGTCATTCCTCAGTGGCTTCCAACAGCAGAACAACCAGAGATCTAACCATTCATTTCATACTGTGACATAAGAGAGACATACAGTCTTACTTAGGGCAACAAATTTGTGTTGAGTCTCCTTCTTGAAGAAGTCTAGCTTTATTCTAGAGTTGCAGATAATGCAACCAAAACAAAGGTATATCTAGTCCATGACATTCTTAGATCTCTCATAGGTTGTTTTGTGCCCTTTAGGTGCTATTGATTGAGATATTTGCTTCTATGTATCCTTGAGATCTCAATTTTAAAGTAATCCAAATGTTCTCTATAGAATATTTTATTCTCAGTTGTAAAAATCAAAGTTTGGTAAATTTCGGTTAAAGCAAACCAAAACCAAACCAAACCAAAACAAACCATTTGAGTTTTTATTCTTTTATTTTTTGGGGGAAGGCTCAGGGAATGGAAATAGTTTTGGGATTTTGAGAGAGTAGGATGTTGCTAGGAAGCAGAGAAACTCTCTGGGTTGAAAATAAGTAAAAACTGTTGTGATTGAAAGAATTAGCTCAGCAGTTCCAATTTGCTCAGACCCTGCACTTTCTAAATGAGGCATCATTTTTATGACTGGCCCTTGACTGGGAATTGGAAATTGGAAATTAAATATTTAAGCTAAGACCTTCAAACACATACCAATATGCTAGTCAGTTTTCTATTTCTATGACAAAATACCTAAGATAATCAACTTAAAGGAAAAAATATTTATTTTGGTTCATAATTTCAGATGTTTCAGTTCAAAGTTTTTTGGTCATAGCACTTCCTGCCTATGAAAAGACAGAACATCATCATGGTCAGGAGTATGTGGAAGATAAAAGCCTCTAATTTCATGGTAGGCAGAAAAGAGAAAGGGAGAGAGAGAGAAAGAGAGAGAGAGAGAGAGTTCCAAATTACCCCTTTAAGGACACATCTTCCAGTGTCCTACTTCCTCTGTTCCTCCATTGAGGTCTTACCTTCTAATAGTCCATTCAGCTATGAACTAATCCATGGATTAATCCATTGATGTGATTATTGACTTAATTCAATCACATTCAAGGATCTATCTGTGACTATTGCTATATCAATTAACAAGTCTTCAATACATAAATCTTGGGAGATACTTCATATCCAAACCATGAAAACAAGTTTATCTAAATGCAGTATACCAAAGGTCAGATTTATGATAAAGATCTGCTTTCCTCATGAGAGTCTGTAGCCTCAGCGACTAATGTCAATCACGTAGGACCTACATACACCGGCTCAGATGAGCACCTTTGATGGACTACACTTTATACATGTTACAACTTGTAGAAGAAATAAAGTGTATCTTGTGAAAGAGAGAACCCTTGGAAACTTGCAGGTGGTATCCTACAGCTCATGCACCATTTGCCTTTTTCCTTTGCTGATATTGCTTTGTAACCTCTTCTGAAAGAATAAAACAAAACAAAAATGATAACAAAACAAAAGTTATGATCATAAGGACTTCTGAGTCTCTTTTATCCTTCTAGTGAATCTCCATTTCTGGTCATGGTCCAACATAGCTATTCTATGGAAAATTCCTTTTGACATAGTGAATTAGGTTACTGATTCAATTTCCTCCTTTGAATTGGATGTTAAGAGGCTAAGTACAGTTCAGTCTGGACTGGCATTCATTACTGGCCTGTGGTATTCTCAGAAAGATGAGTAATGAAAGAAGCTATTGCTTTTTAGTCCTCAGAAGCGAGACACTACTGTGGTGTAAATGAAACAAACTTTCAAATATAAAACTTCCTGCAGTTCTTTACTGATCATAAGAAACTCGAAGCAACTAGTAGGGGAAGCAAACTAAATGGCAGGTTTATAACTGTTCTGAATGCCAATCAACAGAGCTCTAAGCCAAATATTTGGAGAGCAAGTCAAAGTAAGTATTGATTAATATTGCTGAATACATAATTGATGAATTATACTAATGAGTACAACAGAGAACCACAAAATTATCCTCTTTATTGCACTTATTTTTATAATTACACTGATGTGTATATGCATACTTTCCTTGATAATAATAATCTGAATAATTATAAGAAAGAATGTAGAATACATATATATAAGCCAACAATTATTTTCAAGGCATTATGCTCTGGAGGATATATACATAAATACAACAATTTCTGCCAGCATAAATGTAAGTAAGATATATACAAAAATATCTATGACATAGGTTTGTTTATAAATTTTAATAAAAAAGCAAAAGATTAAAAATTTTAAGATATGGAAAATGTTAGAAGAAATTTTGGTTAGTCTACTTCTTTTAGCTGGATTCATAGATGTTTAGATTTCCCTCTCGCAAATTTAGTCTTTGACATTTCATTCCTCTTTAGGTTATAGCATATTAATACATTGACATAAAACATTTATTTAGGCTGAAATTTTCAAATAATTTTAAATTAAAACACATAGAGTGAAATCTTGTTTTAAGAACTATATACTGCCTATGAAAGATATAAGAAAGATCACGATTTGCCTCTTGTCCTTCAGAAGTTTCCTTTTTAGAAGTATAGACAACTAAATTACTATGAAACAAGCCTAATGTTGGAAATAAAGTAAGTAGATAAGTTCAAGATATGTCAGAAAAAAATCTCCAAATCCCATAGGAAGGCAGAGATTTTAAAATGATATTGAGTCTGTGAGTTATGACTGAATTACTGAGTCTGTGAATCATGACTGAGTTACTGATTTCTGAAAAATGCATTTCATTAGAGTAGTTAGGATAAACACCATTACAGTGAAAAGGTGATAAGGAAGAAACATGTAAAAATTATATTTCAAGAAATTTGGTGATGAATAATAGGTAAAGTCATTTATAAATCAACTAAAGTCTATTTTCGTGTTTAGGCAAATTTGAACATGCTTGTAGTCAGAGAAAGAGGCAACAAATAAAATGATTAAAATGAAGGAAATACAGTGCTAGATATATTCTAAATGATCTTCTCTTTAAAAGCCACTACAAACAAGTAATAATATGTGAGAAATAATTTCAAGTATATTATTTGGATAATTTCTCAAGTAGAACACACGAATCATGACAATATATATATAAAAAAAACCCAGAATTTCAGAATAAGATTATAGTATATATAAAATCCTGGAATATCTTCAAATACATCAGTACTTTCCACAAGTATAAATGGACCATACCCTACAAAATTGTATTGTTGGAATAAAAGCAAATCCACCCATAGTAGATTTTCAAAGACATTAGAAAGTGTATGGATTTTGAAAGGTTGATTGTGACAGGACAGAAAATTCAAGAAAATATTTAAAAATGAATAGTAATTGTAGGCAACATTTACCTTCATTATTTGCCAAGTCAGCAAGCCAGAACCCTCCCATCATTCCTTTGTTTTTATTAGCATATAATAGTTTTACATAAGATACGTTGTGATATGTATATCCTTGCTTACAATATATCTCAGATTTACCCTACTTCTGTGCTCATATATCTTGTAAGTAAACAAGTACTAGTGTTAATGTCCCTTGAATATTTTTCAATTTTGCCTTCTTCTCTTAATCCATAAAACTCCATTAATTAGGCCTCTTACAGAGGTAATTGCAGTTGCTTCTAACTTGTCACCTCCCTCATAGTGCCAAGTCCTTCAGTCCCTCACCTACAAAGAAGCCAGATTAATCCTTATGTCATTACCCTCTTTAACAAATCCCCCAAACCATAAGTAGTCCACTTTGCCTATAGGTAAATTCAAATTCATCAGCATGCTTCATTACCAGTTCCTTCATTTTTTATGCCTTGCTAGTCTGCAGACTTGTTTTTCATCATATTCCATTCCACATTTGTCATTTATACTATGTTCAGTTTCTCAAACACAGCATGCAGTCTAAAATCCAGTCTTTTGGCAGATCCTTCCTTCTAGGGATAACACTGCTCCTCTTCCAGGTTTTTTACCCTCGGTTCAAGTTTTCCCATTTATTACCCTAACTTTCTCTAGTTAATCGCTGACAGACTTCTTATTTTAGCATAGGCATCACATCTCCCTAAATCCTGTTCTTACCACTTAAATACATATCAGCTGCTCACTGACCTTATAATTTCACTCATTGGTCAGTATTAAATCACTTGCCTTTAGGTCTCTCTCTCCCACCTACTGTAAGCAGTAGAGTCAAGCAGTATGTCTATTAGTTGAGTAACCTCTGGGTCTAACCCTATGCTAAATGATTACTTGTCAAATATCTTACAAAGAAAATGTTATTTATTATGTTCGAAAGATCAATACAAGAAAATCTTTTGAGTGATAATGAAATGCATTTATTACTAGATAGCACTAAATAAATAGTGCCATATCTCTGGATTAGTTTGAATGGCTGACTTAAAGTCTTTCCTCAAGCTGATCAAAAAGTAGGAAGGTAACAAATCCTAACCTGTTCTCCTTTACCCTGACAATTTGTTAGGTGTTTGTTTTGAGATGCTAGCAAAAGTATAATTCTGTAAATTTCATCTCTTTGAAGTTGTAGTAAAAAAACTTTCATGTTAAACATGTACTTATTTTTATAATTTCATAATTATCTAACAAATAAAAACAGTTAAATAACAAGGTGTTAGAACAATAAAAATCTTCATAATCCAGAGCTAGTCTCCATGAAAAAGCAGTTGGAAAGCTTTTAAGAAAACCAAAGCAATAAATAAGGAAAAACAAATGAGAGATGACATGAAAAATTTTGATCTGACATTCCAAACACAAGAGAAATTGGTGAGAGGAAATTAAAATTAAAACAACAAAACACATTCTGCTGTAGTCCAGCCTCCCTAGCTACAATTTGCATCCACATGCATTTTACATTTCATAGCTTGACTGTGAAATTTAATTAAAAACAATTATGAACACAGCTCCTTGAAGCTACTGAGGATTGCATAGTTTGATTCTTTATTTTTTCTCATAAAATGAAAACCATGTATCACTAATGGTCATGTCAACAGAGTGGCTTAAGAAGAACTGAATCCTTGTCCAGTTCAAATATATCCAGATAAGCTAAATCTAGACAGAACGACCTAGTCACATTGATCCATAGCTCAGTTAATATACCAATGAACAAAGTGAATATTGTCTCTATGGTTCTGCATTTGTCCTTCATATCCATTCATTTCAGAAGAAACTCCGAAAGGGAACACAGAAACTGAGCTGTCTTCAGCCATACAGGAGTATAATTCTGCAAGTAGATAACTGAATGAAAGAAAATAAAATAAATTAATTAAGTAAAATGGCATAAGAAAAAGAATTTTAGGTCTAATATGAAGACAGATCCACTCAGTCCATTCAGTTCAGTTTTGCTTCCTTTTTATCTTGGTTTTTTTTTTTTTTTTGGTATTGGGGTTTGAACTCAGAGGCTCATGTTTTGTAGGCAGACAGGCAGACACTCTATCACTTGAACCTCTCAGCCAACCTTTTGTTTTGTTTTGATCTGGAAAGAAACCTACACACAAAAATAGCAATAAGTAAAATTGAAGTTTCAAATGAAAATGTGACCTAGCTGTTGCCACAGTATTATTTGGATAAAAATTGTGGTACTTTGCTCCCCTCTCACATTATCTCAGAATTTCTGTAAGCAGGGAAAAGGTCAGATTCTGATTCCTCTATGCACCAACTAGAACCACTCAGTGGTGTCTGTGGAAACATAATTGATTTCTTTGTTTATTTGAGAAGCTCAACACTTTAGCAGGAAGACGTCAGACTTAAATGGAGTTTTATAGTCTCTTCTAAGGATGCAGTTAGTCAAATACCACGTAGATGAAATATCCGTCTGGCTCCGGAATGTCTTCAGAGCTTGGACATAAGTGCCCTGGTTGCAACATGTTGTTCCTCCAAATGAGCACAACAAATAGCATTTCCTTCTATCTATCTCCATATTCAAAGCCTCTTTTTCATGGCATTATATTCTGAATTCCAGGAAACAAAGATGTGGATGGTTGAAATATGCTTTTGGATCTTGGAAGTAAAAAAGACAGGTGTTAACTTTCTGAAAGTATTAAAAACATATGGCCAGTCACTCCCAGATATTTTGTTGTAAGCAAGGTCCCAACACAGTGGTCATTAAATATGTTAAAAAATAATTTGATGGTGTTCTAGGTTCCTAGATTATTTCGCATCACTGTGGAGAGGGGAAAATTAAAAACAAACAAATATCCTTATTTATTTGTATTGTGACTACAGAGTTGATAATTTTCAGAGCTATAGATAATGTCAAATAAAGTCTTAGTGCCTTGTGAGTACCTTTGAATTAGTAAATTTCCTTTTAATGTTGCTATGAAGCATATGTAAAAAGGATTAATAAGGAGCCTGTTTTTTAGAATTACATTACCCTTTGGTATTATGATTTAGAGTTACACTATAGGTTACTACCAAACCTTTAAGAACAGAATATTTTAAAAAGTATCTTAAATTTTGATTTTTCTTTTAGTAAATTGGGATGTATTATGTGTCCTGTTCAACATTGTCAGCATCTCCCTTTATTTTGTGTTTATCTCTCAATAGCATTTCAGGAATTTCAAAATTAAATGATTTCTTTTGAGACACTTAATTCCATGCCAGTGGGAAGATCAGAATCCTGAGCTTAGTCCAAGGACAGCCAAGACTTACAGGAGTTGCCCTGCCTTGTCATTTGAATTTGTTGAATGAGCATTTCCACAGCAGAAGAATTGAGGGCTAAAGAACTTATGTAATTCAAGATTCTCAAAATACATATCTATTGGAATGAGTTGATATATTGATATATGTACTTCAAATGGGTAGGAAATTTTTGTATTAGAATATCAGATATGAGCAGTGACAGGTAAATGAGCTAGACCTCAAATATAAACAGTATATTCAACATTGTCACCTTTGCCTTTATGGCTATTTTCAGAGATCCCAGGGGCAGGATTCCATTTTACAGTAAGTGAGAATGAGGCTCTAAAGATGTAGGACTTTCTCAAAAATTTCCCAAAAAGATTGCTCCACAAAGTAAAGTGAATATTATCTTATGACTTCTGGACAAGGTATATGCACAACTCTTAACTTTAGGTTAAGACTTTAGGTCTATATAAGGAAGTAACTCAGTAAAACCACTGTTTAAGACAATATGGAATTAATTATAAGATAATAAAATTGTGCGAAAATAATAGATGGAATGTTATGGATAGATAATGACAAAACATTAGCTGAGTTTATTGATGACTGGATTAGCCTGGAGAGTCTAGGTGTTTGGCTTGCTTTGTTTTCAGGTCTCCATTTAAAACTTGGGAAAGGAGGCATAAAGTTTTGTGTGGTTCGTTCTGAAGGTGTCCTATGACAATTTATTTGAAAAGAACAGTTAATATGTGAGTCTGACAATGACATGCAGAAAATGTGGTAAAACATCTGGAACTCTGCCTCTGCGTCCTTGAATCTAAGTAATGATTTGGAAAACTGAGATTTTTTAAAAATTTTGTATCATCAAATATCATTAAACACCTAGAAGTATGTTTTGTGTGTCAGATTTTATATTCATCATTCAGGACCATATGTTTTCACACCAGAGATACCTACTTGGCTAAATATCACACATAAAGACACAAATAATAAGATATATTGGACAGAAAATATAGCCATGATTAGTTCCAAGTGTCTCCCTATTAACAGCCTCTTGGGTTTGTTATAATACTTCATTTAAGGTTTTCAACCTTAAAAGGTATGAGTAGGCATGAAGAGATTTCATTTTGAGTGATCTCTTTTCTGTGTCTATAAACAGGACAGAGTCCTCTGGCTGAACTTGAAGGAGGGCTTTTTTAAGTGTAGGAAGCAGCGTGAGAGATATTTCATTGTTGGTTGCAAAATATTTGGATGACGCCAATGATGAGAAGGTTAACAAAGATGTGTATGAGCAAATGGGTTTTTGCAATGGGCTCACAGCTCTCAAAACCTAAGTTGAATTTTTAGGTGGTTTTACCATGAGATGGCACTGATATAAACCTCAAAGCCAACTTTGTAAAGATAAAGTAGAAAAAATAGGCAAGGAGATAGTAGGTAGGAGTTTTGTCATTTAAAAAATTGCTCAGAATTTTGGTTATCAATAAGTCACTACACATGTGCAGTCACTGGTGTCTTGCATAGTCATAGTTAAACTCTTTTAGTCTCTCGTCAAACCTTTCTAGAGAGTGACTTTCTAGTCCTGAGTTGAGCCCAGACAGCCACTTGTTTTCCTCCACTGAGATCAGAAGTATAGACTGGAATCTGGCAGCTGCTTAAAAAGACTTCAATCAACTCTATTTTCCTTTTCTCCTTCTCACCTTTTTACTAGCTCAGGAAACTGATTCTGCAGTTTCTGAACTTCCTTGGAATTAAAAAAAAATCAAAAGAATTTACATCTTTCTGGTGTTTGAATGTTGGGTTTAATTTCAGCATTGCTGGCATATTGAATCAGTTACTGCTACTTCATTTGTCACCAGATGTACAATTTTGTTGATGTCGGTTTTCTGTTGTTGTCTCCTTTTCTCCACTCTTTGTCCTTCTACTTTATGCCCTAAGAAAATCCATTGCATACATTTTAGTAGTATTTTGGGAAGGTATGGATATAATTGTGTTTAAGTGAAGTTCTCTCCAGTCTGTCTTTAATTTTCAGTCACTTTCATCTTCACAAATCTACTGAAATGCCTTTGTCAAGGTGACATCTAACTTGTACTTTCAGAGTATTTAATGGAGTTTCTTATTTCCACCTTCTTTAACTACTTCTTCTTTGCCTTCTTAGACATACACACTCTCCATATATTCTTCATTTGACTGGTCAGTTCTTCTCAGTCTCCTTTACTATGTCTTCTTTTTCAAGAAGGTCAAGGTACTATGGGTTCAATCTTTGGACCACTCCTCTCTTTATTCTAAACTTAGCTCAGGAATAATACCATCAAGCCTTCTAATACCAAATAACATCATCAGCAAATGGTTGCCACATTTATTCTTCAAGTCCCAAGCTCGACCTGGAGCCCCAGATTGATGAATCATCTATTCAACATAGTCACCAGGAATCCTAAAGGGCATTTGGAATTTTGTGTTTCTACAAAAGAACTCTTCGTATCCCTCCCTATACCTCACCTTCCGGGTTCCCTGTCTCAGTGGCTGTTATCAACACCTACTCAACATTTACACAGTCATTACATCAGTAGACATCTTCTTCCCCACTTTCAATATGTATTCTAATGCAATTATTCACAACATAGAATAATCCATTGCAAAGTACTCTTGCATATGTGCTCATCTTTTCACCTTATATCCAGTTCTTTACAGACAGAGATGGTTTAAAAGTGCTGAACAATCATGCCATTGATACACAAGTCACTTCAGTAGTGCCACAACTCCCTGATATGATCTCTTTTAGTTTCTCTCCATCTCCTAAACTTTAGTCTCTTTAGTCAAACTGGCTGGCTCTGCCTCCATCAAGTCACACTTGTTACAGTCTTAGGACTTTCTCAGTCTCTGTTATCTCTGACTGGAAGGCACTTCCTGGAGATTGCTAACTGATTTTTCTTCCTTATAAGATGTAGTTATTTACTCACAAATGATATTTTCTTCAATGAACTCTTCAGTGGTAACCGTCCACTGTTCCAGACACTACCTACTTCATTTCTTTTCGTATTTGCTTGTCTATATTTTCTTTCCCTTTTCGATGTGTAAGCTAATCAATACTAAAAATTTTTCAGTGTTGTTTATCCTTCCATCAGCAGTACTTAGAACATATGTCTTATAACAAGAAAAGTACTTGTATATAGAATAAAGAAGAAAAAGTGAATGAGAAGAAAACAGTGAAACAGAGATGCCCTGCCATGCTCTGCTCTTTCTAATCTTTTGAGGCTAGGAGAAGGTATGGATGTTTCAATTATAAATAAAGTATATGCAGATATTTTGGAAGACCATTGGTAGAATTTGCACTCCACCATCTATTGCGTACCTCAACAAAGTTATACAGATCCAAGCTCTGCTTGGAATTTGGTTTCTTATCCTGTGGATAAATGAGTATGGCTAACATAGTGTCTGGCACTTTGGGAACGCAGTGACCTTCAGATTAGGGTCAGTTCTCAGGTCAATGGGTTGGATGAAGAACATGACAAGGACTCACATTACTCTCCACTGTCACTCCTAAAGACACAGTGCCAAGAATTTCTCTAGACAGATGCTGCAACCTCAAATCAGCAAAAGACAGAGCAAGCAAGTAGCAAAGGGCATTGCCTTAGACATCATCCACCACCAGTCATAACACACGGAGGTCACAGGCACCCGAGGTCCTTCATGTTCATGAACCTGAGAGCATACTAGACTCTCCAGTCATTACACCCAAGTTCATCTTAGAGAGAAAAGCTTCTGAAGGGGTAGACAGTTTTGAAAAGGGGCATTTTTCCAAATGAGAGACTGACGTTTTCCTAAAAGAATACCTTGTTGAACTAGATTAAACTGATTAGAACTTTCCAACACTTTCAATACTTCACTAGCAAATACACTTATGAAAGCATCCTGAAGAGTTATTTAAAGAGTCTTCTCCTTTTTCATGATTTCAGATTTTAGTGTGAGCTAATATGTTTATACAATATAATTCTGTATTTTAGTGCATGCTTTGCAGACATGTAAATGGACAGTATGAAGGCCTGTGCCTGTGAGATTAACAGCATCATAATAAAATAAAGATATCTACGGACCATCATTAAGATCTTAGATATCTGGATAGGGAAGAGTATTTGTAAAGACCCATTGTATGGAGATCTTAATAGAAAGTTTCAATGCATAAGCTAGGTAAAAAATGGAAGGATAAGGTAGGCAGTGCAGATGACTCAGGTATCTTTCAGAGAGCAACACACGCAGTTGCATCTATAATAAGAACATGGTTGAGAGTTTTGCCATGAAACCTGAATTACACTTAGTTCTGCATGTTTTGTGAACATAAAGAGAAGAGGAAGTGAATTCTGAAGGAATATTTAGGTGAATTATCCAATGTTCTGATTGTAGCTCTCATAACAGATTAGACAACCTTGAGACAGGCAGTGGGAAAAAGCCAAGGAACAGAGTAATGATATCGACTTGAAGGTTTTGTTCAGAATGGTTGATGCTGAGAAAGGCAGTCTGCTGTATGCAGTGTATTAATACCTGCTCTGCGACATAAAAGCATGTCTTGGTGTGGGACGCTCCTTTCAGAAAAAGAAACTGTCCTCACAGCCTGGGTTGCCACCTGGCATAGTAATATTCTTCCCTGTTTGAGACTGAATTTGTACTTCTTTCTTCTGCTTAATCACAGTTATAATAGCACCCATGCTTGTCCTCAGGGCTCTGCATTTTAGACCCTAAGGGAGGATGGATGGAGTTTCTTTCAATTCAGACTGAATTTGATTATGTGCAATTATGTCATCCCCACTTGGCTAGAGTGTATCCACTAGCCCAAGGGGACAGATACTTTGCAGGGGGCTGACCTTTGCATTCTTTTTCTCCTCTGTCTGGAAGTGAACATGGTTTATCATCTAAAATAGTGTGCACATCATTTGATTGCAGAGACCTCAAATCATGCTCTGGCACTTTTCTGGGTAAGATTTATCAGCCTTGTAACCTCAGTTATACAATTGGCCCACTCAGTGAACAGTGAAACAGTTAATTTGGTTGTTTGGGTGTGTGTGCATCCTCTAACATCAGTGCCCATAGCTTTTATTGATTCAAGTAGAATAATCCCATTTCACACACATGGAATAGTGATAAATTTGGTATTTCTCTAGTGCACAAAATGGTAATCCTCAACTCTGCGTTGCTTTGTTGTCTAGTTAAACTAATTTTACAAAAGTGAATAGCTTCATTGAGTCACCACAGGTTTAGTTGCCTGGTAGTACAGTTATTTCTTAAAAGAATGAAATTAGTTATGAGATTTGGCAGGCATTTTTTTTTAGAAAACTAACTATTTAGTTGGATTGGCGAATAACACAGCTGTTATAATAGCAAGCTCTCATGAATAATTTCTCTGCTCACAAATAATTTCATGATATTTTAGAACAGAAAAATATTTTTCTGTGCTTTTACAATAAAAGGAACCAAGATCAGGTCTGAAATGCATAGGGCCCCAAATGGCAGGAATGGGACCCAATTTTGTAGAATAATGCTGAAAGAAATAGATCTTTGTGAATGAGAGAATATTGCTTTTGTCTTCAGGATGAAAAACAACAACAGAAAATTGCAGCACTACTTGGAAATGCTTGATGCTTCCTTGTTGCACTTAACTAATAATTTTCAAGATTTCAACAAAATCTCATTTGAAAGTGCAGGAGAAAAGCAATGTTCTCTTGGCCTCTTCAAATGTTGGTGCAGATGGGAAAGGGACATCTCTCTAGTTCTACTCAATTCTGAAAACAACTTGACAGTGACAGAGCTTCTTTACAAATAACTGAGACATTGAAAAAATGCATTTGGTAACCAGACTCAAAGAACAGTTATTCAACTAACTTGGAGAATTATTCTTCTGGGATAGATACAAAGGCACTGCTGAAATGTTTTTTCTCATTGAAATATGACTCTGAGAAAACTTTTCCTTTCTCCTCAAGCTTCTTATTTGCTCACTTTTTTTCCCCTCCTAACTTTAGTGAGAGCATTTCCATTGCATCTTAGATGGAATGAGAGTTGTCCACAGAATGGCAATAATTAGAAACCAGAGCAATTGCTTTGGAAGTTAAGGCCCTTCCTTGTAGCTCAGGATACCAACTATAAGGAATCAATACTTCCAGCAGGTCCCAGGGAAATTTTGAGATAACTATAAAATAGGAGCTTTATACCAGGCAATTCCAACCAGTTTGCAATATCTATTCATGAAGAACATGCCCACACCACCAGGAAGGTGGGGAGATGGGGCTGTGGAGCCATGTATAGAGATGTGACTGCTCCCAGAAGGGAACGTCCAGCCAATTAAAAAAATCAGAATTAAAAGCAGGTAGGTGATGGAAAGATTTTATTTACATCTTTATGTTGTCTTATAGCAAATCACATAGGTTCAATAATTTTAACTCTCAACAGTTTATTGAGAATAGATAATTTGCTTTATAATTTACATAGAAATTGCTTAAATATCTTCCCCCAGGAGTATTATGGATAATATATAATAAGATTTTCTTCTCTTTAAAATTTGGACCAAGCACTATTTTTTAAACAGTGTGGTGGTTTAATGAAAGTCTCTCTTAATTTGGCTACAAAAGGAAAGATTCAAGTCCTGGCTAGGTATAACATTTATTTGTAGACCTTATGGAGTCACATAACTCCATGAATCCTCATTTCATATTAACCTAAAAGAATATTAATTCCCATATACTTCCAGAACTTTGTAGAGATGAGTTTAAAATACCACAGGTATCAACCTTTATAATTTCACATGCAAATATGAGCATTAACATTTTTTACATCTTAGTTCTCTATATGGAATGTCAATTTAGACTACTAAACAAAAGTTTAGAAGGAAATATAATTCTGTTTTATTTGTTTTCTAAATCATGATAGGAAATACAGTAATTTTCTTAAAAGTTGATTAACAGTTTTCCTAAACAATGTGTATTTTGTATTTTTTTAGCTAATCCAGACATGATGGAGATGTTTCATTTTGTTTTCAGTGACTCAAGAAGGTAAAGAGTAGTGAAAAGTAAAATTGTGCTTCTGTATATATGAATGTTTTGTGCACAAGTCTGTGCGTGTGTGAGAGAAAGAGAAAGTGAGATGGTGAGAGAAGGAGAACTAGAACAAGAACAAGAGAGTAAGAGATGGAAGGAGCAAGAGTGGCAGGAGCAAGATAACTAGGAGGAGGAGAGAGAGACAGAAAGAGAGAGAGAGAGGTGGAGAGAGATTGAAAGGAGTACCATGTCTTGCTGAAAGAGAATGGTCCTATTTATGTTGTCTTGGTTTTTGGCTCTCTAGCTCTCTACTCTTAGGAAACTCAGAAAACTTGCCTCTCTCCCATGACAGGTTTGTGTTATATTTGTGGCTGTCTATTTGGTATTTACTCTAATATCAGCATATTTTGTCCCCCATAAATTCAAACCTTAACTGAATAAAACCAAACTTTAGGGCTTTGTTTTCTCAGTCTTCTTTGTTGGCTCCACTTCTTTTGACCATTTCTGTAAATCACACTGTACGTTGACACCAGAAAAACTGCTTGAAATACAAAAATTCACTGTGACAATCCCTGGCTAAAAATCTAACTTCCTGTATAGGTTTCTTTTCACTATCTAGCTGCGCCCTACTTTTCTGAACATACTTCTCATACACTTGTCATATACTACACTCTCTGTTCACATTGGGGTTACTTGCAATTCTAAGAATACCGACTGGTCTTTTATTTCTTTGGATATTTGCACTTGATATTCCTTCTGCATAAATATCCCTCAGCCTTATCTATCTGCAGGAATTAGCTCTTCATTATGAACTTCTTCAGACTTCCTTCTCCCTGTAATTTCTCATGTTTTCATGATACATACTGAAAAATGCTTAGGAAGATTATCAGCACTCTCTCCTCTTACACCAAAAGCAGACATTGCTAATGCCTCTCAGCACTCTTTGTAAGATGTAGGTTTACAAAATGCTCAAGCACCTATTAACCAACGTTAACCAACTGGTTAACAGTGTCGTGTAGACTAAATCCAGATCTCAGGAGAGGCAATAAGGTCAGCTTATCCTTATCAGAATATCTTCCTGTCTAAAAATCTTACTTGGATGTGTAATTCAATAAAAAAAATTCAAGCTCCTATCAAGTAAGCATGTCATTTCAACTGCCCAAATTTGAATTCCAGAAACCTTTCTGCTATCCTTTTAGATCTAGAGACAGTAATATTTCTGCTGTTCCAATAATAGGGTGCTACACCAACCTTCTTCTCTCCTATGCTGTCCTTACTTTTGTAGTTAGGCCTTTTATGCAATTTTTTTTTTTATTTATCCTCATCTCTGTGTAACCTTTGCTTCCTGATGATAAATTGAATGACATAAGCATTATGGAATTACCAGTCTAATATCAAGATAATTTTTATGATCAAGTAGTATTTATCTCTGCGATACAAGTATGGTCAATATATGCAAATCAATGCATGGGTCCCATCACCTAAACAGAATGAAAGGCAAAAACCACATGATCCTCTCAATAGATCCCAAAAAGGCGTTGGATAAATTTCACCACCTTTTCATTATAAAAACATTCAACAAATTATAGTAAATAAAATTAAAGTTCATATAACACAGTCCAATAGATTACATTATTCTAACAATGAAAAATTGAAAGCTTTTCTTCAACCAGGGAACATTCAAAGATGCCCACCTTTACTACTTCTAATCAACATCCTGGAAGTCTTAACCAGATCAATTAGGCAACAGAAAAAATTTTAGCACCCAACATGAAAAGGAAGAAGTTAAATTGTCCCTGTTTTCAAATGACATGATTTCCTATTAAAACTACTAGGCAAATTCAGTAAATTTGCAGGATGACAAATCAACATACAAAACAACGATCTGAAAAATAAATCAATAAACAATCCTACTTACAATACCTACAAAAATACTTAGAAATAAGTTTAACCAAGGAGATGAAAGACCAGAACACTAAAAACTATAAAACATCTATAGAAGACAATGAATTAGACACAAATAAATGAAAAGATATCTCACTGTTATGGTTTGGAACAGTTAAAGTTGTTAAAAGTCCATATCACTCAAATCAATCTATAGACTCAGTACAGTTATCAAAATTATAATTGTACTTTTCACAAATATTGGCAAAACAGTATGAAAGATCTCAAATAGCCAAAGTAGTTTTGAGCAAGATAAACAAATCCAGAGTCATCCAACTAAATAATTTTAAAATATGCTACAAAGCTATAATAACCAAAGCAGCATGGTACTGGCACAAAAACAGACATGACTGATGGAACAGAATGGAATGCCTGGAAATAAATCTACTCACATATGGTTAATAATTTTTAACAAAGATGACAATAATTCACAGTGGGAAATGGACAGTCTCCTCAATAAATGGTATTGGGAAAACTGGATATCCACATACAAAAGAACTAAACAACCTTATCTCATGCCATATTAAAAAATCAACTCAAAGCAGATTAAAGACCTAAAAATAATACTTGAAACTCTAAAACTACTAAAGAAAATATAGGGCCAAAGCTCTATGACATTGTTTTGGGCAATGGTGTTTTGGAAATGACCTCAAAAAGCATAGGAAACACAAGCAAAAATTCAAAAAATAGAATTATATCAAGCCAAAAGCTTCAGCATAGCCAAGTAAACATTAAACAGAATGAGAGATAACCTGTAGAATAGGAGAAAATGTTTTTAAACCATCCAAGGGATAAGGGGTTAATATCCAAAATATATAAAGAGTTCAAGTAACTCAATAAAAAGGAAACAAATTATCCAATTTAAAAATGAGAAAAGTACCTGAATAGATATTTCACAAAAGAAGATATACAAAGGTCACCAGGTATATGAAAAAATGTCCAATGTCCCTAGTCACCAGGGAAATGAAAATAACAAGTTATCACCTTATACCTTTAGGATGGCTATTATCAGAAAGAAGAAGAGGAACACTTGCATGCTTTTGGGGGTAAGATAGATTAGTGCAAACATTAAGAAAAACAGGGTAAAGTTTCCTTAAGAAATTAAATGCTGAACTCCTACTACTGGATATACATCCCAAGGATATTAAATCAAAATGTGGAGATGATTTTACACTCTCACACTAATTGCATCATTATTCACAGTAGCAAAGATGTGGAACCAACCTAAGTTGGATCTACTTTATCTATTAATGGATAAATAGATAAAAATTTTGACTTATATGTACAATGCAATTCAATCCTAAACAAAAAAGATCCTGGCATTTACGGCATCATGAATGAACATGAAGGACACTGTATTGAGTGAGATAAAGCAAGCAGGCACAGAAAGACAAATATTATACTACTAGTTGAACTTATAGAAATAGATAGTACAATGCTGGTTGCCAGAGGCTGAGGAGATGTTGGTTAAAGGAAATATTTAATAAGATAAGATGAATTGTTCCAAGAAATCTCTGTAGATTGTGGTGACTGATTTTAACCATAACATATTATATATGTGAAAATTGATTAGAGTATATTTTAAGTGTTCTCACTTCATACACATGCACACACACGTGTACACATATTTAAACAGGTATCTGAGGCAAAGCAATATTAAATGCCTTGATTTCATCATTGTACAATATATGTACATACATATATTTATGTACAATGTATATATATATATATTCAACAGGTTGCTTTTCATAAATTTAAACAAATTTAAATAAATTTGTTTAAAATAAAATAAAATGAATTAGAAGGAACAATTTTATTTCTGTACATATGTACATGTGCATGTAAGTACACAGACTATGCATGCTGTGTTTATACTTATACTATACATACTTAAGATACATTTGCTTCAGATGACATATACTACTTCAGTGTGTGACTTAGTGGGGTCCTTTGAGACACTAGAAATCACAGTTCCTACAATGGATAATTATTCTTTAATTTACGTCTGCCAGTCTTTGAAAGTCTATGTTTTAAATTTTTGCTGATCCTTGAAATTTTGCTCAAAATGGGTTATTCATTTCTTGAGGTGCATTTTTTTCATGCTTTAATGTTTAGCTCATTGCCTTTCTTCAAATTGAATTTCTTTGATTTGCCCACAGCATTTTCTCCTTGAATAGTAGTTCTTAACAAGGGTTGCACATGGCAGTTATATTTTCACTTTAAAATGCATAAAGTTATTCAAAGTGTATAATGAAAGTGGCAGAGGTCTCTTTCACCTCTCCAATAAAGTCTTGTCCTTTATATGTGGAGAAAGATTTTGAGTATGTGTTTGCATTGTTATTTGAAAATATTGAATTCTATTTTAAAAGAAAAGTAAACAGGAATGATAAAAGTCATAAGAATGTTAGGCATTGAGATTGAGGAAGCTAGTAGCTTATGAGAGAGACAAACCTCATAGGATGTGTTAAATATAGATATGAATAAGCAAGTATCTTGTGACACATATGCAGAATTCCAAGTGGATATTAGCAAGAGAAAGTAAGATGGTAAACTCTAAAATGTGTTAAAATGGAAAGAATTGTATTCATGGTATAAAATATAAGGGAGTCTCTTCTAGAAAGAACAGAATAAAGTGATTGAGTAATAAGATATGATTCTCTGATTTCAATTATGTTATCCCTGAATTAGTAACACACATTATAATTCCCTTATGACCCTGCATATTCCCCACAAAAAAATGCAGATTAAACTCACCCCGTTGAGCAAACTAACTAGAGAACTTATCTCCAGCCAGGTGTACTTGATTGGTTGTCTCAAATGGAGCAAGTGTTTCATGTTGATTTGGCATCATCTGTGTACCTCTTTATTAAAATATCAACTCTAGTCTTCAAAACTATCCCATCAGTTGCAAAAGTGATGAAACAAAAGCAAGGAGAGAGAGAGAGAAAGACAGAGAGAGAGAGAGAGAGAGAGAGGGAGAGAGAGAGGTGAGAGAGAGAGAATCATAGGGAATATTAAATGTGTCTAACCTGGAAACTAGAATTCCGGCTAAATAATGTTATTCATCCATGTGGATTCAATATTTTTGTACATCAAGTCCTTATAGTGACAGTGTCATTTTAATTTATTTTTACTACAATTTTTGTTATGCTGGGGGTACATTGTGACATTTACAAAAGGTTTTATAATATATTATAGTTGAATTCACCTCCTCCATTATTCTCCTTTATACCCCCTCCCCAGAGGACACCTTTCCTCCACATCCTTGGAGATTAATTTGTCAACCCTATTACAATAAACAATACCCAGAGAGTTTATGAAACAGTATTTCTAGTTATGTCTGTGAGGGCGTTTCTGAGGAATTTAACAATTGAACCAGCGGCCTGTGTAAAGAATATCTACCATCACCATCTTGGTAGGAGGGAGCATCCAATTGTTTTAGTGCTTAGAGGAAAGGTGAATTCACTTCCTCTTCTGAGAAAGCTGGAACTCCAGAAAAAGAACTCTAATGTTCTTTTGCTCTTGAACATTAGAACCTCAGGTTCAGAGGCCTTTAAATTTAGACTGAATGGTACTACAAGCTTCCCTGATTCTCAATCATAAAGATGGCATATCATGAAAATTCATGTCCTCCAAATCATATAAACAAAATGCCATAATAAATAAATCCCTTCTGCATCTACCTCTATCTATCTATCTATTTATCTATCATCTATCCATCATCTACCTACCATCTATGTCTCTATCTACCTACCTTTTTACACACGTATATGTCTTAATGTTAACATTTCTCTGAAGCACCCTGATTAACATACCATCCTATTCAATTAAAGTAGTAGTAATCAAATTTGCTTGCTACTGGAATTAGTTTTGGAGTTGGAGAGAATAAAGTTTTTGGTGTTCTTCTTCAAGTATTCTAATATAATTGATCCGAAGTGTGGTGAATTTACCAGGATTTTAAAAGATCCCTAAGTAACTCTAACAGCAACATTTGAAGATCATGACATACAATAGTTTCTTAGTGCCTTTTGAAAGTACAGCAAACAAAAAAAGTGATAAATGAGGCTCTGAAAGTTCATTCCCATAAAATTCAAGCATTGCGTGATTAAGTGGTTGACAAAATGAGCTAGGAAAGGTGGCACACCTAGCCAACCATCAGCGCATATGCTGGCATTCCCATTCATTCAGGCCCCAGCTGCAGCACAGTAGCATCTGGAGATACCAGGAAGAGTTTGCTCCTGATTAAATATTAGGGAGAAATTTAGGGACTCTGTAGCTGAAGAGGACTTTCAGAAGCACAGCAGTGCTTTCACCAGTCTCCTTGGTTGGATCCTATTTTGTGGATTTTATTCAGGATCTTGGAGTGAAAGAACACTAAGGACAGAGACTATTCTTAACTCTTGTATTCTGGAAATATGGTTGTCTGCTTTTATTACTCTGGATTACAGACTCATGAAGGATGCATGTCATATCCTTGATACCCTTACCTTGTTCTCCATAAGCTCAGTCACACCAACCAAACAGAAAAATTAAAATGCTGTACACCTCTACTAAAAGAGGGACCAGAGGGAAATCAGTAGCCAATGGTTAACCTTATTATAAATAAACTCATGACTTTATAGTTGTACAATATTTGCAATTACTACCATTATCACAATTAACCTCGATTGCATCATCTGTTCTAACTGGCTGGCAATGGCACATATTTGTAAAGTCTTTTTTAGAAATCCAAACTAAATACACAAGATGACATCATTCTGACTGAAAAATGACTTACACAGATATTTTCTTTTTGCCCATGTTTTTGTTTTTCCTGTTACTTTTTTTCTCTTTACCCAGACCCAAATATTACTTAGCAGTTCTTTTCTCTCTTTCTTATATTTATTTTTTCTTGTATGAGCTTGCTTTCACATGTTCCTGGGTGATTTTCATTCATGGCTTTTCACTATGATTTATAGAATATTAATTAAATTAAAAACACATAACTTGAAATTTTGGGAATTCAAAGAGTTTTCAGTTCATTCTAGTTTTAATTTTACTTTTTATCATCTGAAATATGAAGGTTTGCTAAGAAGATATGGTGACTTAATGCAAACCACATGGATTTTTGGAGGTGGATTACAAATTTGGGGTTTGAATGTTGGGTTAGCTATTCTTTGACCTTGAAGGAGTTATTTATATACATGTAAAACAAGACTAGTAACAGCAAAATTTCAAGGTCATTGACAGAAACATATACATTTATAAATACACATACATATATCTATATTTACCTATCTGCATAGTGTTTGGAGCACATGTTAGTGCTTCAAAATGGTAGCTACTAATAGCTTGCTAACTCTGGGCTGAAACAAGATTGATGACTAAGGTGATGGGTTCCTGGAAACACAGTTCTTGTCAATTATTTTCTAGCTATTCTCAGCTGTTCTCAGTAAAGGGCATCAAAATCTCACAAGAAGAGAATTAAAAAGGAAGTGTATCAGGTAGATTGTGGACGTGGTGAACATAGTGTACCCCCCATGACTTTCTCAGTGATTGATGACTAAGGATGAGAAATATCCTGTAGGCTTTAGCATCACAGATGAATATATAGGCTATTCTATCGGAAACTTGATAGTTAAACTCTTAATGTGTCTGACTGGTCCATTATATTCTGGGGTTTATATCTCTTCAATTTAGAAAAATAGTATTTATTACAGCAAGGGTATAAAAGAAGCTTAAGATGTGGTTCTTGACCTCACAGAATTTGAAATTTCAATAGGAAAACAAGATGTATACAGGTAAATGAGTTTATAAGGCTGCTGCAAGATGGTGTACATTTACAAGTTGATGATTGACATAGGTAAGTTCAGATAAAGTCTTTGGAGAAAGAGATCAATGTTGGGTTGAATGGCCTGAGAAGTTTTAGTAGAAGTCATGTGACTTGAGCTGGCTTTAACATACGTTAAGGTTAAGGATGGAGAGTATTTTCTGATATCAAATGATTTGAACCTATGATTTCCTATCACACAGGCATTCATTAAATTATTTTTACTTGCTCTAATTTTTCTTAGAGTTGCAGGTTATTCATTTTTAATGCCTAATTTTTAGGTTCTGACATCAAAGGGAGATATTTAAGGAATGTTCTGATGCTTTAGAGCTAAGCACCTTGCTCGAGCTGAAGTGCCACACAGCTTCTCATTTGTAAAACTTTATGCATGTACGGGGAACTTATTGCAGTAGCAAGGTACAAAAATTCTTTCAATTTAAATTATCTTCACATTGTGAACTAAACTTTAAAATGTCTTAATGAAGGAAAGCCCATGTGACCACCCATCTATTCCTAGACTTTTTCTGTCTTCAAATGCCCTCTTCCCATTTACATATATAATTCTTCACTAGCAGAAACAGATCACTGCATGATTTTTGCTTGAGGAAAGAAATAGTAAAAGATTTTCATAAAGCCTACTTCTGTCTCTGAAGGTTTGAAGTTAAAAATTAATGTTATAAAGGGAACTGATTTTATACTAACACTGACTGAAATTAAAATGAATATTGGATATTTCTGGAGGGATTTTATGAAACAATGCTAGTGGAAAAATTAGGATCTTAATATATACACATGCATACACACCTTTATGGATGAAATAGTATGGGGACCACTGAAGGCTAGTAAGTAACCTGTCAAACCCATCAACCTTGATTGGCTTTCATTTTAAATGCATTTTGTCCTATACTACTGTAACTGGGGAATGCATACACTATGAGCCACAGAACAAAAATTGAATCTCACTGCTCATAGTTGAGTGCTTTCTCTTCAATCTGGATACCCAGGTAAGACTGAAGATAGACTGGAGTTAAATAATAAATACTTTTTAAAATTTTTCAATTTTTCATTGGGACTTCTATCCCAATCAGAAGAAACAAAAGAGATAAATGCATAGCAGTGCTGACAATAGTATGGGTCCAGGGTCTACAAGAGTGGCTCAAAGATTTTGGAGGACTTCTGAAAGACAGGAAGTTAATGGGATTCTATTTATATTAGTTTCCTAGAGCTGCCATAACAAATTACCACACACTTGGTGACTTAAAACAACTGAAATGTATTCTTTCACAGTTCTGGAGACCAGATGTCCCAAATCAAGGTGTTGGCAGGGCCACACTCCCTTTGCAGGCTCTAGGGGAGACTCCTTTCCTGATTCTTCCAGTTTCTGACAGCTGGCAGTGTTCACTGGTTCATGGCTGCATAGCTCTAGTTTTTGCCTCCATTTTTACATGGAAATGGTCTTTTCCCTTCTGTGTTTGTGTCCTAAATCATCCATTCCTTTCTGTTACAAAGATATCAGCCACTGGAATTAAGGTCTTACATTCAGGATTTTTTGTACTGAGATTCTTCATTTAACTTCACCTGCAAATACTATTTCCAAATAAGGTCACATTCACAATTGCCAAGGTTAAGACCAGAACTTATCTTTCTGTTAAACTTAATATACCATAATGAGGACAAAACAGAAAAGAGATATCAATTGTCCAAAATTTGTCTAAGAAGAAGCAGGAGATGTCCTAAGTGTAAGGACTACTCTTGTGTTAGGAGTGGTGATGCACAACTGTAATCCTAATACTTGGGAGGTTGAGGAAGGAGGATCAAAAGTTTGAAGACAGCTGGGCCTATATAGCAAGACACTGCCTTAAAAACAATGAAAAAGCTGTGGATTATTCTCAAGGTGGGGATGATTCTCAAGGTCAGAGCAAGCAGATGCTCCAAGTTAGAGCAAATAAGTAGAGCAAGAGTTGGAAGTGGGAACAGAAGTCAAGGAACTAATTGAAGTTCAGTGCATGAATAGCTATATCCCTTCTAACCCTTTTTTTTCTTCCTTTCTGTCCCATTCTAGATAAAAACTGGTTACAGAGGTTCTCACTCCTGATGTTCCTACTAGCTAAGAGCAGGAAATGAGACTCTCAAGTAATAAACATTTTTCCTAAGAAGAATTTGTCCTTTGAGTTATTATAACTCTGCCATAATCTCAGCTGCTCTCCTTCCTTCTGTGTACCTCAAAGTCATGTTGACATATCTGTTTGCCTACAGAGGTCAGAGCCAGCTTTGCTCTATAGTAGAAAGAATAGCTCTAGATGAATTCATTCACCCCTGATGCAGTCACATAAGTTGTATGTGACCATAAATTTGGATTTCACATAGAAATAGAAAACAAAAACTCATCAGACACATGCAAAGAAGCCAACACTATGGAAGAGAACAATCAAAAATTTCCTGATAATTAATCTGGCTATGGTGACACAAGCCTACAATCCCAGCTACTGGGGAGGGGGAGCAGAAGGATCTCAAGTTTGTGGCCAGTCCAGGGAAAGAGAGTGAGAGCCCTTATCAAACAACAAAATAAAGAAAAAAGGGCTGGGATATGGCTTAAGTGGTAGAGCACTTGAGCACTTGCCAAACAAGTGTGAGACCTTGGGTTCAGTCTCTGGTGCTGCAGAAAGAATGTATTTCCTGATAATTTTACCAATGTTGAGAATCCATGCAACTTGTATAATAATCACTGTGTTCTAGACACTGACTAAAATTGTTTGGATTAACATAAAACAAATAAACTTTGAAAAAATTAATTCACTATCTTCAGAAAGCTATTGCCTCAATTTTCCCCATTTGTGAAACAAGCTTGTTAGAGGATTAGATCAGCTAATACATGGAAGCACTTAGAAAATAAGATAACGTGGTCATATTAAAAGACCAACTCTTGTTCATGATTTAGATAAAACTTCTCTTTTTTCTTGGAAAATGATTCTTATGTTATCTGTATTTTTCTGTACTCAATCAAGAGACAAGCAAGTATTAGTGTTTCAAACAAGGGAAGCTTTATTACAAAGAACTATTCAGCCAACAGAGGAGAGTAAGTACAAGATGCAATGAGAAAGGAAAAATGTGATCTAGGCTTGAACGAGAGTAACCATGAAAAGCAAAGTCAGAAGAGAGCCTTACCATGGCTCAGATTCAGACCTTGTTGGAGGCTGGAGATGTGTGATGGCAGAGATTCACTGGTTGGCCCACACCAATCCGACCAGCAGTCCCTAGGCAGGCAAGAAGCATCCCTTTGCAGTATAGGCAAACAGCAGCTGGTGGGCAGGAATGCAGGTGCAGGTGGGGCACTAGTCATAAGAAGAGTGAGTGATGTCTACATTGGGAGGGCTGTTGAAGGGAGGCTACCAGACTGGACTGGGACTGCAAGGTTGCCTAAGGAATTCACAGTCTGGTCACTTAGCAGGAACTCTCATGAGCATCCTCTCACCAGCTCTTGGAGACCTGGTGCATCGGGAAGAACAAGCAGAAGTTATCTCCGCCTGCAACGTCACTCTCGCGCCCCCTACTGAGAAGTTTTAAGATTACACCCATTGTTAAGGGGAAATGCTTAAAGAAATCTCACCCAATAGCATGACACACACACTAAAGAATGAATTTGAAAGTGAGACAAGAGATTGACAACTATAATGGAATCTAAGAAATCATATTGGAAACGTATATTATAGTTGAAAGTCATCTGCCTTCTTGATCCTGGAGTAATGCAATGAGGTCCTTACTAAGTATTCAGCATTCCATTGTATCCTGACTGGACCATTGATATGACAGCTACCCTGATTTTAGTGCCAGGTACCCACAGAAGCAGGATAAATACATGAACCTGTTAGGCATTAACTATGCTTTTTTGAATTAAGTACTGTTATTCACACAGGAGGAAACTGACACATACACTTTATTGACCTTAAATTTGTATTAGACCAGTAACCACTTTCTTTACAGAATGGCGCTCCACTGAAAGAAAAGCCATGATGGTTTGAGAAAATTCCTCCTCTGTCTTATAAACTTAAACACTGGGCCAGGAGAGCAATTACTGGTAATGTGAAATAAAATTAGCTATATCAAAGCTAATGATTTTTTTTACTTAGGGTAATAAAAGTACTTGGAGAGTTTATTTGTATTTTACCTCTCCAAAGAGATCACATCTAAATATCCAATTCTTCTATAATTGGTATAATAAGTTACTTTTTATTTGTTTTGATTGGAAGAGCTTCAGGGGTGGAAAACTACAATCTCCATACCAGTTGAGTTTTTTAAATCATTTCTATTATTATTATTATTAACTATTATTACTATCATTGGAGGTACTGGGACTTGAATTTGGGTTTGAACTGAGTTTTACAACTTATAAAAATAGTATTAACTCCACTTAATACTTTGTAATTCAGATACTCTTCTTTTTCGGATTTGGCATGTCCTGCGTCTTATTTTGTATCCATTAAGGACTTAATTTCACCTTTTCCATACCTAACATTGCATGGTGTTACTCATATTCATTAAGTAAAGTTAACTATATTGAACAACTAAAATAAATCTTCATAGTAAGACAATTCATTTATATTTGGATTATAGAACAATATTCGCTAAATGCTTTAAGATTGAATATTCTTTATCATATGTTGCTAAAATGTTTTCAAGGAAGCAAACAGAAATCTATATGCCTAAAGAAGAATGTTAACAACCAACTCTATAGACTGAAAAGAAAAATACAGCTCAAACCAGAATTACCTTGGTTACAATAATTTTCAGAATGTTAATCTGTAATCCATAATGATCTGTGCTTAATAATTTTTTCTCAGTTTAAG
The DNA here is from genome assembly GCF_047511655.1 of Castor canadensis. Taxonomy (NCBI): domain Eukaryota; kingdom Metazoa; phylum Chordata; class Mammalia; order Rodentia; family Castoridae; genus Castor; species Castor canadensis. The sequence continues at coordinate 17,849,164 of NC_133395.1, forward strand.
CTTAATTTTCATAAAAATTATGGGAATATACGTACTATAATCTCTTTGAAATTAAAATGTTTTGTGATTTTAACTTTTGCTTGCAATTTTACAGCATACTCTGATTTTTCTCTACTTCAAATACTACAGATAACAAGTGTGCATAAAAATTGAAAATCATTCTGCTGATTGCTACAGCCACTGGTGCCCAAAGACTGAGTTCAGTTCAGTTGTTGCTCAAATAGAGACCAACTTAATAGCTCAAACGAGGATGAGAATTAACTTGGAAATTGAAGGCTGAAAAATTATGTGATTGTTCATGAAGAAATTATGGGAAGGAAAGAACACAGTGTAACAGCCTCTATTTTAAAAGGACCCCAGTGTAGGATAGTTCTGCAGTTTATCGTTTCTTAATCAAAGTCAGCAATATAAATCCATTTTGGAAACACCAATATGCTTTAGACTCTTTTCTAAAGAAAAAGCCAATTCCTTGCAAGAAAATTCTGCTTTCTTGATATTCATAATAATGATGTACTAGACTTCCAAATCAGGATTTACTTTTGCTTTGTTGGAGGATCTCTGCCCTGTCCCTTATCCATGGGAGCTAGGTGCTCTGGTACTTGTGCGACTTCCTCTCTGCTGTTTCCAAGATCTTTTATTCAGTGCTGAACAGCTTTTTTTTTTTAGCACAAAAAAAAAATCCTAAGAAAAGGCAAACATTGTGGTTGTCTATGAACTCTTATTTTGATAACTATATGAAGTATTAGCTATATAACTAGTACAATTGTATCTTAGTGTACTGTCAAATTAAGCTGCCATAAGACACAAGCACTCTTGGTGAAATAAAAGTACTGTGGAATATCGTTTAATGTGAATCACTTACTTTCTCTAAGCTTTTATTCTCTCCTTTGTGAAGGGGTTAATAATAGAATTTACAGAGAGAAATTGTCAGAAATATTGAGACAATGCATGTGAGAGTCTTGGAATATTCCTGACCTGGAAACAGAGCAGAGAATTTAAGAGTACACAACTTGCCAGTCCAGACCCTGGCTCCACTATTGGCTAGTTGATGAATCTTGGGTAAATTACTTAATCTTTTTGTGCTCTGATTTCATCAATTATAAAACATGATTAATGATAGCATGATGTTCACTAGGTTTATTATGAGGACTGAGTGAACTAAAACTTGGTGCTTTATAAAGCACTCAGCACAGGGCCAACACTTAGGTCTATTAAGTGTTTGGTAATTTAGTAACAGTCATGAGCACATGAATGGATGTTATCACCATATATTTATTCAAAACAAATGGAATTATTTTAGTAAAATAAAAATTTGTCATATTAAGATATTGTGAAATGTAGAAGCCTAAATAAAAATATTACATCATACTAAGCTATGCTGTTAGAATAAATATATTTTAAATAAATCAAGCTAGACTAATCTTCATCATAAATTGATGCAAAAAGTTATTCTCCCATGCTGTGCTATGCTAAAATGAATTGTATTTTAAGCTTCTTTGTTTTAGTTTTCCATTCTAAGCACTGTACATTGGATTGTCAAACATGAATACTTACAAATGCTTCATGATGTTTAAAAATTACTCTCAATAAATTGACAGATCATTTTTTTCTAATTTTAATAGTGATAACCAAAACATTCTTTGCATGGAAATAAATATTAGTAGTGACTTGAATATTTCTTTTTCAACTTCTAGGTTCCTCTCTTTATTATTATCTGTTTAAATTAGATGGACTAAATTCACAAATCCTGAGAAACATTGTATTGCTTTTAAGTTGGTGCCATAACAAATTACCACAAGTTTAGTGGCTTAAAGCAATAACAAACTGATAGTTCTGTAGGTCACAAGGCCAACAAAAGCCTCACTGGTCTAAAAACAAAACACCAATGGAGCTGCTTTCATTCCTTTGGGATCTATAGGGGAAACTTTACCTCCATATCCATTCAGCCTCTAGAGAATTCCCCCAGTCCTTTGTTACTAGACCCTTTCCTTCCTACCACCTGGGAGTCTGTTCTGCTGACATTACATCACTCTGGCCCTGATGCTCTCAGCTAGTTTTAATAACCTTTGTAGATATGTTAGGCCTGCACACTTAATCCAGGATAGTCTCCCTGACTTAACCTCAGTTGATTCACAGTGCTAATGTTTCCTCATATCTCTTGGTCACATAGCCAAACAGATTCATAAGGCAGAAACATCTTTGGGAAAGGCACTACTCTGTCCACCAGTCAGTAATCAAAATCATTTCATAAAACCTCGTGTCTAACTGAGTCAAATTCAATTTGCCTAAAATTGATGCCTAAAACAGGGTAATAAGGAAGGTTACTACCCACAAATTGAAGCAGATATGCAAAAAATTCTCACATATCATTAAACCTTGAGGAAATTTTGAGCAAGGAAAATGTGTAACAGTGGGAACAACATTAAAAGGATTGATTTTGGTGCAGAGGGTGTGGCTCAAGTGGTAGAGCCTAGCAAGCATGAGGCCCTGAGTTCAAACCCCAGTACCACAAAATAAAAGACTGATTTTTCACATGGTCTTCAAGGCAGTAACATTGTCCACTATGCATGAATATGCAATGTGAGCAAAGACCTCCTCACCTTCCAAATATGAAGCAGTCAAATATTAAAGTTGTATAAAGCTCCATGACAGCTGTCTTTGCAGGTAGTAACAGACACCCTGAAAGCTTTGCCAAGATACTAGATATTAAAGATCAATCATGGTGAATTTAAATGCTTTATGAAATATCATTCAAATAGACTAGAATATCTTTCAATGATTTAAATTATAGTAAAAAGTAAAAGGCCTTTTACAAAATAAAGACTGAATTAAACAGAATAAATTTGCAAATATGATTATCTCTTAGATATTATTCGCATACTTACATTTTTGTCATTATGCTATTTACCTTTCGAAATTTTGGCTTTTTTTTGATTGAGAATTGGATCAAAATGCATCAACAGAACTGAAAAATAAATCTTCTTCTGTAGGCCAAGGAATTACAGAACGCTAGAATGTTTATGGATTTTTATTTACTTTATTTCTGTGGAAGATCAAATCACAGAAGCCAGATTATTAGGAAATCATGGAAAAATAGAAATATGTGTGAGTACAATTGCATCTGTTTGCTGATGCCCAGGCTAGCTTAAACTGCTTTAGCTTCTTCACGGTTCATGATCAATACATTTGAAACTTTTAACTCTCTTGGGGCCCTTAAAACCCATGGGCCATGATGTAAGAATTGGCTACATGAACCTATTTTCAACATTTGTCTATTGAACCTCCGTGTTGGCATCTCTGATTCCTTTGGGTTAAAAAGAAGGAGTTTCAGAAATTAGAAGCAATATTCTCTTCAGTCAAGTTTTGTATGCTTCTATAAGCATTGTGATTTTCACTCACGAGATGACAGCTTCTGCTGACTTCTAAGCTGATAACTAGTGACCGATTTCTGAGCATAGGATCACTTCCTACTGAACTGTTAGTAAATACTGCACGGAAAGTCAGTTTTTCTGTAGTGAGTAGGACTTTATCTTTCTAAAGCCTTTCTTAAGTCTTCCAAAATGATCTATATTCGATGGTACCATAACCTATACTCAAGCAGATCTCTGTTCCCATTAGTTGAGTGAGAGCTATTTCCGAACCAGTTGCTGATACTGAAATTATGTAATTTAATGTAATTATTAAAATGTGAATAGAGATAAATTTGTCTCAAAAAAATGTATTGATACATTTGGAAAGTCAATTAAAGGTGCATCATTAAAATGTTTATGTCATATTAGAAGTGTGACTCTTAAAAATAGCAAAAAATACTGCTTTAAAGCAACCTTGAATTCAAGAGAAAAATGTATGCTGTTTTTATATGAAAAGTAAAGTGAAACTCTAATTAGTAGGCCCTTTGACAAATTACTACGCATCCCCACGTAATTAAAATAACAACTAAAGATATGTTCTTATGTTTTTGCAGCTCTGTGCTCTAACCTGATTTTTCAATTAACTAACTTGTGGTCTTAATTTGTAACTAGATGGCATCATTGGAAGTTATTAATGCTTGCTTTATAACTTTATCTGCAAAGCACTAAGAGCATGGATAATGACTTTGGAGCAGGATAAAGACACAATATTCAACAATATCATCCAAGGATAAGTATGAATTTGAAATTAGCTTGTTTTTTTTTTTTGCATGACCCTCAAAAAATCTTAATCAAACAAATTCAGTTCTTTCATTTTAAAAAACAGAATTTATAATGAGTATCTTGATGAAATGAAATAAGTAAATAAAAGTGAAAATCCCTTTAAGTTGTCAGTTAATAAATGTTATTTTCCTCTTCCCTTAAGTACAATATATGAGCTGTTTTGTAAGATGTATATAGCACTGTGTTGATTTTCTCAAGACCTATTTTTCCTGCAAAACTTGATATTGCAGACAAAATTTTAATTAATTTGAAAATACTTTAGGCATATGTGGACTCCAGAATGTTTTATGAGTCTTAAAAAAGAAATAAGTACATTTTTACCATATTGAAGAATATTACTTTTATTGCTTAAAAATGAATAAAAATATCATTAAACATATTCTAACTTCTATGCCTATATATTTAATGTTGTTCTCTTCTTGGTTTGTGGAAAATACTTTATTTGATTATCTCCTAAAGATTTCTAATCAGATGAGGAAAAATATTTTAACTTAAAGTAATTTGATCTGAAGGCAACCAGCCTCAAAATAATAGTCCTAGCCATACTATATTAAAAATATAAACACGACACACACAGACAAATCTCTTTCTTAACTGAAATTTTGTTAGACTAGTGAATGAAGAATGTAATAGAAAAACTTCACTTGTGTAATTTGATTATCTAGGACACTGCTGACTTGGCACTAAGATTCCTTTGTTCCACTGATTGGCAAAGGTAAAGTCTATTGACACAGGGAGCATGGGCTGTTTTGGAGTTTGATTTACTTACAAAAAATTGAAATTATTACCTCCAAGTGACTATTTGAGCAACCTGCTCCTGGATGATTTCTGATCATATGTTTAAAAGCATATTTTATTTGATAACTATTTTTATTTTAAAAATCAAGCAAAAGTAATACTGTACCTATTGAGAGAATTATTTTTCTAAACAGTTTGTGGTAACACAAAACATACAAGACTTTTTGTTTTGTAAATTTGATATATGTGAATACTTCACAGTTTTTTAAAATAATAAAGCTTATAGTTGGGAATGATCTTGTAGGTAGATTTCTGAATGTATAACAGATATGTTTCATTAGTGGATGAAAATGTTTGTGATAAGATTATAACACTAATTTAATTAACTTTGAAATTAAATGGTGATTTCAAAGAAAAAAACCTATCTATCTAATCAATAAATCATAGTCATAGATACCACAATTATTATAACAAAGAAGTTAAATTTATTTTCCACTTCGGATTGAATCTTCTATCTAACTTTGCATTTGATACAATGATAACTTTTCTTTATTTACTAAAAGAGTAATATTAAGCATTGAATTTCAACAGTATAGTTTGTCTTAACATATATTCATGATTTCTTTGCATAAGTAAATAGACAATTAATGAAATCCTTTTCAATATAAAGTATATTTCATATGAATTAAAATTAAAAAGAGAACTGTATTTAAATAAATGTATAAAATGCAAATAAGATAATATGGTTGTTGTGAGCTCTAGTTAATGGTTAACCATGTATTATTTTTCTCTTTAAAGTCATTAGATTAAAATCTTGGATAGAAAAATTCCAACTGAAATAACAATTTCCTGGAAAGAAGTTCTTTTCTAAATAACATTCAGTGTAACTAGATAATAAGATCCTACTTTTTTTTTTTTACAAGAGAAGTTGACAAAAACTTATTGATTCTAACAAGCTAAGAGATATTACAGACTTTGTAGATGGAATACAGTGAGACAGAGAAAGTGAGCTGATAAAGCCTGATGCTAATGTGATTGACAGTCTGCCATGTGTGTAAGAGTTTAAGACAGCTGTGGAACATTGACATTGATTGGGGCCTGTGCGTCACCAGGTTGGAGCTCGGGGGATTAGATAATTAAGGGATCCCTTACTTTTTTCTTGCTGTAACAAAGTGTTCATTTATGCGCTGGTCAATGCTAAACTCTTCTGATTTGAAGCTTTACTTCTATCAATTCACCAGCTGGAGTACATAATAGGATGGTTTGCCATGTAAGCAATAGTTTTCATTCTCCCACAAAAACAATCTCTCCTAAAATAGATGCTGTGTTTTTTAACTGCAGGGCTATTTGTTAGTAGATCTTTTTGCATGTTTGATAACTTCACCCATTTTTTATAAAACCTAAGAACTATCTGAAAGCATTTAATTCTCTTACATTAGAATATAGCTGCTTGGGACTGGTGGAATGGCTCAAGTGGTAGAATGCCTGCCTAGAATATAGCTGCTAAACCTACAGTGAATTGAACATTATTTTAACATAGTGAAGGAACTAAGAGAGCAAAAGCAAAGAGAGTTAATGTGGAGTCCTTTTGAATCTGTTTGATCTTTGCTCTCCCGAAGTCATGAATTTATAATTTACTTCTTCCATTTATTTACTGGAGCTAAAACAAAGGATGATGATACCATCCTAGAACCTCAGCTTCCGTGTGACTATTCAGAAAGGGAGGTGGGGCAGGAGGTTAAGGGTGCCTGTGAGATAAGCAAGCACCCAAGACTAACAGCGTAAAGAACACAGTTAAAGCAGACTACCAACCTTTCTGCCCAGAGCTGACATACTGAAAAGGCCACAGGAAGGAGACAGAACACCTGGGAGAAAAGTGAGCCTTGGGGGTGAAAATTCCCAAGAGAGCTTTCTGGGGTCTGGGGAGTTTCACAGAGCAGGAGAGATAGGAGATGAGAGGGAATCTTAATAATGTTTGCTGTGCTATGTGTTGGATCATATTTTAAATGTTCTTTGAAGACACTAGAAAAAAATTAAAGTTAGTTCTGAATTCCTATTGGAGGCTCAAACTACTTTCTTAAACTTTGCAAGACCTCAGCAACTAAATGAAGTGGGTCCATAAGAGCCAAAGTTATGGGAGAAAATAGTTATCAGGAAAGATAAGATACTTGTCAAATGAGCTTATCACTTCAGTTGCTATAGCCATTTGAATAATCTCCACCCAGTCATTCTCCCTTCCTTTCTAGTTACCTTCAAGTCATCTCATTTGGGGTACACACTCAGCAGCAGAGACTGATTCACTATAATATGTGAAAGCAGGTGCCCTCTTGCCACAGAAAGTCCTTCTTTTCTTACAAAACGAAAGAGAAAAAGGCAGCAATTCTAATATGAAGACTCTACATGTTGTAGAGCAAAAAGAAAGGGTTGGTTGGCATTAGTGATGACATTACATAGTTTCTTTTATAAAAGAGTCTAGAATTTTCTGAGAATGTCTAAGACTATGTAGCATATAAGGAAGTGTGTAGTTGACATTTGCATAGTGCTTCTATCTGTGTAATGTAGCTTAACTCATTTAATATTCACAATATCTCCAAGGGATAGATTCTGTTGGGATTATTCTGATTTTATATATGAAGGTATGAAGGCATTGAGCATTTAAATGAGTTGCTCATGCTTACACCTTTGGTAAATGGCAGAGCTGGGAAATTGTTACCTGAGACAATATATTCTACAACTGCCTACATTGCCTTTATTGACTAAATAATAAAATGTCCATTTAAAACATCTGTTAATATTTCTCATATTTATATCATTTTGGCAATTAATATCATGCCTATATATAAATAAGTGCCACATTACTGTTGAAAAAAACAAAACTCTAGGAACCTGGAATTGTTTTCGTACTTTACAGGTTATCGACACCTACATTCTTTATGATGGAAATATGGGAGGGGTTGAGGCAGCAGAAATCATGACATAGTGATTCTGAAGTTGGGCTTTAATGGGTCTGTAAACAGAACTGAGAACGGAGAACTGAAATTCAAAGGGAATGAAATGCACTTTAGCAGATATTGTTTCTTTCAATCATTATAGGTCATAGACTACAAGTGTGTTATCAATACTGCCACTTTGTCACTAACAGAAAGCAAATAGCTCCATATCACAGTTGTTTAAGTTTCTCAAAATACCATAGTCATGTCACTACTTTAATTAAGGTGGCTTTTAGATTTATTAATAGTTTTGTTGTTCAATACGTTAAAAAAAGCAAGCACGGTAAGTCATGGTTTATTTATATTTAGATAACAATATTTAGTATAATTTCTTTATTTATATGTTTATTTCAACATTAAAAGTCATTGTTTTGGGGAGCAAACACAAAGGTTAAGAATTCCTGCTATAGATATACTCTCCCCAGGACATCACCAGAAAGAGAGTAGAAAAAATGAATTTATTGGAGGCATTTTCTGCTTCCATTCTGAAAGTTAGTGCTGAGTTTCTGGGCACCTTCAGGGGAAGAGTGTTTTGTATCTTTCATGTTATGGTTAGTCATATGTGGCTGTGAAAGCAGACAGTGGAGAGACTCAGGTAGGCAAAGTTTATTTTATTGTCTTAAGTCTAAGAAGAGACATAGCCTGGCTTGTTGCAGTCTCAGAATTGGTAGCCCCTAGAAGGATATTATTTCCCCAGGTAGAAAGATTTGAGATGTCGAACATCACTATTTATGCAAAACTTAACATCTGTAAGTAAAATACACATTACCAAGCTTTATCTGCATGAGGTCAGTATAGCTTTCCAGATGATAACATATTGTTGCTATTATCTACATTTTCCTATCTCTTGCGTTATTGCATTGTAATTTTTACATTTTCTCTTGCATTATTGCATTGTAATTTTTACATTCAATCTAAAACATCTCTATTTTCCTCAAAGACCTAGTACTGAAGATGCCACTTCCATTTTCATCAATCACCAAGTGAAGTGGCCCATGAGGCTCGGAGAGGCAATAAATCAGGCACCATGTGGGGTTTGGTCTCTGGGTAGCCAAGCAAGAGTTGAAATGGGAGGTCCATGGTCTTTTGAACACAATGTCCAATGGAGCAAAACACTATTGCTACAAACATGTCTTTTGATGCTTGTTTCCTGCTGATCATGCCCTTCCAAAAAAACATTTTCTAGAAATCAGACGTGTACCATGCCAGCTTCACAGCACCAGCATTACAGAAGGCCTGAGACTCTTTGGGGGTTTCAGTATGACACTGTCTGCATGTAGTGAAAAGATATCAATATTTACTCAGGTACTCGATTTATCTATTTTTCTATTACCATATGTGCTCAACAATAATGCTGTCCTAGACAGCAACAGAGTTTTTGTTTTATAAATCATATATCTATGATCTTATAAAGAAATGTACAGCAAAATCATCCAACACTGAAAAAAATAGCTACATATCCCACTTTTTCCAGTGATATTTTGTTCTTATAGACACTGGGAAGCTATCAAGCGATGGTTTTTTTAAAGGAGCATATATAACAAACATAACCCTAGTAGAGAACTTTTATTTTGTTGGTGAATAATTAAGCCATTATATTATTTTGATCATGAGAAAAACTGTATGAGCTCATTTAACTGTAAAGTGGCATTGGTTAATATTGGTTAGGGGCTCTTCGTGTAACTTTTTTGGGAAAAAAGTACAAAATAATCAATCTGAGACACAATTTCTAATTTGCCCCATTAATTTCTTATATTATAAAGAACACAAATTAACTTTAAATAATAATAACTTAGAGGTTATCATTTTAATTTACTTATTGAATTTATAATTTGTACATATAAAAATAGACCTTCCCTTAATTGAAAGAATTATCTTTATAATTTTGACAGAAGTTCTGTGTTTGATTTGCTATAAATCATGGCAGAGACTTCTAAATGGCAGCTGTCTTTTATCTAATACTTCCAGTTTTCATTGTTAGTCAAATCTTGTTTTTTTGGCAACCTATTTTCCTTTCATCTACCTTCCTCCCTCCCTCCCTCCCTCCCTCCTTCCTTCTTTCCTTCCTTCCTTCCTCCCTCTCTCCTTCCTTTCCTTCCTTCCTCTCTTCCTTTCTCCCTCCCCTCCTCCATCCCTCCCTCCCTCCCTCCCTCCCTTTCTTTCTTTCTTTCTCTTCCTCTTCCCTTCCCTCCTTCCTTCTTTCTCTCTTTCTTTAAACTTTCTTAGGGACATTGTCTCACTATGTAGCCCAGGCTGTCCTTAAACTCACAGTGATCCTTGCCTCAGCCTCCTGAGTGCTAGGATTATAGTCATGAACCACCATTCCTGACTCATTTACCTGTATCTTAATGATGAAAATAAATCTTCCTTTGTTATGGTGGATCCTCTTTTTTGGCTTTCTTTAATACCAAAATCTTTATATTGATCTTTTCCCTTCTTTTCTGGATCTAGACTATAATTCTGTTCCTCAAATGCAGTTTTTTGTTGTTGTCCACTGATTTAATATCAAGGAACTTTTTCCTAATGTCCCAGATGCTGTGCTAGACTCTGAAGCTGTGGATTCCCAGATCTCTGAAGCAAGCAAGCAATATAGCATGTAATGATGGCCATACTCCAGGTTAGCTCCAAGTGTTGATTTTTGGGTGGTTTAGTTCAGAGTTGCCACAGAGGGTGTTTCCTGAACTGATTTAATGTCACTAGTGGAAGTCAGACATTTAAGGACCCTGATTTACACCACCTATTCATCACCAGCCTGTATATGGTACTTGTCTCTCACACATAGTAGGTACCCAATAAATGCTTGAGCTGATTGAAGAGGGGAAAAATGGAGCCCCTGGCATCTGAAAAAAATTATCTGTATTTTAGTTTTGATTGCAATGGATGAAGAATTTCAGAAGGAGTTGAAAACATGTTAGGGCCCCTAAAAATACCTTCTGTACTGCACTAGGTGTTTTTAGTTCATTTGAAGCAATGAGATTCCATTTAGGGGGAATATATTATCCTATTAACATCCAACAATATTCACATGGACTTCTTAATAAACTGGGACCTTGCAAACAGGATGGATGGTGTATCTCTCATCTCTTCCTAAAGTTATCTATGTGGCTTTTTTAAAAAGTCAAATCTTAGCATTGGAATACTAAGATAAAAGCAATGTTTTTTTCAGAATCTGCAACAATATCCTCTCTAGTGGAGCAAGACTGACAAGAATAATTGATGGTCTATTCATATTTATGTGACAAAAAACACAGACAGAACCAATCAAGATAGGTGGGAAAACACTATATTTTTCTCCTCTGATTTCCTTTCCTTCTCAGAGATCCACAAATGGGGTTAAAAATAGACATCCAAATTGTTCCAGCTATACTCTTGATTTTTACAATGGTTTAAAACATCTTCCCTGTATCTCCTTCTCTCCTTGTTTTATTTTGTTTCAGAGATGGCAAAGAGACTCTATTCCCCATCCTCCCACACTGTTTGTGGGGGAATTTTTTAAAATCACTTATATAGCACTATCCAGCACATCAAATATAGGTGACATTTCAGACCATGGTGCAAAAAAACTAAAAATTGTTGACATGATTTTAAGAAAAAATAAGGAATATGACAAAATGTAGATTTTTAATCATTTTATGAATAGACAATTGCCTTCTAAGAATTTAATTCTGAAAGGAAAAGAAAAAGTTACATAATTCACTATATTACCAAAAAAGAAAAAAAGGAATCTTGTTGAATGTTTCTCTTGCAGCCTAGCAGTATTTGCTTGCTGTTGCAGAGACTTATGAGTTAATATTGATACTGGCTGTTCTTATGTCTGTACTATCATTACTTAAGCCTTTGAAGATTAAAGCTATGTCTGAGTGTAATGCATACTGCCTGTCACATGTTGGGTATTAATAAATATATTTTTAATGAGTTTTTCCTAAAATTAAAAGTATTCAAAAAGAAATATTTACAAATATAAAAATAATATTTGCAAGTCAACAAGATAACACTAGTACTCTGGTAGAAAATGTTCATACATATCCAGACTATTCAGACATCTAAATTATTAATAAACTATTTCTAAATGTTTAGTCCCATATTAAACAAAAGAAATAAAATAAAACAAACAGATAATATAAGTTTTGTCTGTCAAATAGGCAGATGTACACACTGTTGCCCAGACTTACAGTGTGAATGTAGATTCATGTCCATCTTCCTAGAATACTTGTAAAAAGTCAAAGTGAGAGATATGTTACCAGGAATTCAAAACTAATAACAAAACAAAAACCCAATCATAATCTTTATGATCCCACAGACTACTATGAAATCCAAAAACACAGTTTATGGGAAATAAATGTGAATAAAAATATCTATTCATGAAAAAATCAAGTAAAATTACTCAAAATAATCCAGCCATAATCCAGGAAGATTTACTATTATTGTTAGTTATTGTTATTCATGTTTTCCACTGGAATACTCACTGCATGTAAAATACATTTGCTACATTGTGATATCACTGGCAACGCTTTCCTTATTCTTAGATTTACTGTACTCTGTTATTTCAATGACTGGCACTGAGTTCAAGGATGAGACCCCTTTAGCAGAAATATTTTGTTAATACGTGGAATATATATGTAACTGACATCTACTTTCAATAGGCATTTATACAGTCATGTCTTAAATAGATACTCATATATCGTATACTACATTATAGACATTTCTATATTGCCTTCATGTTTTAAATGTGTTCCTCTACTATAAAACGTATTATATCTTTATTTTTAAATTAAAACTACAAATAAATTACATATTTATTTTGATTTTAAACATTCATATCATAATATACAATTTAATTTTATATGTATAAACAATATTTTTAATGGCAATCATAAATCTTACCTTTTTTTTGACTTTATTAGAAATTTATCCATTTGTTATTAGGTAGGCTTCAATCACATATGTTCATAAGATTTCTGACTTTTACCTAAAATTTACTAAACATTTCTTTAAAAAATAAAACATGGGTATCTGACTTACTAAGTATTTTTAAAAATTTTTCAGACTTTCGGCTCATTCTTTTTAATATGTGTGAATTTTTCTAAAGAACCATTACTTACTATCCTGAAACAAATCTTACTGGGTCAGACTGTGTCACCATTTCAATAAACTGCTGACATCAATTTGGCAGTGTTGTCTAGAGGTTTACAAAAATGCTCATACATGAGTTTGGTGGAGATAACTAGCTGGCTACAGGCAAACAGACAACATGCATGTACTTTCTTATTTGGATTTTTTTGCTTTTGCTGGTTTCATAGCCTCATGCAATCTTTAACAAAATCTCTGTCTCTCTTTTTCCTCTCTCTCTCTATCTCTCTCTTTCTTTACTCTCTTCTATTTTCTGAAATTGTTGAAAAAGCAGAACTGGGGAATAGAGTTACAGCTAGTAGGTACAGGGTTTCTTTAGGAGTATGATTAAAAATCCAAAATTATACTATGAACTTTCACAACTGTGTCAATATATTATTAATATGAGACTGTACATTTTAAAGATATGAACTTTGTGATATGTAAATTATATCTTAATAAAACTGTAACACAACTGGAGTATGCATTCCTTGTATATTTAATAGACCTTATTCATTCAAGTATGTTTGTGTGACTTCATGCACACATACACATACATACATATAAATATACCCTGTTTATATACAGTATTATCAAATTCATTTTATATGTAAAATCTTTCCTATCAAATTTTAAAATATGTACAAAACATTTCTCTGTTATGTCCTATGTTCTCTTCATCTTTCATTGTTTCTTACTTCTCTTCCTAACATTAATAGTGACTCCTCTGTTTTCATCTTGTTGATATTTGAAAATAAATTTTGTTTGTTTCTTTTCTTTTCCATTTTTGCTTTTTGTCAGTAGTGGGGTTTGAGCTCAGGGTCTTGAGCTTGCTTGGAAAGAGTTTGACCACGTGAGCCATGATCTTAGTCCTTTTTGCTTTAGTTATTTTTCAAATAGGTTTTCAAGCTTTATGCCCACACTGGCGTTGATCTATAGTCTATGCTTCCCACATAGCTGGGACTATAGCCATGGACCACCATGTCTGTCTTGTTTGTTGAGATGAGAATCTCCTTTAATTTTCCTCATGCTGGCCTTGGGCTAAGATCATTTTGGTCAAATCTTGAGTATCTGGGATTACAGGTGTGACCCAGCATGCCTGGCCTTAAAATTTCTTTATTAGTCATCTCAAACATGTTTTGGAAGGTGAGTTTCTAGTTCACTAGTTTTTTGTTTTTAACTTCTCAACTATACTGGATTATGCTCTTGTTCTTTCTCTGCTTCTTGGCTTAAATTTATGTGGATAGAAATAAATTAAAAATATAGTGTAGTTGGCTTTTTCTTGATTTTAATTTTCATCATTAGGTTTCTATATTTTTAATGCTATCAAGAATTATTGTTGCAATCAAAAGATCCATTATTTTTAAAATAACATGAATGAAAATAAAGAGGGTGATTTGTAGGCATAACAGTAGAAAGCATTAAATTTTGATTCAAATATAATTTTCTAAACAGTTTGTGGTATGACTGTGTGTATAAACCTGTAAAATGCTTGACGTGTAAAACTGCTAGCTTTACTATAAAATAAAACGTGTGTGGTCTGTCCTAATTCTTACTGTTACTTACTCCTCCTGTATTTGTGGTCATGATGAAATTTTATTTTGTCTCATTTTCTACATTGCTTAAATATGCAGGCATAAACACAAATTATATGTCTTTTGTTGTAGCATATAATCTGTAAGAATACTTTTTCAATTTTGATTCAAAATTGCCTCTGAGAAGGAAGCAGTCTCATTGTCATATGTCCTCATTATAACAACATGAACTCAGTAAACAGGAGGTGTGGTGGTTGTGATCTACACTGAGGGAACAGTTAGAAATTCAAATGAGTTGTTCTAGGATCTGGGGTGAGCAGGACTTATGATATGACCCAAATAAATCTCCCCACATTTTTATAAAGTTAAAGAAATCAGACAATTTGACAGGCAGACCATTCAAAGTCTTATGAAATTGTTGGTTACTAATGAGCAGTTTTTCTCAGGAAGATAAACAAGTCTGGTATGAATGTAAGATTTATCTGCCAGATGGTTCCTCCTTTGAGCTTACATCCATATATACCTTCTATGGTCCCATATGGTCCCCCACACAATAATTTAGTATGGTTTAGGGCTGAAAATATCTTGGGAGATTCTCACGCAATTTTACATTATATATATATATATATATATATATCAAAAGGGCTACTTTAAATTCTACAAGTTCTGCCATTAAAACAGCAATGTCAAAATAAAAGTTTACTTGGTTGATGGGACCATCTACATCATCTACATGAGAAATAATGAGTACTGAGCTAAGCAATCATGATGCAGGTGTCAGACAGGAAATTGTTTTGAGAAGAAGTCAAATCTAAAAGGTTTGTTAATGGGCTGGAGAGGATACTGAATATGATGGGTGAGAGGTAAAGCCAGTGATACGCAACAGGTTTCTATCTCTTCACATAAGTTCTGTGGGGGTTACATTTCTTGTTATTAAACATAAGAAATAGAAACAAATAGTAGGAATAAAATGGTTAGATTAGTTTTTGTTGTCCATGTGATGTAATGACTAGTAGATATAAAGATAACTATTCTAAAATCTGGGGCTTAAAATGGGCTGAAATGGCTATAGAATGTAATCAAACCATAGCTATAAGTGAAGTTATGAGGTTCAGCCATAGAGACTGTATAGAGGGAAAAGAAAGAAAGTTCAATCTTGAGAAATAAGAGAGGAGTCTTTGAAGCAGGCATAGAAGTTTCAAAGTAGAAAGAATAAAGAGATGTCATGGACATCAATGAGGGGGACCAAGACTTATCAATGATGAAGGAGTAATCAATGGTGCTTCATGTTTCAAACAGGTCAAGCTATTTAAAAACCACAAAAGTATTTCTTAGACTTTAACTATTAAAAAGACAGTAAAATATCAGAAGAAATCTATTGAGTATTTGAGTCCTGTATGAAGAGGTCATTGGGTTGAAGAATCGATGGGAAGTATGAAATGAAAGGAATTTGTCTTGCACTTTGGCTTTGGACACAAAAGCCTTTTAAAATTCATGATTTACCCTGAAATGAATTCTATTTCAATGTCACTGGTAAATTGGAGCTTTACCATTGGTTTAGTTTTTCAGTCTTTTTTTTCCCCCATTTATTATTCACTTACAAAGGAGCTTAGGATTTTATTATTTTTTGAAATTTCCTTACTCTTTAAATGTGAATCCCACTCCTCTTTGATCTGACAAACTGAAAAGTCATGTAAGGTTTCAACAAATCTCACAAGTATATTCTCTTTAGTTCTTTACTATTTATCATTTATTTATTTTTGCTGCCAATCTTGATTTTGTGACAGCTTCTGAGATGACATATAGGCTCTTAAGGACAAGAACATTATCTTAATTCTCTTAATATTCACTACACAAAGTTAAGTGACTCAGTTTCAATATTTGCTTTGGACATTTTCTTTAGTATTATCCTCTGCCTTTAACCTTCAAAATTACTTACATTGGCAATTTTTTTCAGGATGGTTTTCTAGAATACTAGTTGTGCTAAATCTTCAAGATAAATATATTTGGGAATATATTTGGGAAACAGTATACTTATGTCACTTTGGGAAAATATTAATGCAAATGAGCATAAAAAAGCCCCGAGAAGTCCTAAATAATTTCACATTTTAAATGAATGCATATTAGTATCTCACATTACTGCAGACTGAATAGTACATTTTTTTAAATAACTAGAAGTAATTTGTAATTTACCCTTCATAGAAAACCTTGAGAAACTTAACTGTTTTTCTCTCTCACCAACTGGTCTACATTTTGATTAATTTTGTATTTCCATAGAGGCTTTTGTAGTTCCCATTTTTCATCTGTTCTTCTCACATTATTCTTGCACAGGCCATGTGTCTTCTTACACCTCCTACCTCCTACTGTTTCTCAAAACCAAATGAGTTTAACATCCCAAGATCCCTTATGCCTTCACTCCAGTGAAGCAATTTCATGCTCTGCCATGATGAATCTAAATCAAAGTAAAGGCAGGTTGCTAGCTTCATGTCTTTGACCTAAGCCTTTGTCTTAGTCTCAGTGGCTTTTTCACCTAAAGTTATGTTCAGATGTGCAGATAACACATGGCAGTTCCTTAGTTTTGAAAAACATTTCCTAGTTGCTAAGTATCTTAAGTTTCATCTTCATTCAAGATTTTTTTTTTGTCAGTTTCTGCTTACTTACTGACCAATTTTGACTTGTATGAATTTAGGAAGGATTAGGAGACATTAATTTTTACTCTCCTCTCTTTCTTTTTATTGTTTGACTACCTGTATTTAGATTATCAGTATCTTTTGCCACAGTTCAGGTAGGGCAAGGACACAGAAAGTCTTTACTTACTGTACATTGGGCTACACTGTGTGCTTCAATACTTTTAAGTATTTTGTCTCAGAGTACAAAGAATTCTCAATTTAGTATGCTGTGATGTCTTTATACATTGAGTACTTGGTCCTGAAAATATAAAAGTGAATATAAATAATACTGACAATTAGCACCAAATCTAAAATACAATGTCAGCATTGCTTTCTGCACATACTGTGCTCAACACTGGAGATGAAGTTCAATTCGATTATTTTCCAAGAGTAAAGATGACAGGAATCTGACTCTAACCTATGCAGGGACATTAATCACTTGACTTGATTTACTTGTGTTTAAAACCAAGCAAGCAAGCAAACAAGCAAACAAAGCAGGAAAAGCAGAATGAGCATATTCCTCTCTCTTCCTTCACTGATTCACATTGCCAGGATAATGATCACATCAGTTATGCTGTGGCTGCTGATAATGAATGATATGTTGTATTAATAGTTCTCTTCATGCTCTAGAAATCAAGTCATTGTCACATAAAAAGAAATGCACAAATCCTAAGTGTACATTTACTGAGTTTTGACAAGCACATATACTGTGTCATCTAAATATCAGTCAAGATACAGATCCCACACAAGTTATTAACTACCCTTTTCTCAGTTCCCCATATATGTTACTTGGCAGGCTGTTCGTCACTTTTGTTCTGTGGATCCTGATCTAAAACTAATGAGAAAAGAGACACATTTTGATAACCAGTTATTTCTGTAATTTATGAAATTAATCTATAGTCTAGCTTTCTCTTCATACATGCCATAAATATTGTAAATATTACCAACAAATTTTCAGAATAACAGAGCTATTATCATATATACATATAGAGATATATTGTATTATATATATCTAAGTAGAGAAAAATATGTTTGGGGCCAAAAACCTCAATCCCATAGGTTCTTATGTGTTGATTTTTTTTTTTAAAAATAATTCTATTGTTTGTATAAAATAAAATATAAATGAATATATGCATTTAAATAATATGCGAATAATGTAAATGGAATGAAATAACTAGAGATAGAAGTAACAAACAAGCAATCTATAGATTTAAAATGGTTAAAACCAAAGCACTGAAAATAAAAGTATGTTCTTTGAACAGTACATATTTATGTCTTAAGGACCAATAGGAGCCATTCAGTGTATTGGCATTGTAGGTGTCAGTGATATTGTATTTTACAGAAAAGTAGCTATAGCAAATCTGCAATGGTAAGGAACACAAGCAAGAAAACTCATTTTTTGTTTGTTTTTATTTTTTTGCCAAAGACACTTGTTCCCTCTCATTTCTTCCTACATGTCCCTAAATTTTATTTACCAAAGAGATTTTTTAGTCATTTGAAATCCAAAAAAATGTGTAAAGGAGAACCAGTGAGGATATAAAATGGAGGAATATGTTATAATACCCTTAATTTTCTCCTCTGCTGTTAGTAGGTAATTCTCTTTTACTTATTTTTCTGTGAAGACACATTATTCACATTTGCTGGACAGTTGGGCTCTCTCTAAATGTTAGTGAATGATGGCAATGCTTACTACTCTAAAGTCAGTCAATGTCATAAAGTTTGTCACAAATTTGGATTTAATTCTATAAGGAAAACACTGTAAAGAAAATGAGAAGAAAACAGAGGGGAAACACTTCAAGATAATGATGTAAGCAATTATGTTTTAAAAAGAACCCAAAAGCATGGACACTAAAAGAAAAAACAAGAAAGGAAAAGACAAATTTGAGGGTCCCTCAGGCACACACCTCAGTGGGTACACACTCGGGCAGCATTCGTGACCCACGCTCCCTCCCTCTGCCTTTCAGTCCCACCTCTCAAGACCTTGGAAGCTTTGAAACTCAGCAAAGAAGGGAAATCCATTGAAAATAGTCTGTGAAGAGAGGATCCAAGATGGCGACTAAAAGGAGGAAGCGGACAGCGTGAGCTCTATAAATCAAAAATCTTGCTGAGACACTGCAGCCACACTTGGCAGAAAAAAAACACCCAGAAGAATCAAAACTTTGACAACCTGAACTCCCAGCCTGTACAAAGCTTCTCTGTGCCACATTACACTGAGAAAACAGGAGGGCTTCTGCACTGCCAGATGCTGACTCCAAACCTACTTGGGAAATGCAAACCAACAGGTGAGCAAATAAGCATCAAGTAATATTCCCACAGTCACCCCTGGGATAAACCAACATAGCCCCCTGGGCAGACTGACCCCTGCCCCACAAAACAAAACAAAACAAAACAAAACTGAATAATAAACAAGGAACTGAAAAGGAACATGCAGCAGAGGGGATGGGGTGCTATAAGTGCACTGGAGAAGTGGGGAGAAGCAAGGAGCTGATCTCTGTGGGAACTTTCAGTAAACAAAGGCTGGGAAGGCAGAAAGGCTGACAGCAGGCCGCTGCCTGAAATAGGGCAGGTAGTGGTCCACAAAGCTCATCTCCTGAGCCAGTGAACAACATACAAAGTCAAACAATGCCACAAAACTGCATGTCATAACATGCTGACAGCAGGGAGCCAACTGACAGATCTCTGACTTTGCCCCAGAGAAAGGGGGCAAGGCAAAGAAACCAACCTCCAATAAACCAACACAGAGAAAACCAACTTCAAAACACGATGGCTGGTGGGCTACAGAGCTGGTCCATTGAAAAAAATAAAAATTGACGGACCCCTGGAAAACCTGACTAAAATGAGGAGAGAAAAAATCCAAATCAGTAAAATCAGAAATGCAAAAGGGGAGATAACAACAAACATCATGGAAATCCAGGAAATCAACAGAGACTATTTTCAGAACTTTTATTCTAATAAATTTAAAAATCTTGAAGACTTGGACCAATTTCTAGATACTTACAACCATCCAAAATTGAGCCAAGAGGATATTAATCATATGAATAGGTCTGTAACAGCAAATAAATTGAAGCTACAATAAAGTGTTTCCCCAAAAAGAAAAGTCCAGGACCTGATGGATTCTCCACTGAATTCTATCAGACCTTTAAAGAAGAACTAATACCAACTCTTCTTAAACTGTTCCACTAAATAAAAGGGAAGGAACACTGCCTAACTCATTTTTTGAAGCCAGTAATACAAACATCCCAAAACCAGACAAAGACACCTCCAAAAAGAACTATAGGCCAATCTCCTTAATGAACATCAATGCAAAAATCCTCACTAAATTAATGGCGAATTGCATCCAACAACACATCAGAAAGATCATTCACCACGACCAAGTTGGCTTCATCCCAGGGATGCAGGGGTGGTTCAACATATGCAAATCTATAAATGTAATACATTAATAGAAGCAAAGACAAAAACTACTTCATCTCAATAGATGCAGAAAAAGCCTTTGATAAGATCTAACATGACTTCATGATAAAAACTCTAAGAAAACTAGGAATAGAAAGAATGTATCTCAACATTGTGAAGGCTATATATGACAAACCTACAGCCAACATCATAATTAATGGTGAAAAACTGAAACCATTCCTTCTAAAATCAGGAACTAGACAAGGATGCCCACTATCCCCACTCCTACTCAACATAGTACTGGAATTTCTAGCCAGAGCAATTAGGCAAGAAGAAGAAATCAAAGGAATACAAATAGGTAAAGAAACTGTCAAAATATCCTTATTTGCAGATGATATCATCCTATACCTTAAAGACCCAAAAAACACTACCCCAAAACTCCTAGATACCATAAACAGCTATAGTAAGGTGGTAGGATACAAAATCAACTTACAAAAATCATTAGCTTTTCTATACACCAACAACAAACAAACTGAGAAGGAATATATGGAAACAATTCCATTCACAATAGCCCCCCCAAAAATCAAATACCTAGGAGTAAACTTAACAAAGGATGTGAATGACCTCTACAAGGAGAACTACAAACCCCTGAAGAAAGAAACCAAGGAAGACTACAGAAGGTGGACAGATCTCCCATATTTATGGACTGGTAGAATTAACGTAGTAAAAATGGCTATACTACCAAAAAACAATCTATATGTTTAATGCAATTCCTATCAAAATCCCAATGACATTCATCACAGAGACTGAAAAATCTACTCTAAAGTTCATTTGGAAACACAAGAGACCAAGAATAGTCAAGGCAATACTCAGCAAAAAGAGCTGTGCTGGAAGTATCACAATACCCAACTTCAAAGTATATTACAAGACAATAGCAACTAAAACAGGATTGTACTGGCTTAAAAACAGACATGAAGACCAGTGGAACAGAATGGAGGACCCGGTTATGAATCCACACAGCTATGCCCACTTTACTTTTGACAAAGCACCAAAAATCTATGATGGAGAAAAGACAACCTCTTCAACAAATGTTGCTGGGAAAAGTGGTTATCCATCTACAAAAATCTGAAACTAGATCGATGTTTATCACCCTATACTATTGTCAACTCAAAATGGATCAGAGACCTTAATATCATACCCAAAACTCTGAAGTTACTACAGGAAGGAGCAGGAAACACTCTGGAACAAATAGGTATAGGCAAGGACTTCCTCAATAGAACCTCAGCAGCTCAGCAACTAAGAGAAAGGATGGACAAATGGGATTACATAAAATTAAAAATCTTCTGTACAACAAAAGAAATGGTCTCTAAACTGAACAGACCACACAGAGAGTGGGAGAAAATATTTGCCAGCTATACATCAGACAAAGGACAGATAACCAGTATATACAGGGAACTTAAAAAACTAAACTCTTCCAAAATCGAGGAACCAATAAAGAAATCAGCAACTGAACTAAACAGAATTTTCTCAAAAGAAGAAATTCAAATGGCCAAAAAACACATGAAAAAATGCTCACCATCTCTAGCCATAAAGGAAATGCAAATTAGGAATACGTAGCAAACCCAAAATATGAAAGCGTTTGATGTCCCCACTCCAGAGGAACTAATACAGAAACCTTAAAACGACAGAGGTTATCATGAGCAGGGGATCAGGAACCAATATAAAGATCAGTTAGAGTTGAATCAACATGGGTCGTAACACATGGGTACAAGAAAGCAATAGTAGGAATCTCTCTATATCTATCCTTAACTCAACTAGCAAAAACACTTTGTCTTCCTTATTATGCTTATGTCTTTTCTTCAACAAAATTAGTGATAAGGGCAGAACAGGACCTGCCTGGAACTAAGGAAGAATGGGGGCAAGGTTGGGGGAGGGAGGCAGGATGGAGAAATGATCCAAACAATGTATGCACTGTGAATAAATGGATAACAACAACAACAAAAACCACACTAAGATTCCACCTCACCCCGTTAGAATAGCTATCAACAAAAACAGGTGTTGGCGAAGCTGTGAGGAAAAAGGAAACCTTGTACACTTCTGGTGGGAATGCAAGCTAGTGTAACCACTCTGGAAGAAAATATGAGGTTTCTTAAAAATCTGAGCATAGATCTGCCATATGATCCAGCAATCCCACTCCTGGGGATATACCCAAAGGAATTTGGCACAGGTTACCTCAGAGGCAATGGCACACGCATGTTTATTGCAGCGCCATTCACAATTGGCATGTTATGGAAACAGTCAAGATGCCCCACTACTGACAAATGAATCAAGAAAATGTGGTATTTATACACAATGGAGTTTTACTTAACCATGAAGAAGAATGAAATCTTATCATTTGCAAGTAAATGGATGGAACTGGAGAACGTCATTCTTTGGGAGGTTAGCCAGACTCAGAAGACCAAAAATCGTATATTCTCCCTCATATGCGGTCTTTAGATCTAGGGCAAATGCAGCAATGTGGTTGGACTTAGGTCACATGCTAAGGGGAGAGCACATACGGGAGGTATGGGGATAGGTAGGAAACCCAAAACTTGAAAGTGTTTGATGTCTCCACTGCAGAGGAGCTAATACAGAAACCTTAAAGCGATATAGGTCAACATGGGAAGGTGATTGGGAACTAGTGAAAAAGTCAGGTAGAGATGAATCAATTCAGGCTGTAAAACATTTGTGCATGGAAGCAATGCTAGGAATCTCTCTGTATAGCTATCCTTATCTCAACTAGCAAAAATGGTTTGACTTTCTTATTATTGCTTATGTCTTCTCTTCAACAAAATTGGAGAAAAGGGCAGAACAGGTTCTGCCTGGAAGTGAGGGGTTTGGTAGGGAGAGGAATGGTGTGAGAAACAGGGAGGAAATAGCCCAAACAATATATGCACATATGAATAAATGAATAAAAAAAGAAAAGACAAATGAAATTGTAGGAATTATACCAAACCAAGAAATTTCCGCACAGAAAATAAAACAACCACAGTATGAAATCTCTACTGTAAGAATGGGAAAACTATTTGCAGATCACTCAACCAGGAAGGGATTAATATGCAGAATTCATAAAGAACTCAAAAAACTTAAAATTAAAAAACCCAAATATCCTGACAATTGGCAAATGATCTGAACAAAGTGACCACTGATTATATGAAAAAATGCTCAACATCTCTAACCTTTACAAAGATCCGAATCAAAACCACAATAAAGTATCATCTCATTCTAGTTAGACTGGCTAAAATCAAAAAGAGAAAGCATAACAATGCTGGCAAGGAATGTCAGTATCTTGTACACTGAAGTGAGACTATAAGTTAGTACATCAATATGGAGAACAGTATGCAGTTTCTAAAATAGCTAAAAATAGAATCACCATAAGGTGTAGCAATCTCATTACTATCACATTTCCAAAAGTAATCTAGTATAGATACATATTATGTATTACATGCATGTATGTACTATAATATAATTATAGTATAATATTTATTGTAATGTAATATGCATTGCCATGTTTCCTGCAGGACTATGTGCAATAAATAGCTAAGCAATGGAATCAACAGGTGGACAAATGAATTTAAAAATGTAGTAAAGATACACAGTGGAATACATTCAGCCACAAAGAAGAACTTTTTAAAAAGAATAAATAAAAATCATTTATAATTTTTATTGTCAGAAAAATGTAGAAGGTTTTTTTCTCTGTTAAAAGAATGATTAAGAGAGTAAATAAGTTCCACAGAAGTGATACGCTCTCTACTAGGCCAAGTTCCATGGTCTATTGTTGACCAAACAGGATGAGTGGGGAACATGAATGATACACATATATTTGTAACGGACTCTTTCTCAAAGTTCATAATTTAGGGAGGTCCTTATTGTTAAACACAGGATTTATTTATTATCCATCTAGTAATGGAGTTTTACTTTTTTCATTACTGAAATTACAGCATTAATTTTTTTAATATATGAGAAAAAGCTGTACACTGGAAACATTTTATCATCTATTTCAAATGTTTATTTCTCAATTTTATCTATTTTATTATGTCTTCTGTCACTTTTAAGCATTTCATAATGCACAACAGATTTGATATTGATAAAATACACATAGCAATAAAACCAAGGTATAAGAACTCCTAGAAATGTCACAGACTGGTCAGTGTTAAGATTATTCCTCACAATAAATAAATAAACCAAGTGGAAGAGTCTTAATTTGTTTAAAAAAATAAAACTATGCAAGCATTATAATTGTTGAAAGTAACATTTGGAGATTTTATTTTACGTAAGCTATTTAAATAAATAATGTTTACAGTATTAAAGTAAGCAATATTATTCTTTGTGTGGGACTATCCCATTATGCTGTATCTCATTATGCTGTATTTTGTA
This sequence comes from Castor canadensis, assembly GCF_047511655.1. Lineage (NCBI taxonomy): Eukaryota > Metazoa > Chordata > Mammalia > Rodentia > Castoridae > Castor > Castor canadensis. The sequence continues at coordinate 17,874,204 of NC_133395.1, forward strand.
TACTTACATTTGATACTTTGTAAGAACTTTTGTAAATGCCACAATGTACCACAAGCACATAAAAAGATGTTATGCAGGTATATAATTTACATTTTTAATATAGAGTAATTGGATCCCATGTGAGAGTACTAGTGCCATTTTTGATAACTTTAATTCTACTATTTTTGTTTGGTATATTTACATTTCATATTAAATTTTCTTTAACTAAAAATGATGATTTTTCCCATCTTAATCCACTTGTGCTTTTTATTACACCTTTTCTTTTGTGGTACTTGATTTTGACATCAGGGTCTTGTGCACTTGTTTGGCAGGTGCTCTACCACTTCAGCCACATCTCCATCCCTTTTTGCTTTTGTTACTTTTCAGTTAGGGTTTTCTGTTTTAAGCAGGAACCATATCCTATTTTTCTACCACATCATCCTATTTATACTTACCACATAGCTGGACTGACAGGCATGCACCACCACCCTCACTTTTTTATTGGTTGAGATGGGACCAGCCTGTGCTGGCCTTGAACCATGATCCTCTCCATCTCCACCTCTCATGCAGCTAGTATTATAGGTACAAATAATTACACTCGGTGCTATTATAGCCATTTTTTATATCTTTAGTCTGAACATCAAATTTTTATAGGTTGATTCCAACTATTTTATGTTAATTTGAAGAATCTAATAGCCATAATAGTAATTTTGCTTTTTAAATATTTTTTATTACGAACAATTTTATGTTACCAACAAAAAATTATGAGTAGACTATATATATTTTTCAACAGTGAGTTCTATGCCCTTTCCCCTAGAGGTAGATTTAAATATTAAATTGCTATGTTAATTATAGAGAAAAGTAGATGTTCAAAGGTTGGCTCTCTGGGGCTATACTATCTGAACAAAATTAATTTATCCAGTTTGAGGTTGGTAAGTTCATGATGTGTAAGAGCAAAATTTTTTAATTTCCATTGTTTTATTCCTGGCCACTCACTTTGCATTTCTCTGGTGTTATAAATGAGTCTCTGAGGAATACTTCCTTTCCCTCCACATCAGTTTCCGGTGGCTGAGACAGTTCAGAATAAAGGGATAAAAATACCCCTAAGTGTGAGGACCCAACTGCAGGGCTTTGTGAATTGAAGAAATTTTTGAGCAATACCTTTGAAAAAGAAAATGTTTCCTTACAGTTAAATTTCTCTCTAAAACATTTTGAACAAATATACTTCATTGGTTCCATTTTATTTTAGGGCAGCTTCCACGATTTTTTTTTTTTGTGTGTTGTTATTAAGAAAGCATACACACTTCACTAATATCAACATTTCCTTTTAAATCTAAATGCTTTTCATTAAAAAAAGACACTTTTTAGTTTCCCCATATGTAAGTGCACCTAGAATTACCATGCAAAGTTATCTTTTGAAATGAGAAAACTTCTGAATTTTCAATGAGATCATTATTTTTACTTTATCTTTACCATTTACATCAAAAAGGAACCCTCATGACAAGAGGGACATGTAAAGAAATTCTCTGAAAAATCAGGAAATTAAATTTCAGTGTCAAACTAGTGGTTTCATCTCATAAGCAATGTGAACTTCTCAAATGGTAATTAAAATAACCAAAAAAGGGGAGTGAGAGAAAGAAATAATGAATTCTGATTCCGTATTAATAAAATCCAAAGTAGTCTTGCATCAATAAAACCAAACAGAGAAAAAAGACCAGATATTCCATGTATTATTCAACACATGAGCTGGGAAAAAATAAACAAATAAACACACTTGGGATATAAGACAGGTCAAAGTTTAGAACAAAACATAACAGAAAATACAAGAAGCAACAACAATAAAATTCAAATCTTGTCACTTAAGAAATTGTCACATAAAAAATAAAAAATTCATTCAGTTCCATTCTGGAAAGAGGGAAAATTTAAATGTTCCTTTGGGCAATGCTAGCCTTTTAATGAGAAAATTCCCCAAGTGAACATTTGTAGTTGCAGAAATGTTAAAGAAACACCATTTTATTAACTGCCAACCTGTTTCTAGTGTCCTGTGAAACTTAGTTTGTTCCTGGCTCTACATGGTTCCTTCCAAACTCCTAATTACCCTTTAATGCCACAACTAGGATAGGCAGTTACAGAAAATCTATGCAAGTCTAACAAGAGAACATATCCTAGAGAGTTGAGGTAAACAAGACACACACTTCTCCAATCCAGGTTTGGTTTAGTTAAGGTTGATATTATTAGGACCAAGTAACATGCATGTCTCCATTTAGTCAACACATATGTACTATATCAAGAGAACTTCCATTGGATACTTTGAAATTTAGGTTTGACAGTCTAGGTTTAAAGAAAGTGACGTTTTAAAAAAAGTGAAGAGGTAGGGATGTAGCTCAGTCGGTATAATGCTTCTTTCTAGCCTGTGCAAGGCCCTGGGTTCCATCCTCACTTAGCACAATACTAAACAATGATTAAAGTGTGTAAAACACAGCAGCACAGTTTTGTAACACATAGCATATGTTTTGATATGTTTGTAGGAACAGGTACATCTTGTGCCTTAACTACACATATAAACTGCATTTGTTTTTGTTGAAAAGGACAAACTACATTTAGAAGAAATGTCACATTAGCAAGTATTAAGTCAATTTTAAATATATGGAAATAATCCTGACATAATTTGCTTCCTGTGCTTATTTAAATAAAATATTTTGAAAGAGGCAAAATTTAAATGAAAAATTTTAATTCTTCTTGATTAAAAAAAGAAAATATAACCTAATATTGAAATTTCATAAAATTTGTCCCCTGGTCAGAGTTAAAGGATTTTTTAAAAAACTCATTCAACAGGGTAAATATGAATTAAGTTAGGTTGCCAACTTTTACCTAAATAAAACATAATGCAAAATTTTATTATCTTTTTTTTTCTATAGAAATAACAAGAATAAACTGGTGAAGGGTGAACAAACCTGGGGTAACAAAATAATCACTATTTCAAATGTTCCCAATTTATTTTAAAACACAAATTAAAGGAGTAAGCATTCAAAGCAGTAATGTAATTTATAAAGAACTATTGAGATATCTAATTGAGTAGTCTCAGTAGGAACTGTTGAAAGTAGCAAGTTCGCATTGCCAAGACACACATGGTTACAGGACAAGGCAGGGCTTGAATATTTAACAATTAAATTATCATTCCCTATCACTTCAGACTCTCTCTCCAAATACATGTTGATCAGAAAAATTTTCAATGTTTAAAATAAATTAGTAGTGAATGTAATAATAAAAACATCCATCATTGTAGTCAACAGTATAAAAGTACAAGTGGAACATCAATTGTAGGTTTTAAGAGCATGGATTTTGATATAAGGTCTGGGTATTTGTCTTGTCACTATTATAAATCATCTGTGTAACCTTATGTAAGTAATGTAATTTATGTAATCTCAGGTTTAGATTTAATGAGAATGATCAAAGCATTTACTCAAAAGATGGCAGTAAACATTAAATGAAATACTGAAAAGTACATGAAAGTACAGTATCAGATGCTGTACATACTCAATAAATATGTATAGTTACTAGCTACTATTATAGTAAGTACCTTTTCTCTAGTTCCTGGTCCCCTTCTCCTATTGGCCTCAGTTGCTTTAAAGTATCTACTTTAGTTTATCTGCATTGAGGGCAACAAATGCTATCTAGTTTTTTGTGTGTTTTACCTATCCTCATACCTTCCTTAATTCACAATTCTTGATTATATTTTTCTATAGGACCAATAGTGTCTCTACCATCTTTTTTATTCATCTAAGACTCGATTACATATCCATGCACCAAGGGAAGTACTTAACAACTTCTTCTATGTATATATTGAAAGAAGAAGAGTAAAAATATTCAACAGCTTTGCCTGTTTTCTTCAAACAGGCTGCCATATTATTGCTGATGATGCTTTTTGTATTGATCAATAGGTATCAGAATGCTGTTTTTTTATTTTACTATATACCAATATATTATTTTTCTGCAATTTCTAGAGTGTGCCCCCAACACATAAACTGTTATACAATGAACAGGAAAACCAAGTTAAGTAATTTTAAATGGATGGTAGAACATTTCTAAAAGTGTACTTCTTTTTTTTTCCCTTTCAGATTTTGAAGTGCTAAGGATGGAACCCATGGCTTGATCTATGCTGATAAGCAGTGTATCACTGAGTTATACCCTCAGCTCTAAAAGTGCACCCTCAGAGAAAAGATTTGCTTCTATAATAATCTAGAAAATTCTCCCCAGAACATTCCTATCAGTCACAGTACAAGATTATTCAATTAATTCTGACCTTTCTGGCACTTTGACTGAAGATGAGATTTAAGCAGGTGAATTGACAAAGCAGGAGATAGTCAAAACAAACTAGCTCTGATTTGCAATCCTCCTCAAATCAATGATTAGGCAAGGGAAAATTACATAGAGGGTGTTGTATGAAGTAAGAACATGTGTTGAGGAGTATGAAAATATTGCCTATCCACTGAGGCAAAAACAGTAAATAAAGGAGAGAGCTGAGGAGCTAGACAGGAACACAGGCAGAAGCCAAGGGAGGGAGGGATGAAGAAGGATAGAAGAATAAAGAGGAAAAAGGAAAGGAGGGATAATGAAAGAGGGAGTGGGGAGAAAAGGAAAAGGTGGTTGGGCGATGGAGAGGAATAGGAATAGGTGATAACGGAAAAAAAGAAGGAAGTAGAAGGTGAGAAAGAGGGATAGGTAAGAGGGAGAAGAGAAGAAAGGGGAGGAAGAGTAAATAATCCATTTTTAAATTTACTCAATCTGTTTACTTTTAACAGATTAATTTATGAGATTTCAAGTTATTTGGCAAGTTAGCCTGGTCGAAGGGAATTTGCATTTGACTAGGTGTCAAAATAAGTCACTTGTATTGCTAAATATGTCATTAGTTTCTAGGGTAATTTTTTTTAAAAAAACTGTCTTAACTTCCTTTATCTTTAGTTTCTTAACTTGAAAAATTAAATATTTAGACTCTGATCTTTAGAGTCCCTTCCTCCTTAAAAATCCTGTCCTTTGGAAAAATTCCATAGTAGGGGAAAAATTAATTTAAGAAAAAATAAGAAACAATTGAGACAATGGTGCTGTTTAGATAAGAGACATTTTGAATGTCTTCATGACTGATTGGACTTATAAAATGCCTTCCTTGTGCACCAGTGCAAACTTGGTACATTAAGGTGTGTTTGACTAAGGAGTTTGGAATGAGCTCTTCTCTTGGTGTGCTGGCAATGAGACATGGAGATGGGTAATATACCTGAAGCTGGCATGATTCTGACATTCATTACAAAAGATGTCGCTGTTTATGATATCTGTGGGAGACCTGTAATGCACTAGCACACCTAGGAGACTGGTTGTAAACTTATATTAGGCAATCAGGGAGATGATGATAAACACTACTTGAAAGAAGCTAGTGACACGAACATATTTTACCAGATGCATGGAATATAAGAATTCAGATAAGCCTGTGTATATGTTTAGCTCAGGCAGTAGAATTTATACCCTGTGAGTTGATCAAATCACATAAAAATCAAGACTCCTTGAAGAAGTCAGTTGCCTACTTTTACTGATCACTTGAGCTACACTGTGCTGTTAGAGTTGTCTTTGAAATCAGAAGCATTTATTTAAGCCACAGATAAAAAGGTTGTTCTTAGGAACCTTTCAGCCACAATTTCAATTATTTTCTGACATGATATATTTTTCTTCACAGATGTCTAGGCCAACTGTACTACTATAAATCTGTACTTGAAATATGCCCTTATTTTTAAACTTTGAAATATGCATTCAAGCTATTTGCATTTAAAAGATTGTTCACAAGTTGCTAAAACATATTGTAAATGAGTACCTTTTCTTCTTCATGCTGCATCAGATATGAAATTTTAAATGTGGTAGTAGTTCTAGGAACTCACCTTAATTGTACTGTAAGAACAGGGTGACCTAAATCTTTTCAGAGAGGGCAACTGTAATATGCCTTGCTACATATTTTCCCCAAGAAATGTGCACAAAGTCCACTTGGAATATATCAAGAGATTAGAATGAAAGAATTAAGAGAGATGCATTAATAAGCCTTTAAAATAAAAAGAAAATCATTAAAATCTGATTGAATGTATTTTTTCTGATTATTATATATACAGTTATGATGATATATGTGCAAATTTATAGTCTTTCAATTAATTTAATACTCAGAGAATTGACCCAAATCATCAGTCTTTAAAAATCACATCACAGTATTAGTGGTTATACAATATTATATTTGTAGATTTTCCCTACTTGAGAGCTCTTAATTCAGACTTTTGTCCTTATAAATTTTCTCATTATAAATACAGGGTTTAAAAAGCCTTTAGAACTCTAGAAGGATTTGTTCAAACTCTCAAATGATATATGTAAAATGGCATAGCATTTACATATAACCTACATATCTCCTCATGTATACCTTAAATCAACTCCAGATTACTTATAATACTTAATGAAAGGTAAAAGCTACGCAAATAGTTGTTATCCTCTATTGTTTAGGAATAATAGTAAGAAAAAGGCAGTTTGTACATGTTTAGTAGAGATGCAATTTTTTCTGAATACTTTTGATACACAGTTAGTTAAATCTACAGATGAGGAACCGAAGGATACAGAAGTCCAACTCTAATGCTGACATGAAGATTTGTTCACCTCTTCCCTAAGGCTGGACTACTAGAGTGTAATTGTGGGATCAAATGCTGTGAACTTTCCTGTACCATTAGTGTGAATTATGACATTACTTTCTAAGTCAGCACGGGTGAGAAGATCTGTCTGATAGTTCTACTCTTTGAAAGGGAAAGTATGCTAATTTAATTGATATATCAAATTGTTCAAGTTTGCTTCCCTTTTAATTTTATTTACTTATTTTATTCATTTTCATTTTTATTTATTAATTTTCTATAGTACTGGTGTTTGAACTCAGGGCCTAGACTTGAGCCATGCCACCAGTCATTTTTTATGACTAGTTTTTTTGAGATAGGGTGATACAAACTAATTGCCCAGGCTGGCTGAGAATTATAATCCTTCTGATCTCTGCCTCCTGAGTAAAGACTACAGGTATGAGCCTCTGGCACCTGGCTCTTTTTTATTTTTTGGTGGTATTGGGGTTCAAACTTTCACTTGCTAAACAGATACTGTACCACTTGAGCCATTCTTCTAGCCCTGCTTCCCTTTTTTTTAGTAGTGGGAATTTTATTAAATTGGGTCAGTCTTCTTTTTATTAGTACATGTCTTTCACTTATATGTTTTTATATTATTAAATAAATTCAGTCATTGCTTAGGTTATTAACTAGACAAACTTATTGGAGATGTTTCTAACATATGAGGTTTGGTACTATTACCAAATGATTTTAAAAGTCTACACTCTGCTATCTCCTGTGAACATGTTGGTATATGCAAGGCTCAGAGAGGATGAATATTAAGCAAATTTGTGGGACGCTGTTTAGTTCAAAAATATTCAGATACCTTTTATATAAGTTTATTTTTCATGTAATAATTATTAATAACCTGATAAGCTCATGTTCCATGAAAAGCATACAATGGAAATTCACTATTAAGTGTATCTACTCCTTGTCAAATTTCTTTAAATATTTTCCATGCTTTCCTCTTAATTTGATACATCTTTTTGTTTGCCTCTTAATTTGGAACACATTTTGTTTAAAACTCACCACAATTCTCAGTGCTCACCCCGTTCCAGTGAGGTTAGTTATTATATTGTGCTCACACTTGCTATATTAATTCCAACCTCCAAGACTTTGCTTTCTATTTCTGTGACTAATAGACAATGCAAGGAAATGTAGTATTAAAAATGCAAAGGAACATGGGGTTTGCATGTGAAATTTGTAAAGGGCTAAGCTGTTTGTTTTAGAATGTTCATATCAACAGAAAATATCAGTTGTCTTCACTTCTAATTTCCTCAAGATTCATCTTCTCTTGGGCCAATGCAACAGTAGTGTGTGTGGTGTGTTTATAGTTAATAAAACAAAGCTGTGGCAGGGAGAAAGTATGGTTTGATTAAATTTTTCTTCTACTCTGAAGTGCTCATGTTTCCTAAAATACCACTTGGTAAGTACGATAGCTGATGAATTATTTTTTCACCTCTCTCTGAATTTCTCCCTCAGAAGATTACAGACCTCATTTTCAGGTAAGTTTGTTCTTTTTCTCTTCTTTCTTGTCTTTTTACAGAATCTCCACAGCAACATACCATGAACTGACTCCCACCTGTGACTGGCAGGAACAAGTTAACTCCTCACTCAGACCCAGGTAATCCATTTGTAATGAGTAGAAAGGTCATTTTCGTGAATTTAAATCTCCATCTGACAAACTCAGAAATCAGTGAGTCAGGAGTAGGCATTTGAGAAGACATTAGAAAAATACAGACTTGATACCACATCATTGCAAGCCAAAGCTATCTACAATTAAGTTATAGGCCTAGAAGACTGCACATGATCTTTGGAGAGTAACTGATTGTGAAAGAGGAGTGTGGTACAGACCTGAAAAACATATGGTTGCAGAGAAGGAACAACAATGAGAGGAGCCCCTGGAGGTTTTGATGGCTGTCTGTTTTCTTCCCTCAGGACTTCCTGAGGTACATCGATATTCCTGATCATGGAAGCCCATGACATTTCACTGCAATATTCAGTAGCAAGTCTTTGAAATTAATATAACTTAAATGTGTGTCTGTTCTTTGAAGTTAATAAGTTTTGGCTAAAATTCTAATATCTCATTTTACTTTGTGGTCTAGAGTCCAGCACAGGAGGATCAAGTCTAAAGTTGAGGTAAGAGTTGCATGGATATCTTTGGAAGTACAGACAAAAGCCTAATGTAGTTTCCTTCTTTAAATCTTTATTTTGTTTTTCTTTTCTTATCCTCCTCTAGCAGTTTTTTCTTGCACTGTTTTTGACACGTGATTATTTTCTCCATTGTATTGTTCATGAGTTCATTGCCATATTCTGAATGTAAAATCCTTTTGGAAATTTAATTACATACACTTTCCTCTTACTCTACACCTCATATTTTATTTCCTCTACTACTTTTAAGCTTATTGACTATACAGGGAACACATCATACCCTTTCATATTTTCCATATATTAAGTATGCACTTGAAGCAAATATCTTGAATTAAATATCTTATAGTAAATAGTGTCTAGGGAATTTCTTCTTCTTACAAAAAGTTTGTATTTTTATACCCCCAATATCAGTAATGATTCTAACTCACATTGCAGAATGCAGCACAAACACATGTAAAATTTTATGTGAGAAAATTACAGTCTAGGACATTATAGTTACGAGGCAGAACATATAATAAAGAAATGATCTTATGCCATCATCTTCCCAGGCCCAACTTTTTTATTTTATTTTTAGCTCTTCTCTGGTGTGTGCACATGAGTATTACTCCACGGTGAATGAGCCTTGAGACAGGAAGAAAATGGCATAGAATAAAAGCACATTTTAAGGAATTTAATTCATGTGTAAACATTTCCATGATAACAGAAACAATTTAAATCTTAGATATTCTCCAAAGACCTTGAAAAATATGTAGTAAAACAAGACAGAAACACAGTGTGCTCCATCTCGTCATGGATTCCTGTAATTCCACTTTCCTCCATCTGACCCTTTCTCTCCAATAAAGCAGTGGCCTTCCTAGTAGAATGTGTTTCTTCTTCTGATGGAAGTTCTCATTCCAGTGAGAACTTTTGGAATATCTACCCTTTCGGTGATGCTATTGTGCTAGAGTTTCTGCTTACCATGTATCAAACCAAGGTGTGGAAGTGAGGAGTTAGCTGTTTTACTTTAACACATTTAAAATAAAGTTCCAGGCCATTGATAGCAACTGGTTCCAGAATAATATGTTCTTTCCTTTGTTTCAATTTTGAGACACAATAGTACAATTAATATCCCCATGATAAATAACTAAGTTGGTGTAAAGAAATAGGTGTTGATGGTAAGAATAATGCAAAAGAATAAGAAGACAGAGAATAAAGGAAAAGATTAAAAGGCCATTTCATAATTCATGCAGACATTATTAATAGCTTTTTTTGTCAATAAATGATCTTACAAAGCCTGTAGTATAGAGCTTACAGTAAGAAAAAATAAAGTTAGAGGTAAACTTTAATTATTTAAATGTATTTTCAGCATACATGTTTTGTGTGAAAGTATCTTCAAGACCAAATTTTACAGATTAAAATTTTTCCATTGGATTCTATAGTAAAATTTAAAATAAATTCCTGTAGTATAATATCAAAAAAGGCACGGATAAAGCCTTTATATCACATTTAGAGTGAAGAAAGTACTTTCTGTTGAAGTAGTAATAACCTTGAGATTTGTCATCAAATGGGAATGTCATATAATAAGGATTATGTTAATATTGCCAAAAATATAGGCCCATAAAGGAAAAGATCAGTTCAACAAAATTGCAACTTAGCCTTTACCTATACCTAGCATTGTCTTGATGGTTTATAGCTGTTATATGTTATTTTACATATACGTGGGTATTTGCTCCTTCACCATATGACTGTTCTATTAATCCTAAATTACTCATCACATGCCCCGTTTTCCATCTTATAACACATCCAGTTCTGTTATATCAAATATTTTTATTTACTGTTACATTTTCCAGTTAAATGAGAATAGAGACTTTTATTCTTTTTTTTTTAATTTGGTAATCACCAGTGCCCAGTTCATAGTGGTGCATAATACATAATGGATAAATGCATGCATGAATTGTGGATCTTATGTGTGATTGTCTTATTGAGGTAAAAGAACTAAACCACAGTTTTGTAGATAGAGTTTTCCCAGCAAGGGTCATTTCAAGCATCATGTTGGGAAGTGTGTCAATTCTGAAGACTTAAATGAGGATTTAGGAATCTGGACAATAGAAAATTCCTCTTCTCTCAGGAAATAAGGGGTAAGATTTTACTTGGAAGTTGGAAGAATGGATATAGGGGATTAACAACCTGTATAATTAGTGGCAATCACAGAGTAAGAAGAAAAAGCAACCACGTAAAAGTTTTTAAGGTCTACCTGGAGAAGGATAAGAATTGACAAGTAATTTACAAGCACTATACTATCCAATGTCTCATATTTCATTACTTCTAAATGGAAAATGTCAAACTGCTCTCATGATAAACATATTACTGTCTACCCTTAGTGCAACATAATATGTGACAAAGCACGGCATTCTTCTTGCCATGAATGGAGAGGGTCGTCTGCTCTAGTCATTGGCTTGGAGATCTGCACTCATAAAATGGAAATCTTTGTTTGACAGAGACAATGGGATTCTGGCATGACCTGTAACAGGAGCAAAGGAGCTTGAGCAAAGGCTCTTGAACTTAAGCAAGACACAGTGAGGGGAAGGGGATCAATTCTTGGCAAGAGCTAATAAGGGTTATCAAAAGCTAACCTGTTTATTTTTTCTCTCTCTCTGCCCATGTATAGTGAAATACACTAAAAGAATGTGTATATATTTATTTTCCCTATATATTGACAATATATTTCATAATTCAATACTTGACAGATCAGCAATAGTAATCATTAGTACATATACAACTAGTAACTATCCAATATCCACTCCTGCATTAAATAGCCAAATCTCTGCTTCAATAATATTTTTACCTAAATTGAACTTATTATCAAAAGAGTGTGATTGAGACAAAATGAGATTGTGGGTGGTTCCCATAAATTTATCAGAAAAGAAAAAGACTTTGACTTTAGCAAAATTTGCCAAGTTTCAAGATCTAAGACATGCAATAATAAGGAAGTCTTGAGAGTGAAATTTTCAAATTCTGTCATATCGGGCTATGTATTTAAAGCCTTATGTTTCCACCTAAGCACCTGGACATTTGCTACAGAAAAGGTAGCTATGGAAGAAATAAGCAGGAAATTACTGGGTTGTATGTGCTTTACATAAGAAAAACAAATTCTCAGATATCTGTATGGAGATCCCTGGAAGACATTCAGAGGAAAATCATCAGTTATGTGAATGACTAATCAATCTTGATTAGAAAGAATAGGGCTGGAAATAAGGTAGTATTAAGAGACACACAGTATGTGGCTGTGTGAGTTCTTAAGAAACTGGTGGGTGGCATTTATTCATACTTAAGGATGTAAGAGTGGTATCCACATAGGAAAAAGAAAGAACTTGTCCCAAATATTTTATTTAAACTATAAAGCTTGAATGGTAGCAATAATGCCTTGGGCATAACAAACATTTTCCTCCTGGGTACACAATTAGACTCCAGTTTCTCAGGTTTCCATGCACTTGCCTGAGGCCACAGGAATGGATTTTACACAAAAGAATTTGGTAGGAGTATGTCTGCCCCATCTAGACCTAGAAAAATGAAAATAGAAATAAAGCCCCCCAATTTCCCACGAAATCTTCCGTGTTTTCTCTTTCTTCTTATTACCACTGGATGCATTCATAAAATAGAGCGAACTCTGTGTCTTTGAAGAAGGGATAAAAGTATCCTTAGATGGGTCCTTGAACGATTGCAGAGTTAAGACCTCTCTTCCACCCTACCTTCAACCCACAGGCCTAGAATTATACTCATGTATGAGGAAAAACTAGCACTTATGGTATTAAAACACTTATTTCATTTTGCGTTTAATTACAGCTTACCTTTTCATCTAAAATCATTAAGTATCCTGTTAGTTCCTTGATAATGTGAGCCTGGATATTAAGCTAGAGCAATGCTGTATGTTATTTGGTCTAGATTTTTAATGCGTAATAAAAATACCTAGTCTTTATTCCATGAAATTAACTACTTTTTAAAATTAACTCTTTTTGTTGTCCTCATAAGTTTCTGAGTTAAAGTCTTTTCTCATACAGCTTATAAGAGATATTTAAATTAGTTGAGTTCCAGCTGAGAACTGTGATCAGAACTCTGGCAGCAGAGCAGCAAATTGACAGGTTACACACCAACTGGCTTTATTACTGCTCCAAGTAAAACACCTGGAGAGGGTACTGGTTCTTTTATATATATATATATAGATATATATATATCTATATATATATTTTAATCATTTATTTTATTATCTCTATTGTTGGTTTGATCATTAATATTTTAATTATTTGTAAACTTGATATTTTTAAAATAGTATTTTATTATAAAATATTACAATATTAGCTATAATATGGCATAGTACCTATTTTTGTGTATGTTGATATTTAAATGCATTTGTTTGCTGTAGATAATTTAAAATCTTCAATTAATATGCTGGTAAGGGTGGCTTCATTTTCACAGATCTAATTTCTTTAAGAAATAGATAAATCTAATTGCCATATAAATCCATGCAAATGATTGATTTGAGATGTCTTTCACTGAGAATTTGAAACTATTGGGTCAAAGGCAACATTTCAGCTGCTTAATAAGATATTCAAATTTACATCACACATCCTTACAATAAATTATCCAACATTTTGAACTCAAGATATTTCATAAGTATTCTAAAAAGCAAGATTCTTTCATATTAAATGTCCTACCTTAAAGAGAACATGTAAATCTAATTGGCTGAGGACAATTTGTTTCCTTTTTCCAATATAAAGAAAAGATTAAAAGTGGTACAGTAATAATGAAATATATTCTACTTAATCTAAAATTTACTTCATTAAGTTTTTGCGTTTCTTAACATGCAAAAGGCATGAGTTCTAAGCCTCACATTCACTAGCATGTACCTATTTCTTTTAAGAAAATAATTAATGCTGCCATATTTTATAAAAACTTATAAAACATGGGTACTCTATTAAAAAGGAATTATCATAATGACATTTTAAACACTACTAAAAAGTGCTCAATTTTTAAACTGCTCCTGGCTAAAGAACACTTAACACATATATTTCCTTATTAAATGAAATTTAAAATTCATGTTCTAGTGCAAAAGTTTCATTACTTAGAATACATACTAAGCATTTACTGAAGAAGATGAGTTAGTTTAAGATTACAATATATCATTTTATCAAGAAATATAGCATATTTATAAATCCTTTAAACTTTTGTGTGTCCTGAAATGCTTATTTAATTCTAATACTTACCTTATTATTTAGAGACAGTGATACCAGAAATTAATATAGATTACACCCCACAATAAGAAAATATACAATTAAAATTCTGTAATAACTGTCATAAAAATTGACTTGTAAGAGAGTTCTACAAGGTTCCTTTCATAATGGAACTCTGTTAGCTAAGCCAATTCTTTTATTCCAATTTGTCAATGACTTAGTAAATAGAAGTTGGATGACAAAAGTTCTGTCTTCAAGAGTTTATAAAAATATGGCCAACTATTAATAATTCCTGGAAAAATTAAGAAATCAGTAGTAAAACAGGTGGCAGATTTAATATTCCCAAACTAAAATGTGTATTTCACAATTTCTGCAGAAGCTAAAAATTGGCACTGCTTAGCATAGAGTCTGTCTTTGATATCATTTTAGGCTTGTATTCTCCAGTGCTTAACATTCTTGGAATAGGTGGAAATTTCAAATTAACTCAATCCTTTTGATAAGTTTCAAATTATAGTGAGAATAAAAATTCAAGTTTTGTCTTCAAAACTATTACTGAAAGATTTGACATTGAAGAAGCAGTTGTTAATTACCTTCTAGTTGTTTAGCCATATATTCAGAGGAAAACAGCTGTTACATCACAAGTAAGTCATACTGAAATATTTTCTTTAGTGTTTTAAACCTACTTATGACTTAAAATTAGTAATTTTCTGCATATTAAAGAAGCCAAACTGGGTCTAATGAAACATCTTTAAGAAAAATCTTGTATTTAGCATCATGGAAGTAAGACATTAAAAGGCCATTGGAAAGTTTCTTAGCAGGAGGCATTTTACTGCACCAGTGGAAATTACTGCAATGAGTTTTTGAAGATAACTATATTAGGACAGTAATTTTATTTATGAGCTGCTTTTTCTCCTTCACAGAAATAATTTCATGAAATTGTTGTGAGTAGTAATCAACTCTACCTCTTTCTTTCCTCCAGTTTTTCTAGTACACTCCACCTGGGATCTCACATCCAGACTGCCATGATTTTTGCTCTTTTTCAAGCCCATCACTGACTTCTATTTTTCCAAATTCATTGGTCACTTCTTTGTCTCCAGTTTTGTTCTCTTAGAGGTATTCAGCATGATTGACATCTTTGTCTTCCTTTAATCACCCTTTGCTCTTCTAAAACACTACTTCACCTGAATTTTTCTAACTTTTTTGGCTTCTTCTCCCTTGTTAGACCTATAAATGTAGTGGTTCCAAGCTCTGCCATGGGATTCTTTATTTTCTCCCTTAATATTTTTTTCCTAGAGAATCAAGAAATCATTTATTTTAAATATTTATTCTGAATTTATAAATCTAACCATGATCATTCACTTAACCCCCAGAATTTTAAATCTAATTGCCTTACATTTAACAACTCCTAACACATTTCTTAGTTCTTCCCTTACTCTTATTCCTTACTCATAGTTTTGCATCTCAGCCACAAGCATGGCCATGTACCCAGTGACTCAAATTAAAAGCTTAAATGCTTTACTTAATTTTGAGATTTCCATCATATTTCATATCCAGCTCTTTAAGGTGCTTTGTCAATTCTAAATCCAAAGAAGAAATTCATTAATATTTAGAAAGCAATAGGCCAACAGAAACATGCACTGTGTGATAATTGTGGAAAATTAATAGGAGGGCTACTAAGACTAAGAATTAATAACAGTGATACACCATTAAATTTAGCCTGCTTTTAATCATGACTGCCTTAACAAACATTTGCCCATAAAGAAGGCTCAAAAGTGAATGTATTAATTTGAGTAGACAAGCTCTAATTAATTTTTCTTTCCCTTTTGACAGAGTTAAAAATACAAGCATAGGCCATTATTTTTTATGAAGGATGAACTGTTTAAGGTTTTTGATTTTATTCAACTTTGTACAACCCAATCTCTTGTGTTGAAATTACTATTGTAACAAATCTGCTTCTAGACCTTCATATATATAGACCATTTGGCCACCATTCATTTCTAACCAGAAACTGTGACTGAGAAGCCCGAAATACAATTTTTTTTTGTAATAACTGCTTTTATGTCAAAATTAGCAGATAGTCAAGGCATTATAACCATCAAACATTTTCCTACTTTCTTTACTCACATACTGTCAGTGCAAGGTGTTTGAAAGCTGTTTGACCTACCTCAGCTATAGGAGAGAGGATGGAAGCACAATGTGACTTTAGAAAAACAGCTGATAAATTTCCTATTCTTTTGATTATATAGGAAGGTATGAGCATATAAATATGTATTCTCAAATCCTTTAGCTAAAGAAATGAATGTGTTAATTAGACCTATAAAAAACAAATTTTTAGAATACACTTTTACTTTGTAAAATTCTGAAAAAAGAATGTTCCAGAATAGCCAAATGGTACATTTTTCTACAGAATTTGAAATTTCTATTTTAATTTTGGGTAACTGTAATCACTGTGTACTAAGCAATAACAAATCCAGTACTTAACATAGATCATCACATTTAATTACCTGCAATATAATAGCAAATTGATGATATTATTTATAGTTCATAGATGTGGAAATGAATGCTCATAAAATGGCCAAAGTCTGCATGGCAACCTAGTCTTAGAAGTTCAAGTTAGTCTTGAATCCAACCTGAGTTACTCTGATATTTACTCTCTTATTTATAACTTTCTATTGATTGATTGCTTTTGCTAATTATTGTGTTAGTCATTCTTTCATTGCTGTGACAAACAACTGAGAAAACAACTTAAATAAGGAGATGTCTACATTGACTCATGGTTTCAGAGGTTTTAGTCCATGGTCACTTGGCCCCATTGTTTCTGGGTCTGTGGTGAGGTATAACATCATGGTGGAAGGGCATGGTAGCACAGAGTTGCTCTCTTTATAGCATCCAGGAAGCAGACAGAGAAAGTGCTGAAGAGGTTGGGGACAAAATATTCTCTTCAAAGACATACTCCTAGTGACAAATTTCCTTCAACTAGGCCTAACTTCTTAATAACCCATTAAGCTTTTTTTTTTGGTGAGTAAGCACCCTTATAATCTATTCACATTTTAATAGTGCCAGCAGCCTTCAATGCATAAACCTTTTTGGGGGACACTTTATATCCAAACCATAACAGCTATCCTATGTTATCATTTAATTTTGTTATGAGATTATGAGTGTTGCAGCTTTAAATGATACCAGTTTCATGTGGAGGTCAAATCACAAAAGGGTATGTTTGAATACTCTGTCTTAGATCACTAATCTACAAATTTTGTCAACAGTGTTGCCTATATTTCCAACAAATGTGGCCTTTTTATTTGAAAATTGTATAAAGTATTTTATAGCATATTATGCAGTTAAAAACTTACACAAGAGTAAAAATTATAAAAGGCAATATATCATCAAATATATTACTTTAGAAGTAAATTTTATTTTACTTGGTACATTACATTTTGTTCTATTGAAAGAATAATATTTGTACTTACATTTATGTATTGATTTAATATTTTTAATAGAGTAGAGTGATTTTAAAGTCTATTTCTAAGTTCAGTTTAGTTAGTTCATTAATTAAATATCCATCATAACTGAACAGTTGGTTTTCAAATGAATTAACTCAACAGAAAATATTCAATAACAGATATTAATCAGTAAATATTAATTTTGTGATGCAAAAGCTTTTATTGAAGTATAGTTGTTTGATTTCCATCTTCCTTGAGGTTAATTAGTTTGTCTTGCAAAATTAACCACAATGTGTTGCATTTTCATATTCTGAAAATTTTATCTGGATCTGGTGAAAATGTTATAATCTTATCATCCTGGAGTTCAAGGCCAGCCTAAGCTACATAGTAGTATGCCCCTGGCTCCAAGAGTCAAAAAGAATGTTCCTCATTTAAAGTTACTGAAATATTTAGTCTGGTACCATCTAGAAATTTTTGCTTTTCAAATAATTCTGCAAAGTTTGCTTATGCATATTTGCACTATGGAGATCTGAGAAAATTTTGTATTGATGAGAGCATATTGACAGAGATTGCCTTGAGCATAAAGACTACTTTCAATAGTATAGACATTTATTCTGCTGGTCCACTGGAATTCTTTCCCATATTCTGGTGTCCTCTTTGCAAAGGTAGAAAAATCTGTTCTAAAGTACATATGGAAGCAGAGAAGACCTCGAATACTCAAAGCAATTCTAACCAAAACAAGCAACACTGGAAGTATCTTATTACCTGACTTCAAATGACACTACAGAACCATAGTAACAAAAACAGCACAGTCCACAAAGACAAGTACCATGTTTTCTCTGACTTGTGGAAGTTAGTGGAAAACAAATAGAACAAAAGAGGCAAGGTTATAATAGCAAAAAGGGGGCAAACTGGGAGGTGGAAAGAGAAAGGAATAAAAGGGAAGATAGAATGGCAGATAAGAAAGATTAACAGAAGGAGTGAATGACACCAAAGTAGCATGGTCCACAAAGATAAGTATCACATGTCCTTTCAGTTTCACTCCCCTTGTTATGGTGATTTCAACAGCAGAGGTATAAGAAGTACATCAACCATATTTACCTTCTTTTACCCTCCCTCTCTCATATGTGAACTTCCTTTAGTATAACCTGTTTTTCATAATATTTTTTGTATTTGTATTGGGGCTATATTCCATGTAAGAGAGAAAATATGGCAGCCTGTGGTTTTCTGAGCCTGGCTAACTTCACTTAATGATGTTCTCCAGTTACATCCATTTTTACCTGCAACTGACAAAATTTCTTTCTTCTTTATGGTTGAGTAAGATTCCGTTGTATATAAATACCACATTTTCTGAATCCACTCATCAGTAGTGGGACATTTTGGCTATTTCAATAGCTTAGCTATTATGAATAATGCTGCAATAAACCTGGGGGTGAAGGTGCCTTTATTGTAACCTGACTGAATTCCTTCAGGTATACATCTAGGAGTAGAATTGCTGGATCATAAATGCAGTTCTATTTTTAGGTTTTTTGAGGATTCTCCATACTGTTTTCTATAGTGGCTGTACTAATTTACATTCCTACCAACAGTGTATAAGGGTTCCTTTTTCCCTACATCCTAGGCAACATTTGTTGTTTGTGTTCTTGATGACAGCCATTCTAACAGGAATGAGGTGGAATCTTACTGTGATTTTGATTTGCATTTCCATATGGCCAAGGATTTGACACATTTCTTCATGTGGTTTGACCATTTGTATTTCCTCCTTTGAAAAAGTTCTATTCAGTTCATTTGTCCATTTCTTCATTGGGTCATTGATTTTTCTTGAAGTTTAGTTTGTTGAGCTCCCTGTATATTTTGGTTATTAATCCTCTGTCAGATGTATAGATGGCAAAGATTTACTTCCATTCTGTGGGTGGCTGCTTCAATCCGGTGACCTTTCTTTAGCTGTGCAGAAGATTTTAATTTCATGTAGTCCCTTTTGTCAGTCATTTCTCTTAGTTGCTATGCCTTTTGAATTCTATTTAGTAAGTCATTGCCTATGCCTATTAATTACAGTGTATTTCCTGTTCTTTGTTGCACTAGCTTCAGTTTCACATCTTATATTAAGGTCCTTAATCCACTTTGAGTTATACTTGTACAGGGTGAACGATATGGATCTAGTTTCAGTTTTCTGCATGCAGATATCCAATTCTCCCAGCAATATTTGTTGAAGAGGCATCTTGTTTTTAATAAAACTGACTGCCTTATGCTATTCTGTAGAATTTTTTGCATTTTTTTATTTCACCTTTTTGTCACAAATCCTTTCCAATAAGTGGTACCACCTCTTTAATTTTCCTTTTTATTTTTTGCTGGTGGTACTGGGGTTTTGAACTAAGGACCTGGTACTTGCTAGGCAGGTTCTCTACCATTTGATCCATGTTCACAACCTTTTATTTTATTTATTTATTTTTTGTTAGAGACATGTACTTTTACTGCACCTACACCAGTAAAAGTGTATTGCCACCACCTGAGATGGGGTATAGTTGATTTTATGCTGGCGCTGACCTCCAACAACAAATTCTCTTGTTTCTGCCTCCCAAGAGCTGGTACTACAGACTTGATCCACTGGGCCTGGGAATTCTAAATTTCATCAGTAATTGTGTTGGCCCTGTTTTCCATAAAACATTGTTTAACTGAAGCCATTTATTGTTTTTTGAAAAAATCTATCTTTTCTTTTGTATTTTCTTTACTGGCTCCAAAACAACAGCCACAACAAAATGTTGTTCATACATTTCAACATTGAAAAACAAAATTTAGCAGATACCATAAGTTGGAATGTTTGGAAACATCTGTCCTTTTACCAGACTTACAGAATAGTTCCTACACTGAATAACTTTTCCTAATACTTCTTTCTTCAAATTTTTAGAAATAAATCTCTTCCTATTTCAATAATGATTGCTGATACATACACCTAGTGCTAGGTATGTTCAAATTTGATTATTAAAATTTACTTTTCACCAAGTATTGAACAAAAAGGATTGCTTGTTCTGCTCTTTGATGGAAGAAAACTGTCATTGTTTCCTAAAGAGTTATCTCTAAAAAGTGTGAACATGCAAAGTGTCACAATCTTGATAACTTGCACTACAGGAAAGGGTTGGCTGCTGATTCCCTCATTGCTTATAGGAAAACAGCAAGCAGATTCAAGTGCAGATAATATGTCTCACCTTGTTCCTCTGAGTACAACATGGTCTTCCTCTTAGTGACCTTTCTAATACACCAGCGCAGAGGTACACCTGTAACCCTGCTGCTCGATTGAGCACCACATCTGTGTGAAGGACATTTGCCAAGATGTAGCAATGTGGCTGTGACTCTTAGCCAAGAGTGTTGTCACTGCCATCCCACCACATGCTGGTCCTGTTCAATTTATGAACCAAACCAAATCCCTAAAGACTGTAATGATAGGAAAGAAGACTATAGTTTGTCATATTACCAGTGATCAGAGCAAAATGAACCTTGCAGAGCCAGAAGCTATAAAGCCAATTGGCTAAACTCCACAGAAAATGGATTCTAAGCGTGTTAATTGAGCATAAATTGTGAATGCAGTAATGATGCATGTGAATTTTAGATGATAGACTTTATCATTTATCTCCAAAGCATGAATAATGTGAAAGCTCCTTCTCCTCTAAATGATTATTGAGAATACAGATGAGTTAACTGGATATTGATACAGAGGAAATAAAGTAGCAGAAGTAAGATGGGAGGGTAATTGATCAATATCTGGATTACTAAAATTCAGACAATCGTGTTACATTAATAACTTCCTCAAAAAGCCTATGTTGACTGTACACTTGATATAGTATTTATAATTTTCATAGATAAATACCTTTGAAAACACACTTATTTGTTGTTTTAATATTGTTATTTAAAATCATTTGTATGGCTGTTCCTTCTGTAGCTTCTTCGTATTTGTTACTGAAATATTTAAAGTGACTTGGAAATACTAAATACACATACCAAAAGAAAAAGAAAAAATCTAGGATCAGTGGTTAAGCTGAAATTTATAAAATGAATTGGTTGGATTAAGAAAAATAGATACAAACTTTGTTACTGACTATAGGCAAACTTGTTGATCTTAAAAATGTGAAGTTCTGATTTATTCCTTTTTCTATTGACTGATTCTAGCCCAGAAAACTAATTACAAACCAATTGGAAGTCAGGAAGGAGACCTAGAATATTACTATGGGGATATTGTATTTGTAGACTTCATACCACATCTCTGACATGTCTTTTTTTTCATATACCAAGTTCAACTCAGGGTGAATAAAATGAGCATATATAAAGTTGCTGAAGTCAGTTGATGGAGTCAGGAAGTGGTCAGGAGCAATATAGGTGGTGAAGGGAAGTTTCTTATTATCATCAGGGAAAGATTTAAGCTTCAAAGTTTGGAGAAAATTAGAATTAGACAACAAAATGACTTTTTAGAGAACTTGTGTTCCTTTACTTTAAAATGAAAATCATAGAAACTTGGTTTGTGGGGGAAAAATATGATAGAACAAAGAAAGAGAAATTCTTCCAAAAGCATTAATATAAATAGTGTACTCTGAATAACATGATATAGGCAAGAGATAAATGATTTAAAAATGTTTACTCTTTTGCTCTGAAATAAGCACAAAAATTCATTAATAAAGAAGATTCTCAGTTAGACAAATAACAAAAGGTAATCAAAAGAGGAATTTTTAAAAATACGGAGGAACACAAAAGTGGAAAATGAAACCATAATTAAAATATACATTTGTGTCAATAGGAAACAAGATCTTATAGTACATCCAATCAAATCATTGTGGAGGTTAAATTTGTGATATTCTCTCAAAATGCAGAAGTTAAGATTTAGAATATAATTAAAACGAGCAAAGCTATGAAAGGTAAAGGATAAAAATCAATTTTAAAAATAATAGATTTAATGGAGAAAAAGGCAGAATCATTAAAATTGAAAAAATATGAATACAAAGGGTTTGTTCAAGAATTTCAGAGAATAAACTAAATGCATAAAAGTAAAACAAACCCCTGAGTTGTCCGGTGGAAGGGTGCTGCTCTTTCTCTTTGATGTCTCTTGTATCAGTCTTGAACTTACAGAAGGTTTTATTTAATTAAAGTCATAAAGTTCAGTTAAAATGATGGGAACAAGGTACTTCCATGTTCTAAAAGGGCCACACATCATAAAATGACCTTCTCCTTACCTCATTTCATTCCATAGAGGAAAGAATTGGGGCACAGACAGGATGAATGCTTTGGAAGCAATGCCAAAATGTCATGGACCGATAGCTATAGTAATGAGGATGTATGGCCCAGTCATCCTTACTTATATCTCACTCCTAAGTTAAGACAAATGAATTTTCATAAGCCATTATAGATAGGAGCTCAGCATATGCCATGGATCCTTCTGAGATCATAAAACCAGAGTCCTGAGATTCCATTTAAAGTGACCCAGAGGCTAATGCTTCTTCACCAGTTGCTGCAAAGTGTCCTGGTGCTTGCAAAGAAGCTCACAGTACAGAAGTTCAGTCTCAGAAGACTGAATGTCCTCAGGCCTTAATGTCAATTGTTTGTACAACAGTCAATATTCCAAGTAAACAAATAATGCTTTTTAAAAGAGAGAGCACAATGTGGTTCTTTGAAGTCAGTAGTTTGTATGTCACCCCATGTTTCCACTACTGTCCATATTCTCTTTACAAAATGTCCTCTTTAAAGTATATCTTTTTGTCAGTTCTAGAAGTAATGTTACACCCCCCCATGATAATAATAGCCCATGTAGTGGTGTTTGACTGTAATTCAGCACTCCAGAGGCTGAGGTAGGAGGATCATGAATTTAAGACCACCCTGGGTTGCACTGTTAGTTCAAGGCTAGCATGGAGTTCATACTGAGACCCGATTTCATAAAACAAACTAATGAAAACTTCTAATATAAATTAGCTGATGACAAGTTAATCTCAGGTATTATGGTAACTGGACAGTGAAAAAAGGATGATATTCAGAGAGCATATGAAAATAAAACTCCTTTTTGCCACATTCTAAACCACTGCTTTCAATGCAAATTGTTGGTATCTTAACAAAGGCTTTGTATCTATTGTAGTAGTGCACTTTTTGACACCCCTCAAATTAGATTATTTAAATTGCAGTTGAAATTGGATCTGGATAGTGTTGAATCTAAGTATATGGATAAACATAAAGATGCATGTGGCTACTTCAAAATAAAACCCACAACAACCAAAGAAAAACAAAAAAGAGAAAAAGGAAAAAAGTTACATATATGTATAACTCATTTCTAAAGCAAATAGAGTGAATATAAAGAAATATGCTGTCAGAAAACAATGTCTTAGTTACACTTCAAAAATTTTATTGATTCCTTTTTAAGTAAATCTTGTATTTTGCTGCAATCACTATTTATTATTTTTATGCCAAATAGCATGCCTCAAGATTACTTTTATATTCTTGAATATTAAGCTTACCAAATTTAAAGTATTTGTATCATACTAATTTGTAAAACGTGTTTTTTTCTTTCAAGTGTAATTATTTAGGAGCAGCTTCCTCTTAGCATTTATTTTATTTGGCCATTTGCTTTTCAATACATGGCAGATGTATGCACTTAACCTCTTTCTTTGAAATTAGTTATTTCTTACTTCCTTGGTTGTCATACTATTAACACATTGTTGACTTTGATCACTAAAGGAATAATTCTAAAGCCACTTTCCTTTTGCCTTTCACCAAAACTTTCTCTATCCTTTCTATCTTTTCTAAAGTGCTCATAGAATGTCTATGTGAGGCATTATGCTGATCATTGAAGTAAGGAAGTAACGAAAAAAAAAAAGAAAGAAGAGATGTGCTCTGAGGGTAAGCAGTGTGGAGGTGGATAAACATGCCAGTGAAATAGCACTAGGGAGCAATTAACCAGAGAGTGTACTCTCATACCTACAGAAAAATTCCTATGATGCTTACAGAGTCAGAGATGATTAGAACCAATTTGGAGAAGGGAATTCCCATTATGGCAGACAAAAAAACTAGGGGTTTAAAAAATGTAGAGGGTTTTGATGAGCAGTAAGGGAAATGACTTTGTTTGCTGTTATTGTATCATGTTTGAAGCAGGAACAAGTTGAAATAGAGTCAACACTATGGAGTTCCTCATATTACACCAAGACTTGATCTCTCCTCTATATTATATATCATTTTTAGACTGTCACTCTTTTTAGAATGTGATGTCCGCAGGAACAGGTGTTTTCTCTGCCTTGTTCATTGCTCTGCCCCCAGTACTCACAACAGAGAGTTGCACTTCATTGACAACCAGTATGAAGGAATGAAGATGTAAATGAATAATGATGTGCTAAAGATCTTATCCTCTAAGCCCTTCCATACTGACATGAGTTACTTTTCCAGTCTTAGTGCAACCTAAATACCATTTTCAGTCATATCAAGTTTTTCCTTACACAGTTGGTTCATCAGTATGAGGAGTTAATTAATTACTTTTAAAAAGAATGTTTATTTTAATGGAGCTCTAATTAAAAAGGTAGCTATCTGTAATGATACACAACCTTAAGATGTAGGGAATTTGGGGAAGAAGGATGAAAGAGAGCAGTGGAGGGGGTGAATGCAAGTATGATATATTTGATACATTGTAAGAACCTTTGTAAATACTACAATGAACACCCACCCAGCAAAACAATAATAAAAAAGATATAATCAGCTCTAAAATTCAAGAACTGAAACTCTACATTCATATTGCTGACATCGTTTCTATTCACTGTGTGTCTTTAAGTCAAGATACAAAATATCTCTGTGCATGTCTCCTTCTGTATGAAAATATGTTCTCCAATGCATCATTATTGTGAATATTGGATTGCATAAAATTTGCAAAACTCTTAGAATAGTACCTGATAGGAAATGTGTTTTGGTTTATCTTGAATGTATATCAAGATGTGGATTTGTCCATGACCTTTATCATTATATCCAAAGTGAAAACAATCATTAAAATTTTTCTCATCTGACATAATATTGACATATATGTATCTATTTTACATATATGTACACATATATCCACATATAAATACAGTCATGTAGGTGATCAGGTTATTTACTATGCTGAATTGTATCAACAGGACTTTTCAGTAGCCTATCACTTAAAGTATATGAAATGGTTTCGTAGATTTCAAATAAACGACGACTTCAGACAAAATATTAACATAAGTTAAATCATTTTTAATATATTAGACTTTCTTTCTCTTGTTTATTGATTTTTTTTGCTTGTAGGTAATATATTTTATTTCTAAGAATCCACAAAGCTATTTCCCTTCAACTCCAAATAAAGATGCTTCAACTGTTTTTTCTTTCAAAATAGTGTACTAGTTGTAACATTTTCAATTCTCAATAGCATAACTTGCAAATAACTTCACTTTGCTTTTGGAAATTCTGCTAACATGATAGCAGAGACATTATAGGTAGAGTGGATGTGAGTTTATTCAGTGTTGTCTAAACTGGTTATGAAAACAATTGTACACTCTTATGTGAGAAGGCATTTCATCTATTCTGCCATCTTTTGTGAACAACACATTTTCAAATACTTCACATACTATACAATGGAAAAATATTTTATAGAGAACATTTTATAGTTTATGAGGAAGGGACTGAAGCCAAGTAATACTAAATTCATTCATTCATGTGTTCAGTTTTACATTTACACATCAAACATTTGAACAATTTCCATGGTTACTGTTGACAAGAGACAAAATTAAAAATACATGAAATGATGAGTGGAAATTTCTATAAATTTGCTATAGGTAGACAAAATGGAAATTTACTCTGTAGGTAATAAAATGGAGGCAAACCCAATGCACCATGAAGACAAATGATGAATGGAATGTTTGAAATGGTCATGAATCTACCATGTAAAGAACAGAGAATGGTTAGGACAGGTTTATCAAAAGGATTGATTTTAATGGCCTACCAAGGAAAGTATAGAAATTATTAGGGTGAAAAATGTGGCAAAAATGTTCTACATGGAGAAAGCAGCACGTATAAAGCACAGGCACAAAAAATGCAGAGTGGATTGAGGGAATTTCATAGTTGGGGTGGCCAAGAAAGGAGGATAAATCAAGCTGAAGACAGAGACTAGAATAAACCATCTTCAATACAATGATCTACATGTGAATAATTCTACAACTCTGTTAAAATTCTCCTATTTTAGAATCATCTTTTCACAGCAAAACAAATTTTCATTTCTGTTTCTGGAAATTTCATCAATCCTCCATAGGTTATAATAATACAGTGAGGAAAATAATCCTTGAATCTAACGGTGTAAGTGCAAAGCAAAGGTAGTCAACCCCCAGAGCATCACTCTGCATGCAGTCTTGCCGCTGAGTAGAAGTACTTCCTAAGCTCTCTTGAGGGATATGACATAGATAAAGCACCACAAAACAAAAAAACAGAATTTGGAAT
Source organism: Castor canadensis (assembly GCF_047511655.1). NCBI lineage: Eukaryota > Metazoa > Chordata > Mammalia > Rodentia > Castoridae > Castor > Castor canadensis. The sequence continues at coordinate 17,901,108 of NC_133395.1, forward strand.
TTCAGACTCTGCAATTTCTTCAGAATTGCAACATAAGAGCTACAGTTACAGGTGAGGTTAATCCATATGTTCTAACCACATGGTGCACACGTTTAAGAATTTATATGGAGAAAGAATCAGCCTTCCTGAGCCCGTCACTATCTCTGAGTTCTCTAATACCTTCTAATTCCCTAGTGGTTCCTTGTTAAGTACCTAGTTAGAAAGCTGAGGAAACTTGTATTCACTCCTGTGCTCTATTTCCAAATTGTATCGAAAGGATAAAGAAAAAAAAAAAGCAATGGGAGTTTGCCTGGCTATCTTGAGATTTCAGCTACTTAAATAATAGAGGCACATTCTCCATGAGAGTTTGAGTTGGCTGCAAGCCCCTCACTGCTGTGCTGCAGTTTCTACCAAGAATCCACTTTCTTCTTCCTTGAACCTAAGTTAAAGGGACAGCCTTTTCTGGCTCTCCTTCTGTCCGTGCTGATGCCTGTCTTGACTCCAGGCTACACTAAAAGAAAGGTGAACTCACTACCAGCTCAGTAGCTTTTTGAATTGACTCTTCTTTCCCAGTCTATCTGCCTCTATAATCAGTCTTCAAAGAAATGCTCTATGCATTGTGTTTAGACTTTATAACTTATTCCATCAAAGCCCAAACTAGAAAGTGTGGATGGAGGATTTATAATTCACAGTTACAGATGGTAAAAGTAGAGTCAAAGCTGGATTCTTCATTCCCCTTAAAAAATTACTTGTACTGTTGAAATGTTGATTATATAACAAGTTCACTTAACCAAACCAAAATAGTTCCTTACTGATTGGGTTAACTGGGGTATTACTGTAAATACATGGCATTAAGTGTAGGATGTTAGGAACTTTTTGTTTAATTTAATATTGAGTTCAGTATTTTATCCCCTTCATAACTAGTTATAATCTGACTCCTATTTGCATTAGTCATGAAACAAATTAATATATTTATCAGGTAGACTCAATACAAATATACAGTTCTCATGCCTCTCGATCTCTTCACATGCTACCATCTGGACTAGATATTCCGGGAATTTTTCATATCACTTATAAAGGTATATCCGATATTTTCTTGTCAACTGATTCTATTTAGTCAACCATAGAAAACTATTTGTTTATCAAACAGGAATAAAAGAGCAACAAATCAGTTTTTCCCAGTAATTTTCATGTTTCCCTTTGTTGAGATCATTCATCATTGCAACTGTTTTTTAGAAAAACATGGCTGTTGCTAGAAACAGGTCAGAGAAGTTCTATCTTATCAGGAAAATTCTTGCTATGTTGTCTAAGATCAGCTTAATTTTCTTATTTTTTGAATCATGGCATCACATCACATTATTTTGAACACTTATTCTTCACCTATGAAAGGGCTGTCTGCTCATGTGTTTCTCGTCTGTATGTGTCCTTCTCCCCTATCCAACCACTTGTAGGTGAGGAACATTGCAGAATCCTCTATTTTGCCCTGGTGGCGACTCACATAATGCTACATTATTTTGGAAGAAGTAGATAGAAATAGTTCTTAGTATCTTTCAGCATTCTATTGAGCATGTAATCTTTTATTTGTTTTGTTTTGAAGACAGGGCCTTGCTATGTAGTCCAGACTGCTATCAAACTCATGATCCTCCTGCCAGAGCCTTCTACCTGCTGGGATTACAGGCAGGTCTGGGCTACCATGTTGGGCTCCAAAAAGGTAATTTTTTAAATTCTCATAAGCACAAATGTGGAAGTAAAGAGTTAACATATAGCTTCATGAAGGGCAGATAATTTATTATTTGCTGCTTTTCTGCCTTGCAACATTAACTCGAGGAATTGTTAGGAAAGTCTTCCCTGCTATGGTGATAGAGAATGAGTAAGTAATGGAGGGGAGTGGGTTAATTTGATAAAAGCATGATATATACAGACCTGAAGTACCAAGGCAAAATTCCTTTGGACTATCAATACACAAGAGGGAAAATTAAATCTTTTCTTGGGGTGGGTACCAGTGGAGGTTGGTGGGCACAAGGGAAGAGGGAATAAGTGTGCATATGGTGGATGTGTTTTGTATCCATATATGAAAATAGAAGAATAACACCTGTTAAAATTGTTCTAAGAAGGGGAAAAGGGGGGAAGAAGGAGAATGATGGAGGGGACCAATTCAACTAAAATACATGTTAAACACACACGTAAATATCACAGTGTATCTGCCAGTACACTATATGTTAATAAAATCATAAATAAATAAAACAAAGAAAATCTTCCATGCTAGATGTGTGGGGATATGTGTGGATAGGAGAAAGAGAGAGAGAGAGAGAGAGAGGAGAAAGAGCATATTTGTTTGCTCAAGGAGATCTTATAATATACCAAGTCAAACTCCCCCATTCCACTGTTGAAATTGGCACTGGGGTCATGAGTAACCCATACAGACTGGGTAATGGGTCTGACTAGCTAGGATTTACAATGAAGCAACACCAGCTTCATTCACTCAGCTTCTTCTTTCGAATGCATTTCCTAAATTCAGTATGACTGGGACTTCATGAACCGGCAGTCATGAGCTCACCACTCCACATTTCCTATCTTGAGTCTTTTCTTAAAACAGTAAACATGGTTCTGGCTGAAGTGCATCGAAATCTGTCATTTTGATTGTTAATCCAATCTGAAGTTTGTTGGTGCTAGTAACACAGAGTGGTTATCTAAGCATAATAATTTCCTCTTGTTGTCACTGCTATGTTTCCCTTCATTTTGCTTTATGTTTTAATTTTAAGAAGGTATCCAGGACAAGTGGATGAGATATTTATTCTTTAGGTCCTAATTTACCTTAAGTTGCACATATTTAATTTTGAAAATAATTTCTACATAGTTAACACACATTATATGTTTGTCAGTGCTTCTTTGTTTTTCTTCTCAAAATATGAGTAAATTTCTATCATAGGAATTGTCTGAAATTTTGTAGCCTTGGAAATTGGTTTAGTTTGTAGATCTCATTTCAAAATGATCTTTCCAACTTTTGTTTATATGAGCAATATTGTCCACTAACACTTAAAATTCTAGAACTTAAATATCACAAAATAACTCATCTTTCTACATTGTTAATGTTCAAACTTGTTCTATGATTCATTCCTATTATAAACTGTTTGTTTTGATCTTATGATAGTCCTCTAGATTAATATGATGATTCATAAATTTTAATGTTTCCAACATGAATTAACAGAAACTCCATTTGAATTATAAAACAGGTGCACAATTTAAAAAAGAATTTACAGCTCTCCCCCACCCTGAAATGTGGTGGATGAGGAATTTTAATGCTCATCCCTCTACAGAGCATGCCAAACTTGAGTAAACCCACACCAAATCCATGGTAATTCACTGAACAGGTCCATAGAAAATATATGAGTTTTCAAGGAATAAAGAAATTTACTATAAAGCCAAAATTTAAAGAAATAGAAATCAAAAGCAGGTTTGGAGACAACACAACTCTTAAAATCAAGCTAGTAGCAGAATCCAGAATATTTGGGCTAAACAGAACTAGAAGAAATGGGAGTGGGAGAGTAGGATTTAAACTGGCACAGAAAATAGAATCTGACCTATAGATTCTGAAAAGGTCAGGGCACTTTTAAGGGTTATAATTTTAGAAAAGGCATAAATAATAAAACATTCCTGTGGACAAAAGTACCCATGAAGGCATCTCTTAAGATTCTGTTCTTTCTCACTGTGGCATAAAACAAATTCCCTAAAGATTCATAACCACAGAACTATTGTTTTATATTTTTAGTTATGAATTTGTATCTGCCCTACACCTGTGTTTCCCATTTAAAGAATGAAAATTTAGGTTGATCTGTACTGATACCATGCCCTGACACTATTCAGAATCTAATAAAAATAGTTTTCTCAACAAAAATATATTCAAGTCTTCTAAGATTCTCAACTAGTGTTCAGAAAAGTATGAAATCATAATCTAAAGTCTCCAAACAAAGAAGGAAACATATTTCAAGTAAAATTTCTTGGAGAAAGCAAAGTTAAGATATTTACACCAATTCTGTAATCCAGCTTAGTGAAATTCAGTAAATCAAATACAAAAAGAAAATCTAAAAAAAATCCAAAGAGAAAAGACATAATCTTTGTTGTTGTTTTTATTTTTTTTGGTTTTGCTCTTTTTTTTTCTTTTATTTTTTTCTTTACTCATTTATTCATATGTGCATACATTATTTGGGTCATTTCTCCCCCCTGCCCCCCTTCCCCTCCCTCTTCCCCCCAAGCCCCCTCGCTTCCAGACAAAACCTGTTCTGTCCTTTTCTCCAATTTTGTTGAAGAGTAGACATAAGCAATAATAAGAAAGACATAGCCGTTTTGCCAGTTGAGATAAGGATAACTATAAACAGAGATTCCTGGCATTGCTTCCATGCACAAGTGTATTACAACCCGAATTGATTCATCTCTACCTGACCTCTTCACTACTTCCTGGTCACCTTCCCATAGTGACCTCTGTCATTTTAAGGTTACTGTATTAGTTCCTTTGCAGTGGGCACATGAAACATTTTCAAATTTTGAGTTTCCTATCTTTCCCTATTCCTACTGTATGTATCCTCCCCTTAGCATGTGACCCCAGTCTAATAATATTACTGTATTTGTTTTGGATCTAAAGTCCTCATATGAAGGAGAACATATGATTTTTGGCTTTCTGAGCCTGGCTAACTTTGCTTAAGATGATGTTCTCCAATTCCATCCATTTACTTACAAATGATAAGATTTCATTCTTCTTCATGGCTGAGTAAAATTCCATTGTGTATAAATATCACATTTTCTTAATCCATTTGTCAGTAGTGGGACATCTTGACTGTTTCCATAACTTGGCTTTTGTGAATAGTGCTGCAATAAACATGGGTGTGGAGCTGCCTCTGGAGTAACCAGAGTTGCATTCCTTTGGTTATATCCCTAGGAGTGGTATTGCTGGATCATATGGCTGATCTATATTTAGTTTTTTAATGATGCATTTTTTCATGTGTCTTTTGTCCATTTGAATTTCTTCTTTTGAAAAAGTTCTGTTTAGTTCAGTGGCCCAATTCTTTATTGGTTCATTGATTTGGGAGGAGTTTAGTTTTTTGAGCTCCTTGTATATTCTGGTTATCAGTCCTTTCTCTGATATATAACTGGCAAATATTTTCTCCCACTCTGTGGGTGGTCCTTTCAATTTAGAGAGCATGTCTTTTGTTGTGCAGAAGCTTTTTAATTTCATGTAGTATCATTGTCCATCCTTTCTCTTAGTTGCTGAGCTGCTGGGTTTCTATTGAGGAAGTCTTTGCCTATACCTATTGCTTCCAGCATATTCCCTGATCTTTCCTGTACTAACTTCAGAGTTTTGGGTCTGATATTAAGGTCCTTGATCCATTTTCAGTTGATAATGGTACAAGGTGATAAACATGGATCTAGTTTCAGTTTTCTGCAGGCAGATAACCACTTTTCCCAGCAACATTTGTTGAAGAGGCTGTCATTTCTCCTTCTCATGTTTTTGGCACCTTTGTCAAAAATAATGTGGGCATAGCTGTGTGGATTCATATCCAGGTCCTCTATGCTGTTCCACTGGTCTTCATATCTGTTTTTGTGACAGTACCATGCTGTTTTTAAAGACATATAATCTTTAAGGAAGCATAAAGTGAACAGACAGCAGATTTTCTAATGTCCATAGTGACATAGTATGCAATATTGTTTTCAATGTTCTGAAATGTTTCAATGTTCTCCTAAACTTATGAACACAGAAAAAGTTTGGGAAAAAGACAGCTTCATGAAATAATCAAGAGATTTTACTACATACAAAGTATACCTTATTTTATTTCACATATAATAAGGTTTATACCTATATATGTGTGTGTTTGAAAATAACAAATTTGAATCCAAAAGGAAAAAAAAGTTTACAAATAAGTTAATATATACACTCTGTACAATAATTCTGGAAGTCCAAAAGTTGGGCATTTTTAAAGAACATATCTGAAATGGAAAATCTAAGATGTGAATAAGAATTCTGAAGATAGAAATTTCAAGTAATTAAAAATTTAAAAACCAACTGTAAAATGTAAGAAAAATAACAAAATAATAGATTTTATTTGATCTGAAAAAATTAAAAAATAAAGAAAAATTGAGTCATCCTAGTGTCTACCTTCAAATCATCTTTGCCAATGTGTTCAAAATGTAGTTACTCCTGGATCTACAACCGCTTTTTGTTTTGTTCTGTCTTCTTTTCAAATGAACCTCTAAGGGCATTGAATAATACATATTCTTTATGGACTAAGAAAGCTATAGTTTGGTAGAAAATGGTCTTATGTCGATCCGTAATTGTTTCCCATATAAAGTATGAATATATATGTCTGAAAAAAAAACACATTAGTATCAAAATGAAAGGAATATTGGCAAACAAGTTAATATATACAATCTGTGCAATAGTCCTGGCAGTCAAACAATATCATGTTTTATCATTTACCTTTTTTTTGGCACACTGGCATTGTGAACTCTGTGCTTTTGTTTGATAGACAGGTGCACTAACACTTGAGCCACACCCTCATCTCTGATTTCCTTTTAAAGACTTAAAGAAATACACTTGAACTCATAAAGTAGAAAATGGTGCAATTGAAATTAATTCTTAGTGTTAAAGCATAGTGTTATATAATTTCACATTTTGTATTTTAAAATTTTTATACCTGAATTGTAGATGCATTTTATTTTTGTATCTTATAAATATACAAGAGAAAAATATCCATTCATATGAATATTTATGAGGCTCTTGGTATATACATGACATTGTCCTAGATACATGTCATTTATATTATATAGTCTCTGAAGCAGCAGACTGGGTTATTATTCACACTTTGCACAAGATGATGCAAACATTCAGATCAGAAATGATTTACAAATTGGTGTAGCCAGGATCTGGAAGAGTTTTTTCTGAATTCAAAGAGTTATTCAATGAACCACAACTCACTGCCCGAGTGAAAGCAGTTGAATGTGCAAATAACCAGTCAATGCTAAAGTAGGTAGCCAGTGGTATCCCCTACCCGCCCTGCACGTCCCATTAAGCTCTAGTTCTACAGACATCATGTGCTTTGAAGGCAGAAGGGAAGGTTCTTTTTACCCTTCTCCCTCATGCTTAAAATCACATGCATGTGATAATAGCATAGCTCCTGATTTTTCCAAGGAAGATTATTCCTGTCAACATATAACAATTTAGATTCAAAGTTTAATGATTGCTGATGAGCTCTCATTTTAATGTATACATTTCAGTGTGTGAATTTCAAGCATATCTCATATGAATGAGAGTTTTAAAATCATAACTTCTGCAGAAAGTTATTAAAAACTAATACCATGAACCTGTCAAGACTGTGTTGAGATAGGACAGCTGCACACTCAGGGCCCTGGAAGGAGGCCCATTCAGTGTGAATTCAGAAGGTAGCCAACAGGCTTGTTGTCATTTACTTGCAAGAGAATAGTCATTTGTTTGACATACTGGAGTCAGCCTGAGGGTGAGACAGCTTTGTTCAGCAACTATCAGACAGGAAAAATTATTTCTCATCCTCCTGATAGGAAGTCAAGGAGCACTTTGAGACAGCCGCTGTAGGGTACAAACAACAGACTCGGCAATGGTATAGAGATTACTAGGCAATGTTAGAAAGGGGCAAATTTCCTTCATTTCTGGAACATGAAAAAACTGTATTTCTAGACTCAACAAATCATGAATTTTTTTTTCACTTGGGTTTCCTAACGAAGAAAAATTTTACTCTAGCATGGTGTTTATTTAGTTGTTTTAGGTTTGTTTAGAGTTTGTATTGCCTCTAATGGCATCCTTTTGATCAAATGTTTAGCTAGACCCATTCATGGTTTGGTGAATAACTTTTTTAAGGAAATTAATGTGATTCTGTATTCAAAATTAAACACATGAACATTTGCATAAGTCCAAGTAACACTGAAATCATTGAAAAACAATGGGAATTTTTTAAAAAGCACATACAAGTTACATTTTTGTGCAAAATATTTTCTATACCTGTTACACACACACACGCACTCACACACACACATGGTGTTGTTGCACCTCATGAAAGATAAAATGAAAGGCAGATCACAGCATGCAAAAACATCAAAGAGATGGAGTCTCCCTTTTGAGGACAGACGTAAATGATGTAGAGTGCAAACTGCAATACTAAAAATTGTGTAGTTGAAGAAGGACTGATTCTGCAATTATCAAAGCTAAAGATGTATTTTAACTGAATTCAATGAAAAAGAACTTCCTTTGAGCTAAGAAAGATGAATACTTAAGGCAAATAAAAAGAAATATTATTTCACACAGTACAATAATTTTATGAGGTTTACTTTTCCAATCAGAATTGGTATAGTGACAAAGTGGAGTAGCCTGATAAAATGAATAGTTTGGAAACATATGTCTCAATTTTTTAGAGAAACATTCAGAGAAACAACAGAACATTCTACAATATACTTCTTTTGGTGGTATTGGAGTTTGAACTCAGGATGTCATGCTTGCTAGGCTGGAGTTCTATCACTTGAACCATGCTTCAGTTCTTATTGCTTTAGGTTATTTTGCAGATGGGGTCTTGCTTTTTACTAGGGAGAAGGCATGGACTGCGATACTTCTAACCACAGCTTCCCATGTGGCTGGGACTACAGGCATGCTTCACATCTGACTTATTGAGAAGAGGTCTCACTAACTTTTTACTTTGGCTGGCCTCAAACCATCATCACCTAATCTCAGCCTCCTGAGTAGCTGAGATGATGGGTGTGAGTTACTAAATCCAACTTATAATATATTTCTTGGCATTTGTTTTATGCAAAATGCTGAGTTGAATTACAAAACATTATTCTTATATTTATTGTGGTTTCTTGGAATACTATTTATTCACAAAACTTGACCAAATGTTTATAAAAATATGCTGTCCAGGCATGTTGAGAAAATTCATTTTTTTCACTGAGCGTATATTGATCAAATAAGCTACAGAATAAGAAATAAAAAATATCTTAATATCTGTAAAGCATTTTAATACAAGTTAATTACACATTTCTAAATTATGCTAATTGTGTGCTCAACAGTTGACTTAGACAAACTAATTTTGTTTTTTCCTTTTATATATTAGGTTATATTTTTGTGGATTTCAAGACTAAAAGTCACATCTTTTTTCTGTATAATACATGACTATGTATTATATTTCAAAACAAGTTAGAATAGCACTTCACTTATTGAGTACATCTAATAATTTTCAAGTTTATGCTTTTAATTAACACAGATCTAATAGGAAACCATTAGCATAGATGTAATCCTGAAATAATCAGTAGTTGGGCAAACACCTCCTGACAAGAAAACATAATAATAACTACCTCCAATTTGTCACTAAGCAAAAGCTTAGTTCCATACACAAAGGAATCCATCAGAGTCCTGTCCAGTTTCTGTAGGTATCTGTCTTTGTTCTATTGCATCTGTACCCTTTCCACATACGAAAGCATTGTACAGATTTCTCCTGTCCATGTTTTGTATTTTGTGTGATTTTTGCACGTTAAGTACAAAAGTTTCTACTGCATTTTTATTACTTCCAATATTGCTTAAGATTTTAAGATTTATTGAACTTTTATTTATACTGGTATGATTTCAATATAACATAACTGGCCAATTATTTAATTCATTCTTGGTTTCTTAGCTATGTCATCACTCATTCTTCCCTATGCTGCAATTGTGACTCAATGTATATAATAGCAGGATTAGTCTCAGAAATGGACAGGTGAAGAATGCTTTCCAGTGTTCAAAGCATTTTTATATACCACAGACAATGAGATACCAAACAAGGCCCTGGATGCAGGCACTAATCATTTGTTTATTTTGGAGCTAAGGAAAGAGATGCTTAAGAAAGTGTTTAAAATTACACAATCAATACATAGCACAGCCACTTTTCTTACTCTAAACCACCTGGAGGAGGCTGGAGGTGTGGCTCAAGTGGTAAAGTACCTGCTTTGCAAGCATGAAGCCCTGGGTTCAAACCCTAGTCCCACCAAAATAAATAAATAAATAAATAAACCACCTGGAGGTGCTCTCTGTTAAACAAAGCAGGCCTCCTGACTAGGAGTCAATCACTTTGTTCAGGTCCCATATCATGTGTCCCTAGTGACAAGGGCACTGCCTAATACTTAATAAATATTCATGGCAACACTGGATAAATGAAATATACACACAAATGGAAGTGATTTTTTTAAACAGTCATTATATCAGAATTCAGTAGCTTAGACTAGCCACTACTAAGTTCACATCCTTTTACTCCCTGACCATAAATTGTCAAATAGAAATCAAAAGCCTAATTTAATTATAGGTGTGATGATTTATATATAAGTAATTGAGTTGAAGAGAAAAAAGTGATAAATTAATATTTATATATAATGAAAAGTTGTAGTTATTCTAAATTTCAAGCTGTTTCCCTGGACTTTACTGATTAAGCCGTGAACTCTCTATACATAAGCATGTAATAAGCACATGTGCCTACAACCCACTGTATGTAATTGGGGTCATGTCATATGCACTGTCCTCTATAAATATACTAAAAAAAAAGTCATGTTTAAAGTTATATTTGTCGATGGCTACATTTTGTCAAGTCTTTACAAGCCATTGTCACATGAGTGCATTTACACACATAAGCATGGACAGTTTACTAGAGGGCAATTTCACAAGTAGAATTAATTTTGGTTGATTTCAATTTCAAAGCCCTAAACAGTATCATGAATCAAGTCCAATGGAATGCCTGTGGGAGCCCACCACTTATGACACGGTATTACTGTGAATTCTGAACATTTGCACTGTAAACACAAGATTTTCTGTCATATTTCCTGGCTGTCTTTGAGTGAGTCCTGCCCTACAAAACTATTAACAAACAACAAAATGAGAGAATTTATAAGTAAAGGGATAACTAACCTACTTAAATATGTCTTCCCTTTGGACAGATAAAAATATGCCAGCAGTTAAGCAGCTGATGTATCAGCACTCATTGATATGGAGAGATTTTTGCAGGAATATGCACTTATATCAAATATTACTTTCACCAACACTGCCTGGAATTTATGTAATTTAATTAACTTATGCTTCAGTGGCATTTTGAAATGAAGTGCTTCTGAAGTAAGCATTGGATAGGATCTACTTAGCATTCTATCACACAAGAGTAATGCATAAATCTAAGTCTTTCAATGAAATCATACTTTGATATAAATTGGTTTGAAAAATTCTGTACTGGTTAATAGTTTGCTGTCTTTAAATAACTTAGTCATGGCCACATAGAAGAAGATGGATTATTATGTGGATTTTGATTCTGAGATAAATCTATCCTCTATCTATCTATCTATCTATCATCTACATGCACACACATCTGGGTGTGTGTATGTCTGCATTATATAAGGTATAATATAAATAAAAGTAAATACTATTAGTGGAGAGATTGAGGAATTTTCAATTATTACACACTGTCACCAGCAAGAAACAGATGTCTCTTCATCCTCACAAGTCTCTTCATGTTCCCTTCCAGTCACTGATCCTCTCAGCAATGGTGTCTGCTTTCCTAACCTCTTTTCTATTTTTGCTATTATAAAATCCATATTTGGAATCATTATGTTTTTCTGTGTTAGAAAGCAGCAGAGTATAGACAAAAGTTCCCAATTCTTGGCAACCTACTTGGGCTGAAATACTGTTGTAGCAATCAAGTGAAACTGTCATAATAATTAACTTAGATAACTTTTGTCAAACTTCAAAATTTAAGCATGCACAAGACTCTGGGTTTGATATCCAGCGCAGTAAAATAAATATCCCAAATGAAGAAAACAATCAAAACATAAAATTAAAAACAATCAGATATATAGGATTATTGAGATTTGTTTTCCTTAAATAGTCTCTGTAGTCATGTTACCTTTTTACTATTCCATATATTTGTGCTAAAAGTTTGCTCATGCATGGTCTCCAACAAAGATTGCAATGGTGTAAAAGTGATTTACTCGCAATGAACTTATTTAATAATCTCTGTATACCCACAGATTAGGCAATATTTTTATGCTTTATATTGTACAGATGTGAAAACCATATTGCAGAGTTATTAAAAGAATGTAACTAGTAGGCAGTGGGCCCAGAATCAACACTGACAGCCTGGCTTCCAAGCTTGAAAGCTTACCTCTTTATAAGTATGAGCATACTTGGTATACTTTCAAAAAGGAAAGGTATGATTGATAATGCTGACATGGATAAATAATAAGACACTACATTACACCCTTAGAGTAAAACTTACTCTTCAGTTCATATTCATATAGGTTTAGCTAATTTTTCCTCTGAACTAAACTACATATCAGATAGGTTTTATGAAATGTTCCTGAAATTCATATGTTGAAGCCCTGACTCCAAATGTGATGATATTTGGAGGTAGGACTTTTGCCAAGTAATAAGTGTTAGATGAAGTCATGAAGGAAGGGTCCCATGCTGGAATTATTAGTGATTTTACAAGAAGAGGAAGAGAGATAAAGTTTCCTGTGGGCCCTGTGAGGACACACGGAGAAGCCGATCATATGAAAGCCAGGAGCAAAGCCCTCACAAGAACTGGACCATGCTGATCTCAGACTTCCAAGCCTGCAAAACTGTGAGAAGTCCATTTTTGCTGTTTAAGCCACATAGCTTACAGAACGTTGTTATAGCAGCCTATGCTGAAGAGGAGAGTAGGAATGGTGCTGTCTCATGGGACTTAAATGACAATGGAAAGGAAAAATGTAAAAATCACTTCAGAACAACAACAAAGTCCAAGAAACTGAAAGAGGACAAAGGGAATTCCTCAGCGTAAACTATCTGCAATTTCCCAGGCTTGTCTTATGTGTGTGCATACATTTTGGTTTTGGTGCCAAGACTGCATTTTATGACTCCTTCTTAGAATGTAATTAGCATTTTCAATGACAATTAACATTGTTTATATATCCTATTAATAATAAAATTTATTATGGACTCACTTAAAAATTCATTTCCATTTCTCATAAGGATTCCACAAATAATAACTTGAGTTACTTTTAACTAGGTCACAGTATTTGGAATAACATCAGGGTTATACTTTAGGTATATGTGTAGAACTTAAAAACATTTAATAACTAAACCCTTCCACTGTTGGATGATGAAAACCACCACTCCCTGAAAGGCAGGAAGTTTCCCACTCTGTGCTGAGGCTCACTTTTAGGAGAACCGGCAGGTCTTACAATCATACCACCTTCTACATAAGTCACCCCATCTCTACGTGTCCACTGTGCATCATGGTATGGCTTGGTGTATCAAGACAAAGCAATTTTAGAAACAAGTAAGTATGTGATCTCCTGACTTCAATTCCCTTTTGACTATGACAATCCTAGTTATACCAGGACGAGTTTACATCAACTTACTTGAAACAGCTTGCTTGTCTTTTGTACTAACAGTCTTGTGGAAAATACAAGTTTCTCAACTTAGGAAATTCCTCCTCCTCTCCCTCTAAGCAATGGTTACCTATTCAGAAATGATAAACTACAGTGCAAACTAAATAATGATTCTAAAGAGGTGCTGTCCATGGGACTTTCTAAGATGGTAAAAGTGTCCTTTACCTGTGTTGTCTTATAAGTACAATAGTTCTTAGCCACATATAACTATTGAGCACGTGAAATGTGACTGATGAAATGAAATTTTAATTTTATTTCTTTTTGATAAGTCTTAAATTTAAAGCACTACTTGTGGTGAGAGGATATCATTTTGGACAGTACAGCACTAATTATAAAGGAGTTAAACACTGATCCTTACCTTTTTACTTTTAAGATTACTTTTCATAAGAGTATAATAAATTCTAAGTTGTCAAAAAGATAAAGTTAATGTGAGTTTTGCATGTATGGAACTAAAACTAGCATTTTCAGTCTCCTGTGCCTTAGTTCCTCATGACAAAAAAATCCTCATTTTTTCTAGAGTTGGAATTTTTATAGCAAGAATTTTTTAAAAGCAAGAAAAATAAAGGCAGGGAAGAACACCACAAGAGTGGCAGGATCTGGTGAGATGGGTCAAGAAGTGGCTTTTTTCTTAAACCCACTTGTACAATTAATTTTTGTGTAGCTTATATTTTATAAATATAAATCATAACCAATATGATTATAATGTTTGATTATCATTGAAGTTATAACAATTGATAAGTTTTGCCTGAGGATTAAAGGACAGAAGTATTCTTCAGTGTGTTCTCTGTTTGGAATAAGACTAGAATAAGTTTGATTATCATTGAGATTTGTCAGTTTTACCTGACAGCCCCTACAATTTGGTCATGCTAACCAATATTTAATAGCTTGATTGTATTGAGTAATTTCAATTTTAAAAGCGCATTCAAGCTATAGTGAGACCAAACAGAATGTGATGGAATATTTGGCATTACAATTATTTAATAAGAGAATCTAGATTATTTAAACCTCCAAGTATATTTTTCAACTTGAATGTTTATACATTTGTCCACATTTGTCAATCTAACTACATAATTTTTATATTTTTTCTTTTTCACTTTGCTCACGTGGTATAAGGTAGTTCTGCAAAGATTCAAGCTGGCACCATGGTATTCCATCTAGAAATTTCTTAATTATTCTACTATCAAATCTACTTGTGGCCTATTACTTGATTACTATATGTATAATTCTATCATATATATCATGATGGAAACAGGAGAAACAGAGTGATTTTTTTCTGATCTGAATGAACTTTTGTTGTCTTGGAAACAAAATAAGCAACTTTTATAAATAGTGGAAAAGAACCTTTCTGTAAGAGCAAAGTGCATGCCTTTATTTTTCTTTCACCTTATTTTCCCTAGTGATTATTTTGGACTCCTGCAATTAACACTCAAAAATACTTGTTGAATAGATGTTAAATGAATAATATTTAATTGGTATGATTGCCTGATATTTTAACTTTTTATAATACTATTATTAATGTTATATCACTTATATAGTCAGAAAGTTTCAATCTCCACCTGGCTAAACAAACAAACCCAATCAAAATAAGATAGAATACATTTGTACAGGCTTATGGCATTTGAAACTTCCCATAGACTTTTACCAACTAAACTTCCTGAGTGCATCTACTCTTCCATTCTTCTAGTCTCTGAACCATCTCAAAACGTCAATATTCTGACTTACTCTTCTATATCAAAGTGCTTTAATTCATATCCATCAGAAAACCTGGAATGTTTTACTTGCCAAACCTCCTTAACTGTATCTTTCAAATCCATATTCAAGGCACATCTGACCTATAATAGTCCAAACTCACATGTCTTTTGCCCCTCTGAAGACTGAGTGTAGCTTTTATCATTTTTATTGCAGCCATTCATTCTTTCTTCTTCACCAGATCAGAAAGTTCTTGAGCATGGGAGCTGTTATTTGTTCTGCTTTATTGATCCATTATTCATTCACTTAGCAGTTACTATTTAAGTGCAGTATAATAGTGGGTAAAAGTGGACCTAATTTCCATGATAATGGACCTTACAATTTAGAAGAAGAACATTAATCAAATAATAATATAAATGATAGCATAATTATAAATGAAAAGAAAATTACATGAAAGAAAGAAATGCTTTAGGAAAAAAAATAAGACCTGGTCCAAACTTGAAAGGTGGATGTTGTTAAAGAATATTTTCCTCTATAAACCATGCTGGAGAAAACAAAAATTAATTAAAGATTTGGATCTTAATGCTAACTTCAAGAAGTTGTTACATACTGAAAAGAAAAATGGGGGTGGGTTAGTTGACATACATTTTTGAGAAAATTATTATAGCTGACTACTGATGAAAAAAATAAAAAATAGGAGTGAGTATGGAGCAAAATATATTCTAGGAAAAGAATTAACTGGTTATGATAGTAATGTAATAAAGGAATAGTGTTAGATTGAAACAAAATGTAGTTGTGGACATAAGGGTAAGGCAAATTTGAAATACATTTGTGAAAGAAAAAAAACTAAACAATGAGATTTGTTGGTATCAAGATATGGGGGCAGTGCAGCAGATCCATTCCACCACATAACCAATATCCAGGCTCCTTCTCCACATCCTCTTCCTCCCCTCTCCCCTTCTCCCTTTCTCCTCTTCTCCCCTTCTTCCCTTCTCCCCTTCTCCCCTCCTGCTTCCTATCCTTCTTCTTGATCAGCACGGGAGTTTTGACCTGGGCGGGTTCACCCCTCCTTAGGCAACCTGGTGGTCCCCCGCTCCCAGGAGGTCACCATATTGATGCCGAACTTAGTGCGGACACCCGATCGGCATAGCGCACTGCAGCCCAGAACTCCTGGACTCAAGCGATCCTCCTGCCTCAGCCTCCCGAGTAGCTAGGACTACAGGCGCGCGCCACCGTGCCCGGCTATCCTTCTTCTTGAAACAAGGAGTCTCTATTTAGTAAAAGGTGGTCTCCAACTAGTTATCCCTTTGAGTCTCTTGGGTGATGGGATTGGAGGTCTGTAACTTTGCACCCAGCATCCTAATGTCAGCTGTACACTCAAAGTCATTCCTCTTCAACCCTCCTCTTCCCTTCCAAGACTCTCTCCCCTCTAGTAATGGCAGAGTTCAGTCTTCAAAAGGTCCCTCTAGTAATGGCAGTCTTTAGAAGATCCATTGGTCAGCTTTAGAAGATGGATTTTGATGTCTAATTTAACACTGCTGGGGCAGTCATATAGTTAAAATCCAGATAAGAAGAAAAGCATAAGCTAGGTCATTAGGATTTTTGGGAAGGGTTTTGCTTTCCTGATAGGCGACAAACTCAGTTGTCATGTTTTTTTTTTTTCTTCCTCTTTTTGCCCATTCATGTTTATCTTAGCTTTTTTTGTTGTTGTTCTAACAAATTACTACAAATTTGGTGGCTTAAACACAAAACTTCGTAATCTTGCAGTGCTAGAGGTCAGAAGTGTGAAGTAATCTCACTCACTGAGAGAAATTGTTGGAGGATCTAAAAAGGACTGTGTTTCTTTCTCTTTCCTGGGTTCTAGAAATAACATTTATCTATGTTTCATGACTCACTCCTATTTGTAAGATCAGCAACTGCCAGTTGTGGCTTTCTCACTGTGTACCACTCAACTTGCATCTGCACAGCTCCTCTCTCTGAGTCTTCTGTTTTCTCATTATGTAGAAGGAACCTTGTGACCACACTGGACCTATCAGATAATCCAGGGTAAACTCCCTATAACTCAAATCATATCTGAAAAGTCTTTTTTGGTATATAAATTTTATTTTGTTATGTTCACAGATTCTGAGGATTGAGACTTAAACATCTTTGGATTTTTTTTCATTTAATTTAATTTTATTTGCCTATCGTAGTGTTTTCCATTCTTAGAATACAACAGATATGATATCTGGTGAATTCCGTCATCTTGGAACTATGACACAACAAGTAGAAGTCAAAGACAATTCCAAAATGAAGAGCAGACATTTATCTGGCCACTTAGCTATTATTAGTAGATATATAAGTCAAGATTCTTATTGTGTGAAACATCTGAACTCTCAAATGCTTGGGTCTTTTTATTTGGGTTTTCTTTTCTTGGAAGTATTGATGGTATGAAATGTTTTACATTATCACCTATTCATGGGCCCTGACTCTTATTTGAAAAAAAAATATTGTCTTCAGAATAAAAGATTTTTTTTAAAGATTTTAAATTCTGGTTATACTTTTGCTTTCTAGACATTATACTGCATTGTATTTGAATTGTGTAAACAAAGCAATGCATATGTTGCAAATTCTTGTTTAAAAAAGACTTGTCAGTAGTAAACTCCATCAAACCCTTAGCAGCATCAGTAATGTTAGCTAGATGATACTTCCTGAAATTCCCTTATTTTCTGCATCACAGATTCTGTTTCATTGTTGTTTTGCCAACTTGTATTCTTTCTAATGATTACCCTTCATCCTTTTGTCTTCTAACTGTACATCCCTCAAGGCATTTTGCCTTTAAAATTTTTGACCAGTACCTATTATAATAAATTCATTTTCTTTAGAAACTACTGTGCTTTCACACATGTGCACACATACTATTCTTTGGTTGTCAACTGCATTTTCTCCATTAAATTTTTATAGAAAAAACAATTGCTATGTGAATGAAGCAACTCCATTCCTATCTGATGGTGACCACTTTATGTGCTAGAGCCCATAGTAATACATCTTGAGGATTTATTTATTCTGGACCACTATCCAATCTCCTTCCTTCACTATTAACTTCTTCCCTTCTACTGGATTATGTCCTAAAATTTCATTCTACTACATCTATGAATTGAAGAAGGAGGAGAATGAAGAGGAGGAAAAGGAGGCAATGAAGAAGGAAGAACAAAATGAAGAAGGCGGAGGAAGAGAAGAAGAGGGAAGGAAGGAAGGGGGAAGGGAGAGAGAAAGAAAAGAAAGGAAGGAAGGAAGGAAGGAAGGAAAAGATGGGGACAGTGATCTACTTCTCCAACTCGTCTTTGGTTCTCTGCCACCCTTAGTTCATCACGTGCCTCTACATTGAAAGCTTTCTTGTCATGGCTTCAGAATTCCCATCTCTCCTTGGATTTCTTTTAGTCTCTCTCTTATTAATCTCAGTTTCTGGCTCCTTGCCTTGATCTTGTAATGGCCATGGAGTCTTTCCTAAATCCTACACACTTTTCTATGTACAAGTACAGTCTTTTGACCCATCTAGCCCCTGGACTTTAACCAGCATCATTTCAAATATGATTTTCAAGTCCATTTAAATCTGTTTGGAATTATGGCATATGTCATCAACTACAGAGTTGACATCACCATGTACTATAGAATTTTAAAGGAGCAAATGACCTAAAGTTGATCTCAATCTGTTTCATTTCTTAAATACTAAGAGTAAAATAACAGGAGGTTGGATGATTTGCCCATATTCACATTTCAAGTCAGAGCCAGAATAGAGAGATACCTGCTGTCTAACACCATCAAAAGAAACACATGACATATGCATTAAGTACTAAGAAGCAAGAGTGTAAGTGCAACATTGTTTTTTGTTTGTTGGGAAGACCCAGAGTTGGACAAAGCCTTGCTAGAGAGACTGCTGCCTGTCCAGGTGCTATTGGAAGGCTCATTTCATTCCATACTGTGTTCTACAACAGAAGCTTACCTGCATTTCTTTAAAGCTTTCCCCCAAAAATTCAGTCTGAATTTTACATTTTCTTCATTTCTCTCAGCTATCAGTTTCCACTGGACTGATGCAGGTTTACATATTCCCCTATCTGTTTTTATTCCATACTGTTGATTAAAAATTACCACAGTGATATTACATTATTGCAAAGTCAGACATAATTTCTCAATGAATTATAATATATATATATATATATATATATATAATGTAATATATCATTCACATAGTAGGCCATCTTTAAATTGTTCTGAACTGTACAGGAAATAGTTGCTGATGTTTAGAGCTGTTTGAGATTCAGATCATTTACACAAATATCTGAAACCTCAAGATTCAAAGCTGATTCCCAACATCTGTCTTTCTCATTACAGCTTCTTCAGCTAAACTGTCTTTGTTGACATGTTCTTTAATGGTCAGAGAGACACTGAAGACTTTGACACTCAACATTTGAAGGTTTATATTAACAATTAAAGAACAAATTTCCCACAGAATATTTTTCTCTATCGAGTCTTAATGCAATAATGTTAATCATAAGAATAAACAATTCAAAATGAGATTACAGCTAAATATTGAAATGCTAAACAAATTCTCCATGATCATGAGATGACTCAATTAGAGCAAATTGCAGTTAAATGCAGGGCAGCAATAAGGAAAACAGGGATATAACAAGAGAAATTATCTGTATCAAAAACAAGTGCTGAAGCCAAAATATTTAAGAGTAGTACAGAATGGTCTGGCTCAGGGAAATAAACCACATGCCAACAGTTTACTGTTGCAATGATCACAAATGCTAGGTACTTTGTATACTTAGCAGTTTGAATGCCAGATAGTTTACCACTGAACACCAATTACACGAATGAGGGTACCTAGTGAATAACTACTGGTTTATTTTCCCCTGTAATAACACATAGCTACAATAACTCTTCATGCTCTTTCATTCCAGTAACCTCTGGAGATTCTTTAATATAGGATGTCAGAGCACTGAACAGATAAGTTTCTGGGGCTTCATTTAGCTTATATAGCAGATGTATGACTATTTGTGACTGTTAATTGAGATTCTTTGACTAAAGTGTTTGGCTACAGTGTTACTTTAATTATAAAAAAGACCTGACTTTCAGTGAAAAAACTAATGTCTTCCTTTTATAATGGCAATTTCAGAAAAGAAAATGGCAGCATCTGTAAATTTTGTTCACTGGGGGAGTAGGGGGAGTGGGGGTCTGAATAGGCAGAGCCCTCGGGTTCCTCCCTCCAGCTAGTCACATATCAGGGAAGGAGGATGGAGAGAATTGTCCAAGGCAAGATTACTAAAATCTCAGGTGAATGCCTGGATTAAAAAAAAAAAAAAAACCTACAACTCCTCTCACTTGATGCGCTTAGGACCTTGGCTCAGGTATTAGCCTATGGACTAAAAAGTATCGAGCTTGGTTCTTCTGGCAAATACTTTCACTTATGTAGTTCTGAGCCTAGGTAGGATATGATACTGTAAACAACCTTGGATTAAAATAGAATAAAGATATGTTACCAAGTTTCCCCTCACTACAAAATTATTGCCATCCAATTTCTCTTCCTGAGAGATAAAGCCATGGCTTCTCAAATATTGAAATCTTTCATATTTGTGTCTAAATATTGTGGAACACAAAATGAGTTTATTCATTATTAGACTTTTTAACTTTAAGTGTTTATTTTCAACAGTAAATTAGGTCAGATGAACCATAAATGATCAAGTTGCTTTCTTCCTGAGTATACTCTATGGTTATGATTTACTAGTAAACATACGTTGAAGGGAGTACTGCTTCTTATTTCTAACATAATTAGGAAGACTTTGTCCTGACATTTTTGACACTCAAAAGAAAAATTAGTTTTATGCATTTAGGGCAATGCTCCATCTAAGACAGAATTCAACTTATCTGTAGTCATGGTGTATTAGACTTCTAAATTCAGCACATTCCTCTGTGAGTGTATTTAAATAATTTTCCGCTCTCTTCTGGTCTTCTTCACTTTGTTAAAACAGATCAAACCCAAGTGTATTTGGGTTGTATCTCCATTACAATAGAAAACTTTGACTTAAGATTAGGTTACTCTGAAATATTTTTTGAAGTAACTCAATTTTGCAGGATCAAATTGTACTTGTTTATTTTTATAGTGATGGAAAATATATATTTCTAATTTCCACTTGACAGGATTGTTTTTCTCTAACATAACTGAGAATTCTAATTCTTTGAAAAATTATACTATCCACATTTCCCTCAAAGCCAATTGGTCTGAAGTACTGCCCATTAGAAGATAGCTAAGAATCTTGAATATACACTTTTTATAAAGGATTGCTGTTCTAAGTAGGCAAAAATTTGAAGATCTATTACTACTGCGATTAACTTGACTCCTCCCAAGTAATATTTGAAATAGATGCAAATAGTTACTGTGATACTATTATTTGAAGTTTTCACTTTCAAACCTTTCCACTTAGAAACCAAACATACAGACAGATCAGTCTGTCTGACAGAGCCTCAGATAGATAGTCCTATTACAATCTAACCAAACAGGAAAGCCAGCTCACTCATTAAACCGTGCTCAATAAAAATGGTGAAATGGGTTTTGTCCCAAGGACTTATGGCTAGATCATTGACAAAAAGACAGAAGAATTGTGAAAAACCAAAAGATCAATGATTATTAATTTAAAAGCAACACATGTCCTAGAATGAAACAGTTGATGTTGTTATATAGGATAATTACCATTTTTAGTTAGCTGACATTTCACATAGCTTTGAGACTAAAGCAAGATAATAACTCTTGGCATCAAATCTCAGCCCTGCCTTTTGTCAATGGTCTCCTGGTCCTTGCTTCAAACCCAATGCTTTCTGAGCAACGGCTTTCTTTGTCATAAATAGGAAGGAGTGTACAGGGTTCAAAGGAAGTTCAAGTGATATACAGACCTAGGCAAAATACCTCATGTTAATATTTTCCTGAGCGTGTGAATCCTTTTTCCTGGCCATTTTGCTAATAAACATATGCTTTTTAAATTCAATAGATCAGTAATTTCATTACATTATGATGTTTAAAAAACAGAAAGGAATCAGAAATTTCAATATGTAGATTTCTATCCTATCAGTATCTGTATATAATCACAAAAATTTTAAAGCTATATTGCAAACTCTTAAGTATCCACATCTTTTACTTAATATTGTGTTTTAAATACAAAGAATAATAAAATATATTTAAGTTTAAAATAAATCAGTTATTTCTAATTAGAAAAAAAATACCACTAATCCACCAAGAGAGCACATAATAACACAATGAGTGTTTTGATAAGCTTATTTGGCCAGGATTTCAGACTTTTAGCTCAAAGACACAGTTTTAAATGTAGCCTGTTCTATGGTTCATGAAGTATGTGCTTAGTCACCTAGTCCTATGCTAAACACAAGAAAACTTACAACATTAGTGCGGGGAAGAAATTAAATCATAGAATATAAATAAAGCACTGCAACACATCACTCTTAAAAGATAAAACTCAAAGTCCATATCTCACTATTGCTATTGACCTGCAGCAGCATCTCTGTATTTGGAAAGGAATTGATGCAATAAAGAGCTAGATGATGGAGGAAAACAGACACTTTCCAGATCACAATCCTTGGACTCCAAATGTAAAATGATACTGCATACCATGTCTTGTAATTTTTAGAAATTTCACCGCTATTTTTGACAGTTTTTCTGTTGAGGTATGAAAAGCCAATCATAAATAAGGGGCCACCCAATTAAATTGCATTGTTCACGCAGAACTTCAGAACTGAGCTATTATTTTACATGATTCTTAAGACTTTAATTTCACATCCTTCAGTCATGACTACATTGTCAATTAAGTATACCATCAGCAAAATTAGAGGATCATCAGATATAGCACTGAGGCCCAAGTCATAATTAATAACAATCTGATAATGCCTGAAGTGCTTCCTTCCATTCATAAGATTTATCTCAGTATAGCAAATGTGTGTTAAACCTTTTGTAAATTGAACAGTATTAATCCATTGGTGGAATTCAACCTGCTTAGCTCTGGACAAGTTACTATACATGTACTAATTCATATGTTATCTCATTTTATACTCATGAAACTTCACCAACCTTGAAATTTCTAGAAGATTAGGAACAGGTTTGGCTCTGCCCAACGTTAATTTTTTTTTCTTTTTTATTGGAAGTACTGAAGTTTGAACTCAGGGCCTTGTGCTTTCTTGGCAGGTGATCTATCACTTGTGCCATGCCCCCAGTCCTTTAGGACTTTCAGTCTTTTTGTTTGATTTCATTGTATTTTGTTATGTTTTTCAAATAGGGGCTCAGATTTTTGCCCAATCCACCATGTGCCACATTCTCCTACCTGCCACTTTCACGTAACTGGCATCACAGATGTGTGCCATATCCCTAGGTTGTTTTTTGAGATGGAGGTCTGACTAATGTTTTGCCTGGCTGGCCTTGGAATACTATATTCTTCTCCTCCTCCTCCAGAGTAGTGGAGACTATGACATGTGTACACAATCGGCCTCAACATTACTTTTTAGAGTGCCATCACAATGCCTGGAATGATTATAAATCTCAATAAATGTTCCCGGAAAAAGTGAAAGACAAGGTGAAGATGATATTATTATACTCATCTTAAGGATAAAAATCCCAAAATAAAGAACATATAATTTGTCTAAGATCACACAGACAGTAAGTGATTGGCTCAGAATAAACTCTGATTTTCAGAATCAAAAACCCATGCTTTCTGCCCAGAGTGTTTTCATTGTATGTTTTAGCTTTCTTAACACTCTGACAAAGTACTTGACAAAACAAATTAAGTAAGGAAAAAAGTATTTTGGCTCATGGTTTCTGTCCATGGTTACCTGGCACTATTGCTTCTGGGGCCCACACCTTTAGAGAAAGACCATCATGGCAGAGGTGTGTGGTGAAGCAAAACGACTCAGCTCATACAGGGCAGTTAGCAGCAAGAGGCTTTCTCTTTTCCACTGTTATTCCATCTAGGCCTCCCCAGCCTATGTGGTGGTGTCCCTCTTCCCCACTTTCACAGAGTGTCCTCCCCATTAGTTAATCTTCTCTGAAACTATCCTCATAGACACACTCAATCTCCTCGGCACTTTCCAATCAAGCTAACCCCCAAGATTAATGATCACAAAATGTATTAACTTCCTTTGCATTTGGAAAACACTGTCTATGACTTTAGTCATGATAGCCACTAGCTTAGAGGGTCATAGTTACATGCCTCTAAATAAGAAAATAAAATTATTGGACAAATGTACTGTCAAAATGTTTCTGCATTGTTCACTTTGTGTTGAAACAGAAAACCAACCTTTGGTGGTAAGTTTGGAACAGGTAAAGATTAATTTCACCCTCCAGTTCTACATTTGGAATCTCATCATGGATAAAGTATGTAAATGCTTAAGCTTCTTCACATGGACGTCCACAGAAATCCTCACAAAAGTAATTCCTTTAAATGATCAAATACTAATAAAATTGATTCATTCACACCAGAATAGACTCATTAACACCTGCAACTCCTTGAAATTTCCCCAACTGCTCATTTAAAAAATATATATGTAACTCTCTGTCAGTCAGGCATCTGGGTTTTCTTGCTCTGACTTTGCATATTATGAGATTCCCTTGTTATAAATGCAGTCAAAGGTCTCCAAACTTCAACCTTGGATGGTATACCTGTAGATAGGAAGAGATGAGTAAGAACATGACCTCAGCATATGCCCCTGCGGGTTTCCTTAGTTCTGGTGTTTGGAAAGTGATAACCGCTTGCATGTGCAATGCTATTTCACAAAGGTGCATGTCCTATCTTAAATCCCATCTCCAGATTGGACAAAAACTCCTTCATTGCTTTCTCAAGTAGTCTTCATAAACCTTGGCATATTAAAAATATTGTTAATATATTACAGAAAGTTATAAAATAAAAATAAGGAAATATAGACAGCAATAAATGAATTTAGTTTACAAAGCACGTTTTTCTGATCCTCTCTTTAGGATTTACTTCTTGATCTCATTACCATATCCCTTTCCACATTCTGCCTGACAGCAGTGTTCTCTCTTAGGCCTCAACATAACTTGGTTGCCATGGAGGGCAGAGGAGTGTCAACCCAGCTACCGGGAGGGCCTCATTGTTTTTCGCATCACATGAGAGTTCGTCTCCATCCCTTAAATCGTCTGAGGCAAATACAAGAAAGATGCCTCGCATTTTCAAATATGCCCGCTTCCATCTTAATCTCTCATCGAAGAAACTTTCCTCTTCTCCCACATGATAGTAACTGTACAATACTGATAAATGTTCTCTGTCAAACCCATCAAATCTAGAGGGTCAAGCTAAGTCCTTCAAACCCTTTCAATCCATGTGAATCTTGATATTTAAACATTTTTGTTACTAGTATGTTCTTTCTACATTCTGAAGGGTAAATTGGGTTGACTTTCAGACCTATGATAACCAAAATGATATTTTCTTTCTTTTTTTAATGTAGTGTAAGAAAGAATCAAAATGAGAAAGCTACTGTTCCTTAGTGGTCAAAGGAGGAAAAAATTGCACAGAGATCAGGTGAGAACAAAGATATTATCTCCCCACATTATCCTTTTCTTATTATTGTTCACCTCTATTTTCTTCTCATAATTTTCTCTATTCTTGTCTGGACTGTTTGAGGACTATAATCAATCACATTACTATAAAACAAAGGAATTAACAAAAATCATAGCTGATAGTCAATATAATGTTTAGCCATTTTAATAAATATATTTGATATTCATGCAATCTTCTGTGAAATACAAGTTGATTTAATATGACTGGAAAAAATAAGTATACACATCAATACTTGAATTGTCATACAGCAGACCTCTTTTTATAGAAATATATATATATATATGCTAATCTCTAGTCCCTATAATTGAAAGTAATCCTTGAACATGCTCTATGATTGAGTAAAGAATGAATGCACTAAGCAATGTCATTCATGTTTAGGGAAAATGACCTTTAAAAAAACTATTATAAATGAAAAGTTCTTTCAGTTCTGTATCAGCTATGATTTATTAAACTCCTCAACTCATTTCTAGTAGTTCACAAATATTCACTGGACTATTCCTATGTATTCATAGTTATTATCAGTTTTCGTATCCTTAAGACACCTTGTCATACTAGAGGAAAAACAATTTCAACATTTACGTATGGGTTGTGAGTTGAGCTGTCTACCTTACTCTTCCTGTGGAGTGAATTATTACAAGAAGACAGTGATACAATTTGGATTTGTGAACCACTACTTTTATTGTTATATCCTTAACCCTTACATGAATTTCCTCTTTGCTATCTATCATAACTGATGTCTTTTTTAGGAGATGAAGGAAGTATGGTCTTAAACATTGAAGTTTTTACTAGCAAATTAATGCAATTGATATTTTCTCAAGTTTTATTATTTATTACACCATAGCACAAGTAGTACAGTGGTAGAGACATGATTTCAAGCTCTAAAATGGCTTAAAAGCCCATACTCCCAGTCAACAATTGTATAATGTAAAACAGGTAGAAAGAGTTCCCCCCAAAAAATCAGGAGGCAATAATTCTAGTTCCTTCATAATGCCAGTGCTCTGAGAGGTCTTGGATTAACAGCTGAAGCTTTCCCAAGCTTTGTTTTCTCATGGATGATGTGAATATCCAAGTTCCTTTTCTACCTTATATTCCATGATTACATAATATGACAATAATAGTAATAATGCTATGGAAATTTAGGGAGGAAGGAAGTTTTAGGGTAACCTATTTAGGTATTTTAAATAATATAATAAATCCTCTTATACTTCATATTAGTAATGTATGCTAATTCAAAAATAAAATAAAAAGAATTACTTTAACAAAATTAGCAATATCTACACATACATAAATACATATTGCCAAGTCCTGAATACCCTATCCCATATCAAAGACTCAAAAATTAATAAGCTATCAAGGAACAATTGAATAGAAACTTTCAAAATAGATCAATCTGTGTAATCAAACAGGATGCCACACATACATTCCCGAGCCAGATAGTAGAGTCAGGGAAGGAGGTTCTCTGGAGGAAGTGATATCTGGAGCCAATGCCAAAGGACTGATGAGGCAAAGGCTAGGTGGAGACCTTAGCCTTTGTCATCTCCCCAGTTTCCATCAAATAACAAATGGGTGCTGTGTGTGTGTGTGTGTGTGTGTGTGTGTGTGTGTGTCTTCTCCAACATATGTAAATGCATACATATGAGATAAGAAATGCATCTAACTACACTTACTTATGGAAAAGCATAGAATATCTCACTTATGTAAAATAAAGGTACTTTTCATATAATTGTGCACCACAATAACTAATTCCTGTATCTTCTCAGAATCTGAGAAATCCCCAGCTCATCTCTGTTTGCTTTGTTTCAGATCACACAATTTGCTTACTTAATAGAGATTAGATGTAATTGGAAAAGGCAAGAGACTGCTTCTCCCCAGAGGAACAATCTCTTCAGATTTGTATTCCAACAGCCAGTAATGTTTTTCTGAAGTAAGTAAGATCTTTTCTAAGTTCCCACCTCGGTTTCCATATACCTGTATTTGAAAATTTCTCCTAAGAAGATGTAATATGCATTCTGTTTGATTGTTTCCCTTGAAGTGAATCAG
This sequence comes from Castor canadensis, assembly GCF_047511655.1. Taxonomy (NCBI): domain Eukaryota; kingdom Metazoa; phylum Chordata; class Mammalia; order Rodentia; family Castoridae; genus Castor; species Castor canadensis. The sequence continues at coordinate 17,928,878 of NC_133395.1, forward strand.
TTGCTTTGTATTTTCAGGTTTGGAGCATCTAGAATATTGTTTGATGAATCCTTGATTTGTAATTGGATCAATCAATTATTAGCTGTCCTCCCCCTTAAGTATTGCACTATTTTACATATAAAGACTTGGAGTTTATAATATCTCAGAATACTCATTTCATTTTGAGGATATATCCACAAAACTGTGGGACAGTTAACCTGGAAGCATAATATTAATTAATTAATAGGAATAAACTCTGAGGTCTCTGCCAGAAGCATATTTATTCCTTTTATTGAATTCAGCATTGTGTTTGACATACCATATTCTAACGTGAGTGTGCATTTCACTGTGGTTCATTAAGGCTGTTTGAAGTCCTTGACTACATTACACAGTCAATCAAATGGCATTGGCATACATTTTTCATTGAACAAATAGACTTGTTTTTGGGAGGGATATTTAAAGTTTGGAATTTCCCTTGGCTTTCTGAAAAGCATGTGTTCTTCTAGGCAATACTGAGAAGCCATGGAGCCTGCAGTTACAGATTGTACTATGGAGTAAGTGTGGTGCCCTTTTGCATCCTATTTGCAGATATTAAGCATCTTATTTTACCTCTCAGGAAATCACTTTTTCCACTGGTGAAATGAAGAAGAATAATAGTAGAGTCTATATTATATATTCCTTATATATGTGTGTGTGTGTGTGTGTGTGTATGCAGCAATTAAATAAAAGAATGCAAAAAATGTGTTTGAGCAGTGACTTGTATAATAAATATTCAAATATGCAGCACTTGAGACATGCTTGCATCTATGTTTTTTGCATTTAGGAATAAGAATAGGATAGTGAAAAGGACTTGTCAATCCAGATTCATCTATACACATAAACTAAATTGTTGTGTAACAATTTACTTAGATTTCTAATTTGATTATTCAGAAATCATTCTGTGCTTTCCTAAGATGGATAGGATGTGCTGTCCATTATCTTTCCCCTCCTTTAATTGTGTTCGAAGGACACTAATAATGTCTGAAATGCTCAGAAGAGAAAGGTGGAGTGGTTCAAGGTCCTTATTAGCTCTCCCAGCCATGTTATGATGCTCAAACAACTTCTAAGTGTTTCTTCAAAAACCATTTGAGAAAGCCTTGCTCACATATCAGATCACAAAGCATTTTTGGCAGCCAGAAAGTGGAAGGAAGTGCTGTCCTACCTTTGGGAAATAGAGGCTTCTTTCCTCCCACTTTTATTGGAAAGTCCAGCTGAATAGTTTGAAGGCTGTTTTGCACTGTGCACACCAAACCTTTAATTAACACCTTATATCTGGTATCCTCTTGTCTCAGTTGAATCAAAGCATAATGTGCCCTCTTTTAGCAGTACTCTACTCACTGAAAATCAGGGGATTTTAAAATATTTTCTCAGTGATGTTTTTGCCAAGCTTTATTTTAAAAACTTTCATCGAGTATTTCACACCAGGTACCACAGCATTTCCAGGCACCATCATGGTACTATAATTACTATTTAAACCTTCATGAAGAGATTGACCAAGAGTGACATGAAACGTCATCTTTTTAAATCATGCTACCATTGACCTTCAGTTACAAGACAAATACACTGTGGTTAAAAGCCCTATTATTTCATCTACAAAATATTCATTGCCTCTGTAAGAATTAGGTTTACATGAACAGTGTACTAATAGATAAAATTGAACTCTCCAGTGACATACTGCAAACCAGTCTTCCAATCCTATTCTTTTTAGTTTATACCATAAAGATCTGAGACTACTTAGAGATGAACTGAGTGAATATTTCTTCCCAAGGAAAATAAGAGTCCTACAACTTGGTGGTATGATTTTATATACACAAATAAGGAGTAACCCATAGGTCTTTTATGAATCTTAGGTTTATTTTTGTTATAAAATAGTACTGTTCTTCCAAAGCATATTCTTCTGAGTCAAGCCATCAACATACATGAGACTCACTTGCCACTAAAATTATCCTAAAGGAACACTATACTAGAATTATTTTAAAATTTTTAATTGACAAATAATATATATATATATATATATATATATATATATATATGGGGTACAATATTATGTTATGACACATGCATTCATTATGAAAGGATGTATCATTACTATATTCATCAATTCACATATTTATCACTTTTGGGAAAGACAATATTTAAATTATTCTTTAATGAGCAATTTTGAAATGTATAATATGTAATTATGGGCAGTATTTACTGTGTTGAGTGATAGGTCATTAGAACTTATTTCTCCTGTCTAACTGAAACTTTGTACTCTGAATATCTATCCTTTCCTCATACACTTCTTGCCCCATCTTCTGGTAACCACCATTCTACTTTGAACTTCTATGGTTTCAACATTAAAAAAAAATTTTATTCATTTATTCACAGGTGCAGACATTGTTTGGGCCATTTCTCCCCCTGCCCCCTGCCTCCTCCCTCTCCCCTCTCCCTCGCCTCCAGGCAGAACCTCTTCTGTCCTTATCTCTAATTTTGTTAAAGAGAAGACATAAGCAATAATAAGAAGACAAAGTGTTTTTGCTAGTTGAGTTAAGGATAGCTATACAGAAAGATTCCTAGCATTGCTTCCATGTACAAATGTGTTACAACCCAAGTTGATTAATCTCTAACTGATCTTTACACTGGTTCCTGATCCCCTTCTGGTGGTGACCTCTGTTGCTTTAACGTTTCTGTATTAGTTCCTCTGCAGTGGGGACATCAAACACTTTCATATTTGGGGTTTCTTACCTATCCCCATACCTCCTCTATGTGCTCTCCCCTTATCATGTGACCCAAGTCCAACCACACTGCTGTATTTGTCCTAGATCTAAAGTCCGCATATGAGGGAGAACATACGAATTTTGGTCTTCTGAGCCTGGCTAAACTCGCTCAGAATGATGTTCTCCAGTTCCATCCATTTACTTGCGAATGATAAGATTTCCTTCTTCTTCATGGCTGAGTAAAATTCCATTGTGTATAAATACCACATTTTCTTAATCCATTCATCAGTGGTGGGGCATCTTGGCTGTTTCCATAACTTGGCTATTGTGAATAGCGCTGCAATAAACATGGGTGTGCAGGTGCCCCTGGAGTAACCTGTGTCACATTCCTTTGGGTATATCCCCAGGAGGGAGATTACTGGATCCTATGGCAGGTCTATGTTTAGATTTTTAAGAAGTCTCCAAATTTTTTTCCAGAGTGGTTGCACCAGCTTGCATTCCCACCAGCAGTGTATGAAGTTCCTTTCCCCCCACATCCTCGCCAACACCTATTGTTAGTGGTGTTTTTGATGATGGCTATTCTAACTGGGGTGAGGTAGAAGTGAGTTCATGTATTTGGTTCTCTGTGCCAAGCTTATTTCATTTAGCACAGTGTTTCCTACTTTCAGGGGATGATGTATTTTTTATGTAATATCATTGGATGAAAGTTTTATAATAAAAATTCCTGTTCTCTAGATGAGAAAATATAGGATTATATTTCACTCTTATTCAAATACGGAAATGAAATCAAAATAACATTTTGAGGGAAAAAAGAACAAATCATTGTTGTCTTGATGATTCAATCCATTTGGAAATAATGTGACTAGCCACTTCAGGAAAAAAAAATACATTTTGGAGTTTTGGGGCTTCAAAACAAAGTTTGGACTCTTCTATGAGTTTATCTCATGTTTAAAGAATACAATTATCTTTTCTTAAATATGAAACACTATGAATGGTCAAATTTAAGGATGCTATCAAATTATTTGATATCCTACTCAAAAAGTCACTCCAAAATATTTTAAAGAAAATACTTTTCATATTTTCTATCTAATCAGTTTATTCCATTTTTAATATTTCTTAAAAATGTTCCTCTTCTCTTTTTCTAAGTCAACTATAATTTATACATGTGTGAGATTAGCTCCTCAGAGTGAAGTATTCCAGTAGAATTTCTTGGGTGTTGGACAAATCTCTACATAAAATGCTTCTTCCATACTAGTTATAAAAATTGTGAGCATTCAGTAATGTACACATTTGTGCAGCATGTGTTCTAATGTTTCAAATAAAATCTCATATCAACTATTTGAGAATTAAATGCTTAGTTAATCATGTCTGCCTTTCAAAAATCATAGTTTATTCACTTTGTGAAGAACACTGATTTTGCAAATTCTGTCTTGCTGCCTTACATTGATAGTTGGGAAACACAAAAATGAATATGCCATCTGTCACAGTCATTTTACTTGTCAGTATTGTTAGAATATTTGCTTCTTTCTTTCTGCTATTTTCCTTAAAATGTATTGATACATTATGTCTTATGTAAATTATGTTTGCATATTAAACATACATGCAAGTCAATCTGTCTGTACTTCCACATAATTAGAACCTTTTGCAAATAATGTTGGGAAGAGATAGGAAGTAAACAAATTGGCATTGATGAAAGTCATTCTGTCATGATATGCTGAATAATTACATTTAATGTGACTTTTAAAGAGTTTCTTTTTCTATTATTAATACCAATATATACAATATATTATGCAATGTGTAAATGTGAAATTTCTGCAAGATTCTAAATGGAATATATTTTATACTATACAAGTTATGAAGTAGGTTGTAAACTTCACCTCTTCATAGGCTAAGTAAAGATGTTGCAATATTTGAAAGTGCTCTTGACTTTAAATTCATCACTATGTTAATCATGGTGAAATTGATGCGAAATAAATGCAGGCAGTTTCCATACATTTCGTACTTCTCTGATTTTTGTTCTTTAGGATTGATGAGTAAAGAAGCACCAAACAAGACCTATTCTCTCTCAAAATTTATAGACTTCATGATTTACTTATCTGTAATTTATTCCTGATTCCATAAAAGTGTTTCTGTAAAATCTGTCTATAATTGTTTGGTATAAAAATATGGAAAGTTTTATAGCAGATAAAAAAGATGAAATCTTTAGCAATTTTTTTTTTATTCTTTTGTTCACATGTGCATACATTGTTTGGGTCATTTCTTCCCCCTGCCCCCTTTCCTATCCTGTCTCCCCAACCCCCTTCAGTTCCAAGCAGGTTCTGTTCTGCCTTTATCACTACTTTTGTTGAAGAAAAAATACAAGCCTAATAAGGCAGACAAAGTGTTTTTGCTAGTTGAGTTGAGGATACCTATACAGAAATATTCTTAGCATTGCTTTTGTGTACACATGTTATGACCCATGTTGATTCATCTCTAAATGACCTTCACCCCTTCTCATGATAACTTCTGCTAGTTTAAGGTTTCTGTATTAGCTCCTCTGGAGTGGGGACATCAAATGCTTTCATGTTTTGGGTTTTCTACCTATTTCTATATCACCCAAATGTGCTCTCCCCTTGTCATGTGGTCCCAGTCCAGCCACATTGCTGCATTTACCTTAGATGTAAAGTCGGCATATGAGGGAGAACATATGGTTTTTTGTCTTCTGAGCTTGGCTGACCTTGATCAGAATAATGTTCTCTAGTTCCATCCATTTGTCTGCAAATGATAAGATTTCATTCTTCTTCATGGCTGAGTAAAAGTCCGTTGTGTATAAATACCACATTTTCTTAATCCATTCGTCAGTAGTGAGGCATCTTGGCTATTTCCATAACTTGGCTATTGTGAATAATGCTGCAATAAACATGGTGTGCAGGTGCCTCTGGAGTAATTTGTGTTGCATTCCTTTGGGTATATCCCCAGGAGTGGGATTTCTGGATCATATAGCAGGTCTATGTTTAGGTTTTTAAGGAGTCTCCAAATTTTTTTCCAGAGTGGTTGTACCAGCTTGCATTCCCACCAGCAGGGGATTAGTGTTCCTTTTTCCCCCGCATCCTCACCAATACATGTTGTTGGTGGTTTTGTTGGTGGCTATTCTAACAAGGGTGAGGTGGAATCTTACTGTGGTTTTGATTTGCATTTCCTTTATGGCTAGAGATGGTGAGCATTTTTTCATGTGCTTTTTTGACATTTGCATCACAGAGGTTGAAAAATCTACTCTAAAGTTCGTTTGGAAACACAAGAGACCATGAATAGCCAAAGCAATACTGAGCATAAAAAGCAAAGCTGGTGGTATCACAATACCCAACTTCAAACTATATTACAAAGCAATAGCAATAAAAATAGCATGGTAATGGCCTAAAAACAGACATGAAGACCAGTGGAACAGAATAGAAGATCCTGATATGAATCCACCTCATTTTTGACAAAGGTGCCAAAAACATTCAATGGAGAAAAGACAGCCTCTTCAACAAATGTTACTGGGAAAAGTGGTTATCCAGCTCCAAGAAACTGAAACTAGATCCATGTCTATCACCCTGTACTAGTATCAACTCAAAATGGATCAAGGACCTGAAACTCTGAAGTTACTACAGGAAGGAGCAGTTAACACTCTGGAACTAATAGGTATATTCAAGGACTTCCTCAATAGAACCCCAGCAGCTCAGCAACTAAGAGAAAGGATGGACAAATGGGATTTCATAAAATTAAAAAGTTTTGGCACAACAAAAGAAATAATCTCTAAACTGAAAAGACCACCCACAGAGTGGGAGAAAATATTTGACAGATATACACCAGACAAGGGACTGATAACCAGAATATACAGGGAACCTAAAAAACTAAACTCTCCCAAAGTCAATGAACCAATTAAGAAATGGGCAACTGAACTTTTTAGTAAATTTTGAAATTGGCACCATTTGATGTGATTGGTTTACATGGGTGGATTTGATCTTAAGTGGTGAATAAAACTGGAGATTTTAGTTAGAAATGTTTGTGCATAAAACATGAGGGGAAATGGAAATACCATGGTCTCTCAAGTGAGATCTGAGTGCCAAGTTACACACATGTAATCCAGTTATTCAACATTCTGGGATCTAATTTTCCTGCTTTCAGCACTTATGACACCAATCTTCCTTCACATGACAACTATTAATTGAAATAATATATGAACAGTACTTTGCTTAGCACTACAGACTAGCACATACAGGAGGTAGAGGATAGGTAGAAAACCCAAAACATGAAAGCATTTGATGTCCCCACTCCAGAGGAATTAATACGGAAACCTTAAAGCAACAGAGGTCAACATGAAAAGGGTATCAGGAACCAGTGTAAAGATCAGTTAGAGATGAATCAACTTGGGTGGTAACGCATTTGTACATGAAGGCAATGCTAGGAATCTCTCTGTACAGCTATCCTTAACTCAACAACCCAAAATCCTTTCTCTTTCTTATTATGCTTATGTCTTCTCTTCAACAAAATTAGAGATAAGGGCAGTGCAGTTTCTGCCTGGAAGTGAGGGGATGTAGGGGGAAGAGGGCAGGAGCAGGGGGCAGGGGGGAGAAATGACCCAAACAATGTATGCACATGTGAATAAAAGAATAATAAAAAAAGAAACAATACCTGAGTATGCAAAAATACTCTTCCTACTGAGAAAATTAAATTGAATTATACAATAATCAAAAATTATATCTTAGATTATTAAAAACTTTGGAATAAAAATGTGACTTTTTATAGGCAAAAATATTTATAGTTTCCAATTAGTGACTATTATTTGTGGAATCTTATCTGGAAAGATATTAAATATAAATTAAGAGAAATGTTAATGGGGGTGTTGAATATTATTTGGTCATCTATGTCATACAGAAGAATGTATAGCTACTGTAATTAAGGAACTATAATTGGTTGGTTGGTTTTTTGGTGTACTGGGCATTGAATTCAGGACCTTGTTTGCTAGCACTCTACCACTTGAGCCACAGCTCCAGCGTTTTGGTTTTAGGTTGTCTTTCAGATAGAGCCTCCTGTTTTATCCAGGGCTGACTTTGGACAGTGATTGATCCACCTTCCTGTGCATCTTGAATAGCTGGGATGACAAATGCGCATCACTACTGCCTAGTTTATTTGTTGAGATGAGTTCTCACCAACATTTGGTTGAGATGTCTCAAACCACAATCCTCCCAACCTCCAGATCACCTCCTAAGTAGCTGGTAATACATATATGAACCACCCCACCTGGCCCTAATTGGCACTTTCAAAATTATATAATAATTAATTATATAATTATATATTACATATTTTATATAATTATATAAATTAATAAAACATTGCAGTAATTATATATTCAATAAATATATTAATATTAAATTATGCAGTTGTATTTTATAATTACATATATAAATATATTATATATAATTATTTCATATGACTATATGAATATTAAATCATACACTATATATTCATACAATATAATATACAATATTATACAATATATTATACTACAATATCATATTATATTATAATATATAATATATTATACTGACATAATTATATATATTGCCAACCTGAGATCAATTGACATGCATATATAGCATAAATAGCACATTAAATTTATCCTAAAGGTACATAATTCCACTCATCCAGTCCTTAACAGCAATGCTAAGGAATGATCTCAAGTAGGAATAATAGACTCAGGGAGGGCAGGGTTCTAAAGGACTGGCAAACCCTTCCACTTGCTATGCTGAATGTGACAATCATCCCAGCAGATGGACTATTCTCTCATACCCTATGTTCATGCATCGTCAACTCTACTACCCACGGAATGGATGTGGATGTGGATGTGGATGTGGGTTCTAGCCACCTTTCCCCTCTTCTACTGGCATCATACTGGCCCACTAAAGCATCATCCCTCACCTGGTATGTTACAAAGCCTCATAATTAGTGTCTCTGTTTTCATTTGGAGCTCTGTGTTTTTGGAAAATGTAAATCAGGCCACCATCTTTTTGTTCCAAACCCTCCAGTGGCTTCTAATGTCACTCTGAATAAATGCCCAATTTTTACTCTCACTTACAAGGCTGGTACCTATGTTTATTCCCTGACTGTCACCTGGTTCTTCTCTCAGGTCCAGTCACACTGGCATCCAGCTGCTTCTTGGACATCCTGGGCCTTTCCACTTGCTATTCCCTTACCTCTCTCAACTCTCTCTCGTCTTTGTCCAAATGTCACTTTCTTTTTCCCTCTTTTTTACTAGCGGATATTAATTGTACAAAGGGGTTTCATAGTGAGCCAAATATCACTTTCTTAGAGAGCCCTCTGCTTAGTCAGCTTTGACAAATTAGGATAGACAGAGTGACTAAAACAACATTTGTTTCTCATGGTTCCAGAGAATGGAAGACAAAGATCAAGGTACTAGTAGGTCTGGACTCTAGTTAGTGTTCTCTTCTGGGTTTGAACATTCCTGTTTTTCTGCTCTGTCATCATAAGGAAGAAAGCAGTCACAGCAGGCACACCCTCTCCTGTCTGTTCTTTTGAGAACACTAATCCCATCATGAGGGCTCAACTTTCAAGACCTAATTGCTTACCAAATGCACACTCTTCAAGTAGCTACACATTGGGAATTAAGGCTTCAAAATATGAATTTTGGAGGAGAGCAGCACATGAATGTTCAGTCCTTAACACCTTTCCTGAATCAGCTATTCAAAATTAAATCTTCCTTTTCTCTGCACTCCATTTCCTTTCCTGCTTCATTTTCTTTTGTAGACTTACTGCCCTTCATCACAGTATGTGGTAGAGGTATTTTGTTTACTGTATCTTTCTCAACTCTACAAAAATCCAACAAGTACAGGAAATTTTGTCCATTTCATTAACTCTTACATACCCAATAGCTGAAGCAGTACCAGACTTAATGGAGAGGCTCAATAAATATTTCTTGAATCAATGTTATTTTTCACCTCCTTAAAATTCCTTTCATTGTTCTCCAATTTTCTTTTCTCTACTTTTGCTTTAGCTCATCACATGAATTTTCAGATCTATACAGAATACCTTTTACTTGGCTTCACAAAATATTTTAGAAGAATTTTTCATTTTTCTTGATGCTTTTGATTTCCAGAAGAAGGAAAACATGTCAACTTACACAGCCACATGAGTACAGGAAATCTTAGTAGTCTATTTTTAAGACCCAAAGTTTCTTCCTTTGCTATGTGTTTAAATTTCACTCTTGTTTCAGTTTCCATCTATTCTTCCTGATTCTAGTGCTTTTTATGTAATTCGTGTTGTACCTCCTACTGGAAAAACAACTTTTATTTTGCCACTGTATGATCTAGGGTTGCTTATTACATTTTTAAAGTGCTTTGGTATGGAATTCAGAGTTCCAGAGAGTTACGTTCCCCACTCTAATACATGGTCTGTGCCATAGCCACACAATCTCTATCATTTTTCTTCTGCTTCAATCATGATGTTCGATCATCTTCAGCCCTTCTCTATCTCCTTGAACACCAGCCAGCATTCAAGATCTAGTTCAATGACCTTGCCTGATTTACTCTTCCTTATGGTAACTGCCACTCTATTTTTAGTGTGTCTCATAATTAAGCATTCAGTTGGTCCCTGAGGCTATTTTGTAGTTCTCTGAATGTAATATAAGGACTCAGATTTCTTTTTCATCCAACTAGGAGAGGTAATCATTCAAGATCATGATTGTTTTATTTATTTGACACATGGCAAAATGACTAACACATATTCAACCTTTTGTTTTCCTTGCAAAAAAAAAGAGAAATAAAAATGAAGGAAAGGAAGAAAAGGAAGGAAGGAAGGAAAGAGGGAAGGATGGGAAGAAGGGAGAAAGGAAGTGAGTGAAGGAGGGAGGAAGGAGGGTTGGGATGAGAAAGGAAAGAGTCTGTATTTTGCTTGATTGGAGAATAGCTATATGCCTTGTATATTCAATTCATTTTTTGCATTTTAAAAATGCAATAACTTTAGTGTAGAAACATACAATGAATAGATTCATATTAATTCTTAAGGACATTGCTATAAAATATGATACAATTAGTGGCTTATAAATATCTAATGTACAATTGTACAAATGGAATTGAATTTTATTGTGTTATCATGACATGTTCAGATGAAGATTATGTAGAAAACTAAATTGCCATTTATATAGAAGTCTTTTGTATTCATGGCGGGTCGTGTTTCAAGACCCCCCCGAGTGGATATCTGACTTAGAAAATAGCACTAAACCCTATGTATATGTACTGGGTTTCCCCTTAGATATACATACTTATGTTAAAGTTTGATTTATAAGTCAGTCACAATAAGAGATAAGCAGTAAAAACCATTAATAAAATGAACAATTCTAACAATACACTATAATAAAAGTTATGTGAATGCTAGCTCTCCCTCTTAAGAGAGCTTTACTACTATTCAGTCTCTTTCTTGTGATGATGTGAGATAACACAATGCCTTCCTGATTACCTAAAGTGAGAGACCCAGGCATTATGATGCAGTGTCAGGAAAGAGAATCAAGTCATGGCTATGCCAATTGACCTTGGGTAACTGAAGCCACGGGAGGCAAGAGATACCAGGGTGCCCCAGTACTCAACAGTTTATTCATAATAAATAATTATACAGAAATATTTCTCCTGAAAGTATATAAAATGATTTTCCCATATTTTAAATTTAAATTCTAAAAGCTATTTTGCTATCCTGTAAGGATGTAATAATAAATTTAATATATGTTCTTCATCTTCAAGGAAATAACAATCTAGTAGAATGAATAAACTTCCTTCCTATTTCTAATCTATGCTTTTAATTTTTATGCTTTTAATTTTTTATATAAGAGATAAAATTAGAGATCACTAGAATTTTTTTTTCCTTTTTGATGGGTTTGTGGTTTGAATTCAGGGCTTTGCACCTGCATAGCAGGCACTCTCCTGCTTGACCCACACCTCCTGTCACTAGATATTTTAAATTAAAGAGACACAAAGAAAAAAGTACAATTTTCATTAAAAGAATAAAACAATCCTGCAACACAGGTTATATATCAAAAGTCATCAGAAATAGGATGTTTTCATTTCATAAGACTAACAGAGCATAAAGGTAGAAAATTATTAAATGCAGCAAAGAAAATTTTGAGAAATAATAAATGCATTCAAAAGAACACTGTAGATTGGCAAAATATTTGGTGCAACCAACCTGTCTATTCCCTGCAACAGATTTCTCATTTGGCCACAATGAACATTCGCCCAGCTGTCGGGGGAGAATTTGTCATATTTGTATCAACTTCTTCTGTGCCGAGAACAAGGTCAGAAGTAAAGGAAAGGAATATCCTGTCACTGATTGGACTTGACATTAAATTACTCTTTGATGAACAGATGGACTTCCAGAGACTTAAATTCATAATCAAAGAAAAATCATGAGGAACTGTGATGGGAGTTTTCTATCACCCATAAGTAAAGGACATATGTTAACCACTAGTCATAGTGTCCTGTATTGTTCCCTAACTAGTAGTTTGACCACCAATATATGAAGTGTGTCTGCACACTATCAAAATTATGTAGGTGTGTGATTCACTTCCTAATATTTTTCTAAGTAAGCTGAAAATTGTATTTACAATAAGGTGTAGAGCCTTAAAGAACTGCTAAGATTTTTTTGTAAAATATATTATTTGATATATAAAGGAGAAAAAGCAGCCTCTTCTACAAAAACTGGTGGGAAAACTGGTTAGCAGTCTGCAAAAAACTGAAACTAGATCCATGTATATCACCTTATACCAATATTAACTCAAAATGGATCAAGGATCTTAATATCAGACCACAAACTCTAAAGTTGATACAGGAAAGAGTAGGAAATACTCTGGAGTTAGTAGGTATAGGTAAGAACTTTCTCAATAGATCCCCAGCAACACAGCAACTAAGAGATAGCATAGATAAATGGGACTTCATAAAACTAAAAAGCTTCTGCTCAACAAAAGAAATGGTCTCTAAACTGAATGGAACACCCACAGAGTGGGAGAAAATATTTGCCAGCTACACATCAGACAAAGGACTGATAACCAGAATATACAGGGAACTTAAAAAACTAAATTCTCCCAAAACTAATGAACCAATAAAGAAATGGCCAAGTGAACTAAACAGAACTTTCTCAAAAGAAGAAATTCAAATGGCCAAAAAACACATGAAAAAATGCTCACCATCTCTAGCAATAAAGGAAATGCAAATTAAAACCACACTAAGATTCCACCTCACACCTGTTAGAGTAGCCATCATTAGCAGCACCACCAACAAGAGGTGTTGGTGAGGATGCAGAGAAAAAGCAACCCTCTTACACTGTTGGTGAGAATGTAGACTAGTACAACCTCTCTGGAAAAAAATTTGGAGGCTACTTAAAAAGCTAAACATTGATCTACCATTTGACCCAGCAATACCACTCTTGGGGATATACCCAAAAGACTGTGACACAGGTTACTCCAAAGTCACCTGCACACCCATGTTTATTGCAGCACTATTCACAATAACCAAGTTATGGAAACAGCCAAGATGCCCCACTACTGATGAATGGATCAAGAAAATATGGTATCTATACACAATGGAATTTTATGCAGCCATGAAGAAGAATGAAATGTTATCATTCGCTGGTAAATGGATGGAGTTGGAGAACCTCATTCTGAGTGAGGTTAGCCTGGCCCAAAAGACCAAAAATCATATGTTCTCCCTCATATGTGGACATTAGATCAAGGGCAAACACAACAATGGGATTGGACTTTGAGCACATGATAAAAGCCAGAGCACACAAGGGAGGGGTGAGGATAGGTAAGACACCTAAAATATTAGCTAGCATTTGTTGCCCTCAACGCAGAGAAACTAAAGCAGATACCATAAAAGCAACAGAGGCCAATAGGAGAAGGGGACCAGGAACTAGAGATCAAAAAGAATTAACCTAGAAGGTAACACACATGCACAGGAATTTAATGTGAGTCAACTCCCTGTATAGCTATCCTTATCTCAACCAGCAAAAACCCTTGTTCCTTCCTATTATTGCTTATACTCTCTCTTCAACAGAATTAGAGATAAGGGCAAAATAGTTTCTGCCGGGTATCGAGGGGGTGGGGGGAAGAGGGAGGGAATGGAGTGGGTGGTAAGGGAGGGCTTGGGGGCAGGGGAGAGAAATCACCCAAGCATTGTATGCACATAGGATAATAAAAAAATAAAAATTAAAAATAAAAAAATAAAATATAGTATTTGAGGTTTGAAAAAAGTTTATATAACATGTTAGTTAATATTCATGTATCTGAGCACAACAAGCTCTAAACCCTTAAATGATATTAGGAAGAATAGATGGGAGGGAGGGCAGAATGGGAAAAGCAGAAAAGCACAGCCAACAGGTACAAATTTAGTTAGGAAACAAGCTCTGGTGTTCTAATTCACAGAAGGGTGAGTATAGGTGATGATGAAATGTGCATTTCAAAATGGCTAGAAGAAAGGATGTTGAATGTGTCAAAAAAGAAATTATAAATATCTGAAGAGATATATATGCTAACCCTGATTTAAATATTATGCATTGTATACGTGAATTAAAATATCATATTGTAACCCATAAATACACATAGTTTTATTGGTCATTAAGATTTATAAAAATTATTAAATGAAGAAATATATGATGAAAAACAGCATCATTTAAATTCCATAAAGTAAACATTCACAAATTTTATTGGTCCATCAAAGGCATTGTGTGACTTAGGGTACCCCCCGAGTATGTTCTTTTTATTTTTATTTACTTATTTATTTGGGGAACATGGTCTGGGTTGTAGTCCAAATTGGCCTCAAACTTATGATCCCCTTGCTCAGCCTTCTGAATACTGGGAATGCAGGCATGTGTCACTATGTCTGACCCTGCAGTATTTAATCTTACTATTAAATTCATTAGTGTGGAGGTGATGATGTCTCTAAGAACAGCGAAGAATAATCTCAATATCTGTATGTGAACATGCTGAGAAATAAGGATCAAATGCCAAATAGTAATCTATAGCCATATATTGAGAGACTTACAGATCTTATTCAATATACAATGTTTTCTTTCTGTTCTTTCTTATTTGCTGTTCTCTTTTCTTCCCTCCATTTCCTTCCTTTGTGTGTGTGTGTGTGTGTGTGTGTGTGTGTGTGTGTGTGTGTGATGGATTTGTTAGCATTATTTAATTATTCTGCATTTTATTCATAGCATCTTTTTTTGTTTGTTGGGCCACCCAACCTCTCCTCTCGCCCTCCCCCACCCCCACAGTTTCCTGTCAGAACTTCTTGTTCTCTAATTTTGTTGAGGAGAAAACATTAGAGATAAGAAAGATATCTCATTTTTGCTAGTTTGAGATAAAGATAGCTATACAGAGAGATTCCTAGCATTGCTTCTATGTATGTCTGTGTCACAACCTGAATTTGTTCATGTCTACCAGACCTCTTCACTACTTCCTGCTCCCCTTCCCATAGTGGTCTCTGCCAGTTTAGGATAACTATATTCACGCCTCTACAGTGATCACATCAACCACATTAAAGTTTTTGGTTTCCTTCCCTTTCTCTATTCCTCCAGTGCACATTCTCTTTAGTTTATGAACTTCTGCCTTAGTTTATGACCTATGTCCAATAATATTATTGTATTTATTTTAGGTCTATCTTCCACATATGATGGAGAGCATGCATTTGTCCTTCTGAGCCTGGCTAACATCACTTAATATGATGTTCTCCACTTTCATCCATTTACTTGCAAATGACAAAATTTCATTCTTCTTTGAGTAAAATTCCATTGTGTATAAATATCACATTTTCTTAATCCAATCCTCTGTAGTGGGCATCTTGGCTGTTTCCATAGCTTGGCTATTGTAAATAGTGCTGCAATAAACATGGGTGTGTAGGTGTCTTTGTAATAACCCTGAGTAGCATTTCTTTGGGTACATCCCTAGGAGTGGGATTGTTGAATCATATGACAGATCTATTTTTATTTTTTTAAGAAGCCTCTATCCTGTCTTCCAAAGTGGTTGCACTAGCTTACATTCACACCAGTAGTGTATAAAGGCTCCCATTTCCCTGTATCCTCACCAACATTTGTTCTTGGTGGTGTTCTTGATGACAGCAATGCTAATAGGAGTGAAGTGGAATCTTAGTGTGGTTTTGGTTTGCATTTCTTTTATCACAAGGGATAGTGAGCATTTTTTCATGTTTTTTGGCTATTTAGACTTCTTCCTTTGAAACTGTTCTGTTTAGTTCAGTTCCCCATTTCTTTATTGGTTCATTAGTTTGAGGGAAGTTTAGTTTTTTGATCTCCTTGTATATTCTGGTTGTCAGTCCTTTGATTTATAGCTAGCAAACATTTTCTCCCACTCTGTGGGTGGTCACTTCAATTTAGAGACCATTTCTTTTATTGTGCAGAAGCTTTTTAATTTCATGTAGTCCCATTTGTCCATCCTTTCTCTTAGTTTTGGGCTGCTGGAGTTCTACTGAGGAAATCCTTCCTTATATCTATCTCTTCCAGAGTATTCCCTGCTCTTTCCTGTACTTACTGCAAGGTTTCAGGTCTTATATTAAGGTCCTCAATCTACTTTGCATTAATAATAGTACAGGGTTATAAACATGGATGTGGTTTCAGTTTTCTGCAGGCATATAACCACTTTTCCCAGCAACATGTTTTGAAGAGGCTGTCTTTTCTCCATCTATGTTTTTGGCGACTTTTTCAAAAATAAAGTGGGCATAGCTGTGTGGATTCCTATTCAGGTCCTCTTCTCTGTTCCACTGTATCTGTTTTTGTGCCAGTACCATGGTGTTTTATTACTATGGCTCTGTAGTATAGTTTGAAGTCAGATATTGTGATTCCTCCAGCATTGCTCTCTTTATTCAGTAATGCCTTGGCTATTTGCTCTCTTTTCTGTTTCCAAATGAAGTTTAGGGTAGATTTTTCAACCTCTGTAATGAATGTAATTGGAATTTTGATGGGAATTGTGTTGAACATGTAGATTGCTTTTAGCCATTTTCACTGTGTTGATTCTACCAATTCACGAGCATGGGAGATCATTCCATCTTCTGTAGTCTTCCTCAATCTCTTTCTTCAGTGGTTTGTATGTCTCCTTATAGAGGTCATTCACATCCTTTGTTAAGTTTATTCCTAGGTATTTTTTTTTTGAGGCTATCGTAAATGGAATTGCTTTCCTATATTCTTTCTCAATTTGTTCATTGTTGGTGTGTAGAAAGGCTCCTGAATTTTGAAAATTGACTTTGTATTATGCTACATTGCTGAAGCTGTTTATGGTGTCTAGGAGTTTTTGGGTCTTTGAGGTACTGTATCATGTCACCTACAAACAGAGATATTTTGACTCTTTCTTTACTTATTTGTTCCTCATATTTCTTTTTCTTTCCTTGTTGCTCTGGTTAGGAATTCCAGGAATATGTTGAATAGGAATGGGGAGAGTGAGCACCCTTGTCTTGTTCCTGACTTTAGTGCTAATGGTTTCAATTTTTCCCCATTAAGTATGATGTTGCCTAGGTTTGTCATATATAGCCTTTACAATGTTGAGGTGAATTCCTTGTATTCTTAGTTTTCTTAGAGCTTTTATCATGAAGTGATGTTGAATCTTATCAAAGATGTTTTCTGCATCTATTGAGATGATCAAGTGGTTTTTCTCTTTGTTTCTTTAATGAGTTGTATTACATTTATTGATTTGTATATGTTGAACCACCCCTGCATCCCTGGATGAAGCCAACTTGGTCATGGTGAATGATCTTTCTGATGTGTTGTTGGAGTCAGTTTGCCATTATTTTATTGAGGATATTTACATCAATGATCATTAAGGATTTTGGCCTATAGTTTTCCTTTTGGGATGTGTCCTTATCCGGTTTGGGGATGAGTGTAATACTGGCTGCACTGAATAAGTTTCAGTGTTCCATCTTTTTATATTTTGTGGAAAAGTTTAAGGAGTGTTGGTATTAGTTCCTTAAAGGTCTCGTAGAATTCAGGAGAGAATCCATCAGGTCCTGGACTTTAAATCTTTTGGGAGACTCTTTATTACTGCTTCAAATTCATTGTGTGTTATAGATATGTTTAGGTTAATATCCTCTTGGTTCAGTTTTGGATGGTCATAAATGTCTAGAAATGTGTTCATTTCTTCAAGATTAATGTTTTGTAATATAGGTTCTCAAAGTAGTTGCTGATGATTCCCTGGATTTCCCTTGGTGTTTGCTGTTATCTCTCCTTTTTCATTTATGATTTTACTAATTTGGGTCTTTTCCCTCCTCATTTAGTCAGATTTGCCAGGGGTCTGTCAATCTTTTTTTTTTTCAAAGAACCAACTTCTTGTCTAGCTGATTTTTGTATATTTTTTTTTGTTGTTGTTTCTATTTCATAAATTTTGGCCCTTATTTTTATTATTTCTCTTATCCTGCTTGTTTTGAGTTTTGCTTGTTCTTGCTTTTCTAGGAGTTTGAGGTGTAGCATTACATCATTTATTTGAGATCTTTCTGCCCTTTTAATATATGCACTCATGACCAAAAACTTTCCTCTTAGGACTGCCTTTGCTGTGTCCCATAGGTTGTGGTAGGTTGTGTTTTCATTTTCATTAGCTTCCAGGAATGTTTTGATTTCCTCTCTTATTTCCTATGACTTACTGATCATTGAGCATGTGTTATGCAGTCTCCAATTATTTGTGTATTTTCTGCTGTTATGTTTAAGGATAAGTACCTTATATATGTCAAGTAGTATGGCATTTTTCATGAATTCAAATAAGTAGAATGAATCTTCCTTAGATTTCAAAAATATATAGATTAGGGCACTGAAATAGGATTATAGAAAATCAGGCACAATAGCAAATTATGAGTGACATTACCAAAAAGAGATATAACATAAGGTTTCTGCTTGAAACGTTCTGCATATGAACATAGGAGCTCAAGAAAAGCTTATTGTCTCAATGTAATGTTACTAAAGATGGACACTTTTAATTCATGGAAATGCCTGGAAAGACTAAAATCATCAGCTTCTGTCAATCACCTAGATTTAGCAACACCACATTAGTACAGTGTACTTGTAGATCCAATGCAAGCAGAAATGGAACCATATTTCTGCATGGGAGAAAGTAAGGATAGGCATGACTTCCTCAGAATCAGATGATATGATAGATTAGCTTTAAAATTTATAAATAGGAATCTGGGGGAGGGAAGAGAGAGAAATTGTGGTAGCATGCAATCACATATTAACTGTGATTACTGTATTAAAATACAGTTACAAAGATATTGAAAAGCTTTTGAAACAAACTTTAAAAGATTTGGAAAGGATGAAGTGCCAAGTCTAAGTAGGAAAATGGGTTAAATTTGAGTTATTTTTGAAGAGATACACAAGGCTGTATTATGAAAGTCCTTGAAAGTGATTAAAGAAGGGCTAGAGTTTATTCTATAGTCTTGACAGAGTTCTTTGAAATTTTAAGCAGAGAAGTAGAATGACCATCTTTATGTTTAAGGAACAGCACTCTAACCACGTACAGCAATTTCAACAGGGGACAATTTTGTCCTCAGGAAATGTTGGGACATTGTTGAGTTTTCACTACTTGGGATGCAGAAGGGTGCTGGTAGCATCTAATTGATAGAGATCATTAATAAGTATAAACACTTTTAAAGACACAGCATAGTCCTCCACAACAAAAACATGATCTAGTCTAATACATTCAGAGTGCTGAGGGCAAAACTTCCTAATATAGGGATATACTATGGTTGAAAATAAAGAAAAATGAATACAGAGTAATGTCAATGGTTGGCATACTGGTATCTGTCAGTTGTGAGGCTGAGGCAGGAGGATTGTGAGTTTGTGGCCAGCCTGTGCTATAGTGAGACTCTTTCTCAAAAACAAAAACAAGCCAAACAAAAATTGAAAGAGTAGTGCCAAGCTTAAAGAACAATAATACTTAAAATCTAGGTAACTGACAGGGACTGCCCCCCCCATCAGGAAAACCCAAATATGGTACAACGTGTCTCCTGTCATGGTTTGAACAGAAGTTCCACATTTTCATTTTGCATTGACTTTGCAAATTATGTAGGCAATCATAAGCACTGGAATTTAGAGTTGTTATGGAGGATGAATGAGGGACATAGGAGCGCTGAAGAAGAAGGAACTTGGCTAATGGTTAGTCACTATAGTACTTTCCCTCATGCAGAGAAGTGGAAAATTCAAGGTATAAGGAAAAGATAATGAGAAGAGTTTGATATATATTGATTTATAGTCACCTATTGTATTATCAGGTCAAAGTTTTTCTTTGTGAAGTCACAAAGAATTTTAGAAGCAAGGGCTTCTGTAAGCAACATTAATTAGTGGTAGGAATCTAAGTTGTCAATCAGAGAGTAAATGAACTACAGTGAATATGGCAGTGATATCTAAGAAAAGAAATTTTGATTTTAGTGATACAGAAGGATATACACTGATATATATTATTTGTGTAATACATAGTAATTATATTATCAGTGTAAAATGCATAATGATTATTTCATTATTTTTAAATAGACAAAATTATGATAAGCTTATTTTAAAAAATAAAACATAACTAAATTTGGATGCTGGTGTTTTCTTTATTTGAGAAAGGTGAGTTTTTAGCAATTATTTAGGAATTTAGAAGTGTTTTAATTAAAGGACTGAAGACAAATTTAGTGTTTCTCCTAGAAGAGCTACTTGTTTGGTAACCTATAATGTACACTGAGTATGAGCATTTGGCTGAAATAGTGATTTTTACATTCATTTTTTTTCCTGATGGACTTTGTGACATTGCATCTACAAAACTAAATTTAGTTTAAATTTTGAAAGCTGTTTGCCCTGAAATAGACTTTAAAATATAATTTCAATAAAAAGTCCAATTTCTTAAGAAATAATAATTTAAATTAAAATTTTTTTAATATCTAAGGATTTAGGAAATAATAATAGTTAATTCATCTAATTGTTCTTTTCATACCTGTGATCAGTGATGGAGATATTCTACATCTTGCTGCATCAAAATCCATTTGTTGAATACAATTCTTATTGTACAAGCAGTGTTTACTGATTTCCACGGATACTACTTACACTAGAGGTGTCAGCAAAACATATTTATAGGGATTTTATAGGTTGACTATATTAGTCTGCAATAGGCCAACAGAGTTTATCTAATTTTGCTCATATTAATTGAATTTTTTATAAATAAATCTTGAACTTTTCAGGTCAAATATGAAACATATATAGTATGTGTAAGGAAATATAGGCCCCAAAAGTGACCACGTGGAGAGGAGTGATCTGGCCAAGAGATTCTTTATTACCAGGTGGGATAGGGAGAGAGCAGAGAGCCAAGAGAGAGAGGGAGAGAGGGGCAGGGGCTTAAATACCCCTCAGTGGGACTCAGCATGATCTGATTGGTTAGCATCTTATGGTTCATGCTGATTGGAGGTTGGGGCAGGGTTCAAGCTAGACTTGAGGCTGGACTGTGACCCTGGGAGGCAGGACCATGACCCTGGAAAACAGGGGCTTAAGGGTGCAATAAGAACTGAAACGTATCGGTGCCATTATTGCCAACATTTTGGAGCCTGGGTGTATGCCATCATGAGGCTCAGCACCCCAACATTGTTTGCCAACTAACCCTCCCTTCCCCTACGCTGCCCCTTGCCAGCTTGAAGAAGCCAGAGCAAACACAGTGCCCCCCTTCCGTAACAAACAAAAAAGGGAGGAATATTGGCAATAATGGCACCGATAGGTTTCAGTTCTTATTGCATCCTTAAGCCCCTGTTTTCCAGGGTCATGGTCCTGCCTCCCAGGGTCACAGTCCAGCCTCAAGTCTAGCTTGAACCCTCCTTCTGCCCCAACCTCCAATCAGCATGAACCATAAGATGCTAACCAATCAGATCATGCTGAGTCCCACTGAGGGGTATTTAAGCCCCTGCCCCTCTCTCCCTCTCTCTCTTGGCTCTCTGCTCTCTCCCTCTCCCACCTGGTGATAAAGAATCTCTTGGCCAGATCACTCCTCTCCACGTGGTCACTTTTGGGGCCTATATTTCCTTACAGTATGTTTACTCAGGGAAAATTAATTCTTTGCTTGCTAATATTTCTATTCTGTTTACTTGATCATAATAAAAAGTAAACTGACATATCACAATTGTATTTTTGAGTGGCCATAGCTTATGCTATAATTACCATCATCAAGGAAACTAATGAATTAGACAAATTACTTCAGTATTCAATATTCACTATTGGCAAGGTAACATTGCAGGTCTAAACATGGAGCCCTGGAATTCACAGGGCTCCTGTGAATAAAACCTAATCCTGGGTGGGGAAGATAATTACTCTTTCATTCCTTATTCTGAGTTCATCCTTAAGCTGCGTACATGTGCAAATTAAGAGGGTGGTACTGTGACAATAAAGTTGTTATTCTTCTCTTTGCGGATTTAAGTGGACATATCATTGCAAAAGCCTATGTTCTTACTACAGAAGAACTAAAGAAAGCTCACTGACTTAACTATTTGTTATGTCTTCTTAAGTAGAACATTTCTTCCTATTTTATACATAAATATGCTGAGATTAAAATCATCAAAAATGGCTGTAGAAAAGTCAAGAGTACCAAAAGCTCCTGATTCTTTCCTGAAATATTGAGTTTTTACTACTTGCTAGCCTAAAGTTTCCATCTTTGGCTCTATAATCAGACACCAAATATGGGCAAACATAGACCACATCAAGATAGAGTTCATGAGCATAAAATCCCCTTGGTGGGAGGAATAAGGTCTATCTTCCATCATTTTACCATTAGACTAGTTTCTGCTGCATGAGAGATGCATACCCCCAAACACTTCCTGAGTACCCATTAATACCATGTGTGGAGATTATCAAGGAATCTGCTTTGATGCTTTGCTGTGGAATGCTAAAGACCATTTCCAGTCCTTGAATCTCAGATTACATTCAGGAATTCACACTGAGATTCCTCAGAGGCACCACTTCCCAGAAAATACTACAGTGAAATTAACACAAACATATTCAAGCCATTCTACTAAGACAAATAAAAGCACAATAAATCAAATTCTGATAACGCAGTGTAGAAGTCAGGCTTATAAAAGAATGTTTAACCTTGTAAAAAGGAAAGAAAATGTCTTTTAGCATCAAAAATGCATTATAGATATGTGGATTAGATTACTAAAAATCTGTGTGTATGTATTTGTGTGTGTGTGTGTGTATGTGTTATGTTTTGTGCCTGGAAAGGGTGATTTAAAGTAAATATGTTTTACTATGGAGATATGTTTGATCTTGGCTGAAGCTGAGTATCATGGGATGTACTTAGAGGGTTTCCTTCCAACCTTTACCCTGAAAATGATGGTGTTGAATGTTATGGAGCCAGATGGATAAAATGAGAGAGATTGCATGCTATTTATATGACAATAGAGATATTTGCCCTTAACAACGACTTTGTAGCCTAAATAATAATACACCCTTCCCGTGATAGGAAATAATAGGCAATTTTGTATGAGGGAAATGTACTGTTACATTTTCCAATATTTATATAAAAATAACAAATAGCCTAGACTGAAAAAAAAAGCAAATCCACTTTCCATCCTTGTGATTCTGGGTCTCTGTCTCCCTCAAAGATATGCATGTATTATTTTTTAAGAGAGATTAGGGAGAAAATATAGTCTGGTTTCATTAACACTGCATTTTGCAATCTCTGTAAGAATATTTTAGGTCCTCTAAAACACTTCAATGCCTCTAATTAGGAACTTCTGTTTCCATAAGATATTATGTAAGCTTGAACTACTTTGTATTTCACTTTCTCTTCATTCAATTTACTTGCTAATCTTCTACTCAGTGCAGGACTCATGTTATTCTATGTACCAGAGCTGTTTGGTCAGTCTAGTCTTCCATTGCTTGCTTTCCACTCAACATATTTTTCATGTTTATTGTTCACATTGCAACCTAAAAGTCCCTTACATGCTGATTTATATTTAAAAAATACCCTATAAGTATCAAGATTATGTTAGTAGGAAACAGTTTCAGATGATTTTCCATTAGGAGATATATTATTTATGTACCCATTAAATTGGAACTTGCTTCTAATGCTGTATACAATTTAAACTAAAATTATAATGCGAAATAGTAGTGTTTGCAAGTCATTTTACATTTTAGAAGGTATGCTTAGCATCATATGTTATTCTGGGAAATAAGAGATGAAATGAAAATTAATCATATTTCTATGAATTCAGGATGTAACGCAAAGAGAAGATTGTGTTGGCACTGTAATCAGCACTCTGAGTAGTTGAAATATTGCTTAGTGGGGTGGCCCAAGGGTTAAGGAAGGACATAGAACCTGAAACCAGTTTTTCCTGGTTTGAAGTCCAGACTTAGGGATTCTTTTGTTAGTACCCCTTGGCAAGTAATTGGGGTGGCTGGCATATAGCTTTCTGTGGCAAGTTATAACTGTGACCTTTCTTGTGGATTACCTTAAGTATTAAATTTGGCTTAATGCAAAGAGAAAGCTGGACATAGATATTACAGTCTCAAATGCTACTTCTTGTTTATTTAACTGATTTTTCAGTTTGAAATATATTTCCAGTAACTTTTACTTAAGGTATTTCTATTCTACTCCTTCTAAGACCTATAGTTTTGTTGATGTTGTGTGGGCATTTTGTTCAAAAAAGAGACTTTATCAATAAGCTTTCTTTGATAGTTAGGATTTATTCAAACATATCCATTGATTCTTTTATATTTATCCTCATAGATAAAAGTTCACTGTCTCCTTCATACATAAATCTTCCATTTGTTTTTATAACTCTGCAGATCACTTTTCTTTATACTCTCTTCCTTAAGTTACTGTCACCGTATTTTTTTTTCTTTGGGACTGGGATTCAAACTCAGGATTCATACTTGCAAAGCAGGCACTCTAACACCTGAGTCACACCTCTAATCCATTTTGCTCTGGTTACTTTGGAGATAGGATTCTTGCAAATTATTTGCCCAGGCTGGCTTTGAACTGTAATTCTCCTAATCTCTGCTTCCCAAGTAGCTAGGATTACAGACGTGAGCCACCAGCACCCAGCACTTTCACCGTAATTTTTAATAAGATAAATTCCTATGGCAACTGTAGTTTTTATGTCTATTAGGGATTGGCATTTTAGCTGCACTATTATTTTTGTTAGGATTGTCATGTACTGGTGAACTGTTGCGTAAGTCTTGCTGCATTGTCCCCGATGCAATTTTCTTCGATAACTTCTTCTTTCAGGTGCTTGATGTTCCAGAGTAGGAGGTGATTTTTGCTTGTTTTGAAAACCTTTATCACAACATAGCAGAAATGCTAAACATATTATCTAGAATACTTGGATTTCTTCTCAATTTCTAGAAATTGACTGCATTTGAAACTTATAGATGTACATTTTTTCTTCAATTCTTACCCAACCTTCTTGCCAATTTCATTGCAGTTATAAAGTCGTACTAAATTGCAGTGTATGTAAAGGAGCTGAGAACTCAGGACAATCTCTATTGACACTTCTTAGCTAGTATAAAAACAAGATTAAAGTAGAGGCTTTTAAGATGAACTATACAATTTTTTAATGTCTAGTGTTGATTGTGGCAAGTGAAGAACATGTTACTGAGTCCACATATTCCTTATTATGACAGAAATCCTGATCTCCGTATACATAATGCTTATCATCCTCTGTCTTACCTTGCATGAAGCTTAAATTACATTGGTGATTATTTGTTGTGGTTTTGAGTTATTATACTTCTTTTCATATATATTAGCCTATTGAAAATTTTAGGGGTCGATGATATGAAGGAAATAGATCAAGTCTCCAAAAAAGCTAGAAATCTTCACAGATGTTCAGGGTATAGCTAGACTAACCTGTTCATCTTATTTTACCAAGGAACAAGTCAGTTAGCGTGATTTGAAATGCATCACTGAACTGGAGAAATAGGGTGGGCTTGTGTCACTTTGGTACTCAAAAGTACAATAGCAAAAAGTGATTTTGAACACTGACTGCACCTGAAAGAGCAATTATTGTTTATCATTTCCTGCAGGACTTGGAAAAGGTTGGATGTGATTTGGGTCATGGAGATATATATTAACCTTGGGTATACTAGCATGGATACAGATATCTACTTAAATCATAATTTGTTCATTATTGCTATTGTTTTTTATTGTGAAGTGGAAAGAATAGATGCTCAGGGGCATATTTTTCATAAGAAAGTTGATAGATAATTATTGTGGCAGAATTTTCTCATGTCAGGGGCTGGTTAAAACTGGCTTCATCTCCATTTATTTTCCCTCAATAACTTACAATTCCATATTAAGTATGAGAAAACAAACAAAAACAAAAAAACTCAGACATAAACACAGAAGTAGACACATTTGCTGACTGGTTCAGAAAAGTACCGAGGATTCAGAGAATCTTCTGGAAACTTGCTCAGGGATCAATGTCTTAAACAGATGTCTGTGACATCACACCACTGCAATACATTGTGTGCAATAGCTATATGTTGGCCTTTCATTTGAACTCAGGTGTTCAGTGTTAAGTTTTTTCCCTATTACAACATCATCTAGTCTAAAGTTTTCATGTAAAAGTTATTCTTTGTTTCCTAAAGAGGCCAAGATAAAATTGTAAAACAAAATACTTCTCTCAGGTGGGTTGTTGGGGGAGCAGACAGGAATTTGGTGAATATAAAAAGTCCTTCCCAATTTTTCTTCTTCAATGTTCCTAGTCTTTCAAGAATAATTATACATATAAAGGAGAGGGAAAAAGTTTTACTTCTGAAATTCTCTGAAGAATTCCTAAATTCTGCTTAGTCATACTTTCCTGTTGTTAAACATTTTGACTTATACATCTTTCTGTTCTTGATTTTATTCAATTGGATCATGATAAATGTATATAAATATGTTTAAGATTTTATTTTGTCACAAGTTTGAAACACAGGTTGTGGAGGCCTTGTTTTTTAAATTTATTGCACTATAATTAATGTATATAAAATTGTAAATGTTATAACCTGTATCATTGTAGCATACATACAATTTTGAAGTATTCTTATAATGGTATGGCCATTAAAATATATGCTGCATAATGCTTTTTATTTTACTCAATGAACTTGTATAAAATTAATCAACAAAGTATAACACTCAAGTCAGAATTGGATGATTATTGGCCTTGACTTTCAGCATTCATAAAATACTATGAACTAATTACATTTCACAATATTATGCTGTCCTTTTATAAAATATTCCTAAATATTCTTTAGCTGACATATGCAATATATTGCAAAATGCCTGTTTCTAAATGGAAAAAGACTAGTATTATAGATTTCAATTGTTTTTGTAATAAAAGTTCTCAGCGTGATGCTGTGGATTTGTATTTAGTACAATAGTACCTATTTACACATAAAAATTAAATGATACAGATCTTTCCATGTCTCTATGTTTAAATCTGAGGCTCTTTAGAGGCTGAGAGAGGTTTAATTACTCTGTATCATTCAATGACATGAGGGACCTTTATCTGGAGGCTGAAAACCAGAAACAAAATCAAGTGCCATGGTCAAGGGCTGAAGAAACAAGACACCGTTTGTGTCATTCGGCACATTGTCACAACAGGTTAGGACTGCATATGCTATTTTAATGATAACTAATTGTTTCTATTTCATATGTGATTTTCTTTGATATATACCTATATTTTCACTTTAAGAATCCTTAAACATCACTTTTTAGAATATCTTTGAATTGACAACTTTGGAAACATTCATTAGTAGAGTAAACCAAACTCCCATTAAAATGATTGTAGAGTGACCACAGACCATATACACATAACACCTATCCATAATACATAATAGTTTTTCCAGCCATAAAGAACAAAATATGTCCTTTGCAAGAAAATGGATAAACCTGGAGATTATCATGCTGAGAAAAATTAACCAGGCTCAGAAAGACAAGTACCTCATTGAAGAGAAATTTTAAAAAATCATATATGGCTGACTACATTTGAAGCCAAATTGGAATTATTTGACAAGTACATTGTATTTGGGGAGTAGTCCTAAGGTAAGTCATTACCAACTTCCTCATATCCTTTGATTAAAAACTCAAAGAAAATAAATGTATTTTCTCTAATCTTTTTAAATAGCAAAGTAAACAAAAAGAAATTCAAGGAAAAGTAACTCTTTTACAAAATGAGTTAATATGTGTTCATTTCTTAAAATCATTAATTGTTTAAAAATTTCTCATTCATCCTCATTCTTTAAAATGGGACAGGAAAAATTTGTCTAATTTCTCAAATAATGTTTTTTACTGCCTTCATCCATTTTAATTGCTGCTCAATATATGTTGTATTGTGGAAAAGATTTCAATCTACTCAAAATGAAAATTTCCATAAATAATTAGCAAATTAGTGGAAAATTATCTGATCAAATTGATAGGAAAGAACCACATGTTCATGTTTTAGATTAATTGTCACCAGAAATTCCTTCACTTCATTTGGATACATAGTTAGATGACTAATTGTGTTGAAAATACAATAATACTCTTAAACATACATTCACTTACCAAAGCCCTGGAAGATGGACATGTTTCTGTAAATCAGAGGTCATTTGTTAAATTTAAAAGATCTTTACATTCTATGTCATCTTTAAAAGGTGAAGTTAATTTATAGAATTACTATGTCAGAATAATCTATTAACAACCAAAGCATATGATTTCACTTTTCCCAGGACAATTTCATCATAAATCGTTGGAGGCTCATCAAGTATTGAATTTACCTTTACTTATTGATGGATTTTTATTTCATTTCCTGATGATAAAACTAATTTTAAGCCATCTATATTCTCATATATATCTCTAAAAAAAAATCTTCTATTCTTATTGCATTTCGTTTTTTTCTCTTTTTAGCTATAGCTCAATTTTTATATATCTTAAGTATATCTTACACTTCATATTATGTTTTATGTTTTTCTAATAAAGTTTGCATTTTCTTTCTCACCTAAGAGACCAACGATAGAGTCGTTATTCAGCTTGAAAGTTTCTGGCTATCAATTGATAGCACATAATTTCATGTCTTGTATTCTCCATCCAAAGTACTATGTATGCCACTCCAAGTAACTGAAATAGCACCTTCTAAGATCATCAATGTTTTTCTTATTGCCAAGTCTATTAGAGAAATTCTGTCTTTCTCGGTAGGATCTGTCCATCACCAGGCTATATTGACTATTTCTTTTTACTGGAACCTTCTTTAATTGTCCTAGAAGAAAATTATGTAGGCTTATCTCCACTTTCAATGGTTCCTTTCTTCTACATATACCTCACTATTGGAGTTTCTTAGAGTGCAGGAATCTACTCTCCTCTCTTCCCACTGTAAGTACTTTCTAAGGGGCCATCCTATGTACTTCCTTGGACTTCCCAATGCAATACCAACTTCTTCATCACAATTCAAGGTTCATCTATCTGTCCTTTCTGGTAATATAAGCCAGGGTTTGTTGTATTAACTGATCATATGGAGTACTAATTATAGTTTACGAGCTGCCTTTCAAAACTGCTACCTTCTTATCAATAGTATTTACAAAGTTGGAAACATCCATAATTCCATGAGACTGATCAAATTGAGAGCACACATTGAGTCTTCTTCATATCTGTAGCTCCAGCTGTGGCATAATGCCAGAGACATAAAGCCTACTCAATAAATATTTGTTGAACAAGTACCTTTTTTTCCTGCCTTCTCACATTAAAGAGACACTATTGATTTCATCAGTTTATTCTTGAATATACAACTGCATCATCACAAAAATCTAGACATCTATCAAATAGCTAGTACCCCTCTTCTAGAAAATACCAAGTATATATCCATATATTCCTTCTATATCATGTATAAATTAGAAAATTTACAATTCCTATCTCAGGATCCTTTTAATTTTCCCATTTTATCTGATTCATAGAACCTATTTCTTTGATTAAAGAAGGAAACTGAGCTCTGAACTTGGAATGTAGACTGAACCCCATTATTACGCCAATATTTTCCCTCTTGTCCTACAAAATTGTAATCCTATATTCCACATGTTTACTCCTACACTTAGTAGCAGAGGACTAGAGAATAAGAGAAATGCATAACTATCTAGTTTACAATCTCAATTGGTCCCTTCACAATGGTCAGTAGAATTTTTCCTTGCAATTTGTCAGCTTTCTATTTATCTTGGAGCTGTTTAAATCTGCTGCTACTTTTCTCCTCAACCCTTATCTACCTGTCTTATTCCATAGATTACTGTGTATAACAATAGTTTTCAAAATTTGAAGCCACTGGACATGGAAGCCTTCCACTCCTCTTCACTGAACCACTCACAAGTTGGTATTTGTGGATATTTTCATGTAGCTTTTCAAAAACTTCAGTGTGGGCAGATAAGGTCTATTTAATACCAATTTATTCATGATATAATTCTGCCATGCTGAAATCCTCTTGTAATTTGCTTACCAGCCATTTGTCTCTCCTGCATCTTTAACGCTTCTCTTTCTGATGACACATTCCCTTTAGATCAACACATCTGCAGCACTTTGTCTCTGCCTCCTTACTAAATCTTGTACTGTGAGTGGTCCTAAAATGTTGAGTGGTCCCATAATTCCTTTCTTTGCCAACCTCTTTCTTCAGAACTGACGATATTCACAAATTCCAGCTATATATACCTAAGTGCATGTGAGATAAAGTCACCTGAAGTGTGGCAAGTTAATAATTATAATAATTATGCTTGAAATCATTCCCATCTTTTTTTTTTTAATAAAATTCTGCCAAACACTAGCACATTAAAGCAAGAAGGTTTTTCTCTTGTCTCTCCTCTCATGGATGGTCTCTACTCTCCATGCAATAACTGAAGACAGAAATTCAGTGGGCACGATTGGCTGTTACCATTTTCTAATCCTCAATTGTTTGTTGAACTGCAGGTTTTGCTTGTTACTTAAGACTTTCTCAATCAAACTCTCTTCCATTTCACTCTTGTGAATAATATTGGTATATGCCTTCATTATTTCTTACCTAGAATCACAACAGAGCCTACTGTCTTCCTTATCATCTATGCAGGAAGCAATTTCTGATAGCAGTTTCTCTGCTCATGCAGTTCTACCACCTTATCTCTACCAACCTTCAAATGCTATTTTCATCTTTCTAACACCCACTCATTCTTGATTAAATCTGTATTACATTTTTGGAATAATTCTCTGGAGCCCCAGTTTTATCTCCCCACATCTTTATGTCACCTCTGTCCCCCTGTAATATGTTCCACATGCCTCTGATTAGGGTAGTCAAAAATACATTAAAATTGCATTGCAAGTTTGTCACTTTTATTATACCTTGAACTATTTGCAACCACAGACATACTTTAATATTTTTCCTGATCTTTAAGCTGTTTCATATATTGCTAAGTGTTCAATAATTTTTCAAAACATATACATATATTTGTAATTTTGTGAATTTATTGTGGTACTGGGATTGAGTCCAGGGCCTGACATCCTGAATGCTAGGGTAGCACTCTCCCATTTGAGCCACACCCAGCCCCCCCTTTTTTGTGTTTTGTTTCTAAGGTAGGTTCTTGATAACTCAGTGACCACTTTGAATAACTGGAATTAGAGACAAGAGCAACCATGTACAGCTTACTTCTGAAAAAAACAGCAATGATGTTGGCAATTATGATTTCACAAGTTCTTTTTTCTCCTACTAGCTGTTTCCAAAACTACCAATTATTGAAGCCCTAATGAAGGGTGTTCATTTTGATATCTACTTCTTACTTTATTTCTAATAAAAATAAAGGGATCTATTATTGATGCACGTGACTACTGGATCTGAAGAGTGAACTGCCGGAGGTCCATGTGTTCCCCAAAGATGGCCATTAGCCAGGGAAAGAAACTCCCTGCCTCCTTCCCAAGAGGAACCTCTTTGCACCAAAACATACTCCTTCCACTGGCAGCAAAGACACATAAAACCTAAGGTCTCACTGCATACCTCTCTTTGCAGCCTTTACTTTTTGCTTCTCAGCAAATAAAACTTCTTTGATCTTTGGTGCTTGCGTTCCTGCCTTTGATTCTATGGAGCACAGAACAAGAACCCTCACCACCAGAGAGTTCCAGTGCAAGAGGTCTATAGCTATCTGGCACTTATGTGAGAACAGATTTCATTCTGATCTTTCCACGCTCTCCTTCTCTACAAAGACTGAAATTTCCAGGATTATGCAGACCTTACAGTCTCATAGTCACCTCACTATTGGGCTTTTGGGTTTTCTTGAAATAGTCTCAACACTCTTTGAACATAATAGTAAATCACCTGAAGCCACAAATATTAAAGTAGGTGCCAATATTTCCCTTAAAAGATGTCTGGAAGGTTTTAATATTGCCTTTCCCCCCCCCCCCAGTATCATTCTTATTTACTGTTTGTGAAGAATTCTATATCAAGGTGTTATTGCTGAGTAAAAATATTTTTGAGTTACACTTGAAAAAGATGTCAACAAATAACTGAATTGTACTTTATCTTCTTCTCCTGAACATTATGGATCCTGCAATTGTTGCATTCCGGGATTTAATATATATTCTTCTTTGGTAAAGTTGTTTGAAATATTTTTTTCTTAAAGTGCTTCGTGTAGTGTGTCTACATTTTATTAAAAAAAAAAAACACTCAATTTTCTCACTCCACAATCTCAGTTTATCTACTTGAATATTATAGGAGCAAGAAAGAATGAGATAACCTAATGGGAAGAGTTAGATATTAATTTACACATTTGGGGGCTTACTGGTCATCTTTGATCTCTCATCAGTTAGCTAGTGCTTTGCTTATAACAAGCCCACAGAAATATATTCACTTAGATTCCATCATAGCCTTTTACAATCATTTCAGTTGGCTATTTTTAATTTTCTTTATTTGTCTTGAGAATATTTCACTTCATTTCATACACTCCTACCAACCAAATGTTTTATTTATTTAGTGAGTCAAAAACTATTGGGATTTTTTTCCTCTTAAATAATGCATCTTAAATTCAAGTATTTTACATACACTGCTCCTGACTTTCTCCAGCTCACTTGATTGAATATTTGTCCTCAATTATTCACTTTTCCCTTTGCCACTGTCTCCATGCACATGAACAAGAGTTTTTTCTTTTTCTGTACAAGCTTTCCTATCCAACAATTTCTTGAAGGCCATTGAGGAACAGGAGTTTGTTTGGAGCTATCTCATTTAGGCGGACTTCAACTATCTCCTCTCTCTTCTAGAATGATGACCTTCCTTCTATAGAACTGTCACAATGGACTCTTTGTTCTGTACCCTTTATTGACTGGTGTTAGTCTGATAATGTAATTTTGATAAGAACCAAGTTTAATACATTGTGCAGACCCCTATCATCCTTAGTGATTTCCCCAAATTCAAATTCAGAGTTATAACTTCTCCATTCTCATGTTTAAAAATATATACTTATTTCCTTCCCCCAATGATACAATATCCTTCAATTGTATCATTGAACCAGATGGTTCTCAGAGAATAATAATAATGAAAGAAAAACAATAGAAGGAGTATCTTGTCAGGTTTCATTTACTCCTAACTAAACCTACTTCAGTTTGAATTGTACCCACAATGCACCACTGAATCAGGCTTTGTCAAAGACAAAATTGAGTCCTTTCTCATAAATCGAATCCACTTACTAACCTTTTTACTAACCTTTTTCTTAACATGAATTCTTTATAGCATTGAAAATGTTGTCTACTAACTCCATTTTGAAATTCTCATTTGCTTATCTTGCATAACAGCATTGTTTTATTTCCTCCTAATCTAGATATGGGAGCTATTCTTTCTCAGTACCACTTATGGATTTCTCTTCTTTAAGCCATTCCCTAAGTGTCAGTGGGTTCTGCAATTCTGTCTTAGATTCTCGTCTCTTAAAATTGAGGAATTGATTGGTCACTCACTCATCTATTCCCCAAGCTTACTTTCTCTACTAAGTTCCTTCAAAAAACCATTAAGTTCCAGTGGCTCAAATTAGAGATTGGACCATTATTTCTGACCTCATTTTCCCCATCACCTCTATGTTTAACTGCCAACTCCTTCTGGACCCACCTACTAAATCCCCTCAATCTATCCATTTACAACACCCTTTAAGCTATAACCATAGTCCCAACAACCATCATTGCCTACCCAAATTGTGCCTAGCAGTTTCTCCTACTATGCCTCATAAAGTTCTTTGGATGCCAGATCCAGTATGACTTTCTAAAACACACATTAAAGACATTAAAGCAAGTAGCACCCCTTGATTAAACCTTAGGTGTTTTTAATACTGCTTTTTAGTCTCTTATGCTAACCATCTATTGACCACTGCCACCTCTGGAGACTTTAGAAACTATGTCATCATGCATGCTGAATGTCTTTAAAGTCTTGTTAAATTATTCTTTTTGCCTTGAACAACCCTTTAGTTTCTCACCTTACAATAGTCTTCATTACTGAATAAATCCTAATATTTCTTCTTGGACATAGTTTCCATGTGATGTTCTTTGGTGACACTTAACTAACTTTGAAGATTTGGTCAGTCATCCCATTTACATGCTGATATGTACACGGTACACAGTTCGTATTTTATTGGATCCTCTATTTAAGAATTGTAAGACTAGGGACTGACTGTAATTCATATATAATTTTATACTAGGACTTTACACAGGGAATGAAAAGAATTATAAGAATAAACCCCCCAATGACCCTCACCCTAATATAATCTCCAACCTTTGAGAGTGGGTGGAACATGGAAATATGATATAATATCATTCTCATGACAATATAACATAATATGGTGAAGGGTGTGTTTGCAATTGGGGTAATATTCAATGACTTTTAGATTAACTAGAAGAGAGATTATCTATGTGGACCTACTCTCATTACATGAGCATTTTAACTACAGAGTTTTTTTTTTTTTCTGGTTCATAGTAGAAGTCAAAAAAGTTAAAAAAATAAGAAGGATTCATATCAGTTCTAACTACAACCTGAAGTAATTTCTAAGTTGTTTTTTTTCCTGTAACTAACATATCCAAGTTCACCTTGGTGGATAACTGCCTTTCAAGCTATGGAAATCCTAAAAAAGAACCCAAATAAGATTAATTAGACATCTCACCTAATGTCACTTCAGCATTTCACCTTATGGCATTATAAATGAGTGTTGCCTTATGTCACCATGTTTGTGGAAATTCTTATGACAGCAATAGAAAACTAACAGTATATTTCCTAAAACAGTTGGGGCTTAATGATGTGAAATGATCTAATGCAATGCAACTCTAAGAACAAAAACATAACAGAAACAAAAACTCTAAGACTTTTTATTCTTCAAAGTACCAGTACATGCTTTTTTCTTCATATATATATTGAATCAGTTTATTTGTGGTACAAATGTATATATTATCTTAAAGTTAAAATTGGATTGATTTTTAATGTTGACTCATTTGATGTTGCCTAGGAAATTTAAGCATTATTTCTAGGCCAAGAACTTCTCAATATTAAACTACATTTTACAAGTTATTATAAGAGAATGTATAGTGCATCCTTCAAAGAGCTAAATAAAGACTCTGATATCAGCAGTATTATTCGTAATTCAATGAGAGATCTGTTCTTGTTATTGTTTTGAAAGTGTTGATTCTATTGATGTGCTATCTCCCACATACATCCCTGGGTGACTATCTTAGTGTTCCTCTATTGAGTTGTTATTTTTCCTAAAAACAACTCTTAAAATGTGTCAGATTAATATAAGATGTCTGCTTATTCAAAGTATTCAAACCACCTGCTATTCTGGGATTGTAGATTTATTGCTAGCATTTATTTCTTTTCCTATCTCAGTCTATTTAAAAATATTTCTCGTGATAAGAATGTCATCAAAACTATAGAACTTCTCCTGTTTGGGTCATATTTTCCTTCTAATCATTAAAATTATTTTTAAAAGATTTTAAAAGAAAACTTAGAGTTAGGGTTATATCTCAGTGATATGGCACTTGCCTTGAATTCATAAAGCCCTAGGTTCAATCCACCATAGTGTAAAAAGCAAACAAACAAAATTAAAACCAAAACCAACCTCAGATGAACTTTTTAAATATTCCTGGTATTGATTCATTTAGATTTTTTATTGAAAAATTTGAATGTGTTAGTCACAGACAGGTCTGAGCACATGAACAAGATGAACATTATATCAGGAGTAATCTCATACTTGGCTGATTTGAATCAAAGGATAGCATCAGATACCATATTAACCTAACTATAAATTTAGTACTAAAAGGGCAAAGTTTTGTCTGATTAGTGGTTTGAGCAGTTAATATTATTCAAAATAGTGTAGACAGAATTTTCTTGAGTGGCTGCTTATGGAGGAGTCATTTACTAAATAAGGTGTAGAATTATGTGAAATACTCAGGAACAGTTAGTATTGTAATACCAGTGTTATATAGGTTGTGAAGAGGGATGAAACCCCCACTGAACAATGAACAGACACTTAAACAATGAAAGAAAGGAATATAACACAGGTCATGGTAAGGAGAATGGACCAGTGAGAAGGGGAGGGTAAAGAAGGGTGAATATGGTTGATGCATTTTTTACACATGTATGAATATGGAACATTGAAACCTCTAGATGCCATTTTAAGAAGGGGGAGTGGGAAGAGGGAGAATAATGGAGGGGATGAAACAAACTGGGGTATTTTGTATGCATATCTGGAAATCTTACAATGAAACTCCCTGTATAATATTATACACTAAGAAAATGTTTTTAAAATACACACATATACACACACACACACATGAGGTAAAACTGGAAAAGTAGTGGCAAGAACTGATTAAAAAAAACCCTAGTATTTTACCTATTGCAGACAAACAGAATACCTTGTCATAGTTTCATGATGTTGGTAAAAGATACAAGAGTACTGTTGAGTCAGATGTTAGAAGAGAACAATTTCTCTTCCCAGAAATATAGTATGAATGACAAAATCCTGTCACGACTGCACAGATATGCATGTTTATTTACATACATAAAGCATAATCTTATATCCTGGATTCTGTAAAATCTAAGACAGACTTTACCCAAAAGCCTCAGGTATTTTAGCCACACTAGAAAGAAATATTTCGATTGTTATCACAAACAAAATAGCTCCTTTTACCCAAAACTAAATTCCAATTCTAGGCCACTTCTTCCTCAACTTTAATGGATCAGAGTAGAATCTAATTTGAATGGGTGGTATCTTGTGGCCTGTATGTGTTATTTTAAGAGAAAAATAATAACAATATTCACTAAAATCAGTTTAATCAATAGGATGCTACCTACTGTCTTTATAAGATGTATGATTCACTTAATAATATAAATATTTAGTGGAATTCTTAAATTCAAGTCGGAAGTGGTTTCTACATGCACTTGTAATAAATGAAGAGTGGATTTTAAGGGAATCAAATGTGAATCCCAAGTTATTTCTGGTTGAATTAAAACTCTTAAATGTACTGAAAGTATTTTATCAAATTCAAACTATTTTAAAATTTCATGTTCATTTTTATTTTAAATCAAATGTGCATGATTTGATCTGAATTGCTTGCATTCATGAGCACAAACTCCCACACATATAGTCATTAAATGGTTGGATGACCAAAATATTATTTCAGTCTTTGTTCTTTTGCTTCCTTTGTAATCAATTCTCAGAGTTGACCTTTTTTGGTACATTTATATTCCTTCTCATATTTGCCCATGACTAAGTTCTCTTTTCAGATATTTCTAACTTTGTCTTTATAAAGCTTTCTTCAATAATCCTATTTCTAACAGAATGTCAGTACTTTTCAAATTTTTCCAATGACTGTAATTTTTTCTGCTTGCTTATAGCAGAGTTATTTTATCTTTTAAAAATGTTTCTATTTCTTTCTAATATTTATTTTAGGCTTTTCATAGCTTTGAGAAACATTCTGTGGAAATCCTTTCACTCATATTATTCCATCTTCTCCCAGATTGTCAAAATACATTTATTTAAATATTTAAAATACTCATCCTCTTTTCTCTTGTTTCTTTGCCCAAATACACAATCAAAAAGTCATAATAAAAACACTAAGAGAGTTTAATATTTTTATTTGCTTTTTTCCTCCAGGTTTTAACTGCACAAATAAAATAAGTTTAATGTTAATATCAATAACCAAGAAACATTGTATCTTTTTATGTATAATAAATATGATCTTCTTGAAGGACAATGCAATAAATTAATTTTGTAGAGATCCAGCTCTGGTTCTCACTTGGCTTAAATAAATGTGATGTGAAATAACGTTTTTAATATGTCTGGACCATGATTTTGTCACTTCAAATAAGGGTCTTGATATCCTTAACGATTTATCATAATTTTAACTTTCTATCACTCTCTAGAGGTGAATTAACTTCAAGATATTAACTTTGAAAATTCTTCAACATATACAGTAGGAAATCTAAGTTATAATGACATTATTAAAATACCATCTTTTTTAATATCACAAGTTGTTAAAAAATTTGTAGGATCTTGAAAGAAAAGTTCATCTTAAATATAGGCAATTTTTCCAATATATTTCTATTATAGCTCCAAGGATGGAGTTTTCTCTTAGCCAACATAGGTAAGTTTTTCCTTGTCCAGTACAGAAGTCGAGTATCATAACTGCTTGATGAAAACAAGAAAGTAAATTTCCATGGTATAAGGAGTTGGAAAATTATTTGATTATCACTTCCTCTACTGTATCTGTCAAGAAAGAGAGTCATTTTTTACAAGTTGTTATGGTGATCTAAACTATTTTTATCTCACAGTACTAATTTTATGCTTACACATAAACATTATGTTCATGAAATAAACCTGTTGCAGTTATTCTGCATAAAAGTAGAACACTCAGTGGTACCACATTGAATTTACAGAATACTTTGTCATGAAATACAAATTTTAATAAACTTGTGTTCCTGGTCATCAGCTGCAAAATTATTAGAATTATTAAGAAGAATTCTTCATGTAATGATGTTATTCAATTGATTTTCAGAAATAAGGCAAAATGCTACCGTTTCAATTAGTATAGAAATTAATAATGTTTTATAAATCTGAAAGCCTAATTTTGCTTAGGGAAAAACCCTTAATTTCATGTTGAAATAGCCATAATATTTAATACCAGGAATGTGGACATCACATGAAATACATATATCACTTCATTGATATAATTTTGTTGAAATTTGAAAAAAACTATGATCAAAGTTGCATAAAAGATAATCACTAAAGATTTCTGAAAGTTTAGCTGAATCTTCAACATGATCATATGCAGCATAAATGTGGTACAAACATTGATCTCTGAGTAACTTGAAATAGAAATCAAAAGACATGTGTCCTAATTTCCCTTTTCTTGCAATTAAATAGTCTTATCACCATTACACCAATTATTCATCCCCACTGGGACAAGCAAATAACAAATCACTGAAATCAGGAGTCATCTGGTCCTTATCCAAGATAATTCCTCCCAAATCTCCTGGTATAACTCTTACTCTATGAGTTAGCCTTAAATAGCAGTGAACACAACATCAAATTATAATAAAGAACAATGTAGGGCTGGTGGAGGGCTTAAGTGGTAGAGCACTTGCCTAGCAAGCATGAAGTCCTGAGTTCAAACCCTACTACCACCAAAAAAACAAAACCAAGAAAGTGTATAAAAATGCAAAGAAATGCAGCAGCAGAAATGCATTTGTATTAGATCTCCTAACCAGACACTCACCGAAGCCAATAGTACTTATCTCCATATTTACCAGATCATAGTTTCAAAGATGGCTACATGTACTTCTTACCATGGGATGTCAACCTTCTTCCCAAAGAGAGTAGATGGAGTCTACATTCTGCCCCCACACACACCTTTGAGTTTGGCTTGGCCTAAGATTACAGCATAAGTGATGTTCGGTAGTTTCTGAGGAAAGGTCATGAAATGTGATTCAACCTCAGCCTGACACATCTGAGTATGTTCACTCTTGCTACCAAGCTGTGAGGAAGCAGAGGGTCACATGGAAGTATTTTCACCTGACAGCCCTAACCAAGGCTAGCAATCAACCTCAAGATATGTATAATGATTTCAAATGGTTCTTATCTGTAGCCATCAACTCACCTCCCAGATTCAAGTTCTCCCAGCTGAGCCTTACACATCATGGGACATCCTGTTCCCTATCATATAAGGAAAGACTGATTCACAGAACCCATGATCACAAAGAAATGGTCACTGGTTTATGCCACTACATTTCAGATATTTTTGTCTTGTGGAAAGAGATAATTGTACCACACAGTATTTAGACAATTATTTTTTCCTCTGACAACAAAGTAGGATTTGGATTTGTTGTCATTTCCCTATAGAGGATTAAAAATGAATAGCTTTCCATCTCATGTTCAAGGGAGTTGAAGTATATTGCTGACTACTACATGATTAATGCCTTTCTTCCAATTCATTGAAGTATAAATTATATTCATAAAAATACCCTTTTCTATGAATTATTAATTAATCCTCATAACTGGTAATCTATCGATAATAAATTGATTTGCTTTCTCAAACTTAATTCTGTCATTTGCCAAAGACTGCCTCAGAAATTACTAATAAAGACTCCTTCAGATTTGTCTAGTTTTGCACTTTATCTACCTCCAGTCCTTTTCAAGTACCAATCCTCTCTCAACACTTGGGAAACAAGTTTTGAAATTTCAAGTCTTATCTCTCCAAAGTCTATTTATTTGGCAAAATAAAACCAATTCCATCATCCACTAGGTGAGACTTATGTCCCATTGCTCTACTGTCCAAGTTATGATTCTTCCTTCTTTGTTTGTGCTGCCAATTATGGTTTCATTGAAAGGATGGTACTATGCTGTCACAAACAACAAAATATTAATTTCTGGCAGTACCTGAAGTTGATTTTAGGTACTCACATTTGCTAGGCAAGAGCTCTGCCACTTGAGCTATGTCCCCAGCCATTTTTGCTTTAGCTATATATATATAGTGTCTTTTTTTCTGGGTGCCTGGATCCATAATACTCCCACTTTTCCCAAGTAGCTGGAATGACAGGTGTGAGTCCCACACCCAACTTCTATTGATTGAGATGAGGGTCTCCCTAACTTTTTTCCCAGCTTGGTCTTGAACTGTGATCCCCCCTGATCTTTGCCTCTTGAGAAGCTGAAGGCATGAGCCAGTGAACTCAGTCCACAAAATAGCCTTTTTATATTTAAGAGTAGAAATAAATCAGCAATGTATCAATATATTTTTTCTACTATGATTAAAACATTTAAGACTAATGTATTGATTAAACTTTAAGAATTTACAGAATTTATTGTGGAAGTGGAATTCAACCTACTTATATAATTAGAATAGGTTTAGGAGAATTCAACAAGAGCCTGGACACTAATAAATAAAAATAGAGATTTTGGTTTTAGCAGTCATGTATACTTTTGTAAGTTAAGTCACTATCAGAAAATACCAGCGTGTCATGGCCCACTATTACTTACTTAGAGCTATCTACATGTTAAACACTTGATAAGATGCTATCACCACATTGTTTTTAATGTTTATCATAACATGGATTTCAAAATCTATTACACATCCATCTAACAATGTAGATTTCAAAGTCTTAATTTTTCAGAGAAGAAAACAAGATCTAAAAAATTAAGTAGCAATTTAAGATAAAAAGGCTACTATATTCATTTAGATTCAAGGCAGAGCTACTGCTTCTATCACATCAATATTTCCTTTTTCTTCGCTAATAAAGTTATATAAACAATCCCATATCCTAGGAGGTTTATTTAGAAGGACTCTATGTCTAGCAATAGGTATAATGATAATATCAGCCTGATTTTCATTGATAATAATAATATGGCATGATACAGTATTACTTCTATTTCATTATTTTGTATTTAAACATATAGATTTGTGTATGTTTTATCAGTGCCTAGAATAAGTTCAGTTACTCACAGTACTTT
The DNA here is from genome assembly GCF_047511655.1 of Castor canadensis. NCBI lineage: Eukaryota > Metazoa > Chordata > Mammalia > Rodentia > Castoridae > Castor > Castor canadensis. The sequence goes on from NC_133395.1 coordinate 17,970,547, forward strand.
CTATTTAGGCAGTACTTCGATAATAAAATGTCAGTTGGAAGTAACTGTAGGTTACATTTAAAATACCTTATTCAATATCAACCTCCAAGTTATTAGTGAACCATGGAGCAAATCTTGCAACCATACTGACTACATGCATTTTAAAATTTATCATTATTTTCATATCTGTCCTTAACTTTGTAGGCAGATCTACCACATTCCTTTTCATTTTACTTTCCCATTTTATTTTATGCCTTCCCTTCTCCCTTTAAATCTATACTTGATTGATCCTTGGAAAACCTATGTATGTGAAGGTTGTTTTTAGAAGCACATCTCATGTTCATTAGGACCTAGAAGTAGATGTTATGGTTTGCTACTTCCAGCTATTTCTTTACCATACTCTTTCCAAACTCTGCTCCTTTAAGAGCAATCCATCAGGCATTTTCTTTTTGATATAATCTAGTAAGTTCTCATTCATTTATTTATTGCAACTCATTTGCTGTTTTCTTCACTTTCATGCCTGCATTAATTATTGAAAACATTACATTCATCTAGAGAATCCATCAGCTTGATCTCTATGCTTCTTGACACCCTCAACTTCAATAGTCTATGCATCTAAGTCTTATCTCCAATAACAGCACTATCTCTGCCACCATGAGCTCAAATTATTACACTTTCAGATCAATATTTCTTAATTTTTCACCTTACCCATGACTCAACCTCAGATTGCCCCAGACCTTTCAATCCATTGATGCCACCCACTGTTATAATTTCAGATAACAACTTTATCTCTTAAGTCATAGAGAAAAAAGATGTAATCATATAGAACAACTTCCTCTTTTAACTATCAAATTGCACCTGAATCCACATATTTTCCCTGCTCTTCAGTTTATGATGGAAAATGTATCCTTATATTCTTTGTCTTGTCTCTGAAGCTCACCTTTTCTCACCTTCTCAATGTCTTTACTTTTGCAAATATCCAATTTTTTTCTCCCCAAGCATAAACTTTTCCTATTACATGGTTGATTGCCATCAGCACACATATGCCCCATCATCACATTGAAGGTTGGAGCTTCACCATAAAAAGTTCCATATACTATAGTTCTCCTTATGATTTCTTATATAGGGCACTGAAACAGTCTTCTTAATAGGTTTTCTGTTTTTCTTCTAGCTGGATTAGAGTCCATTTTCAACTCAGTTCGGAGTGGTGTGTTTAAATGCTACAGTTTGTAGTGTTATTGATCTACTTAAGACCCTCCAATGACTACCTCAGGATCTATCCTTACCATATCTTTCATCATCTGTGCTTGGACAATCTATTTCACCTTACCTCTATCTTCTCCACACCAGTGTTTCAACTGTGTCAATTTTCCTTATATTTCAGAGCTTCTTTACTTGTTTAATCTTCTGGAAGTATGTTCTTTTAGAATATATTTGGCTCCCTCATTATTTAACCCAACATCACCTCTTCACATACACTGCTATGATCACCACTTTAGCTAAAGGAGCTGAATCTTTGATGCTCCATAGTGAATCCCATGGTCCTGTGTTTCTCTCTTCATTGTAGTAATCATTATCTCAAATGATCTTTCCTATCTATGCTAATATATTTAGTGTTTGTGTTTAATTACTAGTGTGGAAATTTCTTGAAAGAGGAGCATTGTCTGGAATATCATATGAAGTAGTTAAATATTTCCTAACTGTTAACACTTTGTGGTATAACTAAAATGTACAGTTTGAGATTGTTAGTAGGTACTGCTAGCCAATGTCAGAGATTACTAATTTAGTACTATTTTATATAGTTCTTTTATGCTTTGTTTCCCATGTTAGGAAAAGTCACTGTTAAAACTAATTTTTTGTGGTAATGTGTTTGAAAAACCATATAGTTTTCTAAAATCATTTTTATCTATAAGCTTAATGCTGTTTATTCTTGATGGTTTCTTTACTTACATTACTTAGGACACCATTATTCTTCTTTCAAGCACAGACTCACTCATAATGTTTGTTATACAAATTTACCAGTCATATTCAGCAGACTTTAAAAAACTTGTCTAAAAAACCATCATTCCTGCTTTTTTGGATTTTACAGAATTTTGATGATCTTCCTAATTTAGTGACTCTAGTTTTTAGGAGGAGATCATCCATCACCTGGGAAACAAGAGTCAGAAAAGTTGTGATAAATCTGTAGAATATGCTCTACTCTCAACTGGACTCAGAAATTTATATTTTACATGAACCCAGAGGATTGATATTGATGTAGATGAAGCCACACTTAATTCTCAAAATTATTCAGATTTACTAAAGAGTTTCCTTTCTTACTGAATGGAGAATGATTATATAACAATTTCTTGGTAACTAGCATGTTAACATTGCCTTTCTCCTTGATAAAATAAGAAGCACATTCTACTTTAGAAAAAGTACCAAATCCACTGTGATCATAAGTAACTCTTATTAATTTAAGCACATATTTTGTAATTGTCCTCCCCCACTTTTTAAGTGGGAATTAAACCCAAGGACACTTGCATGTTAGGAAGATATGCACTTAAGACATGTCCCCTCCCGTCCCTTTTGTTTTTGAGATAGGTCTATCTTATTCCAGCTGGTATTGAATTTGTGATCCTCCTGCCTCCACCTTCAGGGTTGCTGGTATTACAGGACTACACCTGGCTTTTTCCCCCATTTTTCTAAGCACATATTTTATATTAGGCATTCTTCAGAGGATACACATGACAGCTAGATGGAAAATGTCCCTCTTTTTACAGAGCTGTGCAAGTCCTAACTTTCATTTTCTTAGTTGACAAAATTGTATATATTCACTATATACAACATGTTTGATACACAAATTGTGATATAGCTAAATTAGTATAGCTAAATGTTATACGCATTAGATAGTATATTTATTTTTGATATTGTAGATGAGAAGTGCTTTCTTGTATAGTGAAAACAATACACTTAAACTCTCTTTTGTCTTTATTTTCTTTCAATTCAATATTTACTTGCATAGAATTTGTTTGCTGTAATGCATAAAGCAATGATCTGAAGTATTTTGTCCCCTAAAGCCAGCCAGTAGTTTTTAAATCATGAATTTTCAATTCTGATTTATTTTTTACTCATAGATTTATTATATATTAAACTTTTACATGTGCAGGGAAATTGATTTATTACATTGTTTTGAAATCCAACATTTGCGAGACTATCTTTTGCTGCCACATATATTATATATATATATATATATATATATATATATATATAAATAGCATGATTTGACATTCAAAACATGGCACTGTCTGGGGGTTGATACCACTTGGAGGAAGGAGGATATAAGGAAAAGGTGTAAGAGGGTCAATATGGTGTGAATATAATGTACTCATGTATGTAAATAGAAAAATGAGTGAGACCTGTTGAAATAATTCTAGGAATGGGGGGAGAGGAGTAAAGGAGAATGATGGAGGGAATCTAACTATGATATATTATAGGACCTTTTCTAAATGTCACAATGTACCCCCAGTACAACAATAATAAACCATGAATCAGTACAATTAATGGCTAAAGAATTAAGCAGTATAGAAGCATTCTTAAATTTTACCCTGGGAGTTGGAATGAATACAGTAGATATAAAGTCTATGTATGAATTTTCCAGTGGAATAATATAAGCTTTTGAGTATAGTTAGTACAAAATATAATATGAACTAGAGATAACTAATCATTGCAAGTTTCCATATTCTTTTTACTCAAACCCAGTTTCTTTGAGTAAAAGCCATTTGAATCAATAATGATCACACACACCCACCTCTGAATATTTGTAGGAAACTAGTACTAATACCTCTTCTGACAGAGACTATGACAATAGGTTAGTCAGAAATGAAAATTCAGGAAAAGATAATTGAAGTTAATTCTATATATTTGCTGACCAGAGCAGTAATAGCACTTTATCAATTTTTCTTGATTAGTACTCAATATTGTGGTGACAATAGTTAAAATGCTATACAATTAGAAAACAAGTGATACAGATTGTCCATAAGCTCCTCAATTATTCCCAATTATTCTGTCTTGGGTGTTGATTTAAAATTTTTCTTCTACATGTTGCTGAGATGCTATGAATATATTCTAGTATGTTTTGACAAACACTTATTCTTTACTCAATTTTCCATAAGTGGAATGTGTTAACAACTGAGGAGCTGAAACAAAGTGGATTTCTATTACTATTTGAGATCTCCGGATTTAGATAGTACATACTTTTAAAAGCAACTCAGCTTGTCATGTATCCCCAGCTTAATTGACTTCAAAGATGTATCTCAAAAGATGACTTGACCCAGTGGAATACTTTAAAAAATAATTCCAGTGACATCCTGAAGTGATTTCCTTACTGGCTACTGCCTTAGGTTTCACCAGGCTTACAAATACAGAAGTTTACTTCCTCTGTTAAATATTTTCCTCCACTTACTATCAGAAGCAATATAGTAACCTGATAGGTTTTCATTCAAAGTGTTGTCAGGCATCTTGTTCTTTCTTACTCACTGTTCCCCCAAGGCAGAATCATTCAAAAATTTATATCAGAATCAAGATCCAAGAAATACTTTGTTCCTCCTGAGAGATTATATATTTCTTTTATTATAAAATAAAAATCATACGATGAATCATATATCATTTGGGGGAGAGGTAGTTATTTTACATACTATTTACCAGTCAGCTGCAATTCAATAGAGACCTAACATGTTATAGAGGTTACACTTTACAGATAGCAAATAAGCCAAAATAAAGATTGTTTAAAAAAATCTCCATCCTAGCTTCTATCTTAGAAGCTAACCTACTAGGTTCCAATAAATCCAGCACCACCAGCATCTTCTCAAATGTTGAAAATAATTGCTACTCCTTAGGAGAGTATTAGGTGAAACTGTTGTTTATTCAGACTCTGATTTTTCACACTCTCTAGAAAAAGATGTTCTCACTAGGACATGCAGCCAGAATCTGAGTGAGATAAGATAATGGTCAGAATAGCAGATTCCTGTCTCATCACAAGCTCATTATTAGTACTTGTGGCTCAATTTCTTCTGTGATTGAGCTGATTCTCTCTCTCTCTCTCTCTCTCTCTCTCTCTCTCTCTCTCTCTCTCTCTCTCACACACACACACACACACACACACACACACACACACATACACACACATATACACAGCTCTCCTGTAGTTTAATTTTCTATGGTTAGGACAGATAACTCAATTGTGTTGTAACTTGTTTATGATCTGTGGTCTGAATGTATATTTTTGCTGTAATTTCCACTAGTCTTAGGCTTATATTTTTCATTTATATTTTGGGAATTTCTGTTTTTTCCATTTCTTTAATTTTTGATTTGCATATACTATTAACTGTGATCAAACCTTAGTGAAGAACAGGTGAGCAAAAATAGATTGAACACAATTAAACACATAATCAAATGTCAAAAAAAAAAACACCTAAAAAATAAAAACAGAAGAAGCCTTAAAAAGAGAAGCATTATCATTGGTATTTTTTTCCTTCAGATCAAAACACTGTGCTCATACATTTTCTTTTACAGTAAATATAGCTTTCCACTAAAAACTTATACAATAGGACTAGGAGAACATCTCAAGCAATAAGAGCACCTGCCTAGCAAGAATAAGGCCCTGCATTCAAACCCCAGTACCACCCCTAACCCCTGCATTAAAAAAAAGAAAGAAAAAACTTATACAATGAAGTTTTTCAGTATATGGAACCTATAAAGAGATTGAAAGAACAATCATCATTACTGGAAAATATAAAATGATGGGAATATGGGCAGCAGATTGAGACTCATGAGTTATAGCAGAGTTCATCCCCATGGTAGAAAACGTGGCGCACCCTTTTGGCCAGAATATGAAGAGCAGGCTAAGTTGGCTAAGTGGAAGGTAGAAGTGAAAATCAAGATCAAACAATGTCATTTATTTTGGTATTTTTTTATAAGTAAAGCCCTTATACAGTACCTGACACATAAAAACCAATAAATACATTAGAAATATTAGCTATTATTATTTCTGAGAGATTGGTCCAGAAGAAGGTAGATGGGGAGCATGATAAAATTTTAATTACTTAAATTGTATATGTTCAATTGGCATCGTTTTTCTATGATGTTTTACTGAGATAAAAATTTAAAACACATCTTACAAACAGAGAAGCTTTTCAAACTGATCACTCTCAAAATGAAATAATAGAGAACTAAATAAAATGGCAACAATGGAGATTGGTCAGATGGGAACCATGAAGTGTGGGGTCGGTAAGTTAAACCAGAGAAACAAAACATGAAAGAACCATGAGCAAAAGTAGAAAATATTGGCGGGGAGCTCTGCTTGTGGTGACAAAATTCTTAATGTTATATGTTGAACTTGAGGAAATCTCAATCTGTTGGATAGAAATGTTCAGTCTCTATTTGCCCTTCAAAGTAGGAACTATGTCTTATCTTTGAATCCCCAACACTGTGTTCTCTTCTCTGGAGTATATACTGTAGAATGAATGTGAGGAAGTATATGGATGAGTGGATGGATAAATAGATGAGTTTTGACTTAGCTGCCAACTGCACAAATATGATAGGGAAACCGTAAGAGCATATAAGAGCAGATAAGCAAAGATGGAGAAGCAAGTCTTGGGGAATATCCATATTTGAAAGAAATTGATTTAAATAAGAAAGAAACAAGTGAGAAATGCAGTATTGGAAAACCAGACATCATGTCATTAAGCCATGGAAGTAGATCTAATAATGCTTAACCTTTCTCTACTCTTATCAACATGGATGAACCCAGTTTTTGATAAGACAAACTGAACAGAAAATGCTTGTGTACTGAAACTAGAAAGGCAAATTATTTCTAGAATAAAGATGAGGATTTTTAAAATATGATACCAATTATTTAAAAAGAAGTTAATGTTTTCTTTCAGAATCAGTGATTATTTGTTTACCCATTCAATAAATATTAATTGGATTAACTTAAATATGTTTGCTCAAAGGTAATAAAATCACTTATCTCTCAAAAAATCCATTATGCTAATCACAAGGAATTGAAAAAAATACAGAAAATTGAAGAGTAAGTCATTGGCTTTACTGTGATTGTTTTTGAATACTTTTGAGCTTCTGTAGTGTTAGATTGCATTGAATTATGGAAAAGTAATCACCCTAGAGAAATTTTCATATCACCAGAGGAATATTAATTTGTTAAAGGCATGATCAACCTTAGGGCATACTAGAAAAAGTTCAAATATTTCATAAGGGAAAAATGCATTCAGTACACTTGACTGTGTCATGTTTTAAATGCTCTTCATCTTGCAGAAAAGTTTCTGTTGGTTTTTGTACTTTCTCTATAATAGTATACAGGTATTAATTTTATATTTTACAGCATACCACATGTGGAAGTGTTATCTTTATTTTTGTGTGTGTGTGTGGTAATTGGGCTTGAATTCAGGGCCTATCCCATGAGTCACTCCACCAGCACATTCTTGTGATGGGTTTTTTTGCGATAGAGTCTAGTGAACTATTTGCCCAGGCTGACTTTGAACAGTGATCCTCCTGATCTCTGTGTCCTGAGTAGCTAGGATTATAGATGTGAACCACTGGCACCTGGTAAAGTGTTACCTCTGGTATTCTGAACTAATGGTGGATAAAATTGTATTCTAATGTCACTCTGCTACTGAGTCTGGGTGGGATGCATTAAATGCTGTTATCTGAGGAAACTTGTAACAATCAGTGATAGATCCTCAGGACATAACATTAACCCTTCTCTGTCTATGCAATCAGATATGCAATTTTACTGGTAATGATGCTCCTTAGGCTGCAGGAGTGTGAAATGGGTATCTTCAAAGTGAAGTTGCTAAGTAACATTAAGAGAATTGCTGTGAAAGCAGACTTAATGATCTCAGTTGGTACTATTTAGCTAAGGCATTTAAACTAATAGCAACATCAGGCTGAATTTACTGTAACTCTGCAGTTCTTCCTCCATGCTTTGCTGGCGACAACGTCATTCCCCAAACAACAATAACGGCTAGTGCCTTCATTCTTTCAGTTCTTTAACAAAATTACCAAATTAATACACTACACCACTGTGGTGTGTTTATTATTCCCATTTCACTATTATCAAACTAACGGGAAAATCATGTGATTTTAAGGGAAAAAAATTAGAAGATTCCAAACACTGAAATTCATTGATATTAGCAAGGTAGCATTCCTAGTTCTGCCTCAAATATTGTAAGCATATGTGCTGTCTGTACTTAAGTGCTGAGATATTCTTAAATTTTGTTTTAAAATACATTTATTATTATTCTGTATTTTATGCTCCAGTGTTGCAATGAATAGGAGGATTTTGCTTTCCCAAAATTCCTATGTTGGAAGCTGATCCTCAATGTGATGACTTTTAGGAGGCAATTACGTTATGAAAATTGAGCCCTCCTATATGGATTAGTACCCCTGTAAACAAGTCCTCCAGGAGCTCCTTCACCCTTTCTGCCATGGGAGGACACAACAAAAAGTCTATAACCTATGAATCAGAAAGAGGGCCCTCACCCCATACTGAATTTACCAGACCCAACCCTGATTTGTGTGAGAAATAAATTTATACTGTCTACAAGCAACCCAATTTATAATATTGCTACAATATTCTGTTTTCCTGAAAGAATTATGACAAGTACCAATACATAGTACAAAATCCCCAAGATAGAAGTGAATGACACAGACAACTAACTGGATATACTATTGTTGCTCTTATATGGGTGCTGACTGAGAAAAATAAAAGATAATCAAATGGCAGGTAGAAAATAGTCTTTGGTTTTGGACTTGTGAAATATGGCCATATTTTTTGGAATTAGTGCCACCAGACACTGGGGCTGACACCTTTCTGCATGGTTCACTGAGTGTCTACTTTTGAGAACCAACTTTATGTTCAGTCAACACCTGTTTAACATTAGGAAGAAAGGTGAGTAGTGAGAAGACAAATATGGTGAGAGCCTTATCTGCCTCTCCAGGAGGGAAAATGAGGAGAAATGCTTTTCTTTCCAAGTAGTCAGTGTGTTTATGTTTGTGGGGGAGTGATGCAGTGTGCTTAAAGCAAAAATAGCTCATGAAATTTGAGGGTTCAGGATACTGGGAAGTTGCTGTGTATTTTGGGATGGAACCCTGTTGAGTCACAGCACCCATTCATGGAACTCAGAAAGTTCTAGAAAGAACATTTTGGAAACCTTTATCTCAAATGTGTTGTCTTTCTTTAAACCCTATCTTCCATGAAGAATGGAAGAGGGAGATATTTTGCATGTATCTTTTGAAGTTTAGTTGGCTCTTTTATAAGAGATTAGTATTGTCTTCCATTATAGACACTTTTGATTGCAGGAGCAAGAATTGAAAAACAGTGGACAGGTTTGCTTGGGAAGAAAATGAATCAACTTTCAGTCTGTCTCAGATTCTTCATGGCCTTTGTGAGGGCAATTAAAAGCATGTTCCTCACTTAGATTTAGCCTTTTAGTGATGATGCATGAAGGGACATTGGGTTAGCAGGATGACAGGTCCTGTATGACTTCTAGGATGCTAACCCTAAGAAGTGCTTAGGTATGTATTTCAGGCTAGATCAAGTGAAGATTATTTCCTCCACTGTAGGTTGAATATTCAGCAAAGCTGAGCAGTAGTCACCCCTCTTTGTGAGATATGTTCAAAGACCCACAGATGATGTCTGAAAGGGTAGTAATAAACCCCTCATTTACTGTTTTCTTTCTTCTCTTTTTTTATATGCCTTACACATTACCACATAGTGCCAAAAGCTGTGACCCTGTAACTCCTGTGCATCACTACTCTTGCACTGTGGGGCAAATGTTAAGTAAAATAAGGATACTTGAGCAAAAGCCTTGAATATAAGTCCATTTGATAACCAAAACAGCCACTTAGAGACTAACAGGCAAGGAATAATTCATATCCAAGTCAGGAAGGAGCAGGATGGTGTGACATTTCATCATTTTATTGGGAACACAACCTAATTTGATGCTTACAAATCTTTTATTCCTGAAATTTTGCACTCAATGTTTTTGGAATTCAGTTGACCACAGGTAGATGAAGCCACAGAAAATGGAAAACTACTAAATTTAGGGTGAATTAGATATTCAGATCACAGTAGAAAGACCACCCACAATCCCAGCATTAGCAGAAACAGAAATCTTGTGTGACAATGAATTGCTCTCCATTACTGAGAGAACCTTGGCGTCTTGCTTCCTCCTGCCTTCTGCACAGCACAGGGGCAGACAACAGCTAAGTGAGAAGAACCAGACAGTCCATGTTTTATTTTCTCCACTCCAATTAATAAGTACCACATCTGGGAAGAGTGGAAGGCCCATGTTGAATTGTCTGTACTGAAGTCTTTAATGCCAAAAGATAGAAATTGTGTTCTAATCCAAAATTCAGATGAAAATTATGGAACTTGAGAAAGGTGCCCTTAAAGCACCTTCTACCTCTGTACAAGAGAGATTTAATAGTCTACTGACGAGAGGGATGATTGGAGATACTATCAAACCAGATCATGTTTATTCCTCAGTGCTTTGGGACTTACTACTAAACAGGATAAATTCTTTGTGATCAGGTACCATCCTTTTGCAGTCAGGAAATGAAAACTAGTGTTAAACTATGAATGGACAATTTCTAACATGATATTGTTTTTGAGAATTTCCTTTTGGAGAAACAATTGCAATAGTTTAAATTGGTTATTGAGTACATCTTGGTTTGAAATGAATGAATCAAACTTATTTTTTATAGAAAATGGTCTTCATTAGAAAACAATATTTTGATGCATGGAGAGTGATTGTAGGGTATATATCTAGAAAAAAATGGTTACCTAATAGAAATATGACTCACTGGATTGGGGAAAATATGACAATAGAAACATAACTTTGTAGGCTAGGGATAATTTGGTTACAGAGCATGCCCTGATGGAAAAGAATTGGGTGGAGGTATGTGGAGGAAGAACTTAAAATGATTTCTTCAGTAGGTCAAAGATAGAGCTTCTGGTTTATTCATCCATCCTCTTCAGGCAAAATGATCTATGTCAAGAGCCAAGAAGGCATCAAAAAAAACATGCCCTTCATGAAGAAAACATGACCCACTAAACATACGTGATTGGGAAATGGAGCAAGAAGAAGGGAAACTAGTAGACTCCTACAATCTCATTTGAGTAAATATAATAAATTAATCTTTGTCTTCGGGTTCTTGATGTAAGTTGTTTTTATGAATGTTAATCTATACTAGTGGGTGAGTTCAAAAACCATTTCCAACAATTGTCAAATGCTGTCAGAATCAAATGATTTTTTGAGCATAGGTGAAAGAGTTTATGCACATAGTATGAAATTTAAAATCAAATATGTGAGTTTGACAGTATGAAATTTATTTTTTCTTGAGGAAACTGAAACTCAGAGATGTCATTTGCTAGTATTTAACATTCATTCTTTCACCCAGAGTATGACTGCAGAATCAGGATTCAGTGAAATTCATATTCTGGAGGTTGACCAAGTATTCAAGCAAGTAGGCTCAATTTAAGAGAGTTACATAAGTTAGAAAAGGGAAAATATCATTTGTTCTGGTCACAATAAACTAACAATGTTTGAACAATTTACCAGCTAAAAAAAATAAACAGCATGGGGTTAGCTGTGGTCTAATGAAGAATGCAGCTTCTGTCTCATCTTTATGAGCCCTCAGAATAATTTTCCTGCAGTGGAGAGGGCTCTGTTGATGACCCAGGTGGCAGTCTTATTGATTTTTATGAGTAAATGAGTTGCTGCAGCTTATCTGCATAACTAGTCTTAAGTGCTTCCCTGAGTGAAATTGACAGTTCATTTTATTTGGTTTGCACAGTCTTCTTATCCTTTCTGCACCTATGATAAGCAACATGAGAAGAAGTTGTTTATCTACTATTTATATTAGGCAGGCAATATTTACTGCCCAGGGCTGTGGATAGGCTCTGTTGAAGGGATGGGAGGGCCAGATAATATTTTCCTGGAAATAATCTTATGCCTTTTTTGGGAAAGAGATCTATGGATCAGGTGGTTTCCCATGACTATTTTTCTTCCGATGTAAATTTCTGTGAATACCTCTGGTAATTTGGCTATCTCCTGTGTCACCACAAAAAGCTGAATGTGAAGGAAAATGGTTGAAAGTTTAAGCTTGTTTACCAATTTACTTGGATACCAAATAATTACTGAGAGACTCAAACAAAAGAACAATTAGTTTCTCTTACTTGTATTCTAATTTTATGTCATCAGACTGGATATACTATTTTTAAATAAAATGATTGTATAGTATAAGCATGGCGCTCTATATTTTTCACAAATAGGAACTTGATTAAGTTAATGATCTTAAAACCTCACACATGCATAGGAAATTAATGTGAGTCAGCTTCCTGTTTGGCTATCCTTATCTCAACCAACAAAAACACCTGTTCCTTCCTATTATTGCTTATATTCAGTCATCAACAAAATTAGAGATAAGGGCAAAATACTTTCTGCTGGGTATTGAGGGGATGGGGGGAGAGGGAGGGGGCGGAGTGGGTGGTAAGGGAGGAGGTGGGGGCAGGGGGGAGAAATGACCCAAGCCTTGTATGCACATATGAATAATAAAACAGTTAAAAAAAAAAAGAAAAAAAAAAACCTCTAGTCTTTGCTCCTCTACTATATTGGCTCAGATTTCTGTTACTGTTATTTAGCTCCCTTCCCTATACAGTCTTTAAAATCAACTCCTTCTCCATCTTACTAAACTACCTGCTTCAAATCTTCCTAAATCTCAATGCCATGAACTCCCATTTTTATGCTACCAACAAGTAATGTGGTATCTTACTGGTTTTTAATGTAACATCTTTATTGAAATATAATTAAATAGCATTTAATTCACCATTTTTAAGTACCCTATTTGATGGTATCTAGTGGGCACACCAAGTCATACAATCATGACCATAATCAATTTTAGAAAATTTTATCCCCCCCAAAAGAAATCTCATGCCCACTTACTCACCCTCCTTCCCTCTCTAGCCACCCATCCCTGACTCCTGATGATCATTCATTTTTGACTCTATTTGCCCATTCTAGAAATTCATATAAATGGAATCATACATTTGATTTTTTGTGTCCAGCTTCTTTTCTTAGCATATTTTCATTTTTGTTCAGCATACACCGGTACTTCATTAATTTTTATGCCCAAAAAACATTCCACTGGGTAATTATACCACGTTTTGCTTATGCACTTGACTCTTCAGTTTATGAACATATGAGTTGTTTTCACATTTTTGGCTAGTATGAATAATGTTGCTATGAACATTTGTGTGTATGGTCTTTTTTAGAGCTTTTATTTCTGTTGGGTGTATATCAAGGAGGGGGTGTTACTAACTGGGTTTAACCTTTTGAAGAATTGCCAGACTGTTTTGCAAAGAAGTTAAACCACTGTGCCTTGCTACTAGCAAGGTAGGAAGTTTCAGTTTCTCCACATTGTTTACCACATGAGTTATTATCCAATGTTTTCTTAAAAGCCATCCTACTGTATGTGAAGTGGTAACTCACATGCCAATGAGAGTAATGATATTTAGTATCTTTGAATGTGTTTGTTTTTCATTTGAGGAACTTTTTTAGAGGAATATCTATTCAGATCCTTTGCCTAATTTAAAGATTTGGTTAATTGTCCTATTATCAAGTTGTAAGAGTTCCTTGATAGACAATAAGACAAATAGGTAGATAGTATATGTAAAATGCTTTATGAGATATATGTTTGGCAAATGTTTTCTCCCATGTGGTAAGTTGTCTTTTCACATTCAAGGATGGTATCCTTTGAAGCAAAACTTTTAAAATTTTGATGAAGTCTAATTCATTTTTCATTTGGTATCTTCTGCTTTTGATGTCATATCTAATAAATCTTTGTCTAATTCAAAGTTATGAAAATTTACTCAGAATTTTCTTCTAAGAGTTTAATAGTTCTAGGTATTACATTTATATCTGTAATAAAATTTGAGTTAACAGTTCCTGTGTGGAATACTGTATGGATCAAGTTAATTCTTTAATACATGATTATTTAGTTATCCCAACACCATTATTTGAAAACACTATTCCATACCTATTGCTTTGTCTTTTTGCTTCTCCTGTTTTATATATCTCTCTGGAGCATCAAGTCTTAGTACCAAAACTGTGAATTAGCCTCTATGTACTTATCTTTGAACTCATTCTAACACATTATAAAGTAATAATTCCAGCTGAGCATCGGGATTCATGCCTATAATTCCAGTCACACAGGAGATGAAAATGGGAGGATGGCAGTTTGACAGTGGCCTTGGGTAAAAAGTTCAAGACCCTATGTGAAAAATAAACTAAAGCAAATATTGATGGAAGTGTGTCTCAAGTGGTAAAACACTTGCTTAGCAATCACTAGGCCTAGAGTTCAAGTCCCAGTATCACCAAAAAAATATTTTTACCTTCCTCCTATCTGTGCTCTTGATCCCTTCTTATACCCCTATGTATCCCTGCTTTCTCTCATACTTAGGATGACTAAATAACTTATCATCTAAACCCCCATGCTCTGGTTGAAAAGATTCAGTATTAATGATTTTGCAATGACAGCAGATGTCAAAATAAACTTTTAGGGCAAACTAGGAAATAATCCCATCTTACTAAAACCTCCACTACTTCCTCTCTACCGAATACATTTTAGCAGAAATTTCATGTGCTTCTTCTGATTCTCCCATCTTAAAATATTCCATTCCAGATATTACCTTCTTCGGTGTTTCTATGGTTAAAGCAGTTCCCCCTCTCAGTCACATTTCTTGAAAGAGTTTTCTATATGGTTTCACCTGCAATTTATGCATGAGTGTTTTTAATCTGTATTCTCCCACAAAAAAATTGTGCCTTTTAAATTCACCAAAAGCCTTTATGCCGCCAAATGTGAGGTGTTTTTGAGTGTTCATCTTATTTCAGTTTTCATCAAAATTGGTTCATCTTTCTTGAAATAACCAGAATCACTTGGGACTTGTTCTTGGGTATGTGCTTATTTCTCAGTTCCCTCTGCACAGCGTATGTTAGCAACCCTCTGCTAACATGAGTTTTTAACTCTGTTTTTATCTCTAGTTGGGATCATCTTCCAAGCACTAAATTCACATCTAATTGAAGATACAACATCTTGGTGTAGATTTTCAGACACTCTAAGCTCAGTGTTTTAAAACACAACTCATGACATGTCCCACAAGCCTTTTATTCTCATTGTTCTCTCAGTTAACAGATATTCACTCATCCAATCATAGAAATAAAATTATTCTTAAATTTCTCACTTCATGTGTTTAATTAATGACTAGATAGATTTATATTTTCTAAATATGTGCATAATTATCTAATTTTTGTGATCCAAGGTTGGCCTTGAACTCATAATCCTCCCGTCTCAGCCTCCCAAGTGGTGGGATTATAGATATACGTGTACCACCACACCCTGCCTCTAACACTTATCTTTGTTTTTTATCCTCCATGGGTACCACTTTAGTTATTTTCTAACATCTATTTGGACTCTTCCCAATTCACTCCATTCTCTGAGGATTCCTTTAAACATCATGCTTCTGCTTAAAATCACTTAACCAATTCAAATTGCTAGTGGTATGAAATTTTAAATTATGAAATTCTGTAGAAGGGCATATGTGATCACACCTCTCTCTAGCTCCTTGGCTTCATCTTTTTCTTCCCTTCCCTCATTTTCCACATTCAGACTAACTCTTTTTCATTTCTTTTAGTTTTTTCAACAGCTGAGCTCCTTTTTTCCCCACCTCAGGGCTTGTTTAAATATTCTTGTCATATTCCAAACTTATTATAGGAGGAACCCCTTGCTATGCTTTGAATGTACATGCTCCCAGATCTTCATATGTTGAGATCCAATCCCCAATGTGATAGAAATTAGGTGTGGTTTTTGAGAGGTGAGTAGGTCACCTATTGGTCTTAATAAAGAGACCCTAGAGAGGTCCCTCTCTCATTTCACCATGTGAACATAGGACTCGAATATACAATCAATGATACATCATGCAGACATTCACCAACACTGAATTTGAAGCTCCTCAAACTTGCACTTCCCAGCATTAAGAATGGTAAGAAATAAATGTGTTGTTTATAAGTTTCCGTCTCTGTTGTGGTTTGTTAATGTGACCCATAGAATAAGACACCACTAATCATCTTTCATTTCTGAGCTCAAAGGTTGTTCTTCAAAATCTAGCCCTGATAAGATCAATGTCCTCTTAGAGGCTTTCAAAGTACTCTGTATTTCCTTTCACAGAATTTGGAGTAATTTTAACTGCATAATAAATTATGTAATAAGTAGTTGACTGTCTTGTCAATCAAATGTGAACTTAAACAGGAAGGAGAGCACAGTGGTCTACATTATTACATTCTCAGGGTCTAGCATAGTGTCTGACCTAATTATAGAAACACAAGAAATATTTTTGAATAATGAATGAGTAGCCCTCCAAATTACTTCACTAACAATTTTATCTGGCTTATAAATCTTATAAGCAGAATAAAATAGCAAAAAAAAAATCAGAAACTGAATTTTAAGATAGGACCAGAAAAAATTCAAACATAAGAAATCTTTGTAGGTTATGGTTTATTCTTTGATTAAAAAACAAAAACAGTAAGAAATAAACTTAATATTTCATAAAAATGAATAGCCTAAATTCCTCCTTCTACTGTTTAAACCTCCAAATAAAACTCATCTCAGTTTCCTTTTTCTTTCTGTCTTGTGAAGGTAAACTCTGATGATAAATTTACTTCATACCCTTCACACCAAAACAAACTGTTTTCTGTTTATATCAGCCCAAAGCTCTCATGTAAATATAGTTATCCATATTGATGCTACAGTTTTTGATAAAGTCAATCCTGTCCGCTCTACCACTGATCTTTCAATCTCTTTACTGTAATCTTATAATCTGTTATCCATCCCGCCATCCTCCCAATTTCACCAAAAATGAACAATAAGTCACAAGTATTCCTGAGTAAGTAAACAAAGAAGCTAATGTAGGCTTAGAGTTTTCTGGAGTGTACACATTGTTTGTACAATAAAAGCAGGGACCAGATCATTAAGTAAGAACACGCTCACTTACAGTGTCTAGAGAGAAAAATAATCTTGATTTAATCATTTTATTCTGGATTTAGATGGCAATCTACAGTGTTTCAACTCAAATTGCTGAAATCACTTAAATTTCAATGTCACTTGATTGCTAAGCAGTGCTAAGGGACTGTAAAACTCAAGACTTCTCATGAAGCATGACTTAGAGATTACTTGTGATGTAGAAGGAGCTCAGTAGATTTAGAGTCAAAGGGTCAGGATACAAAAGGCTCAAACACTCAGATATGTAACTTGGATCTTAAAAAAGTCACTCAAATTTCTTGCATTTCAGTTGTTTTTATCTACAAAATGGGATGAGAAATACTTATTTCATTGGATTTTTTGAAAATTTAATTTGATAATGTAACTAAAAGCATTGGTACGCAGTGAGTACACTGTAATTATTAGTTCAATGCAAATCATACTTTGAACTCTTCATCCATCTAGTATCACATCTATTACTGAAGACAACTCCTCTTAGGAGCCCTAACAGGCTCTTGTTTTATTTCTTGCCAGCACATACTTCAGTGTTTGAATTTACATTTGGAAAGGCTCTAGCAAAATAATGTTATCAGTGAGCTGATACCTAGATAGCAATGTATCTCTCCATGCAAATAATTATTGATTGCAAAGCTGAGTAGAGAAGTAAAATATTACTGACTTATTTAATGCAGAGGATGGCAAATTTTGTAACGTCCTTCTGTAAAGAAATGGGTAGTAAATAAGTATTTTTAATCTTTGTAGAATATTTGTTCTCTGTTTCAGATATCCAACTATTCTGAGTTAGCACAAAACAGCTATAAATAATAATTGAACTAATGAATATGAATGGATATATTCCAATAAATCTATTTTTGTGGATATGGGAATTTTAATTTCACGTATCATAAAATCTTTTGAAGTTTTTCAATCATTTAAATATGATTTTTTTTTTTAAATCTCAGATTAGAGGACTGGCATAGTGGCTCAAATGGTAAGAGCTGCTGCCTAGCAAGTGTGAAGTCCTAAGTTCAAATCCCAGTGCTGCCAAAAACAAACAAACAAACAAAAATCTCAGATTATAGTCATACAAACACAGATGGCAGAACTGATTGGGTTCAAAAGTGATGGTTTCTCACTAAACACAGTCTATCATTTACCAAACTACTGGGTATATTTTTCATTGATCCTCACTCTTCATAGTATGATGCTTCTTAAGCACGGGGTCCTTGAATCTGTTATACAGTGACACGTTCCAAATACATTGAATAGTGCCCAGAATAACAGAGACAACAAATATTGTGAAATGAATGAAACAAATAAGTGAATAAACAAAATGTTTGTGGCCAAAACACTTCATTATGAGAATTTATAGCAATACTAGCATTTTAAATTCTTTTCAACTATCCTTACAGATACAGAAGAGTGAAGAGTTCAATAGATAAATTTTGAGTTAATGATTACTACTCCAGAGAAATGTGATGATATAAAGTAGGAGATAAAAAGTATAAATGTTGGAGGTTAATAAAATGTTTGTTTGTGTGCATAGTGAGTGTGTAAATACACATACAGAGAGATAATAGCTATTTACATAACCGTATGTGTATTTATACATATATACATATGCTTATATTTATATATATTCCATAACTGCTTTTTAAACATAAATAAGCTCTATTTTGATACTTATACCTATAAATTTATATGCTTTGGTATGTAATATGAATGAAATCTTTGAGTATGGTACTTAGTTTTATAATCTCAAGGGAGCTACATGGTAATTATACCAATTAATCACAAAGCAAAAATATTCACCTTAGGAAAACCATTAAAATATCAGATTAATTGACTTTATTTTTTATAAAACACATTGCAACATAATTATGTTAGGACAATGTCAAGTGTCATGTTGAATCTGTGTTTGTTCTCAGTAAACATAAGGTCCAAACCACTTGCCATAAATCATTATTCCCATTGGTAATGGAAGGGAATGGAAGAATATTTTTGCACAATGATATTTACATGACTTAATTTCACAGAAAAATACTAATACAAAGTTGTGTAATTAACCTTAAAACACTTACTTGTATGATTGTCTGTAAATAGATGATTTGTAATGTAGATCAATTGTTTACATAAAATATAGAAAAGTTAGCAGAATTTCTGTGCCTTGAGTAATTTTTTTGAAGTAAAGGTAAAATATATTCAGCTATCAGAGTAATAGAACATCTTTAATAAACTGAGAACTGAGAAAACTAAGCTGTTCTTAAAATATCAATACAAGGGAGTTGCTGCTATGATATTTATTGAAATACTGTTAGCAAAAATCATAATTTAGAAGTTGAAAATTTATTGTTACAATTGAATGCATGAGAAGAATGATTTAGTCCACTTCTTAGCTCAAGTTAATTAAAAGAATTTTTATATTACTTGCAACAAATTCTAACTAATATTTGGCACTCCTTTCACATCACATAGTTCTCACTCACTGTCTTTTTTTTGTTTCTGCAATCACAGCTAGAAAGCTTAGAAAATGTAATACTTGTTTCTCCTTTGAACTGGAAAAAGGTGTTAAGATTAATGGGTTAAATAAAATGGCTAGTTCGCAATGCTTTGAACATATTTAAATATTACACCTACTTCCTTTTCTTATAGGAGAATCATCTTCAAATGAGTGAACAGAATTAAGGAAACCTCAGTCATACATAGTAAACAGCACCTATGCAGTAGGTGATTAATTAAAGTAACATGCATGGATTAATTTGATAACAGTGTACACTGTGAATCAAAGAACTAGAGAGTATAACCTGTCACCTCTGTCCTTGGATGTGGTATGTCCTTTCATGGTTTCAACAATAGATTCTCATCCAGCTCCCAAAGTGAGGATGATCAATGCTGACTGTACAATGCAGAAACCCTTCACATGTTCACCTGTAATTTTCATTCACTAGGGCTTGTTTTTACCTAACTGTTCTACAAATGTCATTATCAAACAAAAATTCAGTTTATTCAGGTAATACAGGAATGAGTGATTATTGCAAATAATAAAACAATCAGAAATAAATGGGGTAAGTTGAGAAAGCCTCTCTTGACATGTGGGGTAGGCATACACATATACACAAATCCTTAGAAACTCCTATTGCGAATAAGTTGGTGTCCATAAACCAAATTAGTTTCCTATGCATTTGCACACACATTTGTGCATGCACACCACTTATTTCTATGTAAATAGGAACATATGTGTGAGTTCTTTCTTGTCTTTTTCTTCCTCTTGACCTTCTATCTTGGAAATTTCTTCATGCTAGTATTTATATTTCAGAATAATTCATTTTAAAGTCTGTACTGTGCATATATCACCATTTACTCAGTTATGGTCTTTCTGATGGACATGTAGTTTGGTTTTCAATTCATAATATGGAAAACACATTCTGCCATACACTTTGTTCATAAGGCATGACAACTGCTCTAGGAGTGATTTCTGGAGAGGAAATTCTAGGTCAAGTGAGATGCTATGCTAAACATGAAAATGGGGATAAATTTTTCTTCAAATTATGTACATTTTATATGCTTTTTGAAAATTTCTATAATTCTTCATTTCTGAACTGCCTGTTCTTGTTATTCATATTTTTAATTGGGTTATCTTACTCATTATTACATAGTGTAATTTGTCTATTTTGTTTGCTAAAATGTGTTATAATTTTCACTTGTATTTTAGTTATATTTTGTGTTGAGGAATATTTAATATTTATTTAGTTGATCCCAATATTTGTATTATGGTTTCCAGGTTTTTGTTCTTACTCAATCTTCCTTAGCAAATATTATAAAATTATTCTCCCCTTTTTGCCTTAACATTTTAAATGTGCATAATTCTAGCTTTTGATTTCATTGAAATGCATGATTGAGTCTGTATCATGTGAATGTGTGGTATTAGGAAGGTATTTACTTATGAGTACCTAGGCAGTGAGTAACAAAGCAGGTAACATTTATTAAATAACTTTCATATATTCAAGTGCTAACTCTATCATAAACTATATTGCAGATTGAGGTTTACTATCTAATATGTAATAAATACATCTGTTGTTTCTACACATGTATGTATCTCACCTTTCCTTTCACTATAGGTTAGTAAACTTTGGAAGAATATAGCAAGGGAAGATCACCATTGTAATTCTTTTTGAAAATTGACTTTATTCCTTCATATTTTCTTATTCATATGGATTATGGAATATGTTGTTCATATATAACTTTTAGATATGTGAATATATATACATACATATGTTCTATGTGTATAATATTGATTGTATATAAATACATGCACATATACATAGATATACATGATGTCTTCGGGACAGCTTGTTTGGAGAAGCTGAAAGATCTTTCCAAGTGCTATCATCTTGTCTGCTGTGTCTGAGGTGCTATCCTGTTATTGCACAAGGGGGATGCACAGACAGTTCAAACATATAAATCATAATGTGGTTTTAAGTGTATAATGAAAAGGATAATTGACTGTGTTATATCCTTGCAACAGTCGTTTCATCTTCTACATACTATATTGTTTCAATGTAAGGAGTTACAGGCCAGCACAAATTATAATAACAAAATGGATCATGGAATAAGAACAAAGGGTATGCATCATGTAATTCAAGTATTTAATGGTTTAATGGATTCAACTATTCAATGGACGCTCACAAACCAGTTGCATTGAACAGATAACTCCTTGTGATATGCTGTCTTCTGAGTCTGTTGGCAACAATTGCCTTTTTCACTATGGTGTTTTGATACTTCTATTTCATAGCAGGATTCCTTCTGGTTGACTACAAAAATTTCCTTAGCTAACTATAACCAATTAAATTCTGACTAGCATTAAATAATAACCAGGGATGGCACTGCTTCAAGACCTAAAAGAAATAAAGAGAAAGACATTTACACATCTAGGAAAGAACACTCCAGGCAAAGGGATTAGTAAGAATAGAGCCTCGAGGCAGAATCTGGCTGGTGTATTTTGAGGACTCCCAGCAAAACAGTAAGGCAGAGGTGAAGTGAACAAGGTTATTTATTTAGTAGCAGAAGAGATTTGGAGACCAGAGCATGTCAGATTCAATTTTCAACCTAACAATCTGGATTTTTATGCTGATTAGTGTGGGAAAGCACAGAGGATTTCAAACAGAGAAGTTATATCACGTGAACTAAATTTTGTTAGAATAATTTTTTAAGGTTCTTTGGTGAATCAAAAAATTTTTATGAGTTCTTTAATTTACTAACAGCGTCTCCAGGTGTGAAATAATAATGTAGTCTCACTGTCTAGGTTAGCTGACATGTAAGGTACTGAGTAATGGACTTAATGGATATACAGGGAGGGTATCTTTCAGGAAATCCATAGTTGTCCCCTTAGATAAAAGTTTAAATAACAGCTTAATAGAAATTCATATCACATTATATTTTATAGCAAAGATCTGAAACAAAGAAAATATGTTTTCAGACTACTATATAAAGTGAAGCAAATATTCTTGAATACAGTATAAACTGCCTGGTAGACAAAAGATAAGAAATAATCATTAAATCTTACTGCTATTAGCTAAAATAAGATTAGCTATGTTTTGACAATCAAAAGGACAAGTTTAATATTGTGTTTTAAATGTGTGAGCAAGCCAGACGTTGTGGTGCCTGGTATTAGTTCAAAGGGCTGAAGTGAGTACCCTAAGAACTCCCTGTAGAATGTCCAGTTTAAAACCATGTGATTTGGGGCTGAAAACTCTAAGTAAACAGAGTAATCTGTAGAACAGGGAAAATGATATCTACCAAACTGATAACTTTTTGGTCTCAGATTAATTAATCTTACACCCATATGTTTAAATGAAAATGAGATAGCAAAGCCTGAAGTAAAATTATCAATGTAGTATAGAAATTACTTACGTTCTTTTGAATAGAAAGTGATGTAATCTCAGCACAAGCTATTTTTCTGTCCATTTCACTCTCATATGTTATTACTTAACCATTCTGAGCAGCATTGATCTCCTCTGTGACTTTGTAAATGCTGTTCTCTCTGCCTTGACACCTCTTCCAATGTCTCTGCCTAGCAAATGTCTATCCATCAGCAAATTTCAGACAAAATACCTCCATGAAGCTTTTCGTGATGTTCATTTTACCATGTTCCTGAATTCATTTTAAATTTTAACTGTAAGTAACAAAATCTCCAGATTTGAGGATTGTTATGTCTGCTGGAGATTCCCTTTGAATACAAGTCCCAATCTCGAAGTCCTTAATTTGACCACATTTGTAAAATCTTTTTTACTGTACAAAGTGATATGTTCAGGATGTGGACATGTTTATGGGCAATTCTCTAAAGAAGTAGTAAAATTTTATTTATAGAAATTGTAATTCATCTTCCCATAGGGATTTAATGCCATAATTTATGTTATAATATTGTTATGATAATTTATCACATTATATTATGGTAATTATAACATAAAACTATAAATTATATATT
Source organism: Castor canadensis (assembly GCF_047511655.1). Classification (NCBI taxonomy): domain Eukaryota; kingdom Metazoa; phylum Chordata; class Mammalia; order Rodentia; family Castoridae; genus Castor; species Castor canadensis. The sequence continues at coordinate 17,994,104 of NC_133395.1, forward strand.
ATAAAGTATATAATAAATAAAGTATTTATGTATAATGCATATAGTTTATAGTATAATTATATATAAAGTTTATACTGTAAGGTTTTTATACTATATATGATTTTAGACACTAATTTTATACTTGTTTAAAATGAGCAAGTAAAATAGAAATATTTTATTTATTTATCTATTTATTTATTGTTTTATTCATATGTGAATACAACACTTGGTTCATTTCTCCCCCCTGTCCCCACCCCCTCCCTTACCACCCACTCTGCCCCCTCCCTCTCCCCCCCACCCCCTGAATACCCAGCAGAAACTATTTTGCCCTTATCTCTAATTTTGTTGAAGAGAGAGTATAAGCAATAATAGGAAGGAACAAGGGTTTTTGCTGGTTGAGATAAGGATAGCTATACAGGGCATTGACTCACATTGATTTCCTGTGCGTGTGTGTTACCTTCTAGGTTAATTCTTTTTATCTAATCTTTTCTCTAGTTCCTGGTCCCCTTCTCCTATTGGCCTCAGTTGCTTTTAAGGTATCTGCTTTAGTTTCTCTGCTTTAAGGGCAACAAATGCTAGCTAATTTTTTAGGTGTCTTACCTATCCTCTTATCTCCCTTGTGTGCTCTCATTTTTATCATGTGCTCAAAGTCCAATCCCATTGTTGTGTTTGCCCTTGATCTAATGTCCACATATGAGGGAGAACATATGATTTTTGGTCTTTTGGGCCAGGCTAATCTCACTCAGAATGAGGTTCTCCAACTCCATCCATTTACCAGCAAATGATAGCATTTCATTCTTCTTCATGGCTGCATAAAATTCCATTGTGTATAGATACCACATTTTCTTAATCCATTCGTCAGTGGTGGGGCATCTTGGCTGTTTCCATAACTTGGCTATTGTGAATAGTGCTTCAATAAACATGGGTGTGCAGGTGCCTCTGGAGTAACTTTTATACTTGTTTAAAATGAGCAAGTAAAATAGAAATATTTTAGAGTTTTTAGTATTTTGGGTATATATTCATACTGTGAATCATTTTACACAATTAGGAGACAAATAATATCCTTGTTTTATGTATATTTTGATGACTTAGACAATGTTTTTTATGTGTTTTCTCATAATAGAAATTTAAGAAATATTGGGATTTATTTTCCCTATTGTTTATGTCTTGTGGTTGTTTGGTACAGTATCTGTTAGGTCATTAATTGTCAACATCTGTGGTCTTTACATACAGGAAACTGACATTTCTTCAGGAATTAGCAAGGTATTTATGTAGTATGCTACAAATTTTTCAAATATTATAAGTAAACTTCCTACAATATTTAATAATGCTTTTTAGAGCTGCTTTATCATATAGTTTAGTAATAGAATATTCATATATAGTTTTAAAATTAATTGACTTAAAAAAAATTTTAGCTTATAATAGCTGTATGGGGGGATATGTTGTGATATACTTTTTAGGAATTTAAATGCTCATTAACTATATGTCTAATATAAATTATTTGGCAAAAACTCATATGCGGAACAGAATAAAAGGCTGAGAGACCATCTCTCTTAGCCAGACAAGTGTGTTTATTTTACAAAGAAGAAAGGAAGGTCTATAGAATGAGTGATAATTGGGCAACTTTACAATGCATGGTACAGTGGAAAGGCATTTGTGCAGTTTTAAAATGGGACAGGAGGGTCAAGATCTAAATAATTATTAAACTCAGAGTGTGCATAAAGTAAGAATATGCATAATTTACTTCTTACATCAGATTTCTGAGAGAATTTAAGTAAGGACATTTATAACAAAACTTTCAGAGTGCTTTTCATCTTGATGTGATGTTATTAAATTCTTTATCTAGTGGTAAATATAGTCAGTAGTACTTGTATTCAAGTCAATAATTAAATTCAAGTAACTATGAGCCTTAAATTATTACCAAAGGGCTTTGCTAAAATCAGTGCATGTTGTAGTTGAGTCTTCTCTCTGCAGACCAGTCTTTTACTTCCATTTAGTTGATTGATTGGAGCTATTGTTTTTCTTGAAGCTTGTATTACTTTTTGATATTTATTTATCTACCCTGTTCACTCATAAATTTTTCTTTAACTTTATTATATAATAAAATTAAAGTAATCAAACAATAATTACCTAGAATGTATGTGTGAATATTTTCTATTGGATTTCTCTCTATTCTCCTTAAATCTTCAAAAGTATTTTGTTTATGATTAATCCATATCTCCCTCATGCAAAGCAATGTTATTCATCAATTTCTGCAACTAACTATTGGGAAAATGAGACATTATTTATTTAATTTCATTGTGCAGTAATAGAAGAACGTCATTGTGGAAAATAAATAACATAGGAGGATGAAAGGGGAAGGTTTGTTTATTCTAAAAGCATATTTTCTGTTTATCTCCTGACTTAGTAATTTCGTATCATAAAAGTGCTCACATATCAAATGTAAACCAAGTTTTGGGGCATGTCAATATTGCATAATAAAATAAAAGCTAAACATCTATTTTGAAATATCACAAAATAATAACTAATTTGTTTTTGGAAAAATAATGCCAAATATATTTTATTTTTGTAAAAAGAATGAGATTTTTTCCTATTGAGAAAGTAGCTGATACATTTATCTGCATTTGTTTCTTTTGAAGAAATTACTAACTCTATGAGTAGTCTCTTTATCACCTAGCAAAAAGATAAAAATCAACAATACTGATAGAGTTGCATTATCACTATTAGCATTTAGACTAAACCTTTAATATTTGTTGTAAACTATACCTTTTCTTCTACTCACTAAAATCAAACAAACATTATGTAATCATATAACAATGTTTCCAGGATACTAGCAAGCTTTGCATTCCTTTCATAGTATTTAATGCATAATTTGGAAACATTTTTATTAGTTTAGACTAGTTTGTTTAGTCAATAAATTCTTAAACTTAGACTAGTACCATATCATCCATTGAATAGAGTTTTTTAGTCAACTGTTTTAGCTTTTGGAATTTGTAATGTTGTTAGGCAACGTTACATTTGAAAATATAGACAAATAATTCTATACTGAAGTTGGGAATTTGAGTTGTTACAGTTATCTGTTAATTTGAAAATAATGAATTAAATTTTTACTTAAGAAACCTTCTCAGGTAATCCCTGGAGAGACTTGAAAGGAAAGAGAAGCACAGATATGCTGCTCCAATGGGAAATAAGTCTCAGCAATTGTTGGGTGGAAAAGAAGTACACAGATAGCTTCTGGTCATCCTACAAATCATAAAAGAGCACAATTAACTCAAGGGGGCCTTTAATTGGCTTTGAAAAAATAATTTTTTTTTTTGCAGAAATGGGGCTTGAACTCATGGGCTTCAACTTGAGCCACTTCACCAGCCCAATTTTTTGTGATAGGGTTTCTTGAGATAGAGTCCCATGAACTATTTGTCTGGGCTCACTTCGAACTGCTATCCTCCCTATTTCTGCCTCCTGAGTAGCTAGGATTACAGGCATGAGTCACCAGCATCCAGCATGATATTTTTATAGATCACTGCTGGCTCACATCTGTAGTCCCAGCTACTTAGGAGGTAGAGATCAGGAGGAATGCAGTTCGAAGTTCAGGAGTTATCCTATGACATGTCCACTTAGTTCCCATGGGGGAACATTGTGCAGGACAAGGCTGTGTGAAGCCAGCCCAGACAAGTAGTCTGTGAGACCCTATCTTGAAAAAAAGTTCTGGTGGATTAGCTCAAGGTGTAGACCCTGAGTTCAATCTCCACAACCACATACACACACACAAAGAGAACTTCCAATTGACTTTAATGAAAAATTTTGGGTGATGAATCTGGTAATTTGAAGATTGCAATTCAAAAAGTTAAAACCCCTCTCACCAAACAAATGGGGTGTTGTAATCATGGAAGTAGTGGTTCACTCCCATAATCACAGCTATGTGAGAGGTATAGGTAGGAAGATGATAATTTGAGGATTGCCTGGAGAAAAAGCATGAGACCATATCTGAAAAATAACTAAAACAAAGACAGGTGGGAGCATTGTGCAACTGATAGAATGAAGGGTGTGGCTTTGAGTTAAAGCCCCCAAGAATGGAAAGAAGAAAGGAAGGAAGGAAGGAAAGGAAACAAGGAAGGAAAGGATGGAAGGAAGGAAGGGAAGGAAGGAAGGAAGGAATTAAGGAAGAAAGAAAGGAAGCAAGGGAGGAAGGAGAGAAGACATTTTTTCTTCCACATTGATTCAACAATAACAAAGAAGACATAAACTTATCCAAATGGCAAATAAAAAAAAAATCAAGCAAGGGGTTTGTTTTTGTTGATGGTTGTATTAGGTGTGTAGAGGCTACACACATAATAATGTTGAGGAAGCATACACAGGAGGAGCCAGGGTGGCACTAGTTCCTTCAAGGAAACACCCCCCAATGACCTATCTTCTTCAAACTAGGCCCCACCTCTTAAAGTTACCACCACCTCCCAATAGCACCATCAGCTGGGAATGAAGCCTTTAACACTTGGGCCTTTGAGAGATATTTCAAATGAAGCTATAGCAGTGACCATAACTTTTAATTAATTTGAATTCCTGTAAGAAATTTGTAATAAGATGACTTCCAGAAAGCTTGCAAATTTAACTTGGATTATATGAAACTTTTTTGTATATTTTTATCTTTCAGACTTTACTTTTTGAATTTTAATGTTCCTGTTTAAAAGTTGACTACAGTTTTGGTAAGACACCAAAATAACTTCTGGGAAATAAATATATTATTTCAATCTCTTTTATTTTTATGAATTTTATATAATTTTATGTAATCTATGAAATACAAATTTGTAATCTGATGGTCATTTCCATATTCCTGGATAATATTCCATGGAGATTACATTGAATCATTGTAAATGGTACTTTGATTTCTAATAGACTAATATATGGTCATTTTTGTTAACTGTATATCATTGATTTAATATATAGCTACACATTAAAGACTATAGTACTATGTGCCTATGAGATAGAAAGATTTCCATCATCTCCTTAAAAAGCTTAGTTTTGTAGAGAAAACCAAGTTATTTATTTTTCCTTAGATTTCCTCAAAGTAGTATTTTTAGAAGGCTTATTAAAAAGGAATTAGTTAAAAGTGGGCTTAAAATTGGTACCAAACACTATGAAATAACTAAAAAAAAAACAGAAGAGATAAATTACATAATATTGGTGTGGGCAATGATTTTTATGTGTTGACACCTAAAGCACATGCAACAGAAGCAAAACTAGACAAATGAGGACAGATTCTTCACAGTGAAGGAACCATGGGGTGAAGACAGCCTGCCAATTAGAGAAAAGAAGCACATATACCTGAAGGGGTTAACAGGCCAAATTTACAATGAACTCAATAGGAAGAAAAATAAAAAGAAATGGGCATGAAAAGATGTACAAATGCTCCTAAAGTACTCAACATCATTAATCATTAGGGAACTAGAAATTTAAACCACAATGAGATACTGCATCACTCTTGTCAGAAGAGCTACTGTGGAGATTCCAAGATCGCAGCTAGGGTGAGGAAGCAGAAAGCATGCCTTCTAAAGTAAAATCTTGGAGAGACACTGGAGACACACCTTGCAGGCAAGGCCACTGAGAAGAGGCAAAACTTTGACCCCTTCACACCCCCAGCCTGTGAAGAGAATCTCCACTTCAGGTTAAACGGAGAAACCAGGAGGGCCCCTATGCCTCTGCCAGACCCAGTGCCCAGAAGGCTTGGGAAGACATGGACCACAAGGTGAGCTAAGCAGTAAATGGTACTCCCACAGAAAACCCTGGGCCAGATCAGCATAGCCCCCTGGACAGACTGACCCCCATCCAGGGAAAAAAAAGAGAAACTGAGTAATAAGCAATAAGAACAGTAAAAACACATGGGAAAGAGGGTGGGGCTCACTGAGCGCCAAAGAAGGGGGGAGGGGAATCCCTCCCGGAACTGTAAATAAAAAAGCTGGGCCTGGCTGGAGAGGGCAGGAGCAGCTGTGTGTGCCCAACAACCAGAAGCGGGAAAGCTTGTAAAAGTGGTGGTGGGAGGAGAGGAGGAAGACCCACTTCCCATGTGAGATGTAAATAAACACGCAGGCCTGAGAAAGCAGGTGCAGTGTCACCTCCCCCAGTGTGCTTGGAAAGGGGAAAGCTTGTAGCAGCAGCTCTGCACAGGAGAACTCTGAGTAAACAAAGCCTGCAGGGCAAGGTGAATGCTAAGCTCACCCCAGAGATCTGCGTAAATAAAGCCTCCAGCAACAGCAGGCTGACAGCAGTGGGCAAGCAAGCCACAGCCACAAATAGCCATTCACAGAACTGTCTCCAGACTTATTTTTTATCTCTCTCCCTACCTTTAATGAGAAAACAACCAAACTATACCTGCCTGCTGAAAAACTTACTGACACTGTATTGCATTTGAACTTGGGACATTTTGTGAGTTTTTTTTTGAACACTTTTGTTATATTTATGTGTCCCCTTTGATGAGACAACTACAGAACAACATCTGAGGCACCATCTCCAGGATTGGAGACTGAGGAACGAACACCAAAATTATTGAGACTGAAACTCCATTACATTTGAAGTTGGAGGTTTTTATTTTTTATTTTTTATTCTGTTTTATTTTATTTTATTTGATATATACATATTTTTTCTTTCATTTACTTATTTTTTATTTTTATCCTTATCTTTATTCTTTTTATTTTTTATTTTCAATCCTCTCTGTCTCTCTAATGCCTATTCAGCTTACAGTTGATTAGTACACTGTCTCTCCCTATTTATATCTTTGAAACATTTTTGTTTGTTTCTTTGTTTTGTTTTTTTCTACTTGATTATTTGTTTTTCCCTTTTCCTTTAACTTCTTTGCTTTCCATCCCCTCTCACCCTTCCAGTCTAAATATCACTAGTGTTATTATTACAAGGCAGAAAATACTTAATTGCACACAGCACAGAGACAATAACAACACCAAGGGCAATGACAGGAAGACAGAAAAAATGGGGAAACCAGTTTCCCCACAGCAAAAAATTAGTACAGGAACCAGAGGGGAATGAAGAAAACAGATATTCAGATCCAGAATCAAACAAAGTGAAGATAAACTATGCCAAAGAACACAATGAAGCCCACAACAATAATCTAAAAGAAGAAATACTACAGGTACTCAATGAGAATTTTATAGAGATGATACTGGATATGATCAACCAAAATGTACAGGAGACACTCAAGAAATTCCAAGACAACAAAAATAGAGAATTTGAAAAAGCAAAAGAAGAAATAAAGGAAACCATAGAAGCACTGTATAAACACAAAAGTGAAACAAAGAACACGATTAATAAAGAGATAAATGAACTCAGGACAAAAATAGACAACATTAAAGAGGAAACCACCCAGGATATGGAAAACCTCAGAAAAAAGAACAAAACAGAATTGCAAAGCAAAACGGAAGGCCAATCCAGCAGAATAGAACAAACAGAAGACAGAATCTCAGAACTTGAAGATGAAATGGTAATTAAGGGAAAAACCAAAGAACTATTAATTAAACAACTCAAGACCTGTGAAAAGAAAATGCAAGAACTCACCGACTCCATCAAAAGATCAAACCTGAGAATCATGGGCATTGAAGAAGGATAAGAGGTGCAAGCAAAGGGAATGCATAATATAGTCAACAAAATAAAAACAGAAAATTGCCCAAATCTAGAGAAATCTATTCCCATACAGATGCAAGAGGCTTCCAGAACACCAATCAGACCAGATCAAAATTGAACTACTCCATGACATATCATCATTAAAACAACAAGTACAGAAACTAGGGAAAGAATATTGAAGGCTGTAAGAGAGAAAAAACAAATAACATACAAAGGTAAACCCATCAAAATCACAGCAGACTTCCCAACAGAAACATTAAAAGCTAGAAGAGCTTGGGGTGAGATCTTCCAGGCACTGAATAAAATAACTTCAACCCCAGGATACTCTGACCAGTAAAACTATCATTCAAAATAGATGGAGCAATAAAAGTCATCTATGATAAGCAGAAACTAAAACAAAAGATTCTATAAGGGATTCTGCACACAGAAAGAGAAACCCAACATAACCATGAAAGGGCAGGCAGCAACAAACTACAGGAAAAGAAAAGCAAGAAAGTAGAGAGTAACCTCGATCTACGTACACACAATCAAACCTTCAAAAAACTAAGACAACTAAATGATAGGAATCACCACATACATTTCAGTACTAACACTTAATGTTAATGGACTTAATTCCCCTTCAAAAGGCACCATTTGACAAAATGGATTAAAAAGGAAGACCCAACAATTTTTTGCTCTCAGGAGACCCATCTCACTGACAGAAATAAGCATAGGCTTAGGATGAAAGGCTGGGAGAAGATTTACCAAGCCAAAAACAGGCAGGAGTAGCAATACTTAGCTCTGACAAAGTAGACTTCAAACCTACATTGATCAAATGAGATAAAGAAGGACATTCCATACTAATAAAAGGGGAAATAGACCAAAAGGAAATAATAATGATTAACCTATATGAACCCAACGTCAATGCACCCAATTTCATCAAACATACCCTGAAAGACCTAAAAGCATATATTAACTCCAACACAGTGGTTGCGGGAGACTTTAACACACCATTATCATTAATAGATAGGTCATCCAAACAAAAAATCAATAAAGAAATCCTAGATCTAAAATACGCAATACATTAAATGGACCTACGTGATGTCTACAGAACATTTCATCCAACTTCTACACAATATACATTCTTCTCAGCAGCCCATGGAACCTTCTCCAAAATAGATCATATCCTAGGGCACAAAGCAAGCTTAAGCAAATATAAGAAAATAGAAATTATACCATGCATACTATCTGATCACAATGCAATAAAATTAGAACTCAATAACAAAAGTAAAGACAAAAAACATGCAAACAGCTGGAAACTAAATAACTCATTACTTAATCAACAATGCATCATTGATGAAATAAAAGAGGAAATTAAAAAGTTCCTGGAAGTCAATGATAATGAAAACACAATGTACAAGAACCTATGGGACACAGCAAAGGCAGTCCTGAGAGGAAAGTTTATAGCCATGAGTACATATATTAAAAAGACTGAAAGATCCAAATCAATGACCTAATGATACATCTCAAACTCCTAGAAAAACAAGAACAAGCAAATCCCAAAACAAATAGAAGGAAAGAAATAATAAAAATAAGAACTGAAATCAATTAAATAGAAACCAAAAAAAACCATACAAATAATTAATGAAACAAAAAGTTGGCTCTTTGAAAAAATAAACAAGATTGACAGACCCCTGGCAAACCTGACTAAAATGAGGAGAGAAAAAATCCAAATTAGTAGAATCAGGAATGCAAAAGGGGAGATAACAACAAACACCATGGAAGTCCAGGAAATCATTAGAGACTACTTCGAGAACCTATATTCAAATAAATTAGAAAATCTTAAAGAAATGACAGATTTCTAGATACATATGATCATCCAAAACTGAACCAAGAGGAAATTAATCACCTGAATAGATCTATAACACAAAATGAAATTGAAGCAGCAATCAAGAGTCTCCCCAAAAAGAAAAGTCCAGGACCTGATGGATTCTCTGCTGAACTGTATCAGACCTTTAAAGAAGAACTGATACCAACCCTCCTCAAACTGTTCCACAAAGTAGAAAGGGAAGGAAAACTGCCTAACACATTTTATGAAGCCAGTATTACACTTATCCCAAAACCAGGCAAAGACATCTCCAAAAAGGAGAGCTATAGGCCAATCTCCTTAATGAACATTGATGCAAAAATCCTGAATAAAATAATGGCAAATTGAATTCAACAACACATCAAAAATATTGTTCACCATGATCAAGTAGGCTTCATCCCAGGAATGCTTGGGTGGTTCAACATATGAAAATCAATAAACATAATAAACCACATTAACAGAAGCAAAGACAAAAACCACTTGATCATCTCAATAGATGCAGAAAAAGCCTTTGATAAGATCCAACACCATTTCATGATAAAAGCTTTAAGAAAACTAGGAATAGAAGGAAAGTACCTCAACATTATAAAAGCTATATATGACAAACCTACAGCCAGCATTATACTTAATGGAGAAAAACTGAAACCATTCCCTCTAAAATCAGGAACCAGACAAGGATGCCCACTATCTCCACTCCTATTCAACATAGTACTGGAATTCCTAGCCAGAACAATTAGGCAACATGAATGAATAAAAGGAATACAAATAAGTAAAGAAACTGTCAAAATATCCCTATTTGCAGATGACATGATCCTATAACTTAAAGACCCAAAAAAACTCTACTCAGAAGCTTCTAGACATCATCAATAGCTACAGGAAGGTGGCAGGATATAAAATCAACATAGAAAAATCATTAGCATTTCTATACACTAACAATGAGCAAACTGAAAAAGAATGTATGAAAACAATTCCATTTACAATAGCTTCAAAAAAAATCAAATACCTAGGTGTAAACTTAACAAAAGATGTGAATGACCTCTACAAGGAAAATTATAAACTTCTGTAGAAAGAGACTGAGGAAGACTATAGAAAGTGGAGAGATCTCCCATGCTCATGGATTGGTAGAATCAACATAGTAAAAATGTCTATACTCCCCAATGTAATCTACATGTTTAATGCAATTCCCATCAAAATTCCAATGACATTCATTAAAGAGATTGAAAAATCTACTGTGAAATTTATATGGAAACACAAGAGGCCACGAATAGCCAAGGCAATACTCAGTCAAAAGAACAATGCTGGAGGTATCATGATACCCGACTTCAAACTATATTACAAAGCAATAACAATAAAAACAGCATGGTACTGGCACAAAAACAGACATGAAGACCAGTGGAACAGAATAGATGACCCAGATATGAAGCCACACAACTATAACCAACTTGTCTTTGACAAAGGCGCTAAAAATATATGATGGAGAAATAGCAGCCTCTTCAACAAAAACTTCTGGGAAAACTGGTTAGCAGTCTGCAAAAAACTGAAACTAGATGCATGTATATCACCCTATACCAATATTAACTCAAAATGGATCAAGGATCTTAATATCAGACCACAAACTCTAAACTTGATACAGGAAAGAGTAGGAAATACTCTGGAGTTAGTAGGTAAAGGTAAGAACTTTCTCAACGGAACCCCACCAGGACAGCAACTAAGAGATAGCATAGATAAATGGGACCTTATAAAACTAAAGAGTTTCTGTTCATCAAAAGAATTGGTCTCTAAACTGAAGAGAACACCCACAGAGTGGGAGAAAATATTTGCCAGCTACACATCGGACAAAGGACTAATAACCAGAATATACACGGAACTTAAAAAACTAAATTCTCCCAAAACTAATGAACCAATAAAGAAATGGCCAAGTGAACTAAACAGAACTTTCTCAAAAGAAGAAATTCAAATGGCCAAAAAACACATGAAAAAATGCTCACCATCTCTAGCAATGAAGGAAATGCAAATTAAAACCACACTAAGATTCCACCTCACCCCTGTTAGAATAGCCATCATCAGCAACACCACCAACAACAGGTGTTGGCGAGGATGCGGGGAAAAAGGAATCCTCTTACACTGTTGGTGGGAATGTAAACTAGTACAACCACTCTGGAAAACAATTTGGAGGCTACTTAAAAAGTTAAACATTGATCTACCATTTGATCCAGCAATACCACTCTTGGGGATATACCCAAAAGACTGTGACACAGGTTACTCCAGAGGCACCTGCACACCCATGTTTATTGTGGCACTATTCACAATTGCCAAGTTATAGAAACAGCCAAGATGCCCCACCACCGACGAATGGATTAAGAAAATGTGGTATCTATACACAATGGAATTTTATGCAGCCATGAAGAAGAACGAAATGTTATCATTCACTGGTAAATGAATGGAATTGGAGAACATCATTCTGAGTGAGGTTAGCCTGGCCCAAAAGACCAAAAATCGTATGTTCTCCCTCATATGCGGGCATTAGATCAAGGTCGAACACAACAAGGGGATTGGACTTTGAGCACATGATAAAAGCGAGAGCACACAAGGGAGGGGTGAGGATAGGTAAGACACCTAAAAAATTAGCTAGCATTTGTTGCCCTCAACACAGAGAAACTAAATCAGACACCTTAAAAGCAACTGAGGCCAATGGGAAAAGGGGACCAGGACCTAGACAAAAGGTTAGATCAAAAAGAATTAACCGAGAAGGTAACACACATGCACAGGAAATCAATGTGAGTCAACCCCCTGTATAGCTATCCTTATCTCAACTAGCAAAACCCTTGTTCCTTCCTATTATTGCTTATACTCTCTCTTTAACAAAATTAGAGATAAGAGCAAAATAGTTTCTGCCGGGTATTGAGGGGGTGGGGGGGAGAGGGAGGAGACAGAGTGGGTGGTAAGGGAGGGGGTGGGGGCAGGGGGGAGAAATGACCCAAGCATTGTATGCACATATGAATAATAAAACAATAAAAATTTTAAAAAAAGAAGAGCTACTATCAAAATGATGAAAAATAACAAGTATTAGTGTGGATTTGCAGAAAAAGGAAACCTTGTATACTGTTGGTAGATGTGTAAATTAGTACAACCTTTGGGAAACAATATGGAGGTTCATCAGAAAAGATAAAATAGATATAATTCAGCAATCTAACATTTCCATGTCTCGATTTTTATACAAAAATTCTTATATAATTTTATCAAAGTGAAGTTTGCACACCCATGTGCATTGCAGCACTATTAATAATATTAAAGTTATAGAATCAACTGAACTAAAGTACACAATGGTGAATTTAGAGTCCAGAGCTGGGTAATGGGTACATGATGGTCAAAAGGTATAAAATTTCAGTTAGATAACATGAATACATCTTTGGGTTTTGAGATGTATTGTACAGTGTTATGAGTATAGTTGATGATAGTGTCTTTTACATTTTCCAATTGCGAAAAGTAAAATTTGAATATTCTTACCACAAAAATGATGAGTATTTGAGATTATAGATATATTCATTAGCTTGTTACAATTATTCTATATTATATTCAGAAATTATAACATTACTTTTTGCACCATAAATATATGCAATTATAAATCATGAGCTTATGATAAAAAAAGAGAAGAAATGAAAGCAAGTATGTAATTTATAGCTGATTGGAGAGTACATTGTGCTGGTCTGTCATGGTAAGCACAATTTAGGACCTCAGTTATTTTATATTATTCCATTTCATAAATATAAGAGAATGTTCAAATCAAGGAACTATTTCCATTCTTAAATATATCTATGATTTATGATGTACTAAGAAAAACTAAGTTTCTTTAAGTCTCATTCCCTAAACTAATTTATTCTTTTTTTGTGTGTGTGGGTACTGGGGGTTAAACTCAGGGTCTTGTACCTAGTGCATACATGCTGTAGCATTTCAGCCAAATCCCCAGGCTTTTTTCTGTTCTAGGGTCTCATGTTATTCCCTGAATTAGCCTGTAATGGGATTCTCCTATTTGTTCTTCCCTACATAGCTGGGATGACAGGCATGGATTGAAATGGGGACTCAAAAACTATTTTGATTAAATTGGCCTTGAATTGTGACCCTCCTTATATCTGCCTACCAAGTACTTAGGATTATTGGTTTGAGCCATTGTCCCCAACCAATATATTATTAATATATTGTTTTTCTTTTTTAATTTACCATGTAAAAAAATCCCATAAAACATTTTATTTATCAAGCATCCACAAGATTAAAATGGAGAAAAGAAACATGAATCTAAAAAATCTTTTTAGTTTAAATATTATTTAATTAAACAAATTACATGAAGATATTTCTGAACTTTTACCAATTAGATAAAAATAATGCAAGACCAAATGATAGCTTTCATAGGAAATATACTTGAGTACTTAGTAAAGTTCAAGAGGCAAGAGAGGTAAATTTCCATACAGGCGAGAAGTAGTTTCAGGGCTGTCATGGCATTTAGGTTAGATTTATAAAAACACTAAAATGTGGTCAAATGGAAAAATATAGAAGAGATATTGGGACAATGAAACAACATGGACAGACGAGTAGACTGTGGAAAATCAAATGGGTTTCCTAAGTGCTATAAATGCAAATGAAGACTCTCCTTTCTGTTGTTGTCAGTATTGTTGCCATTTTTATTAAGTACTCCCAAAGAAAGGGGAATGGTCTTTGGACGATGAATGTTTCTAGCCCCTTTGGGAGTATGTATTTCTTATAGCATTGTTGTATACAACTTGACCATATAATACTAACTGGTATTAGTGCTGCAGTTTCTTTTATTGAGTTTATAGTACAGAATTTCATTGATAGTGATAAGACTACTTCATAACCCATTCTCTTGTCCCATTCCTTTTATTTAAAAATGGATTCTATACAGAAGGTAATTCATGAAGAAAAATAATAAACCATGATATATCTCACAGTTCAAAGATGTCTGCAAATTTGAATGATTCTTTTTTTTTTTTACCAAAGTAACAATGGCCAAGCTATAGAAACTGCCAAGATGCTCTACTACCAACAAATGGATTAAGAAAATGTGATATTTATACACAATCAAATTTTATTCAGACACAAAGAAAAATGAAATTTTGTCATTTGCAGGTAAATGGATGGAACTGGAGAACATCATCTGAAGCAAAGTTAGCCAGGCTAAGAAAGCCAAAAATCTCATGTTCTTCCCCATATGCAGATTATAGACTTAAAACAAATGCAGTAATATTATTGGACAGAGGTCACAGTAAGGGGGAACCATTTGGGAGGGATAGGGCAAGGGAAGGAAACAAAAATTTGAATGTGGTTGATATGTTCACTGTATAGAAGCGAATATAGTAATCTTAAACTAGCTGAGGACACTATGGGAAGAGGACTAGGAAGTAGTGAAGACATCTGGTAGAGATGAACCAATATGGGTTGTAATACACATATGCGTGGAAATAGCACAAGGAATCTCCCTGTATAGTTATCCTTATCTCAAGCCAGTAAAACCCTATGTTTCTCTTTATGTTTTTTCTTCTACAAAATCAGAGAAGAAGAGGGCAGAACAGGTTCTGCCAGGAGGGTGGGGGATGGGGGATTGTGTGCAAATAATGTATACACATGTAAGCAAATGCAAAAATGATACCTGTTGAAACTGTTCCAAGAATTGGGGGAGGGGAGATGTAGGAGAGCAGTGGAGGGGGTGAATTCAAGTATGATATATTTGATACACTGTATGAACTTTTACAAATACCCTAATGTACCCCCACCAAGCACAGCAATAAAAAAAAAAAAAAACAGAAACAAAAAAACCTAAACCAATACTTGACTGCAACTAAATTATGGAAGCCTACATTCACTCAGCCACAAATACTTTCCCACAGCTTTGTGGGGACAAATTTCTGTGTTAACTGTCCCTGGGAAAACAAGCATGCAATGTGATTACTACTTTGAAGTAACTTAGATTTCTAGTTGAAAAGACATGATATAAGCACAAAACTTAAGTAATAATGTAAAAGAAAAGATACTTAGGTAAATATATGATAGATATGAGTATGCCTGAAAGGGCAGAAGTTTTTAAAGAATAGTTTCCACATCTCTGGAACTCTGTGGGCAATAATTTGCTTCTAGTGAAGCTATGTTGGTTATTGCAAGATACCTGCTGGGCAATTCATGTTTCTTTTTTTCCTAGAACTGAGGTTGACAACACTATTTATCATTAGAGGAATAATAGGACTCTGATGCAGTTTTAATTTGTGTGTTTACCCATGGATGTATGTAAGTGCAGTAGAGAAAGAAGCAATTGAAATTTAACTTGAGGAATGGTCTGGAATCAGTAGCTTTGACAAAACAAATTTCAAAGTCCTCTCTGGATCTGATTTCTTTTAAAGGCTTAGCAGGGAACTATATGTGACCAGACAATTGTAACACAAGTCCTTTCCCATGGGGCTTAATAAGGACCTCTACTATTACAATCAGCTTGTGCTTCAGTTATTTTAAGGATCTATATTCTATTTTACTAGTCTACGTACACTTTATTTATCTCTGTATGTTCAGCCTGAGGTACACATGGTATCTATACATCTAGTGCAAAATCAGCGAAGGTGTGTGTGAAAGAGATAAATAAAGATGTGGAACTAAACGTAGAGCATATCGAATGTGAACTGGCACAGTCTAATCTGTAGTGGTGGTTTGATGTAACCAGAGCTCTAGTTTAGAAAGATTAATCCAAGCAGCATCACAAATCACAGACTGAAGATGGAGGAAAAGGAAGAGAAAGGGTCCACAGAAAGAGTATAAAGGTAAGAGTAAGAAAGACTGGAAAGGTGAGTGAGAAAAGGAGAGATAGATTTTTGAAGTAAATTAAGTGGACTTAGCAATTACATCAATATGCAGTCAAGATGCAGCAGATAACCTCAAGTTTTTGAGTCTAGAAATGCAGCAGTAACAGAAATAAGAAGGAATTTTAGGGTGGGGGGCTAGATAAGGATTTCAGTTTTGGAGATGTGAATTTTAATAAACCCTTGATACATTTAGTGACATTGGTTAGCGGGTAGTTTCAAACTCCATGTAAATGAAATCGGTGTAAAACCATAACTGTGACAAACAAGTAGCATCGCTCCACAGATCTGGAGGAAAAGAAGGAAGAAATTGGGTGAAATGGAAGCAATAAATAAGTATTCAAGGTTTTGTCATGTTATTGCTGCTTAAAATCAGTTGAAGGAAGCTCTGTGAGTTTTAGAAACAAATTTTACACTATGCCACAATTTAGGACTCCCAAGGAAAAAATATATTTTAATAAGGTGGTTATCTATCAGGACACACTTTCAGTTCCCATACGTCGGGCACTCTCCTTCACCTTCCCTCAACTTCTCATTTCACAATTAACAACTGAGTGAAATGGAGATTGTACAAAATCATAAAAATATGCCTTTATCACTTAGGGTAATGGCATAATGTATTTTTATCACATTACATTTTTAGCACATATCTTATGTATACTGAGAAATGATGACAGAATAACTTTCAAAAGTTTGTGAAATATAAATTAAAATGAAATTTTGTCTGAGAAATATTTCTAAGATTCAATTACAAAGATATAGGAATAACTTACAGTGTCAGAACCAATAAATAAAGTGGTTCTATGCTATCACTTTGTCCTTACAGAAATAAAAATATGAACAAATAGAAAATTCATAACTTCTTGCCTTCATCAGCGTACTGAGGTTGCACAGCCACACAATACCATGAAATTTAGTGACATAAACAGGCCACATTCCTAGCCAAGATGTGCTTACCTGGAGCAGAAGCTGCTGGACTCATAACATGACTATAAATACTTATAAGGCAATGTTGACAAAGAGATGGAATTCACAGACATTCATAATGGAGAGAACCTACAGGCCTCAGTATTAGAAGAACCTGTATTTCTGTGGGGTTTGCCTCCAGGTAGGCTAGCAGGTGGTCACATGGAAGATCCAACAAAGATCCCCTCTTGATACTAGCATGAGTGAAGAATAATCACTATGAAACATTCACAGGGTGTTCTACAGTGCAACATCCTAGTCTCTAAGGGAAAAGATGGTATCTCAGCTGAGAGAAAAGCATTATTTGTAATAGAGTACTTTTACTTTCTTCTCTCACCAAAGGAAAGGGAGCTATAAAAGGTCATGGCCCAGAGACACAGGCCCACTAAGAAACTGAGATTTAATCATCAGATTATAGAAAGTTTAGCCTGCCACAGATCTTTCAACCACACCCAGACACCTCCAGAATGATGAGTGGATTACAACTGAAGCAAAGCAGAGACTCTTTTATAAAGAGTCAAGGGGAGATAGCAAAAGTAACAATGATACGAAAAGATTAACTTGAAGTCTGACAATAGATACAACAAACATTCAGCCCAACTCCTAGCTAGATTAACATAAATCTTCAGAGTAAATTTCTGTTGATATTAGTTCCTATGATTCAATATAACATGCATGGCTTTTAACTAAAAATTAAAAGGCATGTCAAAATTAAAACACAGATTGAAGAGTCAAGACAATTATTAAAATCAAATATGATTTGACTCAATCAGAAGTGACACAAAGTTTGGAATTATATTGTGGGGAATTTAAAATAGTGATGGCTAATATGTTCAGCGCTCTAGTGAAGAAAGTGCACCGAATGCAAGGACAGATGGATAATGTAAGAGGAGAGATGGAATACCTCAAAAAACAACCAAAATGCTACAATTCAAAAACTTCTTATTAGAAATGAAGAATGCCCCCATGGTTTCACCAGAAGACCAAACACAAAAGAGGAAAGAATCATTGAGCTTAAAATGGGTAAACGGAAAATTCTCAAACTGCAAAGCAAATAAATGAACAAAGAAAACAAAAAAATAGAAATAATAATGGAAAAGAATATCAAAGAATTGTGAGACCGGCATAATTCAAATATGAAAAGAAGAGAGAGAGAGAATAGAAAAAGAACTACCTGAGGTAAGAATGGCTGAGACTTTTTTCAAAATTAAAACAAACAAAATGCAAGGATACAGGAAGCACAGAGAAATCAGAGTCTCTAACAAACAAAAACCCTTAAAAAGTCTGAATTATATTCAAACTGCAGAAAAACAAAGAAAAAGCAAAAATTCTGAAATATGCTAGTGGGGGAGGTGACACCTTACCTATTGAGGAATAAGGATAAAAATTACAGTGGACTTCATAGAAACCAGGCATGTTAGAAAAGACTATAATGAAATATATGAACCATTGAAAGGAGAAAAAAGAACACTGGTTTAAATCTCTAAATGTAGAAAAATTTTCCTTCAAAGGGGAAGGAAAATTAAACTTTTCAGAATAAACAAAATGCCAAATGGAGTCCTTTAGAAAGAAATATTTTGGTGTTTTGTATATGTATGTCATAAACTGCAATCAATATAGTACAACAATGAAGAGCACTGAAGAAATAAAGGCTAAATAAAATGTTTTATATTTCTCTTTTTCATTTATCTAGAGGACTTGTTTACTCTAATGGAGAGACTGTATTGAGTAATTATAGCATGTGGATAAGGAAAATGAATGCCAAGAGTGTCACAGTGTACAAAAAAGGGTAAGTTGGAAGTAGTTTAATGAGAAAACACTTAACACTATATGTGAAGGGTCACTGAGTGACTTGAAGTTGGAGTTGCACTACTTAAAAATTTACATTCGAATATCTAGGATAATCATGAATACATTTTTTTAAAAGATAGTTGATATATTACGAGAGGAGATAAAATGGAATTATTAAAATCAGAGAAGACACAAAAGGAGGGGACAATGCAACAAACATAGAATATTTTGATCATGTTAGCTTATGAAGCCAACTATATAAATATTCCTTTTATGTATTAATGGCTTAGTATAACACCAATTAAAGAACAAATGTTTCCAAGTATACTTTGAAATGATATAATTGCATATTTTCTACAAGAAACCCATTTAAATATAAAGATTCAAATGGTTAAAGATAAAGAAATTAAAAATGTAACCACAAAAGTGCCATAATTGATATAAAATAATTCATTAAAATGATACTTGTAGGCCTGGCATGGCATTCAGGCCTGAGATCGAGCTATGTGGGAGGCCATGGTAGAAGGATTGTGGCCCAAGGCTAGGTCCAAAGCATGAGCCCCTGTCTGAAAAATAATAAAAGCAAAAAGGATTGGATTGTGGCGCAAGTGGTAGTGCAAGCACAAGAGTCTGGGTTCAAACTGCAGTATTGACCAAAAATAAAAAGATAATTTCTTACGTGTTTTAAAGTTTAAAAATACTGGATTAAAAAATTGAAATTGAATTCATAAATTAGAAGTATATGACTTTATAAATTGGCTGTCATATTTCGGTTACCAAGAAGTATCATATGATGAAATATTTTGAAAAAGATATGTATAGTTGCCTTAGATGTCTTCATCAGTTTGGACTGTTATTAAGAAAAAGTCCCATAAACTGAGCGGCTTATGGAAAACACAAATTAAGTTTTCACTAGAGGTCTGATATCGGTGTGCCAGCCTGGTTGGGTTCTGGTAAGTGTCCCCTTCTAGACTGTTGTCAACTTCTTATTGTATCTTATTTTGCAAAAAGACCACTAAAAGAACTCACCCAGGATGTTTTTTGTAACAGTACCAATCCCATGCATGATGGTTTCACCCTAATGAAGTAAATACTTCCCAAAGACTCCATTTCCTACCTAATTGGGGAAGGTGTCAAGATAGAAGGTTTGGGGGCGTGGCCATAGTCAGTTCATAAGAATATGACCACATATACATGAATATGCACAGAAAAATAAAATGACTAAACACTGTTAGGTGTTGCATTTGCCCCTATAAATAAGTATAGAGATATACGCAATTAGAAAACTTAATCTTCCAGGTCACAAATCTCAATCTGTACTTTTGTTTGATGTCCTATTATTCTTGTCCTGTGCTTGAGTATCTTCAGAGGTGGAAAATTTCCTTGGTGATGGAATCCACTGAAGTTTGGAAATTTCTGAATACTACAGAATTACTCATTGTAAAGATAACTGAGAAGATAATAAGGAGATCAGTAAGACTTGCTACATAAGTTCCTTTGAATATCAACAAAGAGGTTCTGAATGAAGGATAATAACAAAGTGAAAAATGAAATCAAGGAAAATGAATAAGTAAATAAATGTCACATTGGAATGAGAATAAAAGCAACTTTACATCATCAAAACATAGACCACCCTGGGAGCTTCCTACGGGCCATGAGACAAGGATAAGAATTAAGCTTAGCATTTAAAAAGCTAGTTGCTGAAAATAAAACAACACAACTACTTATTTAGGAAATAGATTTATAGAGGTATAACAATTGCTAGCCTACAACATATGATTTTTGTTTTTTCCTCCCAATTTTGTTTAGTTTTATCCTATGAAACAGGACATGTATCTCCTCTTTCAAATGAAAAGTTTTCACACATAGAAACTATTTCCTTGGATAAACCCATTAGAGCATCTTCCTTGTCTGTCAAATCCACTGTATCTTACCATTATCATGAGCTTGGTTCTGAGATATATCTCATTTGGCCTGCATTTTTCTATCCCTTATCTTCAGAAAATGCTCCCCAATATTCCTGTGATTCTATGTGAGCTCCTTAAAGACATGATGGTGGCTTCTTAAGGAAGATGAAATAAGACTGGCCAATTTTACTGGAGAAAATCTTTACAAAAGATCATGAATAAATGCCATATAGGATATTAAAATAAAAGTTAGAATATATTCAATTCATATAAAGAGTAGTAATCTAGAAGATAGATATCATATCATAAGGTAGCAAATGAAAGGCTCTATAATATTTCAACTACCATCTAGAACCTGTGGAGTGTTCCATTAGACTTGGGGAGGATAATAATATTATATACAAAGTCTTAAAATATTCAGCATATAGGGTACCCAGAAAGATGAAATACATGAAGTTGTGTTTCACTTCAATTAAAATTTTAAAGCATCTTTCCTTTTTAGCAAATTACTATGAGGAACATGTTATTATAGCTTATTATTCACAATAGTATAATTTATGTTCACATTTGAGCTGTGTCTTAATGGGTGGGCAATCATATCCCATTACTGGCAAAAAATCAAAACTAATAGAACTGTGAGGCAGCCATGTACCTGCAAAATTAACATTTGCAGTTCCAAAAGTCGCAAGTAAAATATGGATTGGAGAATTAATGACATTTAAATAAAATGTGATTTGTTTTCCATATTTAATAAATACGTCAAGGATTCTATTAATGAAGAGACCTCTCCAAATAGGATTTGTGATGGCTCTCAAGCAGACAGAGGCTGGTAATTTTGCTTATATAAAGTAATAAAAAGTCAGGAAACTACACTGAAGAAAGTCAGTGACCATTATTTTCTTGTATGTTTACATAATTTTATCTCTAAATTTTGAAATGAAACTACAATGGGTTAAATCTAATTCTAACTCTCAGATTTTAAAATAAAATTAATTTATACTTTGATGATGCAATTGTTGGAGACAAAGCCCTATATATTTACAAGGTTTTTGTTAAAAACAGATATTACTAATGTACAAATTTAAAATGAAAACTCCTTTGTTTTATTAAATTTATATATACACATATATATATGCATTCTGACCTTCTGAATATTGCTTCTTTCCTTTTGATGGTCATATACAAACCCACATAAATTAAAGATATGCATGAAAAGTTGAGGAAGATGAGATAAACATACTGATGAATACAAAGAATCACTGAAACAGGATGAAATTTAGGTAAACATCCTGTCGAGGCTCATAAACAGAAATGTCCACAGACACTGGAATAGAGGGGTAAAGGACTCCAGGTGTGTGAACTCACTTGACTGCATTCCCATAAAAGGCAGCTGCACCTTAGATCCAACTGATTATGTCATGCGGAAAGGTGGGAGACACCAATGTGTCTGTCACCTTCATGCCAGTTCACTGTTTATCCTTCTGCAGATCAGCTTATTTTTCTTAAAAAAATCCCTGAGAAGATCAATACTTTGCAGACTAAACAAAATCTGCCCAACAGCTGCACTTTTTATAGGCTGATGGCTTGCCACCCTTAATCCAGACCATTCACTGGTTCGTATAACTCACTTTCTTAATATAAATCTTCTAGGACCAATACTTGCTACATTATCTTCATTAGATAATTTAAGGTTTTATATAAAATAATCTTTCTTCAGTTTATCCTGACTTCCAAACTATTGCATCATGCATTTTCGAGTGTTAGTTTGCACTGCAGATTATTAGTTTCTGTCTCTCTTTCAAGACTACTGTGTCTTTTAAGCAAATTCCCTGAATGAAAACTCTAATCTAGTTGTAAAATTGTGATTGGATTATTATTTGATTCTTACTTCTAATAATACTATCATAATGCCAATTCTAGTTGACAAAATGTTCGAAGTTAGTAGTAGTAAACTTTCAAGATTACAGAATTTTACCCATTTATCAACAACTTGCTACATTTTATACTTTTCATATACTTTAGTGTCTTGCTTTCATAAACACAATATGATGAATATTATTTCACTTTTCGTAGAAACTTTGACTCATCATGACTATAGTAATGTTAATGTTTTATTACTTTTGTACTTTGAATATTACTTTATTACTTTTGAATATTCTATTTATCTTTTTAGTTAATAGTTCCAAACAAGTTTGTTCTTTGAGTTCCTGTGCCCTAATTAGTTTTTTCTCTAGCTGAGAGAGAGTTCCATACTCTAGCTTGCAGAGTGGTTAATATGCAGAAGACAGAACACCTTCTCACACACATTCTCACTTTGGGTTTTTTTGTACATATTTTCTAAGAACTAAAACTATGAGTAGTAAGTTTATTACAACTGTACCTAAGGTACAGTGGGTAGATTCTAAAAGACAGCTAGAATAGTTCTAAATAGGATATCTTGTTTCTATGATAGATGACACAGTTTTGAAGAGAATTACCCAAGTTCTTTTATGTAAATGGTGTGTTTCCCATGTTCTCTCTTTATCATGCTAATTCAAACATATAAAAGAAGTGTGCTTTAGTGGAAATAGGACACACTTTGGAGGAACATAGTTTTGAGATCTCTTCCTTCCAAATTGTGTAACCTCAGTTTTCTTGGCTACAAATAATACTATTCATTCCTTACAAAGCCAAGACTTGCTGGGCACAGGTGGTTCACATCTGTAATCTTACCTACTCAGGATGTGGAGATCAGGAGGATCGTGTTTCAAAGCCAGCCCAGGCAAAATGGTTTGTGAGACCCTAGCCTGAAAAAAAGAAACATCAAGAAAAAGGGCTGGTAGTGTGGCTCAAGGTACAGGCCCTGAGTTCAAACCCCAGTACTACAAAAAAACAAAACAACAACAAAAAAAAAAACTAGCCTTACTTAAGTGTGGTTGTATATTTGAAACATCCAGAACAGTCTTGGCACTAAATTGCCATTAAATAAATGTTGGTTTTATTTGGCATCATTTACTGCATGTAAATTTGCTGATTGTTCAGTATTGTGAACAGAGCAAGAGAGAGAAATATAGTGTCTGACTGACCATTTCCTGCCACTCATAGCTACATTGCGGTGTTTTCTTGTTGAAATGAACAACTTTATAGAATATCAACATTACATAAGGTCACTCCATGACCACAATGGATCAAGACAAAACAACATGACTCCATAATCATTTTTGAATACAGGCAAAAGTCATAATGTTATCCAAATAAAAAGAATTCAACAAACATCTAACAGTTTAGTTTAATTCTGTCCTCTCTACTTCTTGATAAGCCTAGTAAAATATCCAATATGCTTTCCGATAGTAATAAATCTGGAGCAAATATTTGCTTACCCAGTATAACCTAAAACTAAGGTGTTCACAAATCTTACACATCTTTCTAATATTCTCTTGTGATATGTTTCATGGCTCCTCATTGTGTGTGTTCTTTGGGCAATGAGCAATACATTTGACTGGTTCAGTTCCTGCTAGTTGTTGCCTAGAAAGGATATGAGGAAACACTGAAAATAAGAGCCATTTTTTCAAAAGTTACATTGATAGCTATGTTGTCATAGCTACCTGTGTGCTCCAAATTACTTCTTTAAGGTAGATTCCAAGTTATTACCATAAACTTAGCTAACAGAAGATATAGTAAGTAATAGCAAACTATTGGTTTTCATGAGTGAAAATACTAGACTTAGAAATCTTTTTGTACTTCCTTATATACATGTAAATTAAAGGCTGAAATAATTAATTTGACTTCTCTATTATTGTTCACTAACAGAAGCAATGTGTTATCAAAATAGAAGTAATGCATTTGCTTTAAACCCCTATATGATGATAACTTCATAATAAAAAAGTTTGGAAGAAGTTTTAAAACTATATTCAAACTATATTTTCAATTATACTTTAAGAATGAAATATATCTTAAGGTGGAAGATATATGTAAGATTTGTTATAATTTTAGTAATAATATGATTAACAACAATCATCAATAAATATGAAAAAAATATAGAGCAGGAAAATATTAATTATAAAACATAGGTTGAATTGAAGTAAATACATCAATCAGATTAATAGTAATAAGTGCCTTGTATCAATGGTACACTGATTATCTGTTATACTGTTCCACATTTCTAACACAGATTATCTGAAGTAATGTTCAAAATAATCATTTGAATTAGAAATTATAATTACTTCTACCTTACTGGTAAGAAAACCTGCATTTACACAGGTTAAGAAACATGTTTGGACTTAAATATCTTGATGGAAGAGCTGGAATTCAAACCCACAAAATTCAATTTCACTTTATTATGTTAAACTAAAAATTCAGATTTCTTCCAGAAACATTACAACTTTCCATAGTCAGGGAACTCTATGTATAATAAAAGGAGTGAGAAAACTTGAGAGGACCATATTTGTTGAAACACTAAAACTTCTCCAGAAATCAACTAGTGATTGCTTGGGGAAGTCAGATGACTCAAGCTGGTATGCCCAATTTGGCTTCATTGACTATAACTCATTTACAGATATGTGCAACCAAGATAATTACAATCCACATGGACCATAATCTTCACTGGAATGTGGTGTTAGGACACATTACTTGTAGTTCTGATTCTATTGACGTGTGTGGAGAGGTTAAATAAGCAACACATCTTCAGCAGTGAGCAAATTGGAAGTTAGTTCCAAACAAGCTAGCAAAAGGTCAATGGCCAATACTATGAAAATATTTCCAATGATTATTACAGAGAGTACTTTTATAATACAGCAACTTAAGGGCCAGAACAACAATTTAGAAGTGAAGATGGAAAGTAACTAAAGAGATTACCTGGTATAAAAAACACACACAACTTAAATGTGTGGAATCATTGCACTGTGAAGAAATAAGGGATTGTTCCTATTTGTAAATGACAACTTGGTTTCACAATATAAAGCACATATAATTTCACAACTCTATACTTCAAGAGCAGCTGGAATTTACTTCCCCACTTAGTGATTAAAATATACTTATTGAGGGTTTCTTAAGAGCCAAGTACTGTGCTAGTCATAATTGCTACGTTAAAGTCAATTCAGCTGGAAAATAGGTTACTATCCAAAAGTAAAGATGCACAGAGTAAGATATTCGTGCATGACTTATGGAATCTACTATTGTACAATACATTTACACCTCCTGGCTTGATCCCATCCAAGAGTCTTTTAACTAAAGCACATTTCTCATGTTCAATAATTACTATCTGTGACCTTAGGAAACTAGTAAAAGAGATATTAAGATCCTTTTAATTCTCTACATTTAGTTAACAAGTTTAGTCTTGAAAAAGATTTCAGCCACAATGGCAGAAAATAATACTAAAAAGCAGGAAATTGTCTGTATTTCACATTTAGTAAATTCTTCATCATGAGTTTTAAAATGTTTGTAAGATTCTATACATTTTTATAGCATTCCTAGTCTTTCACGGACCATGATTTTTCTTATATGTTGAACTAAGAATTTAAAAGAAACTATGCCTTACTAGGTTTGCAAGGCTTTAAATAGGCTCAGTTTAACTTGATGAAATAGGTAAAGGTAGTTACATTAAAGATATTCTAAGGTTCATTACATTACTCTAGCAAGAAATAGGATTGTTTTATGGAGTATGGCTTCTCTGCTATAAGGACATAGACTACTCAGTCTGCTAATGCTTCAGTGAGTTACTTGGGTGTGATTTTTATAGGTCCCTAAGTGAGGTAGTTTACATTTTATTTCTTTTCACCTGAAATACTCACTCACACACACTTAGACAAATAGTCCACTAGATATATGGCAGCCAAATTCTAAAATCACTACTGTTTCCATAATAATTGCAATATAATGAAATATAAGTAGAGTTTTTCTTCCAAATTAAATGGCAAGGCGTATTTTACCATCAGGGAGCTTCAGCAATCCTAAGTGAAAGAAAAGATTCTTTACTCTCATCATGACAAATGGTAGAGGAAAGCCCATATTTGGAGAGTAATCTCTTCAAAAAATGAAATATTTTTGTTTTAGTTGTCCTGTAACCCAGACAACCTATAATCACCAAGTTGTTATGTGTTTGCTTTGGAAGTAAAGGTAGGTAAGACCTCAGAGGAAGTTTGCCAAGTGTGTGCTTTCAAAGTCAAAAGTGGTAAGAGTTAAAGGTTTTCTGGCAGCACAAGCTATCTATCTAGCTCTGTGGTGGGCATGTTCAATGAACATTATTCAATCCTGAGCATCAGTAGTATGTGATATTACCTACATCTTTGTGATCACAGATAATTGCTCAGAGATGAAAAAAGACAACAACCAGTTGGGGTGAATCTGTTGTTCCCTCACACTAAGTGTGCTGTGATCCATTTACCACCATTTCTACACTTGCAGATAAAGACAGTGCTATCTGTGAGGCTACATTACTTCACTGTGACCCCAAAGTTCACATTCTGGAATTGTCTGCTATTTTGTGGGATTCTTTCTTTTAAGAAAGAGAAGTGACACACCATACCTTTGTACTGTGTGTACCACATGTCAAAGGGAGATATTTATATTTCAGAAAAATAGTATATGAAGGAACTGTAAGTTGATAAATATTGGAATTCTAATGAGATGTCCTTGGCATGTTGAGTCTTAATAGAACTCTCCCCAAGAGCATTTCAACAATCTTACAGCAGACAGATGAGATTGATTACAAACTAGGCACAAATACATATGTGAATAATCATCCATTTCTTGTAGAACTATCTGCCCTCTTTCCAGTGAGAGTTGGCCAAACTATCAATTAGTTCTAGTACTTACCAATCTGGTAGCAACTGAGGGAAGCTGAAGTTGAAAAATGTATGAAATAACATTTTGTACATCTATCTTAATATGGCCATCTTTATATATATTATGCAAACATG
This sequence comes from Castor canadensis, assembly GCF_047511655.1. Classification (NCBI taxonomy): domain Eukaryota; kingdom Metazoa; phylum Chordata; class Mammalia; order Rodentia; family Castoridae; genus Castor; species Castor canadensis. The sequence goes on from NC_133395.1 coordinate 18,021,969, forward strand.
TAATTGAAAATATTTCTCTCTTCACTCTACCAAAACTCTTCCTTTTTTTTTTAACTTCCAAACTGGAGAAACTACTGAACAAATGGTCTTAATTAACTAAATTGCACTGTAGTGGAGCTGATGAATACTTAGCACTTTCAAATTTCAAATGCTCTTTAAGTATCTAATTTTGTTCTCCTAGGGAACAGTGTTTATATCTTGACAGTTGAATTCTTTGAGTTGCTGTTGGTATTTCTGTAGCATTATGCTTCATAATCTCGATTTTTTCTCAACAACTTTTAAATTGAAAAATTTTAAATTAAAATATAATGGAGAGAATGATCCAAACCAGAGTACATTATATGCATATATAGAAATGTCACAACAAGGGTGTGGGAGGGTGAATATAGTGCAAAACTACATGCACATGTATGTAAATGGAAAAAAAGATATCTGTTGAAACTATTCCAGGTATTGGGGGAGTATAAAGGAGAATTGTGAAGGGGGTGAATTCGAGCATGATATATTTGGTATATTGTAAGAACTTTTGTAAATGCCACAATGTACCCTCAACCAGCACAACAGTAAAAAAATCTCTGTACAACTATTATAAACTAATATGTTCTTAAAGTAGAAATATAACTTATTAAAGTTACTTCTCAGGTTGCTGATTGACATAACTCTCTAAAGTGCTTAAGAGATAAGCTTTACTGGAATGTTTAAATAAAGGGGGATTCATGAAGGCTAATAGAGTATTACTGAAATATTTCATCAATTAAACATCTGGCAGTGATTGGCTTTCATATATCCTCCATCAGTCTTCCTTTCCCTTTGTAATACTCAGATTTTCACAGAACATGAAAACCAATATATCTATTCACTAAACCAAAATAACAATGTTGCAGTCTTACTCTTTGTTCTTCTTTTCTTTTTCTTTTTCTTTCTTTTTTTTTTTTTGTTTTTCTTTCTTTCTTGTGGTACTGGAGCTTGAACTCCAGGCCTTCACCTTGAGCCATTCTGCCACTATTTGCCTGGGCTTCAAACCAAGATCCTTCTGATCTCTGCCTCCTGAGTAGCTAGGATTGCAGGTGTGAACCACTGACTCCCAGGGGTTCTTCTTTTCTTGTATGCATACAAAACTAAATATTATCCACTGCTTTCCCTTTGTTTGTAATGTTATACAATTATATGACAATCAGTACTGTAGCAAGACAAAAGTATTGGTGACCATTCCTATTGATTTTGAAGGCTATTAGATCAAATAATCTAACATTTAGTTTTAAAGCAAGTAGTCATTTTTCAAGCATGTACTTGGAATATTTATGCTTTGTCAAGTGAATTTAGTTCTCTAATGCTCCATGATAATTTCTACATAAGATATTGGTTTAAACAACCTTTATATTTTTACAAAAGAAAAAGCCTACTATTCTAATGTTTCCTCTGGGAAATGAAATGACAGATGAAGCATATGTGAGAACAATGAGTATCATATATGTTGAGGTGAAAATGTCCTTTTTACGGCCAATGAACTGAATATTCTTTTCTACTATCTTGTGATTATGAAAGTATTCTCCATATAATGTGATTTCTTATATGGTTGTTTCATTAATTGATATAAGCTAACTATGAGCACTGTTTGCTTGTACAAGCACTTTGCCAATGTTTTTGTTTTATGCTAAATTTTAACTTTTATTCACATAATGGATTCTAGTGCATACAACCTCTACTAAGGAACTTTTGAGGAATAAATTTTCTCGGCTGAGGTTATAGTTAGTGGTGTAGTGGTAGAAAATTTACATAGAATGTGAGGCCTGAAGTTTTTTTTCTAGCACCAGGAAACAAAAACAGAACAAAACAACATGGGAGTAACAGTTTTTCTTCCTTTCTTTCTCTTTTTCTCTTTCTCTCTCTCTCTCTCCTTTTCTTTCATGAAATCATTCAAACCTATCCAAGAAAATGTTCATTCCATTGTGATCAGCAGCATGGCATTTAATGTGTAAAATGAAATATTCCTCTCATCTATTCCCTAGAATAGTAAAATGACCTTCAGCCACGTTCACATTATAGAGCAGATGTGAAAACAAGCCTTCATAATGCTCATTTATTCATTCAACAACACTGCAAGATAGGACACATAAAATCAATGTCAATGCAAAAAACCAAGGACCAGAGAGTACAATTTAGTTTGCAAATTAGAAGCAGCTGGTGTTTGGCAGACCCCAGATCTCTTGAAGAATTCTGTGAAACTTTTTGTTATAATGAGTAGGAAAAAGACTTTACAAAGTTAGGTTAAACACTCAGATCAGGAAGAAATTGATATATTCAATGTTTCCTAATTAGCATTACATTGATTTAAAGTAAATAATATTACATTCACATTAAAATAGCCAATTATTTCAATAAGGATGGACTTGAGGTTACTATTTAAAGAAGTCTGCTATATTCTGTAGCTGAATGTCAAAAGAAAATTTTTCTGTGGTCTTGAGAATGGATAAAAGCTGAAAGGTGAAGAGCTTATGAATGCTCACAGTCTAGAAACTTTAAGGAGCTTCCAGACCCATGTGTAAAATAACCTGCTACTCCAGTCTTCAAGAGAAGATCTATGAGGAAAAAGGAAATTAGAGGAATTCTTGAGAGAGTAATATTCTTGTTCAGAAGTTATTGGGGGAAGAGAGAGTTGTCTGTCTTCCAAAAGCCACATCAAGTGAAAAGGATACATCATGGCAATTGTTTATAGAGAAGGGAGCAGCTGAAGAAAGTGATATCAACACCTCATATGGCCATTGGAAATGTGCTTGAGCAGTGGACACTCTGCCATTTTTAGAAGAGAAAATGAATAACGCTAGAATGGTAGGCTGGGTGGTGTTTAAGCAACAAAGAAACCTTCATAGTAAGCACTTGGCATGGGAAAGTTGAATGACCTCTTGATAGTGAAGCAGACCCTGTTGATGGGTGACTAGGATCAAGCCATCTTTCTGGGAGTAAACTCAAGATCATCAGGCTAAGACAGGTGGCCACTGGCTGAAAAATAAACCACATCAGAAGAAAATGTCAAGTCAGAGAGAATCTTTCCAGTGAGGCTTTGTGTGAACTATGGAAGAAGCATAGTCACACTCATGGCTTTTGTCCCTTTTCTCTAATCCCTTCTTTCTCCAACAATAGAGAAACCAGGACCAGATAAAAGGGGAAGAGAAATAAAAGACCAAAAAAGCAGGACTCCTCTACATTTTAGACCTCTCAAGCTTGGTTAGTATTAGAAAGTAGGAAGAACATGATCTGTGATTAAGAGCACACTGATATCTAGACCAAAGTGAATTTGATGCTTGACTGGAAAACTACAGTTTCTAGCCCATGTAACATCAATGTATGAGAATTGTGTTTCAATTTATTGACTTAAGATATAAATGAGTTATGTCTGAATCCCACCAAATTAGTAAGTGATTCCATTAAGCAACCTTTGGCCAGTTACTTAATGTTATTGGGCTGCAGTTCATTTTAAAAAGTGAAATGCATGTCCCCACCTTTACACATTATTCTTCAAATATGCATTAACTATTTGTCATAAGGCAGCAGAAGGCTCATACCTATGATAAGAGATTGGCAGTTCTGTGTATTACATAGTATGCAGAAAGAGTCCTTAATCAGGAACATGACCTTACAAAGTCAAAGCAAGTTTATGAATTACCATCACTTATTTCTCATGCATTGTATTCCAGAAAGTACATTATGGACTTGGGAAAAAATATCCAAGTGCTCAAAATATTTGTTGTAGTGACAACATGCACACACAATTATATTGTAATACTAATAAACATGAAACTGAAGATAAGTATTCCCTTCTATAACTCACAAAAACTCAGTGAAGGAGGGTCATTATACCAAGTTTAATAACCATATTAAGCCATGAAGTTAAGAAAAGTTACATGATTATTCAAAACCTTGGCTCCAAAATTCACACTATTCTATTTTTTGGTGGTTGGGACCTTTTCTTTTTTGGAGATATTGTCCCCCTATGTATCTAGACTAACCTTGAACTCACAATCTTCCTGCTTCAACCTCATCGGTGCTGGGATTACAGGTGTGAGTCACCAGATTTAGCTTAAGTTCCATTTTAAATAGCATTACTTATAATCTCAGCAGTGAATCAAGTATAAACATAAAACCTTAAAATGAATTAAAATCTAGAAGAAACATGTGAAAGAATGTTTTATTTATAATAAGTTATTAAGGGAAGCTAAGGATATTTAAAGAATAATTCCAACCTTCTTTTCATAATGAAAGATGATCAGCTGTGGTTTTTACAGTGAATCATCATCTATTTTTAGCTATCTAGAATTTCCTTTGTACAGTCATTCCATCACCATTATTAATGTATTATGTTTATATGCAGAGTAAGCATTATTCTTTTAGTCTGCATATATTATCAACAATAGTTTTATACCTGTGTTCCTATGGTAGCTGTCTCTCATCTCCCATTGAATGAGACTAAGAAGAAAGTGGAAATTTCTTTTGTTTGGATCCCTAAATGTGTGGATGAATTAAGATTAAAGCTCTAGTGACCATCTGGTGGCCATGTTTTCCAACCTGAAGGAAATACACAAGAAAATAAAACCCTTAGAAAAGAAGATATGAAGAAAGCAAAGGAGGGAATATGTGCAGAATGAATGTCCATATGAAGAGATTAAACCTTGAGCACACTAGAAGTAAAATTTGTGGCTTTCATTAGTTACAATATTTTTTTAAAAATCATTTAAGCCCCATTTCATATATAAATGTATACATACATGGGTATGTATGTAAACACATACACATATGTCATGAGAGTGGACCATTCGTACATGGGATTAGGGTCTTTATAAGAGAGGCCTGAAGAATCCTATTTGCCCTTTTGATTCTATGAGGATTCATCAAGAAGGCAATGTCTATGAATTAGCTGAAGCAGACAGAGTTCTCATTAGACGCTATATTTACCAATGCCTTGATTTTGGACTTCCCAGCCTTTAAAGCTGAAAGCAATAAATTTCTGTTTATAAGTGGCCCAGTCTAAGGTGTTTTCTTATAGCAGCCTGAATGTACTAAGAGAAAATTTTTAAAAATTTTTTAAAAAGACACTTAGTCTATACTTCACTTAGGCTGGAAGGCCCAACTCAGAAAAGATCATCAAAATGAGATCAATTTTGACCATTCAGATACACTATCTTGGGGAATTTCTGATATGTAAACAATTAGAGCAATGTTTCCAATGGTTGATAATTGTAAAGTCAAAGAAGATGTAAGAAACTTATAAGCAACTCTGACAGTTATTGATACTATACCTTCTTCACTGGATAGAAAATTATCATTTCAGCTCTTTAATAAATAGTGATGGAAACTTTATTTCTCTAGACTTTTTGTTGGCTCATCATGAATATGTCTGCAATACTGCTAATATGTCTTGCAGTACTTACATCAATGGAAGAGGTAAAGTAAATTAAACATTATGTTGTCATAATACATTGTCTATGTGCTTATAAGTTAGATTCACATGATCTATGGAATAGTTGGCCCCCCATATCAATAGTCATCATCCATGGATTCAACTCAACACGTATCAAAGATATTTGGAAAATAAATTGTGTCTATATTGAAAATGTTTCAGTATATTTCTTTGCCATTATTTCCTAAGCAACACAGTATGGTTACCTTTTAATAGGGAAAGGAAAAAGGGGGCTTCCTCAGTTTCCCAATTTCCACATAAATCACAGTCCTTGAAATCTAAGATGAAAATTATTGAGAGGTTAGAAAAAAAGGAGACTCTTACAAGGTAAAAGTTTAGCAAAGATTTATTTAACAAAGTGCAATAAAGAAGGAAGAAATAGAAAAGGGAAGAAAAGCACTTCCTGACTGACAGGCAGAGGGTGGGAACATTGAAGCTCAAAAATGGATCTTGCCATGGGGGTAGTTAATATTTCCTGTGCTGGGGGACTTCATCTGGATTCCCCACCTACACATGAGGTCACATCACCTAGAAAATCCTAAGCATTTTCCAAGTATAGACACAATGCATTTAGGGTAAGTCTATGACCCAAAACTTGGCTTAGATTTGACATTTTATTGTTGAACATGGAGACAGGGGGTCTAGGTTGAGTTTGTATTATTTAAAACAGAGACAATACATACTGTTTAGGGTGCCCTTTTGCCAGACATGCCTTTCTCTCAGTGTCTCCTTACTTTCAAGGAAATTATAACTCATTTAACATCTAAAAGAAGGATGGATGATGGAAGGAAAGCTTGCCATTTTTGATTGATTTTTATCCTTTATGTCCTGGTTCTGCTTTGTTTCTTTTTTCATATGTTTTATTATTTTTAATTTTCCTGTTACCTCATCTATCTATCTTGCCTCAGTATAATAGCTATTTATGTAACAGTTGCGTTGCATTAGGCATGATAACGATCTAGAGATGATGTAGAGTATGTGCCTGCAAACACCATATGATTTTATATATGAACTTCAGTATCTATGGATTTTAGTAACCATCGACGGCTCCTGGAACTAATTGCCTGAAGATACCGAGGAATAACTATTTGTCCTCTTGGTCTGGGTTGGGCAAATGAGGAAAATGGTTTTGCAGCATTTTACACAGTCTATTTGTTTTTGATTTATTTGTTTTGTTCAATTTTGTTATAGTTGTCAAGATTGTGTGCGTTCTTTGCATTCTACATGGGGCTATTAAATTCTTTGGGGCTACTGCTCGCTTATCAGACAAGTATAATGATGTCTCAACAACAACCAAATTCAGAAGGTATCTTTGACTATGGAGACAACTGAACAGTCCCTTTGCAGTGAAGATCTAGATCCCTAATCTTCCCTGAATTGGTCAACCCTTTTTCAAGTAAGAGAATGACCAAAGGAGAAGACTGAAAGACTGAAAATACTAATGGACCACACATGACATAAAAAGATCGCCTCAGAACGTCTCCAACCATCAGCCCAAAATAATATGATGTGGTTAGTCAATGCTAGATTCTTAACCTTTGCTGCCAATTCCCAATCACAAATAACTACGTAAACCCAATTATTTTCTCCAAATCAATAATATCTGCTTCTTTTAGTTGGCCCAATTTCAGCTTCCCCCTGCTGACAAACTCAATCAGAGTATACCTAATGCTTTCTTTCTTTTCATCATAAACTTTGCATTCCTCTGCCTGCCTAAGAGTCTTTGATGGTGACTAAGTTCACATTTTGGTGGCTTTCATTTATTTCACATTAGTGCTGCCTTCACTTTATCATAAAAAGAAACTCTGATAGTAATATAAGTAATAATTTTAATAGCTTGCACATTTAAATTAGGTTAACATGCCAAGATTTCACAAAGCCTTTATTCCTCCTGAAACAATATGCCTGCCTCCATTGGATCTTATAGAATCTAAAAATTATTCTGAGATGGGGGTCTCCTCTGTTATCCCAGGCTGCACCAGAATTTACTGCGTAGCCCTGGGTAGACTTACCTCCTGCATTAGCCTTCTGAGTGCAGGAATTATGGCATAATGCCTCATGCCTCGATGCCTGGTTCCTGCATATCTTAACTTGAACATACTAAACAACTGCTTAAAGTGACCTCTCAGTTCTAAACTGCCATTTTCATTGAAAATTTCTCCAGCAAATTTTGTTTCTTCCCTGTAGAACTCTGTACTGTGACCCACATTTCCAAAGAATGTTGAGCCATATTTCTAAGTAACTCAAAATATCACATTTCTCAGTCATGTCTCTTTATTCAATCCTCACACAATCACATTTCAGTACTGATATATTTCCTTATGCATTTTTTATGTTGCTGTCATTTGCTTCTGACTAATATCCTATTTAAATTGCAAATTCTCAAAATCAAAGAACGATTTCTTTAACTTCTATTGTGATTCTCCACAAAAAATACTATAGGGTTTTAAGTGTTATAAGTCATGCTGGTGACAGAATGGTGAAAATAAAAGAAAGAAACAACTGATTAAGTTGACACTGAAGTTATTCTTTTTGTAGGTGTTCCTTAACTTAAAACCCCAAATTCTTCAGGGTTCTGAGACCTCTCTGGACCAGTGGACTTCAAAGTATGGTCTCTGGACCAAAATCACTAATATCACCTGGGCACTTATTAGAAATGCAAATTCTTGACCTCCAACAGAAATACTGAGTCCAAAACTGTTTGTAGGGCCTGTAAATCTATGTTTAGAGATGTCACAATATTAGTCTGCTGCATGCTTAAGTTTTGAAACCAATATTGTAGATTCTTACTATTCCTTCTACATATGGTCTATAGCCCAACAATTTTAGTATCGACTGAAAACTTGATAAAGTGCAGATTCTCAGACCCATCCAAACATGCTAAATAAGAATCTTCACTTTAAAGAAAAATCGACTTAGGTGATATGTTTGCACTTTAAAATTTGAGAAACTGGTCTGGAGGATCTCATTGTGCAGAATCTACTAGAATCATTGCAGGATAATCCACAATCCACTCTACATTTTATCAAGGAAGAACCTTTCACTGCCTTGTAAAAGCCAATTTTACAAATATCTTATGGACTTGGAGTTCAGTGACATCATGTTAACTGTTGGAAATTCATCATTAAAGAAGCATTTATACCATAAATCAACAAATACTGCAAATCAGACCTCTCACTCCACAGCTATGTTTTAAGCAAAGCAATGATGTGAGAGCTCATTTATTACATTTCACTTGATCTAAGGCGTGGCATCTTTAGCTGATGATTAAGTTAAACTCCTAGAGGAAGATGTTATTCTCTTTCTGAAACTTTCTACTGATTTATAACCATGTGATTTTTTACTAATCTATGCTATGGTTTCTTGTTGTAAAAAGAAAATTTTACCCAGTTTGTTTCCGTAGTTATGGAAATAGTTAATAAAATCAATAAAATTCTCATTAATGCTCAAATGAGCTCAAAATTCATATTTTGACTATTTGCAAACTCACAGCTCAAGGTCAAACAAATATCTGTAGTATTAATAGAATTATTGAATAATTCTAAGGACATATAAATGACATTTGAGTACCTACACCTAGCAACCTTATACCAATCATAACTACGAATTAGTTATCAGTTCTATATTACAGTTTTGTGTCCTTGGCTAGTTGTGGTGGGATCTGTCCTTTCTGGAAAGAATAAAACGAACCTACCTGGAGCTGACTACTATTTTCCTATAGTGAAACTTCTTTAGAATGGGCTTTGTGATGTATGGAATTTTACCTCCAAAACCTTCATGCCATGCTTTAAGAGAGATTTATCCAACAACAGAATATTATCAGAGCTATGAAAGTGTGAGGTAGACAAAAAGATTTATAACCACAGAACACAAATGAAGCATGTACCAGAAACACCAAGTTTCCTAAGAAGTTCTGACTCAGAGACCTAAACGTTTGCCCTGGGCTTTCCAGGCAGGGATTTAAAATCACTGTATGAAGGCAAGGGTGCAGAAAGTTAGTAGCTGTTGGCAGGACTCCCTGGTTTAGTGAACCAGTGGTTAATATCTACCATTTCTTTTTACAAAAAGAACAGGTGCAGATGTTGTACTATAATAATGGAATTATTTCCTTGCCTATAATATAGACGAAGCACAAAAACAGGAGCTGAAAATGTTCAAAGATTTTAGCTAGTTCAGGCAGCTTTTCTTAGTTACCGAAACGGTCTTTAATCCTGAGGCTTAATAAGCGATTGTTAGAGAACACAGCATTCAAACAATGTTTCTTCTCTTTACATTTTCTGTCTCTCAAGACAATTGTCTTCACTATAAAAAGATCACCTACTGTTAGAACAGAAAAACAACAGAGTCAAAGACAAAATCTCCTAAATGGCATTCTCTCCTTTCATATAAGGGTAGTGGGAGCCAAAAATTAAGAAAATGATTCTCTGACTTCCTTATACTTTAAAAATGTCACAATTAACAGTAATTTCGCTTCAAGGAATTCTATTTAATTGAGGTTTATTGATCACAATTAATATGTTTTGGGAAGATAAGGATTGTTATTTTTTCCATGGAAATAACCTTTGAGGTTTCACATTTTGAAAATCATAGACTATTCCATTTCATAAACCATAAGCTTTTAGCTAAACATTTATAGTTTAGTGTCTCAAAAAATTATGGTCACAGAAGTAGGTTTCTATTTCTATTGTAATTACCACAAATTTAAAATCTCGATACAAAATTCATTTAACAACACTCGTTGTCAGAAATCCACAGGGCTCAGCTAGCTACACCTCAACAGAGTGTCATAGGCTGAAAACAAGGTGTTAGGACTACATTTCTTTCTGGTCTAGAAGTTCTAGGGGAGAATCCATTTCTTTCTCATTCAGATTGTTGGCAGAATTAAGCTCCTGTGACTACAAAGGCAAATTTTCTTGCTGGCTATCACCTGAAGATTATTGTCAACCTCTCGATGCTAGCTACGATTCAATGATATTTCATCCTCCGCCTTCAATGATAGCAATGGTAGTTTGATTCCTCCTTATGCTTTTGAGTATCACTTACTTTTCCTTCTGATACCTCAAAACATACTGCAACTTTCCTTCCCCAAATTCTAAGTTCATATAATTATATTGGGTCATGAGATAACCCAGGATAATGACTATAACTATAAACTTAGCTATGTCTGCAAAACCCCTTGTGCCATGCAATGTAGCATACACAGGAGTAACACCAGTGGAGAATGTGGGAGTCAAACTTCTACCTACCATACTTGCAGGTCATAATTGCTCACAAAAAATGAAATACAAGGACAGAAAGTGATTAAAAAGTTTTTGTTGATGAAAACAAGAATGTATTTACTAAAAATGAATCCTGAAGTATAACTTCAATGTGTAAGAAAGCAATATGAATTTTCCAACATAATATTATGAAGTAATGATTTAAGCTACATCTTATGGACCATTACTCTCATTCCATGAAAATATTGATGATGCACTAGTACACTATGTGCAGTTGTTATCTTCTAAAATAGTAAACAAAACTTCTAAATATTTCAGAGATATATAGAACAAGTTATAAATCTTTTAAAGACATATTTGAAAATTATTTTCTGAATTTTCTGTGTTTTCTGTTTAGTAGAAAGTTAGGTAGAGATGATTGAAAGGTTGATTTTTTTCTGTTTCTTTGTATCTGTACATTTTTAAAGCAAACTGAGGCAGGCTAGGTTAGTGATAGTCTGGTACTGCTCCACCAGTTGGCTCAAGGGCTCCTCCCCATATCCCACAGATGAGAAGAGCCAGGTGATGACATATTGTCTCCCCACCTCCAAGAGACTCTGGCCCTTCTTCTTCCTTTTCCTCACTTGGCAGAACAGGTGACTCCCCTTCTCTCAGTAAAACTATTCTACCTCACCCCATCCACATGTTATGCTTGGATTCTTCCATTTGGAACGCAAAGACCAAGATCTTCTGAAAACACCCTTGGCCAATAACATTTGTGGTGACACCAGCTAGGATCATCCAAGGGGTGAGATCTCAATATACTATCTCTGCTAATCCTTTTTTTTTGTAATCCATCTTTCTCTGTCCTCTGATTCCATCCTCACCACCTGATGTTTCAAAACCAAACACCACTCATGGCTTGGGTGGTATGGGACCCTCACATTGGGATATCCACCTAATGCTTGGGACTCACTTGAAGCTGCACCCTAATTGGCAGGAAGCAACATTTGCTCACCCCAAGGCACAGGGTTCATGTTCAAGTTTTACGTGGTCCTGCCCAGGGGTATGGACCACACTAAAGCAAACTGACATACCCCTAACCTTACCTTTCCTGTCCTTAATCCCCTCCCCGTCCTTTCCTTTGCTATGCCATGGGAGATCATACTCCAAGGTTCCTAACCCCAACTTGGGCAGGGACAATTAGAAATGCCCCACCATTCCATCCAGGTTCCCAGCCTCCCCCTTTCTCTTCCTCTCTCTCCCCCCTAACTGGCAGTTTTAAGACAACAAGGGGAGCTGCACCTCACTCAGCCCATCCGGCTATAGCTCAGAGGGGCTGACTGATGCTTGCCCTGGGAAAACACAACTGCTCAGAAAAATAGGGGAGGGAGCCACACAAACAGGGAACAAATGCACTGTTACCTGCGGAGTAGGGGACTTGTATGCCCCTTTCACTCATCCCCGGGGGACATAAAACTAAATGTGTTTAGACCTGTCAGTGAACGCACTTGAATGGTAAAGGGAACAGAGCCTTACTGCCGCACCCAGATCGACAGGTCCTGACTGCCACCAAAGCCTCGGGGAGGGCACACTCGGTATGGCATGCACAGGCAGCCATCCCGCCCTACCCCTTGAAGTGAATACACAAGGCTCTCCAATCCCCCGGGGCAAAGAAGAGACTCTCTGACCCTGCCTACTGGGGTGAATGCATGCGTTTTCCCAGCCCACCCCTCAGGGCAGATGGAAGTCTTGCTTCCAGAGGATCAGAGCTGATTGCTGCTTGGTGTGGTCCTCCAGCTCCTCCCCTCAAGCCTATTCGCAGCAGAGGGACTGGCCTGCTTCTGAGCATGGGTTGGAAGCCCCACCCAGCTAGCCACACGGCACTAACATGTGCACTAACATGTGGCAGTAATGCGCAGTGGCCCAAACCACTGAGGCAGCGGTGGCTGCAGCATGTGTGCTGCATTAGTTACGGCTGTGGCTACACCATGCAGAAAGGGCTACAGCACCTGTATGCACAAGTGTGCGCACTTGGGCCTCCTGTATGGGCAGGCAGCCTCTACCCAGCAGCCTCCATCAGGAAGACACCCAGTACCTGAGTTGGCTAAAAGAGGGAGCACAAAGGGATGTAGCTCCACCACCAGTGGGAAGGCCAGAGAGGGTCCCAGGGAGACAAGGCGGTCCCAGCAGCCCACTGGGACTATGCATTCTCTCCCCAGCTGTGCCTTGCACAGCTCCCCAGCCCCATGGCAATTGTGGCAACAGGAGGGGGCTACATGCCCCCAAGACCTGGTTCCACATCCCCTGCTCCAGGGACTAAAACCCAAAAAGTTTTTATTAAAAAATTAGGTGCTACCTCTGGTGACCAAGGTCCCGTGCCTGCCCAAACCACCTTCTTCCTATCTGCAACTTTCTCTGTCTTCCTCCTCTGACCCACTCTCTTGCCCACCTTCCTGCCATGCTCATCTGCCCTGGACACCCTATCCCAATTCTCATCCATGCTCTCCTTGCCCACATAGCCGTCAGGGATTTGAGGAGATATTCACTTGGAAGTTGGATCCCGTTGCTCCAGATGCACATGCCAGGGACCTACCTGCAAGTGGTTGATACCCTTTACAGATGGGATGAATTGGATTAAATTCTAGGTTCTAGAGATGGTCCTTAAGTCTCCTTTCTTTATGAAAACTAATAAGGTTGACAACAGGACTCTAGCAATGGGACATCTGCCTAACAGAAGAAAGGCCATGGGTTCAAATCCCACCAAAGTTCATATCTATTATCTGTTGTACTTCTCTGACCTTTGTTTTCTCCTCATTAGGCTAATAATTGAGTTAGCATTCGGGACCAGCATTGAATTAAGGAACCCTCATTCAGGGGTGGACAGACTGACCCTTGGGAGAGAACAGTTGACTTGCAAGACAGGGTACCCTGCCACTCACTTGCTCCAAAGACATAGGACAGAAACAAGCAGGGGGAACTTTGTAGAGGCTTCTCCGGTACACAGGGTATGCTTCATGGATCTTAGAAGCTCTCATTTTTCTCTCCCCTAAAAGATGAATTTTCCCCTTCCCATTTCTGTCTCTCTTTCCACAGGCTGACATGGGGTGAGCTGATTCACTTTCAATGGATTCCCCACTTGGCTGTATCCTTAAATACTAGGAATGCTTTGACACTGCTATCCTAAAAAACATTTATCCTAAATTAACATTTGATTAATTGCTATAATGAGGTTTGGCCCTAATATAAACTGGGGACTAAAAGGTGGCATGAAAATGGGAGTCTTGATTTTGACACCATCTTACAGGTTCATTGGCATTATAAAAAATGAGAGTGATGGTCAGAGACACGGTGTGTGCAATCTTTTATGGCCCTATATCAAAACCCAACCCTATGTAAGGGATTCACCAGACCCCAATAAGAATTTAAGGACTATAGATATCCTTGATGATCCTCTGATATGAGAAGCATCAGACGTCTCATAAAGGGAACCCCCATTGCCTCTCTCTTACACTCCTGACTCTGAGCCTACATCGCCTCCACCCCAAACTCCTTCCCTAATTCCTTCTCTCTCAGCACCCCTACTGCCAGTAAATGTGCCACACTCTTGAAATGGGAAATCTTACTCAGAGAATCCTCAAACAGTGCTCCCATTACAAGAAGTGTCAGGGCCTAAGAGATCAATTCATGTTCATGTACCCTTCACTGTAAATAATATCCAACAGTGTAGGGAAACATTGATGAGGTATTCTGAGGACCCAGATAAATTTATGATTGAGGTTTCAGACCCAGGCATTAAGGTTTGATCTCTCTTAGAGTGATGTTCAATTCCTCCTGGCCAACTGCTGCACTCCTATCAGAAAGGAAAAAAATTCTGGCTGCTGCCCAAAGGGAGGCAGATGAGGCCTTTGCTAGGGATCCCATAGACCGACAACCAGTGGCTGTCACTGTCCCCAAAACTGAGTCTCACTGTGATTATAACACCCCAGGAGGAATGTAGAGGAGGGTCCCCATGTTGGAGGCCATCCTTTATGGAATGAAATCAGGAGCCACAAAGCCTATAAATTTTTACAAGGTCAAAGGAATCATACAAAGGCAAGAGGAGAACCCTATAGCCTTTTATGATAGACTAGAGGAAGCCTTTAGAGAATGTACTACCCTTGATCCTGAGTCTGTTGAATGGCAGCCCTCCTAAATCATTATTTTGTCAATCAATTGGCCTCAGACTTTAGACAAAATCTTCAGAAACTAAATCTGGGACCTCTAACCAACAGAACTCAGTTGGTACATATGCCTTTCAGGTCTATAAAAATCGTGACCTGGAACAGGAAAAGAGGGAACAGAGTAAGGAAAAAGGCCAGCTAAACTTATGGCTGCTGCAGTTGGGAACACCCCCAATGCCCAAAAAACATCCTCAGACAAAAAGGCTGGAAAGCTATTCTGCTTCAAGTGCAAGAAGCTGGGACACATGGCAAGGAATTGCCCAGAGCCAACTGTGAGACCCTGTCATGAATGATCCAAAACAGGTTACCAATGGCACTGGAGGATGGACTATTCCCACTCCCAGAGAGAGACCCAGCCATCCAAAATTCTGGGTGTATTGGATGAAGCTCCACATGACTGAGGAGGCATGGAGTACTCTCAACAGCCCTTGCATAAGCTTGTCATCACTTATGAGGCACCTCCAGTGGCCTTGGAGGTCTTGGGTAAGCAAATTCTATTCCTAATTGACACAAGGGTGCATTCCTCTGTTCTCCATGCTTTTGCAGGAAAGACTTCCTCTCAGAACATGATTGTAGTGGGAGTTGATGGAAAAAAATCAAATTAAAAATTTCCCTCCTCTCCTCCTTTGCTGTATCAAAACTCAATTTTTATGCATACATTTCTCATAGTCCCTAATTGCCCCATTCCACTCTTGAGCCAGGATATAAAGAAAAAGTTGGGTGTGGTTCTGGTAATGAGCCATTTTCCAGGTCTCCTAATGCTTCAAAAAGGATTCAAAAGGGTCCATACAATTCCTTTAGAGGTGGATCAACAAATAAGCCCCTTCACTTGGTATGATGGGAGACCTGGAAGGGCAAAAACTGCCATCCTTTTAAGATACAACTTGAAGACCCCAACCACTATCCTAGTTGTAGACAATATCCTCTTAAGCAAGAGGATAAAGAGGGACTACAATTATTAGAAATTTTCTAGAACATAGACTGTTAAAACCTTGCCAATCTCCCAGTAACACTTCTATCTTACGTGTAATAAGTCAAACAGGAGAATATAGGATGATATAAGATCTGTGATTTGTAAATGAGGCTGTGGTTCCCATTTATCCTCTAGTGGCTGATTCATATACCATCTTATCCCAAATACCTGAAGCTAGTAAATGGTTCACAATCCTGGGCTGAAAGGATGCCTTCTTCAACATCCCTCTGCACAAGAATCACAACACCTATTTGCTTTTGAGTGGGAAGATACCTTTATAAGTGAATGACAACAGTATACATGGACAGTACTGCCCATGGATTTTGAAATAGCCCTCACCTGTTTGCCAGGGCATTGGCAAAGGATTTAAGAAACCATCAGCTTACGGAGGGGACTTCTTCAATATATAGATGACCTCCTGAAGCTAAACTCAGGATATTTCCAATGCCAGCACTGATTTGGCTCTTAATTTCTTAGCTGATAGGGGCTATAAAGTCTCAAAAACAAGGCCCAAATCTCCTTACAAGAACTCTGCTATCTACATTGTATTCTGACCCCTGGGGCCTGGAGACTGTCCATTGAAAGAATAGAGGCCATGTGTATCCTAGGGGTACCATTGACTAAACACCAACTCCATTCATTTTTGGAAATGGCAGGGTTCTGCTGGATCTGGATACCCAACTTTGGAGTCATAGCAAAGCTTCTATATGAGGCCACCAAGGAACCAGATAATGAACCTTTAAAACAGACTGCAGAAACAAACCATGCTTATAAAATGCTAAAAAAGCCCTCACTGAGGCCCCTACTAGGGATTCCCAATTTAGCAAGACCTTTTATACTATACATGTTAGAGAGAAAGGAATTGCTGTGGGAGTCTAAACCAAAAAATTTGGGACAGAAACACATCCAGTGGACTACCTCACAAAGAAATTGGAAGGGACAGCTTTAGGTTGGCCAGGATGTTTAAGAGCTATAGCTGCTACTGTCTTGTTAGTAAAGGAGGCAATGACTATAACCCTGGGCAAACAACTAGAAGTTCTAATTCCCCACCAGGTGAGAATCACCCTAGAATTAAAGTCACTTG
Source organism: Castor canadensis (assembly GCF_047511655.1). Lineage (NCBI taxonomy): Eukaryota > Metazoa > Chordata > Mammalia > Rodentia > Castoridae > Castor > Castor canadensis. Next base: position 18,038,902 of record NC_133395.1, read on the forward strand.
GGGATGTCTGGGGAAAGGCTGACTAAATATCAAGCTATTCTTTTGGAATCCCCAGAAGAGACTATAAAGACACGAAATGTCTTAAATCCTGCTTCTTACTGCCTTCTGAACTAACGACTGAGCACACTTGTGAGCAGGTGATTATACAGACCTGTGCCTTCAGGGTGGAACTGACAGATCAGCTACATCTTGAAGCTAAGGCCAAATGCTTTACTGATGGAATTAGTTTTGTACTAAATGGAGAAAGAAAGGCAGAGTATGTAGTGGTGAGTCATGAGGAAGTCACAGAAGCCTGGCCCTTGCCAGCTGGGACTTCTGCCCAAAAGGCTAAACTAATAACTTTAATTAAAGCTCTAATTCTGGGCAACAGAAAAAGGGTTAACGAATGCCTATACCAACTCCAAATATGCCTTCCTGGTATTACATGCTCATGCAGCCATATGGTAGGAGAGGGGATTCCTCTTCAGGAGGAAGTCCTCAATAAAACATGGAAGGGAAATTCTCAATTTTTAGAGGCTATCCACCTACAAGGAGAAGTGGCAGTAATTCACTGCTGGTGACATCAATGAGATCTAATTCTGGTGACACAGGGAAACAACCGGGCTGACCAAAAGGCTAAACAAGCAGCTCTGGAGCCTCTAGATGCCCTGCCAACCTCCATCCTGGCTCTCTCCTGTATATATTCTCTTTCCTAAATATACTCCTGATGAGGAAAACGAGGCTGAACAGAGGGGAAGACATAAAGCAAATGCTTGGTGGTGTGTGGATGACAACATAGTCTTGTCCCAAACAACCCAATGAAAAGTAGTAAAGTCTACACATGACACTTTCCACTTGAGCTGAGATACAGGTGTTAATAAGCAAGCTGTTTATGGATATAGGAATAAGGTCTACAGAAAAACAGGTCTGCTAGTGATGCTCCATATCGTCCTGTAACAACCCTGGTCCTAAACTTCCCCCACTGGTTAAGCAAATCCAGAGGTGAGCCTCTTACCTGGAAGAGGTTTAGCAAGTGGATTTCACTCACATGCCACCCTGCCAAAATTATAAATAGTTACTAGTTTTTATAGAACTTCAATCCACAGGGTGGATTGAAGGCTTTCACACTCAAATGGAAAGAACCATTGAAGTGGAAAAGTTCCCTCTAAAAGAAATTATTCCTAGGTTTGGCTTACCACAAACACTCCAAAGTGATAATGGACCAGCTTTTATCTCATAGGTCATCCAAGGAGTTGCCCAGGACTTAGGAATTAAATACCATTTACATTCACCTTGGAGATGACATTCCTATAGTAAGGTAGAAAGGACCAATCAAACAAATCTTGGCTAAAAGTTGTCACAAGACCTCTGAAAAATGGACCTAGCTATTGCCTATAGACTTACTAAGAATTAGAAATGCTCTAAGGTCCAAGATTCGTCTTAGCCCTTTTAAAATGCTTTATGGGAAGCCATTTCTCTCCAATGACTTATTGACCAACCCTGAGACTGACAGTCTTCTAAAGTCTATAATGGACCTAGGGACATTTCAACAAGCAATCCAAAAGCTGGGAAAAACCATCCTACCTGCCTCAATGAAAGGGGGAAAACTCCAAATAGAAACAGGAGAACAAGTGTTAACTAAATCTTGGAAAGAAGGAGCCCCAGCTGACCAGCTCTAGCCCAAATGGAAGGGCACTTTTCCAGTGATTGTGGCCATACACATGGCTGCCAAAATGCAAGGAATAGATAGTTGAGTTCATCTTTCCAGAGTAAAATGTGCAACAGAGGTATCTCTCTCTGACCAAGTACATTCTGGGAATAATTACTCCTGGGAGCAAGACTTCAACTTAAAGATAAGTATAAGCTCTAATATGGATTATTTGGCTGTACTTGTACCTCTCTCAGCCCCATCTCCCAAGTACCACCATTCTGCTTACTGTAGAAACTTGGGACACTTCTTTTGGGCATTTTGCCTTATTCTCCTCCTGGGACTGACACCTGGCTTTGGCCAGCACCTAGAGGATTCATCAAATCGTACCCATCCACTTATTACCCCCAATCTCATGCTCAGACCTGTAATTAAAACCATATTGGCCATAACCTTACCCAGATGGGCACGTAAAAATAATGGATTCACCTATATGCTTTCCATAAAACCCAACTTCTGCTGGAAACCATAGGAAGTATTCCCTTGGGCAAAGCCAGTTTCTATTAATGTATAGTCCTGAAATGGATTAACAGATTGATTCAGTATGCACAGCCCATGATAAGGACATTGTCCTAACCTATCAATCCTTTATTGTCTCAATTACAATGGCAGTTCAAATCAAGAGGGCCATTCTACTTACCTCCCTTGGAATTGGATCAAAAACAGCTACCAAATCCAACACAAAACAATGAGTCTAGACCTTTCTCTCTCTCTTACATTACCAAAAATTATTTTAAAACTTTACTAGTAACCCAAAAAATTATTAAAAGCAAAAGCCACACTTCAAATTCGGATAAACTCTCTTATGAACCTGCCTATAAACATTGATTGGACAATGCAAACGAGAACCATATCACATGGGCTTATTAAATATTTGTTGATTTTCTTTAATAGAATTAACATTTGAATAGATCATAAATCTTTTTTTGTCTTCAATATAATACTTACTGTGGCATCTCAAGAAACTGTACTATAAAAATCAATTCTAATTACTATATATAATATAACACTGGCAAAAGATAAAGAAATGAAATGGTAATGGTAATTATGTATTAAACTGCAAGGATTTTTATGATTGGAAGGTCTGAGATTTGCTGTTATTACTGCTGTTAATTCATTTTTTATTGAGGTTCATTGAGCAAATAGCTTGTACCATAAAGTAGTTGCCCTGGAATAGTTTGCTGTCTTAATCTCGACGTTTTCACTCTTTCAGGCTATACTCTTTGAGAGCGCTCTCTGCTCAATACACCATGTTGCATACCAAAGGGACTACAGTAACAATTAAGGTATTAGAGGCAGCTGTAAAGATGTGGTGATGATATGACAATTACCAAATTCACACGTTTAACTGCCTTTTCTTTTTTCCTAATTATATTCTTTGTGGGGACAGAAATTTTATCTTTCTTATTATTTCATTCCATTCCTAGTCCAGCACTTGCAAATACTTTCATTTTGTTTTGTGAATGAAAAAATCTACATTTACCTTGTCAAATACCAGTAAGACAGTGCACAGGTGTAGAGAATGCAACATAATAGATTCATGTTTGACTGTAATGCTTACAGACAGATTATCTTCTCATTCATGGAAAATGTTAACAGAAAGTCAATAATTAGTCTTCTCCCTAGAAAACCAAAGGGAGTTCTTGATTCAAAAATGTGTATGTTTGGCTTTAGTTAATTTGATTAGCCATATTCCAGCCTTTTGAAGGTCTTATAGTAGTTTAAACTGTGATCCACAGAAAAGTTATTCAATTACTATCAGAAATTTCATAACTCACCAAAACTTTAAAATGCCATTTCCATATTTTAACTTTCAGAGTTAAAAAAAAAAAAAAACCTTGATCAGTTGTGTTTGTTTCTGAGACTAGAAGAAGCTTTAAGCTTTTTAAAAATTTTTGTGCTGTGGATACTTGTGATGTTCTTACAATATATCAAATGTATCATACTTGAATTCACCCTCTTTATCATTCTCCTTTATCTCCCCCTCCCAGCATTCCTGGATTAGTTTCAACAGGTCTCATTTTTCCCTTTACATACATGTGTACATATGGATGTGAGGGCAATCTGGCTGCAGTATCTGTCACCCCATTGATCACCACAGTTGATTTGGCTGATTTGGCTGGCTAGGCAGGTATCCCCTTCTTTCCTCACTGCTCCATATGCATCCCTCCCAAAGCTTCACACTCATTGGAAGATGACTGACCATCCCTGATAGAGGAGTACCATTCTCTGCTCAAGAATATAAGAGTAGCTGTGCTCCCCTGCTAGAACTTCCAAACAATCTCTCAGGTGTACACAGTATTTGCACTATATTCACCCTCCCATGTCCTTTCCTAATTGGTTGGGATAAAGGTTTTTAGTCACTTGGAGGCTTTAGTACTGATCACTCCAAAGGTGTACTTGATTTATCAACTCCTGAAGAAGGAAGGTCTTGTTTTTCCTTTCATAAACACTGCCCTCATTTCCAGTACTGAGGAAAACTCAGGATTTGCTATTTTTCATATTCAATTACAAGTTACCTAGACCCTAGAGAAACTGTATTTTTCACAAAATTGCCTTAAAAGTTAGGGAGAAAATCATATTTTTACATCTCTCACATCTTCTTGTCACATTGCTGTTTACGCAGTAGATAAAAATGTAAGTCTAGAATATGGAGGTCTTTGGCAATGAGGTAAAATAGTTTTCAAGAGAAAAATGTCATTATCAATAAAATTGTTATATTGAGTACAAAAATATTCTTAACCAAATTCAAACTTATACCACCAAAAATATGACAAAGATAAAAATGATAGGTTCAGTAAGACAAAAAGTAAAATAACCAGATTCTTTAATTGTTAAAATATTAATAAATAGATTTATATAATAATACCTCCACTATGAAAATTCTTCATATAATTTTGTGGCAACAAATCTTTCTATGTAAATGATGCAATGATCTTTTAAAACATCACTGAATGGAAATGTTATGCTGATTAAAATTAAATAAGTAAGTATGTGATATTAACAAAATTTTTCCCAAAGTAATAACAAGAAGATAGCTCAAGTCTCATAGTTTTGAAAATGTTATTCTCTATTGTACTAAAAGGAAATAAGGGGGGAGAGTGGAAGGTGGGGGGAGATGGCCCAAACAATGTACACAGATGTAAGTAAATGTAAAAGTGACAAAATAAAAAATAAGAAAGGAGATAAGGTTAGTATCACTAAGTCTTTGATTGAGGACTTTTTGTTTACTATAGTATTACTGCTTTTGTGTTTTGTTTTTATTTCTTTGTGTGCCTTACTGGCACAGAATTTGACCTGGAATAACAAATGGATTATTAATAAAACTCTCCTGTCTGAAAATAGATGTAAAATGATGATTCAATATAGTGAAGTTCAAACTACGCTTTGAAGTAAAATAAATCTAGACAATAATAATGCTGAAAGTATACCAAGTAAACTGTAAATTAAGTGTTTTTGTAATGTGTCAATTCCCAAACCCTCTATCTTACTTTTCAAATAACAAAATTATATTCTTATCTGTGTATACACTCTTGTCTGGAAGTGCTTTTGCCCATGTGTGAATAGTAATGTCATCAGAGATTCAATCAAAAAATGAAATTTGTGTTGATGCTTATATGACATCTTCTCTTAGGTGCAGTGCTGAATATAGTAGCTTTGTGAAAGACAATAATCCTCTGTCTTTTTCTCTGACAAATATTTAATGAAATAGCAATAGCTGCAAATGTTGCTGGCTGTAACTTTGAATTGAAATGTCAAATCTGAGGATCTGTGTTCAGAATTACATTAAAAAATTAAAACATATATAAAGATGCTTTAAGATTTTTCAGTGCAGATGTGAACATTTTCAGAAAAAAAACTATGATGCAATGATAATAACTACTGTAGCTTGCTGTTAGTCATGCTTGCTTATCTCAATAAAAGTTTAGTCACGAAACATCCATTTCTGTAAGGTATTTTGTCACTAAGTAAATGAAAAACTTATTAATAAAAATGTTAAAGAGGAATATTTCTCAGATCCTGGGTGAAATGGGGAGGCATGAAGGACAGAAGCAGAGGGCCAGAATTAGAACATACTACTTTAAAAGAAATATTTGTTTCCACTTACATGTTTATGTATTTATTTGTATACTTTATACCGTATTCATTGGGATACACTTTCTATAACAGAGGAAGTTTAAGGAATTCTCCTGTTTATAAAAAGATTACAAAAATTAGCACATTAGTTGCTTGTTCCTTATTCTTGCAGTGTAACTGGGAAGAAACTAAGGGTGACATTATATGTAGAGCAATTATTGTTGTAAGTCTACTTAAGATAAATGTTAAATCCTTTAGTGGCGACAGGGAAAGGTGAAAATATATTTCAAAACTCAATATGGAATTTCAGGAATAAAAATGAATCATAATTACAAGACCTGCACTTGTTCTTTACAATTTATTAAAATTAGGAAACATTATTTTAAACCACAATTCACACCTTGTTATAGTTAAAAATAAATCAAGGCAAGTTTGTGTCTCTGGCATTCCTTTAGAAAACACTGAGGTTTTAACTATGAATGAATATGGTGTTCTTACTAGTGAGGTAAAGATGAATTAGAATATATCCTAGTAAGCCCTTTAGGATATCTTTGTAGAAAACTACCAATGCATTCCTCTGAATTTCAGTTCCCTGATTCCTGAAATGATAACATATGTTCTAGTAAACCCTGTGGGGGATCTTTGCACAATATTACTCATGCAATTCTCTGAAATTCACAGTTTTCACAACTTCTGAAATATGGTGTAGCTAGACTTACAATTTATAAATTTATAAGCTTAATATAATATTTCTCACTTCCTTTTTGTTTCTTCCATTTCTCTTCTAATCATGAGCAAGTTTTCTTCTATTTGAACATATGGAGCATAAATATAATCACTATTTGTGCATCCTTGTCTACTTATTCTATAATTTTTTCAGTTGTAAATCTCTCTCTCCCTCCCTCCTGAATACAAGTGACATTTGTCTGTTTCTTTCCTTGACTATGTTTTCACGATTGAGTGCTAGATACTGTTTGTTGCCTGAGTTTGATGCCTTTAAAGGAGTGCTGACCTTTGCTCTGACATCCAGGTACTTAAAATCACGTGTATATTTTCAAGATTTGGCCTTAAGTTTTATTAAGTCAAATACAAAACAGCTTTGTTGTAGTGCTAATGTAACCCAATTGGTATGACAACACATTTCTGATAATTCTATCCAATAACATATGCACTTTAAAATTTCTATTGTAGGAACATGAACAACTCCTAGTCCTATGTATGTTTTCTTTTACTTCTGGAGTTATCTCCTAGTTTGTGTGGTTACTTCTCTCTCATATAGTTGCAAATCAAATCAAAGATGAGAGGATTACCTCTTCAATTCTCTTTCACTATGTAATTCTTTCCTTTTTGGTCTGGTCTTCTGCTCTATAATTTTTTTTTTTTTTAACCATCTTACCAACTACAAAGTCTGGTCTCTGCCTCTGCAACTCAGAGAGATTGTCCTGCTCTGTTGAGGTTTGTCTTTATGTGCAATGACCTAGAAACTCCACTCAGCAAGGTGAGATACATCTAGGTTTCACCTTCACTCCTTGTCTATTTCCCTGCCCTCTGTCTTCTTCCCAATGTATGAAAATCATTATTTTTAAATATATATTTCATATCTTTAAATATATATTGAATTATAACATTTTATTATATATAGATATATATAATGTGATCCAACTTCTTAGCTTCTTAAAACAGGAGGGTAAATATGCTGCTGTACTCTACCTTGAGAAGAAGTAGTACTCCCCAGATTTAATAATCTATATTAAAGTTTATTCATCAAAGCACTAAGGAAATCCTCTTTTACTCCTAGAAAATACAACTGTCTTTTTTAACCTAAAGAGAAATGTAAAAATTGAGCAATGGATTTTCAAACTTAGGAAAATGTTTTCTAAGAGTTTTCAAGTTCTTACAGGACTGTACTTGGGTTCATGGTGATGAAAGAAATCAAAGGACGATTAAAACAGAGTCCTCTGCAAGAGTGAATTAAGTACTACAATTTTCAAAGCTAGAGAAAGAATTGCTAGTAGTAGTGTGCACAAAAGAAGCATCTTTTATACTGAAACAAGGTGACTGCAATTGTCTAGTTCAGTTTCCCTCTTAACAAGGAAATCTTGCTATTATTGTTCAAACATGTTTTAGAGACTAAGAACAGCTAGTAATAATTTCTTTGTGGGCACATATTAAAAAGATGAAAGGATCTTTTAACCCTTATTCATAGATTTCATTTCTAGTCTTTCTATAAATTTACTTCTGACCTCCCTCAGAATAAAACAATTCCACTCTATACCTGCTTTACTATGTATGGACCAGACGTGTTTGAGAAGAGGCAATCCTTACAGGAAAGAATGTTACCAATATGCAAATTTTTAAAAATATCTGAATGAAAGTAATAAAACATCAAACTTTCCTTGAACAAGAGAAGGTACAAGCTCAGAGAATATTATTTAATTCCTCTAAGTTACCTTTCCCCATGTCAGAGTTAATAGTAGTAATAATTATTTTTTATTATCCCAATATCATAGTTGAAGAATCTGCCTATACAACATTTCTTTAAATGTGCCCAAGTTCTATAGCAAAAAATGTAAAATTACACTTAAGCCTTTGTATCTATTTATGTTACACCAGTTGGTCCATCATCAACTTTATATGCTATCATCCAAGTCAGGATGAAAGCATCACTTTTCTTGCCAGCTAACTCACTAAAGGCATTAGCTGTTAATATAGTTTGAATATAAAATGTCTCCGTAGGCCACAGGCTTAAGTTTTTGCTGCCACTTTGTGGGCTTTTGGGAAGTGATTGGAACATAAGGACTGTGACCTCATCAGTTGATTAATCCATTGATGGGTTCACAGTTTCAATAGATTATTGGGAGGCAGTCAAAACTGTGGAACATGGGGCTTACATAGTGGAAGTGAGCCATTGGGGCATGACTTTGAGGGGTATATTTTGTCCCCAAACACTGGTTCTCTTCTCTCTTTGCTTCCCACCTGCCATAAGAAGCTTTGCTCTACCATATGCTCCCTGCTCTGATTTCTCGGATTCACTGATGACCCACAAACAAGGATGTAAAGTGACTATGGACTCAACCTCTCAAACCTTGAACCAAAATAAATCTTTCCTTCTTTAAGTTGATTTTCTAGAGTATTTTGCCACAGCTATGGAAACCTGACTTTCCCAAATGTTAGTCTGTGTTCTATTGAGGTTTTCTTGAGCCAGACTTTTGTTTTCAGCTTATTTACAAAGATCAGCACCCTCTTTCTCCAGAGGAAGTCTTTCTACTACTAAAAGGTAACATAGTCACTCAACTTTTTGGTTGCTGGTATCTCATTAGTCATGCAAATCATACAGTATATCTCTCATTTCATTTCCCATCAGACACTGGTATGCTAGTGGGTGCCTGTTTGGGAGAAGGAAGACTTTGTTACCCTCTCTTAGTCATTCATTGTTCTGAAGAGACTACCTTTGGTCACCATATGATTGGCTGTCTATCAAAATCAAAATATACAAATCTTAAGACAACATAAGGATTTTAGAAATTATCATAATTTTCTCTCTCCTTGGGTAGGACACTAAGTCAGAAATAGGTTAAAGCAGGAAGTATAACTATCCAGATGAAATTTAAATTTTCATCATTCAACCCTAAGTCTAAAGAAAAGGGTCCCTCCAACATTAGATGTTTCATGTTTTGGCATGGAAACCTATGTCAACAAGGATATTCTTTTATTATTTATTTTATTGTTGGGCTGGGGGAACATTGTGGCATTTACAAAAGTTCTTATGACATATCAAATATATCATACTTGAATTCACCCTCACTATCATTCTCCTTTTAGCCCTCTTCTCCCCATTCTTGTAATAGTTTCAACAGGTTTCCTTTTTTGCATTTACATATATGTGTATACAGTATTTGTACCATATTCACCCTCATACACTCTTTCCCCACATCCTCCCACTTGTACCAGCCCCCTCAGATAGGACCTGTTCTGTCCTCCTGTTCTCTGATTTTTTCAAAGAAAAAAAAAAGACACTTTTATTTGTTTAAGATAGCTATACTAGGAGTTTCCTTGTGACATTGCTATGTATATATTTACTATAAGCAAAACTGTTTTATCTCCTTTATTTTTCTCCTTTCTACCTTAGTTCCTTTCTTATGGTGACTTAAAAAGATTTAAACATTCTATATTCATTCTTGTATAGAAAATACAGCAACCATATAGAGCATTTTCAAAGGAATAAGTCCAAATGGCCAAAAAACACGTGAAGAAAATGCTCAACATCCCTGTTTATACAGGAAATGCAAACCAAAATCACGTTAAGATTCTACCTTACTCCTGGTAGAATGGCTACCATAAAGAACACAAACAAAAACAAATGTTGGTAAAGATGCAGGGAAAAATGAAACCTGATACACTGCTTGTAGGAATGTAAATTAGTACAACCACTATGGAAAACAGTATGGAGGCTCCTCAAAAACTAAGAATGAAACTGTCATATGATCCAGCAATACCACTCTGACCAATATACCCTAAGGAATGAAAGTCAGGTTACAATAAAGTCACCTGCACACCTATGTTTATTTCAGTATTATTCACAATAGCCAAACCATGGAAATAGCCAAAATGTCCCCCAACTGATGAATGTGTTGAGAAAATGTGGTATTTAATACAATGGAATTTCATTCAGTCACAAAGAAGAATGAAATTTTGTTGTTTGCAGATAAATGGATGGAACTGGAGAATATTACCTTAAGTGAAGTTAGCCAAGTTCAGAAAGCCAAAGGTAGCATGTTTTCTATCATATGTGGAATACAGACCCAATACAAATACAAGCAATATTATGAAAAACAGATCACGTTAAGGGAGGTACATAGAGGGAAGGTAAAAGATGGAAGTAAGACAGTGAATATGGTTAATGTACTTTCAAGTGTTTTCTTTAGTATTCACTATGCTGTTTTTTACAGCATAAATTAGCAAACATTTTAAAGTTAAGAATATTTTACATAACAATAGAAATTTCTTGCTTCCTTTGAATATTTGGCAGATTCAATTATGAGCTTTGATTCTGACATGGCAGTGCTCTGCTACAACTGACCAAACATGAGGTCCTTGGTATCCATGATTTCCTATTGCCACTCCAGTATGAAGGTTAAGTTTGAAATGTCATTTGTCTACTTATGCTAAGCTCACATCATCCAGTTATGTCATTGGTCTATTCCAAGTAGCATTTAGTTTGAGAGGTGTAATACACACTGTGTACTTGTTATCTGCAATGAAATGTTGATACATGGAATCAAAACATTAAAAAAGTCTCCACACTGTCTTCCCCTTAACAACAAATGCCAACTTTCCAATTTCTTAGGTTCAATACCATGGATTCACTCTCCCACACACCATATCCCATCTGCTAACAAACCTTTACAGTTCTTTAAATATATTTAAAATCCAACAGCTTCTCCCCACTTCTGCTAGGGGGGGTCTGCTCTAAGACTATTATTTCTAATCTGAAACATGTAAATAACTTCTTTGCTGGTCAAACAGAATCTAGTGCAAGAGCATTCCAGGCATAACCAATACCCATGAAAAGTCCTACCCTGAAAATGACCTTGGGGTGTTAGAAGACATTGTAACTCATAAATTCTCTCTGATACTTGCATTAAGGAATAAATTATGAATAATGATAGTTTGAAATTGTGCTAAAATGAGTTCTTGTCCCATTACACTAATCCTTATTCAAATTTATTGTCTCAATCATCTTTCTATTTAACCTGATTACTACTGATAAAGGAAAAAGAGGAAGAAAATTTGTGGGGAAACACTTAAAGTTTTTAAAGAAAGAAGATATAGCTTAACTATATTACTGTTTATATCCACAGAAAGTGGCTTTTGTGGAAACCTCATGATTTAATATGGAATCATCTGATTTCTTAGTGGAATATATATGCCAACAAAATTTATTACTACACTTACTTGTCAAAGTACAGAACAAAAGCTTTACAGAGTACAATTTCATGTCACATGTGACTTTACAATCATTATACTGTGAATTGCATTTTAACAAGGTCAAGCATAAAATAAATGTTAAAATATGAGTAATAAGAATTACTAGCAGAATGCATGGAAAAGAAATGCAAAGACAAATTTACTTTGTCAACTTTATTTTTTTGAACATTAGCCATAAGAGTGATTCTAAAAAATACTTACAAATAAAATTTGTATATTTCAATTCAAAACAGCTAACCAGTTATGTATGGTATGTTTGTATACATTTTTATTAATTTGTTCATGCTCTATAGGAAAAAAAGTCAAGGAAATTCAAAATGCATTAACACAGAAAAGGTTGAATAAAATTAACAGAGGATTACTCAGATCCAGGTGTTTAGCATACGAGCTAATGAAATCAGATTTTATCCATACCAAAAAAACTGTTAAGACTGTAATCATTATTTCTATTTGAACCTCAGAGGCTAGACACTGGAATAATAGTAAGCCTTTGTAAATTATATATTCTGTTTATATGTTTGTTCATAGTCTGAATTAATTTATATCTGACATAGTAATTTAAACAATGAATTTTGTAGCACAAATCTACCACTGAAAACAAAAATGTAACAAATCAAAAGGTTCTTTCCCAATTCCATCTCTCCAATTGAAGACAATATGAGAATTCTTCATTTCTGCATTTGTCCTTCCCTCACTTTTATTTTTATTCAGATATACATACATGCACACACATGCACACAACATACAGACATTAAAAGATATATACATAATTGTTTTAGATGTTTCTTGATTTATAAGATTTCATGCTACATATTTCATGCTACGTATAATCTTACCAGTCATATGTTTTCACTTAATATTGTATTTTCCAGATAAATCCACATTTTGCATCATTATATTTCATTAGCTTTTACATTTATTTTGAGCATTCACAAATCTGCCACTATTTCATCCAAGCTCCTACATTTCAACTTTTTCTAGACTTATGCTCTTATGAATAGTGAATTATTTTGTAAATATTTCAATGTGCCTATATAAGTATTGAACTTGGGTACATATACCAAAGATTTCCAGTTTTGAGAATACATTAATATTCTAAATTTAACTGTTTAGAACATAAGTTATTTTTAAGTGTGGCTGTGCGAATGTATATTCCCACTAGGAATACAGCAAGACTCTAGATCTACTTCAATGCTTATATTCCAAAATTTATATTTCTGGCAATATAACATGTTAAGACTTGAATCATATTGTTGTTTTGCTTAGAATTGTCATGATCAATAATGCTATTGAATCTCATTATATGCTTATTGCTTGTGTGCGGTTTCACTGCTGTGAAATACCTACATAGGTCTTTTGGCAGTTTAATATTGAATTATTGGCATTTTCTTATTCATTCCATAAGTATCCTTGAATCTAATATTATTCTGTTGGGTGTGATTATCTTTTCTCAGTTTGTAATTATCTTATGACAATGATCTAACATTGTTTAATACAAGGTAGTTCCTTAGATATTTTCATATTTTAACATAATTAAATATATTATTCCCTTTTATATTCAAGTCCTTTCTACAAAGTGAAAAGTATGTCATGATTTTAATCAAGATGTTTGAAGTTATAATTTTGATTTAACTTTTACAAAAATGATTAATTTTCAGTATTAATACATATTATGTTATAAGGTAGAGTTAGTTTTTTTCCATATGCATACTTATCTTTCAGGTTCATTTGGGGCATGTAACTTCCACATTCCACTGATACAGTACACCAATTTGATCACCTAAAGAGTTTCACTTAAGCACGGACATGTTTCCAGTCTATTTGACAGTCTTCACTTATGCTGCACTGGCTTAGTAATCAAAGTTTATACTAACTCTGGTCTGGTTTAGCAAATACTTTCCCATTGCTCTTTTTCTAAACATCCCGTGTATTCTTTGCCCTTTATCCTTCTGAATTAATTTCAACTAATTATAATTTGGTATTTTGATGGGAACAACCTGATCAACTTAGGGTGAACTAACATTTCACATTATAGTTTGCTGTACTGTAAACATGACATATCTCAATTAGTTTCTGCAATTAATTTTACTTTTTCTGTATTTTATATTATATATGTTATCCTCTGGTACTTAAAATTATTTTATACATTTAAAAAATTAACTGATACATAAAAATTCTACATACTTATGGGACACTATGTGAAGTTTCAATGTATAATGTTTTGATGTATAATGTTCAAATTGAGGCAAATCTATTTCCTCAACAATGATCATTTCCTTATGATGATAACAAGATCCTATCTTCCAGATTGTTATAGCATACATGTAGCACATTACCATAATATGCAGTCACCCTACTGTGCAGTAGAACGCCCCCTGAAATTCTTTTCCTCACCCAAGTATAAATTAGAACACCTCATCGACTTCGCTCCTCCTTTTCTTCTTTCTACTTGCCCCAGTCAGTAACCACTACTTTATTGTCAGTTGCCATGAGAGCAACCTTTCTAGATTCCATGCATGAATGAGGTCATGTGGTTCGCGTCTTTCTTTGCCTGACTCATTTCACTTTACATAATGTTCCAGTTCAATCTCGATTACTGCGAATGACAGGATTTCAAGTTGTTTATATGGCTAGTATTCTAATGTGTATGAATGTAAATTCATCAGCTAATGGACAGGAGGTTGTTTCTATTTCTTGGCTATGTAAAATGCTGAAATAAACATGAGACCACAGATGTTTCATTGACAGATTGATTTCATTTCCTATGGATATAAACCATTAGTGAGATTGCTAGACTATATGGTCATGCCATTCTTGAATTTTGAGAAAATTCCATACTGTTTTCCACAATTACATCCTAATTTACATTCCATCAAGAATGTGCAAGGGGTCCCTTTTCTCCATGCTTTTATCAGCCTCTGTTGCATTTTGTCTTTTTGGTAAAAGCCATTCTTACTAGAGTGAAGTGATATGATTTGCATGTTCCTGATTATTAGTGATGTTGAGGATTTATTTCATGAAATTTTTGTCCATTTGTATGGCTTCCTATAAAAAGTGCCTGTTTAGCTCTTTTGCCCACTTTTAACTGGACTGTTTGTGTCATGTTTTCCTGTTGATTTGAGTACCTTATGTATTTTGTTTTATAACCTTTGTCAGATTTATAGTTTGCAAATATTTTTTCCCATTCTGTAGGTTGCATCTTGATTCTGCTCATTTTTTCTATTATTGTGCAGAAAGAAGCTTCTTGGTTTGATGTATTATTCATTATTTATTTTTGGTTTTGTTTCCTGTGCTTTTGGGGCCTTGAACAATAACTTCCTTGCCTATTCCAATTTCCTGAAGCATCTACTATGTTTTCTTCTAGTAGCTTTTTGGTTCAGGTCTTAACATTGGTTTTTAATTCATGTTGAGTAGATTTTGTAATTAGTGAAAAAGATCAAATTCCATTCTGCTGCATGTGGATATCCAATTTTCCTAGCAGTGCTTATTGAAGAAACTGTCCTTTCCCCAAATGCATGTGTTTAGCACCTTTCTCAAACAGCAAATGGCTGTAGATACATGAATTTAATTCTAGGCTGTCTGTGCTGTTCCACTAGTTTCCATGTTTGTTTTTATGCTAATACCATGCTTTTTAAATTCTTATAGCTTTGCAGTATATTTTGAAGTCTGATAGTGTAATACCTCCTGGTCTGTTCTCTTTTGCTCAAGATTTGACTATTCATATTTTTTGTAGTTCCATAAATAACTTAGTTCTTTGAAGAATGTTATTCATATTGTGGTAAAGAGTATACTGAATCTGCAGAGAACTTTGGGTAGTATGAACATTTTGACAGTATTGATTCTTTCAACTCATGAACTCAGATGCTTTCCTCTGTGTGTGTGTGTGTGTGTGTGTGTGTGTGTATGTGTATGTATGTGTCTGGTTTTGGCATCAGAGTAATGCTAGCTTCATAAAATAAGTTTAGAAGGATTCCTTCCAGATTAATTTTTTCACAGAAGTTTCTGAAAATTGGTAATTGTTCTTTAAATATTTGGTAGAATTCAGTCCCAGAGCCATCCATGATGGGAGACATTTTATTACTGATTCAATCTCACTAGTTGTTATTGGTCTGTTCAGGTTTTCTATTTCTTCAAGATTCATTCTTAGTACCATATGTGTGTCTGGGAATTTGTCCATTTCTCTAGGCTATCAAATTTGCTGGTGTACAGTTGGAATAATCTCTAATGATCCTTTGTATTTCTGCAGTGTCCATTATAATAATTTCCTTTACATTTCTGCTTTTATCTTTGAGTCCTCTCTCTTTTTCTTACTCTAGCTAAGGATTTGTCACAATTTTACCTTTGGCAGAACCAGTTCTTCATTTCATTGATTTTTTAATACAGCTATTTATTCTCTATTTCATTTATTTTTTCTAGGATTCCTATTTTATTTTTCCTTCTAATAATTTTGGGTTCAGTTTTTTCTTTCTCTTTTAATCCTTTGAGGTATAGTTATGTGTTTTCTGAGATATTTTATGATGTAAGTTGTGATTACTGTGAAACTTCACCTTTGCAGCTTTTTCCATATCCTATTGAATTTGATATGTTGTATTTCCATTTTCATTTGTTTCAAGAAATTTCAATGTCCTTAATTTTTTCCTCACTCATTTGTTATTCAAACCTACTTTGTTTCACTTACATGTGTTTGTAACATGTCCAAATTTTTTTCTTATTTACTTCTAGTTTTGGTGTATTGCATCTTGAAAAGATACTTGATATGATTTCAACATTATTAATTTTTTTTAAAAATTAGTTAAATTTTATCTGGAGAATGTGCCAGGTAGTTTTAAGAATGTGTATTTTGAAGTTTTGAGATAGACTGTTCTGTAATTATCTGTAAGGTACATTTGGTCTAGGATGCAATTTAGCTATGTTGTTTCTTTGCTTATTTTCTACCTGGATGATCTGTTCATTGTTGAAAATAGGGTTTTAAGGTCCCCTAATAGTAGTGTATTGGTGTCTATCAATATTTGCTTTTTGTATTTGAATGTTCTGATATGGGATGCATATATATTCACAGTTTTATTTCCTCTTGCTGAATAAACTTCTTTATCATTGTACAAACTTTTTTCTTTTAGATGATTTTTATTTAAATTCTGTTCATCTAACTATAGTTCATCCTGCTTTTGAAATAAATTTTGGGTGTTGTCCCCAATTCTGCTCCCTAATTCTACAGGGAGGCCACTAAACTCTATGGACAAGCAATATGATGGAGATTCTTAGTGATCTGGAATCCATAGTCAATGATATCTCATCCCCAAAAAAGCTCATCAAGTCAGAGAGTCACCCACCCCTTAAACCTCCTGGAGAAGAAAAGTTAAAAGGAAACTGTTCTTACATTAACAAAACCCCTACTCTTCAGGTTTAGACTAGGTTATTATCTCAGTTGTCTCAAACACAAGCTTATATCCTTTGTCTCAAAGCAATGGAATAACCAGAAAAAAAGAATAGCTCCAATAGTTTGTTTTCTATTGTATCCCCAGATAGCACTCTGGGTTTGCATCATACCTATGGAAAAATTATGCCCTTCAAACACATATGTTCCACATTACAATTGCAGTTTTATATTAATATATTGTTATGAAAAGAAGACTCTAGCAGTAGGATTTAGGCAAAATAATATATATTTATGTATGTACTAGTTAATGGCAGAGATGCCTTCTGGGATGTACATCACTATGTGTGTAAACATGGTAGAGTGCATTTAAAGTATAATATCTACACTGTCACTAGGCAATAGTATCTTATAAAACGATTGTTGTCTATTTAGTCCATCATTGACTAAACCATTATGTGATGCTTTCTGTAACTATGGGTGGTATGATTTCTGTATTAAATATACTTTCCTAAGACAATTACAGTGGTGCTTTAAAAGTTATTTTCATTATTTTTATTTGTAAACTCTGCTTATATTTATAAGAACACACACTCATCCTTATCTTTTTGAAAGCACATTTTTTCCTTGCCTTTTCAAAGTGAGCTAGGTCTTACCACTGTCAGCTTCAACATTTTCCTAATATAACAACAGGCAGTAAATTAAAGAATAAGAATGGTGAGAGCGCATTCCCAGTTAACTTTTTGATATTGAATGTAAGCAAATATGTTAATTTTATATAGATTATAGTTAGGTAAAATATAAAACTCTGCCAAATTTCATTTAGATAAATTAATACTGGAGATTAAACTGATTATTTCATATTTTGAAACTACCATTTTGCAACCACCACTAATGACTGATCGAAATATGATCAAAATTGGGAGGAAACTATTGGAATTTTAATTAAAATCATTCAAAGGTAAGATCATTTTAAAAACAGAAGGCAACATCATAAATCAAGTTAATCATATTATTATACTTTAATATATTTTTCATTTCTGTCAAATAACTTAGTTTGTCTAGCTTTTCAAAGCAGTAAAATTGAGATTTCAGGAAATGAATTAAGTAGATTTAAGAAATATAAAAAAGTAAGACACCATGAATTATTTCAGTTCCATTTCAAAGGAAGGGAAAGAAAATGTAATTTGAAGACAAAATATTAGCACAACCACAAAATCAAATGGAAAGCATCGTATACTTTTTCATAATATAAGGCATTGAGCTTCACTCGGTCTTTCAAGCTTATCACTAATTAGCAATTTCCTGCTCTCCTGGGCTTTGGGGATGGAGACACAGACATATTGATCTAAATGATTAAGAAGTATCACTTTACAGCAAGTGTCTAAGTGGTGGTGTAACATCCAGTACTTTCTGATAGCTTAGAAAGGCTACTAATAGATATTATAATTATGAAATAAGGTAAATCTTGGTGATAAATAAAAGAGAAGCCAAATAATAAATAACTTCAAATCCCATTTTGGGATTTTTATTTTCATTAAACTATTAAATAGACAAATATTGTGCTATAGATGAGGAGGAAATATGATTTGCTGACTATTATATGAAAGTGAAATGCACAGAAACTTTCGTACATGAGTGTGACTCATGAATCATTATTCATGATTTATCTCAGAAGTTAAAATAGACGCTCTGAGATAAGGTTTGGCTACCTGACTCAGGCTGGAGTAAAAGAAAATGGTGACTTGTTTTGAGGTTTATTAAGAATCCAAAAATCATATTGAAAACACAGAGAAGAATGAAAATGTTTTATGCAGGGAATTGTATTAAGACATTTGTATATTAAGACATCATTTGGCATTGTCTTATTCTGTCTGGACTGCTATAATTCATAAGCAGCATAAATTTATTGTCCGTATATCTGGAGGTAGGAAGTTCATGATAAAGGCATCAGCAGATTTGGTGTCTAACAAAGGCCCTGCTTCCCACAGATGGCACCTTTGATGGGTCCTCACCTGGCAGAAAACATGAAGAAGTTCCCTCAGGAATCCTTTAATAAGGGCATTGATCCCATTCTTGAGGGTAGAGCCCTTGTGAGCCAGCAATGTGCCTTTAGATATTATTCCCAGTATAAATGGAACTAGTAAAAACATTTATTAGTTCTATAGATGTATATTAAGATGTATTTATTGTGAACTATCAAATTAAAGCCTTTGGAAATCCTCTTTATTGAGGGAAATTCAGAGCAAATGAATGATGCTTATAATTTGGTACTTTTTGACTAAGTATTTTATCATCCAATTTCTTCTTTGAAAATGTGGACATATTACTTTTAACCCAATCTTTCATTAAACAAAAATAAAAATGAAGTATTGTTTTCATTATTTCACTAGCAAAGATTTCTTAAAGTTTGTTTAGTATTAAAATACCAAAATTTGTTAACTAAGATGGAATAGAGCAAAAAGTGAGATTTTGAAAAGCACCTGTTAAGCAGAAACCTTTGTTCCTTCAGTGCCTCATGACCGAATGACCTCTGTTAGATAATATGTTTATTGCAGCTTGGTGCCCTTCCCTATGGCAATAAATGCTATTTAGTAGGAAATACAAAGAGAAAATTTTTTTTCATTACTCTTACTCATTAAAAGCAAATTAGGTTTTTATATTTGTCAGGAATAGAAGCCACATATCTAGGCTTTTGTAAAAGTCACAGAAATGACCTTGTTGTCAATATAGGCATGCCACTAATTTTGTACTTCATATTTTGCCAGTTTCAAGTTCAGATGTTTTTAAGGTGAAAGAAATAACAATTAAGACTCCATGCATAAAAATGTTAGGGAAGCTATGCATTGTGACTCACACCTGTAATTCCAGCTACTTGGGATGCCATAGGTAGAACAGCAGTCTGAAACCAGTCACAGGCAAAAGTGTGAGACCCTAACTAAAAAACAGCTCAAGCAAAAAAGGGACTTGGAGTATGGCTCAACTGGTAGAGCCTGTAAGTGAAAGGGCTTAATGAAAGGGCCTGAATTGAAACCACTATTTCTGAAAAAAAAAAAAAAAAAGTCAGGGAGATGTATCAAAGTGAAAAATTTAAAAGTACATAAAAATCTAAGAATGTTTTCACTTTAAACTTAATCTGAAATGTCTATTGTCTCTGTGTTTTTGGTCAGTCAGGATCACCCCTCCCTGTTTTAACAGCCATCTCAGCTAGCCAGATCCATTATCTCTATTATTATTATTATTTTTTTATTGTGTTGGCAGGGGGTACATTGTGACATTTACAAAAGTTCTTATCACACTTGAATTTATCCCCTCCAAGTGTATTCCCCAAACTCTCCAGTGTAAGAGTAGAGCTAGAGGCCACCATTTTGAGTCTTTGCTCCCATTTCCTGCTTGGGAAATAGGAAATGTTTCTCTCTCCCCACCCTCCACCTTGTCTACAGCTTATCTTGTCATACTAAAATAAATCTTTGCTAAAACATCGAAAAGAATACAATAAAATGCTACTCAAATTTCAGAAATTGAAGACAGATGCTGGAGGATTTGATTATACTCTCTGCTCAGCATGCAATTTTGGCTTGAATTATAAAAACTGTCAATGAATGAATAGTTACTTCCCCAAATGCCACCTCTTTTTATCATAATATACAATTCTTGTTTTCTGAAGAGTAAAGAGCTTATCATTTACACACATGAAAACATGTCATATGTAAACATCTCTTGATTATGATCTCCATAAGCCAAAATTCCATGTCTGACAGCATTGAAACAAAGGTGATATTAATTTCGATCATTTAATTTTTGTCTTTGATTTATTTTTGATAAAATATTTACAGATACATCTTATCTTGCTACAAATAGTGAATAACGTACTCATGTGGTTTTTGTTGATAGGTACAATGAGTCTGTATATGTTGGGTCTAATAAAAGGCAAACAATTTTTAAGGTATCTGTGTGCATATTAGCATCATAAATACATTTAATTCATTGTAAAGACATACCTATAAAAATCACATCCGATACTAAAAAATTATTGATCAGTGAATACATAGACACTTTAGTAAAGTTCTCATAAATGTGACCCCACATTATTTTATTGGCCACTTAATATCTTTTGAGAAGGTTCAAGTCTGAAAAAATGCTTGGTTTCTTCAAATTAATTTAAAAATAGCACATTTACAGTAATGTTGGTGATCCCTTCGTTTACATGTATAGTTCCAGAATTTTTATGTATGTCCAATCAAATATTTTGTTTATGAGCTCAATCATTCTTAGTCATACCTCAAAGTACACATGGCTAGGGAATTGAGAAATCACTTAATTTCTTTATTCCTTCTGGAAAGTTGAAGTGAATATGGCAGAAGTCTAGCTAATGTTATAAAGGACAGTTCTTTAGATATGTATCCCCATTTTGAATGAAATAAGATGAGAACATCTTACCCAAAATAGCTAATGCTTCTTTAAAAATGTCATTGATTACTCAAATATCAAAGGCATTCTTATTTGAAATCTGTGAAACAAATATTTATAAGTAGAAAATGATTTTCCAAACTAAACACATGATAGCATAAAAAATGTTTGCCCTGATGGGATGCCTTTAACATAAGACAGATATGAAAAATATTGGACACAGAGGTTGCTAAAATGCCATAAAATATAGCATAGGTACTACATCTGTATGTGTACATAATATATATATATATATATATATATATATATACAGAACATCATGCACATAAATAGAATACATACATACCTATATAAAATCTAACACACATTTATATTTATATATACATATATACACACGTATATATATTCTTAATTCCCTTCTAGGATCTGTTCTTTGAATAGAAATAGTATTTTTGAGATGTTCTAAATTGTGGCAAGCAAGCATTCTGAAGTGCTTCTTTAAATTGAATTTTAGGTTCACAGCCAAAACTGAGAGGAAGGAGTTTAGATTACACGTCTTTTGGATGGTACACATGCAAGGACTCCACCATGATTATCATCCCCCACCAAGTGTTTTTTACAGTCGATGAGACAATAGTAATGAACCATAATCGTCACTTGCATTGGGATTCATTATTGGTGGTTGGTTTAGACAAAGGTACACTACTACATTGTCACACAAAATAGTTTCACTGCCCTGACTCATCTTTCCCCACTTTCTGTCTCTCTCTCTGAGTCAACTTATAATTTGTCTACTTATCATTGCTATTTCCAGAATTGTATATTTTTGGAATCACACAGTATGTAGCCCTTTCAGATCAGCTTATTTCTCTTATTAATATGCATTTAATGTGCCTTCAAGACTTTCCATGGCTGCTCAGGATTTGGCTGTTTTGAAACTAGGTAGTGATATCTCATTTTTATTTAAACGAAATATGTTGACAAAGATGTTTGTCACGGGCTGGACACTTGGCTGAAGTGGTAAAGCACCTGTCCAGCAAGTGTGAGGTCCTGAGTTCAAATCCTAGTACCACCCAAAATAAAAAGATGTGTATCACTTAGTGACAAGTGCTAATTTTCTGCCTGTATATCTTCCTTTAGCTGAGGTGTCAGTCTTTAGTTCATTTTTAATTGAATTTTTCTCTTATTTTTGACTTTTCATTATTCTTTTTATATTTGGAATTACAGTCCTTTATTGGATATTTCTACTGCAGATATTTCCTACCAACCTCCAGCTTCTCTACACATTTGTTCCACATTTTGTGCTGAATTAGAAGTCATTACCACACCCGAGGTCATCTAGAAGTCATTGCCATACCAAGGCCATGTAGGTGTCCTCCTAAGTCATCTTCTAGACTTTTTGGTTTTGTGTTTAAATTTTAGCTCTATGATCCATTTGAGTTTTTGAAAGTATATAGGCCTTTTTTTTTATTCATTTATTCACATGTGCATACATTGTTTGGGTCATTTCTTCACCATGCCCCCTCCCCCACCCTCCCCCCATCTATCCACTCAGTTCCAGGCAGGTCCTGTTCTGCCTTTAGCACTAATTTTGTTGAAGAAAAGACACAAGAATAATAAGGAAGACAATATATAAGGTCTTTTACTAGATTATTTTCTTCTTTTGGGGAGGGGTATGGTACTGGGTTTGAACTCGGGACCTTACACTTGCTAGAGAGGCAGTTACCACTTGATACAAACCCTGAGCTCTTTTTTTTGCTTTGGTTGTTTTTCAAATAGGGTCTTGCCTCACACCATGACTTTCCTACCTAGGTTCCACACGCAGCTGGGACACAGTCATGCAATGCCATCATCTCAACCTTATTTGTTGAGGTGGGGTTTCACTAACATTTTGCCTGAGTTGGCCTGACACTCAATGTTCCCAATATCCACATCCTGTGTAGTTGGAATTATAGGCATGAGTCACTGCACCCAGCTTTTTCCTTTTTTTGTTTTCATTTCATTCTTGAGTATAAATATCTAGTTATTCCAGCACTTTTGTTGAAAAGTGTTTGTTGCACTGTATTTCCTTTACCGTTTTGTCAAGATCAGTTGACTACTTATTTGACTTTACCTATAAACTGTCAATTCCATCCCATTGATCCATTTGTCTATTCTTTTGCCAGTTCCACAATTTCTTGTTTGCCAGGTTTGGTAGTAAACATTGAAGTTGGATAGTGTCAATCTTCAAATTTGTTCTAACCCTTCAATATGGTTATTCTGAATCTTTTGACTCTCTATGTAAACTTTAGATCCAGCCTGGGGATTTCTATGATTAACTTGTTGCATTTTTGTTAGGATTATATTGAAACTATAGATTAGGTTAGGGAGAACTGATATCATGACAATATTGAGTCTTCCTACCAAGGAATATATGATATATGTCCATTTATTTAGTTCTTGATTTCTTTTATAAAGAGTTTTGTTGCATTCTTCAAGTCGATCTTGTTCATATTTTGTTTAGTTTATACTGAAGGATTTCATTTTATGGTGTGCTAATGTTATTGATATTGTGTTTTAATATTAAATTCTGCTTGCTCAGTGTTGATATATAAGAAGGCATTTGACTTTGCATATTAACCTTTATCCTGCAATCTTATAGTTTGTTTTAATTACTTATTAGTTCCAGGAATTTTTGGTAAATACTTTCAGATTTCTTAATATGCACAATCATGTCATCACTGAATCCTTTTATTTTTTCTTGTCTTGTGGTACTAGTACTTCCAATATGATATTGAAAATGAGTTATGTATTTCCGTTGCAAAGTTTCCTATCCCCACCACTTGTTTGTGGTCCTTTCTTAGCATTTCCATCTCCCTACTTACATTACCATTTGTTCTTACATGTTATTTACTTTATCCATTAGAGTCCTTTACATAGTAATTGTAGTTGCTTAAATTCCTAGTCTGATAATTTCAAAATCCCTGCCATGTTTGGTTCTGATTTTCTATCTTTCTCTTCAAGTAGTAAGTTTTAGGGAATTTCCTTTTAGTATGCCTTGAAATTTTTTTTTTCTTTTTGGAAGGTGAAGATGATGTAGTTGTAAAAGGAGATGTTGAAAATAAGCTACTAGGAATGTGGTGGCAAAGCAGAGTTGAGGGAAACATTCAGTCATCCTCCAATCAGGTCTCAGTCTTTTAACGAGTCTGGGCATCTGAACTGCGCATATGAGCTTCACAAGTGCATGTCCTTTTCTCCATGTGGAAGGTTATACATTGTTGGATTTGGGTATTCCCTTTCCCTTCGGTGGGTTAAGTACTGACAAAACACCCAGAGATAGGCTCTTATTAAATTGTTTCTCCTGAGTACAGACCTTGTTACAAACAGAACATTCTAGTACATTTCTAGTTCTTTTTTTCCCATCCCATAACTAAAAGAGTGAATGGATTTTTCATTGATATTAACTGAGGATATAGTTAAATTTCTGAAGTAAATTTCACAATAGTCTGGTGGACCCTTTATGACTAGGTCCTCCCTGAGGTATTTAATTCTCAGAGTTGTCTACTCTGAGTCACCAGCAATTCATCAATGATAATTTAGGTTTTCTTCCCCAGCTGGTTTCTGAGAAAGTTTTCATTGGTGAGTCTCTGTTCCTGTAAGACAGGACTCAGTGTGGTCACCTATCTCTCCTTTTGCAATCTAGTGTTCTTGGATAGGAAAACATCTCCTTCATTGTCCTCTCCTTTAATTAAAGCTGAGTCTGTATAATAAATCAAATTAAGCTAAAGAGGATGACTCTGATAGTTACTATCTTGGAAAATGAATTTATTTGAACTTTTCACTCTAAATTAGTTGAAATATTTAAAAGTGGTTGAATACTAGAACCAATTATTTTACCTATATTGATGATAGCAATACAATCATTAACACATGTTGATTGCTTACTTTACATTGTGGTATTATTTTTAACAATGTTCTTATTAAGTCCTTGCTTCCATAGCTCTAGTTTTATAATTGACATGATTAAGGATTGAGGCTATTACATGAGAAAGAGTCCAGGATATACCACTGCTGAATGAATGTGGGATGAGTCTCAGACCTATGACTTTAAATCCCTTACAAATAATGTCATTTTCTGTCAATCCTCTTTAGTTCACCTTGTTAATAGCCACTTAACAGTTTACAAAGAACCAAAAAAAAATTGCAGAAATTTTCAAATTAATTTTCTCTGCTTATGCTAGTCCTATTAAGAGGTACTACATTTCAAAAGGTATAGGCAACATTCATATATATCCCATCTTTCATAAAAATATACTTCAATATTATGTATTCAATTAAAACTTCTGAAAATGTACTATTAAAAATGAACAATTTAAAAGCTATTATCATAAAATGAATCATTTGAGAATGATTGAGGGGACAATGGATATTGTACAGATGATGTTAACAGTGAAGAATTTGGGAAATGCTTTAAAGATTTTCAGTACTACAAGAAGGAGAATTCTCATACATATTCTAATTATGCCATTTATTTATCAAATTATTTATGTATTGCTGAAAACTGTAATTACTCCTCATTTTGCTTAGTAATCAAAATTTTATTCAGTTCTCCAATTCTTCTTGTTTTTCCTACTGAATTGAAATTGTAACAATAAAGAACCCCCTAGTGCATGCATCTGAGTAAACATGTAAAATACACATTTCCAATGAAATTTACAAAAGTCTAGCAAAGATCTGAAAATAGTGGTTTAGATTAGACTCATTTTTTTTTGGTAAGCAACAGTGTGGTTATGTTAATATAAAATATGAAATTAAATAAACTGTACACTCAGGTCAGTTTTCAGAGTAAAAATCCCAATATATTACTAATCACTTTTATGAACCAAGCAGATATTTCATTATTGAAAAATAATGAAACTAATAGAATGCTGATCAGAGGAAGGTGATTTGAAATCCTATCAACAGTCAACACAGCCAATTATTCTGCTTGTATTTCAACACAATATTATCCATCATTGCTATTTTGCTTTACAATTAACATTATTGTGAATACAAAAACTGAGAAAATTGCTTATTTTTCAATGTAGTCTTCTCTTTAGTGAACTTCAGATTTCATTATTCATCAACTTCTCATGTTACAAAGAATCAGAGACAGAGAAGATTTTGATGAGAAGAAACATCTGAAACTCACAGACTTATTCATTTTGAGAAGATAGAAAATGGAGGCATTTTGTAATAATTATGCTTAAAATACATTTCTACTTTGTTTTCTGCTTCACTGAACTTAGGTTATACTAATGTACATTAAAAAAATGAGGGGGGGAAATAAGCCTGTATCAGATTCTTTCAGATTTTACTCAAGAATGAGCACAGATAATACATGAATAATTAAAGATTCAACACATGATATGTCTTTATTAGAGTGTTAAAAAAACCCAGCTATTTAGACATTTCTTGTTAAATTGCCTAAGGTGAATTCAAAATGATAGGAGAGGTAAAAATAAATTATAGTTTAAGTGACCCTAAACTATAATAAATGGAAAGAGCCACCTGGTATTTCTATTTAGAATCAATCAAGCTTGAATAACAATGATGGACTTTTGTTGTGGAAGCAGAGGGAGAAAGAGGAAGCCCACTGTGGGATCTCTTGGGGTTTGCCAGTAGGTCATTGCTAGTCTTGGCCCCACCATATCCAAAGCCTAAGTTAGATACTATGTGCTCTGCAAAAGGTGGCCCAAATTAGAAATCTGTTATATTGAGCTTCAGTTTTCTCTCTAGGAAATTGGCAAGACATTTAAGAGATCAAGCTACTTTTACATAAAAGTAAATATAAATTTGTTTTTGAGTGAAATCAAACTTTTTCGAGGAGGTTTAAAAGAAAAAATCTCTGAACAGTTTTCCAATTCCTGAAAGTTCTATTTTCCCCAGTCCCAAAAACAATCCTAAGATTATTTTTTAAGTATACTTCTGGTAATTCTCAATAATAAAATCGCACACATTTCCTTTTTAAAAACGTATACACATAAAGGATTACAATGTACATGGAACCTGCTTGTTAGATGGGTGGATGTATTAAAGTTATAGAAAATGAAGGACAAATCTCTTGTAGGGAATGGTTTCAGTTCTCAGATATGTCAAGAGATGGTATTAGTACTATCTCAGTACAAACTGATATTAAGGGATGATGGACGAGAGGCACAGGAAGTGATTACAGAACCCCAATGCTGGCTAACCCCTTTAAGCAATGAGAGAGGGAATTGTGGATTAGAATTTGAAGATTACTGTAATTTTCCACTGAGCCTTCTCAATGTACCAATCCATTCTCTTTTTTCCAAATGATGATTTATAATATAACTGGAATTGCTAAATATTCAATTAATCTTCTAATGATTCCATTAGCTTTCTATCTGACTTATTAGGAAATGTTGTACTGTGAAACCAGATTTTAGATCCCCACGTTCAAACTCCAGAGGTTCCACATGTCAGGTCTGGCAACTCACCCTATTATAGCAAATAAAGAGATGAGTAATGGTGACGGGCAGAGAAATTCTGTTACACTGCACGCTGTGGGAAGAAGCAAAGAAAGCACTTTCTGCCCATCTTCTGAGCTATAGATATGAGCTTTAGATATGCAAAATTATTAGACAATCCCAGATAAAGTATGGCCTGGTCAATCACTATCTCTGTCCCAGTTTTTGGATGGGTTCAGGAAAAGTCATCATTTTGGGGGAGCAAACTGGTCAGGATAAAGAAGTCATTGTTATGTGACAGTTTGTCTCTTGTTGTAAAGACATATTGATCAGTCCTGCCTTTCGTGGATTCCAAGGTGACTGCAAAGTAAATGGCTCAGAGTAGAGATAGAAACAAGATTGGAAGCAGGGATGCCAAGCTTCTCTCCTGCTTTTAGTTAATTCATGGGCCCAAGTAAGCAGTCAGAACTTTTCAGTAAAAGCAGTTTACTTACCTGTCATACTGGCATGGATGAGTAGAAAACAAGAAAAATTGGTTACACAATTTAATAGTCTCATAACTATTTTGTTGTTTCATAGAATAGAAAGCAAAATACATGAAAACTTCTTTAAATTCAAGAACAATTATGTAAACCAAATTTATTTAGTTGAAGTGAGACACCGTATTGGGAAAGCTCTATTCCTTACCTCCTGGTTTGATTAGAGTTTAGCAAGACATAGACCATGGATGTCTTAAGTTGTTTTCTTGGCTCCCGTTAAGAGACTATTATTGCCATTGTTTTCTGATCTTTGCTAGGAGCCACATTTTTATTTAAACAGACTTCTAAAGTTGAACTAAATAAATAAATAAGAGGGAAGGTACTTTCTCTCTTATACTATTTGAGTTTTGAGTCTAGGCTAACATCAAAAATTCATAAGAAGATTCTGAGACCACCTAATCATTCATATATTTGGAGGAATGTTAAAAGGTAATTATAATCATTAACTCTGTAGAGTGCTCAATACCCTCAGTTTTCATCTCTGTCCCTTCACTCAGAAATTTAGGGTCATAGCCCTGACATATTGTGGCACATAAAACTCTAAGTGACTGCTCAGGACAAAGGATAACTTAGAAGTTACCTTTCAGGTAAGCATATAAATTGATGGAGGGAAACATGAAAAGAAACATCAAAGGCTACTTGGTGTCATTGATACACAGGCCTCTAATAGAGAATCTATTATGGATTTAAAAGAATAGTAATGGCTACCAGCATAGACTGATAAATATATAAGAAACTCAACCAGGACCAGAGGGGTAACAAAATCTAAAACAACACCTTGAATTATGAAAGTATAATGACTAGCATGCATCTCTTGTTATTTGTGCCAGTTGGACTATGTACTTTGGTTCTTTTCCAACAAACAATTATTAACATAAAGCTTAATTCCATTAGTAGATTTATTCTCATTCCTTTGTGTCTAAGGCCTTGGACAATATTTTTCCTCATATTCCCATTTACTTACAACTGCTATTCTGATTTCTTTTACTTGTTTTCTTAGGAATAAGTACATCATGTAGTAACTCTAGATTCTACATCTTGGTTCCCTCATGTGTGTCTGTTATCTTATTTTTTGGAATTCCCTACTGGGTTTTTTATTTGCATTTGTTCTCTTCTAGATATTTCTGATTCCGTGGTTCATTTGTCTGTCCAAGAAAATCACCACACTACATTGTCAGACTTATTTCTTTCACAAATGTAGACCCAAGGTCAAGTTTGAGGTGCCAAGTATGTACACATTCCTAGAAGTATAAAGAGAAAAGTAAGTATATATTTTCTACCCTCAGAGAACTCTTATTTTAACAAGAATGACTTATTAATAATCACCTGAATCAGGGTGCCATAGTTCCATAAGAAATACACATAAAGCTTTTGGGGAGTTCCAAAGTAACAGTCATATTTCTAGAGTCCAGTTCAATGTGGAGACACTATAGCTACAAACATTATCACAGTGGCCCTTGTTGGGATTTGGACTTCAGTTGAGACTGAAGTCCAATCATTCAGGGAGGATTTTCTAGATGTAAGGAACTCCATTATGGGTAGCATGGAGGAATCAGAAGTATATTGTCTATACTGAGGCAGTGAGAAGAGTTGCTTGTGAGAAGTGAGAAAAGCTGCAAGAAATGTGATGTGGTTTTGGGAGAAAAATGAAGGATTGTAGAGTGTCATATTAAAGAGGTCTAATTTTGCTCTGTCAAAAATCAAAGAGCCATACATGGCTTTTGAAATCAGAGATGGCATGTCAGTGACTCAATAACATTGATGGTTGTGTTAAAGAAAACAACTAACTGTGCAGGTCCTTTACCATGTCATTACTGGAAGCTATACAGATTGTTCACTCTGCTCCTGCAGGTTCACCATTTTCCCTGAATTTATCTACCTGAACACAATGAAAGCAGCACTTGTTTTTTTTTAATTTAACCCCTGATTATCAGGGATTTCGTGCCTTTTAAGATATCTAAGAGAGCATGATAATTTTCTGAACTAGACAAGTATAATTTCCTCCAGTGTGTAAAACAGCAACACAAGCATGTGTAATACTCAGCAGGAGACAGAAAAGAGTTGAAAGTGTTTTAGAATGGAAAGTACTTTAAGGAGATAAATTGGGCTTCTTCGATAGTACAGCAGAGAGTTTGAATTAAACAAGAACATTGCAAATTAAACTTGGGTGTTTGGTTCTTTGCTATCATCTGGGACTAAAAGATAATGATTTGAAGACAGCAAAGGTGAAAACCATAGTGAAAAGGGTTTTGCTTCCTAAAGTAAAATATCATTAACAGGACTTTGTAAAGACACTATTTCTTCCTGCCAGGAAATCAGTAAACGAGGATAAACATTAATTCTCTGAATGTAATAAGCAAAGGGACCAGATTAGCCAAAGCAGATAGACTGAAAAGGAAAAGGCATTACTCAAGAGTGGTCACACTAGACACTGCAGCCAAGGTCACCAAACGGACTACAGAACATGTTTATGAGTACAGGAAGCCATGCAGCCTAATGCAGACAGGTACATGACCTGACATCATGATACTTGCCCTTAGTGATGCAAGTAGAAAAATCTCAAAAGGAAGATTTAAAAGTTAGTCTAGGAAGAAGTGAAGTTAGGAAACTTGAGTAAGAACAAAATTATGCCATTTTCTTTAATTATTTTAACATAGTAATAGAATATTCAGATTTAGCCTACAAAGTTGAGATCAAATTTTATTCCAACACTTCTTAAATGTCTTCTTTGTCTTTGGCATGATACTTCCTATCTCTTTCTTTAATTTCTATCATTTGTAAAATAGTGATCCTGATTTATTAAGTGATCTTATTAAGTAGTTGCATGCAATGAATATGAAAAAAGGTCAAATTATATATAATTTGTACTTATCATGTAGCAAATATTTAATAAAGATTTGAGAAAAGATACATATATCCCTAAAAGACCAAGAGGAGTTTTTAAACTCCCACTGCATTATGTAATTCATGAATGATGATATGTAGAAAAAAATTAAAACTAATGACAAATAATTCTCAATGGCAAAGGAATATTTAAGATATGAAGTTTTGGAGTCATATTTCAAAATTCATTGCCTACTCCCATATTTCAAAGATTCAGGTCTTACTCTAAGGATGTTGATTCATTTTGAATTGATTTTTGTACAAGGTGAAAGATAAGGATCAAGTTTTAGTCTTCTATGTGTGGATACTCAGCACCATTTATTAAAGACACTGTCTTCTCTCCAATGTCTGTTTTTGCACTTTGTTGAAACTAAGATCACTGTAGCTGTGTGGGTTTATTTCAGAGTCCTCTGTTGAATTTCAGAGTTCTATGTGTCTGCTTTTGTGTTCATATCATGCTGTTTTTATTACTATGTCTCTATGGTATAAGTTTAAGTTTAATTACATGATACCTCTGACATTGCTTCTTCTTTCCTCAAAATTATTTTGATTTTTCAGTCTTTTGTGTTTTCATGTGAATTTTAAGATTTTTTTCAATTTCTGTGAAGAAAATCATGAATTTTGAAGGTGATTACATTGAATCTGTATATAATTTTCGGTAATAGGGATATTTTCACCTTATTAATTCTGCTGATTCATGAACATGGGATGTCTTTCCACCTTCTACTGTCTTCTTTAATTTATTACTGCAATATTTTATAACTTTCAGTATGGAGGTTTTTCACAATTTTTGACCAGGCTTATTACTAGATTTTTTTAAGGTTTCTATGAATGGGGTTATTTTTCTGATTTCTTTCTCAGTGAACTTATAGTTGGTGGATAGAAAGCTATTTACTTTTTTACATTGATTTTGCATTGGGTTTCTTTACTGAAAGTGTTTTTCAGATCTAAAAGTCTTCTAGTAGAGTGTGTAAAGCCTTTTAAGAAGAAGATCTTATCATGTGAGAATAGGGATAATTTGACTTCTTCCTTTCCTATTTGTATCCCTTTTGCTTACTCTGGCTAAGATTTTAATCACTATATTGACTAAGAGTAGGGATACAGAACAACTTTGTCTCATTCCTGAGTGTAGAGGAAATTCTTTCACGTTTTCCTTATTCAATATATTACTGACCATAAGTCTGTCATATACAGCTCTTATTATAATGACACAGTATCCTCTCATTCCTAGTTTCTTAAAGATAATTTATTATGAAAAGACCTTGGATTTGATCAAGGCTTTTTCTGCATCTATTGAGATGATTATATGAATTTTTGCTTTTGACTCTATAGGAAATAATAAGAATTTTCAAATGGGATTGCAGCAAATTACAGAGCTTCTGCACAACAACAGAAACAACCATGGAGAGATAAGCTACAGGACGGGAGAAAATCGTTGCAGTTATTCAACAGAGGGTTAATATCCAGAATATATAAAGAGCTCAAAATTTAAGAACCAAAAAAAACCCAAGTAATCCAATCAGTAGGTGGGAAAATGAATTGAGTAGATACTTTTCAAAAGAAGAAATACAAAGTTCCAATAAATATATGAAAAATGTTCAACATTTTTAGCCATCAGGGAAATGAAAATCAAAATTACATTGAGATAGCATTTGACTGAATGCTGTCATCAAGAAAATAAAAATCCATGAATGCTAGCAAGGATGTGGGGGGAAATAAACCCTTGTATATGATTTGTGGGAATGTAAATTAGTCCAGCCACCATGAAAATCACTGTGGAAGCTCATCAAAAAAATTAAAAATACACCACTCCTGGGTATATATTCAGAGCAATCAAAGTCAGTATACAATAGTGATAACCTGCACACTCATGTTTATTGCAGCAGTATTCACAATAACCAAGTCATGAATAAGTCTAGATGTTCATCAGTCAGTAAGTGGATAAAGAATATATGTTGCATATATATATATATATATATATATGTGTGTGTGTGTGTGTGTGTGTGTGTGAGTGTGTGTGTGTGTGTGTGTTAGCTTTATTAAGCCATATAAAGGAACCAAATCTTATTTGAAAATAGATGGAATTGGAGAGAATATCATGTTAAGCAAAATAAGCTAGATTTAAAGACAAGTATCCCACCTTTTTTCTCATATATGGAATCTATAAAAAAAGAGAGAGGGAAGAAAATATGAAAGTAGAGGGGGACAATTAGAGAACTACCAGGGAAGAAGAAGGGAAAGAGAGCACAAGTGAAGGCAATGAGGGTACAAGCAAATGTCCACATAGACATATAGAAAATGTCATAATGAAATTGATTAATTTGCATGATTTATATACTCCAATTTTTTTTAAATAAAACAAGGTGCAAGATTTCATGAATTTGGTATGTAGCTCTGTAGTAGAGTGCTTTTATGCTCAAGTCCCTCAGTTGAATTCCAGCACTTCAAAAATCTGATACAATTTTACACAATTTTCCCATTAAATTTCAACCAGTCTTCAAGTACACAAAAAGCAGATGAGACTTGCGAGGACAAATTTTAAATTCAAAGTCATAAATCATAATCAAGATGGAGATAGTGTTATAGCCATTGCAATAAAATATGACCCCAAATGTCGAAATAGGCAAAAGGATTCCAAATATCTTTTTAGAGAGTAGAGAGTACTCTGTAAATTATATGATTTTCTAGGTTTATTGTTTTTGTTTGCTTCCTATTTACTATTAACAAGCATGTTTGTCAAGTCCGTAAGAATTGAGGTTAACATTCAGAAAGTCAACAGCAATGTAAATGACTATTGCCTGTGATCATTGCAAATGCTGATTTTTATTCAATAGCAATATAAATAACTTCTGTCCAGGATAAAAATTAATACCAGATGTTACTGTTTATTGTCTTGAAAGACATTAATCAGTTTTGTGTTTATTAGTTCACTTTTCCTCCATTCCTTTGACTGATCATCTGTACAGTTTTTCCTCATTTCTTTTTTAAAATGTTCTTGATTTCTTACTGCCTCTTCAATAATTAGTGCTAAAAGAAATATTTGGCATATATTTAAAATTTATGTTTGCACTACAGAATCATTTTTCAAAGTTTTGAACATTATACTCAAGCACAAACTTCTTTAAATGACGGTACAAAATCCTTACAGTTGATGTCCACATGCATTTTTCAATATTACATTGCATTATAAATATGTCTTAGTTAAGTATAACTCACTCCAGATGCTATTTTTGCCTTTATAATTAATTTCTCCATTTTTAAAGTCCTAAAGATTGTCACCCAGGTGTTGCTGAAAGAAAAATCATGAATTTAAGGGAATTAGATTATAGTTGTGTGACTGTACCTTGATTTATTCTGAGAGGATCATTTACATTAAATTTGCTTACACATCTGGTGCTTGATTTAGATAATGACAGGACATTGCAATGTCTCAAAAGGACTTAAAGTACAAACACTTGACTATCTTATCACTCCTTAGTTCACTACAGGAAGTAGGAGAAAGAGGACAAGGGAGACAAACCTATCCCTCACTCAGGTTATGCTGGAGCAGCAGCTCTGATGACCTCCTTCCATCTCCTATACACATTACACTCACTGTATACACATTACACATGCTCTCTGTAGAGGATGGATGGAGACTCCACATTCCCTCAGAGCTAGGAAAACACACTTTTCTGAATAATTGGTATTATATTTTTATAACTTACAAATAATATTAAAGATCAGAGGCTTGACTTGAGCACTAGAATGCCTACTTTGTGATCATGAAACCCTGAGTTCAAACTTCAATTCCACCAAATAAGTATTAAAATAATTTATTATAAATTACTTGTTATTTACAAATAAGTATTTAACAAACTCTTAATAAGTATAAAGCATCTTTTATATTGTGTGTGCTGAAAAATCTTGTAGTTTTAGCAGAATTTCCTGGCTCCCCAGACACCTGACTCACAGGCAGATTTTTCTCTCTTCAGTGGGCTATGCCTGTACTGTGTGAAGAAATGTTAGCTGGTCCTGGTAGCAAACTATGGACACGTATTGATCTGGATGGCTTGAGTTCTCAGCAAATATTCACTCACCCCACCCTTATTCCTCCACCCCCCACCCCCATGGGCTTACCCCTGATGTTGGGCTTGCTCATGTGACTTGCTATGGTTGTATTAGCAGACGTGGCCCAAGCAAGATCTTAAGAGCTCTTGCATAGGATGACCTGGCCCTGATGAATCTGTCACAGGTAAAACACAGCCTTGAATAAACATACGTTGAAGAGACTTGAGCACAACTTACAGCCTGCAGCCACGCCTGGTTGAGTCAACCTGGATCATGCAAGCAGATGCATAAACTGAGAATAAAATGTCTATTGCTTTAAAAAAAAAACCTAGTCTCTGTAGTAAAAGTGTTTACTATTTATACAAATAGTATTAGTAATTATGTGGTCCTGAAAATATTTTGTGAATTTTGTAAGTCCCAGTTTACAAATTCTTAATTTAGTTTAGACAAAGATGTTTCCTTTACTCGACTTAACCAAGTATTAACTGGCATCTCACAATATAATCAGACAATCACCTGAGGAAATAGATCAGCTGGGACACAAAAGGGAAGTGAAAATAGAAGAGATTATCTGACTGAAGTACTTATACTTATACCAGCTTGGAAGCAATTTATTTTTTTAAGTTACTGATATTTCATTATTATTTCATAGAAACCTGAATGTTTTATCCCTATTATATATTTAATATGAGTATGGTAGATTTATAAGAGATTTATTAAGAAAGAAATTAACTACCAACAACAAATAATATACATATGTGTAAATATTGCCTGAAATTTCTATAAAATCTTAGTCATTTAAGGAAATTGTGCTACAATTTTTTGAATTTCAAAGTATGTGTACTGCATAAAAATTAAATGTTTTAACAGTGGGAAAGGGAAAGAAAATATGTGAGCACACACTTTCTCTTACTGTGCAAGTCTGAAATTTTCAACTATAGATATATAATCTGCTTACTGGTAAAAGGAATTACACCTAAACAAGAACATCAGAAAGTTGAGTTTCCTTTTTTTTTCCCCTTATAAAATAACTACTTTCCATTGAGACTGACAGCATCTGCATAACAAAATGACTTCTCACACCAACATGATTTCTGATTTTTTGAAAGATTTTTAAATCATGTTTTTCAAAGATTACTAACCAAAATGCTCAGTAAGTCAGATTTCTTAAAATATCTTCATTAAAGAATAATTAGCATATAATTGTACTCATCCCCAAACTGGACAACAATACAACAAAAAAATAGAATTATAAGTTAATCTCTTTAAGGAACATAGATGCAAAAAACATTGGCAAACCAATTTAACATCATAACATAAAGATCATATACCATGAACAAGTCGGATTCATCCCAGAGATGCAGGGATGGTGCAACATATACAAATCATTAGATGCAATACAGCATATTAACAGAAGCAAATACAAAACAGAATGATCATCTTAATAGATGCAGAAAAAGCTTTTTACAAAATTCAACATCTTTTCATGATAAAAACTCTGTTGAAACTAGGAATAGAAGGAATGAACCTCAACATAATAAAGGCTGCATTTGACAATCTTATAACCAAAATCCATCTAAATAGGGAGAAACTGAAACCATTTCCTCTAAAGTCAGGAATGAGACAAGGGTGTGCACTCTCTCCACTCTTATTCAAGATAGTCTCAGAATTCCTAGCCAGAGCAATAAGACAGGGAGATGAAATATAAGGAATACAAATATGAGAGGAAGAAGTCCAAATGTCCCCATTTGCAGATGATGTGATCTTACCCCTAAAAGACCTGAAAAACCCCACCAAAAGACTCCTAGATACCATAAACAGCTTCAATTAAGTAGCAGGATACAAAATCAATTTGCAAAAATCAGTAGCCTTCTATACACCAACAATGAACAGCAAAGAATATAGGAAAATAATTCTATTTATAATAGCCTCAAAAAAATCAAATACCTAGGAATAAATTTAACAAAGAAAGACCTCTACAAGGAAAACTATTAAAACATTGAAGAAAGAAATTGAGTAAGAGTACAGAAAATGGAAAGATCTCCCATGCTCATAGATGGTAGAATCTATATTGTGAAAATGGCTATATTAATAAAAGCTATCTACATGATCAATGCAATTCCCATGAAAATTCCAAAGACATATGTCACAAAGATTGAAAAAGTACCCTTTAGTTCACTTGGAAGCCAAGGCGATATTGAATAAATAGAGCAATGCTGGAGGTATCACAACACCTTACTTCAAACTATACTACAGGGCCATAGCAATAAAAATAGCATGGTTATGGCAGTAAAACAGATAGGAAGACCAGTGGAACAGAATAGAAAAGGCAGATATGAATTCATACAGCTATGCCCACCTGATTTTTAACAAAGGCACCAAAAACATATGATAGGGAAAAGACAGCCTCTTCAACAAATGTTGCTGGGAAAACTGGATATTTGCCTGTAGAAAACTGAAACTCAATTTATGTCTTTCACCCTGTACAAGTATCAGCTCAAAAGGGATTAAGGACCTTAATTGAAGACTTGAAATGTTGAAGCTAGTGCAGGAAAGAACAAGGAAAACAGTGGAATTAATAGGCATAGACAATAACTTTCTAAATAGAACTCAAATGGCTCAGCAACTAAGAGAAAGGATTGACAAATGGGACTACATGAAATTAAAAAGCTTCTGCACAACAAAAAATAAATGGTCTCTAAATTGAAGAAGTCATCCACAGAATGGGAGACAATCTTTGCCACCTATATATCTGACAAGGGATTAATTATCAGAATATACAGGGATCTCAAAAAACTAAACACCCAAAAAGTCAATGATCCAATGAAGAATGAGCAAGTGATATGAACAGAGATTTTTTCAAAAGAAGAAGTCCAAATGTCTATAAACATGTGAAGTAATGCTCACTATCCCTGGCCACAAAGAAAATTCAAATCTAAACCTTATTAAGATTCTACTTCCCAATTGTTAGAATGGCTACCATCAAGAACATAAACAACAACAAATTTTAGCAAGGTTGTGGGAAAAAAGTAATGTTCACAGACTGCTGATAGGAATGTAAATTAGTATAACCATTATGGATAAAAGTATGGAGGATCCTCAAAAAAGTAAAAATAGTTTTGCCATATGATCCAGCAATTTTATTCCTAGGGATATAACTGAAGGAATGTAACTCAGGTTACAATAAAGGCACCTGCACATCCACATTTATTACAGCCTTATTCATAATAACTAAGCTATAGAAACAGCCAAGGTGCCCCATTACTGATGAATGGATGAAGAAAATATCATATTTATCATACAATAGAATGAAATTTAGTCATTTTCAGGTAAATGGATGGAACTAGAGAACATCATTTTAAGTGAAGTTAGCCAGGTTCAGAAAGCCAAAGGCCATGTTTTTTCTTATATGTGGAATATAGATCTAATACAAATATTATGAAAACAGGTCACACAAAGGGGAGGTCACATATGAGAGAGGGAGGGTAAAAGAAGGAAGTTAAGAAGGTGAATATGGTGAACGTACTCTCTATACAAGAATGAATATAAATTTTTAAACCAGTTTGAAACTACTGTAAGAAGGGGACTGACTAAGGTGGAAAGAAGAAAAACAGAGATGAAGCAATTTGTGTTACAATACGTATCTGTGTGTATAATACATATAATACACAAGAAACTCCCTGTGCATCTATCTTAAACAAACAAAAATACATTTATTTTTCATTTACAGAATCAGAGAACAGGAGGGTGGAACAGGTCCTGCCTGTGGGAGTTGGCACCAGTGGGAGGTGGGAGGATGTGGGAAAAGGGTGTGGCAGGGTGAATACAGTGCAAATACTGTGTACACATGTATGTAAATGGAAAAACGATACCTGTCGAAACTAT
Source organism: Castor canadensis (assembly GCF_047511655.1). Taxonomy (NCBI): domain Eukaryota; kingdom Metazoa; phylum Chordata; class Mammalia; order Rodentia; family Castoridae; genus Castor; species Castor canadensis. Next base: position 18,078,244 of record NC_133395.1, read on the forward strand.
TCCAGGAATGGGGGTGGTGGGGGTGATTTCAAGTATCACATATTTGATATATTGTTAGAACTTTTGTAATTGCCACAATGTACCCCCACCCAGCATAATAAAAATTTTAATTATCACACAAGATAATCAGTTATCACAAATGTATACATTTGTGAAACCACAACACAATCAAAACAATGATCCTATCGGTCAATCACAAATGCTAACTTGGGATTGTCATCCACCTCCTCTGCCCTTTGTCTTATTCATGGAAAACTATTGATTTTCTTCGTGTCACTACACATTAGTTTGTATTTTTAACCTTTTACACAAATGGAGTCATATGGTATAAATGAATTCATTCAGCATACTTTGAGATTTGTCCATTTTATAATGTGTATCATTAGTTCATTCCTTTCTATAACTAAGAACTATTCTATTGTGCTGATATAGTTTTTTTATTCTATAATCTGTCTAACAATAGGACGTGCACCGTTGTTTCTCCGAGGAACCCATGTTCTCTATTGCTCGTCATCTTGATATACTCAAAGGAATGGCATCATCCTTAAAGTGATCACAACATAGAGCTCATCTGATCTCCCTTTCCCTCACACTTCCTGGTCTGCAATCATGTATATTTACTGAGAATGACACAAGAATATCTCAGCAGCAGTGGAAAAATATTGAATATGTACTGATATTTTGTGTATATTTAGCAAGTTCACTTTACCTGGTTATTATAATCTACATAGCCAAAATTATTATCTTCACCCAGTGAGAATCAATGTGATTCTGAAGGCATGAATCATTCCTTCTCTTCCCTCTGATGTCCACATCCACAGCAATTTTCTATAAGTACCTAATTACAATAAAATCATCGGATTGATTACTGTGTGTGAAAGAATTTGCTACGGATCTGAGAATATGTACACACATTCTTAGAGTGTATGTATATATGTAAAATATGAATACAATATGTGTGTGAGTGTGCATGTATGTCTTAGTGTGTGAGTCTATGGGTATGGGAGTGTGGGGTGAGTGTGTGAAAGGATGTGTGTGTGAGAGAGACAGTGCATTTGTGTTTGCGTGTGTTTGAGCAGGTATAAAGGGCATCTTCTCTTTTCCATGATGATTTCCATTTAGAATCTTCCCTTGTCTCTTTTAACACACAACATATTAAACATTTTTAATATCATCTTTTTCTTCTGCAAATTGAACTATATAATTGTGCTTTCAGAGTATATTTTTCAAACTTTCTGATACATTAAATATTGTGGAGATACCTATGTAAAGGATTTCAAGAAAATGCTAAAGCTTATGTTGATCAAAATTTGTCTCCTTATCTTTGTAGAAGGAGGATATTGAAGATGAAGATTATTGACAAATCTTCTTCCATCATATTTACATGAAGATGCCATAATGAAATCCACCAAACACTGTTTGAGAAAAGGGGAAGAGAGAAGGGAATATAATAGACGGGTGAATTTGTTCAAAGTACACACTTATGCATTTATGGAATCATTAAAATGGATCCCCCTCATATTATCAATGTTTGTTGATTAAAAAATAAAATAAAAAATGCATTCAGAAAAGTTCTAAAATTTCCACAGGGGAAATGGAAAGTTATATACATAATAATATTCAGAATGATTTTACAGCCTTATTCTTGGCTTACTAAATCACATTGAGACTAACAACACCCTTCATCGAGATGCCATCTCTTTACCTTTTTAAAATTCATACTTTTCTCAGATCCCTTGATTTGGTCTTGTGTTCTGATCTCTGCTAATATACAATAAAATATCAGAGAGTTGTTACCTTATTGAGTTTGACTTTCACTCATTAATTTGCCATGTAAACATTTAAAATATTTTATCTTTTTTCAAAATGTAAGCCTTTCTTTTTAAAACAGTATTAGTTAGGCATCAATATTCAAACATGGAGTTTTTCATTTCACATTGACCAACAGCAAACTTTCTATGTCTACTCACAAACTAGAATGCGAATGTGTCCTAACTAAACATATTTCATCACTCATCATCCACACATTTTAGTCATCGATGTAGAGAAACTGCTACAACCACTATAAGTCTAGCATTGGATACACCAAGCAATAGAATTTTTCAGTTTCCCATCCAACCAAAGATTTTAGCTCCCACTTACTATTTTTGGTGTTTCAAATATTTTTGGTTATTTTTAAATTACTATTTTCTATGTCTGTAGGACAAGTAATTTTGAGATGTACACAGTGTCATATTGGATTGTAAGATAAAATCTGAAGGGCTGAAGATACAGTTCAGTAGCAGAATGTTTGTTTAACATGCACAAGATCCTGGGTTTGATAACCAGTGCATACATACACACACACACACATACACACACACACACACAGTAAAATATGCAAGAAAGTAAAAATTATGTTTTTATTGGATTATCTATTCAATAATTTCACTGAGTAACCCCAGAAATCTCTACAAATTGTACACAATACTACTTATATTCTTGACAGAGTAGGGTTGCTATGTTTGTTTTCATGAATGGAAACCACGTTAAAACAACATAGTATGCAACAGAAAAAGGGGAAAAAAGGAATTCATCTTTACAATTTGTGTAAAACACTATATGTTTAATAGAGTGATTCAATAATTATCAGATAGCTTAAAATCACATGTAATAATGGACTTCTGTTTGCCCAACCCTGATCATCCATCTGAAATAAATTGTCTTTTGCAAACATTTTATACTCAAAGAATATGGCTATTAGCAAAACAAGGAAACTCTTGCTAAACTGATTTTGCAAACTTATTCTTAAGATCAGGAATCATGTAGTAGGAACATTTAGCTTCTTAAAAAAATTCAATGCTTCTCTTCAGTTTACAAATAATTTTGTATTTGCCAGCTACTCATCAGATAGAGTGTTAATATCCAGAATATATTAAAAACTTAAAACTAAGAAACCCAATTTTAAAATGCACAAGTGAGGTGAATAGAGACTTCTAATTGCAGAAATGCAAATAGTTAATAAATATATTTAAGAGTCATTATCTTTAACCATCGGAAAAATCCAACTCAAAACTACAATAAGTACCATCTCATCCCAATTAGAATGGCTATTATCAAAAATGCTGTCAATAATGTCAAGAAGAAGAAACACTGAAGCAATGTTGTTTGGATTGTAAATTAGATCAGCCATTATGGGAAACAGTATGGTGATTCCTCAAAACTATACACAGACCTACTGTGTTCCACTGCTGGGTATATATCCTAAGGAAATGAAGTCAGCAAAAAAAAAAACAAAAAAAGAGAGAGAGAGAGAGAGAGATACCTACACATTTATCTTTATTGAGGCACTAATCACAATAGATAAGACATGGTGTAAGCCTGGGTGGCCATCAACAGATGAATGCATAAAGAAAATATGGTATATATATATATGGGATATTTTTCAGCCACGAAGAACAAAATCATATCATTTAAAGGAAAATGGACAGAGCTGTAAGATATCAGGTCAAGCAAAATAAGTCAGACAAAAGAAAATCAAGAATTGAAAGTTATCATCCTATGTAGAAACAAGAGAGAGAAAGAGAGAGTGAAACAGAGACAGAGAAAGAGAGAGAGACAGACAGAGAAAACTTGGAAGTAGAAGAGGGATTACTAGGGATTGGGAATGGTGATGGAATGGAGGGAGGGTGGGGGAGAGATCGTGGATAAGGGCAGAAGACGACGGATGGATGGGATCAATAAGATGTATTCATGTATAAAAATATCACAGTGAGTTCCACTAATGTGTATAATTAATATATATTAATAATTAATATAGATCAGTTATAATGAAAAACAATTTAATCACTAAATTCAGCTTAATTCTTGAATTAGAGACTCAGTACATAATTAAAAGAAGTGATAACAGCATACATAAAAATATACTCTATACACTTATGTTCATTAATTTGTGAAAGAAATATAGTTAATGACTAATGTATGCCAAATTCCTTAAACACTTCTTCCTCAGCTAATCAACACAAACTATTAAACAGGTATTTTTATTCATATTTCTATGAAAAAGAAACAAGAATACAAAAATACTAAGTAACTTGTTTGTTTATACAGAAATTATAATAAACTTGAGACCAAAGCTCTGCTTTACTATGTTTGATTTTCCATATTTGTTTTCCCTATTATTCCACCTTCTCAAGAGAACATTAAAACTATCTGAGATATGATAGACAGATTTTAGGAATTATATGTTTTCCTAGGAAGACTATTAATAAGATGAGTGAAATTCTGCTCTGTGTAACTTGCAAATTCCCATGCTTTTTTCTTTCTTCTTTCTCCCTGGTATACAGAATAGATTCAAAGTTATACTGAGCTTTTTCTTTCCTAGTGTGACACAGACACTTACTTGTTAATGCTATGATGAGTTCCTGTTCACTTTATGGTAGAATATTGTGTGATAAGTGACTGATGTGTCAAAGTTTATTACAGCATAAAGTGGGTCATTCAAATCATTTTTTCCATGACATATACTGTGAATAGAACCTAATTTCTTCAGCAATGGACACCAGATTTCTGTCCATTAATACATTTCTACTTAAAGATATCCCATTAGACATCTATTGAAATGTCAATAAATTCACAAGTATTTAGTGAACGAGTACTAAATGGTGGATATTTGCAAAGGTACACAATCTAACTAGTGAGACTTTATGAACCATAACAAATCATATGTGTCTGCACATGTTCCTGTGTTCTGCTTAGAATGCCAGACTTTTTCAAGAACAATTTTGATTTTGATAGTAACTATTTTCAAAGCTCTGTTTTGCTTGTAAGATTTCACAAAAATAGAGTTGTTGATAGATGCTCCATATAATTTGTTTCCTCTTTATTTTACACCTTAGATTCAGAAAGATCTAGTATTTTCTCACAGTTTGCGATCCTCCCTTCTTCCAGTTCACCATCTACTTGGGTACTTGGTTGCCATATCTCTCTAAGGTCATACCTAAAGTTCTTCATTTACTTCATATGTTACATACAGCTTAGGTAGTCTCTGTGTGCCTTGGTTTCTTCACTTGAATTAACAGAGGATATATGTCTTTATGTTCCTAAAATTGACTGGTTTGTTTTGCATCAAATAAATGCTTGGTTCCTGAATAAATTCATTTAATTACTGCTAAAGTTATAAATTAAAATGGAGAAAGAAAAATTATAGTCACACAGACTGTTTTGATGTTATTATCCATGTTTACATTATGATTGCTGATATAAAGCATCATAACTAAAAAAATTATTTCAAAGAAGTGAATGAACAGCAACCATACTTTTTCAACCTCTTCTAAAATGTCTGAAAGCAGAGAATAAACATGATAACCACCAGAGAAAACTTAAAACAAAAAGTGTAATGAAATTTAGTTGTATAACCAGCATACTGCAATTTATAAAGGCATAACTATATAAGTGTTTCTGGGTGATTTTATTCCCATTAATATTTTGATTTGACTATGAATTCTGTTTTAGACTCATCTTTAACTTACCCTTCTTAAATTTGTTTCAAATCTTTATGCTTAACTTACATCTAGAAGTAATTTCCTTAGAAATGCATTGATGTAAAAAAAAATTATTAACAGCACCTGAAAGTAATGATGCATTTATCCACAAAGAGTATTAAGTTGGCATGCTATCAGGTCATCATCATTTGTTAAGAGGTGGGGTGAAAACTTTATTCCAGGGTTATTTCCCTATGTTTCCTTTTTAGAAAGATGTTTTCTAAGAATATGATGCTACATTGTGCAATAGAGGAAAATCAGCAAGAAGTTGCTGCTATCAAGCAAAACAATTCATACAGAGCTTCAAATTTAATAAGATACCAATAATTTATTGTTCGGGGTCAAAGATTCAAAAAGAATGTCTGCTTATGTATTTGAAAATCATCACAGATTTTTAAAATCACATTAAAAATCATCAAAAACAGTCTTTTTCATAAATCTTGTTGTACTCCAAAATCTTCAAAACAGCTCATGCAAATTCAGGCATTTTGGGGCCTCAACTAATTTTGTGTCTTAAGTCATTCTAGTTGTTAATCAGATTTGGCATTTTCCTTATGTTTTGATTGTAGGTTACAGCTTTCATTAGAAAGAAAGATTTTAGACAAAAGTGTATTTTTCTCTTATCAAGGGTCATTAAAAAATAGGGCATCCGGCAAAGACAAGCTGGAACTCATTAGTTAGCTTAATAAAACGCTTATAAGGAACACCATGTTCTAAAACAATGACTATATTTATATGGCCTTTTGAATAAACAAAGCAAAGCCAAAAATTACAAGCAAAATGACATAAAATAGATTTATTAAAAGGTAAAAGTTGAGCAGCTAGAAAGACTACCCATATGTCACTGTCTAATACATCTCAGAAATGTTTTCCTTCAACAACATAAACAAGATCTTTATAAAATTTATTTGATTCTACATGATATTTTATTTAATGCAATAGTTTATATTTTCTGTTTGATTTTAACTGAAATATCTGAAAACATAATTTCAATTTCTTGGCTTGTTAAACAAAAATTCATGATCCCACATTATGCTCAGCTGACTGCATTTCTTTTATACCTGGGATGGATCTTCAGAGCCATAGCAAAAGAAAATGATACTAAGTTTAATGTCAATTTATAAGTAGCATTCTACATTTCTTTTTACTAGTTCTGACTGTAGGGAATTTGTGTGGCTCAAAAATAGGTACATAATTACTTTGATATAGAAATGTTTGATGTGCTAATGATTCTTAAAATAAAGAAAAATGTATGGAAAGTAAATGAAGTAAATGGAATTACAGAACAATTTTTATTACAAATATAAGATTGTCTCTGATTGTAATTGTAACTTTCATACAAGAGGCCATCAAAGCTAATTCCTGGAATATAATGTATCCACTAATTTACATTATCTAGAATTTACATTCTTTAGACTTGAAATGCAAAATCTTCTACTGGTAATGTCTTCCAGTCTGTTGTAGCATTTAGAAGATCAAGGTCCAACTAAAATGTTAATTATATTCTTTTTCAAAACATAGAGGTAAACAAGAGTACATGAAGAGTAAATCTTAATAAAATCCTATCTTTTCTTATATTTTCTAGCATCTTGAAACTCTCCCTGAGGAACTCTTTCTGCCTGCTATCTTTCTTCACTCCTCTACTATCATCCCACTCAGAGCTTTCCAGACTGATTTTACACTCTCCTTGCTGCCCTCAGCCCACAGACAGTTCATTCTGCCTGGGGCACATTATCCATCACTCTGAAGCTTTTTTTCTCACAAATGCTACCATTTAGGCAACTTCCCAAACACATTCTTGTAGCTTGGAGCTGGCTCTGGACATCTACACATTAATAATGTTTAAAATATAAACTTTGATCCATATATAATATTTAGAGATATAAGTGTTTATTAATGTAATTGCATGCATTATGATTTGATATAAATTTTTTTTTCAGGTACAGTAAAAAATGGGCACATTCAAAGGAAGAATAAAAAAATCATTGAGAATGCAATGTAATGTATTTGGCATTTAGAAATATGAACAATTTATGAGTGGTTAGGAAAAAACACCCTGTATAAAAACGGAAAGTAATTAGAGATAAATTATAACAAAAGTGAAAGAACTGAGAAGAAATATGCTCAATAGAAAAATTTGATCACTTAGAATATTTCTTATAAAACTTTAAGTGACTGTACTGATATATGTGTAATGTTTTCTGTAGAAAATGTATCTTTAGTTACTTTATTAAATTCAATGGTATTTTTAGAAAAATATCATTTAGTTCAATTCCTTACACATTTGAGAGATTACTTTGACTATAATAAAGAGAGCATCAATTCTTATTCATTAAATTTAAGGCAAGGCTCATTATTTTTCTTTACATTTATTAAACTTTGTTTTATAGAAAGATACATGGTTTTTAAAATCTAAACACTCAAGTAGCCTAAAAAGTAATTTCATTGCAATCTCAATAAATATATAAATGGATGTAGATGGTATGACTCTTACTGTTAAAAGCTAAAGAAAATGCTACGTCAAAGCAGACATAATTATCATTTGCATACTTTCCATTTCTTAGTATTTCACACAAGGGAGGGATGAGGATAGGTAAGACACCTAAAAAACTAGCTAGCATTTGGTGCCCTTAACGCAGAGAAACTAAAGCAGATACCTTAAAAGCAACTGAGGCCAATAGGAAAAGGGGACCAGGAACTAGAGAAAAGGTTAAATCAAAAAGAATTAACCTAGAAGGTAACAAACATGCTCAGGAAATCAATGTGAGTCAATGCCCTGTATAGCTATCCTTATTTCAACCAGCAAAAACCCTTGTTCCTTCCTGTTATTGCTTATACTCTCTCTACAACAAAATTAGAAATAAGGGCAAAATAGTTTCTGCTGGGTATTGAGGGGGTGGGGGAGAGAGGGAGGGGGCGGAGTGGGTGGTAAGGGAGGGGGTGGGGGCAAGGGGGAGAAATGACCCAAGCCTTGTATGCACATATGAATAATAAAAGAAAAAAAAAAAACTTGGAGGAAAACCATTTAGCAAGAAAACCCTCTGCTGAACAGAGGAAAGTGGTTAATGTTCCTTGTCACTGACATTTATCAATTTTAGCTCTAATGTCCAGAAGCAAATTCTTCCAATAAATATTTAGTGGATTATGCAAAAAAAAAAAAATAAGACAATGTTCCTTGAATGATTGAATCCACACCCATAGCAACCATGTGTTTTTTTCTAAATTAATTTTCTTTAAAGTACAGGAAAAACAGAACTCTTTGACACTCTTTAATCTGAGTTGAAGTCTCTCTTACATATTTACTAGTTATATTCCAAGCCATGCGTCAACCAAAAAAATTATTTAGCACCTTAACTTCATTAAATTCTTCTAAAACTTAAGTTTTAATTTTTACAGGAAAGTCTCCCTGTTTTTGTTATCCTTATGTTTTCATGTTTCATTAGATAAGATAGTTGTAATATCAAGACACTTCAACTTCAACATGGTTTGGAGCAAACACAATTAACTTCTTAAGGTACAGAGTTCAAGGTAAAAAGAACTAGAGTTCTTCCAACTCTGATGTCAAAATTGTTGTGGGCATGAGTTAGAAAGTTTTTCAGAGGGAATATGGAAGGCTGGTAGACCTTCCAAACTAAATCTTGAGAGGAAGTTCTTATCCAACTACCCACATATGTAAATAAAAGAACAGTTAGGAATCAAATTTATCATATCCACATCTCTTGAAAATTCCCAACACTCTGGTCCCTTCACTCTTTTACAGTCCCACTGCTTTCATTTTACTCCAAATAAACACTGTCTTCCTCCTGGACTCAATTTTCTGAAAAAGGTTTCTGCTTCCATTCATGGTTTCCCCAATTTATTCTAACCCAGAAGTTAATAATGCCTTTACCAAATCAAATCATATCTCATTATGCTATCCTTGAATTTAAAATGTAAAGTAGTGTCTATTTGCCTTTTGTTTAAAAATCAAACTCCTTCACATAAAAGAGACATTTTATAATTATCTCCTCACTCTATGTCCCCGTAACATTACTATTACTTTATTCTTCCCTTACCACATGTTCTTGGTCCCCCCGACCCAACTCCATCACCATGACTTTGAACATAATTTCTCTCATTTTGGAACACTATTCTGGAAACATATTGAATTTCTCCCTTCTGGTCTTCATCTGTATAATTTTATTTATTTATATGGTTTCTGTGAAGTTATTTCCTTACCTCATAGTTCAGGTTGGTTATTTTGTTGTTGTTGTTCTCTTATAGAAACTCTAATGACAAAGAGTTATCTTGCTGTAGATCTTCTGTGGTTGTTGGTTTTTCTTTCCAAAGTAGTTTACATGCCTTGAATCTAAAAGGTACAGATAACAGACACAAGCTGGGGTTGGAGGGAGAGGGAGAGAGAGAGAGAGCTGAAAACTTCCTAGATGCTTGTCCCTCCAAGAAAATTCAATAAAAAACTGGTATGGGTAAAAATATATTGGAGGTGCTGAAATGTGATATAATTTTCATTTGCCTCACAAAACTGTACCAAAAAAATCCACTGAACTCCATGATGTCAAAGTTTACATGTAACTTTTCAATATAATGACGGTCTGAGTTATTTTTGTTTCAAATTGATGACAAGACCTATGATAAGATTGGACTATGAAGGTGAGCTAAGTAAGTAAGAGAAATGCCAGTTTTTTTCAGGTTATGATTACAGCAGGACTTGGGAAGATCTTCATTTTCTTTTCTCCTGCATAGAAGAGCTTTCTGTTACTGAAATGGAGCTAAAGCATGAGAGTGTAGGACACAAAGGAAAGGTACCTACAGGACTTAATGCTGCTTGGTCCCAGATTAGACCTGTAGATATTAGGGAAATGGAGGAAGTCTGGAGTAGGGGTACTACTTGATTCCAGTTATCTTATGTTTAGAAGAGACCAGGGATTGGGGTAAATATTTAATCCAGAAATTTGACTAAAGTAGCCTCTTTTTCATGTATACTCTGTGTCCTCTATCTCACATTAATTAGGCAAAAATTAATGTGCCACATTAGTTATTTTTGTGTGCAAAGTAAAAAGAAAAAAACAACTTGGTGCAGAATCATCAAAGAAGAACTTCAATTTATGGAAACAACAGATTTTAGAGATTTGGATATGTATTTTGATTTTAATAATTTTCTTCTTATTTCTTCTGTGTTGCTATATCACAAATCACTAATAAATGTCCAAAGTACAGAAAGTTTCTTTACTTTGGATGACATTTGGGGACTCTGACTTTTAGGCATAAATGGTACTGAGTAGGTGGAGTGAAAGTCTCTTTTCCTTCTTAGTATGGTTCCCAGTAATTGAAATTGGTGTGGTATTCAATAGGGAGAGGAGGATGGCATAAAAGTCTACTGCCAGAAATTGTAACTGTGTTGCAATTGTATTTCTCCCCTCCTCATGTTGGTCTTTTGCTTCTAGTTTGTTTGGCTAAAACATTTGGAATACTAATTTCAGGGGCAGAGACTTGAACAACTTTTGTTTTTTAGAAAATTTATTCCTTGGGTGAAAAAGTAGGTGGTCCATGTTACGAAGTAGACGGTCCACAAGGGATTAAAGTCATTAAACCGCAAATGTTACTTATTAACAGAAAGAAAATGGAGACAAATTTAAGATTCAGGAGACAAATTTAAGATTCACAATTGTTTTTTATAATTTGATATGAAGATTCATTATGTCCATGTCATTTTAAAATTATGTCAAAAAATGATATTTTTATGAATTTCAAAGGGAATTTTAGAAGAATGGAAGAGTGGTTGGATTTTATTAAATTATTGATGAATTTCATTGTACAACATTAAGCAATTACTGAAATTATGAAAATAAAACATGTTGAAGGCAAAAAATGAAGCAGTACAAATAAATATGAAATGAAACAAATATCCTCATATCATCGCTCACCTTTCATTATTTCATTAGCATAGCCATTATTAAGTTAATATTTTCAAAATGTGCAATACACGTGGAGGCTTAGTTTTGCACACATCTAGTCTCATAGTGTACCAAGTAACCTCTTATAAAAGCAATTTTGATCTTCTCTTTGACATGGTAAAATCCTGCAATGATTTCCTTCATTCTTGCAATAATGGCTGGAGTGCTTTATATGGCTATAATGGTGTGTTTTATTGTCTGTTGATATTTTACCTTACTTATTGTACTTATTCTTGCCTCTCAGCTCTGCCACCCTGGCTTTCTTTAAATTCTGGGGCATGCCACATTCCTTTTCTTCTAAGAGTCTTTGCACAAGCTTTCTCTCAGCCTGGGATACTTACACCCTGTTCTTTCCACTCCCCAGAGCTAAACCAAAGGTTATTACTTCAAGTAACAATTTAATCAAATTCTCCTCTTCCTTTTTTTTTTCCATTGCATAGTCTGTCTGATGAGTATATTCATTATATTTTATTCATGTGACAAAATACCTGACATAAGCAACTTAAAGGAGAAAAGATTTATTTCAGCTCATAGTTTCAGAAGATGCAGGCCATCATTGCTTGATCTCGTGTGGTTGATCATAACATCGTGGCAAGCAGAACGTGACTCAGAAGATGTTCTCCACCTCTCAGAGGACAGGAAGCAGAGAGTGAGAAAGGGACTGGGAGCCAAGTATAATCCTCAAAGTCCTCCTAAAGTTTAAGAACCTCATTCAGATATGACAACTAGCTGAGGACCAACCATTCAACACACAGTCCACAGTGACATTAGCATTCAAACTACAACAATGAGTAATTAAGTCAATTGTGCACATATTCTTTTAAAAGCCTAATTCCTATTGTAGAAAGTAAGCCCAGAGAAGGCAGGGCCTTTACTGCTCTTCCCTTCATGGCCAGGAGTGTTCTCACACTTGCTAGCTACTTTGCAAATAGTTTTACATTTTTAATTACTATGTGACTGTTTAATAACATAGGATTACCTCAATGTCTTCTATAAATCCCCATATGTGTACATTATTTTATGAATTTACAAATATTTCTTTTCCACAGCAGATATGAACTGGTCTTTTTATCTGTGGGTCATTTAACTGCTTTTCTCTATCTCTTTGATTTCAGATTATTTTAATATTTTCAGCCTAAAAGTTAACTACTACTGACACAGAAAATATTCATGGAATAATGACCGTATACATTCAATTTTGATAATTGTCCAATCATTTATCCACCCAAACTTTCCTTCAAAAATATCTGTTGTAATGCTACTGCAATGAATTAGCAGTTAGAAATTCACCACTTATTCCTTATGATGGGATTATTATTTGTCTACATAGTGTAAATTCAATGATATCAAAGGGCTTTCCTATCTACTCCCAACATTCATACATAGTAATAAAAAGAAACAAGATCAAAATTTTAGAAAAATACAGAATGACTGACAGAAAAATATGATCCTAAAAATTTTAAAGTAGAAAATTAGAGAAGATGAATAGCTGTATACAGAGTTGGGAAAACCTGTATTTTTCTACAAGATGGCCAATCTGCACATAAAGTATAGATTTGAATTTTTTACTGGTCTACTTTCAAGACACTTTGTACAAGTGGCTTTATGGAGGACATCAAATGCAGTCTGCATGAAATGAGATCCAATGCAACAATTAAAATCTAGAGCACTGCTCTAGCCAAACTTTTGAAAAAAATTCATGTCTCTTTCTGTACCATTGACAGATATGAATAAATACAAAACTGAGTAATGTGATGACAGAGTCAATAAAAAATCATTCAGCAATATTGGTCAAAAGTCACAATCTATTGGTATATAAAATACAGAAGAAAAGAGGCCTTATTTAAGTGGGTGAAAATGAAAAAATAAATAAAGATACAAAATAATATTGCTATTTAAAGGGAATTTTAAAATATACTCAAAATAGCCAATGTACAGTATCAAACTAAGTGCCCATCTACAGAAGAGAGGATGAAGATGGGTATTATATGCCATTCATATTTCATTTACATATAAAGTGGAATATTATTCATTACTAAAAAAGAAGAAAATCCTGTCATTTGTGACAATATTGATGATCTTGGAAGATATTATGCTAAGCAAAGTAAGTCAGGTTCAGAAAAGCAAATACTGCATGATCATTCACATATGGCATCTAAATCAGTCAACTTGTATAAGCAGACAGTTGAATGCAGGCTGACAGGTAGGTGGGATAGGGATGAAATGGGAAGTTGTTTGCAAAAGTATGTAAAGGTTCAGTTAGAGAGAAAGAACGAGATCCAGAGAGCTACCGTGCACCTTGATGACTGTAGTTAATAATGATGAATCATATACTTAAAAATTGCATGTAGAATAGGTATTATATGTTCTTAACAGAGAAAAATTTTTTAAAAGGTAACCATGTATTTTAAAATATATTAATTTGCTTGATTATAGTAACAATTACACAATGCATACATATCTCAAAACATCATGCTGTGTGCTATAAAAATGTAAAGATTTTTGTCAACAGTACCTCAAGAAGCAAGGAGAAAACTATATCATTAAAATATTTTTAAATGATTCATATTTCTTAATAATTAGTCAACCAGTAAACTAGATGTATAAACCCCATCAAACCAGTTGCCTGAATTAACAGTATTGATACACATAACAGATTAAATAATTTTGTTTACGTGAAAACATATTTAAATTGTTTTATTCATGTAACAATAAATATGAATCCATATGGTGAATTAAACATACACTTTGAGTCCTGTGTTCTTCTAATCAGATGTCTGAAATAACCCTAGAGAAATAATATAATTATGGCCTATTTCAGATCGTATTCATCTTGTGCCCATAGATTCCTACTGAAAGAGCATATATTTGTTTTCTCAATCATTGCAGTGCACCGCAGCTCTTACAATGAGAAAATTGCACATTTTACCTTCAATTACCTTTTCCTATTATCTAAAGAAAATATACTAATACAATGTGCACAATAGAGTCTATATTCACTCCATTCTGCTACAGATAGTATCTTGTTTTCAAAGCTATTATTTTTTATAAGCTAGGGTTGTTTTTGTTTTTCATTTCATGAATGTGCTCAGTATTTGCATAATAATTCCTCTCAAAAGATGAAAGAATGAATGCAGAATAAATAAATCGCAACCTCCCTGCATAATGACTCTACCTTTAAAGATGGATCACACATGGTCAAGCCTGAATGCATCCAATATATCAATATTTATTAAGCAGACAGAAAGTCAATTGAACCATAACTCGCTTTGTGCTAAGAAAGAAAAAACACAGGAAAGGATATGGGAGGATTATTAAAAAGAAAGTTAAGAACCCTACCCAAAATCAATACCAAAGGCTACTATTGAAGCTGTTTCCCTAAATCTTTATGGGATTGAATAAACAATCCACACATGGAATTAGAAAAGATAACTGAATATGAAATGTCCATGCCCCATCACAAAACCTTGTTGAATGCATGAAACAAGGATCTTCAATCATCATTTGTAAGGATGCTCTTTGTCATTTTCACACACCATGAAAGAGGCATTATTTAGTTAATATAAATATACTTTTTATTTCCTCAACTGGAATGAACCCCTTGAGAAAAAGGTCAATTGCCTCATATATTTTGATTTTTTTTTAAGTATTTAATAAATCTGAACTAGTAGATGATGAAGAACAAATGCAGTATACTTAAAATGTGTCCTAGATTGATACATATATACATATGTACATACATACATACATACATTCCAATACCAAATATGGAACTTCTAAGTATGGTCCTATCCCTTTCTCCATAATAATAATAATAATAATAATAATAACAATATCTATTGAACATCCAGTGAGCCAGACACAGTACAAACACCTTTGCTCTATTAATGAATTCTGACAAGAGTCATAGTTGGGTTTTATTATTTTCACTGTATAGATAAGAAAAATGAGGTTTTTAATGTTAGATTGTTTTGCACTAAGATATAAATTAGTTCAGAAAGAACTCCAGGTTTTGATGTGTTTTGTTTTTTTTGTTGGTTTGTATTTTTTGATTCTACAGAATGTGCTCTTTAGCTGCTAATTTTATGTCTAGGACCACATAGTGGTTGGTTGAAAAAAATTTATATGGACATGTATGATTGAATAAGAAAGTTAATATTTAAAATAAATTCTCAACTGTTACTCTCCACTGACAATTGAAAAGGTAGTTCCACAAAAAGGAAAGTACATTCTTTCTGGGATCCTACTAATTCAGCATCTGAAAAGCAAATGTCTAACTGTTAGCATTTATCCTGGATTGGATCTTAGAACAAGAAAGGCCATTTATAGAAAAATGGATAAGATCTAAATAAAATTTGCAATTTTCTTAGTAGTAATGTGCCCATATCAATCATTTATTTTTGACAAATGTACCATAGTTAGGATGCTAGCATAGTTAGACGCTAAAATTAAAGGCAACTGGGTGGAAGATACATGAGAACTTCTGTACTATTGGTGTAATCATTTTTTATATATAAACTTATTCCATATTTTTAAAATAATTGTAGCCCTACATATATTCCAGTCATGTATTCATGCATATTAAACATGGATATAACAGAAGTTGAAAATACCCCTAGATGGTGAGTAAATGGGACAAGTTATTTAACCTCTTACTGCCTTATTTTCCATGTCTGTACTATGGACATAAATATTTTACATATATTATTTCAGATTCTTTATATCTGTATTTGTGTCCTTTCTGTGTTTTCTATTTCTTCCTCCCTTCATCCAAGAACATACCTGACTCAGTTTTATTGGTTGGCAGAGAACAGGAAAGTAGCTTTAACCCTTTGTGGTTTTTATTTAACACAAGTTTGTGCCCAAAGGAAAGATTTCTTAGACCAGAACTAAAACCTCTAAGTCTCAGAGAAGAATAACAAGCTTTAGGATGGGAAAGGAGAAAAAAAGTATCATTAATATAAGGAATTAGAGTATAATTTAAAATATAATTTTGAAAAGTACTTACATTTCTCAAACAAATTTTACTTTTCAGCATGAATACCATATTAACAAAGTGACAGTTTGAGGGGAAAGAAAACACACACATTTCAGCTTCTTATAGAAAGTTAATTTTTTTTTTTTACAAAGGCAAAGTAATAAAATAGCAGGCATTTTCAAGTTACCATGATGCTATGATTCTCCTGGCATTGACTCTGACTCTTGTTTCCTATCATGATATTTTCTCAAAAGAAAAAAATTAATTGTGCTTTACTAAATCAATTATTTCCAGGGATTTGGGTGATTGAGCTATAATGTAGAATAATAATGAAGGTGAGATAGGGACAGTGATGAAAAAATAATGATTTGGGGTTAAGGGTACAGCCTTGTGGGACCACTATTCCCTACAAGCTTTCAGGTTAGATAAAAAATGGAGATTGAAGTCTGACTGAGATAGCTCTTTCAGAAGCACAGAAGACAGATTAGCCATTTCAGTGCTTCCAACAGGAAGCCTTCTCTTGACTACTCACCAAAGAGGATCACTCCAGCCCCTTTAAACTTCCAGTTTAGGAGTGTAGTGGGCACATCCTTTGTGCTCCTCTTTCTACCATTTCTTTCCTATGTTATTCTGCATATTATGGTATAAAGATACTCAAACTGAGACCCCTCCAGCTCACCTAGTGAAGGAAGGGAGGGATGAGAATTTTCCTTTTACCTGTTTAAAGTTTTGCATAGATTTCATTTTTAAAAAATGGAGTTCCACTTTTGAAAAAAAATTCAAGGTTTAAAAAGTATTTGTCTATTCACACTTCATTTAATCTCTTACTGCTCATTTATTCTGTAGCATTGTGCAATCTACTTTCTAATCTCACTTCTTGATTGAAACAATCTTTTAAAAGTCACAGCTGGACTTAATGGATACAGCCAGCTCATTTGGGGTTCTCAGTTCACATACTTTCTCATCTTTCTGTATCACTTGAAATAACTGACAGTACCCTCCTTAAAAAAAAAATCTATTTTGGCCTTCTTGGGCAATCTACTATCCTTGTTACCCTCTGCCTTCCCTATAAGCTATTGCCCTGAATTCTTCCCTGAATCTCATCGCTCAGGCAATGTTCTATAGGCAAAGCAGTATTTGGCGGGCAAAGAAATCATGTCATGGGACTTGAAGACTTACAGTCCAAGGAATTTTTGGATTGTCCACCAAATATATTCAAAATATCAGCCTTGAGCACAACAGATTCTTAATAATTATGAAAAAAGATTAAGTCATACAATGAATGAAGATATCTTTAGAAAATTGTGAACATAAGACCAGAATGATAGATATTTGCTTTAGAAAATATTTTCATGATGTTCCTTGAGTTGAAGTGCAGTTCCTTTGAAAATTTTAATAACCATGGCTCATAATGCACGGTATTTCCATGATAACACTTTGTGAAGGAAAGAATACTGAAATATCTGGTAAATCCAGTTAAAATACTGTGCGGAAAGCTGAGAGACAGATATCATATTTTTCTATGTATATTAAAAGAACTGTTTTGGTGACTGTTTGAATGTTTGAATGTTGAATAGTTACTTAGAAGTTGATCCTCAGATTGTATATATTTCTATATTCCTTTCTCAAATAAATACCTCATTAAATGAACACAAGATGTGTGAATTTTGATAGTTCCTAGGTGTATTTTGAGCACATTTTCAGATGAAAGTAACCTCTGTATTTTGAAGAGAAGTTGATATGTGTTGCCTTGTGCTTAACTGAATGCAGCTTTCATGACTATGAGTCATACAGTTATTTTGGAAGTTACATCAGTTACCATTTTTTAAAAATCTCTGAAGTTGGATCATATACAATCCTTTTAAAGGAGCATTAAAATAACTTACCAGGTCTGAGGGTGTAGCTTAAGTGGTAGAGAACTTTCCTAGCGTGCTCAAGGGCTTGGGTTCAATCTCACCACAATAAGAAACAAACAAAAATGATTTAACAAAAATTTCAAACATGGGAATAGGTTTCAGATATCATGAGTCACATCTCATTATCAATTTTACTTCATTTATTTCAATGAATATATCAGAATCTAAGATGAGAGAAACATTTTCCAATTGTGGCAAAGCAGCAATGCAAACATTTTTCTAAAGAACATATTTAGATGAACACTGTAAATAAGCTTAGAAAAATTATAAACTGAAATGAGCAAGTTTAATAAGCACATTTTGAAGAAGTTTTGCAATAATGACTATGGGGCCCTTCAAAGAAGCTATTTGTAGGGACTAATTTTCTTCACAATAAGCAATAATTAGAATTACCTTACAGATCATCTGCATATTTATTACCTCTTCCAAATGAAGTTTAAGAAATAATGTAAGTTGAAAATAAATGGTCATGTGAGCCCTTTGCATTAAATTCTTAGAGAGCCCAGTACTTCTCCAAAGGTCTCCTAGTCTCTGTGGATTTCAGAGCTGTAGGAAAGAAAGCAGAGGAAAAAATAATAAAAATATTAAAGGAAAACAAAGAGAAAAAAGATCGTTACAAAGGAGGAAGATAAAAATTAAATTTAGATCTCAAGTAGAAAAGTAATTTTGGGTAACAGAAATGATAGTTTTGAAAAAGGGAAAAAGAACAATATCTACAAAGACAATAAGAAGGCTGAGCTTTTTCTTCAGTCCTTACATCCATAAGAATAATAGGAGGGAGGGTTTTATGTCAAGAGAGAAAATTGAAAGAGATGAGATTGAGATGTTAAATAGATAGGGAATATTTTTGAAAAATTGCCATAATTTCCCAGGGAATAAAGAGGTCTTGAATTTTTTTAAAAAAAAGAGGAATTAGTCCTGGTGAATTTACATGACATAAGTATGCAGTTGGTCACTCTCATTATTATTAAATGCTGGAAATATAATGTAATTGCTGACTGCTACCATCCACCAAAAAAGATCATGTTATCGTAATGACAAAACTTTATAGGTTCTCATATACTATTTCAATTTTTTTTCTTGTTTTATCATTTTTACATTTACTCACAGGTGTACACATTGTTTGGGCCACCTCCCCCTGCTCCCGCTTCCTCGCAGACCCTTTTCTACCCTCTTGTTTTCCAATTTTGTAGTAGAGAAAACATAAGAGAAAAGAAGAAAGACACAGAGCTTTTGCTAGTTTGAAATAAAGATAGCTATACAGAGAGAGTCCTACTGTTGCATCCATGCACCTGTGCATTACAATCCACATTGGATACTTATAAAGGAATATTTCAAAGAACTTATTAATATTATAGGTAGAATAAAGATAAATGTAATATTCAGTTTAAAATGCAATTCTTTAATTTCTGATTTTATACTTTCTTTCCTTTAAAGCAAATTTAAGTAACAAAATGAAGTTTGCATTTGGGTTATGTCCAAGGGCACCACTCAATTTTATAATTTCTACCATAATAATTATTCTGAGATCATTTAAATTAATGTGCATAGCAGCACTTAAAAATCTAGGTCAACAAATATGGTACTTTCTTCTTTCTCCTATGATATTATTTCACCTAAATATTCTCAGACAACATTGTGGAAAAGTAAATATTAAATGTAACATTAATCAAGTGAGGAAAATTAGATTCAACATTGTACTTGCAAAGCTTTCAATGGAAAAGTAGAGTATAAGAAACTATCCATTGTCCAGGGGCTCAAATTCATACACATTTATAATATGATAGATCAACTTCACTATTGCACTATAAACATTGAATTTATAAAAATAAGTTTAAATGAATTAATACAGTTAAAGTGTAGTCATACTAATAATAAAATAATAAAATCTTAGACTGATATATCAGGATTTATAACATCTTTTTGATTTAGGGTAATTTTTGATGATGATCCTTATAAAAATCCAACAGACCATATATTACATTGTACTCACTTCAGATGTAAATGAAGTAAGTTATATTTAGGTTAAGCTATGTGTAACAGGTAAGAAATTTAAAACAATGAAGAGTCTATATTTTGTAAGAACCCCAGTTGTCTACATTTTTTCTATTGTAGTTTTAAAACTTACCTGCACATCAATGTAATCTAAAAATCTAATTATTTTAGATCAGATCTAATTATTTTAGATCAGAAATCTGTTTACTTCAGAAATCTGTTTACTTCTTCTCATATCTCATTCATTCCTTTCCAACCATGAGGATTTCATAGTTTCCATCTTTCCAAACCCTTTAGCTCACTCCTGACTAATGTCTAGAAGATGATTACATAAACTTAGAAAAACCTGAGTTATCAGAAATGAAAAATCTTCTTGGTACTTACAAAAGAACCCATGCTTTAGTTTACTTTTTTCTCACGCTATGTGCTACTAAGTAACTCTGATAATTCAATAGAATAGTAGATTTTATTGCTTCTGAAGTTACATTAGTAACCCTGTTATCTAGGAATCCATATTTTTACTAATTTCCAGTAAAGAAGGCCAGGATGTTTATATTAAGAACCCATTACTCATAGGTGTATTCGCAATTCTTATTTGACAGTAGCAAACATAAAGATATTTAGGTTTAGCATCATGACATCACTTTCTAAGGAAGAAAAGATTTTGGCTATAAGGCTAATGTAGAAAAGCTTACTCCATACTGCTTAAGATATGGATCTCATATATGACAAAAAGGCTGAATTGGGACATCTTGTTTCTTCATCACACTATCTTAAAAGACATGATTGCGAAAGCCTTTAAATTAGACCAACATATTCTATTTCCATATTTCCAGCTGCTGTCCACTGGTTGTACTTTCCAGTGCTTCTTGAATTAATATTCTCTGGCTCACCCATAAAGAGATCTAAGTTGAATAACTGGACTCATGCTTTAGGTTAGTGTGATCCTTGAAATAGCAAAGTCAGTGTCATGGGAAGCATATCACAAAAGTAAATGTGGCCCCACACTAGACTTATGGATGATAGAACTTAGTCATCTGTGCTTAACATAACCCAGGTGATTGTCTGGTAGCTAATGTTTGAGAATCAGTGCAAGAGTGAGGTAGAAAATAAAAAGATAATCTGGGCTCTCTAAAGAAGTTTTAGAAAGAAAATCAGGGAAGCTGATCTTGGGGAATATGTCTTCAGAAACCACAATGCCCTATATATGTGTTTGTCCCCAAAAGAACATTCTGGAAAATTATACATTGGTCTATAGTCCTTTACAAGTAAACAGTGTGCTTCCAGAAAACCTATTTTCAGTAGAGAATAGAATTCTCACTTGATGTGGTTTCTAACCAGAATGCATATAATTTTTATGAGGTTTTAATAAATTATTTTCACAATGAGTTTAATTTTAAAAATGCCTCTTCCACTCATTGTTATAACGTGGGATTGCATAAGATGAAAACAAGTGGTTATATGAATTACATACACATATGTATTTGAGATATAATACATATATATATGGAAATGTCATAAAAAAACTC
The DNA here is from genome assembly GCF_047511655.1 of Castor canadensis. Classification (NCBI taxonomy): domain Eukaryota; kingdom Metazoa; phylum Chordata; class Mammalia; order Rodentia; family Castoridae; genus Castor; species Castor canadensis. The sequence goes on from NC_133395.1 coordinate 18,100,138, forward strand.
CCTGTGTAGCTATCTTAAACAAACAAAAATGTCTTTTTTTCAAAAAACAGAGAACAGGATAAAACAAGTACTGTCTGGGGGTTGGTACCTGTGGGATGGGGCAGGACATAAGAAAAGGGTGTAGGAGGGTGAATATAGTGGAAATATGTACTCATGTATGAAAAGAGAAAATTGAGACCTGTTGAAACTATTATAAGAAGAGGGAGAGAGAGGGTGAAGAATAAAGAATGATGGAAGGGGTGAATTTAACTAAGATATATTTCGAATATGCACTTTTTAAAGTGTTACAACGTACCTTCAGTGGATATGATGAAAAAATTCTGAATTTTCTAAAAGGCTTAAACATAATAAAAACTTTAAATTTAAAGTTGCTAAAGACCACATTTGTTTTAAAAAGTTTTAAAATCTTTCTATCAGAATGTGAACTAACCATTCTTATCTTCATGCTTTCATATTTTAAAAAAATCAAAAGTATATTTGCATTTATCCAATTAAAAGTACTAGTGTTTTTAGCTAACTCCAGAGAGCAATATTCTGAAACTGGTTTTATAATAAGTAAAATTTTAATCATTTAAAAATATATAGTGTTCATATATCATTTGTGTTAATCAAATAGTATTTTAAAACAATTATAAAATAAGAGTATATGACTTTGTTTATCTTGTATCTTAATATTAACAAGCCAGGGGCATGACCACACTGTCCACTATATTCCTATACCTGATGCATCATACATTCATGGACATTCATGGATAGAATGTGTAAAAAGTGACTAATCTGGTCTTTGAGGATAAATTAATTTCATTTCTTTATATGAAACCTCTGTGCAGTCACTGACTTTGCCTTCTCTGTGGCCCAATGACACTCAAGCTGTTAACTGTTCCCAACTCCATGATGCATGTCCCTTTTCTACATTCGTGGAAAAAATATCTACACCCTTGTGAAAAAATATAAAATGAAAATACAAAATTGTTTCTATTTTATATTCAACAATGCTGATTAAGAAAAGGACAAAAGTAGCACTGAATCAATAAGGCATGAATGGGAGTAATCCCAATATTGTAAGCAGCACTATGTTGTTTTAGTATTTTCTATAGACTCAGATAAAAGGCAAAAAAAATTAAACTAATGTTTACTGTTCATGTTTTCATAGTACTAGAGAAATACTGCAAACATATTGAGAATAGATGAGTAATTTCCTACTTGCAATTATTTTCTATGAACTTCATACTAAAATTTTTATCATGCAATATTTTCAACTCTACTGAGGAAGGATGTTAATTAATGGCAATGTTAATAAATATAATCTATAGCAAATCATTATACAACTATTGGCTCATTGCATTTTGGATATTTTCCAGTAATGTAAGGCCATTAATTTGGTTGAAATAATTCACAGAGCAAAATACATTATAAAACATTCTTCATAATGTATCCTGAAATTATTAGGTAGATATTTAAAATAATAATTCAATAAATCTCAGACATGAAAATCTATTACCTATGAATCACATTTTTTCCAGAATACCAGGAAAATATAATGATAAGCTTAATGCTGAATTATGTTTAGTTGTGATTATTTTACATATGAGGCTTTCTAAATTTTCCTAACAGTAGCAATGGCATAATGGCTTCAAAGAAGAACATCCTTGTCAATGCATATATTAGTTTTCAAAGGGAAAACTGAGATTGGTCATGAAAAATTAAAATTTTAGATGGCAAGAAAAGAATAATGGCAAAAGAAAATATTCTAAAAAATCAAAATGATTAGGTACATTATGGATCACAAATTACTGCACTTTAATTTTTAAGTGAGTTTAGACATCTATAAAATCTTAAATCCCAGGGCCAATAATTTGTGTGGCAGTATGTCATAAAAGGAACAAAGCTTTGACATGTAAATTCCAGCTTTATGTTGTATCAGCCCAGGTAACCTTGCAAACAACCTTCATACCCCCACTGGAAACTGACTGTTGCCTCCCATATGGGTCCATTCTTCCTTTCCCCTTCCCAATCAAGTTGACAGCAATTCTCAGTTCATTTTCTAAAAAGACTGATAAAAGCTGTGCTAGGCTTGTACCTGTTATTAACCTCCCTTGCACTATTATTACTCATATTTTTTTTTCTTTGAGATAAGCAGCTAAATGCAGAAGCTGGTATTTGCTTATGGTGGGCTATTACCCCCCAAGAAGAATTGCAAATGTCAACTTATTATTATGTCATTAATGTCAGATCATGATATTTCAGAGTTTGATGGCTTTAACCTTTGCAGACATTAATTCATATACACTTTTGAAAAGCATTTATTTATCTTTGATAAGAGTAGATACAAGCCTCCAGGAAGATTGTCCTATAATATTAGGTACTATGTATTTGGCAAGGATCATTAAGTATATTTATGTAACAAACTCTTCAGCTTAGTGTGGCCTATCATGTATTACCTAAGATAATATAAAATTATGGATGAGAGAGATGCTCAGATATCTGAAAAGAGAATCAGGAAGAAAACAAAATTTAATAGTGTTCTCTTTCATTATAGAATGATTCCCCAATTTTGACTTTCTGTTTAGACAAAGTTTGCATGGGTGATATTATCTTATTTCATTTATCTTTCATTGGAAGTTAAAAGTGTTTCCTGTTATAAAATTCAGTGAAGCCAATTTCACTGCATGAAGTAGTTTTACTGTGCACCATTAAAGCCATAATTCAATAGGTTAAGGAAAATCTATGATGAAATCATTTAAATAGGTAATTGTGCACCCAGCTGTGGTGATGTTCACATTGTTCCAAATAACGTTATATTTGTGATTCAGATTTCAAAACATTTGAAAGCACGTAGGCTATAAGTGTATTTTTAAAATATGTATTTGAAACAGAATTTTGATTATTTAATTAATTTTTAGTATGATTATTTTGTCTTTTTATGCCCCTAATTTTTAGCTTAACTGGTCATGTCTTGAAAAAATATTTTGAGCAATCATAATTGAGGGAAATGTTGAAAGAAAATGAATCTAATCAAAGGAAAAAACATGAATAAGGTGAAGAAAATTTATTTATCATCTTATGTTCAAACAAAGGAATTTTCTGTATATTTTTCTAATGTAGCTGCTACATAAATAATTTATTCCTTAGATGAATCCTTATTGGGGAACTTTCTTTTCAATTCACTGACTCTATTTTGGAAGCTTTTGAAACATTTTTAAATTGTTGTTTTGATTTTCTAGATCTATATAATTAAATACCTTACTGAAACCTGTCTAGTTGGTGCAGTTACCTTTACTATTTTTATTAAATATCAAGTTACTTCAATATTACTGTTGGATTTCTTTTGTTCTGTTTTAATATAATGATAATTGTTAACATTTGCTCTGTATTTATTACTTGGAATTAGTATAAACACTTTGCAAGCCTGTAAAACCTCATAACATACTTAGAAAGTATTTTTATTATCCAGAAAAGTGGTACGTGGAAAGTCGTTCCCTCAACACCACGTGACAAATAAGCACAGTGGTTAGCTATAGATTCCAGCTGACCAGTTTTCAAGTTACCTCTCAAAATGCATTTTGATTAGCGTGAAATCATTGGCCATTTATTAAGCTGATAGACAAAAGATACCTACAAAAAGATGAATCTTATGGTCAAGAAGATGTTTTAAAAAGTTATTTTAAGTTTAAACTAAAGAAAACACTATGGTAATAAGATAAAATGTAAACAATAAGACAAAGCACTGTTTGTTTCTGAATGAACTACCACCACCCAATTTCCAAAGAAACCCCGGGGAGAGCTGGCAACCATCCTGGGGTTCCCAGCAGTTAAGCTCCCTAATTTCTACCTTCACACTGCTAATATTGCTTTACTCACTCATCTTTTGCTTTATATTGTGTTTTTGCCACAGTCTGACTTTTGTTCTACTCAATTTGGAACCATGCTATGTCTCCAGCATCTATCAAAGATGTCAAATTACTTTCTAAAATGTTTTATGTGCTACCTAGGAAATCACTTATAAAGGTGTGTTTTCCTTTGAGTCTCACAGATTCTGCTTCCTCCACTTTGCAATATATTCTTTTAAGCTGTAGTGTTGGGTTTCATTACTTTTCCCATCCTCAACTAAGAAGAAACTGTGCACCATTACCCTCTGCGCTTAGTTTTGATCAGTGGCCATGCAGGTCCTTTGCCCAGGCTAATCCCTTCTCAGAGCTAAATACAGTAGCATTTCCCAATGCCAGTGCTCCAGTGAGCTTCAGTTGTGCATGGATGACAGCTTCTTCTGCCCCAATGTGATCTTCTGACTAGTTAGTAGGGTATTCACTAAAGAGGATAGTAGAAAATCACCATCTTTCTTTGGCAATTTCAATAGAAAGATCAAGTCTATTCCATAAATCAAGACACTGCTAAATTGTAAGGTCATAGGTATTGTTTGGGCTGCAACTTCAAATGGTTCGTGGCTTTTAAGAAAGGAGAGTGGGCTGACTTTCAATATTTGTGTTCTGTGTTGACATGAGTTCGCCTTCTTCTCTTCCTGTGTTGCTAGCTTCCTTCTTCCTTTACATCTTTGAATATTCATAAGCACATTTTGTTTTCAAAATTTAAGAAGATCATGTTAGCCTCAAAAATTCATACTACATTTGTGTCCTTTACTTAAAGTTGCTCAAGTCCTTTATTCAACTTAACCTTTATTAACCCTGACAAGTTTTAAAACTTATTAATCAGTTTATGAATTCAGGGGACTCATCCCTGCCTTCACTGGCTGAGCACAATAAATAGCGTTGACACTCAGAACAGAGAGGATGCAGATTTGTCAAGTAGCACATGGAGTCCTATGACAATCAGAGAATTATCTCCTGTAAATCATTAGTACCAGTGTTACTGATATAAAGCCCTATTTATTATGCATGGTTTTGTCCTTAAAATTAATTTTTAGTTAAGATACAGTTATATTACTATTTAAGAATCACCATATATATATATGTAGGCCTATATGTCTTCAGGTTCTGTATCCTCAGATTGAAAATATTTGAGAAACAACCTTGCTTATGTGCTAAACATGTATACATCTTTTTGGTGTTATCACTATACCCAAATAATAGAGAAGAACAGCTATATATATAGAATTTGTATTGTATTAGATATTGTGGGTAATCTAGAGATGATTTAAACTACATAGGAAGCTGTGGGTAGGTTATATGCAAATATCACAGTAACCTATATCCCGAACGGGATCATGGATTTTGATATTCTGGGGGAATCCTGACAACAATCCTTCATGGATATTGAGGGAAGACTATATAGTGTAGCAGAGGAAACCATATCTTCAGTGCTACTTTTTATTTCTCTGAACTGGGAGTTGAACTCAGAGCCTCATGCTCATTACATGAGCACTCTAGCACTTGAATCACGCCCGCAGTGCTTTTCTCATCCTTTGGCTTTTAGTTTGTTTCTCATACAGGAGTCTGAAAAACTTTTGCCTGGATTTGCCTGGAACAGTCATCCTCTTGATTTCTACCCTGCAAGGGACTGTAGGTAAGTATCACTATGCCTGACCCTTTCATTGTGACAGGGTCTCACTGCAGCCCAGACTGGCTGGAACTTTATATGTAGCCCAGGCATGGATCTAGGATCCTCCTGCCTCAACCTCTCAAGTTATGGGAATACAGGAATGTGCCTCCATGCCTAACCTAACATCACTTCTTTACTACTTACCTAGTCATATAATAAGACATGCTGACCTCTTACTCAGCATTTTCATTTTTCTGTAGATCTCTATTTTCTGCCTTCCTGTTTAGCTATACAGCTTCCTTCATGACACCATCTTGGATTTATTTACATTTAGCATATCATCATGCCCAAATCCTTACTAAGTATAGCTAATAATGTATTTATATGATGACAATGTAGAACATTCTCTTTATGATTTGCTGCATTATTTGTCTATAGCATTATATTTTCATCCATCAGTTTCTTCCTCTTTCTCAAAAAAATGATTTTACCAGCTCACTTTATAAACAACAACACATATTACTGAGCTTTATATTATTTAAGCTCTCTTTGATTTGTGGAAAACATGCTCCAAGAGAATTTGTTGTAATAGGATACATGTCATAAAAGTGTAGCGTTAGAAATAGATTGTCCATCTATTATGAGCTCTAGGAAAATACATTTGCTTCAAGTGGCAGGTAGCTCTCATTCTAAACTTAGTTTAAATATAAAGCCAATATGATTTTACAACATGTTTTATATATCTCCAAAATGTCACCTTTGGCAAAGCACAGTGGATGCCTTACCCTGACATTACACTCTATAGGAAGTTACTTAGCCTTTGTACAAAGACATAGGAGGAAGAGGTCACCTATATGTCTCACACCAGTAGAGCTCCAAAGAGTTGGGTTCTAAATCTTTTCCATGAGAGGCTGGAAGAGATAGTGTACATCAAATGATAAGTCAGCTCTAAAACTAGCGGGGTAGACTACAGAGAGCATGCTTGCTTTTTGAATGTGAAGTTAATATTTTGAAAGGTGGTATGCTTGTGCTGATGAAGTGGTTCAAGTAGTAAGCACCTGCCCAGCAAGTATGAGGCACTGATTTTAAACCCCAGGACCAAAAAAAAAAAAAAAAGAGGGATATGCATTCAAACCATATACAAGACAATGGAGTTAAAACATATCCTTTTGCACTAAAATATAGAGCAAGATTATGTATGTTACAGATCCCAGAAAAAATTAACTTTATAATTGCTAGCATTTTAGAAAACAAATTCTATTCTGTATAAAAAAAAAAATTCAGCTTCATGATCTACCAGAACAAGATTTCAATGAGTCAAGTAAGTTCAGAATTTTTATGTAAAGATTTTCTAATAATAAATATCAGCCAATAAATACAAAGATATTTCCACATTATCTTACATTATCTTCCTAGTAAGGAAGAAAATTGCCCACATTTCCCAGATATGTGGCATCATACATTATACCTCATCAACCATTAAAATAACCTCTTCAGTGGTGTGAATGGTCATTTTCACTATGGACCCTATTTTCCTTATTGCTATGACATGTGACTAACAACATTGGAAGCCGTCTTTGCAAACTCTAACCCTTCTCTCTTTAATGGATCCACAGTTCCCACCTAAGCTTGCCATGTGCTCAAATATGTACACAGATGACCACACTGGAAATAAATCATTAAGCTATTACTGTAAGTTATTCATGATAAACTAGGCTTTGGTAGAAATTCTTATTAATTAGCAAGAAAAATGAAAGATGTTGATCCTGTATCAGAGTAGAAACACCCATCATCAACACAAGCTCTTCTTAAAAGCAAGGAAATCGAAAACAAAAATATCCCCAATTCTACCCCAGCTTTGTCAGAATCTTAGGATTCACAAGACAAAAATCACACAAAGATTCTGAAGGGATTAGGATAAGGTAGTAGGAAACCTGTCCAAAGGTTTATTAGGCACCTTATATCATTTTATGTAGGGATAGGAAAGGAGGTTAATTCAAGTATGATATGTTAGATTTATTGTAAGAAATTGCCACAATGTACCCCCTCCAAGCAAAACAATTAAAAAGTAAATCACAATACCTGGAAAAATTTTCACTTCCTTTTTACTTTTCTCATTCATCCCTAGGTGTTGATGGGGGACTGGTTCCAGAACCCTTGTAGTTACCAAGATCTGCAGGTACTCAAATCCCTTATATAAAATGGTGGAGTATTTACATATAACCTATCCTTTCCTCCTGTATTCTTTAAATCATTTCTAGATTATTTACAATACCTAACACAATACAAATGGTGTGTAAATTGTTGTTACACTGTATTTCTTAAGTAACAGTGACAAGTAAAAAAAGCCTGTTTATGTTTAGTACAATTTTTCCTAAATATTTTTAATTCATGGTTGGTTGACTCAGCAGCTGGTGAATTCAAGGATATGGAGGAATGACTGTGTACAAAAACGACAGTGAATATACAATAGCACAGAGAGAGTAATAATTATTTAAGGGACTCAGAAAAGATTTGAAAGGAAAGTGACAGTTCCATAGTGTTTTAAAGGAGAAATCAATTACTTTCCAACTGATTATAATTTCTGAAAGCCTTTCGCATAGAAAAAGGTATACAGATACAAGGATGTAAAACACGTAAAAAAAAACAACAAAATTTTAGAAACTGTTGGACTTAAAATGTGGTTGTGAAATAAATCCAAGGGGTAATAAGAAACACATTATGAGGGATCTTTCATATTCTACTAAGAATGTTTTCTCTAGATAGGGGCCAGCAATTTTTTCTCATAGGATCAGATACCAAATATTTAAACACAATCTCCATCACAACTGCTCACCTGGCTGCCATAGTCAAAGCAGCCTCCAAATGTATCAATGAACAATCATTAGTGTATTTCAAAAAGAATCCATATGCCAGATTACAGGATGTTGTTTGAAAATATATTTGAAGAAATAGGTAAGTGAAACATAAAGTTTCAATAAAATATATAAATTTGTAGATCTAAGCAACTACATGAATCTTAATCAGTGTAAATTTAAAAGGAAAAATGATAAACACACACAAACATATGAAGGAACAGATATTTAAATGACTACAGATTTCTCATGAGAAACCAAAGATGTCAGAAGACTACGAAAAAACATTTTACAGTGTTGGAAAGAAAGAACTATCAATACAGATTGCTACATCTAAGGTAAATATTATTCAGATACACAGACAAAAATGAAGATGATTTTAGCTAGAAATCAACCAAGGGAGTTTGTCATTACTAGACATGCTTAAAAAATACTGAATGATCTTTTTCAGTAGAAGGAAAATAATAATAAAAGTACATATGGAACATCAGGAATGAAGAAAGAAAGCAAAAAAAAAAATAACAGAAGAGGAGTAGAAAAAGGAAATATCTTGGTCTTTTATAGTAAATAATTGTTTTCTCAATTTATTAAAATACCCATTACTTGTCAAAGCAAAACCTACAACATCAATGAGATTTTCACTGTAAGTAAAAGTAATATATATGGCAACTGCATCAAAGAGTAGGTTTAAGTAAAGTGGTAAACTAGTACTTCTAAGTAGATTATATAGTGTCTTGGATCTTAAAGGTCTACAGGCTTGGTTGCTAACCTATGGTTGTATTGAAAGGGTAGGACCTTTAGAAGATAGAATCTAATGGGAGGAAGTTAGGTCACTAGGGCTGCCCTTGAAGAGGGTGTTGGGACCTTGACCCTTTCTTCTCTTGCTTTTAGCTTTTTATCTGCCAATAACATGAATAATTTTGCTTCATCACAGACTTCCTGACACAATATTCTGTTTCACCACAGGCTCCATGGTCTGAAACCTATGAAACCATGAGCCAAAATAAGTCTTCCTCCTTTTAAGTTAACTATCTCAGTTATTTTATCATAGCAATAGATATCTAAAACAATATCTCATCATCCCTAGAACTAAATAAAACTCTAAAAAGGAGATGTAGGACAAACAATAGATAAGTTAAAATGTCAATCTAAAAACATTCAAAAAGGAAATAAGAAGAAAGGAAGAGACAAAGGATAAAACCATAAACCTAATTCTAACATCAATCCATATGTTTTAAAAAAAAAGACATTGTCTGATGAGACAAAAAAACCCAAGATCCAAATATAAATCACAAAAATCTCCCAGAAATACAATAGCAGACAAATTAAAATTTTAAAAGATGGAAAATAATATTCCACGCTAGTAGTAATTAAAGAAAGCTGGAGTCACTACACTAATATTACACAAAGCAGTGTTCAGAACAAAATAAATGTCCAGAGACAAAGAAGGACATTGTAAATTGATACAAGGATCATCTCACCAAGGATACACAAAAATTCTAACTTTGTGTGCACCTGATGCCCGAGCTTCAAAATATGTAACACAAAAAACTCATAGAACCAAGTGGAGAATAAAAGGAGGAATGACTTATTTTGGCTCATGGTATTCACAATTACACTAAGAGTTGTCAACACTAATTGACAATATACAGATAGGAAAACAGCAAGGAGTTGGCGGACTTGAACAATACAGTCAACAAATTAGAGATAATTGACATTTATGGAAGATGATACACTAATTAGCAGAATATGTATTTGTTTACAAGGGCCCTTGGAACCTTCATTAAAAACAGACAATAAAATTAACTATCATACTCAGTAGTAGGGATAAAACATTTGTTCTTTAACCATTAAAAATACCAAATACCAAATACCAAATGTTACCACTTTCTCTGAGAAGTGTTGGTTATTTCATTCAAATTATTCATTCCATTATTTGTATTTCTTTCTCTTAAAGTTTGACAAGTATATCTAATATGATTCTTGTTATTTGCATTCTACTTTATAAATGTTTTGATTCATTAAGTTTGCTGAGTATTGTATCTTCTTCAGTGATGACAACCATTGTTGTTAGTATTATTTATTGTTATCACTATTTTTCCCATTTAATGATAGGTAGTACCTATCAAATATTCACAACTCCACTTTTGTAGCATTTCATTGATACTCATTTTTCTGTTTTCAACCACTTTTGGGTCTTTTATGATTAGATAGCAATATTGCAGAGCTAATATTATTAAATCATTTTAAGATTGTTTAAATTTTAATGGGTTAATTGAATCCATTCACATCAATTTATATAGTTCATATTTTTTGGTCTTATTACTTAATCTTTTTATGTTCCTGCTTCTATGACTTTTCTTTTTTATCTTTCCCATATTCTGGTCCCTTTTATGTTTATCAGGTTTACAACCTCCCAAATGCTTTCTTTTTTCCTCTTACAATTTTTAAATTCTGGTATTAATTTCTATTCTATTATTTTCAAACTAAAAAAAAATTTAATTCATTTTAAACACAGAAAGTCCCACATAACCTTCAACATGCACTTAATAATTTGTCTCCCATTGTGATCCTCATTTTAAGATTATTTATAACTTTAGATATATTTTTATTCAGAACTCAGCATTAACAAAAATGCAGAATTATAATGTTCATTAAATTTTTCCTATTCTGAATATACAGGATGGAGCTATTAAGAGTATAATGCATTACCTTCTAAAGACATCTCAAAATTATTATGTGTATATAATACTTTATATAGTTATCTATATTAATATATTAACATCAATATTGATACATTATATTAATATTAATACAATGAATATATTTATATGTATTAAAATAAACCTAAAATATACCTAGGACAACTGCAAACTGAGAACAATTTGCTTTAAGCATTGTGGTTTTCTTTTCCATTGAATACTCAATTACAGTTTCAAATTATTTAACACTTCAAATAATTTAAACACTTATTTTCCACTATTTCAATTAAATTTCATTTAATAAACAAGATAAAACATATAATGAATATGCAATATAGATTAGGCACAGTGCCAAGGTAAAAGATAAATCAGAAAACTACAAATGGAATTTGACCTTACAAAATGACAAGTCTAAAGGCGCAAAATACAAATAACTGTGTTGTCAACTGCCATAGAATGAATTAATACTGTGGAAGTCCAAACACTGAGAGGAGAAAGAGCACATAGAAATTGAATTTTTTTCTATCTCTTGAAGAAAAAAATCCTAAAGAGCATTTTCACCTCTAATATTAGAGTAAACTAAAATAGATATATACAGAAAAGCTGAAAGAAGAAAAAACTGTAGAGATAAAGGCGACATAGTTGTAAAAGAGAGTAATCAGAACTAATCAAGCTGCAAGAGAGTATAGTGGGAAATAAAGAACTGTAAGATATAAAATGAGAGAGCTAAAACCTTCAGCATAAAAATCCTCAAAAGTCTGTTAAAACTCTAGACTTTTTCTAAGTTCGATGTCAATCAGAGTGTTCAGTGTGTCATTATTATAAATAACAGGCAATTTCTCTCATGTTTAAAAGCATGCAGTCTATGTACATATTGACAAAATAAGACAAGTTCAAGTCATGTGTCAGTGATCCAAGTGAAAAATAACATGCAACTCAGTGGAACAGAAACATCAATTGTCTTCAAAAGACATGAATTGTCTTCAAGAGAGCAAGTAACCCAGCTCGGTTGAGTACAGGATAGTTCCCGGCTTGGTTTTCAGAGGGATACAAAACTGGTCACAATTTACTATAACTATGTTTCACAGAATAATGATTTATTATACAGATATAACAAAATACGTAATAAAATATTTTATTGAAATAATCATTTAAAAATCTTTGTTTGTAAGAAAATAAAATTTTTCTTTGCAAGGACTTCTCCCTGCCATAGTTACTTCTTAAAGTTCAAAGAGAATCTTAAGACTATAATTCCGGATGAGTCAAAGCAAACATGTAACAATTTAGTCTCTTCCTCAGTGAGCAACTTCAATGTACATCTTTAATTTTGAAATAGATCTAAAGTTTAATAAATAGTTAATGGTTATGCTATCATATTCAAAGCAAATCATGACTATAAAAACAAATTTATGACTTTATTTTTAACAACCAGGGCATTATGTTTGCATGAAGCTATTTGAAAAAGTTATTTTATCTCCACAATAAACACTAATTTATAATTTTGAAAATAAGTTTTTATTGTCTTAAGTCTGAATCTTTTTGTCTTGTTTTGTTTTGAGCAGTACTGTGGTTTGAACTCACGGCTTCATGCTTGCTAGGCAGGCAGGCACCCTACTACTTGAGCCACTCTGCCAACTTGAATATGCTTTTAAAAGAGAGGTCGTCAAAACTTCCTTTTATTTTTTACGTGAAAAATAGTGTATTTGAACATTATTTGGTAAATACTAGTCTATTATAAGGTTAAGATGAACTGAGAAAAAAATAAAAACAAACTTTAGAAGGAGACAGGGTCTACAGACTAATCCATTGGCATATTTGAATATCTTTTACAATTATACACTTCTCTAATTGAAGTATTTATATATTCATAGGATTACACTACACATTAATTTCCTATGAAGATATAAAAAAAATAGTTCCTACCTCAAGAAATGTACAGTGTAGTAGAAGTAAAGAGAAAAACTCAATATGATGGACCATAAAACATAAAGAGAAAGTCCAAGTTCAGTGTGACGGAGGGATTGGGAAATACTGAGAATGCAAGTGACGTGCAAAAGATCAGTGAGAGACAAGTGTATCGTATATGTGTGTGTGCATGTGTAGTGGCTGGTGGCTAGGGAGGGATATTCTTCTGTGTCCCGGATAAAATCTAAACTCATTATCTTGAGATTCGAGGGTATTTTTTCAGGCATGCCCAATTTTCTTCTTTGTCTTGCAGTCAAGCAGAGCTACTCAGTTCACTGACTACATCATGTCCATTCTCCTCTCTGCCTTTGCTTAAGCTTTTTATGCTGCTGCTATTTATTTCCCCCCCTCCATCATTCTCCTTTAGCCGCCCCCCCCCACATACCATTCCTGGATAGTTTCAGCAGGTATCACCTTTCCATTTACATATATGTGTACACAATATTTTAACAATCGTCACTGCCTTACACCCTTTCTCCACATTCTTCCCCCTCCTACTGTTACCAACCTCCCCGGTAGGAACTGTTTCTTCCTCCTGATCTAAAATTTTGAAAATAAAAAAAAGACATTTTTGTTTGTTTAAGATAACTGTACAAGAATTTCATTGAGACATTTCCATGTATATATATTATAACCCAAATTGGTTCATCATCTCTATTTTTCTTCTTTTTATATCACTCTTCTTCTTATGGTGGTTTCAACATGTTTAAAAATTCTATATTCATTCTTTTGTAGAGAGTACATCAACTATATTTACCTTCTTACCTTCCCTCCCCCTCTCATATGTGACCTCTCCTGAGTATGATCTGTGTTTCATAGCACTGTTGTATTTGTATTGTCTATATTCCACATATGAGAGAAAACATGTGGCATTTGGCCTTCTGAGCCTGGTTAACTAAATTTAAGATGATGTCAAAATAGAGGCAGTCAAGAAATTCCTGTTATAATTAAGTGTTTGAATGCACCCCAATTCTATAATTATTACATTGTAAAATTAAGCTCTTTTTTGGAGTAACCATTGCTAAACAATATCTCAAAGAATTAAGAGGACACAGCTAGTGCCATTTCTTTCTCTCTGTTAAGATTCTTGGTTGCCAGAACAAATACTGGCATTTGCTACATTGCCCATAAAATATTTGTTAAAGATTTCAATGGATATAAAAACAATTTCACATTTGTATGCATATAATTAATTCATATTCATGATTGTTATCTTCTATGAAGTCACAGAGAACACCAAATTAAGAAACACTAAACCATTGCTTGTAGGGGAAATACAGGGACAGGTTCCTGTGTGCTTTTGGTCACATTGTCTTCAATGATCCATGTGTGCTTTGTTTCATGAGTGTTTTTCTATAGACCCTGTACTAAGTGTACATTACTGATTCAGTAACACTTCAGGGCCACTAGCTCTATAACTCAAGTTGGAATAAATTTTATCTCATGTACTCATTTTTCTCCATAAGACACATCAGAGTCTTGTGCTTGAGAAAAATAGGCAGCTTTTCAGAATTTGGGTGCCTTTTTTAGGGAGAAAAATCAACAAAAGCTGTAAAAATGCCACATGCTGAAAACTGAAAAAATATTGCTAAAACATTTTAATAGCCTGAAATAAAAGGGGATAGGCTCATGAGATCAAAAATTCAATGTTGTTAACAGGACTGTTCTCCTGTAATTAATCTTTAGAGTCAGTGCATTCCAAATCTAAATTCTGGCACATTTTTATTTTGTATGGTTTGAGATGCTTCTAAAATTTATGTAGAACAAGGGGCGTTTAGCCATGTTAGAGAATCTTGGTTGGAGAAGAAATTAACAACAAAGAATTTGATGGGCTCACACTTTCATATTTCCTGACTTTGGATTTTATTTTGGGGGGGTAAATATATTTTTTATTTCTTTCTTCTGTTTTTTTTGTTTGGCATTAATTTTATTTTTAAATTAGCATACATTAATAACATGAGAGGAATTCATTGTAATAATTTCATATGGAAGTACATATATATACTTTGAATAAGTATACCACCTTTATTAATTTCTATAAAACCACCTTAAGACAGAGATTGTGTTAAGAATGGATATATGAATCAATGAAATATATTCATTTGTACATGATTAATTAAGTTTTGGCAAAACTGCTTAGATAGTACAAGTAGAAAAAGAATGCCATTAATTCATTAATGGTATTAATAATTGGGAAAAGAGATTATTCTTTAAAATACAAAATATTTTGAAAAACTAGCCTTCACTGTAATGGTTAAACAGACAATGATAAAATTATCAACTCCCAGGTATATTTAGTAGAATATTAACAGAACAAATTTGGTTTTTCTCATACTGCAGCCCATAGAAACTACAAGATGTTTCTGAGGTCTGGTCCTTAGACTAGATCATTTTACATAAGAACTTATATAATTATCAAGCCCTTAAATAATTTTAATGAACATAAGAGTCTAATATTTACTAGTCTACTAGTCTTATACTTAAAATCCCCTTGGGTACAACACACAAATTTGGAGACATCAGGCATTTAAAATTCTTATAGAAACTGCATTCATTAAATACACCTCCTAAGAGGTGATACACATACATATGCAGAGGCTTTGCCTTTGCATTTTTTCCTGGTGCTGGGAGGGGGGAGTGTCAAAGCCAGGGCCTTGTGCCGTCTAGGTAGATGCTGTATAGCTAAGCCGCATCCCAGTCATCTTTTTATTTTTATGTTTGTTATTTTTTTTAGACAAGTTCTCATTATGTTGCTCAGACTGGCCTGGAACTCACTGTCCTTCTATGTCTGCCTCTGTAGTATGTCTGAACTATAGGTGGGCACCACCAGGCCTGGTTAAATGAAATTTTGACAGTATTTTCTGTATCCAAATTATAGATTCTCAGAGTTGAAATTATGATGTTCACATTTAGTGAGGTACTAGTTATTTAATAACTCTTAGCTCAGTGTTTATAACCTAAATATTGAAAATTTCAAATAAAGAGAATTGTGTTAATTAATGATATCCTCTTGAATCTATATTAACACCACTTTATTAACTAGTGCTATTTCTAGATTGAGAATAGAGAGATTTAAAAAGTAAATTTGTTTTGTTCATAAGGAAATTTATTTATATATGTCTATTACTGAAAGCACTGGCCAGATTAAAAAAATTGAATTGAATGGACATATATTTTCAAGAAAACTCCTAATATTTGTTTCTCTTGCTAAAGGAATATTTCCCTAACTCACAATAAAGATTTCAGTCTTTACACTTAACTTCCCTTGTATTTGTGGTTTCTCTAAATGAGTAAAAAAGAATAGCTCATTCCACAATGGGGAAGTTAGGGTAAGTGTAATGTTAACTTTTTACTAGGTTACTAACAAAATATTTTGGGAGATATAATACAGTCCCAAATAAATAATTGGAACCAGTTTTCTGCTAAGATAATAGTTTCAAAAAAATCACCCTTAAAGTTGTCATTTTGACCCTGCTGCTTTTTTTTTTTTTTCCTTTTGTGAGGTATTTTGGCAAAAGTACACGATCAGAGCCTATGGAAATGTTTTTGAGGGGATTCCAAGATGGCAGCTAGAGGGAAGAAGCAGAAAGCATGCTTCCTAAAATAAAATCTTGCAGAGATGCTGGAGATACACCTTACAGGAAAAACCACCGAGAAGAGGCAAACCTTTGACTCCTCCACACCTCCAGCCTGCACATAGCATCCCCACTCCATGTTAAACAGAGAAACCTGGAGGGCTCCCGCACCACCACCAGACACCAGTGCCCAGATGGCTGGGGAAGACGCGGACCACAAGGTGAGCTAAGTGGCACGTGGTACTCCCACAGACAACCCTGGGCCAGTTGAGCACAGCCCCCTGGACAGACAGACCCTCACCCAGGGAAAAAAGAAAAAAAATTAAATAATAAGCAATAACAGCAAAAAAGACATGCAGCAAAGAGGGTGGGGTGCCCTGCGCACTGAAGCCTGGGGGAGGGGAAATCCCTCACAACAAGCTGGCTGGAGAAGGCAGGAGTGGCAACACACACCAAGCAACCAAAAGTGGGAAAGTTTGTAAAAGTGGTGGTGGGAGGAAAACTCCACAGGAGAGGGGGGAAGGCCCACATCCCATGTGAACTGTAAATAAACATGCCGGCCTGAGAAAGCAGGTGCAGTGTCACTTCCCTCAGTGTGCTTGGAAAGGGGAAAGCTTGTAGCAGTGGCTTGTGCACAGGAGAACTCTAAGTAAACAAAGCCTGAGTGGCCAGGTGAGCGTTAAGCTCACCCCAGAGATCTGCATAAATAATGCTGCCAGCAATAGCAGGCTGACAGCAGCGGGCAAGTGAGTGACAGCCTCAGATAGCCATTCACAGAACTGTCTCCAGACTCTTTTTTTTTCTCCCTACCTTTGATGAGACAACAACAGAACTACACCTGCATGCTGAAAAACTTACTGAAACTATATTGCATTTGACCTTGGGACACTATGTGGAGTTTTATTGTATTGTGTTGTTTTGTTTTGTTTTGTTTTGTTTTTTTCCCCTTTGATGAATCCTCAAAGGGGATTCCTCCAATCCTCCAGGATTGGAGGCTGTGGGACTAACACCAAAATTAATAAGACTGAAACTTCATTGCATTTGAACTTGGAGGGTTTTTTTCCATTTATTTATTATTTATTTTTTTTTCAATCCTTTCTTTGTCTCCCTAATGCTTTTTCAGCACACTATTCATTAGTACACTATCTCTCCCTGTTTATATATTTGAAACTTTTTTGTTTGTTTGTTTTGTTTTTTCTACATTTTTATTTGTTCTTCCCTTTTTCTTTAACTTCTTTGCTTTCCATATCCTCTCACCCTTCCATTCAACATATCATCATTGTTATTATTACAAGCTAGAAAATACTTAATTGCACACAGTACAGTGACAATAACAACACCAAGGGCAATGACAGGAAGACATTAAAAACAGGGAAACCAGTTTCCCCACAGCAAAAAATTAGTACAGGAATCAGAGGGAAATGAAGAAAACAGATACTCAGATCCAGACTCCAACAAAATGAAGATAAACAATGCCAAAGAGCCCAATGAAGCCACAAGAATAATTTAAAAGAAGACATACTACAGGTAATCAATGAGAATTTTATAGAGATGATACTGGATAGGGTCAACCAAAATGTACAGGAGACACTCAAGAAATTCCAAGACAACAAAAATAGAGAATTTGAAAAAGCAAAAGAAGAAATAAAGGAAACCATAGAAGCACTGTATAAACACCAAAGTGAAACAGAGAACACAATTAATAGAGATAAATGAACTCTGGACAAAAATAGATGACATTAAAAAGGAAACAACTAAGGATATGGAAAATCTCAGAAAAAAGAATGAAACAGAATTCCAAAACAAAATGAAATGCCAGTCTAGCAGAATAGAACAAACAGAAGACAGAATCTCAGAACTTGAAGATGAAATGGTAATTAAAGGAAAAACCAAAGAACTATTAGTTAAACAACTCAAGATATGTGGAAAGAAAATGCAAGAACTCACCAACTCCATCAAAAGACCAAACATGAGAATCATGGGCATTGAAGAAGGATAGAGGTGCAAGGAAAGGGAATGCATAATATAGTCAACAAAATAAAAACAGAAAATTACCCAAATCTAGAGAAATCTATTCCCATACAGATGCAAGAGGCCTCCAGA
Source organism: Castor canadensis (assembly GCF_047511655.1). Taxonomy (NCBI): domain Eukaryota; kingdom Metazoa; phylum Chordata; class Mammalia; order Rodentia; family Castoridae; genus Castor; species Castor canadensis. Next base: position 18,118,834 of record NC_133395.1, read on the forward strand.
ACACCAATCAGACCAGATCAAAATAGAACTACTCCATGACATATCATCATTAAAACAACAAATACAGAAACTAGGGAAAGAATATTTAAAGCTGTAAGAGAGAAAAAACAAATAACATACAAAGGTAAACCCATCAAAATCACAGCAGACTTCTCAACAGAAACAATAAAAGCTAGAAGAGCTTGGGGTGAGATCTTCCAGGCACTGAATAAAATAACTTCAACTCCAGGACACTCTGACCAGCAAAACTATCATTCAAAATAGATGGAGCAATAAAAGTCTTCCATGATAAGCAGAAACTAAAACAATATGTGACCACAAAGCCACCACTACAAAAGATTCTTCAAGGGATTCTGCACACAGAAAGAGAAACCCACATAACCATGAAAGGACAGGCAGCACCAAACCACAGGAAAAGAAAAAGCAAGAAAGTAGAGAGTAACCTCAACTTAAGTGCACACAATCAAACCTTCAAACAACTAAGACAACTAAATGACAGGAATCACCACATACCTATCAGTACTAACACTTAATGTTAATGGACTTAATTCACCCATCAAAAGGCACCACTTGACGAAATGGATTAAAAAGGAAGATCCAACAATTTGTTGCTTACAGGAGACCCATCTCACTGACAGAAATAAGCATAGGCTTAGGATGAAAGGCTGGGAGAAGATTTACCAAGCCAATGGCCCCCAAAAACAGGCAGGAGTAGCAATACTTATCTCTGACAAAGTAGACTTCAAACCTACATTGATCAAACGAGATAAAGAAGGACATTCCATACTAATAAAAGGGAAAATAGACCAAAAGGAAATAATAATCATCAACCTGTATGCACCCAATGTCAACACACCCAATTTCACCAAACATACCCTGAATGACCTAAAAGCATATATTAACTCCAACACAGTGGTTGTGGGAGACTTTAACACCCCATTATCATCAATAGATAGGTCATCCAAACAAAAAATCAATAAAGAAATCCAAGATCTAAAATATACAATAGATCAAATGGACCTACTTGATGTCTACAGAACATTCATCCAACTTCTACACAATATACATTCTTCTCAGCAGTCCTTGGAATCTTCTCCAAAATAGATCATATTCTAGGGCACAAAGCAAGCCTCAGCAAATATAAGAAAATACAAATTATACCATGCATTCTATCTGATCACAATGCAATAAAAGTAGAACTCAGCAACAAAAGTAAATACAAAACACATGCAAATAGCTGGAAACTGAATAACTCATTGCTTAATGAATAATGTGTCATTGATGAAATAAAAGAGGAAAATAAAAAGTTCCTGGAAGTTAATGAAAATGAAAACACAACCTACCAGAACCTATGGGACACAGCAAAGGCAGTCCTGAGAGGAAAGTTTATAGCCATGAATGCATATATTAAAAAGACTAAAAGATCCCAAATCAATGAACTAATGATACATCTCAAACTCCTAGAAAAACAAGAACAAGCAAACCCCAAAACAAATAGAAGGAGAGAAATAATAAAAATAAGAGCTGAAACCATTGAAATAGAAACCAAAAAAAACTATACAAAGAATTAATGAAACAAAAAGTTGGTTCTTTGAAAAAATAAACAAGATTGACAGACCCCTGGCAAACCTGACTAAAATGAGGAGAGAAAAAACCCAAATTAGTAGAATCAGGAATGCAAAAGGGGAGATAACAACAAACACCTTAGAAGTCCAGGAAATCATCAGAGACTACTTCAAGAATCTATATTCAAATAAATTCAAAAATCTTGAAGAAATAGACAGATTTCTAGATACATATGATCATCCAAAACTGAAAAAAGAGGATATTAATCACCTGAATAGAACTATAACAGAAAATGAAATTGAAGCAGTAATCAAGAGTCTCCCAAAAAGAAAAGTCCAGGACTTGATGGATTCTCTGCTGAATTCTATCAGACCTTTAAAGAAGAACTGATACCAACCCTCCTTAAACTGTTCCATGAAATAGAAAGGGAAGAAAAACTGCCTAATACATTTTATGAAGCCAGTACTACAGTTATCCCAAAACCAGGCAAAGACACCTCCAAAAAGAAGAACTATACACCAATCTCCTTAATGAAAATTGATGCAAAAATCCTGAATAAAATAATGGCAAACCAAATTCAACAAACATCAAAAAGATTATTCACCACAATCAAGTAGGCTTCATCCCAGGAATGCAATGGTGTTTCAACATACGAAAATCAATAAATGTAATAAACCACATTAACAGAAGCAAAGACAAAAACCACATGATCATCTCAATAGATGCAGAAAAAAACCTTTGATAAGATCCAACACCATTTCATGATAAAAGCTCTAAGAAAACTAGGAATAGAAGGAAAGTACCTCAACATTATAAAAGCTATATATGACAAACCTACAGCCAGCATTATACTTAATGGAGAAAAACTGAAACCATTCCCTCTAAAATCAGGAACTAGACAAGGATGCCCACTATTTCCACTCTTATTCAACATAGTACTGGAATTCCTAGCCAGAGCAATTAGGCAAGACGAAGGAATAAAAGGAATACAAATAGGTAAAGAAACTGTCAAAATATCTCTATTTGCAGATGACATGATCCTATACCTTAAAGACCCAAAAAACTCTACTCAGAAGCTCCTGGAAATGTTTTGGAAACTAATAAGAAGAGAACAGAAAATAGAAACTTCAGAGAAGAATAAAGAATAGGTCGATCTGGATTATGTGAAAATATTTGGCTTTATAATATTATATGAAAATATGATACAAAGTAGAAAAGGGCAATGAATTTTTGTAAGGAATTGCCAGCAAGAAATGAAGATAACAAACTGGACTACTGCCAAAGGAAAAAAAAATCATCTTTGGAATTAGGAATCCTTTACTGTTCAAGTACCCATCAAATGAAGTAACTGAAATCCTTTCCCATAGATTATTAGGAGATAGAATTGTTTAGTGAAGTAATATTGAGCCACAATCAATACTTTTAATTCACCTTTTTTCTCCTCCCCAGTCTTATGAGAAGCTTTACAGAATTTGAGAAAATAGGTCAGCAATGAGGTTATGGTGAATTGAATAGCTTCATTAGTCTCAGACCTCTTCACTGGACTTACATAAATTGATTAACAAAGTAAATATTGTGTCGCTATTATAAATAACAAGATGTGCTGTTGTAATGAACCAACCTGATACAGAAATATAGCCTTTGAGAAAAATTGTCATTAATGTTTTCATATATCATATGTTCCAACAACAATGTTCACACTAGGAAAATTTTGCTGGGAAAATTGGAGAGACACTGTCCTAAATATTTGGAAAATGGTAGATCCTAAATTCTTTGGTATTATTTACAAAAATATACTTACAAAGTATAAAGTTATTTACAAAAATATAAAGTTATTTAAATGTTGTGGTCAAAATATATGAAAGGAAGAGTCTAATCATTTACTTGATTTTATTTCCTTCTGAATATTAGTAGATCTATTACTTGGGTATTAATAAAAGCAAGTGTTCTTTTACTTTAGTCTTAATGACAGGAATTTCATTTGGCACAAGAAATTCAAAGATAAATGGATATGAACTATATTTTCTATTTTTTAAAAAAATTGAAACATAATGTATACATAGGAAAGTACACTTAACATAAAACTAGAGTGAGTTAATTTTGAAATTTATGTAAATGTCTAGCCAGCAGTGAGATCAAGAATGATATGGCTGTTTTGTTCTTAGTTTTAGTTGGAAATTTATGACTTTTCAATAACCATTATGTAAAATGTCAACTTTTGGTGTCAAGCTTAAGCTGCCCTAATTAAAAATTGGCAAACTTTTCTTTTTTTTTTTAATCTTGTGAGAGAATTTATCTTAGATAGATATTATTTTCTCATTAAATACTTAGTAAAACTTACTATTGAAATCACTGAGTATAGAGCCCTCTCTGTGCAAAGCTGTTTGTTTTGATTTGTTTTTAAGTATGCTCCACTTTCAGTAACAAAGTTTGGACTATTCAAATGTAAATTTTAATTTACATTATTTATTATATGTTTGCTGTGTTTAATTTTTCTGGAAATTTTTTCATGTCATCAAAATGAATAATCCATTATGCTGCTACATGCAGAGCAATGTCATATTCTATGACACAGAATTTTATATGCCTCCCTTTTTATTTTCTGGTGTTAGAAATTCTGCCTCTCTCTAATTAGTTTTTATTAAAGTTTAAGTTTTAATTTATTTTATTCTATACACAAAGTTTTATTTTTTGTTTTACTCCTCCTACAAAGAATTATTTCTTCTCTTATTTAAACATTTCTGTTTTACAAATATTCACTTTTAGCTTTACTTTCTTTTTATTTGATTTGTAGTTACTTTAAATTCTTTCTTTAAACAGACACACAGATTATTGATTTGTAACCCTTTACTTTTTCTCAGTTATATGCACTTAAAGCTACACATTTCCCCTGATCACAGTTATAGCTGCAGCCACAAAATTTTATGAAGTATTTTCATTTCATTCAATGCAAATTATGTAATTTTCTTTGATTGTCTTTGATATATAGGAATATATAGGTTAATTTCAAGTGGCATGCATTTTTCACTAGGTTTTGCTAGTGATTTCTAGCTTAATTTTGCTATGTTCATACAACACAGTCTAAAATGATTTAAGTCATTTAGAATTTACTAAACTAGTATGTGTTTCAGTAGAAGGAGAAAGAAAGGAAGAGAGAAGGAATGGAAAGAGAGACACAGAGAGACAGAGAGAGAGAAAGAGAGAATAGCAGCTCAATATCAAATTCAAAGAACCATGAAAACATGTATCATAACATTAGCTATAAAGGTATTCTCACTCAAAAAATAAACTAGAATTCATAGGAACAAATAGCAACAACCACAGCATCTGTGAGTTGTCTTCATATGTACAGGAGGAAACAGAAGAAAAAGCACAGATCATTTGAGTGACCTGAGCATGGGAGAACCTGGATGCTGTCCTGTTATGGTCTCTTATATAAATGGTGTAGTCACCAGAGTGACATCCCTTGCCTTTACTGTATTCTCTTTGTTAGAAGCAGGTGACAGGTGCCATGTGGACCAGAGACATGAACATCCCTAGGTTAGAGGTGTCTGCCCCAGGTAATGGGGACTCTTGACTTTAATATAATCTGGCATTCAGGCAGAGTAAAATGGGGCTGCAATTTATAAAAGCAAGTCTTTCTGGAAGATCCTCATTTCCAGGGCATACCACTTTTGAACTCACAAATTTATGTCTAATTTGCATTCTTCCTCTGGGTCTCTTGACTCTCACTTTTACTCTCATTGTTCTATCCTGCTTGGCTCCCAGGCTGGGAGACCACAGTTGAGGCACAATTTACACCCTTTGTATAGAGGGTGCTGCATTTGTCACTAATTTTTACCTATTTTCAGGATCCATTTTGTTGCCTAGATTCATTTGTTTTAAAGCAGTTCATAACATTCTTTTGTAGTATACTTTCTTAAATTAAGGCTGAGGATTTAGCACAGTGGTAGACTTCTTGCCAAGCGTGCACACAGCCCTGGGTTTGAAATCAAACACCAAAATAAATGAATAAATAAATAAATAAAAATAAAAGTACTGTAGTAATTCCTTATTACAAAGTCCTTTTACTTTTTTCATTTTTTACTGTATTAGAATTTTTATTCTCTACATACATGAGCTGCTAATGGAAAGTTAATAATAATAAACTGAGTCAATTCCATAGAATGAATATCTTCTTATAAGAAGATTAGAGAATTTACTTTTATGTTATATTAATTATACTATTAATTTTGAGAGAAATATATATGCATGGTTGACAATTCTTTTAAAAATTATCAAAGCAATTTCTTTTCTTACCTTTGGATTAGATCAATTTTCTTTATTTTTATTTTTCTATTTTTTAAATTTTTTTATTAAAAAAAATTTATGGGTTTTATTTTTTGTTTGTTTCTTTGTTTTGGAGGGTCTTTGGGTTTGAAATTGGCCCTGTACTCAGTTGCTCAATCCCTTGAGCTATACCTGGGCCCTCCTTTGCATTAGTTTTCAGATAGGCTTTTGTCATTTTTTGCCTGGGGCCTGCCTAGGATAATGGTCCTCCTCCATATACCTCCTGAGGAGCTGAAATTACACATGTGCACAAGCTAATTTGCTGAAATAGAGTCTTACTCACTGTTTGCTTGGACTGCTCCTCCAACCATAATCCTTTTGCTCTCTACCTCCTTGTAACTGGGGTTGTCAACCTATGGCAGAACAAATCCTGAAGACATGAGGTGATGATTGGATAACAATGGGTTAAGATTTTTGTCTTCATTTATAAATGGGTAGAATAAGTAAGTTTCCCAATATAACACAGGTAAAATTTAAAGGATTCTCTAATTCACAGCTCACTTACCTTCTTTCCACCCTCACAGATGACAAGAACAGAGAAACAAATATTCTAAGAAGTGAAGAATATTACCCTTGAAATGCAGAATCAAGAGAAGAAAAATAATACAAAGAACTATAGTTGGACCTTAAAAAAGATAGGAGGGAGATTCCAACATGGCGGCGAGAGGGAGGAAGCAGAAAGCGAGCCTCCTATAGTGAAACCTTGGAGAGACACTGGCGACACACTTTGCAGGCCAAACTTTGACTCCTCCACACCTCCAGCTGGCGCAGAGAATCTCCACTTCACATTAAATGGAGAAACAAGAAGGGTCCCGGGGCCGCCAGTCACCCGCGCCCAGATGGTTTGGGAAGATGTGGACAAGGTGAGCTTCACGGTACTGCGGTACTCCCACAGACAACCCTGGGCCAGAGGAGCATAGCTCCCTGGACAGACTGACCTCCACCCAGGGAAAAACAGAGAAACTGACTAATAAGCAATAAGAACAATAAAGACACGTGGGAAAGAGGGTGGGGCTCACTGAGCGCTGAAGATTGGGGAAGGAAATCCTTCCCAGAACTGTAAATAAACAAGCCAGGCGGGCAGGAGAGTCTCCGGGGGGAGCGGGGGAGTGCGCCCAGCAACCTGGAGTGGGAAAGCTTGTGAGAGTGGTGGAGGGAGAAAAACTCCACAGGAGAGGAGGGAAGACCCACTTCCCACATGAACTGTAAAGAAACATGGCGGCTGGCAGGAGCAGCAGCACCGCCCAGTAATCAGGAGCAGGAAAGCTTGTAAAAGTGGCGGTGGGAGGAAAACTGCACAGGAGAGCAGGGAAGACCCACCTCCCACATGAACTGTAAATAAACATGCAGGCCTGAGAAAGCGGTGCAGGGTCACCTTCCCCAGTGTGCTTGGAAAGGGGAAAGCTTGTAGCAGAGGCTCAGGCACAGGAGAACTCTGAGTAAACAAAGCCTGCAGGGCCATGTGAGTGCTAAACTCACCCCAGAGATCTGCATAAATAACACCTCCAGCAATAGCTGGAGAAACAAGGAGGGCCCCCGGGCCGCCAGTCACCCATGCCTAGATGGCTTGGGAAGATGCAGACAAGGTGAGCTGACAGCAGCGGGCAGGCAAGCCACAGCCGCATATACCATTCTCAGAACTGTCTCCAGACTCTTTTTGTTTTTTTTTTCTCCCTACCTTTGATGAGAGAACAACCGAATTACACCTGCATGCTGAAAAACTTACTGAAACTGTATTGCATTTGAACTTGGGACACTTGGTGGGGTTTTTGTGTGTGCGTGTGTGTAGTTTTTTTCTACTTTATGTGTCCCCTTTGATGAGACAACTACAGAACAACATCTGAGGCACCATCTCCAGGATTGGAGACTGAGACAGACACCCAAATTATTAAGACTGAATCTTCATTGCATTTGAACTTGGAGGTTTTTGGTTTTTTGATTTTTTTTTAAATTTTCTATTTTTCATTTTATGTTACTTTATTTTTATATATATATTTCTTTCATTTACTCTTTTTTTATTTTTATTCTTACTGTTTTTTTTTTATATTTTATTTTCAATCCTCTGTCTCTCTAACGCCTGTTCAGCTTACTGTCGATTAGTTCACTAACACTCCCTGTTTATACCTTAAAAACATTCTTGTCTGATTCCTTGTTCTGTTATCTCCTTCTTGTCTGTTTATTTGTTTTTGCCTTTTCTTTAACTTCTTGCTTTCCATCTCCACTCACACTTCCATTCTAAATATTGCCATTGTTATTATTACAAGCTAGAAAATATTTAATTGCACCCAGTACAGGGATGGTAACAACACCAAAGACAATGATGGGAAGACAGGAAAAACAGGGAAACCAGTTTCCTCACAGCAAAAAATTAGTACAGAAACCAGAGGGGAATGAAGAAAACAGATACTCAGATCCAGACTCCAACAAAATGAAGATAAACTATGCCAAAGGACCCAATGAAGCCCACAAGAATAATTTAAAAGAAGACATACTACAGGTATTCAATGAGAATTTTATAGAGATGATACTGGATAGGGTCAACCAAAATGTACAGGAGACACTCAAGAAATTCCAAGACAACAAAAATAGAGAATTTGAAAAAGCAAAAGAAGAAATAAAGGAAACCATAGAAGCACTGTATAAACACCAAAGTGAAACAGAGAACATGATGAATAAACAGATAAATGAACTCAGGACAAAAATAGACAACATTAAAGAGGAAACCACCCAGGATATGGAAAACCTCAGAAAAAGGAACAAAACAGAATTGCAAAACAAAACAGAAAGCCAATCCAGCAGAATAGAACAAACAGAAGACAGAATCTCAGAACTTGAAGATGAAATGGTAATTAAAGGAAAAACCAAAGAACTATTAGTTAAACAACTCAAGACCTGTGAAAAGAAAATGCAAGAACTCACCAACTCCATCAAAAGATCAAACCTGAGAATCATGGGCATCAAAGAAGGATAAGAGGTGTGAGTGAAGGGAATGCATAATATATTCAACAAAATAATAACAGAAAAATTTCCAAATCTAGAGAAATCTATTCCCATACAGATACAAGAGGTCTCCAGGACACCAAACAGACCAGATCAAAATAGAACTATTCCATGACATATCATCATTAAAACAAGAAGTTCAGAAACTAGGGAAAGAATATTGAAGGCTGTAAGAGAGAGAAAAAACAAATAACATACAAAGGTAAACCCATCAAAATCACAGCAGACTTCTCAACAGAAACATTAAAAGCAAGAAGAGCATGGGGTGAGATCTTCTGGGCACTGAATGAAAATAACTTCAACCCCAGGATACTCTACCCAGCAAAACTATCATTCAAAATAGATGGAGCAATAAAAGTCTTCCATGATAAGCAGAAACTAAAACAATATGTGACCACAAAGCCACCACTACAAAAGATTCTTCAAGGGATTCTGCACACAGAAAGTGAAACCCAACTTAACCATGAAAAGACAGGCAGCACCAAACCACAGGAAAAGAAAAAGCAAGAAAGTAGAGAGTAACCTCAACTTAGGTACACACAATCAAACCTTCAAACAACTAAGACAACTAAATGACAGGAATCACCACATACCTATCAGTACTAACACTTAATGTTATCGGACTTAATTCACCCATCAAAAGGCACCACTTGACGAAATGGATTAAAAAGGAAGATCCAACAATTTGTTGCTTACAGGAGACCCATCTCACTGACAGAAATAAGCATAGGCTTAGGATGAAAGGCTGGAAGAAGATTTACCAAGCCAATGGCCCCCCAAAACAGGCAGGAGTAGCAATACTTCTCTCTGACAAAGTAGACTTCAAACCTACATTGATCAAACAAGATAAAGAAGGACATTCCGTACTAATAAAAGGGGAAATAGACCAAAAGGAAATAATAATCATCAACCTGTATGCACCCAATGTCAATGCACCCAATTTCATCAAACATACCCTGAAAGACCTAAAAGCATATATTAACTCCAACACAGTGGTTGTGGGAGACTTTAACACCCCATTATCAGCAATAGATAGGTCATCCAAACAAAAAATCAATAAAGAAATCCAAAATCTAAAATATACAATAGAAAAAAAAAAACTATAGTTGGACAGGAGAAAGGAAGGAAAACATATGCTCTGTGAAGTTACTGTTGAAATTATTTGGCTGAGGGGAGGCAAGCTAGCATTGAGAAGTAAGCCAGTGAATGTGCTTTGATCAACCTAAGTGTGCAATCTCTGTGCTACAAATAACATATATTTCCACGCTAGTATGCAAAGACTTAAACAATATCCACATGATAACTTTTGTTTCACATGATTTACACAGTATACATATGTTTCCTTTCCTTCTGTCTTATCTGTCTATTGTTTTATATTTTCATTTTTCTGCACAGTAAAAAGAGACAGTCAACTCCTCCATAAGATCAAATAACTATTCCATTAGTTAAAAACTGAAATCTATTTGTTTCATTTTATGATTGTGTATAAAATAGTGGGTCCCCACTGCTAGCAGAACATTATGGCAGTGATAAGACAAAGGATAGTACTGTGATGAGAAGACAAAAAGAGTTTATTCAGGCTCAGCACATTCGGAATGACAAACTAAACAAGCACATGATGAGAACATACCATTAGGGAATGATTCTCAATTCTTTAGGATAAATATTTTTTTCTTCAAGACTTTTCAGATGCATGTTTACATTACTCCATTAACTTGAAGTTATACACTGTGTGATATGTGTTTAAATAAAACTATATATATAATATGTGTGTGTAATAATTACTGCTAAAGTAATAAGATAAGGAATGCATTTGTCTGAATCCATGACTTGTTACTGCCTAGGCTGTATTTTTATTGCTATCTGCCAATCATTCTGTTCAAATGAACATATTAAGAATGCTCTGAAAACACAAGAGCTAAAATACATGACATTAATGCTAAATGTAAAGACCTTTTCTATCTTCTTTGGCCTCTTGGCCTAAACTTCTCCACTCTGAAAGAGAGATAGAAAATTACATATCTATTTTCTTTATTATATCAGATCTTAACCCAACATTAATATCAATTGAATAAACTCAATTTTAAAACTTCCTCCAAATGTCACAATATTCAAATAGACCATGTTGTCACAAAGTGTACTATCTATCAAACCAATAAAAGTAAAATACAAATGCCACATGTTGACATTTCACTGCATAAAAACTCTATTAATAAGATTTGGGCTCCAGTTGTAGTTATAATGCACTTTTGAAATACTAGAAACCAAATATAAATCAGATGTTATGAAGCATCTCCAAGCTCCATGACAGACCAAGGACTGGAAGAGCAATTTCACTTCTATTTTTTCTCAACCTCAGTGATAGGAAAACATGTTTTTTTCCATTTTTCCTTTTTATGTTGATCATATTAAAGCTATGAATTTAGCAAAGGAAGTAACATGGCTACACACACTGTACATATTAAAATCTCAATTGCATACCAATGTTGCAACATTTACAATACTCCAACAACCAATGCCACAGGGAAATGCTAGCATGTGCACATATGGTCCTGCTTGAGATGCTGATCCACCATCTAACCTGCAATTTATGTAATATTTAATTACATGCTATTTCCATTCTCACTCAATTTTCACAACTGCATTACATGGCTTAGGAGATTTTTCCACTTCTTTATTGCTTTTCTTCATCTGAATTGTAATACTAGCTCTACTATGAGATGAAAAAAAAGAAGAGCAAAAATGATGCTTTTGTCTTTTTTCTTATTCATTCTATCTTTCTAAATTAATAAGCAAGTTTTTCATCTTAATGAAATTATTTTTGTATGTTTATTTTTAATATTTTTAAATCATTTTTCAAAAATTTTCCCATGCATTACACTGGTTTTCTTTAAGCTTGTTCTCAATACATTAGTCCACTCATTTAAAATTATTTCCACTTATACCTTTTTCCTCCTACTTCCCAATTATTTAAAATTGACTATTTTATGCTTGAAATTGCATTAAAATTTTCTTTTGCTCACTTACAGATATTTACTCAAAAGATGACAAGTTACATAGTTTCAGAAAAGAAAGTAATACCTAAATAGTCTACACCCTAAAAAATGCTACACTAGAGAAATTTGTTCAGTTCTCTAACATAAAAGTACTCATTTAGATATGCATACATTTGAGCGCATATTGATTGCTATACAGATAATAGAGAGGTGGAGGTAAAGAGGATCATCTTTTGAGGCCAAACCAGGCAAAAAGTTACTGAGACCCCTGATTGTAACAAACAATCAGAACCTGGTGGGTTACGGCTATAATCCCAGGTAGGAGGACCATGGTCTGAGACCAGTTCAGACAAAGAGCATGAGCCCTTATCTGAAAAATAAGTAAAGTGAAAAGGGCTAGAGGTAAGGTTCAACTGATAGAGCACTTGTCTAGCAAGTGTGAGACCTCAGTTCAAACACCAGTAATACCAAAAAGCAAAAATTGAGGGTATGAAGTTCCAAAGTTTTGTTCTGCACATTGATTTTATACCAATGGAAAGCCATCTTATGGTTTTATATTCAAATGATGTTATTTCATTTGCAAAATCACATGGATGCTCTTGTTATATGTTTCAATGAAAAAATTAAGTTTTCTGAGAAACAATGGGAATTTATTTCACATCTTTAATCATTTTACACTAATTCTGGAGCATGAAATCCTAAAAAGGGTGAAAGCTGAATATTAACCAGCTTTCATTGTCCAAGTTTATATTAAAACAAATAAGGTGTTTTTAAAAAGTATTCACATAAAGTACTGTATTGTCCAATGCAAACTATATTATGAATTAATCTTTTAATGAAGAAAGGAGTTTTTTTCTTATTAACTTGTATATTACTCTGCTCACTGGCATAACCACTATAATTAGGTATTATCTCTGCTAAACAATTATTTAAAGCTGGCAGCAGTCAATTCTATGTCTTCTAAGTGAGATAAGAAATGTATACTAGAGATTTTATGCTATTAAGACAAAAATATATATTCTATATTTATAATGGTGCATCCACTATAACAAACTAACCATCACCAATTATCATGAGATAATTGATTTCTAAATACAATGTAGAGTTTGACTTCTAAAACGTTCTTGAGTTTTTAGTTTCCTTGCAAAATGTAACACAGTGGAGGGAAAGTTTATAAAAGTGTATGGTTTTAAACAATTTTTAAATTCTCATATAAAGTTATGCTTGAAATTTTGGAAAACAATAAAACACAATTCTTTGATGAAAAGATATCCAGTGCCCATTAGTTACTTATCTACTCTTTTCACTTAGTATGCCATAATTTTTTTCCATTTTAAATAGATAATCATATCATAACTTTTGAAAATATTTAGGTTGCTTATAATATCCTGATGCTCATTTTGTATACATCATTATAATATGAGAAGTATGATATTACTTTTAAAAAATTTATATGATAAGTAATCCCCAGTAATTCTTGTTATTTTAACTATTATACCAGCTGAACTTTGAGGTCCTAAGACAAATTGCTCTTAAGAAGAAGAATTAAACGTGTCATTTTTGATTCAAGCTAAATATAAATGTCTAAGTAGAGAACATTGAAACTCAAGGGAGAGCTGACTGGTTTTTAATTCTTTATGTTAATGACATAGAGTATTAAGATAGTAGTGAAAATGAATCTTACATAATGAGAGTTTCCATCAAGAAACTATAAGGATATTATGAACAGGTGGGAAAAGAGAGGGAAAAGGGAATAAAGTCAGGGTTTACAATAATGACCTAACCTACACCATTGGTTTCTTATGGCTTATGCACAGATTTTTGAAACCTCACTGGGGAAGTCCAAGTATGACAATGAGGAAAGAGAGGCCATGAGGGGTTTCAATTCAGGATATCATAGAAGCAAAGAATAGGTTGGGAGGGAGGAAGCAATGACCTGAACAGAAGGTGCTGCTCAGAGGCTTCCTGAGGATCTGCAGAGCAGGGCTCTCTTCTCCTGGTGCTGCCAGGATACCTCAGTGTTATAACATGATGTTACAATGGGAGTCTTCCTGTTGCATTTTCAACTAAGGAATGAAGATAACAAATGAAACCACACTGCTGCTTAGAAGTGAATAAGGAAATTCATCTGCCTTAAGATTGTCTAGCGTATGAGAATTTCTGGGGTGAGTTATTTTGTTCTTAGCACCTTCTGCAAACCCTAGGTGAAAGAGAGAACAAGAGCAATCTCTTACATCTCCTTTCTTTAGATAGACTTCATCTAGACATTCCAAAAAATGTGATTTGAAATTCAACCTTAGTGAATACAGAGGATGGGCTTATGTACAGAAATCTTGAGGGAGAGAAACAGTTTAGTTGCTTTGTTTGGAGATTAGAAGGGAGTTGCAATAGCAACAGTTTTAACACATTTTCCAAGAGTTTTTCCATCAAGGATTGTATGACTATCTCCCACCCTTGAGATATGTGTTCCAAACATTGAGAAAGCAGCATGAAGATACCTCTGGATCTTGCCAAGTAGGACACACAGAAGAGAGATAGAACCTGAACAGTCAGAAGCTAGTGGTGAATTTATGATCTGTAGGGTATAGAGGCAGAAAACCACTAAACAAGTGAAAAATACTTTGCCCAAATCAAGGAACTGCCAAGAGAAGTCCACAAACCGATGACATCTGGCAAAACCACAGTTCCCCCTAAGAGAAAAGCTCACCTCAAGGTACCTGCCAGGCACAGTAATGATAGAGTAAGTTAGGTAAGAATGTTAGTAAGCTCTTCATATTTTTCTCTCTCTCCTCTCTCCTTCCATTCACCATCTCTCTCCCTAATTTTGGAACAGCTATCAGTGATTAGTAAGAAGAAAAACAGAACTTAAAGTCTAATACAAAGAAAGAGGGAAGTGATGGCAAAAGCTATTCTAAGTGTGAAATCAAATCTACACTAACAATGTTTTATTAGCTAAGAGTAAGTAGAGAAGTAATGGAACCCAGGAATTTTCAGTCAGGAGTGGAGGCAAAACTTCCTCTATAGAACATATTGTGAAAGCATAGTAAAAGGAAAACTTTAATTTTGTATTCTATTATATTCCTTGCATCTTGCTTGTTCAAAATATTACATAAACTTCTATTTGTCCTTAGTTGCCACCCAGCCATGAAGAATGAAAAGAAGCAAGAATAAAATTGAATATCTATTTACCTATCCATCTATCATCTATCTGTTGATCTATCATGTATCTATCCATCTATCATCTACCTATTGCTTCATCATCTATCTAATCTATCTACCATCTATCTATCAATCATCATCTATCAAATTGAATGCTTATTCTAAAGAAAATAACCTATAATCCAAAAGTAAATGAGGTAACTTAGAGTGACAAATGTAAAACATTCCTACCAACATCAGAAATAGAAGCGTTGAGGCAAATTGATTCAATTTTGGACAGAAATGTCATATGTTCTATGCATGCAAGATGTGGTATGTAAAACTGTAATTGCTTGAGACATTCTGAAATTATATTAAACAGGATAGTAATCTAACACCTCTTCAAATAGTAAATGAATATGTAAACCCCACTCCTCTCACAAGACTCTTAATTTTCATGAATTAAATGGGCAAAAAAGTAGAATCTCAGTTTTAGTCAGCAGGAAGCCATGATTCTATGTAATATATACACACACACATATATATATACACACATACGCACACACACATATATATACATACACACAAATATATATATATACACATATATGTATGTGTATATATATATATATATATATATATATATATATATACAAATATATGTATGCATATATATATATATAGTTTGAAGTCTGTTTCAGGATTATAACCAACAAGGTTATAGATTAAATATAGAATATTAATATATTAATTGTCCTTTCGAAGTAATCCAATATATTTGGAGATATGTTATAAAATAAATTCCCAAAGTGTTTTACATTTGTATCAGTTAAAACTAAGGAAAACATTTTCAGATTTTCTATTTTAATATTTTACTGATATTAGTACAATGATAAGAATATAATTATACCTACTTTTTAACAAGTTGAATCATTGGAATACACCAATATTGATGAAATATAGTAAAGGTCATACCACTAGTTATTATTGAAAATATTGTAGTTGTGATTTTTATAAACCCACAGAAGAATTGTATCCTTTTCCATGTTTTAGGATATGTTTCTGCCCAGGTTAAGAAATGCCTGATAGATTTCACTAGACCAACACTGGAATTAACATGTTCTGGTACTCTTAAGGATAAAACCCTAATTTTAAAGAATTTGCATTAGAATCACCTTGTAAATGAAATCTGGTTTCATTACCAAAATGCTATTATGAAAAGAAACCTTGGCATTTAAGTATTAGAAAGTAACTTGTTTCCTGCTATTGCTTTTTTTCCTTTTAGATTATAGATTATTTGATGTTTTCATTTAAATACTAAATATTAATCAATTAGTAAGTCAGAAATATAACTATTGTAAATTGGCTAAAAACTAAAAGAAAATACCTTTTGTAGAAAGCCTTTAATTGCTTCAGAATAATTTGGCATAATTACTATTAAAAAACAAATTCAGTTGGTTTTTGAGCTCTATAATTCAAATGGGTCTTATAATAAATATCCTAGAATTAGAAATGTTCTTCCCTAGCTTATTTAAATATTATGACTACATACAAGGTGCAGAAATTTATGTGAAATTTTCTACATAGTAGGAATTTCAAATGTTTTTTCATTATTTGGGTAAGTGAAAATTTTCAAAATACCATTTTTTCATAGTATTATCATGGGTGAGTATCACAGATTATTACAGTCACACAGTTGATTTCTTTTAAAAAAAGCAAAACAACTGCAAATAGCATAAATATGCAAAAGATTAAGTAGCTCCTATGTTTTCTTTACAGATAGTAGGATATATTCATAGCACTTAAATAAAGCATTTTGTTTTTGCTTTGCTTTGACAAAAAAAATCTAATTTTGATTTAGTTAGGATGGAAAACTAATAACAGATATTGACTAGTAGATTCTTCAAATAGTTTTTTGCAGCTTTGTTTTGATTCTTTTCCAGGATTTAACTGAAGTTAAATAGCTAATCCCAGTTGACCAAACTTTTAAAAATTAAGAAAACAATCACAGAAAGAAAATTACATCATGATTCCTCCTTTATGAATTATCTAATATAATCAAATTCACAAAAAATCAAGAGTGAAATGGCAGCTGGAGGGGCTAAGGGAAGTGGGAAATTACTGAGAAAGTATACTTGCTATCGTGTGTTTTGACTTTTCTTGAGTATATTCAGGAACAATTTTCATTCTGGTATGAATTTTAGAAGCAAAATTATTTACTATGAAAGAAAGGATCAAACTTGATTCTGATTTTCAAAATGAGTGTTTTGTTTTAATAGAAGATAATAGAATACAAGTCCTTTCATTCTAGGAAATATTGATTAAATGATTTTTTAAATCAGCACAGATTCATGTTGAGCTAGGCAATTGTTTTAATATTGCATGTCTCCCTTGTCAATGGACAAGGGAGGTCCATGTGTACTTTGAAAGTACGGAGCATAAAAGGACAGAAACAATACTGCAATGTAAACCATGGAACTACTGTTTCAACCATAGCTGCAGAAGGAACCAGACTATCTATCTCAAATATCTGTAAGTCTGCAACCTCTGACAATATTCTGGACTTGTTAAAGTTATCCCTTTGATTCTCTCTCTCTCTCTCTTCTCTCTTTTCTCTCTCTCTCTCTCCTCTCTCTTCTTTCTCTCTCTCTCTTTGCCCGTTACACAAAAGTCTCTTTATTCTACAATATTCTACAGAGATCTTATGAATATTTCAGAAAATATATCATTTACTGTACACTATAAATTATATTGTCACAAATGTGTGGACATTTAGCATTCAATATACTATATCATCTTTGAGTTTTTACTATGTGCAAAGAGTTATACTGCAAAAAGAGCTTTACAGCTCTATTTATTGAGATGGATTTTCCAAATCCACAAGTTCTAAAAAATAAATTAAGCCTTCTTTAAGAATATATAAAGAATTATAGGTATGGAAATCATAGTGTCACAGAAAAAGTAAAATATACTTTGCTTCTTTCAAGTGTTGTCTGAACTGCTTTAGAGAATAATTGCTTTAAGTCCTAATTATTCTTATTCTAAATTATTTTGAAGTAACCCAATAGTGGTATGCAAAGAAAATTGGGTAAAATCATTCCCTTCTTCCTAAACACTCTGTGCACATTTTTGAAGCTAGGCAGCGAAAATCCTTGGAATTGAACAGGAGACAACACAAACAAACAGATAATGAATGGATAAGGAAAATAATGACAAAACTGAAAGAAACAAAATATTGTGTGTTCCAAACGCATGGAAGCCAATGGACCCGGCTGTGTTAGCGTTGAAATTTATCTCTACTAATATGCAGATCTACCAAGAGATCTTAAGGAGAAATCCAAACTAGGATTGGATAATGGAAATGTTCTCATGAGCAACTGTGATTTAGTAGGATACCTAGATATCATGATATTTTTAAGCTCATACATCATTTTTAAAAGTGTTAGTTTATATTTTTAAATGCTGTCAGATGTGTGACTAATATTGCAGTTCTTTTATTTTTAGGTATATGTGCCTAAATATATAGGTTTATGGGAGACAAAGTTATCCCCAACCAGAACTTAAAGGAATTTGTATTTTAGGTTAAATGTTCTACCCATATTCACTGATTTGAATGACAATGGCTTCTAAGTTAAGAAGAATCACATTATTGCTTGATGTTCAGTCAGAAAGTATATTTAGAATTTTAAATGCCCATTCTAAGTAAGTATACAACTCTTTAGAGTCAGCTTTCATATTCTTGATACATTGTAAGAACCTTTGTAAATGCCACAGAGTGCCCTCACTCAGCACAGTTCTTCAAAGATGTTTCCATTGGTGTTTGAGAATGCCTGAGGTATTAATTAGTGAATACATTCTGAGTATTTAAATGTCAGTACTATCCAGCACTTAGAAATTCTAAAACCCTGTCTAAAAACTCCCATTTCTACATACCTATTACATCTCGCTGTTAGCTCCTGCACAGTGTTTCTCCCTGTGTTGTCCAGGCTTATTCACCATTTCACTCTTTGTCCTAGGAAGACAACATGCATTACATCCATTGGTTCTTATGTTATTTGGCTTCCTTCGTGTTAGCAAAAGAGGAATCACAGCTGGATACTAAAGTGACATTTACCTTTTTGTTCTTCTGGTTCACTCCCTTGAGACACATTGCCTTGGGCTGACTGTTACCTCTGACTTCATTCA
Organism: Castor canadensis; assembly: GCF_047511655.1. NCBI lineage: Eukaryota > Metazoa > Chordata > Mammalia > Rodentia > Castoridae > Castor > Castor canadensis. Next base: position 18,138,048 of record NC_133395.1, read on the forward strand.
AAGCTGCTTAACTATGCAGAACTCTTTTCTTCCATCTTTTAAGTCTCCTCCCTGTAAGCTTAGGGAAGGAATTAGGGAGGCTGAGGCTTGCTCAGGGTACCACCTTTATGATTGTCATAATCTTTTTGAGAAAACATTTTCTGTTAATTACACTATTTTTTTTCCTGTTGAGACCCTAATGGATACAATATCTTAATCTTGTTCTCCCCAAAATTAAACCCATTTATTTCCTCCAAATATATACCTTCCTTTCTTTCACACAGCTGTTATCAAAATAGTACTACTTATCTAGCCACATTTTGTGTTGTTTCATAACAAAATCAATGATAGCATCATTCATTTACTTCGAGCATTTTATTTAACAAATCCACTTCATGTACATTTCTAATTTAATTTCACAACAACCTATTGTACACCTGAAAAGATTTGCTATACACCATCATTCCACAGTCATCCAGAACGCTATCCTAGAATCAGTGCAGGTGGGTCTCAGCCACATACACATAACTTCCTTTCTTTCCTTATCTGCTTGACTAACTTCTAATTTATTTCCATTCTATCTCTGTAAGTGCTTTTCATGTCATTTCTTCATTTTCTATTTTCACTCATTTCCACCCATATGACTTTTAAATAAAACCCTAACTAGATCTCCCACCATCCAGCACTCCTTGCATGTGGCAGTCTGTCAGTGGCACTAAACCTTTCATGATGCTCTTATGTTACTTCCAAGGTCCAAGGCCTTCAGGGATTTTTTTGTCACCATTAAAATTTTCCAGAGTCCACTCCTCATTATTCTTATTGTTATCCTCAGCATTTAGGCCAAAATAAATTACTGCAATACAATCGTCCCTGATTTTTCCTCTTCACCTTATTCACATTTCCTCCTCTACTGGGGAAAAACTTCTTTTTTTTGGAAACTGACAGAATACTCGCCTTCTTAAAAGGCACAGTCAAAAATCCATTATAAGTTTCCTCAGCCAGAAGAAAATTGCTTTGCTCTCAAAAGCCCCACAGTACTTCCACAGTCTTTGATTCTACTTATTACATTGTGCTTTTATGTGATATTAGTTATCTTTGTAAATATTCTCTGTCTTTCATGTATGTTAAACTAAAAGTAAACTCCTTAAACTAAAGGAGCCAGTTTATTCATATTTGTGGCACCCAAGGAGGAACTACATCTTGATTCATTGAAAGAATTAGGTTGAAAGAAAATGATATTTGTAGTTATGTTTTAGGAATGTCAACTCAACAATGTTAAAAAATCCTCTTTTTCATTTTAAAAAATATTCTGAGTTAGACTGCATAACCTTTTGATATGCTTCATCAGTGAAAATATAATCCAGGAGAACTCTTTTCATAAAATGGTAACTTTAATCTAAAAAATGGTGAAACTATAGAAATCTACATATAACTTCCTGCCTTTATATGTGATCTTTTTCCATTACATTCTAATACCAAGAATGGAGCTATCATTTTTCAGTCTAAACAGAAAGAATTTTAAGTTAAAATCAGGAAGAACAAAACTAAGTATTTTGCCAACTTTTATATTAATGATTTGAAAACCATTTTTATACTTTAGTTGCAATGTAATAAACACTTCAGCACAGCTACACAAAGAGCTTCTTTTTCATCTGCTTTGCATTTATTACATTTAGTAAATAAATGAAATATCTATATCTAAACTTTAGTTAAGTAGAAATATCCACAGTTTATCTCAACATCAAACTCCTTGGCCTACAAATAAAACTAAGATAATCTTCAAATGCACAAGTTTCATCTTTTTTTCTATTTCCTTAAAAATATATATGCACTCAAGTCACAGAATCCAGCCATGTCACCAATATTTTCTCAAATCAAGTGCTATGATAATTCAGTGTTGTTTAGTATGCCAATTTACTTTACTTCCACCTTTTCTCAGATAATTTATCTCTTAAGAAGAGACATAATATTAAAGAATATAGCACATTGGAGAGATTACCTTATCTTTTGCCTGCATAAACTTAGTTTGAGATGATTACATTAGAGTGTTTGATGTTCTCTCTGCTTCTAACCACATTTACCTTTGTACCACATCACTGGCTAATGCTATGCTACAGATGGGAACCAGCTTCCTCCGGATCACACATAATTTAGCCATGAGCCAGAATAAACACACCCATCTGAGGCAGTGAATGGTCACTTAGCAGACTTCACCAAAGCACATTTTACTATGTCCTTAAGAAGAGCTCTATCCAGTCCAGCTTTATTCTGCCTGTGCCACTGTCACCCAATTTAAAAGGAAAACCTCTATTAATTCAAGGTATTTTAGGTGCCAAGCACTGTGCTTAAATATTATATGAAGACTTCCTTTATATTCCTTGATAAAAGTAGGTTTTATAAATGAAGTTCAACAAAGCCAGATCTTTCCTATGGTAATGAGGGGAGAAAATTGGTGGAACCAGATTTTAAAGTCTATTGCTTTTGCACATCTCATGCTGCATTCCGGGGTTGGTACATAGAAATTAAGCTTACAGTGGTGGACTGGCCAAGGAGCCAAACAAAATCTTGACTTGCATCATTTGGACATTTTTTATGGTATGACTTCTACTACCATCACTAATTTTCAGCTAATAACCTGAGGTCACTGAATGTAGACATGGGAAGAACAGTGCTCAGTTGAATCATTTAAGCTGGTAATGGCTAGCTCCAGGATGCCATTGGAATATTCCAAAGGAGAATACTGTACTTTCAAAACACCCTAAATGAAAAAAGTTTTTTAATACCCAAGTGTAAGTGTTAAAATGAAGATATGAAAACTTCTGACCAGATACTAACTGGCCAATCAAGCGTGCACTTATTTTTTTAAAAAAAATTGTTTGAGAATGGGACTACATTCAGAGAAGAGTGTTTAATTTTTATTGTAGAAATTCATATAAGAGTAAACACACTTCACAGAAGAGGAGAATAAGGTATTAAGAACTGATACAGCATATATCTAGATATGTCAAAACACAAAGTTTTAGGAAATTTAATGGGTTTTTCTTCCTAAATTTTGACTAAGAATATCAATTCACACTAGCAGGTATGCATATTCATAGACTATTTCATTCATTCAATGAGTAATAATTGGGTAACTCCCATGTGACTGGGAGTTCCATGTCACTTCCGTGTGACAGGCCCTAAAGTTATACCAGTAACAAAAACAGATTAAATAGCCTACCACACAAGCTTATATGCTATTAAAAGAAATATGGAATTAAAATATGATAGGTAGTATATAATTTAAAATATTATATATTCCATTAGGATTTGAAAAGAAATTTCTTAAAGCTCAAGCTAATATTTTAAAAGTTATAAGTGGGTCAAGAACTCTACCACAGTAAAATGTGACTAATATTCCATTACATTTTTTAAGTTGTATCCTGAAATCCTAAATGAAATATCATTTAATCTATCAAAAGCTATTCTTGAATGTGTACTGTATGCATTCAAAATTCTACGAAATAAGAAAGTTATTTTTCCATGTAATTTATTTTCCTTCACCACAAGGGATTTTTATTCTAATACAAGAAGGAGACAAACATGCATAAATGAAAATCTTAAGTAATTTCTGGTATTATAAGAATGATAAAAAATGACAGTATCGCAGATTATCTGGGTGAAATCTTCAACTATTTTAGTCCATAAGAGAGCAATTGAACATGTAGACCAGAAGAGATCTCCGGAAACACTACCTCCAAGTACATTCAGTTACTCCTTCAGTTCCTGTTTCAAATTTCCAAGGACTTGGTTCTCAGTCCTTTTGGGACCAGCCCTGACAAATCTGGAACAAAGAATTCCAGGATGAGGAAACAGAAGATACAAATTCACTGTGGTAAAAATAAGCTTGTGTATTTCTAAATATTTGAAAATGGTCCCTATATTCTATGCATAATGAGGACAATAGATTTTATTATGAGATCAAGACTGAAATGTGCAGAAACCATTATTAACCATCTTCTAGTCTCAAGAAATTAGAGTTTATTCTAATTCTAAGACATAGTCGTAGGTACATGCTAAGTAGGGAAGCAATAAAACCTGGTATATGTTTTGTAAAAAAGATCATTATCCTGTTACTATAGCCCTTATGACTGATGATGGCAACATGGAGTAGAGTATTCAAGGAGCATAAAGATAAATGGCAGACATGGGTTGGGCTTTACTGAAAAAGAAGCGACACTGATATTTAACCCACATGTATAGGTATCAGAGAAGACTTCCCTAACTACTCCATGTCAGCAGCTCATCTTTTTCTAACATGGGGCACTTTCTCCCATAAGCCCATCTCGTTTTCATCATACCATTATCTGAAATCATTAGTTTGATTGTTGTTGTCTACCTACTCCTAAAATACAGAGAGGCATGAGTTCTGAGAACTTGCCTGCTGATTTCACATCTGTATCAACAGCACACAAAACACTGCTTGACAAATAACTTTCTTATTAAATGAGTGAACGAGTGAATAAATACAACACTTATACGGTTAGTTTTGTATTACAACTTGGTGCTACAGGAAAATCAATTCCTATTCTATAAGAATGTCTTCACAATGAGTGAAAGTTACTATGGTATACCTCTTGATCTTCTGTTTGTGTTAATTACTTTGAATTTCTTAAAAGTACCTTTCTATATCAATTCTATGTATAATGTATTTATGGATTTGACCAAGAACAGATCAAAAATATTTTTAACACTTGCATCTATATTGCAATATAGTCTTCTATCCTTGTCATTATTCCCAAAACAATGGCACATAATGACTATTTATATAACATAGCAAGGCACTTGACTATCTGAAGATCTGATGTCTACAGGACAACAAATCCCTCATGGGATACCAAGGGAGAGATAACCAAACTTTTAAGTTTGTGAAATATTCTAATGAATTTTAAAACTTTGATTTATAGAATGAAAACTTATGTAGAATCTTATGAATTTGTACATAAAAGTACATTAATTGGTAATGATTAAATGATAAACAGTATATACACATATTCATTATTAATAGCTGATTTCAGTATTGCCAATCCCATATTATCATTCTGAAAGTTGAACTGTGGTCATGACGATGACAAATAAAAGATAAAATTTTCACTGCTGCAAATTTGATCAAATTAAATTCTCTCAGGTAAATGGAAGTTTTAAATGTCTACAATGATAGGACTCAAAGACAGAGACTGTTGTTTGCCACTCATGATTATATTTTTTTGTAAAAGAAAGTCTGTTTCATCTGAGATTAAATTTAGCAGCTCTGGCTGATCATGTAACTGCATTCTGCCCAATTACAGAAAAAAATAGAAGTGGGGCTGGCAGAGTGCCTGACTACCAAACACGAGACAGTGAGTTCTACCCTCAGTACTGCCAAAGACTTCTTAAAGAAAACTGTGTTGGAAGGAAGCAGCCTTTATTACATTCCCTTGCCTTCTACCTTCCTACGACTTATATTGTGAATATGATATTATCATGCAGGATCTCCAGCAACTATCTTGGATCATGAGGCAACTATAGCTACATACTTAGAATGTCAGAATAGAAAAATTTCAAAGAATCACACATCTTCATAACCCTGAGATAGCACAATAGCTGCTAATTGCTTGCTTTTCGCTTCTTCATATATTTGAGATAGTTTTTAATCTTCTTTAACATTCTGTAAGTTATTATAAGACTTTAACACTTGTGTGTGTGTGTTAAAATTATTTTACTGCTTCATTAAAAACACAGATGAAACTTTCATGATAAGAAACTGAAAAACCAGCTCTAATGCTTTAAGTATTGAAGTATTGGTGATGAAAGAAAATACTTAACAGATCACACATTTTTCTCTCCAGCTCTGAACTATGTGTCTAGTTATTATGTTTTGTTTTCTTTATGACTGCTTAAGCACTTGGTAAGTTGTATGAATTAGAATTGTAAATGTCTTTGCTTATTGGAAAAGAAACATGACTATATGTGAATTATCTAAAATTCACTCTCATAGGCTTTCCCAGGTTTCATAATTGTTCAGAAACAGGTCACTGACATGATTGACACATTCATAGCTTGTAAGTCAGTCATTAAATAGTTGGATATATTTCAGGTTAAGAATCTTCTAAAATCGTGTGATTAATTCAGATTAAATTACTTATGAAGTTGATCTATATAACTGTACAATATTCCTAATCACACTAAATTTAAGGAAATATATTCTAGTACATTTAGCAAATCTACTGTTAGTATATCCCTAATATCTACAAAATAGTATATTGATATGATTTTTATAGACATTAATATTTAAAGCGTCAAAATTCAAGAGTATAGACACTAAACCGTGAATTAATGCTGAGTTCTCTGATGTTACATTTAGTGTGTACAAAGTTGAATTGTACTGTCTCAGGAGAAATGGACATAAATAACACAGTACAATGGAGTAATATCGTGTGAGTGCGATTGTTGGTGTCTGTAGGAGTAGCTGTGACAGCGTGTAAGAGAGAGAGATTGAATTTGTTTGGCATTGGGAAAGAGTATCTTCTCTTTAACTATGTCTTAAAAGATGGGGTGGCATCATCAGGTTATGAAGAGAAAAGAGAATTGAGCAGAAGGAATGCGTGAACACAGGCATGGAAGAATGTAGAGGCTACCTCATGTTGGTATTTTCCAAATAGCAAACTCAGTCTAACACACTGACAGTGACACCTCCCATGATTACATTCAGTTCCATTTTAAACACACTCTTATTATAGACCATCTCCTGTGCATCCCATCTAAAACCAGTATTCTCAAATCCTCAGTCCATCAATGCCAGCCTTCTGTCTTCTCAGTTTTACTTCCCTATCAGATTTTTCTAGAAACTTACATGGGGTTGTAGTTTAATTAATGCTATGTGGCAGTATCAAAATATTTATGCATATAGTACATGAATCACAAAGAAAATATAATGGAATATGGAGAATCTTAAACATAGTTTTACACTTGAAAGCATTATTTTCTGGATTTAAAACTTGTATTTAAAATCTAATGCCAATTTTTGGGACCATATTTACTTTATTTTCATACATGCTGTACAAACATCATTTTTTAAAAAGAAGACAGTGGAAGTGACCTGTCATATGCCACCCTAAAGCTAGTCATTCTTTTATTAGTTTCATTATATCCTCACTAGAAAAATCAATTTTATCTATCAATGAACCAACAAATTCTTTTTTAGACTCATTATTTTTAAAGATTTTAGATATTGCAAGTGTAGTTTTCTATTGTAGATAATGATAACTGTGGTTGCTTTTTATATACATAAAACAACAGCAGTGTGGTTAAGGCAGCTATTTCTGATCAGCCTTTCCATAGCACGGCCTGTGCTTTCTAGGAGAGAGGCTTTGTCTAAGTGTCATTAAATATGCAATCTCTCTATGGACATAAGGAAGGAGAGGCAAATGTGAGCCCTGCTCAACTCAAGACACATGGTGTAAAGACCACTGTCCTCCTGAGAACCTTTGTATACCACATTCAGTGACAGCTGTCAGCTGTGGCCATAATTATAAGTCATCATTAATGGAATTCATTCAACACATCTTCACTTATTTGAAGGCTAATATTAAAATGGACATATGGTATTTACCCATATTATGGATAAAACTCTGCATAAACCCCAAACTACAAACTTAAATGTACAATCATGCATACAAAAAGCTATATATCTGGTATAAACACAGAAGCACACATACTAACACACACATGGAAATTTTCAATTGTTACCTTTATCTCTCCTTTAATTTCCTTAGCTGATCATATGTGAATAAATTCCTGGAGCATGTTCATGAAGCTATACTACAATTTGCAATCTGATTACCACTTGTTACGAGAAAAATATAGAGCACATCTATTCGAACGAATGCAGAAGTATTTATTGTCCATTGATCTTTATTACTGTGCATTCATACTTTAGTTATTGATCTCTGACTTCACATATGCAATCATATAAAGTATAATTTTGTTAACTAAACATATTTATCATGTATGACAACTACCAGGAGAGTCACTGTACTGGAACTAAGGGAGATAAATAGATAAGGTTTCCACCATTCAAGTTTTGTACTACATGTGCATTTAATTTCTATGGATAGATAATATTTTGTTCAGGTAGAATAAGATATTGACAAAACAGAGTTAATTAAATCATTAACATAGACTCTGAATCGCTTGCTTTGCTCTGTACTCTATACATACCTTTTTTCAACATCTGAAAACATTTATTACCCCATCTTAATTTTTAATATGGACTCCATCTGTCCATCTACTCAATGCTAATCTACAAAAAAAAGAGAAGCAACAAGAGCAAATCATCAGGAAAAACAGGTAGAGATTCTATGTCAGCTTTGAGTTTTGTTTATAAGAACAAAGCTGGGTATTGTGCAAGTGGAGCCACAAAGAAGAAATTTAAAGACCAGCTCTCTGAAAGGTGTTTTAAGAAATATTGAACTCAGGAACCTGTTACTCATACTCCTTTGTATTGGCCTCTCTGTGCCATCGACTTGAAGCAAGAATTGTGTCATATTTATCAAAATGTAGCTATCTCATGAAGCTGTAAAATCTGTAGGAGCTCCATCACAGCTCTACCTCTCATGGATGGAAGGAGGGATCAAGCAGTCTTCCATTGTTAGGAGCAGCAAAATCATCTTCAGCAGTAGTTAAGCAGTTTTTGAGTCCCTATCTCATCATCCTGTGTTCAGACACAGCCTGCACACTTGCATGTTTGAATCCTTGTCTTTCCTCTGGCAGAACTGAGGAAAAAATAGCTTAATAGTGCTAACAGTTTCTACTGAACTGTTTACCAACAGTTCCATATTTAATTCTCCCAATATTCTATGTAGGAATAGTGTTGTTACTGTTTTATGGATGAGAAAACAGTCCCAGGAGCTGAACAACTTATTCAAGTTGCTTATTAAAAATTAGTGAAGCTGAACTGAACAGAAAATTCTCAAAAGAAGAAGTGCAAAGGACCAATAAAAACATGAAGAAATTCTCAACCATAGCCAAGAAATCCTTGGCCATAAAGGAAATGCAAATCAATATGACCTCTAGATTTTACCTCACTGCACTCAGAATGGCTATCATCAATAACACCTAAAACAACAAATGCTGGCAAGGATGTGGGAGAAAAGGAAGAATTATCCACTATGGGTGGGAATGTAAATTCATACAACCACTATGGAAAACAATATGAAGATTTCTACCATGCAATCCAGCAATACCATTCCTGGGCATGTACCTGGAGGAAGGTTTCATACAATAGTAAATATAATAAAGCCACTTGCACACTCATGTTTGTTGTGACACTATTCACCATAGCTGACAAGCCTGCAACTGATGAGTATATTAAGAAAACATCGTATATACACAGGATGGATTATACAGAATGAAATCATGTTTGCAGGTAAATGGATGGAACTAGAGATCATCATATTAAGCTATGAAAGCCAAGCTCAGAAGGACAAAGGTGGCATGTTTTCTCCCACATGCTGAAGCTAGGCCTAAAAGATAAATGTATACATAAATACACATTACGTATATATAACAATGTATGCACATGTGAATAAATGAATAAAAAAATTTTAAATATCAATGTTGAAGACCACTGTTAAAAGTTGTCTAATCATAATAATTCTCACAGAAAAAAATTATTAATTTAAAAGAAAAACATGTTTCTATTGCTCGAGATTAGAATTCAAAAACTGACCTCCATACTGTTTCAAGGTTCATTTCTGAATTGTATGTCATGTAGATTTTTTTACATGTGAAAGGCTAACTCTATAACTCCAGCATAAGCATTTGTTGTTTTTCTAGACATCATTAAGAAACTGATGAGTTACTTTGCTTCTCTCCAAGTCAGTAATATCAGCTGACAGAATGGTTTGAACAGATCAGGGGTGTGGTTGATAGGCAAATAACAGAGTCTTCATCTTTGCACTTAAGTTCCAAATAAGGAATGCACAAGGACAAGCAGTTTTGTCACTCCCTCCCCCCATCTCTATTGAGACAATTGCCCACTGACATAAATAGATGTTTTAGCTTAGAGAATGAATTCAATGACTATGTCTTGCTGTTGTTGATATTGTGGAGAACAAAATATTTTAACACAGTCTAACCAACAAGCCAAGGGAGATAAGACTCAGTTACAAAAGTATCTTGTTTGAAATGAATAAAGAGTTATAAATCTAACTTATGCCTATTGGTACTTTCATTTAGATCAAAAACATATAGCACAAAATGGTCTTTGCAACCCAAAAGGAAAAGAAATTCTTCCGATACCTAATTTCATACTATCTCAGAATCAATGATAGCAAGTGATATAATCATTTGTGATGAGTTTACTATGCTTTTATTATGAATGACACCTATTTCTCATCTTTGTACTAAGAAAATGAATTATACAAAGTATAGTACATTACTTTCACAAGGATATTCAAAGCCAAATTCCCAGTTTAAACAAACACCACCCCCAAAAAAACAAGAATCTATTTTAAAAAAAAAGTATACTGACCACAAAGATATTATTCAATGGAAAAATACTTAGAGTTGAAAAAAGTGTTCTGACTACACTCTATGAAAACTCATTACATTCCCTAACACTATGAACAATTCCCCAAAACATAATTTTCTGGTTCACTCAGCCCCAAGTTATGGTCTTCATTTTACTTTCTTAAGTTACATGCTTACTCAAACAGGGAACATGAACTTAGATGTTTTTATTTTTCTCCTCCACACTCTCATTTTCTCAGTTTCCTTTGATATCGATTTTTCATTGACCTACCCCAATTTTTAAGCATCAAAAAGTGTAATTCCTGGTGCCAGTTCTTCTATAGTTGTACTCTTTTCTTAAGTACATAGATCTACTCTAAAAATTATAAAAACTCCCAATTTATACCTATAACACTACCTCTTCTGTTAATCCCAGTCTTTAATTTTAATTTCTACTAGGTTAGGGTGACTAAAATTCATCTCAGTCAAAATATTCCTATATAACATATCTTAATTACTTATAAAATAAATCAGTTTCTTCGCCAGGCTTCCGTCTGTCTTCAAGAAATTACATAATCACCCATGCAACTAATCCAAACTACAAGCGTGGAGTCAACCTTGATTCCACTTTATCTCACTATTAATCCTAAGTGTGTCAGCATCAAAGATATCTCAGATCTATTTATTTCTCCCCAATTCCATTGAAAACAATAGCCCAAGTCAGTGTCATCTCTTTCCTCAACTATGGCAATAGACTCTAATATGCTTGGGTTGTTTGTCCTCTAACTCTTATTTAGACTATTCCTTGAAAATAGAAAATTTCTTGCAGATCACTTATGTTATGGTGGGAAGACTTCTCTCTTTAAATGTGAAGTTGTAACAAATACTTAAACTTCTTTTGCTGACCAGCACTAACTTTTTAGGTAGACCTACCGATTAATTATAAGCAGAAGGAAAAGTTAGCATCCCTTCCTTGATTTTTGTATCTGTCTTCATTCCTAGCCATACACCTGGCAGTCAACTTGAAATCCAGGAAAGACAGGACTGATGGTAACAGCTTTATAAGGAGGGACAGGTGAAACTAGTCTTAAGGAAAGGAACAGCAGAGTCTCTGCAGGACAGACCACCTGTCAGGTCACAATGACTTGTGTGCGAACCCTGCCCAGATTGCTTTCCTCAAGTGATAACAGCAATAATAACTTCTCTGAAACTCCTTCCCAAACATGGACTGAGATGATGACCAAACAGCCCACACCTGTTACAAGGACTATTTAACTATGCATACCTTTAACCCCTTGCCCCAAATTTGTTTTTGATTTTAAGATGGGCTAAAATGCTTACTTTGCTTATTGGGGTAAGTTGCTGGACCTGACAGAACCCACTAGGCTTTGAGACTGGGGCTTAAACTTCAGTTTCAAATTCACAGCTGGTTTTTAGGGAAATGGATCATGTAATAGAAATACTAAGCCTTAAAATTATCCAGACAGAAAAGAGTTAAAAGATGTAACTTGGCTCCAAAACATATGGCTTTGCAATGTTTGTGAGAAATAAGTTTTGAGAATTGCCACAGAAATTATTTGCAATAGCAGGACAGAGTAAGTCTCAGATAAATATAGGTGCATAGAGAGTACCATTTATAAAATAAGGCTTAAGAGCAGAGCTAATGGAAAACTTAACATTTACTACAACTATAAACAATGTGTGTTGGGCAAAATCTATCAGAGAGAACATTGGGCTAAAGACAAGACAGGCTCAGAACATAGTTGGCATTAAAGTTAATATTTGCAGTATTATTGAACAAATGTGTAACAGAAATTAAACACATAGAATCCTAGGGCTTTAGTAATTCTGTCTTGAAATTTCTGAATACTTATAAAGGCATTAAGTTAACAAGTCGTCGTATAAAGAAAATAACTCTTTAATAAAATGTCTGGTATTTGAGCTATTCTGTGAAACACAAAGACCTAGTCTATATTTTTGTGCATGCTGCATGGATTGTCTCATAGATATCAGTATTTCAATAATTTCTGACATAACTTAAAAGATAATTCCAATAGTTTAAGTGGTACTAAAATTAGATTTTTAATGGCTTTCTATCATACTAAAATGTTTTTAAAGCTCATTTCAAACATAAGGAATAATTATTCTTAAGAGGACCTTGAGGTAAAAATGTGAAAGTCACTTTCTGTAGGTAGTAAGAAAGGATTATTAAAAATTGGAGTAAAATCAACCAGGAAAACATTAAGTCCATTAAAATGGGAATTGAATTATCAACATATTCATTTAGAGGTATGTTAGAAATGGTCTTCAAACATTGTTTGAAGTTGTTGAGGGTGACACTGTGGTCATTTAAAACCAATTAAATGTTGTCTTGATGAGAGCTGGATTTAATATCAGGAGTCAGAGGGGCTTGATAAACTGAATGAATTTCTGACTTTTCTACACATTCTCTTGGTTATAAATTGCTTTTGCAGGTACAGAATTTAAGTCTAGAAAATATTAGTTACCAAGATGAAATCTTCTCTTTGGAAAGTAGTAAATAAGCTACAGAAATTTCTGTACTGAGATTCATTTGAACACAGTATTTACCTAAAATAATGATAAGAGAATGTTTTAAATCCTCCCAACTTTAAGATGAAAACAAAGTACAGAAATTCCAAAGACATTTCTCATGTAGAGATGACATTAAAACTTGTAAGCTATTTTTATTTTCAGAATGTAAAATGACACATTTCAATGTGTCATATAGCACTAAAATTGCTATAGTCAATCTTTTACAAATAAAACCATATAATGCAATGATTCTGAAACTATATTCCAAAGAGCTATATTCCTTTTGCATGATGTTCTCTATTCTTGAACACCTACTCCTGTGAAGTGCTAAAACTGAAATCTCAGACTATAATTGCCTTTTATTCCAGACTTTTGAATCAGAGCACATATCTTAACTTTGATAAAGCCTCCATTTCCTTATATTCTTTTACCCTTCTCTCAGGTTTTCTTTTGATCAATGTAGAAAGCTTAACATGTTAAATCTCCCCCAATAATAAATATTTTCTTATATTTGTTCAGATACCAACAACTATGCAGTACAATCAAATTTTGGGGGAAAATTTTAAAGACACTTTCTCATACCAGCTACATGATTTGGGGACTATGCTTGAATGACAGATAGTGAATGTTTTTCTAAACAACAATGTAATGTACTTGGTCATGGTAAAAATATAAAAGCAAGCACTACATATTTAAGGATACATTTATATTAAGTTAATAAAATATTTTCTACTTCTAGTTGTAGGAATTCTCTCTAAACTCTTTGCCTAATTACTATTGATGAAGAAAAGTTTGGAGTCCTTTAATTTTTTTTTCTCTTAAGCTTTTTGAATCTTCTTGCTTTTCTCATAACATCTTTCAATCTATCTTTCAGGATTTTTTTTTTTTTTGGTTAAAAGTGACATCTAAATTTCAAGGGACTAGCATAAAAACAATTTGTTGATTAATATAGCTGAGAAATATAGGTATAGCCTAAGTTCAAGTATGGCTGGATCAGATATTTAGATAAATTTGTCAGGTATCTTTTTTATTGTCAAATCAGAGTATATTATCTTCCTTACTAGCTTCATTTCAGGTAAACTCATTCTATAAAAGAGCAGGACAGCTGATAACAGCTTCAGCATTACAAACAATAATCTCAGCAACATAGACAAGTAAAGAAATCCTCTTTCCAATTACCAACAATAATCTCAAGATAATTTATATGGCCTGGTTCACTAGCTGGTTTCTAAGACACGGTGGCTACAGGAACAAAATATTCCCAGTTCTGTTTCCATTCTGAGATGAATGAGGTCATCATTATTTCTACTGGGTGGATTCAAAGATGGTGAGGACAATTTTCAACACAAAATTTGAAGGCTGCTATTAGAAAAAGGGAGAAATTTCCTGGACAGAAGGAATTAGAAAGCATTAGAAGTTTAACATACCATGCTAACAATTAGAGAATTGTGTGTACTTAAAAGTACTAATATTTAAAGGAGTAGAGGATGATAAGAAGGATGTTGCTGCCTTAACAAAATACTTTTCAGAGTGGATATTTACAAATAAAAGAAATGTATCTCTTAACAGTTGTAGAAACTGAGAAATCCAAAATCGAAGTAATAACAGATTCTGTGTCTGGTAAGTGGTTTTTCTCTAATTCTAAGGTGATGCTTTCTCTTCTGCATGGATGTGAGAAAGGACCAGACAGCTCTCCTAAGCTTCTTTTATAAGGGCATGAATCCCATTCACTATAGAGCAGCCCTAACAATCACTTCCTTAAAGGTAGTGATATGACTACATGAGGTACTTAATACTATTATATGAGGTTTAAGTTTCAAAATAAATATTGGAGGGCACATACATTTAAAATATCAAATATTTAAAAGCCGGGTACAGGTTTCAAAGTAGATATGCACTATGGGCCATTACTCCAGAAAGAATTACTTACAGAATATATAATTGGAATACTTTTTGGCAAAACGGAAGTTGATGTGATAATCTGAAGTTCCCTTAGTTACCAAACAGATATAAAGAGTTCATGTTTCTAGTTATAGTTAGTTGGTTTTTACTGGAATGCTTTTGAAAGCTTATTTCAGAAATAAATTTGTTGTCAATTGTGTATAACCTAAAATATCAATATCAAAATAATATTCATAACACTTTTTCTGTGTCACTGAAGCAGTATATAAGAGCTACCCTGTCATTTTTGAGATGAAGTTCTCTATACAAAAAGCTAAGAAAATAAAAAGGATTTCCACGGAAATCTATTTTAAATTAGATTATGAACAAATCAATGAAAAGGTAAAAAAACTGTTTAACTTGGTGTAACATTAAGGGAATTTATGGAAATGCATATTTTATATAATTGTTAAATAAAATCAAGATAAAAGGGTGAGAATGTAAAATTTATATTTAAATACTCTAACTTAATCTGTGTGAAACAAATCATTGGAAAGTAGAAATCCACTCTAGGATGTTGTTAAAATATATTAGAGTTTATATTATAATTCCTTTAAATTATATTGAAGTATAATAGAGATTAAATTATAATTTTTCTGGAATATTGTTCATAAAAATTGACTCATTATTGTTTAGTCTTGAATATGTCTTCCTAAATAATCAACAAGAATAAAATATTTTATGATGAGCTTCAGGAATTAATTCATATTTCTTTAGAAATAGGCAAGGAAGAGTTTTTAAATATGTTGTATTGTATACCTTGATATCAAAAAAGCAAACAACAGTGTGAACTGTTTGATAAAGTAAGCAGGAAATAAATTATGAGAAATTTGTGTGGCTATTCATTGAGTGATCTTATATAAAAAAATAATGTTTATTGCAAGCATTGTTGACTGAAATTGAAGACCTAAATAAACATAGATATCCCATGTTCATGCATAAGAACACTTCATATTGTGAAGATGTCAATATTTTCCTAATATATCTATTGATTCAGTACAATTTCTATCAAAATGCTAGCCACTTCTTTGCAGAAATTGCTAAGCTGATCCTAAAAATTGTCAAAAAGTCCAGGTATATAGAAAAGCCAGAATGATCTTGCAAAAAAAAAAAAAAAAAGAACAAAGTTGAAAGACTCACACTCACCAATTTCTAAACTTACTACAAAGGCACAGTAATCAGACAGTGGGGTTCTGGATATAATCAATGGAACAGATAAGAGTCAATAAATGAAATTTCACATATATAATTAAATGATTTTCAACAAGATGCTAAGATAATTAAATGAGGGAAGTGGTCTTTTCAATAAATGATTCTATAATTGCAGAGTCACAATCAAAGGAATGAAACTGGATCCTTACCTCACACAATATATGAAAATGTAATTGAAAAGAATCAAAGGCATAAATGTAAGAAAAAACAATCAGTAACAATTGTAAAAGAAGACATCAGCATAACTCTTCATGACCTTGAGTTAGGTAATGTTTCTTAAATAAGAAACCCAAAGCAAAACTAAAAAATTAAATTTTTAATTTAATTTGAAATTTTGTGTTTCAGAGAAAACTCTCAGATAATTGAAACTCAATCCACACAATGGGAAAAAGAATCTAAATTATGTATTTGACAATAGTCTTATGATTAGGATTTTTAGGACACATACAACTCAGTAATAAAGTGGCAAATAACCTAATTAAACAATAGGCATTGGAAATGAGGGGGAGTTGGGAGTAGAGGGAGGGGGTGGGGGTAAGGGAAAGAAATGGCCCAATGTATGCACATATGAATAAATGAATAAAAACATTTTAAAAATAAAAATAAACAATACACATACATACTCCAGTGAAGGCATACAAAAGGTATGCACGCACAGGAAACATTCAACATAATCAATCAGGAAAATGCCAAGCAGAAACACATTGAGATGCAACTTCAGATAAACTATGATGACTGGTATACAAATATAGAAAGTAAGTGTTGGTAAGGAGTTGGAGTAACTGGAATCTACACATACTGCTTGTGAAAATACACAATCGTGCATCTGCTTTGTAAAGCCATTTGATAATATCCCTGAAGTCTACACACAGAGTTATTATATGACTTCCACTCCTAACTTTATACCAAGAGAAATGAAAACATGACCACATAAAAATTGTATATGAATATTTATAGATGTATTATTAATGAGACAAACCAAATCAAATGTCCACTGATTGAGGAATGTATAAGCAAAGTGTGCAATACCCAACACTCTAACATATTTCTATTGTTATATTCAATATCCATTTCATAATATCAGATGTCCACCACATTCCCCCATTCCCAGTACTAAGCACCACAAATCTACTTTCTGTTTCTGCACATTTGCCTGTTGTGGATAGTTCTATAAATGGAATTATATAACAAGTGGTCTTGTGACCACCTTCTTTGGTTTAGCATAACATTTTCAAGATTTGTCCATGTTGTAGAGTGTATTAGTACTTCATTTTGTTGGTAAATAGTCTATTGAGTAGGTATAATAATTTTATTTATCCATTCATCAGGCAATGTTAGACATAAACAGAGGATGCAAAGATTAAGTTAATACATACATTATTGGAATAGGTCTGTATGAAATGATTTTGCATTAGTTTTCTTTTGAATATTGTCACATCCAATTTTATACTTGTCTGTATTAGTCACATTCATCACTGGGAGTCTATGATTTTTGTTTCTGAAGTAAACAAGCTAAATTATGATTATATTGTACAACTGATTATTTTCAAGACAATATAGAAATATTCATGTCTTAGTAAGTAGCACTCATTATTCTCTTCTGAATATGGAAGATATTTTTAAGTGAATTTTCAGTAGGTCTTATTAAATTATTGCTTTCTTTAACACAGAACTACAGTAAACATTGCCTTATTTCCAAAAAGGTCAGGCAGAGATCACACTTCTTTTATAGCAGAGGACAGAATGCGATCAATGTGAGTCATTAGGAAAAAGGTAGTTAAGACTATTAATGTTTCTAGTGGTCTTCATTTTTTTTAAACCAGTTTGGACAATATATTTAGCTTCAAATATAACTAAAAATTTCAGTGTCTTTTAATGTTATGCCAATGACAGGAAGTACAAAACAGGGACATGAGTATTTGGAAAAATGACCACAATGGAAAAAGATTTTTAACTGAGCAATGGGAAAAATGAGAATGAAAGGATATATGAAGAAAAGCAACAATAAATTGTGAATACAGGTGACATAGGAAAGATCACTGGTGATAATTAAAGGACATCAAGCTATTAAGGTTAAGCTAGAGATTTAAGTTAGAACTGCTAATAAAGACAGGAAATTTATCTCCCCAATCATGTAAGATTTTCTTCTCAATTTGCTAAGTTAATCAGCCAATCATTTTTGACAGAAAGATAAAAGACCGGGCCACTACACTGAATCAAGCAGCATTTTACTTCCATGAACAAAGTTCAAGTTAGCTTGAACTTTTGGAGAGAGTGGGTACAAGAATTGTCAAATTAACATTCTTTGTATGCATAGGAAAATATATCCCTATAAATATAGTTTTCAGCTGGACAATCAGGTGAACAAATGTTTGCATTGATAGATCTCACACTGCAATGCTTCTAATCTCTCTTGAAGTGTGAAATGCTGAAAACTGTACAAAATAGCAATGCTTCTTTAATTGCTACTAACTTTGTTTTATACTATAGAGATTTGGTAATAGCAATGGCATTCGTCTCCTCCTATGCATCCCATTTCATAATTAAATTTGTTGCTCTAAGGTAGGTTTACCATTTAAAAATCCCTTTCTGATGGGGAGCCATAAACATTGTTCTTCCTTTTCTCTAAACTGAAATCATGATCAAGTATAAAAGCATTTTATATCTAGAGTGGCAATAAAGAAATAATCTAGAGACAGACCACTCAAAAGATAGCATGGCAACTATGAGGAGTTGCTAACATGTAGATATTCTAGAAGTGCTCAATATAATTCAAGCAATTTTTAAAAGAGCACTATTCCTATATCCTAAGAAATTATTCAGGTCAAGTTGAAGAGTCTCTTGAAATCAGCTTCAATAGTCTTGCTCAAATGGTCAGAAAAATGTTTAAGTTTGATAACTGTTTCAATTACACATTTACTGTGGTCTGTTTAGATTAGAAAAGTTACATTCTATATATATGATCTGTTTACTAGGAAGGAAGCACATTAACTCCACTAACCATGGGAAGTACCTACCTCAGAAATATTTTTATACCTACTAAAGTGTTTTGTACTATATTTCAGGCTAACATTCATGACACATTTCTAAAAATCTTAATAACTTTCTAGCCAGTTTAATGCCTTCTTTAAAGGAATATTATAGAGTTCAAAACAAGGATATTGAAGACTATTAATTGGGTCAGATACATCTCAAATTTCCACTAGTAAATGGTAAAAGACAACCTGCCAGACACATGAGAAATACTGCTGACTCTAGTTAGCTAAATGTAATTGGAAGTTTGTAACATAGCTAAATGTAGTTGGAAACTTGTGACATTTTTTTACTCAACTTTGAGGCTGTAAAGATATTATGATTAGCAAAAATGGACAATGAATATTCTTACAATATTACTGTTAACCTATCTGTAAATGAAAATTTTAAAAAGAAACTTGAGTTTTACTTACTACACAGAACTTAACACACACAGTCACACACACACACACATTCTACTTTCACAGAGACCAAGTTTTTGTTAAATTTGGCTTTATGTTAATTATATTCCTTTCCACAGTTAACCAAAAAATTACCAAAGGGAAAACAATACTAAGAAACCTATCATATATCCAAACAGTTTTTTGTTGTTGTCTTGTGGGTTATTTTTGAACTCAGGGCACCATGATTGCTAGGCAGGCACTTAATAGCTTGAGCTAATCTTTTTACTTCAAAACAGTTTTTAATCCTAAGGTACTGACATGAAATTTTACTTATCCCATCAAGAACACAGTACATACCAGGAGGGTACTCTTTGGATATTTCTACTTTGCATTATGGTTGGCTTTTTTTTTCAAAAATAAGCAAAACCTACAAGAATACATATATCTGGATCCATATATTTGCACAGATATTTAAAAAGGGCAATAAGGGCTAGTTTAATTTGGAACATTTTTACCTCTTAATGAGAGTTAAATTTATCTTAAGGGGAATTAATTTCTGAAGGATTCTATTTAGGGGTCTTTGCATCTAATAATGGACTGACAGGTTTTCTCCAACAATTAGGACTAATTTGCATTTCTGTTGACTATATTGTACAGGGAGCACTGGAAGCAACACTTAATATCTCTATACATGATTATCTCATTCTTGGAATATTCTTTGCTGGCAAAGAGATAATGTGCACTAAAGAGACTCCTGGAAAAGGGAAAATGGTTTTACAGCATGATGGTTCTCAAGAGTTAACCTCTTTTAAGTGGGACAAAATATTAAATTGTGTATAATTCTAACTAGATTCTTATCTATCATATATTGAGAATCTGTCTGTACAGTTCTTATGTAATAGACCTCATAATTTCAGATTAGATCTTACAAGGTGGACAGTGATACTGTCATCTTTTTCCTTAATGAAATAGCAAATTCCAACACTTGGCTATCCTACTGACAAAGTCCTTTACTTTTCCAGACAGCCTGCCACCTCCCATCCATCCTGTTTCCTAAGGACATCTCATTTCATTGAAGACTTATTTGTGACGGTGACATAGCATGGGGAAGTATATGGTAATCTATATAGGTTTCTGTTTTCTCACTCTATGGCAAAGTATCAGGTCCTGAAAATAGAGTAATTAAAAGTCCTTGCTGTCAGGTATAAACAGCAGCACATTTTTGTGTAAAGTTGGAATTTTAAATTCATTTCTGATTATTATTTTTACTTATTATCAAAGTATGGATAGACTTTGCTACACTCATGGAGAGGCACTTGACAAAGTGGAGCATTAATAAACACAGAAAGGCTCATCCTGATCTTGAAGGATTGAGAAACAATTATAAGGAAATGATTATCACAGCTGCCACAAATCTCAGTGTTAAGAATCAGCTTAAAGATGTAAATATGGTGATATCAAAAGCAGAAAACGTTATTTAAAATTGCCCTAAAATTGTTTCAATGATGTTGAACTTTTAAATTTAAATTACTTCATTGTCTACTATACTGATATTCTCCTCTAAAAATTGGTAGTGACAAGTGCTATAAACAATTTGACTTTATTTTTGAAATTTTTGAAATTATAAATTATATTAGGAGGATCCAAGATGGCAACTAGAGGGAAGAAACAGACAGTGTGAGCTCTGAAAATCAAAAATTTTGCTGAGAAGCTGGAGTCACCCTTGGCAGAAGAAAAACCACCAAGAAGAAGCAAAACTCCAAAACCCTGAACCCTCATCCCATACAAAGCTTCTCCACACCTTATTACACTGAGAAAACAGGAGGGCTCCCATTCCACCTAACACTGGCTCCAAACCTGCTTGGGAGATGCAGACCAACAGGTGAGCAAATAAGTGGCACATGGCATTCCCACAGCTACACCTGGGATAAACTAGCAAAGCCCCCTGGACAGACTGACCCCTGCCCTACAAAAAAAAAAATGGATAATAAACAAGGAACTGAAAAGGACATGCAGCAGAGTGGATAGGGTGCACTCAGTGCAACACAGAAAGGATGAGGAGCAAGGAGCTGCTCTCCACGTGAACTCTCAGTAAAAAAAGACTGTAAAAGTAGATGGCAGACAAGCTGCTGTACCAGAGAAGAAGGAAGGTGCAAGGAGTTGATCTCCATGTGAACATTCAGTAAACAAAGCCTAGAAAACCAGATGGGCTGACAGTAGGCAGCAGATGAGCCACTGCCTGAAATAGGGCAGATAGCAGTCCACAAAGCTCGTCTCCTGACCCAATCACCTGGTGAGACTACGACAGAGCTATTGCTTAATTATCAACACCAGGACTGGATGCTGAAGGAGTAACACCAGAACTACTAAGACTGAAATTCTATTGTTCCCGAACCTGGAATTTCTTTTTCTTTCTGTCTTAGTGTTTGTCTTATTCACTGTTTGTTTGTCCACCATATCTCCCTGTTGATTCTTTGGTTCTCTATTTTTTTTCTTTTTCTTTTTTCTCTTTCTTCCTTGGTTTCATTAGTTTTTGTATTGTAAGTTAGCTATACAAAATTACACACAGACCAGGGACAGAAACAGCACCAAGTGGAACCATGGGAAGATGAAAAAGGGATGGAAACCATTCTACCCCCAAAAATACATTAGTACAGGATTCACAGGGAAATAAAAAAATGGATACCCAGTTCCAGACTCCAACAAAACAAAGATAAACTGTCCCAAGTATCCCAACAAAGCCCAAAAGAACAAAGAAGAAAACCTGCAAGAATTCACTGAGAATTTCATGGAGATGTTACTAGACAAGGTCAACCAAAACATACAGGAGGCAATCAAGAAATTCTAAGACAATAAAGATAAAGAATATGAGAAGACACAAAAACAAATAAGTGAACTCATAGGAGCCCTAAATAAATACCACAGTGAAACAGAGAACACCATAAATAGAGAAACAAATGAATTAAAGTTGAAAATTGACAATTTTAAAGAGGAAGTGACCCATGAGATGGAAAACCTCAAAAAAAAAGAGTGAAACAGAAATACAAAATACAATGGAAGGCCACTCCAGCAGATGAGAACAAGCAGAAGACAAAATCTTGGAACTTGAAAATGAAATGGAACTTAAAGGAAAATCTGAAAAGAATTATTACTCAAACAACTCAAAACCTGTGAAAGGAATATGCAAGAACTCACCAACTCCATCAAAAGACCAAACCTGAGAATCATGGGCATTGAAGGAGAAGAGGTGCAAGCAAAAGGAATTCATAATATATTCAACAAAACAATAACAGAAAATTTCTAAAATCTAGAGAAAACTATGCCCATTCTAGTACAAGAAGCCTTTGGGACACCAAACAGACTTGACCAAAATAGAACTACCCCATGACATATTATCATTAAAAAAACAAGAACAGAGAATAGAGAAAGAATATTGAAGGCTGTAAAAGTGAAAACAAATAACATAAAAAAGGAAACCCATTAAAATCACAGCAGATTTCTCAATGGAAACCTTAAAAACAAGAAGAGCATGGAGTGAGGTATTCTGGGCACTGAATGAAAATAACTTCAACCCTAAGCTACTCTACCCAGCAAAATTATGAGTCAGAATAGATGGAGCATAAAAGTCTTCTATGAGAAGCAGAAACTAAAACAATATGTGACCACCAAGACATCAATACAAAAGATTCTTCAAGGAATTCTGTACACAGAAAATGAAAGCAAACAAAACCATGAAAGGACAGGCAATACCAAACCAAAGGAGAAGAACAGGCAAGAAAGCAGAGAGTAACACTGATTCAGCTGCACACAATCAAACCCTTAAACATCAAAAGCAACTAAATGACAGGAATCACCACATACCTATCAATACTACAGTGAATGTTAATGAACTTAATTCCCCCATCAAAAGACACTGTTTGGCAAAAACAGTGTCTTTTAAAAAGGATTAAAAAGGAAGATCCAACAATTTGTTACCTACAGGGTCCCATCATATCAACAGAAACAAGCACTGGCTTAGGTTGAAAAGCTGGAAGAAGATTTACCAAGCCAATGGCTGCTGAAAACAGGCAGGGGTAGCAATACT
Source organism: Castor canadensis (assembly GCF_047511655.1). Lineage (NCBI taxonomy): Eukaryota > Metazoa > Chordata > Mammalia > Rodentia > Castoridae > Castor > Castor canadensis. The sequence continues at coordinate 18,161,763 of NC_133395.1, forward strand.
TATCTCAGACAAAGTAGACTTCAAATCTACATTGATCAAACAAGATAAAGAAGAACATTCCATATGAACAAAAGGGGAAATACACCAAAAGGAAATAACAATTATCAATCTATATGCACCCAACATTAATGCACCCAATTTCATCAAACATACTCTGAAGGACCTAAAAACATATATAAACTCCAACAGAGTGGTAGTGGAAGACTTTAATAAACCCCTATCACCAATAGATAAGTAATCCAAACAAAAAAATCAATAAAGAAATCCTTGATCTAAATCACACCACAGATCAAATGGACCTAGCTGATGCCTGCAGAATATTTCATCCAACTTCTGCACAATATGCATTCTTCTCAGCAGCCCATGGAACATTCTCCAAAATTGATCATAAGTAGGGCACAAAGCAAGCCTCAACAAAGATAAGAAAACAGAAATAATCCCATGCATTCTATTTGATCACAATGCATTAAAACTAGAAATCAACAGCAAAAACAACAGTAAAAAACAGCAAACAGTTGGAAGCTGAACAACACATTGCTCAATGATCAATGGGTATTTGATGAAGTGAAAGAGAAAATTAAAACATGCTTGGAAGTTAATGAAAATGAAAACATGACCTAGTGGAACCTATGGGACACAGCAAAGGCAGTCCTAAGAGGAAGTTTATAGCCATGAGTGCATATATTAAAAGGACAGAAAGATTTCATCAGTGACTTAATGCTTCATCTCAAAAACCTAGAAAAACAAGAACAAGCAAATTCCAAAACAAGCAGAAGGAGAGAAATAATAAAAATAAGGGCTAAAAATCAATGAAATAGACACAAAAGAAACCATACAAAGAATCAATGAAACAAAAGCTGGTTCTTTGAAAAAATAAATAATGTTGACAGTCCCCTGGCAAACCTGACTAAAATGAGGAGAGAAAAAAACTCAAATCAGTAAAATCAGAACTGCAACAGGGGAGATAACAACAAACACCACAGAAATCCAGGAAATCATGAGAGACTGCTTTGAGAATGTGTAGTTTAATAAATTTGAAAATCTAGAAGAAATGGGCTTATTTCTAGATACTTATGATCACCCAAAATTGAACCAAGAGAACACTAACCACCTGAATACATCTGTAAGACAAAATGAAATTGAAGCAGCAATAAAGTGTGTCCCAAAAAAGAAAAGTCCAGGACCTGATGGATTCTCTGCTGAATTCTATGACATTTAAAGAAAAACTAATATCAACCCTCCTTAAACTGTTCCATGAAATAGAAAGGGAAAAAACACTGTCTAACTCTTTTTATGAAGCCAGTACTACACTCATCCCCAAATCAGATAAAGACACCTTCAAAAAGGAGAACTATAGGCCAATTTCTTTATTGAATTTCAATGCAAAAATCTTCAATAAAATACCACCAACAACAGGTGTTGGCGAGGATGTGGGGATAAAGAAGGCCTCATAAACTGCTGGTAGGAATGAAAGCTAGTGCAACCACTCTGGAAAAAATTTGGAGGCTTCTTAAAAATTTAAACATAGATCTGTCATATGATCCAGCAGTCCAACTCTTGGGGATATACCCAAAGGAATGCAACACAGGTTATTCCAGAGACACCTGCACACCCATGGTTATTGCGGCACTATTCACAATAGCCAAGTTATGGAAACAACCAAGATGCCCCACTACTGACAAATGGATTAAAAAAAATGTGGTATTTATACACAACGGAGTTTTATTCAGCCATGAAGAAGAATGAAATCTTATCATTTGCAAGTAAACGGATGGAACTGGAGAACATCATTCTGAGAGAAGTTAGCCAGGCTCAGAAGACCAAAAATCGTATGTTCTCCCTCATATGTGGACTTCACATCTAGGGCACATTCAGCAATGTGGTTGGACTTGGGTCACATGATAAGGGATGAGCATGTATGGGAGGTGTGAGGATAGGTAAGCAACCCAAAACATGAAAGTGTTTGATGTCTCCACTGCAGAGGAACTAATACAGAAACCTTAAGGCAACGGAGGTCAGTATGAGAAGGGGATTAGGAACTAGTGAAAAGGTCAGTTAGAGATGAATTGACTTGGGATGTAACACATTAGTACATGAAAGCAATGCTAGGAATCTCTCTGTATAGCTATCTTTATCTCAACTAGCAAAAATGCTTTGTCTTTCTTATTATTGTTTATGTTTTCTCTTCAACTAAATTAGAGATAAGGGCAGAACAGATTCCACTTGAAATTGAGGTGGGGTGGGGGGAAGAAGCAGGGGTGTGAGGTAGTGGGGAGAAATTACCCAAGCAATGTATGCACATGTGAGTAAAAAAAAAAAGAATAGACTTACAAATTAAAAGATATTGTTCCCAGGTAGCCCTTAATATATAATAAAATACAGAATACAATATAATAAAATACAGAATACATAGATACCTATAAAAATAAATAAATTACATTATAACTTGATAATAACTTAAAAATTGTATAATTTAATCAGGTTGCTTTTTTGTGTTTAAAAATCCAATTATAAGAAGTCATTTAAAATAATTTTTGATTTTATTGATAAGAATAACAGAGATATTCATATAACCCATAAGACTTGCAAAACTGTCTTACTGAGTATAGGTGGTTCATGCTGAATTACATCTGCTTTGGAGAAAATGATCTATGGAGTATTATTATGACTCTTCTGTGATCTAGACAACTTTATTATAATTATTATGAATCATTTCTTTAATGATGGGCAATCCTAAGAAGTAGCATCATTCTAAAATAATTTGATTTTAATAATTAAATAATCAAATTTCATCTTAATAGTATGTTTTATAATAAAAATCATAGGACAAAAAGAATAAGAAAAACCATGTTTTTTTTTTTTTGTGCTGGCTGGGGGTAACATTGTAGCATTTACAAACATTCTTACAATATATCAAATATATCATACTTGAATTCACCCCTTCCATTATTGTCCTTTATCCCTCGCGAGACTATGAGTTTTAAAAAAGCTCCACATGGCATCTATACTAACCTGCCATTGGAAGGAAACTACAGAGCTTACTCATTTATTTTTTGAGACACAGTCTCACTATGTTTGTGAAGCTGACCTAAAATTCAAGATTCTCCTGCCTCAGCCTCTAAGTAGCTGGTGTTGCAGACATACTATAAGTTCTTAAGATCACCAAGATAAGTATTTAAAATAACTCTGTTAATTATGCCATAATAATTTTCATATACTCACTGTTTTATATCTCCAAAAAGGTAAGGAGTACCTTTTAGAACCCCAAAATAATTGAATATGTTTGCAGAATTATCCACAAAAAACTTAATGTGGCCAATTTCTAACCAGACTGATATCAAATAGAGCAATAAATGAATAATAAGTAAACAAACTCCTAGAAAGATTTAAAATAGGCTGCAGTGATTTCCCCCACAATGCAGAAATTTCTACAATAATACTCTTCATTTCAGCTTCCTTTCTCAGAAGTTCAATTTAAAAATATATACTGTATTCACAATTGAGATTTCCTTAAGAACAAAACATACAGATTGTGTCAAAATAAATCTCAAAGAGGGTAATTTATGTACAAGATTAATGCTTTTGCTGCATTTCCCAATTAATAATCTATTAAAAGCATATTGTTATAGTTTTATGGCAGATTAAGATAAAAGAAAAGTGAAAAATCATATCTCATCAATATATTATCAAGAAGTAAAGCATTATATTATTTATATAGTTTGTTTAAAGAATCAAATAATCAGTAGCTTGTTATTTTTAAAAAGTCAGTGTGTAGCTATACCATTTACACTTTACTTTCAACTCCTGCCTCCTGGAGGAAACATTATTTTTTAAACTATATCCAAATAGTTACATTACTGCTATTTGAGTAGTTATTGTCAGGTGCCACCTTACTTCCTTCTGCAGTAGGTAGGAATTTAGCTTTACATCTTCAATACTTCTCATCTCCTCAGAGCCTAATGTAAGGTTATGCTAACTGTCCATTCAATCAAAGATCAGAGTTTGTTTATATTTTCATGACTATGTAAATACTGATCACTAGTGAACAGTATAGTATATTATAATTACTTTTTTATTCTTGTGAAAATTTTATTTTGCTATTTAATTATTATTTTGAAATTTCTTTCTTAAAAGCATGTATTCACATGGTTCTTTGTGAGATATATCACCATAATATAACATATACATATATATATTCTATTTTATGTATATATATATATGTATGTATTGCTATTTTTGCCAAATTCTTAAACAAATTTTCCAGACACATCACTGTGCTCTTCATAGTCATCTAGTATATAAATCATTCTTCTTTCCTCCCCTGTGTTGACTTCAATATACTTCCTCAATGCACTGTGACCTCTTAGGGAATAGTCCCATCATCCTGGAGCACTGTTCAAATGTCCAGTAATGGACCTCCAGATTCCTTCTCTGCTTTACCTCTTTTGATGAAGCATATTCTTCAGTGAATTCCCAAGAAAACTATATTATAATTTTAAGTTATAAAAATATGTTTCAGCTAAGTACAGTGGCTTGCATTTGTTATTCCAACTACTCAAGAGGCAGATATTGGAAAGATCATGAAATACGTTTCTTGGGTTTTTTCTGGGAAAGGGGGTGGAACGGAGATTTGAACTTAGGGCCTCATGTGTGCTAGGCAGGTGTGCTACCACTTGAGCCACTCTACCAGCCCCCTTTGTTGATTTTGTTTTTTACTATCATATTATTACTGTCCTAAGGTTACATTGTGACATTTATAAAAATTCTTATAAAATATCATAGTTGAATTCACCTCTTCCATCATTCTCCTTTATCTCTCCTCCTCCCGATTCCTGGATTAGTTTCAACAGGTCTCATTTTTCTATTTCGTACATGAATACATAATATTTCCACCATATTCATCCTCGGACGCATTTTCTTTATAACCTCCCCCCTCCCACTGGTACTTATCCCCCGGTAGGACCTGTTTTGCTTTCCTGTTCTTCATTTTTCAAAAAAAAGCAGTTTCGTTTGTTTAAGATAGCTGTATAGTTATTTCATTGTGACACTTCCATGTAGGAAGTGTCATGTAGGAAGTGTTTTGTATTAAAATCCAAATTGTCTCAACCCCTATATTTTTCTCCTTTCTACCCTAGTCCCCTTCTTATGGTGTTTTCACTAGGTTTAACAATTCTACATTCATTATTAAACTTTAAATACCTTTACTTATTTTTCCCCTTTGTAGGTAAATGAAATGAATGTAGAATTCTAATTGAAGATTCTTTTCCTTCAAATTTTTATAAGTACTTACTCCTCCACTGAGTAGATAACTGATAGGCCCTTCAAATTTAATCTCCACATATATTACATGTCTTGTTAATATTATTTCCTAGATAATTTATTTCTCTGTAATTCCTTTTTCCTTAATTTTATAAATATCTTAGTGCTACTATTAAATGTATATGTGACATTTTGGATTTATCTGCTTAGATGTACAATTTCTCTATTTTTTTTTGTTCTTCCATTGATTTAATTTACAGTATTTAAATGTCTTTTAATAGCTTCTATTTTAATGCTTCTTTTAAAGTATATTTGTTTTATACTCTTTGAGATAGGGTCTCTCTATATATCTCAGGCTGCTCTTAAACTCATGATCCTCTGGCCTTGGCCTACTGAGCAGCTGAGAATACAAAATGGGCAAGCTACTCTGCCCAGCAATTTTATGTGTTTTACATATCCATTGATTTCATCCAACTCTTTGAAGAAACTTCCCTTTGAATACATTTCCTCTTGAAGTTTCTAGTATTTTATTCTATTCCCTCTATTGTACCAGTTATTTCTAAACATCTTCAGTATGTTTTGATTTTTCATATTTATATTAAAATCTTTCTTTAAATATTTGACAACTTTTGCTTCTGTTTATATTTAAGAAAAAGTGACCATAACAGATGATGCCACCCTTTACTAGAATGGACTTGAAGGTGTAGATGATTGTGGGACTTCTAGAGGATCACTAAGTGAAGCAAAGTTTTCATGGGGATTACCCATGTGACTCTAGGTAGCTATTCTTTGGGGCCCTCTAGATGGTCTGAGAAATAATCACTGAACCCTGTAGCCAGGATTGGTGGTTTCTGGTTTTGCTTGTTTGGGGGCCAACTGCCTGAAAGTGACTGGGAAATAAGGCAAAAAAAGCAATCTGAAGAACAATGTTCAATTTAAGACATTGATTTACTTTACCAAGGATTTAAAGTTAAGTTTATAATTAATTAAGCCAATAACTATGTAAAGAATAAGCTCAGAACAATTTTAACAGATATATATTTCTTCAGAATACCTAATTGTTCTTCCCTTATGAACTCTCTTGACAATTGTATCAAAGAGTAAATACATTAGACTTAAAATGTAATTGTGGCTTTTAAACTTTTCTTCAGTTTTGAAATTTTGTTCAATGGATTCTTAACCTTCAGATAAGACCTCTTAGTTAACAAAGTTAAGAAATAATAACAGAAACAGAAAAAAAGAAAGAGGAAAAAATATGAATGTGAGCCCTCAGGAAAAAGTTTATGACAGAGTTTTGGAGAAAAATTTATGATTGGCATTAGTTTATTTTCAAAATTAGTAATTGTTCTGCCAACTTAAGAACAGTTCATGTTCTGATGAATGTACTACACACACATCCATGTACATTTGCAAACTAATAATTCAATCTCTGCAGTAATTTTTGCTTCCTTTTGTATATATCCAGAAAATTGGAAGAAGTTCATGCCTTTTATTTCAGGTCAATTAATCAAAGTTATTAGACTTCACTAATCATTTACAGAACACTAAATTGCTTAATTTTCAACAAATGCTTTAGTTTAGTTTCAGACTTCCTCTCAGATATTCTAAACCCAACTTTCTGTAGAGTTCCAGAGATCAGACAGAGGTTACAAAGCAACATCCACTTCAGAGACTTTCTCTTATCACAATCACTTAATGTGTTACAAGTATGTTCATTGAAGTCAAAGACATGAGTCACTCAGAGCACAAGCAGATATGGGTGGCAAAACAAAAAGAAATTTTTCACATTAAAATACCTTGAAATCAAATAGGAGAGAGGCAGCACACATATACAACTATAGTATAAGGAAGATTAATTCATGCCACAAATTAAATGAACTAATATAGTCAAATTCCAGTTTATTCAAAAGGTATTTCCAGTTAGGGGACAATGACAAAGTCACAATTATCTTGGGGAGGGATGTCATCCAGTCATCACTGAAAAATTACTCATTGTAAATGTGACAAGAGGTGGTCTGGGGCTAAGGCATAATGTCCTCCAAAGTAGCAAAGTTGAAAATTAAAGTCACAAAACAGGGTTCTAAGATTCTTAATGTGTCAGAGATCCCCAACACTACAGCAAGGTATGGCAATTTGCTAAGAGAAATCAAAGGACTCACCATATAGTCGTACGCATCATTTGATTGTCCCAGCAAAAAGATGAAAAACAAAATCAGTACAGGGAACGGCACACAGGACATAGCCTTAAGAAACCAGACACAAGCTCCTCAGACTTCTCCCAGTATGGCTAAGTGCTTAACTCATGCAGCAGCAGAACTGTGACAACAGGTCTCTTGAGCCTGTGAGGCCAAGGTTTTCACAGGGAATCAGTCATGTGGGTACCATCTGCCTGGTGTACACCTAGTTACCAAACCTCAAAAAAGGAAGGAGTTTAGCATGAGCCACAGTGTCTGGACAACAGCTTAGGCATGTGAGCCACTCTTCCCAGGTATGGGAATGGTGGGAATGTTCCTGAGATCCAGTTATCAGAAGCCAGTCGAGGCACTTCCTCATGAATTTGCCTAAGTTAACATTCTCAGGCCTACAACTTGTCTTTGACAAAGGAGCTAAAAATACACGATGGAGAAATAGCAGCCTCTTCAACAAAAACTGCTGGAAAAACTGGTTAGCAGTCTGCAAAAAACTGAAACTAGATCCATGTATATCACCTATACCAATATTAACTCAAAATGGATCACGGATCTTAATATCAGAACACAAACTCTAAAGTTGGTACAGGAAAGAGTAGGAAATACTCTGGAGTTAGTAGGTATAGGAAAGAACTTTCTCAATGGAACCCCAGCAGCACAACAACTAAAAGATAGCATAGATAAATGGGACTTCATAAAACCAAAAATCTTCTGCTCAACAAAAGAAATGATCTCTAAACTAAAGAGAACACCCACAGAGTGGGAAAAAATTTTTGCCAGCTACACATCAGACAAAGGACTGATAACAAGAATATATAGGGAACTTGAAAAACTAAATTCTCCCAAAACTAATGAACCAATAAAGAAATGGGCAAGTGAACTAAGCAGAACTTTCTCAAAAGAAAAATTCAAATGGTCAAAAAACACATGAAAAAATGCTCACCATCTCTAGCAATGAAGGAAATGCAAATTAAAACCACACTAAGATTCCACCTCACCCCTGTTAGAATAGCCATCATTAGCAACACCATCAACAACATGTGTACAACCACTCGAAAAAAATTTGGAGGCTACTTAAAAAGCTGGACATTGATCTACCATTTGATCCAGCAATACCACTCTTGGGAATATACCCAAAAGACTGTGACACAGGTTACTCCAGAGGCACCTGCACACCCATGTTTACTGCAGCACTATTCACAATAACCAAGTTATGGAAACAGCCAAGATGCCCCACTAGTGACGAATGGATCAAGAAAATGTGGTATCTATACACAATGGAATTTTATGCAGGCATGAAGAAGAACGGAATGTTATCATTCACTGGTAAATGAATGGAATTGGAGAACATCATTCTGAGTGAGGTTAGCCTGGCCCAAAGACCAAAAATCGATGTTCTCCCTCATATGTGGACATTAGATCAAGGGCAAACACAACAAGGGGATTGAACTTTGATCACAAATAAAAGCGAGAGCACACAAGGGAGGGGTGAGGATAGGTAAGACACCTAAAAAATTAACTAGCATTTGTTGCCCTTAACGCAGAGAAACTAAAGCAGATACCTTAAAAGCAACTGAGGCCAATAGGAAAAGGGGACCAGGAACTAGAGAAAAGGTTAGCTCAAAAAGAATTAACCTAGAAGGTAACACGCACACACAGGAAATCAATGTGAGTCAATGCCCTGTATAGCTATCCTTATCTCAACCAGCAAAAACCCTTGTTTCTTCCTATTATGGCTTATACTCTCTCTACAGCAAAATTAGAAATAAGGGCAAAATAGTTTCTGCTGGGTATTGAGGGGGTGGGGGGAGAGGGAAGGGGCAGTGTGGGTGGTAAGGGAGGGGGTGGGGGCAGGAGGGGAGAAATGACCCAAGCCTTGTATGCACATATGAATAATAATAATAAAAAAAATTCTCAGGCCTGCTGCACTAGTTCCTTTCTGCATGATTAACAGAACACAGTTTGTGAAAAGTCTTCTTGATACGAAACCAAAAGTTTCCTAAAACATTAAGTCAGACCATTAATGTACTTTTAATACCACTTTGAAAAACAGACAGGAAAACTTCTTTCTCTGTCACAATAGAATTACCTTAAGCTTCATTTCTTACTTTCTACTTTTCTAAGGAGCCAAGAGAAGAGAAAGGTTTGGGGTTCACCATTTCTGATATGACTACAATACTGATGGCATGACTTGTGCATAATGTTAAGTTTTCACTGGTTTAATTATCAGTAGTACAGAAATCTTTTTTCTTTTAGAAATCTCATTTTTCTTTCAATTATTCTAACCGATCATAACCTTACATTTATACATTCTGATTTTTTGTGAATATGAAAACGTAATTTTTGTAACATTGTTGAAAAAAGATTCAATCAAAAAATTCAGGTAGATGTTTGCATGTCCTGTGTATTTTTTTCACCATACCATAAATTCCTTCACTGACACATTTTGGTTTTGCTCCTTTATTTTCCATTTACACTCTTAGAAAAAGAATTCCCTACAAGTTTTGTGCAAAATGCTCTTTAAGAAGTAGAGCCAACCTGAAACTGAAATGCCCTTTAGAAAATATGTGTTTGACTAAATAAGACTTTATTATTGTTGCTATTTGTTTCTACTCCTTAAAATTTCGATCTTTTATAAACTGTAAGTGTGCTATAACAAAGCACTCTTTTGTAAAATATTAAAAAGCTAGTTTTTCACAAAATAATTTTTTTCAGCACAATTTTTACCACCACCCAGGGTTTTAATTATGTAGAAAAAAGCACCAGGGGTTAAAAAAAAAAAAAAGAGAGCTATCAATGAAGCTTCATCTTTTCATGTCATATACTGATAACTTGAAAATTATACCTTCTGTCATAGTAACTGAAGAAATAAGGCCAGGGTCCACAGAAGGGCTGTGTCATTTTGCAAACAAATGAAGTAAAGGGAGGAAACTATAACAAGTAGTATACAAAACCACAGTTATTTTCCTAAAAAGCTAGTTATAAATTATCTTGGTGGTAAAAGACCCCTGAAGCTTTCAGGATAAGATTCTTCTATGCTTGCTAATAAAAGAATGCAAATATGAAAGAAAGGTTGACCACTGGTGCTAAATTAAATTCACTTTATCTCTAGGTTAGGGTGGGAATAGGTTTGGCTAAAATTGTGAGGGTGGAACTAACACGGTGATTATTTCCATGTGTTAAAAACTAGAGGAAGAAGAAGCTTTTCGTGTTTACTAAGTCCAACTTTAATAAAATGGAATTGCTTAGAGGTCAGGTGAAACCTCCTACTTGTATTATTAATCTTTATCTTAAAATCATCCTCTTTTTTATCTCCACCAATAGGTTTTAATTGTCAAATATCTTACAAAAATAAGTTATCTTTTATGAAGAAGAAGCAATTGTGAGTAAAGGAAACATTATATTCAGGATTGAAGTTTTCTAAGAAATCTGCAAAGACTACACCATAAAATATTTTTAGTAAGCTTGAAGCAACCTAATTTTGTATAAAGTATGGAAATATTTTCTGCAGCACAATGCCTGATGCTACTAATATTTGGCATAGAGTTAGCATATTTTATTCTTGTTGGGTGAGCACATGCTAATTTTGCCATAAATATGCCAAGTGAATAATAATTGAGAAATAGTTTAAGCTATAAGCTAAGAATACTATTAATATTTGAAAGTCTTAAAATTGTATAAAAATTGGCAAAGACATAAAATGAATAGTCTTAAATTGGAAAATATTCTCTAAACGAAATAAAAGCATGTAAGGAAATAAGGGAGGTTCTAGAAAAAATATTTTAAAAAAGAAAGGATGGGTCAAGAAAATACTCCTGACAAATCTTAAGAATGTAAAAAAAATCACCAAAAGCAATGAAGAAGATACTTTGTAAACTAGCTTTATTCCTTAGTTTCCCCTTAACATTTCTAATGGTTTCAAATTAGCATTTTCTTCTTTGACCATCTGTTGTTTCTGCTTCACAGTGTTTTCTTCTCTTAATTTACTATAATTAAACTTCTCTAATTGTTTCTATCAAGTTGCAGTTTATGTTCATCTCTGTATTTAATCAACATTTGTAAATGCATTGAATAAATTGTATAATCACTCAATTGTAAAAAGAAATTTTGTCATTGCTTATGATTAGTTATGCAGTGTTATTTTTGCTTCTCATTTCCCCTTTCTAACCCAGTGTATTTGAGGAAGACAATAGTCTTGGCCTTTTGTCCTCCGACGGATTTTCTCACACAGTGCCCGTGGTGCTAGAGATTATAGAATTGATTGGATACCACAGGAATATATTCACTTTGCCACAACACAAAGAAAGTGCTATTTCATGGCAAAGATTTGTCTTAGAAAAACAAAAGCATATAAGAAAGCTCCCACCAGCTAAAGGTCAACAAGCCAACTCATTTATACCCAACCTTTAAATATCATACAATTCATAAAATGTATTTACTTAACTGTTTAAGATCCATTATAAGTGGAAGACATTAATAAGACAGTGAAATGTCTATTATACTGTTTAGAATGATAATTTAAATGTATATTTTCACTTTCCTCTAGGGAGCTTGATTGCAAAACCTTATTAGCAGGAATATATGTGTTCTTGACTGGTATCAAGACATGGAGAGAATCTTTCAGCAGAAAATATTGGATATTGTTTATAATGAAAGAAAAGATTCACCATGCATATTGGAAAGAACTAGAGTTAATGTAATAGATAATGTTGGTGTGAACTATCAAAAAGTGTCATTAAAAGAAGCTTCATTCTGTGATGTCATATGTGAGCATGTGCCTACTCTTAAGATTGCTGCCAGCTGCCTAAATATCAACAGGAGTAATATGGAAGGTGTAAGAGCAGAGGAATAAGAAATGTCCCAATTTGGGGAAGAAGTTGGTTGGACATAAACTTCTATCTGCTAAATCTTTGACTTCCTCTTTATCATTCCACAAATCTACCTTAAGGAATGGAATCCCACATTGCAAATTTAGTAACAAACTTGACAGCACTATGATTTCTGAAAAGGAAGATATCTTATCATATTTATTTGTAATAATAATGCCCCTTATAAAAGAAAATTTCAGAGGTGTCCTATATTCAATTGTAAGGGATAAGGATGGGGGACAGTAGAGATTTGAAAAGTCAGTCAGGTAACAGCCATGGGCCAAAACAACAACTTTCCTACATTCCTCATTGATGGTTAAAACCTGAACTCTTTCAGACAGCTGATCACATCCATGATTTTCTTTTTTGCTTACCACTCTAAACAATCCAGAAACAGTAAGTACTTTTCCTTAATGACTGTCTTCCTATCCCATTTTTCACCATTTTTAATTATCTACCCCTCTAATTTATGGGCAAATTTTAATGTAAATAACTCATGCTTTGTTTCCTTACATTTTCTTAATAAAAATTCTTATAGCTCTAGGTCCAACGGACTTTTGTCCAGCTGCTAGTTAGCCTGATGTTGGAAGTTTCAGTAACTTTGGGAGTGGTTGCTGATTTGGGAGTTATCCTTGGCAGTTACTTTTGCTTTCTTTCCCTTTGCCCATCATTCTAAATTCTGAAGAAAAACTGTGCCTAAATGATTAAGATTTCAACTGCCAAACAATCTTTCTGTTGATTTTTTCAGAACTCAGAACATCTGGTGACTTTCAAATAACATCAGCATAATGTGTAATGAGTCTCCTTATCCTTTAATTCTGTGCATCAACTTCCTCAAAAAATATAAATTGCTGTGATGTTCAACTTGCAAAAAGTTACATGCTTGTAACTAGTCAGTCCCAAGAAGGCAAGGTTGATATAGGTATTCCAGTCACAGAAAAGAGGGGGAAAAAATGAAACATGACCTGACAGACAAATACTGATATCATTCCTTCCCATTGTCCCCTGTTTCTTTAATCACTCCCTACAATAGACTTTTAGGACCCTAAGTCCTTTAAGATAGGACTCTAAGGCAAAGACCCCATCAACCCCCATCCTGATCTCAGGATACCAGCCCTTAAATAAAACTGATTTTCTTCCCAATACTCATCTCCTGAATATTGGCTTTCAAGCAGCGAGCAGCTAGATGTTGATCCAAGAAAGAATAGCTAACATCTGTAACAGATAAGTCACTCTTCTATTTCAGACATCTTTTAATCTCAGTAGTTTGGTGTAACAGGTCTTAGCATTATACCTCTCACTGTACATTGTAAGATAAAAATGGTCAAAGTTGCATGAAAGTAGAGCATATTCTCAGAAGCAGCTTAGTGAGATATGAATGACCAAAATAATGGGATATTATTCAGAAATTATATAACATTCTTCCATGGAAAAGTCATTAAGTAAATTATTTCTCAGTGCTATTTTGAGCCAAGTAGTATAGAGCAGTACTTTCTTAAATAGCAAATCCTCTAAGAAAAATTGCAGGGGCCTCAATTCTTGTTTGGCCTCTTGCCTTCCTCAGCCATTACTCATGGAGCACACTTTCACTGCTTGTATAAGGGCTAGATACCGCCTGTGTAGGTAAGTTGAATTACAAAGGCTCTGAACTGAGGTACATGCCTCCTCAAGGAAAAGGAATAGGAGTATTTCTCTCTAAGGAAGCTGACAAGTTCCCCTAAACGAAACAAAACAAAACAAAAAAATCTATGAAAAGTGGCATTAGGTGTCTCCAACAGAAGGGTGAGGATAAAGACAACCAAGACCTCCATCCATGTACAAAGAGAATCTAATGAGCTCTTTTAGTATTGCATTTTTAAGTGTGAATAGATGTGTTATTAGATGTGTAATAAAAATCATTAACAATAAAGACACCCATACAAAGTAAGATATAAATGGAATTAATGGGAAACAATGAAAATGGAGGAGCTCCTCCCAAATTAATATCTTAAAAGATGTATGAATGCTGGAAAATAAATTAATGATACAGGAAAAGTATTCCATTTTCACTATCCAGCTTAAAATCACAATCACCAAATTTCTTGGCTTCCCTATCTCCTTTATGTTTTTGTTTTTACATAGCATGCTAATACATTTTTGAAGATTTTATTCTATATCCCTTCTGTGTCCAAAGCTATAATTACTCATCATTATTATATAATGTAGATAAATTTAATTTTCAACTTGCAGATAAAGAAACTGAATCATGGAAAGAGAGAAGTTGGGCAATTGCTAAGGTTGAAGAATTGCTAAATATGAAAAAAAAATCAGTATTTGAATGGAAGCAAAGTGATTTCAAATTGCCTGTACTTATGTGAAAATCAACTAAATTGGGTCTTTTCTGTCAAAGGGCTAGATCAGTCAGTAAAGATAGAGACTCTTAATCTCAGGGTCATGGGTTTGACGCCCTTCCCCTAGCCAATATCACACTGTGGAATGTGTCCGTCTTTGTATGGATATTGGCTAATTCTCCAGTTGTCTATGTGCTTGCTGGCATCTGGCTTGTAAAGTTTCAGCATTTAAGCAGAGAATTGTTTGGCATCGTATGTCCTAAAACTCAAACTGCTAGTCTTAGGATAATCATTGTCCACAGGAATCTCTGCTTCAAGGTCCCCTTGGCCCACAGGTTAATTATATATTTGGTGCTGTCATTCCAGGTCAAACAGTCATTTCAGGCTTCAGTTTCCCCAGAATCCTAAAAATTCCTGCCTTATGGGTCACCTCTTTTTCTTTAGGTACACCAATCAAATTAAGTCTGCTGTCGATGCTCTCCAATCATGTTTCTCTTCCCCTATGCCCTCCCCTAAACCTCATCCTTAGTCAGTCCCGAAAACTGTGAACCCAAGCTCCCTCCTTAGAGCAAAGGGGCAGTCCTGAATAAGGGACAAAACTGAGGCAGTTCCCTGTTCCCCTGTGCGTGTGCTGGCTTGCCTGACTTAGGTCAAGACAAATACACCTTTTTGCAGAAGTAAATTTTGCCTTGTGCGTTAGCTTTTGAGCATGTATCTTCATAGCAGTGACACAATATTTCTAACACTTAAATATTTTGGTGCGCTGAAACTGCAATAAAATATAAACCCTTAGAGAACTTTTTTCTTTTTCTTACTATGGTGTCTTATTACCCAGATGTCTGACTATATAAGAAGGAGGGGGTGCTCAGTTAATTTCTAATGAATAAGTGAAAGAAGAAAACAAAAAGAAAAGAAATGGTTACTTAGGACACTACTGCATTGAATTGTAAACACTATTTATAGTTTTTAAAATGTAAATACTGATCACTAATTTATGTAAAAATTTTACTTATGGTGAGTTAATGTGGAGACAGAAAATATGTATGTAGGCAAATAATAAGAACACTAAATCCTAACCTATAGTGAATAGACAATAGAAAAAATGGATAAAATTGAAGAATCCAGAAATAGTGGTCTTTTAAGGCATGTTATTTAACAATATGGAGGTGAATCCCAGAGAAACAAAAACTCTCAAAAGATAAAGATTTTTTTATCTCTGTTCTAGTAATTGGTATAGTGAAACAGGGACCACAGGTGCTCAGAAAATGAAGCAACCAGTATTTTCCAAACAGTTCAACTGGAGAGTGACAAAATCCATACTCAATCCACAGGAAAACATGAGAAAAGCATACAGATAAGTAGGAGGTTTCTCACTGGAAGGTGAGGGTGATTAATATAATAATCATGGACAATAAGATGATATGGTTACTACAAACATACTTCCTTTAAAGTGAGCCTAAAATGGTATAATTTCATCATGGTCTTTCATGTTTTCCAAGTCAGAGTTAATTTTTGTTCTCAGTTTCTGCCCCTAACCCTGATACAAACAAAATCAACAAACTGCTTTAGTGTTCCTAAGAGGCTTTTTGCCTAAGGATTGCCTTTCTAATTAAGTCCTCCAACTCTTTAACATGCTAATTTTACCCATTAAAGTGTAGGATGAAATGGTTTCAGCTGTTATCTGTGATTCATCCTCTATAGAGCTTAATTTACATTTCAGGAAAGCTGATTGAAAATTTTTGGCAAATTTTTTAAAGATACTTGAGTTCTTTTGGACCAGCATTTTTTTCAGTGTAGGTGACCAAGATTTTATGGACCATCAGGGTAGAAAAAATAAAAAGAACTCTTTAGTGAAGCAGGAGCCTGAACAAAAAGATAGACAACAATTCCTTCAATGGATGGTGAAGTAAGAATTCTCTTGACCACATTTCTGCATCTGTAGTTATTAAGAACTACACAAAATGAAAATAAAACACTATTAAAATTATAAGACTATGGAAAATTCTAAAGCTTCATTAATTTACCATGTCTGTGATATGACCAGAACCTAGATCGAAAGAATGGAGAAATAAAGTAGCAAAAGGAATACTTACCCTAAAGAGAATTAGGTGTCTCTTCAAGTCACCTGTTGTTTAAGAGGCATATTTGAGTTTTCCAGTTCTTGGCCTTCAAGCTGGTTGATCACACAATAAATCTTTTTCTTGGAAAACCTAGCACCATACTATTAGCTTTTATTTCCATTGACAGTGGGATTTTTCACTGGGGAGGAAAATTCAGCTAGAATCTGAATATATTATTAGCAAGTAAGAATTTATAACCATGGATGGGGAAAAGGGTGTCAATGGATGGAAAATTACTAAGAGGCAATACCAAGGGTAAGGAGAATTCTAGCTACACCAACCTGGCAGAACTTTTGCCAAAGTCAGCCAGTGTAAAAACATTATTTGCAGCTAAAGACGTGGATTAACTCATACTGAGGGTAATCTCACAGTGAAAGTGGAGAGTACTTGATAAACTGGCTCAGTAGGGTTCTTGATAAAACTGGATTTTAAGAAGAACAGCACAGATAGGCCTCAGAGAAGGCTGAAGATCTAGGCTAAGATTTAGTCATGCTAAATCAGCATGTAGTCACCAGGAGGTAAAAATATACTTTCTGTTAAATTCAAGTGGTATAAACTCGTATATGGAATTTTCAGTTATAAAGAATATATGCTCCATGCCTGAGGAGGAAACAAGTACAGATCATCTGAAACCATAAGCAAACTATGTTTAGAAAAGCTAGTGTTGGGGAAGTTTGCTAGCTGAGATACGGAACTCTTGAGGCAATTAGCAGGAAGCAGTGTTTTATTGTGCCAGCACAGACTCAGCCTACTCATGTCCAAAGGCTGAGCCCAGAGAACAAAGGGGTCTCACCTGCAAGCAGGTTACAGAAGCAAAAAGCAAAGTCTAATCCATATATGGTTATATTTAATTTTATTGGCTACTTTATCCTAGTGCTATGTGACTTTCCCCTCCCTGGTGCTACATGAACT
Organism: Castor canadensis; assembly: GCF_047511655.1. NCBI lineage: Eukaryota > Metazoa > Chordata > Mammalia > Rodentia > Castoridae > Castor > Castor canadensis. Next base: position 18,179,441 of record NC_133395.1, read on the forward strand.
TCCTCATGTTCAGATTTCTCAGGTTTTATCTCTCTGCTATGCCATTCCTACCTCCCTGCTACAGTAGTATATGGTAATAAAAACCACAAGCTCTGGGGTCAGGTGACCAGCTGTGTGACTCTGGGAAAGTCAGACAACATCTGTGAGTTTACTCTCCTTGATTATAGAATAGCAGTAATAAAGTAGTACCCATATCCTGGTACAGAATAGCTGCTATAATAAATATTAGCTATCATTAGTATTGTTTGTTGTTTCTATTAGTAACTTCTGTATTATTAGCGATCTTTTCACCCTTAATCAGTTCTCTATTTGAGACACTGAAAAAGTGAAACAAGCTTCCAGTGGTCAGATGAGAAGATAACTATAAGAAACTGAATGACATTGTCTGAAGGAAGGGCATGTCTGTATCCCTCTAATGATGTTTTCCTGAGAAATGCAGTCAAACTGCAATTGCCTTAGGAAGTTTGTGTCTTGTATAGCAGGTTGAATGTTTGTCATCTCAAAATTCCAAATCTGAAATGCTTCCATATCTGAACCCTTTTAAGGACTGACAGTGTTAGTGGTGATGCTCTCAGAAGACCCTGGTTAGGAAGATCTCAGGTCCTTGGCATTCTGAGCAAAGAATTGGATAGAAACACACACATTGCAAAATAGTAGCAGAATTTTATTGTGAGTGAATGTGGGGAAGTACATTCTCCTCCCCAAGGAGGTATGAGAAAAGCAGGCTCTGAGCAAGGTGGCTTAAGAGCAGCACCTGTGGCTTGAGAGCTCCAGTACCTTGGTTTGGATGGATATTTACAGCAAGGAGTGAGCAAGGGGAGGGGATTTGGGTTGTGTTTAGGAGTAGATTTTGGTAATTGACCCAACATGGAAATTCAATAAACTATAATTAGGGACCCTTATGTGCTGCTCCAGTTTGGATGCAGATGAAAATGCTGTTTCAAAAGAGATGCTTTGGGACAGATCTGTGTGGAACTAAAATAAATCACCTGTTCCCTATGAGACAATTTGCAAGGAGGCCACCTGGCTTGGGTATATTCCTTATTACTAGCTGCCTCAACAGGACAATATAAGTGGAAAATTCCACTTAACTTCATATAACGGATGATAATCAAAATGCAGGTACACTGAAAATATTACATAATATTTACCTTTGCCTATTTGTATAAGGTGTATATGAAACATAAGTGAATTTCATATTTAGAATCAAATCCCAGTCCCAGGATATCTCATTGTATATTGTCATAAGCAACCTATGTCAGAAACATAGATGGACACATTTGTGTCTTTCCACAATGTCAGAACATAATGAATATCAATAAATTCACAAGCTACCTCAATTTTTTTTTCTTTAATTTGCCAAGTCCTACTGATTTCACTTGGTAGTTATGGCCATTGGTAATCATGGGTTCTTCTCTTCCAATCTTAATTATTAATATTAACTCTCAGATTACATATTATACTTCATGCAATGATACCTAGGTTGTAGAATGATTAAGAAAGGGTTAAAGCAGTGTCGGAGACAAGGCTCCCTTTGTGAGCCATTCTGTCTTGACCTTGTCCACGGTTGTTTGTCCCAACTTCTCCACCTCCAGCACAAGATGGCGCTGTCCCTGCTTCTCTTCTGGGAGTTTACCTTGCTGCTGGCGCGAACGTGCACCCTATCAGAAGTCCTATAGCAGAACCAGCCAACCAGCCTGCACCTCGTCGTACCCCTCACTCCCTCAGCGCATAAATACCCCTGTGTGAACAATAAAATTTTGCAGCTTGATCAGAACTCCTGTCTTGCTGTCTCCTTCGTGTCTCTTGTCCCTTCATTCTTCCCCTTCTAGGTTCGCTACCCACGCTGATGTGTCCTGCAGGACGGGACATCTGGCGCCCAACGTGGCTGTAGCTATTCCTGTGATTGCGGGGAGAACATCATCCTCCGGAAAGGCTTGGCGCCAAGTAGAGTTCGCGATCGCCTCAGCTAATGCAACCAAGAGACAGATCCAGGAGGAGAGTGAGGACGGTGAACGGTGAGTGACCCACCATGGGACAAGCAGTGTCGTCACATGATTTGTTTCTTTCAGGCCTCAAGGAGGCCCTCAAGACACGAGGGGCGCGTGTTAAGAAAAAAGATTTGAGGTCATTTTTTTGTTACATAGGAGATTTATGTCCTTGGTTTCCTCTTGAAGGAACCATTGATGGTAAGAGATGGCTCCGGGTTGGAGACTGTTTAAAAGACTATTATGAATCTTTTGGCCCCGAAAAAGTCCCTGTGACCGCCTTTTCTTATTGGAACTTGATTAATGAAATACTCAAAAGTGCTCCCTTTGATAATGGTACCTTAAGACTTGTTAAAATCGGGCAAAATGCTATGCAGACGGCTTCCTGCCCTCCTTCCAGGTGTCCTTCCGTTTCTATTGATATAGATTCTTCACAATCTAACTCAAAATCTGATAACCCTGCCCCACCCCAGGACCCAAAGGATAAAGAAATTACCCACCTCTACCCAGTCCTAAACCCTGACGATGCCTTAACTCCTGAAGAACAGGCTACCCTTGAGGAAACAGCTGCCCGTTACCGTTCAGAGCAAGACCCGTCCTTGACGGACTCCCCTTTATACACTCCTCCTGCCTTTTGTGCTCCGGCCCTGCAAGGGCCTACTGTCCCTCCAGACATTTTCTCTCTGCTTCCCTTACCTAACTTAGCCCCCTTATGCGAGTCCCTCCAACACAGACGAGAGCAAATTAAACTTTTAAAAGAATTAAGGTCTCTTGACCTTGAGCTTCGCTCATTAGCTTTAGACACAGAATCTATATGTCCCAGCCCAAAACAGTCTAAAATAAAAGCTAAGCCACACCATCGGGCTGTTCTCACCTTTCTGGTCACTCGCAGCCAAACAGAGACAGAGCTTTCCCATACGGAGAATAGGGAAAATGATGATAAGGACTCAGACTCAGACGAGGAGGAACACTACAATGCAGGAGAGGAACAAGAGGAAACAGGACAAAAACAAGGTTCAGAGGATGAGGAGCCCACCTCTAGGCAGGATGAAACCCAAAATGCCTACAAAAAATTAAGTCTATGCTTTCTCGAAAAACTTAAAAAGGCTTGTGCTCAATATGGTCCCACTGCGCCTTATACGTTGGCTTTATTAGAAAATCAAAGCACACATGGCTTACTCCAAATAATTGGAAATTTCTAGACCGAGCTACTCTCAGTGCTGGAGATTTCCTGCTATGGAATGCAGATTTTAAAGAGCACTGTCGGGAAACTGCTCAAAAAAATCTGACTAAAACCTCTTCTAAATCCTGGACCTATGCCAAATTAGTGGGTAATGCGCCATATGACACCAACTCTAGACAAGCATGTCTCCCTGCTGGGCTTTTGGCGCAAATTCAAACAGCTGGCTTACATGCTTGGAGACGCCTCCCTCAAAAGGGCTCGGCTACCACCTCCTTGGCAAAAATTCAACAAGGGCCCGATGAGCCTTATAGTGACTTTGTTGCCCGGCTCAATTTAGCTGCAGAGCGCTTACTTGGTCCAAGCGAAAGCGAAAGTGCCTTTGTTAAACATCTTGCCTTTGAAAATGCCAACCCAGCTTGTCAGGATGTTCTTCGACCACATAAGACTAAAGGAGAACTTTCTGACTTTATTAGACTTTGTGCTGGGGTAGGTACGGCCCATGCCATGGGCCTAGCCATAGGTGCTGCCTTTACCAAGGCTCTCCATAACCCTGGCTCACGGACTTGCTTTAATTGTAATCAGCCTGGCCATTTTGCACGTAAATGCCCAAAGGCAATAACCCCCCAGATCGGGGCTCAAACCGAGGCTAAACCACCCACCACTCTCTGCCCTCGTTGCGGCAAGGGCCGTCACTGGGCTAATGAATGCAGGTCTAAGACTAATGCTCTTGGACAGCCTATTTTTCCCCGCTTGTCGGAAAACTCCTCGCGGGGCCAGCCCCTGGCCCCGATATCCCCCAGGACAAACCCAGGGGCAATAAGGTTTGTCCCTTCCCAAGCCCCCAACCTTCCTCAAAACCCTTCTCCACTATCTCTTCCCTCCAAAGAGCCACCCCAGGCAGTGCAGGATTGGACCTCTGTGCCACCACCGATACAATATTAGATTCAATGCAGGGACTCCAGATAATACCCACTGGAGTTGTGGGTCCCCCTCCATCTCACATGTGTGCTCTTATTCTTGGAAGAGCCTCCACCACCTTACAGGGTGTACAAGTCTTCCCTGGCATTGTTGATAATGATTTTACTGGAGAGATACAAATATTAGCCACAGCTATTAATGGGGTTGCAGCCATTCCAGCAGGAACAAGGCTCGCACAATTACTTCTCCTCCCCCTACACTCAGGAGGCACCTCCACTGCCCAGAGCCTACCACGGGGGACTGCCTCCTTGGGGTCCTCTGATATCTACTGGGTACAACCCATCTCTCAGGAAAGGCCCTCCCTTACCCTAGTTATTGAAGGAAAAGAGTTTCAAGGAGTTTTAGATACCGGGGCCGACGCCACCATTATATCCCAACAACATTGGCCCCCGGGCTGGCCCCTCACCCCATCCTTAACTGACCTCAAAGGAATAGGACAATCAAAAAACCCCCTAGTCAGTTCTAAGGTTCTTCACTGGTCTGATAGGGAAGGCAACAAAGGAACTGTCACTCCCTTTGTTATCCCTGGTCTCCCAGTTAACTTATGGGGCCGAGATATCCTAAGCCAGATGGAAGTTATTTTGGCCAGCCCTAACTCCATAGTTACCCATCAAATGCTCCGTATGGACTTTGTCCCAGGCACGGGCCTTGGTAAACAGAGACAAGGAATAACTAAACCCATACTAGCCACACAAAAAACCAATACACAGGGGCTTGGGTATTTGGATTTTTAGTGTCGGCCCTTGACCCTCCTGTACCCCATGCAGATAAAATTATTTGGGAAACTCAAATTCCTGTGTGGGTGGATCAGTGGCCCCTTACCCAAGAAAAATTAAAGGCTGCTTCCATGTTAGTACAGGAACAGCTAGCAGCTGACCATGTAGAGCCCTCAACCTCACCATGGAATACTCCTATTTTTGTTATCAAGAAAAAATCAGGCAAATGGCGCCTTTTACAAGATTTGCGCGCCATCAATAGAGTCATGCGCCCCATGGGAGCACTACAGCCAGGTATTCCTACACCAGTGGCTATCCCCAAAGACTATTATAAAATGGTTATTGACTTAAAAGATTGCTTTTTCACCATCCCTTTACATCCTGAGGATAGACCCTATTTTGCCTTTAGTCTCCCTCGCATCAATTTTCAGGGTCCTATGCAGAGATTTCAATGGAAGGTACTTCCCCAAGGTATGGCCAACAGCCCTAGTCTTTGTCAAAAATATGTCGCACAGGCAGTTGACCCTGTGAGAAAACGATGGCCACAAATTTACATCTTACATTACATGGATGATTTGTTGATTGCCGCACCTGATACTCATATTCTTAATGGTTGCTACCTGGATCTCTATAAAGCCCTCACTACCTTGGGATTACAAATAGCACCTGATAAGGTTCAAACACAAGACCCTTATACTTATTTGGGCCTTCAACTCCAAGGCAACCAAATCCAAACTCCCAAGATACAATTACATGTAGATCATCTTCACACCCTTAATGATTTTCAAAAATTAATGGGAGACATTCAATGGCTAAGACCGTATTTAAAATTACCCACTTGTGTACTCTTACCCCTTAATGATATTTTGAAAGGTGACTCCCACCCCACCTCCCCTCGAAAACTCACCCCCGAGGCTCAACAGGCATTAAACCAAGTCACAAAAGCCATTACCCAACAGTTTGTTACACAAATTTCTTATAACCTCCCCCTGATCCTGGTCATTCTACATACTCCCCACACACCTACAGGAATTTTTTGGCAAAGGGATCCACATTTTAAAAATAAAGGTTGCCCCTTGTTCTGGGTCCATTTACCCACCACATCCTCCAAGGTTATTACTGTTTATCCTGCTCAGGTAGCTTCTGTTATTGTCAAAGGTCGTTTACTCTCTCGACAACACTTTGGCAAGGACCCTGATAAAATCTTAATCCCATACACTAAAGACCAAACCCAATTTTTATTACAGACAGAAGATGAATGGAGCGTTGCTCTATCAGGGTTTTTAGGAACAATTGATAATCACCTCCCAAGTGACCCCCTTTTACATTTTGCCCAATTACATCCCTTTATTTTTCCCAAAATTACTCAAAAGGCTCCCATTCCTCAAGCCCTCACTGTTTTCACAGATGGCTCCAGTAATGGCTGTGCGGTCTTTGTTGTCGGTAATCAACCTACTACCTTTGAGACTGCCTGTCAGTCAGCACAGCTTGTGGAACTGTTTGCCATAGCACAAGTTTTTATAACCTTTTTCGATAAACCTGTTAATATTTATACAGACAGTGCCTACATTGCTCATTCTGTGCCCCTGCTGGAGATTTCACCCGCCATTAAGGCCTCTTCCAATGCGGCCTTTCTGTTTCATCAGCTTCAACAGCTAATCCAGACCAGACGCCACCCATTTTTCTTAGGCCATATCAGAGCACACTCTGACCTTCCCAGTCCCCTTACACAGGGAAACGCCCAAGCTGATGCAGCTACGCGCTCTATCTTTCCAATCTTTGCCGGCTCCATCCAAAGAGCCACCGAGTTACACACTCTTCACCATCTAAATTCCCAAAGCCTTCGATTGTTTTGTAAAATTACCAGACAACAGGCACGAGAGATAGTTAAGGCATGCCCTGCCTGCACTGTCTCCCTTCCCATTCAACATTTGGGAGCCAATCCCCGAGGATTACTACCCAACCAGGTGTGGCAAATGGATGTTACTCATTTTCCCGAATTCGGAAAAACCAAATATATACATGTTACTATAGATACCTTCAGTGGCTTTATTTTTGCATCTCCACACTGTGGGGAAGCTACCAAAGATGCCCTTTCTCATCTTGTTTCAGCCTTCACCGTTATGGGTAAACCTACACACATTAAGACAGATAATGGCCCTGCATATACTAGTTCTAAGTTTAAACAGTTCTGTTCTACTCTACAAATTTCCCATACTACTGGGATTCCTTATAATCCCCAGGGTCAGGGCATCATAGAACGTGCCCACCTCACTCTGAAAACTTGGCTAACCCGTCTTAAAGCCTCTACCCTTACCTTTACCACTCCCAGAGATCGCCTAAACCATACATCATTTACCCTCAACTTTCTCACCCGAGGCAGTGATGGCCACTCGGCCACGGACAGACACTGGCACCCCTCGTCTAACACTGTCCGCCCACCCGTCATGTGGCGCGATCCTCTTACGTATAAATGGAAAGGCCCAGATCCTGTCCTCATTTGGGGCCGAGGCTCAGCTTGTGTTTTGGATCAAGAACAGGCTGCCCCTAGATGGTTACCAGAACGCCTAATAAAACAGGTTAATGACTTAACAAAACCCAGGGAGAAAGACCCTCTCCCTGAGGATGCATTATCTTCTCTTACAGATGCTGTTCACACGCTGGATGAAGATTCTACTTGCGACACTCCTGCTAAACAGGTTTGCTGATGGAGGATTTTGGGACCCTGGCTTAGCTGCTCAAGAGCTTTTTGGTGCCCCCTGTGAATGCAGGGGAGGACACTTGTCCACAGCCCCCACCAGCTATGCCCTGACCGTGGATTGCATAACTAAGGTGGCTTATCAGCGTACAGAGCAAAACTCATACACTGGGGGATTTTGGCAGCCTTCTTGGGTATGTGTTAATAAACCAAAAGTCTCCACCGCTTCAAAAGAAATTAAAAATTGTTCAGCTACCTGTCACCACACTTTGGCAGTGCATAACTCTTGCTATGCCCAAGCCTCTCTCTGCCGTGGCAAAAACGGACAACAGTTTTTTGAGGCCATTCTTATTGCTGGCTCTGAACAAGGGGTCATAGGGGGAGGTAGCGCCGACTCTGTCGTGCAGATACCCGGCTTTCTCGGCCAAACCCAATATACTGTTCACCTCTCCGATAAATTGGCTGGATGTGAGGGCAGCGCTGGCAAACCCTCCTGCTGGCCCCTTAAGGCCCCTACAGGGGTCTCTGACGGTGGAGGACCCACGGATGCTGTCAAACATCTTCAAGTGATTGAGCTTTTAAAACCCCAAATCCCCGAACTCACATATCACCCCTTAATGTTGCCTAAATCTCAGATTCCAGATTTAGATCCCAATACATTAGATATTTTGGGAAGTACCTTCTCCTTGCTTAACACTTCCAACCCCACCCTTGCTAAGGATTGCTGGCTTTGCATGACCACAGGAGCAGTAATGCCCATGGCAATACCTGTCAACTCCACAATAAATAATCAGGATACCTGCCAATCTGGACTTCCCTTTAAAGTACAGCCTATGGATGCACCTACAGTATGCCTTCAAGGCAGGATGCAAAATAATTCTTATGATATTGACGTTGGGGTTAGTTCTTTTGGAAATTGCTCATCAATTCTAAATTATTCCTCACCCACCCCAGTTCTTTGTCCCCCCAACGGTACAGTTTTTTTGTGTGGAGGAAACTCAGCCTTCCCCAGGCTTCCAGCAAATTGGACTGGTGCTGTGTTGTTGCCTTATTACTCCCAGACATTACTGTTATTTCAGGAGATGAACCTTTGCCCATTCCTAGCTTAGACACCTTAATTAAAAGACATAAACGGGCAATACAAGCCTTGCCGCTCCTTGCCAGCCTTGGAATAACAGCAGCTATAGGCACAGGTACAGCTGGCTTAGGCACGGCTATACACTCTTACCGTCGCCTATCTCAACAACTTATAAATGATGTACAAACTCTATCTGGAACCATTAAGGATTTACAGGACCAAATAGACTCCCTGGCAGAAGTAGTCCTTCAGAACAGGCGAGGCTTAGACCTGCTAACAGCCAACCAGGTAGGTATCTGTTTGGCCTTAGGGGAAAGATGCTGCTTTTATGCCAATAAATCAGGCATAGTACGCACCAAAATTAAACAGCTTCAAGAAGATTTAGAAAAAAGACGAAGGGAGCTATTTGAAAACCCCCTCTGGACTGGACTTAATGGAATTCTACCCTACCTTCTTCCACTATTAGGCCCTTTGCTAAGTCTACTTTTAATTGTGATCATAGGGCCCTGCATTATAAACAGGCTGATACAATTCATTAAAGAACAAATTAACACCTTAGCCTCTAAGCCTATACAGGTCCATTATCATCATCTGGATATGGAAGACCGTGCTCCTGAGACCCTTCTTTCAATAAGAACTCGCTAAATGCTCCATCTGGGTTTCCAAATTTTCTCTCTGCCACCCCCTTTCTTATATAACATTCTTGACCACTCATCGCCCATTGGGCCCTCCTCCACTGGGCCCCTCTGCTTGGGGGAGGCAGCACCCAGGGAGAGTGATCATAAAGGCTTTTCTAAACGAGGGTGCAGGTAAGACTGCAGGAGGGTGGATCCTAGGATCCCCAGACCCAAGACCTCTGTATGACATGCCCTGGTGCATGGCGGTTGGCATGCTCCTAAAAAATCCGCCTCCTCAAAAAACATGCCGAGGAGATTCTCTTGAGAACTTAGCAAGGATGCTTGCTTACAAAGCAAAATGATCTCCACCCTGAGGAACTGGGCCTCTGTCATCCCCTCTCAATAAGCCGACATATTCTGGTCATGTTTGTATAAGAATAAGGGGGAAATGTCGGAGACAAGGCTCCCTTTGTGAGCCATTCTGTCTTGACCTGGCCCACGGTTGTTTGTCCCAACTTCTCCGCCTCCAGCACAAGATGGCGCCGTCCCTGCTTCTCTTCTGGGAGTTTACCTTGTGGCCGGCGTGAACGTGCACCCTATCAGAAGTCCTATAGCAGAACCAGCCAACCAGCCTGCACCTCGTCGTACCCCTCACTCCCTCAGCACATAAATACCCCTGTGTGAACAATAAAATTTTGCAGCTTGATCAGAACTCCTGTCTTGCTGTCTCCTTCGTGTCTCTTGTCCCTTCATTCTTTCCCTTCTAGGTTCGCTACCCACGCTGATGTGTCCTGCAGGACGGGACAAAGCAGTTGTGTAGTTCAAAGAAAGAACAAAGAAGTGAAACAAATGCAAAAAGAGTCACTACAGGTAGTCAATTACAGTACTAACATAATAAACTAAGTCACAGAACTGTTCTGGTGCAGGGCTGTCAAAGTGCAGAGCTAATTCCAGGCTTGCTGTGTCCAGACCAACAATTTCAGTGGGTCATGTCAAGCAGCAGGATGATGCTGAGCTGAAGCTCTGGAGAAAGGGTCAGGAGATCATTCTTTATCTATCCTGTGGTAAGTCCAATAAATGGCCTGAAGATGAGTTGGCAGGTGTTCCTGGACCTCAATGTTAAGTGATTCACCTTCTATATGATTCAGATGAGGAGGATTCATTATTTGTGGGTCTGGTGTGGTCCATAAGCTCGTAGGCCTAGGTTTTCTGGTGTGGTTTTCATACACCTATGTGTCTATACGTTTCTGGTTTAGCTTGATAAATTCATAGATGGTCATATTTTATTTGCATAAATAAATTATCTACCAGTCTTTCACTTCATGGCTTATGCAAATATTTTAATATCCAAAAAATAAACCACAAAAATCCAAAATTCCAAGCATGCTGGTTCCAAGAATTCTGGATAAAGGGATACTCAAAATGTAGATAGTGCCTTCTGGAAGGAATAATATTCAAATAAATTGTGAGGCTGCCTTACCCAGGGACCCTCTCACCATGTACTCTCCTATGTGTATATCCTCACATCAAAGCCTGAAACAAGAAGGGGTGATTAAAGTTCCCTCATTATGAGTTCACCATGGTCCTATTTATCCTGGATCATGCAAAAGAGAAGTGCACCATTAATGAGCATGGGACTCCATGGGTGGTACCCCCATCAAATCCTTACATTTAATGGAAATGAGTAAGCTGTGACCAATTCATAGAAAACACATCAGAGTCCTAAGACGACAATGGAACAAGAAAGGACTTTGTCCACCTTTTGGTGAATCCTCCCAGCACTTCAGGGTATCCATTATCTCTATTTGCTTGCTTCCCTAAACAACTCTTGTCTGTTTTGTTTGATGGGCACAGCAGAGAGACACTCAAATGAGGCACAAAGCTCATGATCCCTTCTGGAATTTCAGATAGAAAGGAACCCAAGTACATGAAAGAGAAGCCCAATGGATTATTTTAATTTTTCTGATTCCTTTGCCAAATAGCAAATAGTTGGTGTATTAAAATTGCTTTAATTATTCCACTGAATTTTTCCAGCAATTACATTCTCTCAAATTAATTAAGAATGTTGCAAGCATTTTTAATGGAAATGAACTTGTTCAAGCCATAGAAAATTTTCTAAGCATTTATAAAAAAAATAGACAATATGTTTTAAGTCACAAAACTTTATCATAATAAATTTGTGTTTAACTTACCTTTGTAGACTCCAAACCCCATATTTTTCACATGGATGCAATCATTTTTGCTAATCCAGTTAAATATACCTTTTAGGATTTGAAAAATGTAGTGGCTTAAAACACTAGGATTTTCATATTTTACAATCTAGAGGTCAGAAGTCTGAAGTGAATCTCAGGTATGGAGTGAGATAAGGTGCAGACAGTTTCATCCCTTCCAAAGGTTCCAGGGGACAATCCATTTCCTTGAGTTTCAAGTACTCAGATCATTCCCTCATTGCTTAGCTCATGACCCTTTTCCTCCATCTTCAAAACCAGCATTAGTCAGTCTGTTCTTTTTTCCCATGGCTGTCTCTTTGCTCTGCCATCTCCTCCTTCTTCTTCCATCTTTTTAGAACATTTGTTGATTCTATTGGACTTGTCTGGGAAATTCATGATACTCTAATAGGTAACTATTTGCGATATTAATCCTCTCTGTAACCTTAAGTCCCCTTTGCTGTGAATTCTACGGAAGTCACAGATTTCAAGGGATTAAGATGTAGAAATTTTTAGAGTGTTCTTATTCTGACCACCACAGGGCGGTTATGAAAGAAAGAAGTTACAAGAGTAAGAATCTCCCAGTGTTTCCCTCTTCAATGTATTTGCTATGCAGTGTTGCCTGCCTAAGTTAAGACCAGGCTGATATACAACATAGTAGACTGAAGTAGCATCACGTTGAATAGTGGAAGCTCAAAAGCGTTAGTAGCAAATTGTGTACCTAAACCAAGGCTAGTTTTATAGGCACCCAGGCTAGTGCTAAGAGGGATGGTATTTCTATTTTAACAGAATAAGCCTTAAATAGATATGCCACTGATGTTTATAAAGATGAGTTAATCAATGCTACTTGTTTTCTATTCTGCAAAAATAAGGATGCATTCCATGTATATTTTGGCTCCAAAGTTATTTTGTAATAAACCACAAAAATTGAAAAAAATATACTGAATAATCCCTAAAATAGAAGGTAAGGCAGTATAGGAAGAATTTATGCTCCAGAGGTATTGCTTTTCACGTGAAGAACAGAAGGTGGTGGGTGCCATTATGGAAGACTCAACATTGTTTGAACTACTACCACCAATAAAGAAGTTATGCTCCTCTAATCATGAGTGATTTTTTTTTAATCTCCTGCATCCTAACAACTTATTACCCACTATAGGTTTTTATAAAGAAGAGAGTACACAGTAGATTATAATCATATATATTAGAAAAATATTTGTATAGTGAAAGTAAAGTTTTTTTGTCTTCCATTGAAACCTCCAACAACAGTGAATTAAAAAGTTCTGTCCACGTTAGAATCTTAGATATTTTCCTTTATAAAGCATGTAAACTGTCCAGCTTTAAGTTCTGAAATATACTTAGATCTGTCAAATGGAAGCAGGACTAGAAAAGGACGCTATCAGATATAGTGCAAATGACCTTAACTGTTTAGGAATTAAGGTGTTTTTTAGTATGAAAACCATCAGAGTAATCTTTATCATTCTTATTGGGATAACTGGTGTAGCATTTTGGTTGTGATTTTGGAATGTCACATATTATTAAGTGTCTGATGGAAGGAGTTATAATACCCTCTGCTTCCTCAGTATTAGTTTACCTGATGGCTCTGCCAGATTATACAGTCATTTCAGGTGCAAAGGCAGAAGTTTAAAAAAAAAACTCAAAAGAAATTATTCAGTAGATAATGTTTGCTGTAAATCAAAATATGGTCTCATTTTATCATAGATTCTCAGATGTAAGTATTCCATAGGCAGAAACAGAACTTTTCTGTTTTGAGACATTCTTTTTTCTGAACGGTCCTTGTATTCGCTGAAAAATATTGTATGAAATAAAATTTGTCTTCCCAAGTTTTTCATTAAAAAACTGAACTATAAGCTCCAGGAGGATGGGAAGTTTGTCACATATGTGTTTGATGAACGGAAACTCATTGAATATAGGCAATTTATATTTAGCAACTGTAAGGAACAGCTGTTAACTAAGGTTCATATCTATTATTCAGGATAATCATCAACATAACTATTTGATCATTTGTCTGAGAAATCTGAGCTTTGAATACATAGATAAATCTCTCCCTTTTTCTTTACTCAGGCTGTTGTGGAGGTGAGCAGAATTGTGGTTATTGTTTCTGGTGGTAGCTCTATCTTTAACTATCTTCCCATTCCTCATTGATATGCTGGTTATATTGCCAAGTGATTTTGGTGATAGGGTCCATGGTGACAAAGTACAAGTATGATATGCAAATTTTTAACATCCAGGCCAGTGAAGTCACAATCCAAATAGAAGGAACATTGGTGAGAACATAGGATGTTGAGGTCTAAGGAACCACTACGTTTGCTTGCATGCCCAGGGGACATTCATGGAAATTAAAGCACCAGCTCTTTTTTTAATCTTAAATATTCTAGTGTTTTAACAACTGCTCCATACCATCTTGTATTGTTAGGGTCCGAGAATCCTATTCCTCTGAGAGACAGAGAGTCACACGTGAATGCAATCAACAAAGCAGAGTTTATTGAGCTGGCAAGCCAGGGTCAAGCTCCCACACAGACACACAGGTCCGATTTGGCAGACAAGACCCCGAGCCTCTTTAGGGAAGATCTTATATAGGCCCCTACCGGCCGTTACAGCAAAAGCCCACACAGTACATAGCCAATGAGTTTGTAACACCACATACATTTCCAGCCTATCCATTTAAGAGTACATTACTTCTTAGCCTATAGATTCAAGGGTCAGTATTCGCGCACATGGTTACATTTAGCAAGCAGGCAGGGCACATCTTGCACGTACTTCTAGTCGTCTTTCGCAATCTGCTCACATTCCTCACACTCCTCACATTCCACCTGCCCCCATCCTGTTTATCTTATCCTGCACGGGGCATCCTGTGCTGGCTTTACTGGTTTCTGCTATGGGGATCTGCTGGGGCAAAGGGCAGATCCTTTCATTTCCCCCTTTTCTTTGGGCTATATTGAGGAATCATTCTCAAGGGGATGAAGAGCCTGGTATTGTTGGCAGGGGACCAGAAGTTGGACAGTGTTAATTTGGTTTTTGATGAAAGTAACAAGTCGGTTTAAAATAGAAGGTCCTATTGTTAGAGTAGAGACTGGTTGTCGCACACGCCGCAAGGTAAAAAGTGCTCCTGGATGATTTGTTTTGTAGAGTCTGACTCCCCAGGATTTACCCAATTCCCAATTTGTCACCTTTTTTTCTAAATCAGTGAAATTTATCATAATGGGATTACAATTGGGGGGAGTTGAGCATCCCTTATTTATAGGTTAGGTTGGTGGTATGTAATGCCAGATTGAGAGACTCTACTTAACTGAATAAGGTCCCCCTGTTTGGGGGGTGGCCATCATATGTCCCCTGAGCTCTCACAACCCCATGACTTACAATAATAGTCTGCGATTCCTCCACATTTTTTTCTGTGGTTGGGTTGGGGAGCGGGGCAGTCATAGAAGTAACTTTGGCGCAAATCTCATTGTCCCCTGCCAGTGAATAAGGCCCTTAAGTCAAAGTATAATTCTGGGAACCAGGTGCTGGGAGGGGTCACCTTGGAGGTCTGGTTAAGATTGTCTCCTGTGGATACATCTATAATCATCCAGGTCAGGTTAAAAGGTTGATGTGGATTTGTATGCCCCAAGCAAGTGGTGGACAGGGTTAGAAAAAGGAATAAGGTTACCGAGGTCCAGTTTGCTGAAGTTTGAGTTTGAAGGAATTGTCCTTGTGGTGGGACACCTTCTTGTTGGCAGGAAGTCTTCCTTCACAGCTACCGGGTCTGCCGGTCTGATGTGGGTGTAGTGGACCCAGGTGATGATCCCATTCTAGGAGGGCTGCGGAGCATCTGGGGTGTTTTCGTTTTCTGGAGCATCCCGTATCAGCTGGAGCTTGAGTGGATTTGTGGGATGCTGTCGTGCAGTCCAATTTCCCTGCTCCTCCTAAGAACGTGCCCATCTCACATGGGAGTGGTGTACCCATGGTGCAATTCCATCAACCTTGAGGGCGGTGGGGGTAGTAAGCAGTACAACATAAGGTCCTTTCCATCTAGGCTCTAGGGTTTTGGACTGATGCCTTTTAACCCATACCATGTCACCCGGGACTATGCCATGTTCCGGAGTCGGGACCCTCTCAGTAGTATGGTACGCTTGAATTAAGGGCCATATTTGTTGTTGCACCTTAGCTAGAGCCTGTAGCATAGTCAGGTAATTTGGGGCCAGATCACCTAGTCCTGGGCTTAAGGTCCTTTGAATGATGGGGGGTGGAGCCCCATACAGGATCTCAAAGGGGGTTAGCCCATGGACATAAGGGGAGTTCCAGACTCAGAAGATGGCCAAGGGAAGGAGTGTCACCCAATCACCGCCAGTCTCCAGGGCCAATTTGGCTAAAGTCTCCTTTAGTGTCCTATTCATCCTTTTTACTTGCCCTGAGCTCTGGGGGTTATTTTCACAATGTAGTTTCCAATTGGCCCCCATAGCCTGGGCTAGTCCCTGCAGGACTTACTAATGAAAGCTGGACCATTATCTGACCCAATTGCCTCAGGCACCCCATACCTGGGTATGATTTTTTCTAGTAAGGCTTTTGCCACTACCTGACTCGTCTCCCTCTTTGTAGGAAATACCTCCATCCAACCCGAAAAGGTATCTATGAACACTAGCAAATATTTGTACCCAAACTTCCCTGGTTTTATTTCGGTAAAATCCACTTCCCAGCTTCTTCCCGGGGCCCTCCCCCATTCCCGAATACCTGTGTGGTGCCCCTCCCTTCGTCCTGGTTTCATAGCTGTACAGCTAGCACAATCCTCCACAATTTGATGGACGGCCGTGGTCTGGTTCGGAAATGGGAGTTGTGCAGATGTCAGCAAGTCTAGCAACTTTCTCCGCCCCAAGTGGGTGGACTTATGTAAGTTAGCTAACAGGAATCGGCCGAGTTTCTCGGGCAGGTTTAGCTTGCCTTCCAAGTTGCTTCTCCATTCATCCTCCCTTTTTCTAGTGAGGGAGTGGGCTCTCATCCAAGTGAAATCCTCCGAGGAGTACTCTGGTCGGGGAGGTAGCGAAGAGAGCTTGGGGACAGGCACATCTATAGCCACAACCATGGAGGGACTCACCATTGCTGCTCTCCTAGCTTCTTGATCTGCCCTGTTGTTACCAACAGCTTCCGGAGTCTTGGCAGACTGATGGCCTGGGACATACATCACTGCCACTGCCTTTGGTTTTTCCACTGCTATTAATAGACGCTGGACTTCGGCCAGGTTTTTTAAGCCTTTCCCTTCTGCTGTGCGAAATCCCCTTTCGCGATAGATGGCTCCGTGGACGTAGATGGTACCGAAAGTATAGCAGCTATCGGTGTAGATATTGACTCGTTTTCCTTCTGCCCTTTCCAGGGCCTCGGCCAAGGCAATTAATTCTGCCTTTTGGGCTGAGGCTCCGGGTGGGAGGGCGCTGCTCCATACTGTGTTTCCTTCTTGGTCGACCACTGCTGCCCCTGCCCTTCGGACTCCATTTTGGACAAAACTGCTTCCATCAGTGTACCAGTTTAATTTACAGCCAGACAGTGGGGTGTCCTTTAGGTCAACCCATACCTGGGTAACTTCAGAGAGGAACTCCTTACAGTCATGGACAGGTGTCTGTACTTCCGGGTTGGGCAACAGGGTGGCAGAGTTCAGAGTTACAGGATCTGTGAAGGTGATCTGAGGGGAATCCAGCAAGAGCCCCTGGTAGTGGGTGAGCCTGGCATTCGTCATCCATTTCCCAGGGGGTTGTTTAAGGACTCCCTCCACCGGGTGAGGGGCTGTGACCCGGAGGGCCTGTCCAAAGGTTAATTTGTCTGCTTCTCTCACTAACATGGCAATGGCCACTGTGATGCGGAAGCAGGGGGCCATTTCTCTTTGTTGCTTTCGGTTCTCCTTAGCCTGAAACTCCCTGTCCTCTTTTCTCAGTTTCTCCTGGGCCTCCCTGTCTTTCTTTCTCCGCCTTTCCTCCCTTTCTTCTGGAGTTTCCCTTGCGGTAAAGACCTTCTCTGCTATCTGTAACATTTCCCTAATGGTTATCTCCCCTAAGTTTTCCTGTTTATTGAGGTTTCTCCTAATGTCTGGAGCTGCCTGATTAATGAATGAGAATACCACAGCAGACTGGTGGATCTCTGCCTCGAGGTCAGTGGGGGTGTACTGATGGTATGCCTCATAGAGGCACTCTAAGAAACTGGCTGGGCTTTCATTTTCCCCTTGGACAACTGCCTTTACCTTTGCAAAGTTGGTGGGCCTCCTAGCGGCCCTGCCATGAGAGTCTGGCAGTAGATTCGGAGATGCTCCCTACCTTCTGAGGTCCCGAAATCCCAATCAGGGCGGCGTAGGGGGAAGGCCTCGTCTATGGCCGGTTGGAGGGTTGTGGGTCTCCTGTTGTCCCCCAAGACGTTCTTTCTAGCTTCGTGGAGGATGCGCTCCCACTCCTCCATCATAAAAAGAGTATTGAGCAGCTGGTGACAGTCGTCCCATGTGGGGCGGTGTGTATGCATGACGGACTCCAAGAGATCTATGAGACACTTAGGGTCTTCTGAAAAGGGCGGGTTCTGCGTCCTCCAGTTATATAGATCACTGGAGGAGAAGGGCCAGTACTGAAACTGTTGCCCCCCTCCTGGTCCTCCTTGGCCTACTGTCCGGACTGGAAATGTGGGGACAGTTTCCTCCCCATGTGTTGATGAGGAGGGCCCATCTTCTCCCTCCCTTTCCTGTACCCCTCAGGGGTGGAGTCCTCGACCCATTCCTCCTCCGGCCGTCGGTCCTGTTGAGGAGGATGAGGAAATTTCCTCCTCCGGAGCACTGGCCTGACCAGGGGGAGTCATGTATGGGGGCAGCCGATCTTCCTCTACCCCCGCGAGGGATGGGTAAAGGGGGGAACTCTCCGGTAAGACCGGGGGTGGTAAAGAGGGTGTCCTATTTTGAGGACTGGTCAGGGAGGGAAGGGGAGGTTTCTCTTCCTCTTTTATGACCAAGGCAGGCGTGACTGGGGTTTTAGCCCCCGGAGCCGAACTGGAGGGGTGAGTCAGAAAAGCTGTTAACCAAAGGGGGGGTTCCCCGCTAAATCTTCCCAAACCAAAATGTAGGGGACCTGATCTGGGTGGCCTTGATTGCCTGGTCAGAAAACGACAGCCTTGACCTTAGTGATCAGGTCTAGGGAGAGGGAACCTTGAATGGGCCATCCGACTCCGAAGGTGGGCCATTCTGCAGAACAAAGGGTGTCGAACTTACCTTTCTTAATGACCAGACCCACATTTAATGCCCTTTTTTTGACTTCTGGAAAGTGAGAGAGAATCAAAGACTTTGGGGTTGCTTGTCCCTGTCCCATTGTGGGATGAGAAGCAACCACCAGGAGAGATAGAACAAAAAGGGTGAAAGCAACAATAACCACACACACAGAACACTCTCCACCACTCGCTTGGACCGGTCCTTCTCTCACGCTGGTGCGCACCCCACTCAATCTCCTCACCGTCCAATTTGGATATCAGGCTGAAAGGCGTCCACTTGACGGGTGGTCGGTAGACTAGTTCAATTAGTTCTTCACCTGGCGCCAGGATTCCTGAAATGCTTGAGCCCAAATGAGAGGAAAGCCTCTCCCAGCAGGACCTTGTGGTCCCCTTAACGAGATTCCCAGAATGAATCTCCCCGGGGATTGGCCAAATCCCCCCCGCGGCCCAAACGGGAACAATCATCTACCAATTAGTTCCCTCTAAATGAGAATCTCAGAATCTCCCAATGCCTAGGACTTGGAATCACCTCTGCTTTCTTGTGGACGGTCTGCCTTCTCGAAAAAGGGTATCTCGGTGGAACCTCCAAATGTTAGGGTCCGAGAATCCTATTCCTCCGAGAGACAGAGAGTCACACGTGAATGCAATCAACAAAGCAGAGTTTATTGAGCTGGCAAGCCAGGGTCAAGCTCCTACACAGACACACAGGTCCGATTGGGCAGACAAGACCCCGAGCCTCTTTAGGGAAGATCTTATATAGGCCCCTACCGGCCGTTACAGCAAAAGCCCACACAGTACATAGCCAATGAGTTTGTAACACCACATACATTTCCAGCCTATCCATTTAAGAGTACATTACTTCTTAGCCTATAGATTCAAGGGTCAGTATTCGCGCACATGGTTACATTTAGCAAGCAGGCAGGGCACATCTTGCACATACTTCTAGTCGTCTTTCGCAATCTGCTCACATTCCTCACACTCCTCACATTCCACCTGCCCCCATCCTGTTTATCTTATCCTGCACGGGGCATCCTGTGCTGGCTTTACTGGTTTCTGCTATGGGGATCTGCTGGGGCAAAGGGCACATCCTTTCAGTATAAGCAAAGAAAAATTCATTATTGCTTTGGTTCCTTTTGCCACCCAACAAAAGGTAAATCAAGTAGTTTAAACATGACAAGAAGATTTAAATGTCTCCCTCTTTAAAATATTTTGCTGTTTGAAGGATTGTCTTAAGAAATGGAAGGGTTCCAAAGAAATTAGATAAAGTTGCTTATGAATTATGTTGTATTATCTCATTTTTACTAATAACAAGACCATTTTTAAAAAAGTTTAGCATGTTTTTGGAGGGAATATAGCATAACAGATTACTTACAGCATGGAACTAGACATCTCTCAGTTCAACACATGTTCCTATCACTTATTGCTTCTCAAATCCCAGGCAATTTCCTTCACCTCTATTTTGCTTTGTTTTGCATGATTAGAGATGATGCTATTGATTTCTACTACATAGCTCTTCCCTTTCCTCTACATGTTTTAGTCCTTCTGTATCAGGTAAGATGATTTTTGTTGCAGTCAGAAAATGTGAGCTATATGTGTTTAAAAAAGAAGGAAATGCATTCTTCTCACTTCATTGAAAACTCTGAGGTACTCTACTTACACCACTATATGAGTCGGGTTCTACTTCTAACTTTTTTATTCTCTCTCCATTTCTCTGTCAATGTCTTAGTTTGTTAAGGCTGTTATGGACTGTACTTTAAGCAGCAAACATCTATTTCTCACAGTCTGGAGCCTGCAAGTCTAAGGTAAAGGTAGATTCAGTGTCAGATAAAGATCCAAACCTTGGTTCATAGATTGCTGTCTTCAGGCTCTGTTCGTACGTGGGTGAAGGGATGAGGGAGCCCTAGAGTTCTTCTGATTCCGTTCTTTACCCTACCACACCTGTGGTTTAACCACTCCCTAAAAACCCACTTCCAAATACGATCACAATGGAGATTAGTTTTGAGTCTACAGATGGAGGTACACAGACATTCAATCTACTGCATTCAGCAAGATGAATTCTCTGATGATGTCAAAAGATGTGCCAGCAGTAGTTGGAGTAATTTAAATAACAGAAACAGGAAATTCTGTCTCACTCCCATGATATAAAAGCTCTTACCTTGGATCAGTTATATTGAGCCTACATCATTCAAGTGCTCATCTTCACTCAATAGCTCTCAATCTTGAGTGTGATCAGAATCACCTTGGTGAGGAAAGGAGTGTGCATGTTGTTTATATACAGATTACTGGTGCTCTAGCTCAGTCTCATGATCCAGAAGAGCTCCTTGGAGCAAAAACTGACATTTCAAACAAGGCCCTAGGGGATGCTGAGGCTATCCTTGGAGAATGACTTCCTTAGTTCACATCAATCTTCAGATGCTTAAACCAATCCTTAGTAGAAGAGATGGGAGAACCATGGTTTGTTTGGATTTCAAGAGGCCCCTTTATTGCTGTGGTAAGGTACTACTTCCCCTGATCCACATGAGATACAAGGTGCCAAGGACAAGGAATAGCAAGACAGTGGCTTCTGAACAGGAATGGCAGCCAAATCACCCTCTTAACAAACTTGGCTTACTTTAGTATAACCAATGCAAAATAAACAACTTAATAGTAAAAGCATACTCATTTAATTCAGATGATAGGCTATGCTTTGAGGTGAATTTAAAAACAAAAGCCTGCCATAAAAGTTAAATTGCATTGGAATCTAATAGGAAGAATGGTTAAGTATGAAGTCTGCCTGATTTCTTTGTATCTTGCCATTCTCAAAGCCATGCCAACAGAACAGCTACCTTTCATTTCATTTCTGGTTTGAGAAATCACATATGCTATATAGAAAGGAAGACTCCTTTAAGCTAATTTCTAATAGAACAAAACTTCTGGTGCTCCTGGAGTACATTTTCCCTACTGATGAGATAAATACACATCCCATAGTCAGAATTCTTTGTTTTTGGATTTTTCTTTGGCGGGGGGGTTCTTCTTGTGTTTGTTTTGGTACTGGGGATTGAACACAGGGACTTGTGCTTCCTAGGCAAGGATGGTATCACTTGTGTTATACCCCCTAGCCCTTTTGATTTAGTTTTGTTTTGGGGATAAGGTCTTGATAACTTTCCATGGACTGACCTCAAATTTGCTATCCTTCTGCCTCCACTCCCGAGAACCTGGTATTGCAAGATGCACCACAGTTCCTGCCCTTGTTTGATATGTTATATACAACTATCCCTAAAAGGGCATAGTATTTGCATGCAATTTATGTTCCAATCCCATATTTTATATTACCTATAATACCTAATACAATGTAGATGGTATTTAAATAGTTGTGATAGTTCACTGATTAGGGGATAATGACAACAAAAGTTTAGTACAGATACAATTTTTTCCGAATAATTTTTTGATCTACAGTTGGTTGAATCTGTGCAGAGGGCTGTCTGTATATTATTTTAACAAATTTTAATTGTTATAAATAATATAACAATTTGTGTATTCAAAATCTCATGGACCACTGCTAGAAATTATTGTAATTAGTACTGCTAGAGACTGATGAGATTCATTAGTTTGCCCAAATATACGAAATAGCTCTGGATAAAAGGAAGTAAGATGATAACTTTATTCAATCAAATTTTACTCACAAAGAAGAATCAATTCTGTGTAGCAGTGCTAAGAAGGAAACAGTAAGGAATAAAGTCCAAATTTTAATGTAGAAACACCAAAACTTCTAAAGCAATT
Source organism: Castor canadensis (assembly GCF_047511655.1). NCBI lineage: Eukaryota > Metazoa > Chordata > Mammalia > Rodentia > Castoridae > Castor > Castor canadensis. The sequence continues at coordinate 18,201,889 of NC_133395.1, forward strand.
TTCAAAATGCATTTTGAGCACTTAAACATTTTGTGTTATTCAACAGGAAATAAGAATCCACTATGAAAAAGAAATAAAGCTTCTATGTTACATATTGAAATCTGAATCTTTATGATACTAGAAAAGATTAAAATATGTTCTCATCACTGTAATATCAATGATATGTCAACCATCTACCATATGGTAGATAAGAATGCAAACATAATTTTGTTTGCATGACCTAAAAACTAGGCATTAATTTTTACAGTTAATTTAGTATTCTTCTATCCTCTTTATGTGTACACTGTGGCAAATGGTTATTGAGATTTTTCACTGTCAATAAACAACTCACAGACTCAGGGTCAAGCTTATTGCCACCACTCATTAGAAGTTCAGCAGATGTTAGGCTTATTTCCTTTTCTTTCAGAAGCAGTAAGCCATGGTTTACTACATTCATTTTATACAAAAAAACTGAAGAATGGATGTTTAAGCCTTGCACTCAATATCACAGAATAATCACAAAGTTCAAACCTAACCTTTGTGGTTTTAACTAGGTGACAATATATTCCCAAGCATGTATGGCTTCCAAACTCTTCACAAGTCTGAAGTTCTGGTGTTTAATGTGAACAACTTTAGTTTCAAAACAATTCGTGAAGTTAAGTTCTTACTATGAGTGGATATGACTATGTTGTTTCAAATACTTGTTTACATTCAAGCATTCAGAAATGACTAACAGAAGATTTAAGTAAACTATCTGTTCATACCCTTTATCTAGAATAATCAGAATTTATAGTTTATGCAGAATAGGGAAAAGGAGTAGTTTCATGACAAAAGATATATTTATAGTTTCTCTGTTGTACTAATGTGATTTCAATATTTCATTGAATCTGCTAACATTGTTTGGTGTCTAACTGTATGATTTTAGTTTGATTTTTTGGTTGATTTCCACAATGATCAAAGAATATACTTGGAGTTATTTTTTTCATTGCCAAGTTCATTATCAATTTGGTAAATATTCCATATGTACTTGAAGAGAATGTGCTTTCTATCAATATGGCCTCAGTGTTTTACTATTGGATGCAGTGTTCTCTATGTCAATTACAGCAGATCTGTAAACTATGCTGTTAGTCTTATGTGTTCTTACTGTCTATCTGGTTTTTATTGCAGTTATTGAAAGAGCAACATAAAAGTCTCTGACTAGAAGTATAAATTCTATTATTTTAGTATGTGTCAATTTTTATAAGTAATTACAGAAATCCTATATTGTTTTAATAAATTGACCCTTTATGAACTATCTTTCCTTCTTCATTGCTGTAAAGTCTATACCTCTATCTGATATTAGTAATTATTGCAATGTTCTTTAGTTTTGCATATTCTAGGTACTCTCATCCTTTTCATTTTTATCCCTGTAAAGTCCTTATATTTAAGGTGTCTCTGAAGATTAGAGCTGCTTGATTTATGGATGGCAATTCATCATGAACAAACAGCATCCTCTTTGGTGTACTTCCATTCTGGAGAAGTCAACAACAAATCAACTCATTAGGAAAGTTGCTACTGGTTGTCCCTGTATTTTTTAAAAATTTTTATTGACTTGTGGAGAGTGGCCAAAGACAATGGAAAACCAGCCTAGTAACTGAATAGTAAATGAATACTCGTATTGACTGTGACTATGGTCACAAATCACTCTGGAATTTAGGAAGGCACATTAAAATAGGAAATTCCAATGCCATCAGAAGAACTTGTAGTATTAGAAGATGAATGGAATTGGCAAGTGGACCATTGAAGCACTTGCTTGAGGTAGCCACCTGTGTCCATAAAATGAGTGAACACTCAGAACACTCAGGAGCTGTAGCAACAAAGGGAATGGCTGAATCTAAATATGTTCCTCTTGAGGCTTCTGATAAACAAATATGCGTAAGAACTGTCTTGTTGGCCAATAAGAGTGATAGAGACTACAGATGGTTTTCTGGCAGATTCCAGAAGAGGAAGGTCTGTACAAAATAGGCAAATTGCATTGATGTGTACAGCTTCTGGAGGGTCAAATGGGGGGCCTCACAAGAAAAGACACATACTCTGTACCATGTTTTATATATCTAATGTCATATGCATAACATCAGAGTACATAAAATAACTGAAACATAAGACATTATACCAACTTTGATGGCTGATTTGCAATTCCTTGAACCAGATATTTCTACAACTCATAATATCTATACTGAGAAGAGAGACATCATTCAGAGAAATGTTTGATATAAAATTGAAATGAGCCACTGAAGGAATTGTTGTCTATATTGGGAGAAGATAAAGGCAAGAAAGGTTATCATATAAATCTACAGAATAACTGTGTTTGTGATCCCATTCAAATGAAAGAGGCCCAGGTTGGGTTCTTTCTGTGTCAGGAATCACCTTACTGTGTCAGGATGCTTGTGTGACTTTGTTATTATCCTCATAGTAGAGGCAGGAGCATAGGATGATACAACTATATTTTTTTTTCTTTCTTTTCCATATTTTCCTATCTGATGCATTAGTTTCAGGACTAGGAATGTAACTGTGGGGGCTAAAAGTACAAACTAACCATAAACAAGAAACTGTGACCATATCTTTAAAACTTTGTATCCAGGCCAAGAGATTGATTTTGCTTTTACCTCATCTAGAAAAATTGGGGTTGAAAGAGGACAGAGCTGTATTTTCTAGTGTTCAACATAACCCTCTACCTCTCTGCGTCTACAGAAATGAATTGGAACAGAAAGAGTTGGAGACACTTGCCAGCTCAGTCTTGCTGCTGGGAATCTGGATGGCTTGACTGAATCAAGCAACCCTTCCAAAGGTGGAAAAGTTTGTGTACAATTAAATGACAAATGAGGAGTAGCATACACAATATATGAAGATAAATGAATGAATAAGTAATTAGGCAATAAGGGAAGTTTGATATTATATTAATACCTCAAGAATGACTGAGAGCAAGAGATAACATTGTCCTTTAGCAAGAAAAGGGGACAACTACTCCTGATTTGGGAACCTAGCAAGGGTAAATTTCTGTTTTTTAATGAGATCATTTTCCTTCTCAACAACTCCCTTTAGTGTTTCTCTTAATATAGGTGTTCTAGAAACAAAAATTTCCCATTACATTTTGGTTCTTTAGAAGTATCTTTATTTTATACTCACACTTGAAGGATAATTTATTACCAGCATGAATTTTAACATGGGATGCTACTTTCTTTTATACTTTAGAGATGTTAAACCATTGCATTATAGCTTCAATTTTTTTCTGTTGAGAAGTTATCTGCTTTATTAATGCTTTTTTTAAGAAAAAAATTTTAAAAAAGAAAATTCCTTTTATAATTGTTGGTTTTATTATTTTCTCTTTGATTTTGATTTCAGCAATTTTACCATGATTCACTCACTACTGGAGAGGCTGACTTTGTGCTTAAGGATCACTGAAATTTTTCTTCTGTGGCTAGATGGAACATTTTTATTTCTAACCAGTGTTTGCAAATTCTTGAACATTATCTTTTCAAATATTGCCTCTGACTCTTTTTTTCTCCTTCCAGGACTCCAATTACACATTAGACCTTTCTGTACCCTTTATACTTTTTGAGTTATGTAATTCATACTGGGATTTACAGCATTTCTTTTAGACAGTCCAGTTTCTATCTATTGATTTACCTTCATTTACATTACTCTGATAATATTTTATAGAAAATTTGTATTGGGGGAATAAAATAACCCAGATAAACAGAAAACACAGACTTGGTAGTATAAATACAGAACATTCTTGGTGATAGAATTTTACCTGCCAATGAACAAATTACTATAAAATTTTTGTATCTTTAGATAATTTGAAACAATTTTGCCAGGATCTAATACTTAGACATCAAAACTGAAGGATCAAAGCACTAAACAACAGAGGAAAGGCATAATCAATTGCTTGACATTATTTTAGTTTTAGAGTAAATGAAATGTGTAACAAACATCAATATGTCATTAAAAGAAAAGTTAGAGAGTCTGAGTCCAAACTACAGCTTGGCACTAACTATTTTTATGGGACCTAATGCCTTACTTATCTATTTCTAACTTTCTTAATTTCTAAACATATAAACATGATTTTTAGCCTTCCTTCTGGTTATAATATTTTGTTCCCTGGAAACTAAAGGTGAGGAGCATAGGTTTTCTATCAAAAAGATAGCATAGTTGAATACTTTTTTTAAAAAAATATTTTATATAATGCTATTATAGGCGACCATAACATTCATTTCTGTATTTGTTTTTCCAGAACTATTTCAATGAAAAGAATTTGACTGGGGATTTTAGATTATGTCATTATTAAAGAAGAAGAAAGGATTAGTAACAACTCAAGTCACTTTCAGGTTCTCAGACTCTAACAGACCAGGAGGATAAAATGTTAGTGCTTGAGTTTTGCAAATGAGGCATTATATTCTCAACAAATGAACAACAGAACTGCCTGTGGCATCCTGTAAGAAAGGAGATTGCCATCTTATTAGAAAATCTTAGCTTCTTAATAACCATATTCCCAAGAGTGCTAGCGTGCAACCATTTGTCTGTTTTAGTTACAACGTTTGGCCTAAAAGCACTGCACCAAAACGATAGTGATTCACATACTTTTGAATTATAATTGTAGGCTGTTGTAATTGCCTATTTGATACCCACTCACTTGATTAGCTGTCCATTAGCATTTTCTCCTACTCACTGCCTCACTAATCTGTCTGAAGGTATAGACACTAATCAAGATACCAAACACTTTGAAGGTGAAAAAAAAAAAAAAGGACCTAGCATGTTTTACATGCTAGATATATTTCAACTGGGAACATTAGGTATATGATTTTTATAAGTTATTCCATTAGTAAAAGTAATAATATTGCAATGGATTCCAAAAATTACACAGCTACCATGCTATAGGTAGTTCCAATCCATTAATGTTAAGATGAAGTAATGAATTCCCTTGTCTATTCTACCATCCATTCAGAATAATGTGCTTTCATGTTTGATACTGACTTTTGACATAATGTAATCCAACAGCTTTGTAGTGTAAATGATGACCTAAGTATTGTATTAACTTTCCCTCTACAATAAAATTAGCTGGTGACAGAGCCAAGGATTAGAATTTAGATGACCTCATTACTAGTATAGTAATCCTGTTACTCCATAATGCTGAAAAAATGACTTCCATATGGTAAAAATTAATTTCCTTTATTACTGTCTTCTGGTGATTCTTAAAACCCCATCAATTATAGGATGTACTGTACTATTATTTTATATGCTATAAGGAAAATTCCTGAAAAAATATGACATATTTTCATAATTCTACATATTTTGGTCATTCAAGATTCTCATGTTCCTAGATTATTTTCAACTTTTTCAAGGAATCTAACAATGTCTCCTATTTCAGTTGCATTGTACCTCCATCAGTAACCAAACAAAGCAAAGTTTTATCTACTTATGGAAGTACTCCTTTCATAACTTCCTTAATGCACTTGGGTTTTGCTCTAAAAGAAAACATAGGATTGAATTCACTCATCAGATTCTAAATATTTTCCTCAAAAATACCAATGCATTACTACTTGCATGCAACTCTCAGTGTATGCACCACTGTTCTCCTTCAGTAACTCTCTGTAAAGACAAGGTTGGTTGTTGTTTTAATGCTGGATCATAATGTAATCTTTTTTTGAAGATATTTTCTATGACAAAAGAACTCAAGATGTATAATATCCACCATGCACATTATTCATTTGAAGTGACTATGTGCCATGGCTGCTACTTGATAAACAGCAATGTCTGAGTCTATCAATTATTAAATTTAACCAGGTTTAAAAAAATGTGACTTAGAACTGAAGATTTGCCATTATCAGACAGGTGATTCATAATTTTATGTATTTAAAATGTACATATCTTCTATAATACTAATGACTTCTTCTTTTTGAGAGTAAAAAGCATACTCTGTGGTACCTCAAACTTGAAGAATAAAGATTAAGAATAACCCAAATGGTGTTAACTCCTTAGCATTTTATTCAGTAGAGTCCCGAGATGATGTTCAATACATGCTTGAGGAGGGGAAAGATGAATGAATAAGGAAAGAGAAACATCTTAATCTCTTCTCTCCTCCTCCCCACTTCTCTCTCTCTCATTTGTGTTGTTTGTATCTGAACTCTTCCTGTTTCTTCTTCTAGAGGGAGACATTTGAAGATATTTCTCATATTCTGAATGTGAGCGAGAATATTTTAACCCCGTATTTACAGACATTAGTTTCATGATAAACAACCAATCAAGGCTAATCCAGTCATCGCACCTAATTTCTCTAGCTACAATGCTTAGTCTAGTTGTGGGAACATAATTCAATCCAGGCTAGCTAGAAATTGTTCCCCAGAGATTTTCAAAATGAAGGTGCAAGTTACAATTTTTCCCTTTTTTGCTTAGAAAGGTGTAAGGATCTAAGTGCTGAGAACATCAAGAAATCATTATTTTAACCTGAATCAATAGGAACAATCTGAGATAATTTGGAACACAGAAGAGAATGAGAGGTAGAGAGACTCTCAACTGCTTTAATTTTCTGGGTATACTCCTATTGAGATCTTTCCATAATTTATGTCAGTCAAATTATCTATGTTTGAACTGGTTTTCTTATATTTACAGCCAAAGAGCTGTGGTTAATAAAGTTTTAAAGAAATATGTGATCATATATGCTTGTGATTAAGGGTAACATATCTGTAATTCTTTTGTGTGACAATCACATCAGGTAAGAGCACAATATTTTACAATCCACACATGATAAACTTTCACAGCAAATGATTTTTCTTTAGTTTCACTCTGCACTCATGTTTTCAAAGTAAACATATGAGCAAAATTTTAGTTGGCACTTAAGAAAAGAGAAATATAAAAGAAAGAAAATTAAAACATATTAAAAGTCATATAGTCAACCTTTCTAGATATGTTGTTATTTAATCAAAATAACATTTGGGTAAATTTACAGTTACACTTTCTGTGCTTCATAATCTCAATGAAACACATTGAATAAAGAATTGGACAGGTGTTTTTCAACATTACAACTGAATGAATACAAGCAATTCTTAAGCTTGCTCTGAAGTTTTATAAAAAAAGGAAATATATTTCAGGCCTTTCTTCTATCTATTTCCTTAAAAGAATTTTACAGATATAAAATTATATATACAAGTCTAGAGGGATTTCTTGTGGCTTTAAAAGAAATGTTTAAATTGACAGACAATATCAGCATTTTGCCTGAATTTTAAAATGAAACTTCAATGTACTTTGACTGGTGTAATCTTTCCTTGTATTTCAAATGTTGAATCTCTTGGGTACACAGAGAATCCCAGGGTAGATCCAATACTAATACTTCTTTAGTAGTGTTGGAATCTTGGGATTTTCATATTTATCTGTGAAATAGTCAAGCATGTAAATTATAAAAATAATAACGATCAGTGTTCTCTATGAAATTATAATCTTCTAATGGAAAGTAGGCAAGATTTAATTTTGAAACAATATTTTATTTCAAACTGTTATAAGGCAAACTTTACATTTTTGTTAAAGAACCTTTTTCATTATTTAATTTTATTTCAAACTTTGAGAATTAACCATTTTCTGTCAGTGGAGGCACTCATGATTTTAAAATGAATGTGTTTATTAACTTCATTTAAATTTGGTTCCTACTCTAAAGAAGATTGATATTGGAATTAATGAATTTAACCTCCAGATATTTTATATATCTTTTATATTGGGTGGATCATAAACCTTCTAATTTAGAAACTGATTATGGAGACAAAGATCTGTACAATGAAATGGTAAAAGGCACTTCTCAAATACTATTTTTTCCTCCCAAGTACTGATCAGATATTCATCTTTTTACAGAAGTCGTGACACATGTGGCATGAGAATACATGTCCAGGACACATTACTCCCTAATTTTATCACTACGTAGAATATTGAATATTGAACTCTCATTAATTTCTTTTGGTGTGAAGTTGACATGATATGGTGGCAAGTTTTTTTTTCCATAGAAGACAGAAAACAGTATTTGTTGACTTCATCTTTAATGTTAAGTGCTTTTTAAAATGAAGTAAAAACATGTATTGCCAATCAAACATGCATATCAACCCTGGAGCTTCAACCTCTGGAGTGTTTCAATATTCACATATGACCTGCTTCAGATCAATGTTTTCTTCTCATTTTTAATATGTGACTATTTCTCTTTCAGAGCTGGAAATGATCCTTCCTCTCCAAATTATCATAAGCAGCTTCTTTGGATCCTTTTAGAACTATAATCTACTTGTAATGATTGTGCCACTGGCCACCCAGAGTCAGAAGTAAGACTTTATCAGACCAGGAAATAACTTTGTCATTAGTTCCAAGGGTTGGGAAATTGATAGTCTCCTGTAAACATCAGTCTTGAATAGAGCTATGTATCTTCCTAAGATTCTGACTTTACTCATTGCCAATCTGCCTATATTTAACACAAACCAATCTTTCACACATGGCAGAAATAAAAATATCTGGACTGTGCAAATATTATTACCCATTAAGAAAAAAAGTGCTATTAATAAATTAATAAGGAGTATAATTTTGACCTGTCAGCAAGCTATTAACCAAACTCTGAGAGAAAGAAATTTTTACAGGACATCTCTTAGTGATAGGTTTGGTAACAGTGAAACCCAGAACTAGTAATGACTCTGCTGTCGTGGAGGTAACAGTGTAGTGAAGAAAGACATACAATATACAAATACATAATGTATAGGCAAATATATTGCAAGACATTTAAAATTGGGCAAGTTATGCAATATAAAATAAGAGGGCAGTATAATGGTAAGGGGATGAGTAGCCTTTTCAGGTAATGTCATAAATCATTGCTCAGAGGTGACATTTGATGTTAGACTGAAAAGATGAAAAGGAGCCTGAGGTCCAAGAGATGAATTGTGAATTCCAGAATGAGAAAAATATCATGTGGGAGGACTTTGGCTTGTTGGGGATCATAAGGAGGCTCGCATGCCTGGTATGCAATGGGTAAGAGTGTAGAGGTGGATGTAGGATTTTAGGAATGCTTATACACAAAGCGGAAGGACATATGAATTTTATATTAACAGAGTTAAGGATGTCCTTGAAGTGATTTGAGCAAAGCTGTAAACTTAGTACATAAATCATATTTTCCAATTTTCCTTTTATTACTTTGTATTGATAGATAATATGTATAGGCTCATGTAGATAAATAGATAGCTATATACTACATGCAATTCTATTAATATCAGGTGGTAAGATGGAAGCTTAAAATATACTTTCTATACACATGGATCTAAATATAAATATCCATCTATCTGTATATTTATCTGTCACTATGTCTTTCATATATGTACTTATATGAAGTCTATATTAAAAGGTTGGACTTGGGATTTTATCTTAGTATTATTTTTATATGCTTGGAATCTCAGATAAGAGAAATTAGGAGTGAGGAGAAAGGATTTACAAAGTTGGTAGAGATCTGTGGGTGGATGGCTTTAAGTAGCTCTTCATGTAAGTGGAGACTGTAATATAGCTGTTCTCTCACACTGTCTTGGGTGACACTTCCCAGCTTTTTGGAGTGTGCTCACCTTTAGTTGGACAATTCATGCTATTCACACTGTACAGTTTTCAGTGTTTTAACATATTCTGTATAGCAGGTCCACCCAAGTAAATATTATTTTAACTCAGGATCACAGCATTCACAAAAGAATACTTTATGCTCTCTGAAGATAGGAAGAGAAATTCTATCCCACTGACACCCACTGCTTTCTATGCATGGAAGCTGCTGTGTCTCTGAGCCTGGTGTATCAGTGAAATGAGCTGCTGTGGATATAGAAAGTCCTCCCAATTACCCTGTGTCTGACACAGATGAGGAGCAGAGAGGACAGAGTTAAAGCTTTTGATGTTGGCATGTTAGAAGGCAGAAAACAGAATAGCTTAGCAGCTGGAGGAATGTTACCTTTGGATTGTGAACAGAAGAGCCATCACAAAAGTTTTACAAACAAAAGTGCAATTTCTCTAAGGCTTCATGACTAAAATCTCCAGTGAGCCTAGTTAGTCTTTAATAAAGTTTTCATTATATTCTAAGATTGCAATTATATCTAAGACTAATTAATTCCCCTTTTAAAAATCATTTCAATTATATATTAAAATATGTATTAAACATGTATGTATTTATATATCAAGTACTTTTGTACCTAAAAATCTTTGTTTACATTTATTGTCCTGTGTAAGGAATAATATATACCATTAAAATAAAACATAATTTGTCTAATTAGATCTCAATAAGTATCAGGAGCTATCTGCATAAATGGTTATAAAATTGATATTTATGTTTAAAAATTTCAAACCTCATTCGAGACACTTAGTACTTTACTGATGGCCTATCATTTTGTATCTTTTTTATTCAGTGGGCTATATCTCTTTCCCCAATAAATATAACATTGAGAGAAATGAAATTTAAAGTTATTATCATTGAAAAGCTAAATTAACTTATTTTACATGTAAGTTTTCTCTGTGTTTCTCTGGGCTCTTTTAGCTCCTGCCCTGCAGGCTCCATCAGTCCATGAAAGGGTCAGCAAGTGTCTGCCTAAGGGTCTGTGCACAGGCCCTGCTGTACTTGTGAAAGCGACATGTTCACCTTAAATCCTCATTCACTCTTCAAGTCACACTCTGAGCTCCCTGAAGAGTGCTGGCACTCAGTGGTTACAAATAAATATGAGTGAGTAGATGAATGAGCAGATCCATGAAAATCTGAGATAAAGTCAATGGCAAGGAAATTTAATGACTAAAGGTAAAATAATTGTCTTTATTAAGTAACCATAACTCATTTTAAACACAATATAATTTTAGTTGGTTACTTAGAAACCTAATTTGTCCAAGATTTTCTATTGATCTTATACCCTATCATCTAGTTTTCAATGTGTGATTATAAATCAGGCCTTTATTCTTGTGCCTGTCTTTTCTTTTTTTTTTTTTTTTTTTTTATTCATATGTGCATACAAGGCTTGGTTCATTTCTCCCCCCTGCCCCCACCCCCTCCCTTACCACCCACTCCACCCCCTCCCGCTCCCCCCCTCAATACCCAGCAGAAACTATTTTGTCCTTATCTCTAATTTTGTTGTAGAGAGAGTATAAGCAATAATAGGAAGGAACAAGGGGTTTTGCTGGTTGAGATAAGGATAGCTATTTCTTCATCACAATTATTAATACATGTATACAGCAGCAGAATGAGCATGCAGGACGAATATAGTTGCTAGAAGATGTGGATTTGGACTCAAACACGTTTGGATCTTAATACTAGATTCAAATACTTGCCAGTCCATAAAAGTGATATTTAATGTTAGTTGTTTTCGGGGGGGCCAATAAACTCCCAATTCAAAGGATTATTTCAATTATTAAATTGAATAATGACTATAAAACCATGAATATAACACACTTTGCATGGTACCTGAGCTAATTCTTTTTTTTTAAATTCTTCTTTCGTAAATTTCTAAATTAGATAGAAATTAGGCTTTGTTTTTTGTTTAGTTTTAGGTACTGTGTAATACTGAATTAAAAAAAGAAATGACATGGTGTGTCTATTTAAGATTATAGATCCAAATATTTTATTATAGAAGAAAGTACACAGAGTTTACTATCAAATTGTATTGAAATGTTGATTTATCTTGAAAGATTATACAGTTTTATTGATTCAGTTTGCAGATTCTTATCCTTGTGTTTAATTCTGATCCACATTTTAGTTCACACCTTCATAAATTATCCTTAATACAACAGAATTTCCATACATTTATGGCAGGGATCTTTGATTGCTAATGCTTCCCTGATTTAAGTTTTAGAATTTTCAAATGATAATTACTGTAAAATAACCTTGTTTTTCCTGATAATGGGTCTCTGAATCTGTGCTAATAATAGCTAAAGGAAATTCAATTGTAACCCTAAAATCACTTTCTTATTCACTCTACCTTAGATTATGAGGAAATGAATCCAAGACCACATTGTAGGAGAAAACCAGTAGAAATGAAATCTGGCAGGAAGGCTAATAAGAAAGGTCAGAAGAGCCTACCGTACAACCTTTGTTGATCCACTTTACACTTGAGTTTTATTTTTCCTAGCTTTTCATGCATTTGAGCATACCTGCAGGCTACAGCAAGCTGAAACTGATTATTAAATGCAAAGAATACCCAGCTATGACCACTATGCAATTTCTGAATGAGGATGCTCTTTTTCAATGAAAAATAGTGCAAAAGAATTATAAGGTAGATTTGAGGTAGTGAATGAACCCTGAAATTATAATCATGGTATCTCTGTTCTTATCCTGACATTCTTTAATTTGCTTGAATACTTAGGAGACTTGTTTTAACTTTTATTTTTCCTCATCTGTAAATAATGAATCACAATACGTAGCCCACAGAGATGGTAAAAAGGATTAAGTGCATTCCTAACAGGGAAAGTCTATCACACATCACACATGTTCTGAGCACTGGGATGTCCCAACAGCAGGTGCCTGAGCCTGGCTCCCATTTCTGAAAGAATAGTCATGATTTCCATCTCTGTCACTTGTGATGTGCTTAGGAATGGAGCTCTAACTTTCTAAGCATCAGCTCTATTTTGTTTTTCTTGTAACATAAGGATAATACTTCACAGGAGTGTTAAAAGACCAAATTGACATAAAGAAGTAATGGTATTTGCATGGCTGAATAAATCATAGCTCCCTATAGCTAGATGTGGAATACATGTTGGGGAAATGGGTTGAAGGTTAGCAGCTTATAGCTGACATATTTTCAGACCCAATTAAGCCTCCAGACAAAAACCCATTATGTAAACATTCAAGTTATAAAATTAAATTCTGCTTATAATTTACTCATTTGTGAGTAGGCCTAGCAAATATGAGCATTTGAATTTGAGCATTTGACATCCTAATGAAAACATAAAGTCATAGCATATTTCTTACAGACTCAAAATATTTACCATTGCTTCACACATAATATATCTGCATGAGGACTAGCTGAAGTAATAGGATTTTCAAAATTAGATATATTATGACCCTACCCACACAACTGTACATATCCCTGAGAAATGCTGATGGTTGGAGCAAAGAAGTGACACAAAGTAGGGATGTTACAGACTATAGGGCTAGGTTCCTGGAAAAACAAAAGGCAAGTGGTCAGCAAGTTTTAGAACATAAAATAGGTTATTTACAGATTGTATTTAGAATAAAGAATGCAATATCAATTATGCCTAGAGTTTAAGAATTTTGTTTATAAAAGGACTCACTTAAATAATTGACATCCTTCTTTTCCTTTCTTCTCTCCATTTATTCATCTAACAAAAGTGCTTTAAATTTCTGTTGCATTTCTGCTGTAGGTCAGGCACTGTGTTCTCCAAAACACTAAATTAGAGATTCAAAAAGATTACTTCTTATAAAGATGTGTACAGTCTGGTAAGAAGAAATACATAAACCAGAGTACAGTAATACATCGTTACTTGTGGCTATGGCTTGATTGTCCCCTCTGAAACTCATGCTGAAATTTAATTGCCACTGTGAGACCTTTAAGAGGTGACTAGGTCACTCCACCCTCCTGAATGGATTAATGCCTTGTCTCTGAACTAGTTTCTGATAAAAAGGATGACTCCACCCTCCTGAATGGATTAATGCCTTGTCTCTGAACTAGTTTCTGATAAAAAGGATGACTCCTCTCTTCTACCCCCATCCCTTCTTTTTCTCTGTCTCCCGTTTGCTGGCTTGCCTTCTACCATGTTATGGCATAACAGGAAGGCCTTCACCAGATGTGGGCCCTTGATCTTGGACTACTCAATCCAATGGGATATAAATTTGTCTTTGTAAATTACCCAGCTGGTGATATTCTGCTACAATAGCAGTATATGTACTAAGATACTTGTGTAATAACAAGCTGTACAGTTAAAGGGGAAAGCAAACAAAGGAGGGGATAAACTTCCTGGCAGGGAAGAAACTCAAGAAAGACAATGCAGTAGAGCTCTACATCATTCACCACCAAAGTATCAGAAGGAACAGGGGACATCTGCAGCACAGCCAAATGAGGTCCATCACAGCTCCTCAGAATGCCAAGAGCAGTAAGTACAGCTACTTGATTAATGTAGTTAAGTTGTAATGACAATACAATGGGGTAAAGTTTATATTGCAGAGTTTAAATACAATCATTCTCAACAGGTATTTTATGATCTTGATCAAGTCCAGACTTCAAAATCCTTCTCATCTATTATCCAGTATAGGAAACTATTCCGTGTGGAATAGCTGAGTATACATGACAAAATGAACGTTAGCAATTGTTTCATGATACAGCAGGTGTCAAGTCCAGAATTTGTATTGCTAGGTACAAACACGCTATTTTGATTCTATCTTGAGTTATTAATCAGTACATCTTGTTATTTTTAACAGAAAAAGGAAAGCTTTTGTTTTGGTGTGAAATTTGTTTGTGGATGTTGAATTAATAGTATTTAAATGTCTATATAAACATAATGTTCAATATGCTTTTAATAAACTCTCAACAATTTTTCATGATTATAGTGGCAGATGAGCTTATTTCAAATGTTAGAAAAAGTAATAATGGAAAATGTGTGTATGTAATATAATGTCTTTAGACTTATTACAAATTGTGTTCTACATTTAGCTAATCTGAAATCTCATGTCTGGACATAGAAATAAGATTAATCTAAGATGAAAGCCTTTTCATTATTCCCTTGCCAAGCTAAATTAATGAACTGTTCTTTCCCATAGATACCTAATTCCAGCATCACCAAATACTTCTACAAAATAATACTTTTCCTTCTACATTCCATATTAAAATTAAACTAAACTCATATTGCTGAACTTTTTATTATTTTAAGAAAATTAGAACAAAGAAATGTGGAAAAAAGAGCCACTGTTATTATGTAGTCACCCTTATTAAATCTATCTCATGAAATGTTGTGCAATCTCTTTAAACAATGAGCTTCATATATATTATTTTTCATTTTTAGAACTGCTACATGTTAACAGCAAATTGACCCTGAAATACAGCAAATATCCAAATACTTCACCCCAATAAATTTTCACACTATTATCAACCTCCCACACAAAAGTGGCATAGTTGGATGCTGAGAGGTGACCAGGATCGCAGTGTCATACACAGACCATATAATGAAACTATGTTTGAAAAAGCGGGGGAGAAGGGGGGAGATGGGACTATCATGGAAATGGTGAGTTTGTTGAAAGTACACTGTACACACATGGAATTTTCACAATGAAAGCTAGTTTTATTAATGTATGCTAATTCAAAAATAAAAAATTTAAAAACCACAAAATTATTTGATTGCATTGTTATGGAGTACAATCAAATAATCATTTTAAATGACATTTTTTAAAGCAAGCATATGATCTCAACTTAGTAACAATCTTTTAAACACTAGAAATTTAGGTTTAGACTGATTAAATGATTAAATTATATTATTTACAGTTTAAAAGAACTATAAAATTTAGGTTTCTTTTTAATGTTTGGAACTTGAAAAGCTTTTCATTGTATCTTATATATGTAATTTAACTTTAAAGTATTCCTCATGCTTGCTAAGCAAGTGCTCTACCATGTAAGCCATATACCCAGCCCTTTTTGCTTTATTTTTTGGGGTAGGGTCTCTCACATTTATTGGGAACCAGCCTTAGACCATGATACCTCTGTCTCCCAGTAGGTGGAATTACTAACTTTTTTGCATGGGGTGGCCTCAAAACAATATCCTCCCAATCTCTGCCTCCAGAGCAGTTGGAATAAAAGGTGCCATTGTGCCCAGCACAGTATTTTTTCATTATCTTGGATTTCTTTGAAGTTTGTATTTGATATTCCTAGTTGTAGATGTTTTTCTTTGTATGCTTGTTTTTTTCTTTTGGTAAACATCATGGTTGGCATTTACTTTGCTTCCTGGATATCTGGTTATGTGTCTGACACTAATTTTGGAAAATTGCCAGTTACTATTGCTTCAACTATTACTTCTGTTCCTTTCTCTCTCTTCTCTTGTAATCCCATGTGCCTCATACTTTGTGTGGCTATCCCACATTTCTGAGATATTCTGCTTGCTGTTTTCTACCATTTTCTCTTTGTTTTTCAGTTTTCAAAGATTCTATTTTCATATCCTCAAGTTTAGAGATGCATCCCCACATGATTCTATCTATAATGAGTCCATCAAAGACAGTCTTCATTTCTGTGACAGCGTTTTTGATCTCTAACCTTTCTTTCTGCTTCTCTTCATAGAATTTCTACCTAACTGTTCACATGATCCATCTGCTCTTGCATGTTGTCTAATTTCCATTAAAGCTCTTAGCATCTTAACCACAGATTTAAAAAAAAAAGTGGCCTGCTAATTCCAAAATTCCTGCCATACCTGACCTGGCTCTATCACTTGTCTGCATTTTAGTATGTCTTGTCATGTTTTTGTGGAAAGACAGATATGATATACTGGGTAAAAGAGACACTGAGGTAAATATGTAATCAGTCAGTAATGTGGTGGTAAGGGCTGGGTTGTAGAAGAATCTCCTAAATCCTCTGATTAGAACCTAGTCTTTTAGATGCCTGTGCCTCTAGACTGTGAACTCTACAAGTGCCTTGCAGGTTTTTCTCCTGTTGAGTGGGGACAGGAGAGCTGGGGCTGGCTGGTGTTGTAGTCTCCTCAAGGAAGGTTATGCTCTGATAAAATCCTAGCACGTTAGGCTCTGATAAAAGACGTTCTCCTGAAGAAAGGCCTTGTTAAGCAGAATGCAAGTGGAATGTGTCTATAATCCTAGCAACCAAGAGGCTGAGGCAGGATGATTGTGAATTCTAGGGCAGCCTGGGCCACATAGTAACAGATTGTCACACACACAGGCACACACACATGCACACGCGCACACACACACGCACACACACACAAACTATGTGTGTTGTTCACCATGAAGACGTTGCTGGAGGTAAAACTCAGGAGTATGATGAGTTCCCAATGAGTCAGTCTCCCTGGAGTTTTGAGCCTCCACAAGTAACTGATCACAGGTAGACTATATTGTCCGTCTGCTGGACGTCTCATCTCCCGAGTTTCTGCTCCTGTAACCTGTGACTCTCTGTAACCCCCTGTCCTCCTCCTCAGGTTTTAGGGCTGTGGCTGCCTTGTGACCTCACTTCTCTAACAACCTAAGAAGAGCTGTTAGTTTTTCAGTTTGTTCAGCTTTTTAATTGTTATTAGAATGTAGTGGTGACGTCTAAGCTTCTTCCATGCTGCACAGAAACCAGAAACCCACCAAATGCTTCAACTACCCAATACTTTTCTTTTCACAGTCAGATTCAAAATAAGCTATTCATATTGTCAAATTTGTATTTGTATTATAAGTACAAATGAAACATGCATAGATATAAATATTTATAAATAAATGTTTATTTCCATATATTAAAATTGAAATTTGAAAAAGAAATGGCTATATTATTAGTCACTTTAATAGTGACTTATATAGTCTATCCTAGGAAATGTGTAATAATTTCTTTAAAAAAATGAATCCCATATGTCTTTTATCTTGCTTTGCTTTTATTTTATATCAACATTATCCTAGTGAATGAGAATGAAACAAATGAAGGATATAAAGTAAAAACACAGTAAAGGCCTCTTCACTCTTTGTCATTCTTTCTTTCTACTTTCTTGCCAAGTGTCAGTTTTCCTCTCAACCCTGATAATTAATTGAGGGTTTGAGCAAAGCTGTGCTTTTACTAGAGGGCTTTCCTTCCCTTCTAGCAAATCTAATCAATTTGAGCCTCTTTTGGTTGTCAATAGTCTTTACACCACCTCCTTTCTTTCCAACTCCCATCTGCAAAAGACACATTTAGTTGTACATAGAAAACTATCCACATTATCCCAGGTACAAAGTAACCAACTCCTTAATATTATACATTTTATTAATAATTTAAAAGAGCTCTGTTCTCTCAAGATAGAGATATAAGCAGCAATAACTGACTGATCTATCTAATTCCATGAGGCTGAGGTGGAGAGAAGAGAAACATCACACCAAAGAAGATACTGTTATATCCTAACACGATAATAAGTGGGTTTAATAGCAAAACTAGTTACTCTGTAGTTTTTGCAATGTAAAATAAATCCACAAATAAAAAGTAAGGCCCACAACTTGTGGTTTGAAGGAGAAAAACTCTTGAGAGGAGTAAAGCAAACTTTCTTTCACATTTAGTCACAATGTTCTTCACATGAGTAATGAACTCTGAGAATATTGTACTGATCAATGATGATAGACATTAACAGATTATAAATGAGGCATTTTCCTTTTATTTTCAACAGCTGTTCATTTTTACTTAGTGTGCATATCTTTCCCCAGAATGACAAAAGTAAAATTATTCTCTAGGAAATTAATAATATGTGTCTCATTATTTCAAACAAAATGTTCTAAAACTCAGCTTCCTTCTAGATGGGGAATAATTTCTTCACAGCACCCACCTTTAATGCTTCAGTGAGGCGTGCAGTGCCACCTTCTGGTCGAGAGGAGGATTTTTTTAATTGTTCAGAGAATTGCTTGGAAATTTGGAATCCAGTTGTGCAAAAGTAGCAGGGAGACAGACGGCATTCTATAACATTTATTTCAATTCACATTACCATATACATAAAGTTCAAATTTAGTGCATTGAGAACATGGTTTGATGTAAATATAAATGATGAGTTTCCTTTTAATGGGAAACAAACACTGTATCAAACTCAAAACACCTTAACAATTTCATATGGTAAAAAGACAGCAAATGAGGAATTTGATTAAAAAATTTACTGGGCAAAGACATATTGCTTTCCAGATCCAAAAAACATTAAGATTCACTGGATTTAATTTTTAAGCGGAATGTGTTAATTTATTTTAGAGTTTGATTCATGCATATAAATACAGATTACAGGGAAGATTTTCATGCAAGCTGAGTTAACAGTTTCCAAAGTACATTTTAAATAATATGTGCATAATTATTTGCCACTGATGTATATTTGTGTCTACATTCCTTTATTTGATACTCATAATAGCCAATGAAGCAGGTTATTATAGAAGAAGGAATTGAGTTTCAAAGTGGGTAACTCACCAATCTTTAAATGATGCTGTGAGTGATGAGTCAGAGTCCTAACTCAATTTTTTGTAAACTCTTCACAATGATATACTACAACTTAATTCACTGAGTATCTGAAAATTATTCTCCATAAGATACTAAATTTTTTTCTAATACTTTCCTAAACATTAGTATTTACTTTGCTATGCCAGAAATATTCAAATAAATACCAGCTTGTTTACTGTACTTGATTATAGAAATCCATAAATAATATTATAATTCATTGTAAAAGTTACTTTGTATATAATGAATATAATATTGTACAAGTATCACTTCTAAATATTTAGATAGATAGTTGGATAGATGATTAAATGCTTCATGTGCACCTTAACTCAGATTTCCCCTGCAGTCACAGAGTGTTTATTATATCCAGTGACAATGACAATACTTCTTTAAATCTTCAAATCCTACTAAGGTTCTTTTTCATATTTCACTGCTGAGCTATCAAACAAAATCAAGACATATATTAGAGAACCACACTCATAAATTCTTAACTGTAATGATTAGAAATTATGTAATACCCCCCAAAAAACCAGGAGATAATCTCTATGAGAATGGTTTCTTTAAAAGTCAATTTCCTGGCTATCTCATTTTCAGAAGCAACACTTAGTATTTGGGTTATGAAGTAGAAATTCCTTTGAGGACACCATCTTTGCATTAATGTTTTAGTAGTATCTGATTATGCTACTTACATTTAATCTTAAATTATATCATTACTGTTCAAAGCTATCATCACATTTGATCTCTGAATATTTCTCATTAATTGAATCAGCGTTGTTATTCACTGTGTATATTTTGAACTAAAGAATATCAAGTTATAAAAAGAAAATAATATGATTGCTTTATTTATTCTTTTCCAGAGTTCACTGAAAGCCTAACAATAATTGTATAGTATTATAACTATCTAGTAATCAATCAGCATATTCTAATCTGCAGTGTTATAAGCTAATTGATAATAATATTAAACAATTATCCAACCTTAAAATGTAGCAGTATTGAGGAAGTATATTATTTGATTTTTTTTATTTTATTTTATTTTATTATTCATATGTGCATACAAGGCTTGGATCATTTCTCCCCCCGCCCCACCCCCTCCCTTACCACCCACTCCGCCCCCTCCCTCTCCCCCCCACCCCCTCAATACCCAGCAGAAACTATTTTGCTCTTATTTCTAATTTTGTTGTAGAGAGAGTATAAGCCATAATAGGAAGAAACAAGGGTTTTTGCTTGTTGAGATAAGGATAGCTATACAGGGAGTTGACTCACATTAATTTCCTGTGCGTGTGTGTTACCTTCTAGGTTAATTCTTTTCGATCTAACCTTTTCTCTAGTTCCTGGTCCCCTTTTCCTATTGGCCTCAGTTGCTTTTAAGGTATCTACTTTAGTTTCTCTGCGTTAAGGGCAACAAATGCTAGCTAATTTTTTTAGGTGTCTTACCTATCCTCACCCCTCCCTTGTGTGCTCTCGCTTTTATCATGTGCTCAAAGTCCAATCCCATTGTTGTGTTTGCCCTTGATCTAATGTCCACATATGAGGGAGAACATACAATTTTTGGTCTTTTGGGCCAGGCTAACCTCACTCAGAATGAGGTTCTCCAATTCCATCCATATATCAGCAAATGATAACATTTCATTTTTCTTCATGGCTACATAAAATTCCATTGTGTATAGATACCACATTTTCTTAAACCATTCGTCAGTAGTGGGGCATCTTGGCTGTTTCCATAACTTGGCTATTGTGAATAGTGCTGCAATAAACATGGGTGTGCAGGTGCCTCTGGAGCAACCTGTGTCACAGTCTTTTGGGTATATCCCCAAGAGTGGTATTGCTGGATCAAATGGTAGATCAATGTCTTATTTGATGTTTTGTTTCATTTCTTTTTAACTGGAGTTAAATTATATAATTAACTGAGATCACTTCCAGTTTTATGATTCAACTCCTTCTAGAGAGCCATAACTCTATGAAATTGAAACAAACAGTGCATTTCTTATATTTGTGTAAATCATGGGCATTTGTTTTTAGTAACAATCTAAAATAGACCTTCATCAAGAGTAACATAATGTTTTGTTTCTTTCTCTGCAAAACTGAGGCACTACCTGCAAAGGTTTGTAACACTGTGAAAGCAAGCTTAAGTTTTACTAAGCTTAAGAGAATTCAACTTAATATTTTGGTCAATGAACAATGGGACTTGATGTGAACAGCTAAGTGAAAATCTATGACATCATCCTATTCTATTGCAAATGTTAGTTTCCAACACTTAATTTGTAAAATCGTCACAAACTTCTCCTTTCTAGTATCTAAACATCCTCATTGTCCCCTTAGCAAATTACTAAGAATTCCTTCATTCCTTTGCCTGGTGTGTTAGCAGAGTAGGTTCTGAAAATTTCTTTCTTTAGTTCTGGCAGTCTTTGTTTTATTGAATCAAAATCATTGAAGAATAAACAAAGATACAGAGTTTTAGAATTAGGAGGCACCTTAAAAATCCTCATTATTCTTTTAGAAAAACATGATAGACTAAGGTAATTTAAAATCTCTTCACTATACACATATAGATAAATTGAATAAAGAGTATATTGTTTTAAATATGCAATGAAAAGTTTTTTAGGCTTCCTAAAAGTAGAAGGATTTGAGTTTAGAACAATAAGTATTCTATGTCACACTGGAATTTCTCTGAGTAGTGAAGAGGGAGTAGAGGATTGCTCTTGGTTCCTTATAGATTATTAATAAATGGCCAGAAGCTAAAGCCCTGGGTCTAAGGAGGAAGTCTGATGTGAAAAACGAGAGCAGTCCACAAAAATAGACCCTTCTGAGGACTGCCTTTTCTAAGATGGTCCTGGAAAAGTCCATCTAATTGCACATGGAGAATTTAAAAAGTTCTCAGTGGTCTTTCAGATCCTGAGAAAACCACTTTTTCCCTTGAGATTTTACAGGAACTTAAGAATTCAACTAATGCAGTTTGATATTCAAATTTTTACTACATGTATATATATGATTAAAAAGAGATTCCTCAGAGTCCTGATACAAATTTACGCAATCAGTTTATGGTACTGAAAGTATTCCCAAAGGAAAAATGGCCCTACCAAAAGTGAATTTGTAATACAACTAATATACAATGAGGCAAAGAAAGCATACAAAAGAAATCAAGACTAGAACAACAAGAATTTGAGCTAAAAGAATGTTAATGTGATAAACAATGTGGAATAGGCTTGTTTATAATAATTAAGATTTAATGTTTATAAATTATTTTAAAATATAGCAAAAATATAACAGCATCAGTGGTTAAATTAAAAAATCATATTAGATAAGGTCAAAGAGAAAATTCATAAATAGAATTATGTGTATTAAAAAATTACACAGAATGCATCATGTAATTAAAAAGAAAAAACTTCATCTATGTGACAAAATTATCTAAGAAAAAAATTTCTGCAAAATATGCACTTATAATTCAGCCCATATAAGAAGAGAAATATATCACATTTATGCTTGTGGGAATTAATATTATACACATGTCATCTCCCTTCAATTAAACTATCAATTACTTGTAATACTAGTAAAAATTTGACAGGGTTTGCACATATTTTGTCCTTACAATTCAAATGTAAGTGACTCAGGTTGATGAAACTGTCTTTTAAAATATTTTTTCAAAGTTTAAGGTAATTAAGTCTGTCTTCCATCAATTCAAGGTTAAATTCTTAGAAGAATGGATTATGTACACTTATATGTCATCGGTGTATAATAACATCAGACTGTAAGTATGAAAGAAGAGGATGGATTAATGAATGAGTAGTGTTGAAACCTTGAATATCTATATGGAAAAAGAAAAAAGACAAAAGGATTCTTATCTAATAGTACAGAAATGCATCAATCCTGCTTAGAAGATCTAATTATAGAAGAAAATTTAATAAAATATAAAGGGGTATTATATATTAGAGTAAGAAAGATTCTCCTACATGTGACAAAAATAAATAAACCAAGGTAGAAATGATTAACAAGTTTAACTAATTTAAAGTAAAATTCTTCTGTGCTTCACAAAGACTATTTTTGTAACAAACAGATATGCTACTGACTAGGAGGGATAATTTTGAAACCATGTAACTCACCAAGGTACATATCCATAATGCATAGTGAATTCTGAAAATTAATAGAACAAAAATAATTAACAGAGAACAAAATATGCATATGAATATACTTATGAAAGGAGATTAACTCCATAATTGTTTTGAAAACTACAAAATAAAATGAGATGTGTTAAATATATTTTAATAAATTTAGACAATTAGTTCTGATAGCTTAAAATGTCAGCTATGGAAAGGTTTAATTATGGAATTGTGACTCAAGCACTCTAAAAGGTAGTTAAGAAGAAAATTGTGCCATACTATATCTTAACTTACTTTGACATAAATGCCAAAAGGGAGATTTCTGAGGAAGTTCATTGAGTTGTTTATAAAGAGGAAAATATGGGGGTGAAATTTGCCTTGTTTGAACACTGTCATATGTAAGAGAAGCTGAAATAAATGATCCTATATTTGTGGATATGAATAACTAATAAAACTTAGAGCTGCAAATAAGTAAATGATGAAAACAATTACATGAGTTTTGAAATAAAAATAGATTTTGTATGTATCATGACATTTATATTTTGATGATGAAAAAGACATTAACCTCAAGGGGAGGATCTAAAACACTCCAGATTAGAAACCATTTGCACACAGAATCAGAGGAAATCTTTGCCAGCTATTCATCAGATAAGGGATTAATATCCAGAATCTACAGAGAGCTCAAAAAGCTTAGCTCCAAAGAATGAACAATCCAATGAAGAAATGTGCACATGAATTGAGTAGGGAATTTTCAAAGGAAGATATACAAATGGCCAATAAACATATGAAGAAGTCTTCACCTCCCCTGGTCATTATAGAAGTGCAAATCAAAACTACATTAAGATTTCATCTCACCCCAGTTAAAATGGCTGTCTTCAAGAGCAACAAAAACAATAAACTATGGCAACAACCCCGATGCCCTACAACTGATGAGTGGACCAAGAAAACGTGGTATACGCATATATATATATATACATACGAAATGAATACATACATACAAAATGGAGTCTTATTCAATCATAAGGAAGAATGAAACTATGTGATTTTAAGGTAAATGGGTAGAATTAGAGGACATCATGTTAAGTGAAGTAAGCCAGGTTCAAAAAGACAAAGGCTACATGTTCTCTCATATGTAGAAGATAGATAAATTCATACACAAAAAACCAAACAGGATCATATACACATCTACAGATATGCTATGTCAGCAATA
Source organism: Castor canadensis (assembly GCF_047511655.1). Classification (NCBI taxonomy): domain Eukaryota; kingdom Metazoa; phylum Chordata; class Mammalia; order Rodentia; family Castoridae; genus Castor; species Castor canadensis. Next base: position 18,226,314 of record NC_133395.1, read on the forward strand.
GTGAAACTACACTTTGGAATTAGAGGGAAAAGGGAAAGGAAAAGCCAATGACAGTCAACAATATCAAAATAATTCACATCTGCAAAGGGAGAGGACATAAAAATATGTACTGAAAACTACCAAATAATGGAGTGTGGGAGGGAAGGGATGAAGGAGAATAACGAGGGGGTGAACTGACTAAAGTAAAGCAAAACATATTCACAACTGGGATACATTGAGAAACCCTGTGAACATAGCTTCAGAACTAACAACGAAAGACAAGACTGTAAAACAGGTACGGTATGTGTGGGGCACTTGTGGGAAGGGGAATGAATGGAGGAGATGAAGATGAAGCAATAGAGTTGGTGAGTTCCATATACAGAAAGGAAATAGAACAATGAAACCTCTTGTAATTGTTTTAAGTGGGATGGGGAGTGGGTAGGAGGGGGGAGATGGAGGGGAAGACTTAACAACATACAATGTAAGGCTATTCAGAATTGTCACAACAAATCCCACCGTGTACAATGAATATATGCTAATAAAAAGGGAAAAAAATAAAACAGGAGCAAAAAACAGGAAGGCAGAACAGGTCCTGCCCAGGAGGGAGTACTGACACCAGTGGGAGGGGGGGAGATGACAGGGAAAGGAGGTAGGAGAGTGAATACAGTCCAAAAACTGTGTACAAATGTATGTAAATGCAAAAATGGTACCTGTTGAAACTATTCCAGGAATGAGGGGTGGTAAAAGAGAATAGAGAGGATAAATTCAAGGATGATACATTTTTTATTTTTTATTTTTTAAGGATGATATATTTGATACATTGTAAGAATGTATGTAAATGCCACAATGTACCCTCACCCAGCACAACAATAAAGGGGAAAAAAAAGAGATAAGGAGCCCAGCATTAGCTGTATATGTGACTTTTATGACTTTAAAAAAAGACAGAAACAAAGCTACATTGGAAAGAAGAAAGACACTAACTTCTATTTACCACAATTCTTGGTATTAAATTATTTTATGTCCTTTCTTTGGGTTTAAAATAGTTCATACTTTAAAATTTAAACATTTAAAGAGATTCTAAAGAAACACTTCTCATATCAAGAAATAGGTAACACAAAGATGACAGGGATAAGACTCAATTTAAACTATACTGAAAGAAGAGCTAGACTAGAATTCAGCACAGAAACATGAGCCAAGTCATTTTACAGAATGGAATAGTGTCTTTAATGTTATGCATTTTCAAGTTACAACGAGACAGTTGTCATTTCCACAAGTTATTTTTCTACAGAAAAGAAACATTTCTTTGCTCAAAGGAAACAGAAACCTCCAAGAAGGACCAAAGTCACTTTTGAATTTGGATTTTGCCCTGCCAAAAGAAACTGTCTACAGCTGATAACTTACCTTTCTTTTAGCTCCTGTCCCAACACCAGAGGAGTCAGGATGTGTGTCAAATGATGGGGATAAAGGGTCCATGGAGTTAGAGAGAAAAATCAAAGCAAAAAAAAATCAAATCAATTCCTATCCTAACCCCAGCCTTTTATGGTTGATTCAGGCTTCCATTGAGTGAGAGAGAAACTTATATAGAATAAGTGTTTGAGTTTTGATTGTCACACTGGTTACTCATTTTTGGTTATCAGGCTGAATTAGAATTTTAATACAAAAATAAAATACTACTTGTTTATTATCTAAAAGTGTTCACAAAGGTTGTATGAAAAGACTTGTATACAATATATACAATTAAGGGAGAGGTAGGAAAGAATAAAGCTGCTGTCTCCTCATACTCTACTAATTCTACTCGTTCAATAAACCAATTTTACTTTTATTAAAATTGGAATGGAAACAAAGTGCATAATAATACGTGCCATGAAACAAGCAGTGATACATAGAGATGCATTAACTAACTCTTCCCAAAGTACATGGTATAACTGACTAGAACCCTGAAGTAATAAAGGTTGCTAATGCTAAGATGTTTGATACTTCTATGATCCACAGCAGTTAGGATTTTCCTAACACTGTGAAAGTCTTGAAAATATAGATCACCTTACAATAATAATTATTAAATAGAATGTTGGCATTGTCCTTCATTTTAAACTTTTGTTTTCACTTAAATTGACTCACTATGCTCATCTGATAACTTTGTAACAGATAAACGTAAAATTTTGAATTTTGCAATTCAACTCATATTAATAAAATGGTTTATCAGTTGAGAAGTGATAAACCACTTTTATTACTTAATTAAAAAGTGACTTTTTAATTTTAATTTTAAATTTTGGTTTGAGAAATTCTACTATGCTACAGTTTCTTATCATTTAAAAACCTACCATATAAATCTAATACATTAGTACCTTAAATTTACTCAAGTAAAATTACATAACCTATAATCTAAGGGAAAAAATACTTTGACAGTTAGAATAATATATAACGATGATGATTCATGTATACAAAATAATAATTATCTAGCACACCAAGAGGAAAGTAGTATTTACTTTTGTTTGCTTGATTGAATTCATTCATTAGCCAGATTTTCCCCAAACACAAAATACTTTCTGAGAATAAATTAAAAGTGATGGCACCTGGTCTAAATTTGTTTTAATTTAGTAAAAAGAAATTACATGTTGTGGGTCTAATTATGAACTTTTTAAAAAAAGTTGATCTAGGTGATACCGTGTGGCTGCTTTTTTTTTTTTTTTTTTTTTTTTGCTTTCAATCAGAATTTGCTTAAGAAAACCTTAAAGACTCAACTATTCTCAACTATCAGAAAGAAGAGAAGAAGAGAAGCACATAGTCAAACTGTCTTTGGCCAAAGGGAAGGAACTGACTTTTGTTTGACAAATGATGTTCAGACAGGTCATGAGTTTAAGAAAGTAATTCATAGGATTCTAATAGCTGAAAGAATACAGTATATTATATGTAATTTTCTTCTCATTATAAAAATAGTATCCCTTCATTGAAGATAATTAGAAAGTAGCATAAAATAATTAAAATCACCTGTAGTCATCATACCTAAAGTTAAACAGTTGGAAAATTTACCTTTGTTCTTAATTTCTATAAATATATATATATATATATATATATATATATATATATTCAGAAGGATCAAATTATTGTTGCATTAAGTTTTTTCCAATTTTCTTTTGTTTTACTATTATTTTAGCACATTTTAGATGTAATTTAAAAAATTACATAATTCTTGTATTAAAAATCCAATAGATGGAAATATAACAACAAAAAAGCAAATTTAAATTGCCATCTTAAACAAGGGGAATTCAGTCATTTTGCATAAATTACCTTAAGGGAGTAGGGAGGTTGTTCTCAACCAAATCTGTTACCATTCTGCCTAGGGAAGGGTCCCTGAACCAATGTGCTTACTATACATTTGGGCATATTCGTTATGACAATTTAGCTCATCCTAAAGGAAAGGGTTGTGAAATTCCTAAGCATCTGGTTTAGGATTCAAACCTAGATTCACATTGTTTGTCCACAAAAAGAACTATAGTAAAATATAATGACAAACTGTTCCTTAAATTTAGACTTATATTTAAAGTTAAGCTTATAAAGCTTAGCTAATTCACCTATAAATTTTCAGTGTTGCTATATGATTTAAAATCTTAACATTTGTCTACTTAATCCATGCAGATATTAACTTGCTATAAAAATCCAATCTTCCCTTGGGCCAGAACAGAAAATACTATGACCACATAAATCATCAAAATCAGAGTTGTAGAATTATGGAATAAATCTGAAATAAAAACAAAACATTAGGCCCTGAATATTTTTCTCTTGTATACTAGATTTGACAACATAATATACAGAGAAAAATCTACCATTTAGCTAGTAGTAAATATTCTATAAAAGATCTACTATGATTCTGCTAATGGTTTAGAGTAACAGGAATTACTCTAGCAAACTCTTGTGGATGGGTAGACATGATGGATCACTTTTCTTAGAAAGCAACTGCTAGATAAACATGAGGAAGACTATCCAAAAACCTTCAAAAGCAAAATGATGACAAAATCCTTCACTTTAGACAACTGTACTTAAGGATGTCATCTGTACAAGAGAAGGCAGCCAGGCACATTTGTAAACTACTCCAGTTTTATACCATTGTAGAAGACCAAGATAAAACGGAAAAAAAAAATTGAATAGATGCAAAAGTTTTTGTTCATCCACAGAGCTAGTTTAGGAGTCTTGGCCAAAACTGTCAAATTGGTTTTCACTTAACTCTCAAAGAAATATTATTCTTTGTGTAAGGAAAAAAGATGTTCATGAAGAAATGTGCACATTTGACCACAATACATTTCAGGTAGAATGAAAAACTCAAATAGTTTATTGCAGAATTTTCTGAAAGACTGATTAAGCTAGTTTATTTCTAAAGTAAAACTAAAAATTCCTGTGGTAGTTTCAGTGTATATTGAAAATACAAAATATTACATTAACTCGGTAATTATTAACCAACAATACATAGTATTAACATATTTCTTTTTCTTTTTTGAGACAGGTCCAGTTATGTTGCCAAGGCTGGCTTCTTGAACTCACTGTCCTTCTTCTTCATCCTCCCCGAATAGCTGGAATTACAGCTTGATCTACTGTTACTGGTTTAAATATCAATATATTTCTAAAAAAAAGTCTGACATAAAAATATGTGCAAATATGCATATACTGCATAAAATGATATGGCAACTGCATATTAATACATGTTAGAGGTTATTAGTGTTCATCTCACGAATTACTATACAGCTACCATATGTGTGTACATAGTCGTGTTAATATGTATATGAAAATTAAACTGAACACACAAATAGGCAAATTAACAAGAGTGGCAAATACCTCCAGCTTTACATGCATCCCAGTGGACTGCTATGAATGACTTCTTAAATAAAGAAAATTCATTTCCACAACTGCTGATATGCTTTTTAGGATTTTTGTTTGACTACTGCCAATTCGAATCCCTAGACTGGAATAACGGCAGAGCCATCTGTTCTGACACAGCGTCTGCGGCAGTCCTGGGCTCACTGAGCAATTCTTTCTATGACTCTTAGTGCTCATGATAAGCTTCACTTGCAGCCTCCCCTGTGTATAAAATGAGCCTAACTTGTATTGAAAATATAATTAGGTTAAGAGCTTGACAAAATTTCTTCCTGCCAACATAGTTTAACCCTTTCAACTGCAAGATTCCGAAAATATTTTTTTGCTGGTTTGAAAGTTTTATGCTATTCCCAGCAAACTTGTCCACTTTTAGCAAGTAGCTTTTGCACGTAGAATACTGGAGTATCTTTAATTGTGTCTAATGTTTAAACTGAGGGGGAAATCGTTGGGGAACTATGGCATGTTGAAGTCAATTTTTATTGCTCCTTGATTTAAACTAAGTGGCAGTGTGGACACTGTTTTTTGATTGCTCTTTTTAAGGTAGGAAGGTTTAAAATAATATATGGGGCTTAGGCATGTTGCATAAAGGCTAAGAAAAAAGTATCAGACAGATACTGAAGTAAACATGAATTTGCTGGCATAACACAGAGGGTTCTGGACTGTAAGAGACCATTTTGATAATGACTATTCATATTTGATCGAAATAAATGAATGGTAATATGAGGAGTTAATGTTGGAGAAAGCAAATAACTTGCTGGTAACCCATTCTGTTACTGGTATAAATTATACATCTTATAAGATGACATAAAGATTAAAAAGTTGCTTAAATAAGCCAAGATTCAAGCAATTTGTGAATTTATAGAGTATAAATTTTACATGAAAGGAAAGTATTTGAAATCGTTTGAAAGACAGGTTTTCCCTAAAAATTGGATAATCATTTGAAATGGTAAGTCAAATGAGATGGGAATTGCCAACACACCTTTGAAGACATAAATCACATATTTGAAAGCATTATCATTGTAACAATGAAAATGTAAAAGCCCAGCAGAGACAATGAACTGCAGGCAAGGGGAAGACAGGATTTCCAGAGACAATACTGGCTTAATGGTTTAGAAGCCAGGAAGTTCTGATAGAAACTGAGTGTTACTTAAAAAAAAAAAAAAAAAAAAAGAGCCAGAAATTTTGTGGTTTTCTAAAGCCAGGGGTTTGTAGGCAAAGAAATTAACTGAGATGGAAAATTAAGCTGGTAACAAAAAAAAGGCATTCAAAATCTAAAAGCACAGATGAATCAAAACTTTGATGGAAACTGAAAAGATGTCATTATCACCATAGCTATAATGGCCGGATACAGCAGGACAGGACCTGGAGCATCATGGTGGTTAATCCCTGATGAAAGGATAGATAGATGAGGAACTGAATTATACAGTTGTAGCTATAGGAGTATATATCCACATCCTCAGTAAGCATAAATGGGAGACAGAATCATACCTGGTATTATGATAGAAATCCATAACATAGGCTGAAAACCAAAAGGATGAGGTTATGAGGAGAGGGGCTTACTTGGGGCTGGCTACAGACATTTTGGAGGGAGGATCAAAAAATGACAGTGGAAGATGCAAGGCAGGATAGAGAGAAAAGGAAAGGGGAAACTGGAAATGCGAAAGTCCATGAGCCGAAGGAGTCAGGAATTATAAGATAATCAGAATCTGTATCTCTGATGTCTTCACCAAAACTCTCCATTTCTTTTCTCCCAAATGAGTATTAGCTGCTGGTAACTAGAAAATACAGAGCAGTACCTCCTAGCCAGTTGATGAGAGTGCTGGGTGCCTAATGGCTAGGAGCATAGATGCAGTGAAAGTACAACCACCACTTATTTCTGGTCCTTGTCTAGGCTCAGTGCCAGGGAAGAAAACTATCACAGAGTGACATGCAGCTATCCCGAGACAGGAGAGACATCACGAAAGCTATGCGCTTTAGCCACAGAGAGCCCTTGGAAAATACAGAGGTTCTGAAAGTGTGGCCGCTGGACCAGCATCACCAGCTTTGTTTGGGCTCTAGGTAATTCAGGGTCACCAGCTGAATCCTAGAATTACTGAACCAGAAACTCTGGTAGAGTAGCCAGCAATCTGAATTTCATAAAGCTCTCCAGGTGATGCTGGTGTATATTGAAATTGAAAATCACTGTCTCATGAGAAAAGTCATTAGTGACAGAAAAGGCACAAACTTCACAACTAAAGCATGTTTCTGGACTTAGAAAGTAGGAACTGGAGCTTCCAAGATTCTGTATCTGATACTCTATTACACGTTGAGACAGTTTTGAAAACAATTAGATTGGTAATGGGATCATGCATTCAAACTCTAAAAGACAAATGTGCCTGGTCACAAAGAGGTTTGTTTCTTTATTTTGAGGCAAACCACATTTGCAAGTGTGATAGTTATGATGCACATTTGCTAATATAAATATTTCTAAGGAGAATTGTTTACAGTGTTACAGTTAATAAAGAACAGAATAGGTTAAAGGGAAATATTTCTGAGTTTTTAAAAAAACTAAAAAAGGAAGTGCATTTTGTTAAACCATAAAGTACTAAGCACACAAGCCCCATCTAGTGGCCTTTGTGCCAAGAGCTCAGTGAAGGTTTCTGAAGGGGTGCAAGCCAGCTACAGTAACACAGCCAAAACCAGGAGCACTTCAGCACTTAGATATCTGCACTACAGCAGAGAGGTATCATATGACATCATCAAAACCATGTACAATGCACTCTTCAACTTTGCTAGGTTCCACTTCCAAATTTCAACATAATCTAAAACTGGAAAAGAAGAAAGTATTTACTGAGGTCCAATGCTATGTTAGATGAGTTATTATATTTTTAGATATAATATATGATGTAAAGATAGACATAGATGAAGATACAGTTGCAGATGTAGTTGCAAATATATTGATATAGATATATACAGACATAGACATAGAGGGTAGACATTAAATCTGGAAATAGGTGAAAGAATAAATATTTCACAATGCATCAGCACATGATAAATTCAAATTTCTGTTTCCAAAATATTCCAAGAGAGAAAAAAGCTTGATTTGGTACTTTTTTAAAAGCCACATAGTTTATTATTTTTATATATTCTGTGCTTAACTCTGTAATTATATTTTTTAATTTATGATATTGCTGGTATGTTTTGTCTTTTGTGTACAATCTAAGCATTTTAAACTAATTTTTATTTTTGCTGGCAAGAATGGTGATTAATAAACAGATTAATAATTTTTTGCTGAATAAATAAATGCCTGAATATAAAAATGAATGAAGTAACAGATGATCAAACCTTTATCTTTGTATTTTATATTTATGTGTACAAATGTATATATAAATATACACATTCACACAAATACATTTTACTTTCACAACAGTTTAAAGGGATCATATCAGCAACTATAGGAATATCCAAAGGTGTGTTAATCTGGTCTTCTATGTTCTACAAATATTTCTTGACTCAAAGAAAGAAACTTTAATTACATCAAGGTTGCTACTAATGGGAGATGAATAATTACAATACATTATAGAAAGTAAGAAGTGCCTGCAAGTAACACTTACTTTTCTCCCTTTGCATTTTAATAAAAGGAATGATTTTCCATTGGAAGCAACTAGGAACACTATAAAATTAGTCCTAAATGAAATCAGTAAAATTTGAATAAGAAATTATGATAAAATGCATTTCATTAAGAGAAAGTTAATCCATTCATCAGTAGTGGGACATCTTAGCTGTTTCCATAGCTTGGCTATTGTGAATAGTGCTGCAACAAACATGGATGTGCAGGTGCCTTTGGAATAATCTGACTTATATTCCATCAGGTGTATCCCTAGGAGTGGTATTGCTGAGTCATATGCAGCTCTGTTTTTAGTTTTTTGGACGAACCTCCATGCTGATAAGCTATAAACAGCCAAGATGCCCCACTACTGATGAATGTATTAAGAAAATGTGATATTCACATACAGTGGAATTTTATTCAGATACAAACAAAAATGAAATTTTGTTCTTTGCAGGTAAATGGATGGAACTAGAAAACATCATCTTAAGTGAATTTAGTCAGGTTCAAAAGACCAAAGGCCATGTGATTTCTCTCATGTATGTAATATAGACCTAATACAAATATAAGCAATATTATGAAAAACAGGTCATGCTAAGGGGAGGTCACATATGAAAGAGGGAGGGTAAAAGAAGAAAGTTAAGAAGGTGAATATGGTTGATGTACTTCCTATACAAGAATGAAAATAGGATTTTTAAACCTGTTGAAATCACCAAAAAAAGGGAACTAAGGTAAAAAGAAGAAAAATAGAGGAGATGAACCAGTTTAGGTTATAAAATACATATATACATGGAAATGTCAGAAGGAAACTCTCTATACAGCTATCTCAAACAAACAAAAATGTCATCTTTTTCTTTTACAAAATCAGAGAACAGGAGGACAGAACAGGTCTTCTCTGGGGGTGGTAGCAGTGAGAGAGGGATGGATGTGGAAAAGGGTGTAGGAGGGTGAATATGGTGAAAATACTGTGTACAAAGATATGTACATGGAAAAATGATACCTGTTGAAACTTCCTGGAATGGGGAGAGCAACGATAAAGGAGAATGATGGATGGGGTGAGTTCAAGTATGATATATTTGATATATCAATGTACTTTCAGCACAATTTAAAAAAAAATAAATAAAAAAGAGGAAGTTAAGCAAAGTGTTTTGTTCAGGCAATGGTTGATGCCACCAGACCCACATGCATTCAGAGCACATTGCATAGGATGAAAAGAACTGGCAACATGACATGAAAGCCTGAATTAAGAGCAGCACAGCTATCACATTCCAGAAGCCCCAGTGTCCACAGAATCAATGACAGAATCCTACAGAATCAACATATCTAAGCAGAAAAGACAATAAGCTGAAAGTATCCCAAGACAAAAATAAAACACCACTACCAGCAACAACAAACTTAGGAATGAAACAAACTTAGTGATGAAATGAACTTCATCTCTAACACAGTTAGGCACTCTTCGACAAAATTCACTAATTATCAATTTATATGGAGCTTTAACTGACTTCACAGCGTGTAGATAGCAAAGAACTTTTCTTTTACACTACTGGCACAAATCAACTGCATCCACAACGAAGAATTAATTTGTACTAAATAAATAAACCTTGGTGATGGTAGAGCTTATACATAAGTAGAATCAAATTTTATTGTTTTGAGTACTAACATATTTCCTTTATTATTAGCAGGTATAATAATTGCTTCATTTTTTTCTTTAGAAAATATTTAGATTCATTATAGGTTTTTTTAATTGTGGAGAAAGGTATAGAAATGGGTCTCAATTACTTTGGGATTAATTAATAAATTGAAGTGCCCAAATTGGAAAAATTAGTTTCAGACATCATGATGGGCATTTTGGGTTTCAATGGAAATAAGAATGTGAGAATCTTTTTAAACAATATAGAGAACAGTATGTCTTTTAATGAAAAGAGGCATCTTTTTATGAAAGGCTCTTTCTTTCTCAGAAAATATTTTCAAGGTGACATGCCAGTTAAATGAAAGGAACATTACATGAACAAGGGAGACATAAAATTTATTATGACTATAAAGCACATGAAAAATTTCTCGTACACTGAGATATTCTCCTCCTTTTTACTATCTGATTTTAGCCCTCCCAGAACTGTTTCAAAACTGATTTTATTCAGATTTCTCAAAGCCGAATTTAACATTTCATCTAAGAGTAAATTGAAAGATGTTTTATTTGCTATTTTCAATACTGTGAAGCATCACATGTTTTAAAATCCTTTTAAGTTTCCATTTTGGTGCTCTTACTCTAATTAGTTTTATATGGCTATGATTTCTATGATCTCCTTCAGAATCATCTTAGGGTAATCACACTACCCAACTTGATTCTAATACTTAAAAATAGAAATTGTGTTCTTCCAAATATACCTCCAAGTTCATAAATGCACAAATGCTTTCTTTCTCATCCATCTATCCATCCATCTAGGCATTCTTTCATTTATTCAACAATCTTTTAAAGTATTAGCATATGTCTTAGGGTTGAAAATATTGCATTTTATCTGGAAATACACAGATTTAGAATACTACTTTAAAGCAAGAGAACTGGCATCTAAAATCTAATAAAGTCCAGATGGTAAATAGATGTTTTAGAGGCAGATGGGGCCGGAAACTCCAAATTAGTGGCACAAGGGAGTTCTCTTGAGAAATTGGGTGAGTCATGGTAATAGCCAGTAGGATAGAGATCAGGTTTCAGAGAGGAAGTATTAGGATTGAAGATATCAGTATGGATACGGTGAATAAATGTATGCATTTGAATTTCAGAGGAAACATTTCAGTTGGAGACTTGTAGACATTAATTATTCATCCGTTAGAGATGATTATTTCACTGAGGAAAATATAGAGGAAAAAAAAAACTGAGAGAACCTAAAAGTAACTGAATTAAATGTTACCCCTAACAGTAACTAAATTAATGGAGTGGGCCAAGGGAAAACACAGATCAAGCATGTGGAGGGAATGACATTGTTCATCCAAGGAAATGGATGAAAAAAATTTTGGAATGATGACTTAGGCCATGCCACTGTCAGAAAAAGAAGTAGATTACAGAACAAACAATGTCAAAGACAATCATTCCAGAATGTGGTCACCTATTTCAAGAAGTTTGGCTGTAATGGAATAGAGTAATAATGGACAGTAGAGCACATTATGGTTTTTGGTGTGTGTGTGTATAAAAAGTACATTTATTAACTTTTTAAAAATAGAACAAACTTGAAACATTTAACATATTTTTTAAAGTTAAGAACTTATTAAAGGAAGAGTTTGAAGATTCAGCAAAAATGGAAATAGTTTATAAAGCAAAGTCTCTCAGGATATAACTGGAGTTTGTATATAGAACTCAGAGGTGATCCCAGATAGAACATTTCTATTGCCTAGCAAAGGGAAATGAAGTAGGGAAAGAGCAGATATGGAGGCAGAAGTGAAGTTTTCATCTGATGAAAAGAAGGTCAGAGGATTTCTGTGTTGGTAAAAGATTTTGGAAGAATAGAATGTGTAGTTGCACATGAAGGGCAACTGACTGCTGGGAGTTGGTATCACAAGATAAATTTGCTATATTAAAAGGTGGTTCCAAAAAAAGATGATGTGACTTGAGAATATTTCATAAACTTTGTAACTTGAAAGTTCTTGCTTTTTGTCTCCCCTGATACATGTGTATCTCATTTCTTCTTATTTTACTTAAAAAATACAACAATTTCATCAATAAACATTGTTCACTCTGATTTTGGAAAACAACTGCATTTATTGCTGTTGTTGTTGTATTGGGGTTTGAACTCAGGGCTTTGCAAGTGCAAAGCGGGCGCTCCACTGCTTGAGTCACACCTCCAGTATGAAAACAAGTGCATCTGATAGGAACCATGAACATTTGAGTGTTTTGAAAAGTTGGTAGTTAAATATTCCATATTGACAGAAACTCTTGCTTTCTGGAGAGAGGAAGTCCTATCTTAAAGTAAAATAAAGTCATCAAAAAATGAGTCCTTAATTATAGCCTTACATAATTACTCAATATCACCATTTAAATATTTTATGCATGAATTTTGCATTAGAAATCCAAAAGACATACACATAACTTAAATATAAACATTGAAACTATGGCAACAACTCATTTAATGGAGAAAATAATAATTTTTGCCAAAATTTTCAATATATGCTGAAATAATATTCTTATCAATGTTAGTTTTACCAAGTTGCAAACTTGGTATTCTACTACCTGTCTTCATTTTCTTAGAAATCCTCTTACAGATGAAAAGTTTATTTGTAATATTCTCTTCATGCTATTTCCATTGTAATATTCTATGCTAATTACTATTATAAGAGAATGATGCATCAAAGAAATATATTAAAAGAATATTTTCCATTTCAACATCTCCAACCAAATTTGTGAATAAATTAAAAATGCAGAATAATGCACACTTAAATAAAATAGTTCCAAATGCCCTTAGCCCAAATCAAATAAATGAGCTTAATGTATTTCTGAATGAAGAAAAGCTTTGATTTTCCCATTAAGGATAGTTATGCAATTTTAAATTTTGAAATAAATTTGTTCCTGTGCTTTATAACTGTTATTTGATGAATTTATTGAATCTTATACACAACTTCCTCCTGGGGAAAATATGCAGAGGCAACAGATTTTAAAATTTACATTTCCCTTGTTATCCTAGAAAGTTTAAAAAAATGTAAGAAATTAAAAGTGTATTGTATATATAAAGATTTGTGGCAATATTTATCTTCAAAGTGACAGTGTTTTATTTTAAGGTTCTTTTGTTGCCCTTTAGTAATTTATCATAAAACCATGTTTGAAATAAAAGACAAAAAACATGAAAGATTTTCTGAGGAAGGGAAATGTATCATGGAGGAATGTGAATTTCTATGCCTCAAAGATATTTAAAGATGCTTTCAGAGGTTCATAGTAAGTTCTTTAAAAGTAGATACCGAAAACATTTAGGATTGGCCATTTGGGTGTTCATTGAGGGGACCATTATTTATGCTCTTGCCCATGTAGAAAGAAAGATTTCTCCATCTAGTAATTGTCCTTGTTTTTCAGCAGGACCAGGCCTGGAAGGAAGAAAGCAAGGACAACTCTGAGATGCAAGTCTGTTGCATCAGCCTTGACTCTCACCACGTGACAGTACTCCACTCAGTTCTCCATCACATACTGAAAGGTCATGGAAACACCTAAGGTTTGAACCATATGGTACTTCCAATTACAGGCTTTCAATTTGAGAAAATTTGAATCAAAACAAACAAAAAACTAACCACCAACACCAGTAACAACAAAAGCTTTGTCTCTCTCCATCCTTTTCTTCTTCTTGGTATTTCTTTGTCCTAAGTTGATATGAAAATTGACATGGAACTAAAATGAATAAAATTCAGTTGAGCTAAAAAGCCAATGTAAAATAATATTTGACCTTGTCTGAGCGGCCTGGCGGTCTGGTACCCAGGAATCTGATGAGAGTGAAGTTGGATTCGGAAGCTTGGGGTCCAGAGGTCTGTGTGTAACTACAGCAGCCTGTCTGCCATCTTACTTCCTCTTCAGCTTCCCCACACTACCCTCTAAATACAGCCAAGATCATGCAGTGCTTATTACTATCGCACCAATGATTTGTCAGGATTGTTTCAGTCTTCTAACCCTTGACAAAGATCATTGTGATATCCAGTATTAAATAGCTGTCTCCTCAGGACACCACCTATCCAGGACTGATCCATTCTCCTTGTGACTTCTTCAGCATAAAGACAAACTATAAACAGTCCATTGCAACACACTTATATTTCATTAAGTCACCTCATATGTTCTTTAGGAGTGTTGCTTCCTTGGATGGCTCAAATTAATAAATCTAATTTTGCTAACAGAAGTTTCTCTGCTTGACTTTGTCTGATAGGATTTATAACAAAAATTTCTTTCTGCAAAATAAATTATATGCTTATGTCTTTTCTTCAACAAAATTAGTGATAAGGGCAGAACAGGACCTCTCTGGAACTGAGGGGGGGAGGGGGGAGAGAGTGGGGGAGGGGGCAGAGTGGAGAAATGACCCAAACAATGTATGCACATATGAATAAATAAATAAAAAATTATATTTAATACTTTTCCTAAATAGCAACCATTCTTTGATAATGTGCCTTCCCTGACATATGACATATAGAATGGATTTTGTGAGCTTCTTTGGATTTCTCAGGATTGGCCAAGGTAATCAAGTCTTGTTCAGGGTTCTTGATGACCACAATTAGAGATCATGTTACTTTTATACTGTTCAATGTAGTTACTCTATGAACCCTTAAGTTTATTGTAAAGCACCATTCATGGTTTACTTAAATGTACAGTCAAATGAATCCTAGCTAATCATGAAGCAGAACGGAAAACTACCTTTATTTTTTGGATTGCTTGTTCAGGGATTTATACTAATATTTAGAAATATCCTTTCTAAAGATACTTTTACTTCACTAGATTTCTATGCCTGCTTTTGGTTCACCCAGATATGCAAAAATAATCTAAAAAAATTAAAATATGGTACAGAGTTTCTTATGCAAAATTTCTTGAGACTCTTCCAGTGTCACTCTTGAATGGCATTTTATTTCTTGATTCTGAATCTTGGCTATTCAGCAGGGTAACTAGAGCTAATGTAACTCAGCACGAAGTACACAATATATCTTGACCAAACACAAACAACAGTATCACCTATTGCATGATTTTGTTAAGATTAAATATATTAATATTTATATACACCCAGAGCAGGATTGGATGATATTTGAATATTACACAATTAATATTATCTATTATTTTTATAATGTAGTTTGCTCTAAGGATTATTTAAAGACTTAATTTTCATATTTTGTATTTATATTTGTAGTCAGCCAATTCTTTCAATAGGAAATTCTTGCTAGCCTTACTCTTACTACTGTTCACTGAATTTGACAAACTTTGCCAAACTTACATATAGAAATGCTATACAATTATGGTGTGTTACTTTCAAAGACACCATGAGATTGTGAAGTAAAATCAACTAAGGAATATGTAGTAACATTTCTCTTCTTCCACATGTTGGGGAAATGAAATATTCAGTGTAATTCTTGTTAATTTTTATTATGGATATCATTACTTTCCTATTTTATTCTTCACTTTTATATCATATTTGTTCCCTTTTGTTTTAGATTGGTTTTACTTTATTTTATTCTCTATGATTATTTAAAAATACTTTCATTCACTCTTTCACATGTTCATACATTAAGTTGATAAAGGTGTTCTGAGGAACTTTGATCATATACGACAGTTGATTCTATGGATATGGAAACCATTTTTAAAAATAAATGGTCTATCTGGAAAAAGAACAAAGAAAAAAGTTACATTGTCATGACATAAATAAATACAAAGTGTTAAGTTAGCAGCTGAGGGTAGGACAAAATTCACTTAAAGGGGTGGAGAAATAACCATAAGGAAAAATGTTCAGTTTCACGTGTCCTCAACACATTATACTTGGATTATTTTAATAGTCCACAACCTGCTGGCTATAGATGCTTTCTTAACACAGCAATTTGAGAAGTTTTTATAGGGAAAACCTGATCATCTCTGATTCTTGACATGATGTGTTGCCCATAAGTGATATATGAGTTGGTTTATGCCAATCACAGCCACCATTGCAAACAACATTCTGAAGTCCTGTGTAGTTTCCAAAGAATAGCCAACTTTCCCTACCCATCAGGTTTCTGTTTCTGCATCCTATTCCTCTCCCTGCCATGACTGCTCTTGGCTATCCATAATCTACTAATGGCTGTTCATTCCAGTGACAGATTATATGCCAATTCTTTCAAGAACCCTTCTCATAATCTCCAGAACTGAGTTATCTGTACTTCTTATATGCTGCTGTAAGGTCTGCTTTTCCCAAATAAATATCCTCACACTAGACAATAATTTTCTGATTACTTGTCTTCATCCTTCAGAGACATAAATGTGGATGATGATTAACACAGGTACCAATATGGTATTTGCTGAATGAATGCATGCATGAATGGATGAAGAGCAGTCAAGGGGTTAACTTCTAGGAAAAGATGATTATGGGTTTAGGACTGTAAAGAATACATTAATGACTCAGATTTAATTAAGAGTTCACAATTTCTGTGAAGTTAGTGTCATGTTATTCTTCTATGAGTTCCACAATGTAGTTCAGATTTCAGAAGAAAAAAGGATTCCACAGAAGATACTTATAACATAGAAGTAAGAGGTATTATAATTACTCTGAAAAGTGTTATGAAAATCTGTATTACTTTACAAATTTATAATCAGAGAACTGGAGCTAATTTTATATATAAATTCATAGACAAAATTATTTATTTTCTAAAATTAAGGAAATTAAAGGATGTCAAACATAATTGAGACATTTAGAGTATTACATTCTTTTTTTTCTCCTTTTATTTTATAGTTTTTACATTTACTTACGTGTGTATACATTGTTTGTGCTACCCTCTCCCCCTGCCAGGGACAACCTGCTGCTCCCTGTTCTCTGATTTTGTTGGAGAGAAAACATAAGAGACAATAAGAAAGACATATCATTTTTTCTAGTTTGGGATAAAGATAGCTAAACAGAAGAATTCCTAGTATTGCTTCCATGCACTTGTGTATTGCAACCCACATTGGTTTGCTTCTATTGGACCTCTTCACTACTTCCTGGTCCCCTTCCCATACTGGCTTCTGCCAGTTTAAGATTACTTTATTCGCTTCTCAACAGGGAACACATCAACCACTAGAATATAACATTCTTAATTTCAGTGTTTTATGAATCATTTTAACAACTAACATTCAATAATTACTTTTGGTTTATTAATTTATACTCAAAATAGCACATTGAAATAATGTAAAAAATTCCAGTCATGTCTCCTCCACCGGGTGAAAATATGAAAGTTATTTTTAAAATTTACAAATATTCATAACTGTTGAAGAAAACTATAATTATTAAATTTACTCTGTTTTAATTCAGTTTTTTTATTGCATATAAACATTTATATTTGTTTGCTTTCTATATATTATTATTGACAAGAATTAATGTCAATGTTTTCAATTCATTAGAATAACTGGTTTTTAATGTTAATTAAGATGTGTCTTACAGACCTATAGATTATGTTCATATCCATTCATGCAATTCAGAACATATTCATAAAATGTGTCATGTTTGGCGGAATCGTGATAGGGAAGGTGTGGCATTTGTTGTCAACCTTCATTGGAAATAATGATTATTTATTATGCTTATTAAACATTAATTTCTGGACTCTTCTGTTGGAAATGTTGATTCACTATTTTGGGGTGTAATTATATGATCTACCTTTCAATAAGCACAGAGAAAATTCTGAATTAGGTTATATATTCCATGATAAAATATTACTGTCTTATCTAGAAAGACAAAAGAGGCTGGCTGACTTGACCTCAAAGGTCTTACAACCTTTTATTATTGTTACAACTCATATAGGAAACTATTCTTTTAAGTGAGTCATAAGAACTAATAAAGGTTTTTGTGCTCAGTGTGAGAATGAAACCATGCTTTAGAAACATATGTCTCATAAATATTTAGGGACTTTGAAGAAATACTTGGCTATTCATTACAGATTAATTCACACATTTCAAGTCTAAGAGAACTTGGAATTAGTAAAAGTAGAGACAGAGTTAAATTTTGTTTTCAAGACTCAATAACATTTCATACCTTTTACCTTCTTTCTGATTTATTTTATATATTTATTTATGAATCAATTGACTGACTTCTATCTTTTCCAGCCCTGTATAGTCAGCTATGTGAAAAGCCCCAGCAATCAGCTCTCAGAGAGACAATTTTACACACTAGTCCCATTGATAGTGATTGGCACAAAGACAGATTATATCAAAGACACAGTGGTTACAGAGTAGATCCCCCAGGGTACTTCTCAACCAGAAGACAGTTATTTCCCCCTTTTTTCAATATCTACAAGCATGAATGAGTTATTTCATCTCACTTTCTACTTGATTATTTTCTTCTGGAATTTGGGAAGAAATGCTAAAACAGATGTTAGTCTTGCAATAGAATACACAACTGCAGAAAACTGTAATAGTTTGTTACCCTGGAAAATTGGCAAGATTTTATTGATTGCCATATGCTAAATATGTTTTGGTTCTAACTATGAACACCAGCTGCATCAGCTAAGATCCAACCAAGTGAACAGAAACCATTTTAGAGATAATTTAAAATAGAGTTGGTGTATAGATATTTATAAGTGGAATAAAAATAAGTACTAAGGAACCTGGATACTACCAGTTACAGGGAGCAGCCCTCATTCCTAGGGTTGAAGAAAGAGAAAACATAGGACAACCAGATTCTAGGGGATTTTGTGGGAAGTACTCATCACAGGATGGGCAATGAGAGTATAGCCTTTTCTGAATGATATTCAGAACTTTAGGAGGTGTCACATTGGTGGTACTAAGATTAACAAGGGAGAAAAATGACCTGGTATATGTACATTCGAGGAGTGTAATACACCTGCTATTATATCTGGAGGCTGGGAATGATCCTCTGCCACTGTGGATGTAATGCTAACAGGAACTGGAAACAAGAAGGAAGTACTTTACCTTCTTTCTTTTAACCTTCTTTTAGGAAATTCCATTAACAGAAAGAAAATACCAACATAGTAGCTAGCAAAATAATTTGAGAAACACAATTTATAGATCTCATGTAGTTTGGTAACTCGATTGACAAGTTTGGGAATTGTAGTCTGCATAATTATAAGCAATTCATAGAAGGGTAGGTTTGGAATTGAAAAAAACAGGAAAATAATCAGCACAAGAGCTACAGTAACTTTTTGATTTTTGAAGTATATGTCTTTAGAAAGATAGAAATATATAGGACCAGCATTCATTTAACTGAGAAAATTTAATTTGATCAAAAAGTATCTTGATATTTTCAGAAGAACTGAAATTAGCTACCTGAAAAGACAAATAACATAAAGTTATTCCTCAACTGTTCATAAGCTTCAAATAACACTTACTCAGCCTCTTTCCCTTAGAGGTCCAATTCTCTGATTAACAACACATGGCAGCTTGAAGTCCCATATCTCAGAAAATTGTTCAGGAATGGGCAATATAGAGCAGACAGAGCAGTGTAGTGTTATAAGAACAATTTGGGTGAGTGAAGTTGAGGAATTAATCTAAGAAAATGGCAGTGGAAATAGGACAGAGAGAAAATACTTAAGGGAAATTTCACAGTAAAGGCCGTGGGAATGATTTTGTGTGGAGAGTGAGGGAAGAAGAGAATCATATGATACATAACCTATGAGTTTCTGGCATTAGAAGATGGAGAGTAGTCAACTATCAAGTCAAAGAACAAAAATTAAAAAAAATCCTTAAGGAGAAAAGTTGATAAATTTCATTTGGATTTATCAGTTGGACTATCCAGAGAAAATTGTTTCCTAAACATTACCAAACTTGATGTATTATTTGATCTTCATGCCTTGAATATATGGATTTTCTTTTGGCATCCTTTGCAATGAATATGTGAATCTACAAGAACATATATTATCCTGTATTGTAGAGATCTCTAGCTACATTCTTAACTTCTTGTCTTATTCTGTCTTCAAAAGGTAAACTACAGGAAGAACATATGCATCATACTCCATGCAAACACTGTGATATTTGAAACATTGTGCTTTTGTACATTCTCTGTCTGTAGTGAATTTCATCCCACTTTCAATCTGACTGTCTGTGATCATCAGTGAAAACCTACTTCAAGAGTAATTTTCAGGTTGCTATACATAACAAAAAATCCCCATAGAATTGATTAATTATTTTTCACTATTTATGCCCCCAATGCCTCATATTTTTCCATTTGCTATAATACATTTCTTCATTTCTTCCAGACTATAAGCACCTGGACTTCCTTTTCTTTGAGCATGTACTTCACAAAACATATTATTGCAAATTCTTTCTGTGTCCTTTTAAGATATAAATCTTGTTCCATCTTCTAGCCAGTCTTACAACTTATGGCCATCTTTTTCAAGGACCTGGAAACCATCCACAGGAAATATAATCGTCAAGAAAAATAGTATTGCATCTTTCAAACTTTGTGGGAGGGTAAGAATCTAACATTCATAAGCATAATTAGCAAACAGAGATAGCTTACCTACTCATGGTGACCATCTTTACCCCAATGCAATCCTAATCCTTTTCTACTGACTCACTCCAAAACTTAAAGGCTCTCATCTTTTGGTTCAGAGAAACTGAGTTCAGATCCTCGTGCCTATGGTAATAATCTTCTAGGATGTTCCAAAACAGGCTAAAAAGTTTAAGATAGCACTTCAAAATGAGTATGAAACAGTAAGATAAGAATTTAAGAAACTAAATAACAACACAAATCTGAATTAGAAAAATTCAGGAAGTTTAAAGATCTCAAAAATATAGTGAAATACTAAAGATTAATTAAAAATACATATAGCTTAGAAAGTACCAAGGGGAGAGAGGGATGAAGGAGAATGATGGAGGGGTGAATTCAACTGTGATGTATTCTAAGAACTCTTGTAAATGTTACAATGTGCTCCTAGAACAACAATAATATAATAAAAATAAGAAAAAAGTGAAAACAAAAGAAAAATTTAAGAATCTATTCTGTCTTTCTTACAGAACAGAACCAAAAGCAGTAAGTGGATCAGTGAATTAGTCTATTTCCTATTACAATAAGAATATACCTGAAGCTGAGCAACTTATTAAGAATAGAGATTTATTTAGTTCACAGTTCTGGAGGCTGAAAAGCATGGCTCTGCCATTACCTAAGTTCCGGTAAAGGCTTCAGGGCAGAAGGTGACACAATTGCATGAGTGTGTGAATGAAAGAGAAATCACACGCCCGACAAGAAGCCAGAGAGCTGTTGAGGGTAAGATGCAGGATTTTATAAAACTCTCTTGTGAGAACTAAGGGGTCCCACAGGAATATTTTAATACCTTCCCATGGCAGTGCTTTCAGTGACCTAGTGATCTCCCACTAAGGCCTATCACTTAAAGGTTCCACCACTTCTCCACATCAGTACAATAGAGGCTACCCCTCCAACTCAAGAACCCTCGAGAAACTTGAATTACATCCAACCCACACAATCCTGCCAAAAAGATTACCAATTTAAGAGAGAAAAAGGCTTATTTTATCCAATACTTTTGTTTCAGAGGGTGGGGGTTGGGTAGGGTGGGTAAGCTTGTAATGATGTCTGTTGATCAATCCTCACAACAATTCTACTTGAAGGGTACTGTGATTACCCAGACCTTAAGGCAATCTAGATACAGTTCAATTATTTTTACAAAGTTGGTGGTAAGTTACTTGTGCAAGATAAATTAAATTTTAGCACATTTATTATTTATTCTATTGTAAGGTCACAATATTGCTCATAAAAATAACTACATGCCCAAGCAAAATAATCCTGAGAATAGATTTTGGTGTTAGGAAGTAAACCCATGTTAAAAAAAAAACCATAGAATTGAAACTGATATCAAAATTCATACAGGATAAGATAAGCCACCATTGCTATCTCAGTTGTGATAGTAACTAATGTCCTTATACACATGATGCTTTCTCAAAATGTTAAATCATATGTAAAGGTAGAAACTTGAAAAGTTCACGGTGCTTTAATAGAGACTTATTTTTGGAGTTAGGAAGAAGCACTGAAAGAAGCAACAGTACAAATTCTTGTTCTCCACAGTGTGGTCCTTGGGCAGCAAGGCCAGCATCCTCTGCCTGAGTGTACGAAGTGTTCTACCTCAGACCTCCTGCCTCATACTTTAGTTCATGTACAAGAAAGTGTGAGAAGCTCTGGACAAGAGTTTTAACCTCCATATTTCTTTAATGCTTATTGAACATTTAAACTTTTTGTCAACAATCTATGACAACCACTCTTTTCATATAATTGTAAGTAAATAAATCATTCAAAAACAAAGAAATACTTAACTTGTTTCTACATTATGCACTTTATCAATGTATCCTAACTAAAAAAGAATGTTGCAGTTTCAATAAACAGGATGTTTATTTGCAAAAGAATAATATAGAATATGATTTTGTTGACAGTCACATGACCTTAGTCAAATCTTGTTAAAATTTATTTGATATTTTCTTGAATTTTAACTTTTTTACTTCCTTTGTTGATAATTTCACATTTAGCCTTATGCTGTTCAGAAAAGATCACCACTTCTTTATTTGCTGTTTTCTGGTGTGGTACAGGGCAGAATAGCTAGTTGATCTCGGATGCAAGGAAAAGAGGCTTCTTTAAACTTTAACTAATAAGCATCTCCCCTAACCTCAGCAATTTTCTTATCAGTCTAATCAATGGAAACCCTCACTAAGACATCCAAGGGCAAACCCTTCCATTTCATTTTTATTATTTAAATCCATGAATGCAATATATAACTTTTCAAGAGGATGAAAGATGATTTTATGTAATTCATGATGGATCCATAGTCCATTACACACAATCTTGTTTACAAAGTAGCAATCACCTAGCTAGGATGGGTCTTAATTACTTATTAACAAAAATGGAAATGTGCAATCAGAATAATATTATTCTTGGTGATCGCATATTAATTTAAATGCATTTATCTTAAACACATACTTCATTTCTATTTAATATAATTTCCATCAGTTCCACAAATGTTACACTAGATGTTAATTTTGAACATTGAACAAGATCAGGAAATATTTGTGATTTTTTCTGTGGTTTTACCATGTATGGTTTTATCTGACCCTGTAGTATTAGGTACTTGTAAGATGTAGATCAAAGTGCACAGTCATTGCTCAAGATTACATTCAAATGTGTCATAAAGATTAAATCTAAGAAGCCATACAAATATGATTTATTTTTGTATAAGTGATGAAGTAAACACATTATAAACAATTTAGTTATTTTCACCACATTTTTCTTATTTTTGTAATAACTTAATTGACTAGTTTTAACACTTGGCAAAATAAGATGAATACAAATTGGATTATTCAAATTCAGTGATTCCTTGATTTTTGAAAGAATATACTCATTGTTTTTATTTGGTGATGCTGAGGATCAAGCCAGGGCCTTGCACATGCTAGGTAGTCTACCACTGAGCTACCTCGCCAGCTATACATGCTCTTAATATATTCATTTTGAACTACTTTTATGATATTCAAACTTTATATATTCACCCATCATATGTTGAAATTTCCAATGAATTAGAAAACTCATCAGCTAGATAATGGAAAATTATATGAAATAATTTCTGCAACCTAAATAAATACATAGTTTTTGCAGTTGTGGAAATAAAAATAAAGTTGTATATTTTGAGCTCTCCCTAACCTCCATGGCTGAGATTTTGAAGTGATGTGATTTATGGTCAAAATAGCTGTGAGAAAACCAAGAATTTTCAGTCACTCTGCAAGCCTGCACTACTAAATAAATCAAAACCCTTTATTCTTCAGTAGCTAACAAAGGGCCATTTTTTTTTTATTTTAGTGTGCACATGGAATACAACATTCTCTTACAAGGTCATTCTCAGTATCATGATGCAGATTCATTCGTGAGAGGTTGATTGATACAAGGTTACTAAGTGGGAAATACAAAGTACAATTTAAACAATATTTCTATTCATTTTGGACTATAGAAGATCAACCAAAAATTCTTTCTAGATCTGACAACTTAACAATCTAATATATTTTTCATCTACTTATAAATTAATCTTTTTTTAAGGAGAGCACTTTCTGCTTCAAAATGCTTACTTCCTGAGATGTCATCTGCAAATTTTTTTATGAACTAGATAGTGCACCTTAAAATTATTGGTATTATGGCAAATAATAAATAAATAATAATAAAGAGATAGATGTAAATAAAGTTGATAAAAGGATTATGAACTGAATTCATCTTTCTTTAAATATTTAGAATTTGGAATGATGACAAGTAACTTGTAAAGGAGAGAAGTGATATTCCATGAAGTAAGAAGAATATAACTTAAAGATCTTCTAAAGAGAGATCTTGAATGAGTTACTAGCAGACCATTCAGGAGAGCCTAGCGTTTGGAAGGCTTCCTCAGTACTGGAATGGTCCAGTCTGTTTGAGATCTGTTCATCACTGCTCTACAGCAAATCTTAGATGCCAACACTAGGGTCGGCTTTATTAGTACACAGACACTGAACAGGGACTGATCACATTTTCAAGTTATTCAATGAAAGTAAAATATCTTTAAAACTGATAAACATTCCACATAATATTGTATAAGGAAAAGATAGAGTTTAATTTTTCAAGAAATCGAGGTCTCAAAATTTCTGAATGTATGGCATTTGAATTACCTTGGGTTCAAATTTATGTTGCCTGAGATTATTACTGAGAACTATCTTATCAAAATGAACTTGCTCATAGGTAACGTACATTTTATTTTATTTATTTAGTAGTTTACTTATTTGTGGGACTGGATTTGAACTCATACCCCTACATCTTGAGACACTCAACCAGCTGTTTTTGTGATGGGATTTTTCGAGATAGGGTCTTGCACACTATTTTCCTGGGTTGACTTCAAACCATGAACCTCCTCCTGAGTAGCTAGGATTATAGATGTGAGCCACTGGTCTGGCATTATTATTTAAAAGTAGAACCATTGCAATTTAAATCATAATATCACAAAATAATGGTAAGCAATGTTACAATATATTTTCAAAATTATCCATGCAAAAGTTTTCTTATAACCTATCCCTAGTAGCAGTCAGATTAGTTTCTAAAACACTTGGAGCTATCAAGAATTAGAGACATTAAGATAGTAAAACTGTTTACAAGATATTGATTTTAGTAATGCTGTGTTTGTTCTGTATGCCTTGAAAATTTTTTCATATTGGTATTTATAAGTTACATGATTTTAGTTACTGTGAAAGTATGCCAGGTGTCAGGTGGAGTGAGAGGAGACAAAATGAAGGTTCCAAGCCTTGCCAATCCAATAATTCCACATTATTAGTGAAATATCCATATCTGTATAAAAGAGCCAACTTAAATATAATAAAAAATGTAGAGAAATATCTCTATTACTGGGATTTTTGAAACCACTTTACTGAAAGAGGAAAATACTTTTAGTTCTTATGAATGAAAACTATGTAGTATATATGGCTTTTTATAAGAAGCATATTAGCTAACAATAACAGTATATAGGTAAGATTACAACTAGAGATAGTTTAAAATATATAAGAAATATTAAATACTTTATAATATTGGTGATGAAAACAAAATGACACAAAAGATACATAAATATTTTGGTGGTAAAACTGTACTTTAAAGTACATAAATACCCTTTTACTGAAACATGAAAGAGAAGCAAAAACAAAATATCAGTTCAAGTGTAATTAGGAAAATATTCATCAGCTTTGTATATTTCCATAAATTGAGTAGAATGATTCATTAATTAAGACACAATAGTAGTATTGCTCCTTATAATTACATGCAGCTAATATATAAAACTTTCTGCATATTTGGAGGTACAGGGATTTGAACTCAGGGCCTTTTGCTTGCTATGCAGGTACTCTACTAGTTGAGCCACACACTCCCATCGCCTTTTGCTTTAATTATTTTTCAGGTATGGTCTCATGCTTTGGGCAACACCCACCTCTGACAAAATCCTACCAATTTCCACTTTCTGAGTATCTAGGTGGATGCACCCCACACCAGCCTAAAACTACTCCTAATCAGACTTTTGAAGGTTACAGATCAAATGTGACCTACTTATATTGTATTTTATAAGGAATAAGCATTAAATATGGCACATTCCAAGTCCTTACCATAAGTAACACTCCAGTAAACTTTTTAGAGTGCAATATTTTTAGGTCTTTAAAGATATCCAAAACTGTATCTTAACTTGTTTTACCAACGTATCAAATTAGCCAGAAATAGGTAAATTATTACAGTGCTCTATAAAAATAGGTATGTGACCAATACTTTGCTACTTGACTTAGCCCTCCTTATCTCAGTGTGCTATCCACAGTGGTTTCCTAACCACTTATTAAAAATTAAAGGCAACAACTATAAACTCTTAGAAACATAATAGGCAACCTACTTAGAGTAAGCAGATGTGGATTTTTTTTTTTAATGTTGGCTTGGAGTATCTCAAAATCATCTATTTCTTAATCGCTCCAATTTTTGATGAATACCATACCTGTCCACTTCAGAAGTAATTGAAACCAAGATTTTCAAGTAAAAAATTCATTCTAACCACCTTGATACTTAGACTTGTGAGAAAAAATTAGCCAAATATCCTTCACTGGCTCTTTCTCTTATGAAACAAACCAACTGTTATCTGTAAAAAACTCTTGAGTTTATAAAACACTTCAGAAGGTGAAAAATCTCAGTTTTACACACACATG
This sequence comes from Castor canadensis, assembly GCF_047511655.1. NCBI lineage: Eukaryota > Metazoa > Chordata > Mammalia > Rodentia > Castoridae > Castor > Castor canadensis. The sequence continues at coordinate 18,253,094 of NC_133395.1, forward strand.
CACATATATACACATATGTTATATAGATTAATTTCAACCTGTTTTCCTTCTTGGTAATAATTTTAATGTCTTCAAATTTTGCTAACATTTAAATATGGATCAGTTATGAGTAAACATAAACACTCTATATAGGAAGTAAAAGGTTTTGAGTTGAATATTACCATAATGGATCAGAGACATATTTCCAAAACATATTAAAGGACTTTTTATCTCTTAGCAGAAGTCATTTTTTTACTAATAAAAATCCTTTCTTTTTCATTTTGTTCTCCTGTGCTTTTGGTCTGTTAATCCAAAGAAAGAATAAAGGGAAAAACCAATCTGATAAGCTAAATCAACACCAATTATAAGAACATATAGTCTTATCTCTGCTCTAAGAATAGAATATACTTAGTTTGCAGTAGGAACTTCATGCTTCTTGCCTCTATTACTGTTCAAATTACTAAACTCTCATCTTTTTACCTTTTATGTTAAATAAAATGTATTTTTATGACTATCAGGAAAACATATTTCTTTATGTTAACTGTCTTCTGCATTTTGTACCTTTATTTCCATTCCTTTAATCAATATTTGGCTTAAAAATAATTAAATCTTCTGTTGAAACTATGCCCGGAATAGAGTGGGGCAGGAGATAAAGGAGAATGACTGGAGGGACTGAATTCAAGTATGATACATTATAAGAACTTTTGTAAATGAACGCCCCCGCCCCCCTGGCAGTACAACAATAAAAACAATTTTAAAAAAACTGGATCTTAGAAGTTATGGGAAATTGATGTTTCAAGCATTTGTAGTATTTTTAAATTTACTACAAAAGAACTACAAATTCAATGAGTTTTTGTTCTACCTAGTGGTATGTGTAACAGGCCTAATGCACCTCTGTGTGATTTGCCCAGCATTGATCAATCTGCAAGTGGGGCTGCACATATCCAGATTACTTTAGATCGTATAGTTGAAAGCCAGCTGCTGAGGTACGTTAGCTTTGATGTTTCTTTCTCAGTTGATCACTTTATAGTGCCATATGAACAAATGAACATAACAATGGAGCTGGTAGGACTTACATTTCTTATATGTGAAGACCATGAAAGGAAATCCATTTGGTGATTATTTTTTTCTTTTTCTTTTAATTTGAAAGTTATATTTTTTGTGATAGTGACCAGTGCAATAATACCATTAAATTAAAGTGAGTGTTCAGTGAGATTTTTCAAAAGTGGTAAATTCTAAGAATTAAATTCAAATAATTTTGATCATTTTTAACCATACATTTATCAATTTCTTGACTTTTTATTCTTCTGTTGGTGGTACTGGGACTTGAACTCAAGTGTTCTACCAGTTAACCCACACCCCAACTGTTTTTTGTTTTATTAATATTTTACATGGGATCTCCCTCTTTCTTGTTTAGGACCAGCCTCAGACTGTGGTCATTCTACCTTTCTACCTATGCCTCCTAGGCAGCTATAATTATAGACATTTACCACCATGTCCAATCTTTTTCTTTTTTTTTTGCAGTTTGATTATGTTGAAACCCAATAGAGTAAAAACTTGCAAAGTGACATAATAATAATTTAAAAATTGCACAACTTGATTATTTAGTAATACTTGCTCATCGTGGTTTCACATTATCAATACATATTTAGTATCTATTATGTCCTAAGAATTATTCTACTTCAATACTTTCATAATTCTCAGAACTATACACACAGAAAAGTGTCATTTCTTTTGAAAGCTATTATTTAAAAACAAAACCCCCAAGAATGCATGTTCTAAATAATTACATATAGCCTCGTTTTCATTTCCAATTAGTCTTGTCTGCTTCTGAACTCATTGCCCTTATTTCTTTACATTCATCGTGATAGTTATTTTAAATTATATTTCAGAACCAACTCTTTAAAAGTGGTGTTAGAACCATACACTTACAGTCTGTGATTTTTAATGTCCTCTTGACTTCTCCGCTTCCTGATCCCCCACAACCGTCTTCATCGTCACAGTCTCCACTGACTTGCTCAACCATTCCGCCACCACTGCCCAGCTGAAGAAGTTCCCACTTGTCCGGTTTGGGAGACTTACCCTGTAATAACTAAATATGGACAAAAAATTTGATTAACAGCAAATTCAAATCCTTTAAGGACTCTATTCAGACACTAGGTAGAAATTAGAATGATTCTCTTATGTTGATCCACTGTTTTGGTGTAAGCACCTTACCAATTCAAATCTTCAAAAAGTTTAAGACTAAAATAATGATCGATAATGGGCAAGCTCTTACCTCCACAATGTTCTACAGTCTACCTATTTACTCTGTGACAAGGCTTTGAATAATTAGGAAGCAAATAAAATCAGGCTTTCTTGCTTATGAGTAGTTTGAAATCCATTATTTCTGAGCAAACAATGGTAAATCAAGTTGCAATAAACACAACTCCCATTGCATTATATTGTCTGATAATATTGCACTGTATTGTAAACTAACAGTCCAAGATTTCTCAAAAAGTACAGACCTACCTTTCAAGAAAGAAATTGCATCAAAAGAATCAAGAATTTTGGACATGTACATTTGTAGGTTCAAACTTTGATTGGTCAAGTATATGGTATGCTTATGGCACAGAACTGAATCTAGAGAATAAGAATTTAGGTCTTACTTCATTTCTACAGTCATTCCAGATATTTAACTTGCTTCTCGATTCTTAGTTGTCAAGTACTTCACTTGCCTTTATGAGCAAAATAAATGGTACAGCCATAGGAGTGCTGTTAATATTTTTGAATAATATTAGCAATGTCTGAACTCCTTTCCAAAAAGGTGATGTGATGAATAATAGAACATTTCACTTAAAGCTATTGCTGAGTAAAATAATCCAATATGTGAACTTTACTTCTCTAAAGCAAATTGGGAGAACACATGACCAAGCACGAGCACCAGCTGATACTGCTACTTTACGAATGAAACGTACCTCTGTTGTTCACTTAATGAGCACTTAAATTTTTATTGTGCTTAATGAAAGACTGAGGGTTGTAACTGGCATAAATTTACAGATGATAGCTAAATATGCAACCCAATGATAGCATTTCATATTGAAGAACACAGAGGGAAATAATCCCAGTACATCTAAGACAAATATTCTTATCATTTAAAGAATACTTGGATTAAGCAAGTTGATTTTGAAATTTATAAATTCAAAATTAAAAAAATTGTTGGCATTCTGAAATATAATTCTTAGAATATGTTTTTCTAACAAAAAAGAAATGTTAAAATGAGTTGGCAGTAACTTTTAAATTCTTATCTTTGTTTGCTAGCATTTCTCAAAGAACAAGTTGAGATGTTAAATTTACAGAATGCTTCCTTCAAGCTTAAATTTAGCAAATGTTATTATAAGCAAAATTCCTTTATGGTGCTTAACATGGTGGTGTGTCTGCTACTTTCTGCAAAGGGAGAGCAACCCAAATGTACAATAATCCATATAAAATTTCAAATCTAAAAAGGAGAGTCAGAACAAAGGGATTTTATTTTGTACATTTGGTATCTGCTATTGTGAAGTATGCCATTTATCAAGTACTTAGTGTAATCCTAAAGGGCCTGGATGCTGAGGTCCAGCATACTCAAACATGAATCTTGATTCTGACATACATAACCTTGACATGGTATTAGGAAAGTTACTTGAAAACCTTGGCTTTTTCGTACAGAAAATAAGAGCAACAATTTATGTGCACCATTGTTCATATTTTGAAAAAACATATGCAAAGGACTTTGGAAATACTCAATGTGCCAGCACATTAAAGATTAATACATTTAGATTATTATTACCTACTTTATTATATATTCCATTATGACACTGTTTAAGCATCCAGAACACATTAGTAGAAACAAGTATTTCCTAAAGAATCCAACTATATGACTTGCTTTAAAGTTTATCAAAGTATTATCTGGCAAGTACAAGAAAAGCTACTCACTCTGATGAAGGAACACCACATTTTTTGACCCTGGTATTCATTACCAACATTTTCCTCTATCACGTTTATTTTCCCTAAGAATTCTCCCACTGAGATCTAGGCTAGAACACAGATGGAATCTCATGAACAACAGTAATAGTGTATAAACCACCAGGATTCAACACACAGACTTAGAACTAAAACATATAAGCAGAAAGCCCACACAAAACAATACTTACTATTTTAAGAGTTTGGTTTTGGTTGAAAGTGATTGAAAATATCAGTTGTCAGAAAATTATTCACTTATTTAAGCTACTGCAAAATACTATGGGACATTTAAGAAATGCTTGGTATGGTTTCTGCATTTCTTTATCATTTCAGTGACAGTCTAAGAAATATCTAAGGCTCAGGAATGCAAAATTTTGAGAACTAGATTTACATAAACTATATTATAATTTAATTCTAGTTATTTATTCTGAGCAAAATTTTAAAATGCATCCCAAGACTTCCCACTCTAATACTGGGGACTGAGAATATGATGTCACTTTCGTGCTTACCAACTCTCTTAGCAACAAGAAATTTGTAAGGGTAACAAACGTCATTATTCAATTGAACTTGAGTTTGCCAAAAGATTCTCTATGACTTTTTTAGAAAGAAAGTTTGTTTTGGCTGTCACAGAGTCAGAGACACTGAAAAGGGACAGAGGAGAGGTTAAAGAATTTTTGTTGTTAGCCTTGAGGGTATGAACTAAGGGTTCAGACACAAACTATTAGAGTTCCTGTCGCAAGAAACTGGACTAGTAGTGACCTCTAGAACCTGAGAGTGGAGTGATCTACCTGTGGACCAGCACGTAATTGGATCCTTAGTTTTTCAACTGAGTTCTCTCAACAGTCCAAATGAGCCTGGAAGCAGATTCTCTCCCCTAGAGCCTCAGTCTGAGTCAAGTGTGGTTGACCTCTTGATTTCAGCTGAGTGAAGCCCTAAGCAATATGCCCACCCAGACTGCAGGTCTATGGAACTGCCTGTTAAAAAGTGGATGCTATCTTGAGCTGCTAAACATGTAGTCATTTGCAATGTAGCAAGGGTAAAATAATCACTCTAAACCATAAGTAAACCACACTTACATCCTGAAAATTTTGTTTAATTTTTTTTGATTTCCAACACATTCCTCAGAAGAAGAGGTCAAAATTTCCATAAGATACCAAACTGAAAAGAAAGGATCCTTGGAAATATCAGATTTTACCTCTGTATCAGTTTTAATTTTCCATACCTCTATAATCCTTTTTCCATGTCTTTGAGAAGGAGATGGGATTGCTATTTCCTGTGATCAAGTGATCCAATTAGATACAGGATCCTATATGATCCATGATTCTGTGTCTCCAATAATCTCCTCATCCTCTGACAGGATTAATATTTCCCTCTTCTCTGCATGGAAGTTCTAGCTTATAATTTTCATTTTCTTAAGAAATTATTTTCTGCTATTCATATTTCTATAATTCTGTTTAAACAAATATCCATTTTCATTCTCATTCTCATAATTGTGATAAACATAATTTGTACAAACTCTCATAAACTTCTAGTCAACAAAAACAATGGGCTTACACAGAAAGATCTTTACTCATATTCTTTTTTTTTGACTAAACTATCCTGATTTCTTCTTAGTTTATTCACATTTCTCTTTCATTCCCTCAAAAAATAAATGTGTTTCAGTTAAAAGTGTAAGCCCTCTATCCTCAGTGTCCTTCAGGAAACACATCCTAGCAGGGTGGGCTCCCACCTGTACACAAACTGCACTCCTCTACTTATTTGAGTTCCCATTGCAATCATTAATTTATCTCTAAGCAGCAATTAGAGGTAACAATGACCATTTCCACTTTCTATTTTACAATTAAATTATTTGTGTAATTATTCATGTGTCATTACAACTTATCTTGCCACATCTCCCATTGCAGGGTCACTAATCTCTCCTACCCAAAATAGGGAAAAGAGAGGAAATCTAAAACTTGAATGTGACTGATGTGCTCCCTGTTGAGGAGCAAATAAAGTAATCTTAAATTGGCAGAGGCCACTATGGGAAGGGGACTGGGAAGTAGTGAAGAGGTCTGGTAGAGATGAACCAATGTGGGTTGTAATACAAATGTGCATGGAAGCAATGCTAGGAATCTTTCTGCATAGCTATCTTTATCTCAGCTAGCAAAAATGATATCCTTCTTGTTATCTCTTATGTTTTCTCTTCAACAAAATCAGAGAAGAGGGTGGGAAGTTTCTTCCTGGAAGTGGGGGGTTGGAAGGGCTGTGGGGAGGGGGCACAGGCAATGTATACACATGTAAATAAATGTAAAAATGATAAAATAAAAGGAGAGAAAAAAAAAAAGGACTGATAATCAGAATATATAGGGAACTTAAAAACTAAATTCTCCCAAAACTAATGAACCAATAAAGAAATGGGCAAGTGAACTAAACAGAACTTTCTCAAAAGAAGTAATTCAAATGGCCAAAAAAACACATGAAAAAATGCTCACCATCTCTAGCAATAAAGGAAATGCAAATTAAAACCACACTAAGATTCCACCTCACCCCTGTTAGAATAGCCATCATTAGCAACACCTCCAACAATAGGTGTTGGCAAAAAATTAGTCAGACCACATCTCAAAGAAACAAATTGATCATTGTGGTACACATTTGTAATCTCAGGGAGGCAAAGGTAAGAGGATCAAGGTCCAAGTTGGGGAGGGGTAAAAAGCATGAGACCCTATCTGGAAAATAACTTCAAAAAGGTGATGGGGAACACCACCACCAACAGTTATTGGCAAGGATGTGGGGAAAAAGGAACCCTCTTACATTGTTGGTGGGAATGCAAACTAGTACAACCACTCTGGAAAAAAATTTGGAGGCTACTTAAAAAACTAAACATTGATCTACCATTTGATCCAGCAATACCACTCTTGGGAATATACCCAAAAGACTGTGACACAGGTTACTCCAGAGGCACCTGTACACCCATGGTTATTGCGGCATTATTCACATTAGCCAAATTATGGAAACAGCCAAGATGCCCCAGCACTGACGAATGGATTAAGAAAATGTGGTATCTATACACAATGGAATTTTATGCAGCCATGAAGAAAAACGAAATGTTATCATTCGCTGGTAAATGGATGGAATTGGAGAACATCATTCTGAGTGAGGTTAGCCTGGCCCAAAAGACCAAAAATCGTATGTTCTCCCTCATATGTGGACATTAGATGAAGGGCAAACACAACAATGGGATTGGACTTTGCGCACATGATAAAAGCGAGAGCACACAAGGGAGGGGTGAGGATAGGTAAGAAATCTAAAAAATTAGCTAGCATTTGTTGCCCTTAGTGCAGAGAAACTAAAGCAGATACCTTAAAAGCAACAGAGGCCAATAGGAAAAGGGGGCCAGGAACAAGAGAAAAGTTTAGATCAAAAAGAATTAACCTAGAAGGTAACACACACGCACAGGAAATTAATGTGAGTCAACTCCCTGTATAGCTATCCTTATCTCAACCAGCAAAAACCCTTGTTCCTTCCTATTATTGCTTATACTCTCTCTACAACAAAATTAGAAATAAGGGCAAAATAGTTTCTGCTGGGTATTGAGGGGGTGGGGGGGAGAGGGAGGGGGTGGAGTGGGTGGTAAGGGAAGGGGTGGGGGCGGGGGGGGGAGAAATGACCCAAGGCTTGTATGCACATATGAATAATAAAATAATAAATAAATAAATAAATAAATAAAGATGAATAGAACAGGAAAAAAAAAAGGAATCTCACAGAAAGCAAACTTGTCTGCTTAAGGTTCACTTCACATTTTCCAAATTTATGTAAGTAAATTGCCTGTCTACTCTCACTCAACACACACTGATCTATTTTTATTTTTGTTTTAGAATTATTTCCAGACACATATCTTCAGCCCCAAAATTCTGCCATAGAGGAGTTTATTTATTCTTAAAAAAATCATGTTACTAAATGTGTCTACAGTTTTGTTCATGATTGTTTTAGTCTCCTCACTTCCAACTCTGTTTTCCCTCCACACAGAATGGATTCTTTCCTTTTCATCAACTCATCATATTATACCTCTTTTCAAGTTCAAACTATAGAATTTTCTGTGATGTTTCTAACTCCATACCATTGAGTCAACTTTCTTGAACGTGTCACATCTCTTTGACACATGATGAGATTCTCAGATATCAGACCAGGGTTTAATTTGCCAGATATTGCTCCCCATCATGACTAAAGTGCTTACCATGAGGTACATGTTAAATAGACACATATTGGTTTATTTATTTGACATTTGGAAATACTAGGTAAAGCTTAGTCTCTCTTTAATTTTTTCTGTGTGTAGTAAAGCGCTTTTACTTTTACTGAAATAATTAAAGGCTACAATGTTCTAGAATAACCTTATATTCATACTATTGACTGCCAGGTTGATTAGCTTATTCGTTCCATGGCATTAATTAAGCATACATTTTGTAACAGGTATTTGGAAAGGTAATCATCTATATCAACAAAGAAGACATTGCCTTTATTCTTAAAAGGTGTTCAGGAAAGCTGGGCACCTGTGGCTCATACCTGTAATCCTAGCTACTTAGAGGCAGAGATTAGTAGGATTGAGGTTCAAAACCAATCTGGGCAAATAGTTTGAGAAACCCTATCTCAAAAATACCTACACAAAAACAAGGCTTGTGGAGTGGCTCAAATGGAACAATACCTGCCTAGCAATCATGAAGCCCTGAGTTCAAACCTTAGTACAACCAAAAAAGTGTTCACTATATACTTTGTTTCAAAGATGACATTCACGAATACACAACAAGATAAAATTTAAATAAATGAAATAATCTGAAAATCAGGAAAAAAGGAGAAATACTCCAAAGGCTTAGTTTTGTGATGTTTCTAAATTATTTCTCTTTGCAGTTTTTAATAAGCAATAATTTTAAATGACCTTATTCCTGAGTACCTGGAGACTTCCAGGTGTTTAAACAAAAACACTTGACATTAAATATATATGCCAAGAAATTTTTCTCAAATATACTTGTGGATATGCACACTAATATTTTATTTGCCTGTGGATGTGGAAATTATTTTTACAAAATGATATTTTTTTATTTTGTTTTTGGCAGTACTGGGGTTTGAACTCAGGGCTTCATGCTTGCTAGACAGGCACTCTACCACTTGAGCCACTTCACCAGCCCTAAAAACATGATTTGTACAAAAAATGATTTTTGTTTTTTGGATTTTTTTTTAGAGTAGAAAGGGAACGGTAACTTCATGCTTTGTATAAGCAGGAAATCAGCTCCTTCTTTATTTTTTCTTAGGGGATCAGCTTCATCCATTCCTCTCTTCCTCTAATACCTCAAAGATATCTTGTAAGCAAAGAGCATGGACCAGAGTTATTTCATATCCTACTATTAAACAACTTTTGAGAAATGGACATATCTTTCATCAAAAAGGAGTCTCCCCAACAGGTGTTTAACAAAACAAAAGAATTTCCATGTATGTTCATTTAGAAGAACAAATTCAAATGAAATGAATCTATAGAATGATAATCAGTCAATTTTTATATGAGACATATGAAAATTAGTTACACAATGACCACATACATTCATGACACATACTGTAGTAAATCTTTACATTTTTACCACAAATAGATGTTCTAAATAATTATAAAATATGTTAAAAGATTTTAAAAAATTTAAAACACCCATAAATTTAACATGATATCTCCGGGATGACACTTTCTGGATCTGTAAAATAGGATAAACATGTCTATTTGAAAGGCTTTGAGAGTATTGTTTGGGTTGCAGTATGTAACTGGGTTGCAGCACATTGTAACTGATGAGTGGTTGTTAGGTAACTTTCTTATTATTGCCATTATACAGTCATAATTGGCCACTTCCTCTTTGAAAAAGGGAACTCACATAGGAAGAAAATTCACTGTGTACATCCTGTCCTCCTTTGGCATTGTCATCTGAGTCTGTCCAAAGACAAAAATGATGGAGTTTTAAAACTTGAACAGATTTCCCATCAGGGAAGGTAGAAAATCAATGCATACATATTTATAGAACAATTAGAATGGAGGAAAGGACATGATTTTGAGTCTCAGCCACACATTAATTGTGTGCCTTAGGCAAATCACTTAAGCCTATTAAAACTCATTTTATTGTACTGAATAATAATGCCCAGGAAAGCACTTTATACACTATAAAGTACTATGATTGTTTACAGGATTCTATGCATGACAATGCACCCATAAAATTGGAAACCAACAATGTGAGGATCAAGTGAAAAAAACAAAATAAAACAAAACAACCACCTTTTAGATTGTTCTTTCTTTCCTCAATGATCTTCAGTTTATGCAAGCAGCTGATTAGCTGAAAATAGTTTTGATGACTGATGCTTCCTGCTTGTGTTTAATTGGTTTAGGAAACTTATTAGGGATGTTATCTTGGAGGATGAGTTTGGTGGGTAGAATATCTGATGACTCTAAAGCAAATGTACTTCTTTCAGCTGATGAATTAATCTCTCAATAGACTCAATTTGTTTTTTACTAACTGTCTGGCAATATCCCACAGTTGCAATAACCTTTCAAACACTTGCTATAAAATCTGGCCATGGATGGCTCCTATATACAGCATATTTGCCATGAAAGAGAAACATTCATCACAAAAATTCTCCAAACATGAGCAAGTGTAAATGTTCTTTAAAACACTGTACATAATGATACATCTCTAAAATATTTTCTGCTTCCTCTCACAGCCACTTATGGAGATACATGAGGAATAAATACATGCTTAGAAAGTATTAGTCGTCATATGGGTCACCTAGTCATCTATTCAAATGTAAACATGGCAAAATCTGCAATTTACAATTTTATATTGATGACAAGAACATGTAGGTGAAAATTAAAAATTAAAATGTTGATGGAAAAATTACAAACCAGAAAACTAAAGATAAAGGAAAAGATTTTCTTTGCACTTCATTGATAAAACATCTTTCAAGAATATATTTTAAGGATAGCAAGAAAAACACTTTCTATGCATATGTACTTGCAAATATGTTCATATATGTGAATTTAATTTTGTTATAAAGGAATTGGTATTTTCTCCTTCATGGAGTTTGAGTGAAACCAAGAAAGAAATGTATATGAAATAGGAAAAGAACAGAAGCTCATAACATTTTAAAACTGGAAATATGATTCAAAATTTTTCATGATCTATTTTTGCTTATCTCTATAGACTATTTCAAATGCACATAACACATCTCTCATTATTTTCTTTGCAACACAACTTCCCTTTCCTGAAACCTCCAACTGCATTCCCACCTCCCCTCACCTAGCTCCACTACAAATTCTCCTCTCTCATAAATAGTTTCTGCTGGGTATTGAGGCGGGGGAGCGGGAGGGGGTGGAGTGGGTGGTAAGGGAGGGGGTGGGGGCAGGGGGGAGAAATGACCCAAGCCTTGTATGCACATATGAATAATAAAAGAAAAATGAAAAAAAAAAAGAAAAGAAAAGAAAAAAAACATTTTAAAGTCATCTTTTTGCTTTGGTTTCTTTTTACTTTTTTGGTAGCACTAGAGTTTGAACTCAGGGCCTCATGCTTGCGAGTTACTAAGCAGGTGCTCTTACTGCTTGAGCCACTTGGCCAGCCCTAAAGTTATCTTTTACAAATTTTCCTTTTACAAACTTTCCTACTATTGCTCTTTTAAATTTAGAAAATGTTTTAGCCAAAACCCCAAATAACACAAATCTCCCGATTTATATTTTCAACAGCAGTTAAATCTTTACAGACTGTTCTACCTAAAAAGCCAAACACATTTTACAATATGTCATGTAATGTTAAGTTTACCAGACACAGAAGGCATTTCTGTAGAATCTCTTGTCAGTGTTTGCCTAAAGTTGGAGCTTTCTGATCTCAGTTTCTGTTGTGCCTGTAATTTGAAAGGTCACTGTGTGGTTGGCATTTGGCTTATGCAATGCAGTCTGGCAATTTATAAAAGTCTAGTGATTTTGTAAAAAGAATACTGAAGTTAGAAAAGGTTTAGCAGATTCACTTTCTAGGTTATGACACTGAACCTCAGCTGTTTAATCTTACCCCCATGAGAAAATGATGTATCTCTCCCTAGTCGCATAACTGATCCTTACACTTCAAAACATGGCCACTTCCCTCTTCTGAACCATTATAAAAAAACAGTCTTGGAAAATTAATTATGAAGTTGTTTCCTAATCCTAAATCTAGATAACCAAGGAGTGCTAAAAGTAAATGCTAAAGCTAAATGCAGAAGTAAAATGGAAGTAGAAGAGAAAGAAACATCAAACAGAACTCAGAAAAACTGAGTAAGGTACAGGCCAAATTTTGATCAACTCTCAAATGGCTATCATGAAACATTTATAGGAAACCACTCCAAATATCTGAAAAGAATTGGTTGAAAAGCAAACAACTTTTCTTACAACTCCAGAGTTAATGTTGGAGCTTCCTGTCAAAACATCCATGAAGAGAAAATCGATGACAAGAGCAGAGGAAGGCACAGGCATTTTGTGAGTAAGCAATGCCACGTGACTCTGCAACATGAAATTGAGCAAAGAAGGGGAGAAGAACACAGAGCTTACATGTAAATTGAATGTGTATAAAATTGTGAATGAGATGTGGTATGCAAGTCAAACATTTTATTCAACAGGATATGATGTATAATATTTATACTAATGAAAAATGTGATATTTATTTTCTTTATGCTACTATTTCACTTCCAAGGTAATTCATTAATTTTATAAATCATTATGGTATATTCATCTACATGCACACAAATAACACAAACCACATATACATATATTCTCACACAGATATAACTGGACATAAACCATCAAATATGAAAATGTTATTCATGTAGACTGGTCTATGATTGAAATTAATCAGTCTTCTAAGCAAGAGTAATGAGAAATTAAACATTTTAATTATCTTGTATTTCTTAAATTTATAGTGTTCTTGATGAGTTCTATCATCAGGAAGTTATTTTTATTTAATGTGCCAAAAGCCTGCATCTCTTTAATTAGGTGATCATATGCATATAGAATGTTTATATATCCACCAACGTAAAGTACACTTGCTTTTTAGTTTTTAACGTACATATTTTCACTGAATGTATAGTTACTTGTGGCTAGATTGTCTCAGGAAGTGCCTTGCCTCTTACAGTCTCATGGCAAGTAAAGGTACAACTTAATGTACTGCTGAGAAAAATGCTTGGTGATTGCCTGGTCATCCAATATCATCTTATTGACATTGCAGGACTCAGCAACCTACTTTCCAAAATCAAGTAGAAAACTACTGCACCTGAGGAAAACAAGTATATTCCAAGACAATGGATGCAATGATTGAAGGTAAATTCCATGCAACTCAAGTTCATCTGATGAATCTGGTTCTATTCTCCACATTCTTCATAAGTGAAGCAGGACCCTTATTACCAAGAGCATTTAAATTTCCCAGTTAATGATGTAGACATTATTAATTTTTACATTTGTTGATGTGGTAAATCTGCCTCACCTGCATTAGTTATCAGGAAAAGAGTTGGTGACACGAGCATGTCACTGATCTCCCCCAACAGAAAAATCTTGCATTTTCTATGTGGCATATGGTAATCAGCATTTCCCATTATTAACTTAGTTTCAACCTTGCCATTTCTGTTTTACTATCCCAATGTACTAATGTATTTTTAACAGGATTATGAGATTTATATCATTAAGCTGTATGTGTTGTAATCATTGTCATTTTATCTTCACCAGATTGATTTCACTGAAAAGCAGGAAAGGAAAAATAAAAAGAACAGAAGGAATGGAAAGAGGGAGGAAGAGAAACTTTAATTATGATACATTACCATATAAAAGTTTCCTGCTGAGAAGGAAATTTAATTCAATTAATCAAAATTCCCATTGTCTTTTTGAAAGAACTGTGAAGGATTGCAAATTCATTTAAAATCTATCTCTGGCAACCAACCTAGATTTCCTTCATTGACCAGCTGTGCAGAATTCACTCTCAAATGCCCTATTAAAATGGAAGATTCCCCTAAAGTTTCCCAGACAATTAAAGGTTTGCTTCCAAGAGGAGTTTGTTCCGATCCCACTTAGTATGACACCCCTGGGTATGCCAGATGGCAACAAGCATTATGGCTTCACAAATGTCATTCTGATATTCACCTTTATGATGAAAATCCCTTAATCCACCTTCTTACCTAAGCTATAAAATTGTATACAAAGACATACCATTTTGCTGGCAACATTCTAAAAATAATTTGAGAAAATATGGAAAATTTAAGGCTTTATTTATTGCTTTGGGTAGTGAGTGTGTGAATAGGTGTATCTGACAAGGATTTTAGGCTAAATTTCCCCCACTAAATAATTGAAGGTGTGACTTTAAGCAAATCATTTAATCTTGTTGCAGCCAAATGTTTTATTTCCCAAATATGTCATATGGCTCTAAAATTTCCAATTCTTTTATGTTTCAATCCATTCTAAACTTTGGCTTAGAAATAAAGATTATATCTTTAAGGCTCATTGCAGGATTCCATGACATTCATTTAAATTTTGTTCCTTTTTCTATAGATGTGATATTTGGATTTTAAAAAATAAAGCTGAATTAGAAGTTTGTTACAGGTTGACTGACATTTTCCCAAAAAACATACCTGAATTTCTAATACACAATACTTCAGATTCTGACCCAATTTGGACACAGGATCTTTATGGAGATTGTAATCAAGTTAAAATTATGTCATTAAGGTGGGTCCAAACATAATAAGACTAGTGTTTTTATAAAAATATATAATTGAAAACAGCAGCCCATTCATTTTATTCCTATATTTTATTCCACTGAATTAATGAAATAAATTATCTATCCTTTTGACTTACAATTACACTGTTTTTAGGATTGTGATATAAGTGATGTTGCTATGAAAATCTTGTAACAAATAATTTTGGTAAATGTATTTCCTGAAAATGCTGAGTAAGTATAGCCATATTTATTCCTTAAACTTTGGGAAGAATTTGCCAAATAACTCATCTGTGTTTGGAATATTTTTTATGTGTGAGAAACATGCTACTTTATAGATTTGGTTCTATAATAGAAACAGAGATCATTCAGATTTGTTTAATTTCTTTTAAGAATATTTAAAGGCTAATTTTTTTAAGTGAAATCCAGAGTTTGTACCTGGTATAATTATTCCTCAGTAGAATTTTTTAAAGTATTTTTAGCTCTAGTCTTTTAGTCAACTTTCACTGAATTATTTGCCTAAATATATTTTACTGTGCCTCATTTTATGTATATGTTCACTAGTTAGAGAATTTTGTATTGATGTAATTTGCCCCTCAGCATGTTAAAAAGGAAGCATCATTTCTGTTTGGGCACGGTGGCTCTCATCTATAAAATCCTGCTACTTGGAAGGCAGAGATTGTGGGGCTCTTTTGTTATTGTTGTATTGGGTGGGGGTAGATTGTGGCATTTACAAAAGTTCTTGTGGGGCTCTTGGTTTGAGGCCAGGTCAGGCAAAAAATTAGTTAGACCACATCTCAAAGAAACAAATTGATCATTGTGGTACACATTTGTAATCTCAGGGAGGCAAAGGTAAGAGGATCAAGGTCCAAGTTGGGGAGGGGTAAAAAGCATGAGACCCTATCTGGAAAATAACTTCAAAAAGGTGATGGGGAACACCACCAACAACAGTTATTGGCAAGGATGTGGGGAAAAAGGAACCCTCTTACACTGTTGGTGGGAATGCAAACTAGTACAACCACTCTGGAAAAAGAATTCGGAGGCTACTTAAAAAGCTAAACATTGATCTACCATTTGATCCAGCAATACCACTCTTGGGAATATACCCAAAAGACTGTGACACAGGTTACTCCAGAGGCACCTGTACACCCATGGTTATTGCAGCATTATTCACATTAGCCAAATTATGGAAACAGCCAAGATGCCCCAGCACTGACGAATGGATTAAGAAAATGGGGTATCTATACACAATGGAATTTTATGCAGCCATGAAGAAGAATGAAATGTTATCATTCGCTGGTAAATGGATGGAATTGGAGAACATCATTCTGAGTGAGGTTAGCCTGGCCCAAAAGACCAAAAATCGATGTTCTCCCTTATATGCGGACATTAGATCAAGGGCAAACACAGCAAAGGGATTGGACTTTGAGCACATGATAAAAGCGAGAGCACACCAGGGAGGTGTGAGGGTAGGTAAGACACCTAAAAGAATTAGATAACATTTGTTGCCCTCAACGCAGAGAAACTAAAGCAGATACCTTAAAAGCAACTAAGGCCAATAGGAGAAGGGGACCAGGAACTAGAGAAAAGTTTAGATCAAAAAGAATTAACCTAGAAGGTAACACACATGCACAGGAAATTAATGTGAGTCAACTCTCTGTATAGCTATCCTTATCTCAACCAGCAAAAACCCTTGTTCCTTCCTATTATTGCTTATACTCTCTCTTCAACAAAATTAGAAATAAGGGCAAAATAGTTTCTGCTGGGTATCCAGGGGGTGGCGGGGAGAGGGAGGGGGCGGAGTGGGTGGTAAGGGAGGGGGTGGGGGCAGGGGAGAGAAATGATCCAAGCATTGTATGCACATATGAATAATAAAACAATAAAAAATAAAAAAAAAAGGTGATGGGGGTGTGGCTTAAGTTGTAGAACACCTGCCTAGCAAGCATGAGTCCCTAAGTTTAAGCTAAAGACAACAAATGAACAAAATAAACCATCATTTCATTATATTTAGTTTCTATACTTTTTATTATAACACTTTTGCGCTTTTGCTAGCTTTAGTTTAACTTTGTAATTTAGTTTTGGCTGAGCGATTTGATCTGGTATGGTTTTCTTTGTACCATGCTGGATAGACTTGGTTAAGTTCATTGAAAATGAATTGATATCTTTTATCCAGGTATTTTTTTTGTGGGGGGAGGACAGGCACAGGATCTCTCACTATGTAGCTTAGCCTGACATGGAATTTACTCTGGAATGTTTGGCATGGAACTCACAATCCTCCTGCTTCAGCCTCTCAAGTGCTGGAATTTTAGATATGTGCCATCACCCTGGCTCTAGTATCAATTTTCCAAATGCTTGGCCAATTGCTCTTTAAATATTCCTTCTCTACTCTCTCTTATTTGCCTCTCTCTCGGTCTCTAAATGCAGGCACACTATATGTTTTAACTGCAATGCACATCTTTTACATTACAAATTGCTTCATCCAATCTTGTCAGTTGAGGTTATTTCTATAAATCATTTTAGGTTATTTCATGAATCTCTTTAGATTCTCTTCAAGTTCACTCAATTGTGTTTTAATATGTTTGATACAAATCTAGTTAGAGATTTAAATTCAGTTAATCTGCTGCTCTGTTTTAGAATGTCTGTGTGATTTTTATAGATTCATATTCTTTGCTAAAATCTCCATTGTTTCAACTAGTTTATGTACTTTTATTTTATTATCATATTAGCAATTTGTATTCTAAAATTTTGTCTGCTAAATTCATAACTACAGTCTTGAATTTGTGCTTATTGTCTGTTTATTTTATTGAATCTTTGTAACAACTTTACCAGTTCACATTTCCAATGATTCTTGTTTCATGCTAGACACTATGTAAAAGTATAATGAAGC
This sequence comes from Castor canadensis, assembly GCF_047511655.1. Lineage (NCBI taxonomy): Eukaryota > Metazoa > Chordata > Mammalia > Rodentia > Castoridae > Castor > Castor canadensis. The sequence goes on from NC_133395.1 coordinate 18,270,665, forward strand.
ATGAGATGATGTCAGGTTCAACAGAATGTGCTCCCACTTTCCTCTATTATATAAATATGTTTGGTAGCATGTCATATCAATACAATTAGATATTAGAAAACTCATAATTGGATTATAGTTTCAGCAAAATTCTGCCACATTTTGCTATCACAATTTCTCAAGTATGTTTCTCTTGATCTTTTCACTGAAAACAGGTTGGATATTTTTCACATTAGCCTTGAAATTCTATAAGATATTAAATTGTAATTTCCAGGTTACTGAACTTAGCCCTTTAGCATCTCATTCCATGAAGCTTCAAACTCTTAGACATGTTTGAGGGAGAGGGGTGGAAGGGAATTTATTTGAAGCAGACTCCCCTCCTTTTCAATGATTTTATCTCTTAGTCATTGTGGTATCATGGAATATTTCATTCTGCTTTTTGGAGTATTCTCAAAGAGTAATTCATCCTTGTATGTAGTACGAGAATTCAATATACATGCTAAAGAGAAAAATGCTTCATACACCTTTGCTTATTTTACCCTGAGATATTTGTGGGCCAGGATTAATCCTTAGTCTTCAGCCACAATTATAAAAGACTCTTAGAGAAGTCGTGCAGCAGTGAACTCACATTTTACAGTTTGCCAATGTATAAATTTTAGTTCTTTTATGTTGCAGCTTTCTACCTCGAAAATCTATGTTTTTGCAATTTATAGAGCTTCTAATTGTTAAAACTATTTTGTTGGCTTTCTTTGATCTATATTAGCTTTACATTCACTTTAATTTTAGTATATATTTGTAATCTTACAGTATGTCTTTAATGTTTCCTTCAAGGCATCCTAATATTTATAAGATGAGGCATTTCTTACAATTTTGAAGAATTAATCACAAACTATATAAATTATTCAAACTCACATGATCTTTGTTTTCATGCTTATTTTGTAAAGCAGTGTGCTATCCAGGATTTCTTAAATCAAAATCACACTTATAATTGGTACAATAAGATTTAAGATAATTATTCCAGAGAGATTGTGGTAGTAGATCTCTGAATTCTCAGATAGTCTCAGATATAGACATAAAAATAGGAATATAATGGCTGTTCTCAGACATATCATTGAGAAGCTGCCATACAAGTAGTAAGCAATACACCTAGCAAAAGGAAGAGCTAGTAGATTTCCAACAACATATGCTGAGACAGAAACCTATAATGTGACAGTGTGCCTAGCTTTTAGGTCAGTTGGCCTGAGGTAACACAAATGTGTAATATATAATCTGGAGCTGTTCCCTGCAAGAAAAATGTGTAATGACACAGGTGTCAGTGGTGAAATTGTCAGGAACACCACCATGAACCACTCTCTGTAAGTGGTGCTGAGAGAGTAATTTTACTTTGGCCTATTGGACTCAGGTTAATGGAGGAAGAAACAGCAACAAGTCCTGAAAACCATACTGAAATGTATGGCAGACAGGGACATCAGTACCTATTATCAAAACGCCCAGAGGAAATAGAGAAAAATAGGTAAACACTGAGTGAGCCACTACTCAGAAAGTTTTAAAAGAAGATAAATATTAGAAGAAAGAATGATCTCAGGAACATCCTTTTCATGTAAAGTAGTAGAGAAGCCCTCAGACGAAGCATGGGCAAATGAAAGCTTTAGAGCCTCTGGCTTTCTGTCCTGTTTTATCACAGAGGGAAAACGTGAGAGACTCAAATGAGCGCAATAATTTCCTGACCTACAAAATATAGCCAAAGGCAATGTTTTGTGGTGTTCAATGGGTTTACTTGTGTTTTGCACTCTTAAAAATAAAAAATAGGGTTTTTTCTCATAATATAAATAATTCATTCTCACTAAAATTTCAGGCAATGATGAAAACCTCCTGTGATTCAATAAAACCTTTATACATATCCATCTCAACTCTTTTATTAGTGTTTACCTATCATTTTGTCCATGTGAACCCACTGATATACATGTTATTCCAGACCTATGTTTGGTTTAGGGATGAGTAACTTTGCCATGTTTATTCAAGAATAATAGTCTTTAGCCAGTGGTTCACACCTGTAATCCTAGCTACTCAGGAGACAGACATCAGGAGGACTGAAATTCAAAGCCTGCCGCTGGGAAATAAATGGTTCATGAGATGCTATTTCAAAAAAAATGATCACAAAAAAGGGCTCAAAGTGTGGGCCCTGAGTTCAAGCCATAGCACTGCAAACAAAAAAAAAAAAGAATGTTTAATCTACTGATCACCATCATATATGCTTCTAGTTCTTGAACCCTTTTTTAGCTCCTGATTTACTTTTACTGCTAAAGAATTTAAACAACAAAATGAACCTAGTGACCTTTTAAAAATACTGATTTTCTATCTCATGCAACTTTACTTAATACTATGAAAGTTTATATTTTAATTTTCAAATAGTAGCAGAATATTTTGGCACATATACCTAACGCAGCGTGAGAAGAAACAGTTACTTTTGGTCAAACTGACATTCTTTAGATGCTGCTCTCTTCTCTTTTAAGTGTTTAGTGTCATTTGATTTTAGCTGTTCACTTGTGTTTTCCAAGTGTTCAATCACCCCTTCCTTCAATCATAAATCTTTCTCAATCAATACTGCTAAGTTCCCTTTGTGTGGTTGAGTCAATCTAAACATTAGAATAAATCATGAGCAGCTGGTTGAATAGTGTGATGTAAGAGTGGGTAGAAAGACTCATACTTCCAAAATTCACTTAAATATATACAGATAGGAGATTGTTAATTCAGGGCCATTTATTATCTTTGCTGGCTCCTCTTCTATATCAAACAGCTGCCACCACAACTTATACACACATGCATGTGTGTGCACACATATACCACAAATATACACACATATGGCAAACACACTAACATCTCTTTTTCATTTCTGCTATTAGTATTCTCCAAGTGTAAGATTATCATATCTCTGATAGGATTTAATGTTTTTTTTTTTATTTATCTTTGCTCAAATCCACCTGATCAGGAGTTTTCAAACTTTTCCTGAAAAGGGCGGGACAATAAATACTTTTTGGCTTTGCAGGTCACAGAATCTCTGTGAAAGCCATAGGCAATGCACAATGAATGAGCATGACTTTGTGCCAGTAAAACGTTATTTACACATTAATAACATAGATTGAATTTGACCCATTGGAAATAGTTTGCTGAATCTGTATCTAGATAAATCTTCTAGATTTCAGCTTCTTACATGTCACTTCTGCACTTAAAATATAATCTTTTCATTCATTTTTCAAGAAATGTTAATTTGTCTTATTGCTAGACATTGATTTATTTATCTTAAGATTTCCCTACAAAATAAGATGCTTATTTTAGGCTGACCTAAATTATTTTCCTGATAGTCTTATTCATACACCTCCAATCTAGTAAAAAATAATCTATCCACTTCTCTGTGTATATGTCTGCTGATATTTTTGCTCCTTTCCCCTAAAATAGGTACCAATAATTTTACAATGTGAGTTCTAATTCACATATACATTTCCTCAACTCCTGCAGATGGATGAATTTCTTCATTATCAAAATTATCACAAAATAATTTTCCTTTGCATTTTATTACTTTGATGGCATGAGTATTTTGAGGTTTATCCAATATGTATAATTTTAATACCTTATCCATCACAAAGTCATTGAAAGTAATTACTACTTAAATTAGGGCTTCAATAGTGAAATTCTGCTAATGGTTTTACTGTTCACTAAAACTCAGAATCTTGAAGTCATCTAACTTTTTTCTGTTTCCCTGTCCTCCTTCACCTTCTTTCACTCTCTTTCTGGGAAGCATTCTCCAATATTATAGGTTCTATAGTCTTACTTTGTAGACTTGCTCATACCTACTTTTCATGTCATTCAAACTGTTGTTTTCCTACTTCATATCTTTAATATTCCCTTGTTGAATGCTAAAATGGTCTCCTAACTCATTTCTAACATTATTTTATCTCTGAATCATAATTATTGGTTATATATATATATTTCTATATAGCATATTATCCCAAACTTACCATTTAAAAACAACACATATTTATTATCCCACAGCTTGTGTTATTTGGGAATCCAGAGGTGGCTTAACTGTGTCCTCTGATCCTTGCTGTCTTACAAGGTTAGAGTTATCTCAAGAGCAAACCTGGAAGGATTCATTTCTAAGATCACTCACTGGTTATAAGCATTATGTAAGTTTATTATGAGTTGCTGGAATGAAGATTCCCTTAGTTCTTTGCCATATGAGAGTCCCCATAAATCATACCACAACATGGCAGCTGTATCATTTCTTTTTTTTTTTTTTTTTTGCTTTTAGCTGAATATCTTAGATTAAGTGACTGTTTTCTAAAAAAGAGGAGCTTTGGGTTACAGTTCTGAAATCCAAGATTAAGGGGCTACATTTTGTGTTGGCCTTTTTGCTGCCATAGTCTGGGGCACAAGACATTATATAATAAGAGACTGGGAACATCTGTGTACAGGTCTTCTGGTCTCTCTCCATCTTCTTATTAAAATACCAAGATCCAGCCATGGGGCTCCACACTAATGACCTTATCTTATTCAAGTATATTCTAAAAGCTCCACCTCTAAATGACGTAATCAAATTAAGTTGCCACCACATTTTTATTTAAAGGTGAGGATTTAATTTCAAACACATGAATCCCAAGTATCATGCTGAAAACATTTCCAAGTTTAGTAGCAGTTCTCTCTTTACGGCAAGCAAAGAAGAGGGCAAGAGAGAAGGGCTTCAAGAGACAGAGACCAGAAAGATGAAAGTCATAGTTTTCTTTGTAAGTTAATTATGAAAATAACATTGCATTACTTTTTCTGAATCCTGTTCCTTAGAAGCATGGCATTTGTTTCAGCCTATTGAAGGGGAGGAGATTACACAGGAATATAGATACCGGGCAGTGAGATCAAAGGCCAGGGAAGCTACCCCTCTTCCAAAATACATAAGAAAATTCACCTAAAAGAGGGTAGACATATATATATATATTTTGTTGTTCATCTTCAGTCTGCTCTTTTGCATTTAGGGTTGTGACAGGTATAAACATCGTGGCAAAAGGCCACGGTAGAGGAAAGCTGTTCACCTTATGACAGCCAGGAAGGAGAAAGACAGAAGAGACAGAGGCTGAGAACAAGACATGCCCTTCAAAGACACACTCCCAGTGACCCACTTCTTCCAATTAGGCCCTACTTATAATAGTTACTCAGCTATGAATTTATCAATAGATAAATCCATCGATGAGTTGGCGCCCTCATGATCAAAACCTCTCAATAGCACTTACATCTAGAAGTCAACACTTCAACTCATGAACCTCTGGGGTCATTTTATATACAGCCTATAACAAGTGCCATAGTAGAACTTGCTTACCACACAGCCAAACTAATCACAAATTTTCTTTTCTGTTATTATTTTATTTTAAAAATACTTAACCTAGAATGGTGGTCTCTAGAGTTCTTTGTCCTTCTCTTGGCCCTCCAGAACTACATGGGTAAATTAGAGATTTGTGCTATCACCAACCTTACACATGATCCATAGGTAGAGTTGAGAGCCTGTAATATGTATATACCCAGGTCAGACCCTTCAGAATCCTACATATTATTGATATATTAGTTGGCAAATATTGGATGCTACTAAACAGAGTGACTGACTCCTCACATTATCTGTAATATTAAAAATTTTAATGTTGTCTTCTTTATTTTCTAAATTGGATCTCAAAGAATAATTCTAAACCAAAGAGAACTTTCCTTTTCATTTTTCATAGAGAAAAGGGAGGACTGATAATTATGGCAAAATGTTTTTTAAGTTCCTTTAAGATTTAATTATATGGATTCTTTCTTAGGATGCTTACTTTTGTTGTTTATTCATATGTACTATTGAGATTTCAATTTTGTTAAATATTTATTATTTATTAAGTCATTATATGCAAGGCACCAAAGAAACAAAGATGAAAACCTCATCTTGAGGGTATTCCAGTATCGTTACTATAACTACATATTAACCCAAAATGCTATCTGACTTCAAAAATAGTAATTTAGAAGGTATTCAGACAAGAAATATGACTTTCCAGGAAAAGTTACACACAAATAAGGCTTATTTACAACAAAATTAAAATATTTGGTAATTTGACCTCAGACCACATCAATTTTCTTGCTTAGTCTTTCTGAGATCCCTCCCATTTGGATCTTTTCTTCTCTTTTCCTCTCTGCTTAATAAACCATAGCTCTTTTTTAAAAAAAAAATTGATGATTTTTTAAAATTAACTTTAAGATTCTCTGCTTTTACATACACATTTAAAAATCAAGTGTTCAAATTTGATTCTTTTTATTCATAGGAAAAGTATACAGTTTCATAAATTTTGTCACTAAACCTTCCTGATCTTTATGTACGCAGTTTCCTGCCTGTTTACAATTTGAACTATAAAGGTGTTACCATTAACCAACCAAAATAAACACCAAAGGTCAGTATATTACACACTATAGTTGCTTTCCAAAAATGTGTAAGGCTTTCAAATTCTGGCACATTTTTCAAATCCAAACTTGTAAAATAAATCCATGGTGACATAAATGAGACCCTGGCTCCTATAAAACTTGAAATAAACAAGATAAGAAAGTACAACTGCCTGTCTTTTCTGTTTTATTTCCTACAGTCAGTCTCCAAAATTCTAACTAGCTAGATATAGGAAGTGTTCCTCTTATGGATGTCATAAAATATAACAATCCCATCTATATTTTCAAAGTTACAAATTTCAAAATAAGAACTTCAAATTTAAGAACTTTAAACAAGTTAAGAATTTCATATGCAGGTATTTTGGAATTGTAGGTGTTAATCACTTCTATTATAGAAACTATATGTTTTATTTATTAATTATTTGTTAATGAATGATGATTATAATTTAAGTTAGGGCATTTTAGCCTCATGAATTATTGAAAAAGACCATTATGGTTTTGTTTTTTATTTGTTGATTTGTAATTAACTTGCAGTAATTGTGCAGAGTATACATATATGGGACACAGTATGCTATTTCTTAACATCTGTATATAACATGTGTTGATCAAATCAGGTAGTCAGCATTTCCATCTCATCATTTCTTCACATTTGAAGACTTTGAACTCCATTCTTCTGGTTCTTCATAAAATACCAACAGGTTTTGGAGTGCAATCATTATCCCACTTAACTTTACATCACAACATCTTGTTCCTTTTAACTAACTGTTTGTGGGTGCCTGTTATCCAACTGTCTCAACCCCTCTTACCTCTACTCTTTCTAGTCCCTGGTAATCATTACCACACAACAAGGCTGACCTTTTTATAGACTCCACTTATAAAAGAGAATATGTGATATTTGTCTTTGGCTTATTTTGCTTAACATAATGTTCTCCATTTCCATTTATTTTTAGAGTTCATACTTCTTTGTATCTGAATAAAATGCCATTGTGCATATATCCCAGAGTTTTTAACCCATTCATTTATTGATGGCCACCTATATCAATTCCATATCTTAGCTCTTGTGAATGGTGCTGCAGTAGACATGAACATACAGGTATCTTCATGCTGTGCAGATTTCATGTCCCTTGGTTATATGCACAGAAGTAAGTTAGCTTTTAATTAAAATTAAAAGTTTTACTTTTAATTTTTGGAGGAATGTCCATATAGTTCATTATAATGCCTGAACTAATTTATATCCCCACCAATAGTGTATAAGAGTCCCCATTCCTCATATTATCACCATTGCTTATTAGTTTTTGTTTTGATAATAGACTCTGTAACTGGGGGGAAGAGATAATTCATTGTGTTTTTGATTTGTGTTTCCCTGATGGCTAATAGTAGTGAGTGATTGTCAATATATCTGTTGGCCATTTGTATTTCTTCTTTCAAGAAATATATATTCACATCATTTTTAATTGAAATAATTTTGCTGAGATTTTTCCTCATATACTTCATTTTTCTTTTTCATCTATTTATTTATTTATTTTAGTATCTAGGCCCTGTACATGCTAGGCAAACACTCAATTAATGAGCTACACCACCAGCCCCTCTATATCCTGATATGGTCTAGATATTAATCTTTGGTCAGATGAATACCTTGCAAATACCTTACCCCATTCTATACATTTTCCTCTTAATGTGTTGATTTTTTTTGCTACAAAAAAGTTTCTTTGCCTTATATAATCCATTTGCCAATGTTTTTTATTTCCTGTTCTTTGGGATCTTATCCAAAAAAAAAAAAATCACTACCTATACCAACATCTTGAAGTGTTTTCCCTTTGTTCTTTTCTAGTAGTTTCAGTTTCATATCTCACATTTAGATCTTTGACCTGTTTTGAAATTACTTTTGGATTGGATGAGAGATGGGGGCTATATTTCAGTCTTCAAAATGTGGATATCTAGTTTTACCAGTGTCATTTATTGAAGATAGTGCCCACTCTTCAATGTATATTTTTGGTGTCTTTGTTCTCGCTCTCTCTCTCTCTCTCTCTCTCCCCCCCATCTACTCCCTGTGACCATAAGAGGTAAAAAGTTTTGTTCACTCATGTCACCTTGCTTTGATGTTCTGCCTTACCATTGCCAGAATCAACAGAACCAAGAAACCATGTACTAAAACCTCTACAAATGTGAGCCTCACTTTTAAGTTGTTTGTCAGGTATTTTGCCATCGTGATAGAAAGCTGGTTAACACATCTTCCTATTTCTTTTCCTTGACTGATTACTCTGGCTTATATATCCAGTACTGTAACCTTGTGTTCTTCCACATCTTAGAGAAAAGATTTTATCTTTTTATGTTAACTGTGGGTTTGTCAAATATGGTTTTCATTAAGAACATCTGGATTGCATATATTTTGCACTTTAAGTGTGTAAAAGTAGAATAAAGCAATAATTTGTGTGCTTTAAGTCATTTTCACCATTCTGAAGGGGTCACACAAGGCTTGGCCTCTTTTAGAACATATGTAAGAAATAAAACTAGATAGCTAAAAATGGGAGAAAATAATCTGACCTATCGATTAGAAGGCCAGTAAACAAAGTCTTTAACATGAAAGACATCAACACACACAAGAAGCAATGGATGCTATTTTTCATTTTGAATGGAAAGTGAGTTTGCGATGAGAAAACTGACTACATGGCCTTATTTACGGAGAACTTTTGAGAAGTTGGAGGAACTATGAGAAAAAGCAAATATGATGGGATGGGAATTTAGCCATACACACAAAATGTGTTCTAAAGTGTTAGGATAGGCACCTAATTAATCATCAGCAGTCTAAAACAGAAGCAGAATTGGATCTGTGGTTTCACAGCTCTGTGCTACTGAGAAGAAGCTGAAGACAACTTCTCTTCATACATTTTTGTGCTTCTGGGTATGTAAGAGGCCAAGAAATCTATGGTGGCTGAAAGCAAAAAGGCCAGAAGATCAAGAAGCAGAGTTGTTATTGAAGTTCAGAAAAACTTGACTATGAGCCCAAGGTACATTTTTGCCCTAAAGACAAAGTGAACCTCAAAATGGCCAAGCTTCCTATCCTCAAATACATTTTTCTTTCAAAACTATCATACATTTATAAATAATTAGTGCTTAATGTACATTTTAAAGCTGTTTTAGTATTTACTCTTTTGTAAATCTTGTTATATTTGGAAAATGCTGTTGTGACTGGGCTAATGTCACAGAAGCTATAGGTGAATTGAGTTTATTTTTTCTGTGACCTGATTTGATTACTAAATGAGGTAATGGATAAAAATATCCTTATTTTACATTGAATTCTAAATTTTATTCCACATTATAACTTAATCAGCAAATAGATTTGTCACTTTTATCACGTTAGCAATCCTTTCAGAAAAGATGTACTTTTCATTTGGCCACCATCCCATTGAAGAAGCATCCATAAATATCTTATGAATGAAACAAAAGTAGTCCAGACACCAAGAAGATATGCTAACTTTCTGGAAATGTGAGCATGGAAAGGATGGTTAGGAGGGCTTAGCTGGGGAGAAGGGATACACAGCTCCAGATAAATAATGACAGAGTTTAGGCAGTTTTTAATATAAAATCCCTGTGAATGATAAGTATTGGGAAGAGGAATAGAAATAATACAGAAATCTTAAATTGACAGAGGTCAACATGAGCAGGGGATCAGGAACCAGTGTAAAGATCAGTTAGAGAAGAATCAACATGGGTCATAACACATGGGTACACGAAAGCAATGCTAGGAGTCTCTCTGTATAGCTATCCTCAACTCAACTAGCAAAAATGCTTTTTCTTTTCATTATTATGCTTGTGTCTTTTCTTCAACAAAATTAGTGATAAGGGCAGAACAGGACCTGCCTCGAACTGAGGGGGGAAGGGAGGGAGAAAGTGGGAGAGGGAGGCAGGGTGGATAAATGACTCAAACAATATATGCACATGTGAAAAAATGAATAAAAAAAAAAGAAGATTGAAACTGCTACCTATGGAAACAGCTAAGTAGGTCAACTTTTCACATGCTTCACCCCATCCTTTCCTGGAAAAGCTTTTACACACAGGATGAAGTCACAAAAATATTCTTTTGAGTGTCATGCTTTGTCCAGGAATGGCCTGGTGAGATGCAGCTGAATGAGAGATAGATTAGACAGGTCAAGTTAGTGCTCGCTTTTGTGATTTCTGTTTGAAGAGTAAAAGATAGTAGGGCATCATCATAAATGACAGTGAGGATAGACTTAGATTCAAATCAGACCTCTAAACTGGCCCCTTGCAAATATGTTTGCTTACCATGTAACTAAGGCCCTTAGCTCAGAAGCAACCTCTAGGAAAGTATGAGAGGAATCATCAAAGACACTAAAATAAAATAGAAAGAAGGATTCTTAGAATGGAGTAGAAGTCATAATAGAAATTTATTCAGTACTATGGAAAGTCATTTGCCTATATTTTTAAAAAGAATGAAAACTAGATTTATAAGGAGTTGTATGGTTCCAATAGAGAGGTTGGGGAAATTTCTATTTTCCCTTGTATAACAAAGTATCAGCAGCTTGCTCAACAAAAGTGATAGTTTTTTCTGCAAAAAATTACTCTTCAGATTACAAAATTAGTTTAGACTGGGCATGTAGCTCAGTGGTAGATTGCCTGGTGTACATGAGGTGCTGGGTTCTATTCCCAGCACCGAAAAATTTTTTTTTTTTCTTTTTGCTTGTGGCTAAGAAACAGTTAATTTTACTAAACATGTTAAAAATAAGATTTAAAATTCATTCAAATACAAGTTGATATTTGTAGAATTTGGAGTGAGGCAAAAGTACTGTTAACATGAATTAAAAACAAAAGGAAAAACTGATAGATCAACTAGACAAAATTTCTAATCTCCATTTTCTAATAAAAAATGTGCTTTTGAGCCAGGTGCCAGGGCTGAGATCACCAGAATTGTGATTTGAGGTCACCCTGGGCAAAAAGTTCATGAAATCCCACTTTAAAGAAAAAAAGCTGGGCATTGTAGCATGTGCTTGTCGTTTCAGCTAGCACAGAAGCCTACAACAGGAAGATCTTGTACCAGGCTGGCCTGATCAAAATGCAAGACCGTCTCTCAAAAATAAGCAGAGAAAAAAGGGCTGAAATTGTGGCTTAAGCATTAGAGTGCCTGCTTAGCAAACAATACAAAATTCTGAGAGCCTCAGAACCATACGCAAACAAGGTTTTTCCATTTAGTAAAATCATGTCAAATACAATTCTAACAATATTACAGCTATAGCCATAAAAAATGTATTTTTTACTTTTGTGGGAAGACCATGATATAGCATTTAAAGCAGAATTACATCAACATTCAAACATCCACATTTGTACTGAGAAGTGGCAACAAGGCAGGGTAATATGCAGTAGTATGAATATACACTATATACTATTAGGATGGAGAAATTATGACAATTCCAAGTGTAGGTGTGAATAAGGAACACTTGAAACTCTCATCATGGAAATGATACAAAATCATGCCTTCAGTTTTGAAAATACTTAGGCAGGCTACTACAATGTTTAATTTACATTATTTATATCACTCAACAATCCCACCCTAGTATTTTCCTTCAAAACAAAACTTATGTTTTCAAAACTTTTTCTAATTTTTTATCAGGATACATTCATTACATGGTAGATCGAATTCATACTGACAATTCAGACTAGGTTTATATTGTACATTGGTTGGATCACCCCTATTTTCTCTCCCCCTCAAACCCACTCCTTACCCCACTTAAAGCATTTGCAGGAGGTTTCTTTGTTCTATCTTATACAAGTATATGAACTCCATCATCCATATACCCTCACCTTAATCTCTTTCATTCACTCTCCCCCTTCCACTAGTACCTTCACACTGTACCTATTTTACAGTCTTATTGTTCATTATTAATATTTAAACTGATGTTCAAAAGAGTTTCTCAATGTTTCTCTGCTGAAAACTTGCATTCAAATATTTGTAGCAGTTATTATTCATGACTCATAAAATTAAACATTAGTTATAGCAACCACAAATACATAAAGATATACTTTAGCACATAATAGAAATAAATCTGAGTATGTATACATTCAACAAAAATATATCTAAAGAACCAGTGTGACTCTGATCTCATAAAGACAAGACTCAACTTATTTATTTATCATTATCCTCAAACTTTAATCACATATTTGTAGATAAGGAAAGTGACTTCTGTTTTTTTTTAATTTGAAAGTTACTTCCCATTATTAGACTCTCTAGTCAAGCATTTCTACTTTTTAATTCATTAAGAAAGAAAATAATAAACCCAGGGAGATCAAAGCTGAGGAAAACTGGTCTGTCTACAATCAGTTGTATACATTTATACAACTGCATGCTCTGCAGGTTCCCACAGAGGGCCAACATTTATCTATCTATATTGTCTCAATTTCTGAAAACTGGGACAATACTTATGTGTGACAGGATACGCAAGGGCTCAGAAATAGGTCAGAGGTGGAGAGAGAAGTTTGGCTCTTCAGTAATGACATGTCATTTCTTTCTCATTTATCACAATGGGTTATTTAGAGCATTCCAGGGTTTTTGTGCTTTTAGTCTTCTAATTAGTCTAGAAACACTTTATTTTCTGTCATGCTTCTCACTTTCATAACTTTCGTCTTGTCCTGGGAAAGAACAGGTCAGGCAGAGATAAATAAGGAAAGACAGCTCTGACAATTTAAAACTACCACCTTGGTGTTGAAGTCAGCGCTAAGGAAAGAAAAGGTATGCCCTGTGAAGATCTAAAGTGAGGTTTTGTGTATGTGTGCACTCATGCGAAGGCAGGTGCGCTAATCTTGGGACTCTCACGTGTGGGTGGGAAATGAGAATTGCTGTGCACTTAAAGAGTAGCAGGAAACAGAGAAGGTGAAAATGCTTCCTTTCTACACTCATTTTTGAAGTTGGAAGGAATGACTGAATTTCACTATTATTCACAACCACTTTTTCCAGGTAAATGACTACTTGAGGAAAAAGAAGAATAATGATCTATATTGAAAACAAATAAAACAACCAAAATGTTTTTAAAAACATCCACACAATAAGGCTTACGGCTTGTTAACATGATTCAGTATAGTCATAAACAATCGTCCTAGAGCCAAACAGTAAACATTATGAAGGCAGTGATATTTTTTACATTATCTTCATTTTTAACTCACTCGTTAGAAAGAAAAGTACAATGCTGTCTCAAAGATCACCTCTATTTTGCTTTCTTTATCATTTCATATATCCTCGAGCAAGCAGTTTCTAATGCTTCCTTATAGTGATCATTTAAAGTACCATACTGAACTGCTCTTCTCAATAATAACCTCTATTTCTTTCACCAAAAATAATAATGAAAATAACCACATGTCCAAGTGTTATATTTTGGCAGTTTAATACTGTTGTAAAGATTTCATTTATGATTAGTTATATATGGTATTTCTAGAGAATCTTTTAAAGTCTGCAACATTTCACACTGAGATAATTGAGTTCAAAAGTGGGCACAGGTCACAAGATAAAAGTCAGTTCTTAACTCTATTGGTCTGTAGTAAACCGTTTATTCTTGTGATATGTGTGTGGCTTCACATATGGGAGATAAGTCACACTAATTGGCTAATAAAGGAAAGTCATATCTGAAATAAGCTTAGTAGCAAAGAGACATTATAGAGGAGTGCCACTAAATATTATTTACAAAAATACTTAAACTCTGTCCCTGAATTCCCAGGAAAATGAGAGGAAGCTGAAGACACAATAGGCATACAATCTTTAAATAATACTGTTTTATGAGTTAGTTACATATGAAATATGTATAGACTTATTTTCCTTTTGAATGCAAACTAAGAGCAGAGATTAGAATTGATGTTTAGGCAAACATTGATGACAGAAAATTAAACTGTAAGGATTATATTATGTAATCAAAATATAAATATAAAAGTTGTTTATATTTATGTCAAAAACAATGAAACAAACAAATATCATTATTTAAAATGGAGATATATATAAGATTTTATCTTTCATGTGCCTATTTGACTTTCTCCAAAAACTAAAGATATGCATGAAGAAGATAAGTGGAAATAAAGTTATTTGAAATGGAAATATAAAAGCTGCCTTATTGACATTTCATAATGATAAAGTGTTTCTCACTATGAGCTTTTCAATAGATGCTTGATCCATTTAGTCTTAGATACACAGAATGATGGTAATAAACCCAAACTTTGGTTGGGGAAAGTGGTTGATATGAACAAATTCATGATCACTGCAAAAATCAGTTGTGCAATACCTGTAAGATAAACAGTCATGAAAGCTTTTTTGTAAAGTTTTCTCTTAATCATACTTTTCAAAGGAGATATTCATCAACACCTCTTATGCAATACCTTCTTTGTTGGATTTCTTTTTGAAGTATTTTGTACTCAAGTTTCTCACAATACACAAATATTTACACACAACACATGCATGAGTGTGCAACCCTGTTAAAATCCTGTGATTGAGAGGTGGACAAGATGGAGGAGTAGAAGTGCTCAGCATTTTGACTCCATGAATGAGAAGAATCATGTAACAAAGGAGACACTATATTATGAAGAGAGAAAGAAAAGAACTTTAGGAATCACAAAAACTGCAAGGTAGCAGGACAGAGAAAAGCCTGGAGAAACAGAAGTCACAGAGAACAGCAACAAACAGTTCTAATCCCTATAGCTCCCTGAGAAGGGTTGTGGAAGCTAGAGATGTAATCAGAAGGTAAGCGAGATGGTCCTGGGAATAGCTAGGCAATTTTAGCTGCATAAGTCCACAACTCCCTAAACCTTAAACCCAGTGTGAGGATTTAGTGAATCTAAGGTTGCACTGGTGTAGAATGTTAGCCTCAGTGAAGAAAAACATTCTGTTGCTCTTCTTATTTTTGAGAGCTATAGAAGACACCATCTTGAGAGAGGGTGTATCATTTCAGATGGAGTTACACTAGTGGCTTGAAGCCATGGATCAATCATTGATCAGGAAGTCTAGGAACATCTTGCCATAGCATTTGGGTAAGAGACAGCCATGAGAGATGTTTGTGGAGAGAGAGGGTCTGACATAGACCCACAGGAAAGTTAAATCTCCAAGGATCTGCCACAGTGAAAGTTATGGTGAACAGAGGCTTCACCTGTCCTGTCACAAAGAAAGTCCCATAGCATGAGGGTTTAGGGCAGAAACCAAGCCCAAGCCTGGGGTGGCATACAATTAGAACTCCAAGACCCGCCTCCTAGCTACATTTACTGGCTTAAGATGAGAATGAGAAACCTGACCCCAGGCCTTCCAAATCCTGTGATTTTCACAGCTTCCTCCTCCAACAGGGAGATGAACTGCTAGACAGGGTCTGAAATTACTGACAACATCTCCAGAACCTACATCCCAGCAGGCATTTGCTTCCAGGCAAGACTGAGGGCCCCAAGTCCAAACCATTTAGTCTAGAAAATTCTAAAAACAACCAAAGTAGAATTACCATCCAGGTATTTAATTCCTGGGCATATACGCAAAAGATTGCGAGTTGGCATACAAAAGAGATACCTGCAATCCCATGCTTATAGCAGCACTATTCACAATAGTCAAAGTATGGAACCAGTCTAGGTGTCCATCAACCAATGAATGTGTAAAGAAAAATGTGGTATATATACTCAATGGAATATTATTCAGGCATAAATAAGAATGAAATTATGTCATTTTCAGGGAAATAGATGGAACTGGAGATCATAATGTGGAATGAGATAAGTCAAACCCAAAAATCTCTGAGTCACCTGTGGTCTCTCATATGTGTAACTTAGACCTAATAAAATGAAAGAAATGATCATCTCAGTAGATGTGGAAGAAGATTTGGACAAAACTCAACATCACTTCATGATAAAAGCACTGAAAAAATCCACTAATATAAGGGATCTACCTCAATATAATAAATGCTAGATATGAAAAACTTATAGCCAACATTGTACTAAATGAAGAAAAAGTTATACCATGTACATGAAAATCAGAAATGAATGAGACAGGTGTGTCTACTCTCTCCATTCTTTTTGAATATTCTTCTGGAATTACTAGTCAGAATAATAAGGCATGAAAAATAAATAAGACAAATACAATTACAAAATAGAGAAGACAAGTTATCCCTATTTGCAGATGATAAGATTCTATATTTAAGAGATCCTAAAGATTTCACCAAAAAACCTCTTAGATCCTATTAATATTTTTGAAAAAGTATCAAGATACAAAACCAACAACTAAACAGATTTTCTATATACCAACAAAGAATAGATAAAGAAATCAGGAAAAATGCTATCTTATTTGCAATAGCCTCAAAAAAGTAAAATTCTTCAGAATAAACTTAATTAAGTACTTGAAAGTTCTCTACACAGAAAATTAAAGCACTGCAGAAGGAAACTGAAGAAAACATCAGACGATGGAAAGAACTTCCATGCACTTGAATTGGCAGAAACAGTATTCTGAAAATAATTACACTGTCAAAGGCAATCTGCAAATTCAACGCATTCTTCATCAAAATCTCAATGTCATTTTTCACAGAAATAAAAAATAATAAGTCCAAAAATTCATTTAGAAGCATAGAAGCTGGGAATACACAAAGCAATTTTGAGCAAAAAGCAATGCAAGATGAACCACAGCACTTGACTTTAAATTGTACCACAGAACGATATTGACAATATCAGCATGTTACCGTCACAAAAACAGACATATTGATGAGTGGAAAAGAATCAAAGATCCAGAAATAAACAGTTTCAATCATCTGGATTTTGACAGATGAATCAAAAATATATGTTGGAGAAATGAGAGCTCTTCAACAAATGGTGTTGGGAAAATGGATATCCACTTATAGAAGACTAGATACAAATATCTAAATATAAGACCTGAAACTTTGAAATAACTGCAGGAAAACATAGGAAAAACACTTGAAGATATAGGAAATTACTTTTGGAATAGGACTCCAATTACTCAGGATATAGGTGCAAGAGCTGACAAGTGGGATTATAATCAAATTAAAAAACTTCTACACATCAAAGGAAAAAAATTCAGATTAAGAGACAACCCACAGAATGGGAGAAAATCTTTGCAAACTATTCATCAGATAAGGATTAACATCCAGAATATATAGAGGACTCAAAAAATTAAGCACCAATAAAATAAATAATGTAATTAATACACAGTCAAACAAATTTAACAGTTCTCAAATGATGAATATAAAGGGCTAATAAATTTATGAAGAAATGATGAGAATTCATAGCCATAAAGGAAATGCAGATTATATCAACACTGAGACTCCATTTCAGCCCATTCAGAATGGTTGTCATCAAGAAAACAAACAACAACAAATGCTGCCAAGGATGTATGTGGGGTAATGGGAGAAAAGAACACTTACACACTCTTGGTATGAATATAATGTCTAGCTACTGTGGATACCAGTATGGTATTTACTCAAGAGGCTAAAAATAGAATTACTGTATGAATTTGCTACACCACTCTTAGGCATATAGCCAAAAGAATATAAATAAATACACAAGAAAGATATATGCAAACCCATGTTTGTAGAAGCAGTATTTACAACAGTCAAGATATGGAGCCAGCCTAGATGCACAACAACAGATGACTGGATAAAGAAAATGTGTTACTTATTTAAGGGAGTATTGTTCAGCCATAAAGAAGTATGAAATTATGCTATTTTCAGGAAAATTGATGGAAGTAGAGATAATCATGTTATGCCAGTAAAGCCAAATTCAGAAAGACAGCTCTTGTATATTTTTATTCATATGTGGGATTTAGACCTTAAAAAAATAGTAACATGACATGATGATAAATGGGACTGTTTTGGGGGGAACCAGCTGGTGGGAGGAAGGGAAAAGGAGAGGGTGATGGGGTGCATTTTATAGAAATGTGTTGCATATAGGTATAAAAATATCACAGTGAACTCCACTAAAAAGTATATAAAAGAAAGGGGGAAAGAGGAAGGGTGATTAAGAAAGACTAATATGGAAGTGGTTGAATTTGATCAGAGTATGTTATACACATGTTGTAAGTATCACAATGAAACCCATTTATACAATTAATTTGGCTTAGAATTTTTTAAACACGAATGACTAACTTATAAAACAAGTGGTTGCTTGGGGGATGAGAATCAGTGGGAGGGCGGAAAGTGAAAGGTATAATATAATCAAAGTACTTCATATTCATGTATGAAAATAGAATAATGAAACATGTTAAAATTATTTGAAAAGGGGCAAGGGGAAACAAAGAAGAGTAATAGAGGGAGGAATTTAACCAAAGTACATAATACACATGTATGGAAACATCACAATGAAACCCCTCTGTACAATTAATATGCACTAATGAAAAAAGAAAGATGGCCTAAATAATGTATACACATGTAAGTAAATACAAAAATGATAAAATAAAATAATGAAAAGAAAAACAAAACGTACAGACTTATTATATGTATGTAAAGTAGTTTAAGGGCTTAATAAGGATTTTACCTTATTTCACATTAAAAAAAATAATGTGAAATACAGACTCAATTACAGGATTTGAACTTGCTGCCAGACATTAAACTTTCTAACTACATTAGTTAAAAAAAGAAAGGGAAGGAAGGAAGGAAAGAAGGAAGGAAGGAAGCAAGGAAGGAAGAAATCCTATTAATAACTTATACTTATCATCTGTTCTCTTTCCTCCTTATTTCTACTTCTGGTTTCCACACTATGTACTTTCTACTTCCTCACAGGTGCATTTTCACATATCAGGTTTTGTCTGCCTTTTTCCTTTTTAGTTTTTTTTTAAATATATGGAAAATCATAGGTGGTTTTTATTATTTTTTTTATTGTGCTGAGTGGGGTACACTGTGCCATTTACAGAACTTCTTACAATGCATCAAATACATCATACTTGAATTCATCCCCTACATCATTCTTTTATTATCCCTTCCCCATTCCTGCAATTATCTACCACTTTGTTTAAAATAAGCTTCAATGTATCAAGCACTGCATACACAGAAACTTATCTCCTACCTTCTTTAACTGTACTTTTTAAACTTTGATGAATTTTTTCATACTGATCCTTTTTCAGGGGTTAATATCACTTATTTCCCCTAAGGAAAATTTTATCAGCTGTTAAAATACATCACAAGCTTACCTCTTTTTGGAAGATTTGATGTGCTTGGTACAGTTATTTCTAGAATTGATGTATCACCTCCCTCCATATAGCACTTATTTCATAACATTATTTTTTTTTCTTTTTGGGGTTAATACAAGTTTTTAAAGTAGAAACAGCTACTGACAACTTACATTCATTCTCTTCTTATTTCCTAGTTTATAGAATTTGCTTCATTTGGAACAGCAATGTGCCTGGCTAATATATTGATTTCCCAGGCTTTCTGACCTGAACAGGGTAGTATTCTTAGATGAACTTGTGCTGATGAAATGTGCCCAGAAGTTCTCCTGACATAGGTGGGGAAGAGAAATCTTGACTGTCACTTGCCATTTACTCTCTTCCCTCTACCTACAGAACAATATAGGTACATGAAGGCACCACTTTGTGACTATTGGAAAGACAGACACATTTGAGAAACTACAGTGGGGAAAGAAAGGAAGTGCTGCTGTAAAACTATTACACTAGAACTGGATTATCAATCCAGACTTAGTGAAGCCACCACAGCTGGGTTTCTGTTACAGGTCACACGCAACACATTTCTGAATTAAATATCTTGCCAGTTGGAAAGGGAGCACTTTAAAGACAGGGACTGTATTCTGCTCAATTCTATACCCTCCCAAATAATATAAATGTGTATGTATATACATATATATGTATATATAATGTGTATGTGTGTGTATGATTTAATGAGTGAATAAATATCAATGAAAAATCTATTGGAGAGTCCTCTCCTAATATCAGGGAATTGAAGGAAAACTGTTAAAATTTGAATGTGAATAGGCATAATACAGGTAAAAAAGTATCCAAGGCTTCAGAAACTTCCAGTTCCTTATTTGGGTAGAATAAATTTATAAATATGAGGGGACAGTGGTAAATTATTAGTTAGAATATTGAGGCAAGTCCACGATTTTCTTTATCCTTCAATTATCCCTTTAGCCTGAGAAATCTAACATTAAGACCACTATTGCTTAGTTCCAATTAACAGAACTAAATTGTTGACTTGTCATTTAAGTTGCAAACTATTCAATGGCAAGTAGCAATTTTCCTCAAAAATTCTGAATGTTTGAAAGTTATCTTTGAGCTTTTTTTTTTCTGAGCAAGTTTCATTTTTAGTGAGAAGGAAATAGCTGCCCATCTGTCATTGACTGAATATCCTTAAATATACTCGATAGACAAAATAATTCATGGAAGCTACAGAAAGATCCACTTCAGATTTGTAGCAAAACATGACACATCTGATTTTTTGAGTAGACTTTTCTTGTCAAGCAGTTAATAATTCTTGTATTCAAGAAGTCTCAGCATTGGTAAATAATTGTTTAAGATTAAAATGAGTAAAAATTCTCTTCTGTTATCTCTTGTTTAGTCTGTGTCTATTGCATGTGTTTGGGGTAGTGATAAGTTATATTCTTAATATGCAAGATAAAAATAAATCCTTTGTTTTTCTCTTCTCTTCCTATCTCATATCTGAAACTATCCCAAGCTGTCCATCTGTGGCTTTGCAATCTATGTAATTGGAGTAATAGCTTTTGGGCCATGTTGGTTACCTTATTGAATGGATTCTACCTCCTAAAATGTAAATTTTTCTGATACCTATATATACTTTCATTTTTCTAGTGGATAGGTTATATCACATTTATAATTTGCGTATTTTGTGTTTGTCACTTTTTAGTATGTGATTTTTATACAGAGATTAGTTCTATTTTAATGTATGTTCCTAATGTATAACACAGCATAACACATAGACTAAGATTGAAGGGACAAATCAAGTGAAAATATTAAAGAGTGCCACAGAAGTCATCTAGCTGGAATGTTATTTGTTTTTATTATTAGCCAGCAAGTCAAGTCAACCTTAAGAGTCATGAAACACTATAGCAATGGACAAAATACACAAAAATTTGACATGAGCAAAAGGCAGATGAGTATATTCAAATGATATTTCTGCTCCAAGTGTCCCACTCTGGTCTTTGCTTCTATAAACTCACATTTTAGTAAATTTAAATTAAGGAGAATTTGCTCTTCTAAAATGTTTTTTAGAGATAAATAACAGCCTAGAAGAGGGAATTATTCATGAAAGGATTTTAGAAAGAAGCACAACTGAAGAAAACAAGTTATATAGAGTAAGACATAGCAGTGGTACAACAGTTCTGGTGAGTGATTATGAAGATTTGAGGATCTGTGTACATCAAGAAAGAAAACAGTAAGCAGGAAAAGTCAAGAAGATTTGATAACTGTGACTATCAGGGTCTGTTAGAGAACATGTATGGAAATGATTGACTAACAATGAGATGTTTTATACATCATAGAGGAGATAGATGTACCTAAGGAATAATCTAAGTAGATATGTCTATTGAACTTTTGAGTGTTAAACAGAATCAGACTGCCTTTGGCATGTTTGGAAAATAAGTAGTTGGGCGATAAGAACATAAGTCTAATGATATTTAAGGATAATAGAAATGGGAAGTTCAAAAGACAAGAAGAGATACTGAAGTTTAGAAAGGATAAGCAAAGAAAAAGGATGTTTGTGCACATGGATTTGATTAAGTATATAAAAGCTCAAAGCCCCGGTGGTAAATACCAGCACTGTAGCTTTCTTCCTATATGGGGTTGAGCCCACTGGTTTTTATGACAATTGATTTTCATAATATCCAATGGCTATCTTGATAATGTTTTCCTTGAAATGCAGTTCCAATGATTATATTATTTTTGATACATGTATAAATAAGGAAACATTTATAAAATCAAAAGTACTCAAAATGAATGTTTTGATTGTTATTTTTGTTATTATTACTCATTATACAGAACATAGCAGATAAAGTAAATTATAGTGCTACTTACTGTTATATACCATTATTATTGATGTTGGTGAGGAGTTTTTGAATAGAGGAATTTCAGGGAAATATCTAAAGGTCAAGTCAACGGAGCCCAGGAGAGCAGTTGTAAGAATAGGAGAAGTAATGGAGAGGATTTATTGGAGTCATCGCTGTATCAGGTATGGGATGCTGCCTTGGAAAGAGGGAGTGCTGTCCTATCCTGGAGTATAGTTATGGAATAGCTTTCTAACTTGAAACATTCACATACCGAAATAAAACAATTCAGAGGATTTGTGTTGGGTGGATATAATCATTTCAGGGAACACATCTATCTTCTCATGTATAATATGACAAGCTTCAGGGGATACTGGAGATGAGAAGGGAAAACATGGTTTAGAACAGCAGGCTGAGTAATGAAAGATTGAACAATGGAGATGATTATAGTGTTTGGTTAGTGTGTTATACTTTACTCTCTTTATTCCCTTAATCTGCAATATGCCATGCTTGCACATAGTTTTACTGAAGGCTTTAATATAAATGCATATATTAATATGTATATTTATATATATATATACAAAAATCTCTGAAGAGAATAACAGTATCTCAGAGAAATTAAAAATAGTACTTTTAAGAATATTCTATTTCCATAGCTTGGCTATTGTGACTAGTGATGCAATAAATATGGGTGTGCAGGTGCCTTTGTAATAACCTGAGTCGCATTCCTTCAGGTAAAGCCCTAGGAGTGGTATCGCTGGATCATATGGCAGATCTACGTTTAGTTTTTCAAGAAGCCTCCATATTGTTTTCCAAAGTGGTTGTACTAGCTTCCATTCCCACCAGCAGTGTATGAAGTTTCCTTTTTCCCTGCATCCTCGTCAACATTTGCTGTTGGTGGTATTCCTGATGACAGCTATTCTAACAGGAGTGAGGTGAAGAGGTTTGGTAGAGATGAACCAATGAGGGTTGTAATACACATGTGCATGGAAGCAATGCTAGGAATCTCTCTGTACAGCTATCTTCATCTCAAACTAGCAAAAACTCTGTGTGTTTCTCACAATGTTTTCTCTCCAAAGAAATCAGAAAACAAGAGGGTGGAATAGGTTCTACCCAGAATTGGGAGCAGGGAGGCAAACAATATATACACATATGAGTAAACATAAAAACAATAAAATAAAATTTAAAAAATATAAAAAAGTATATTCTATTTCCATTCTTGGAGGAAATTATAACTATCAACTATAACACTGAAGAAATTCAAGAACAAGTTTATTAGTTTTTAGGGTAACAGTTAAAAAATATGTTCTTACCCTGTTCTGTAAGTAAGACTATAAGCTTATCCAGAACTTGACATTTTAAAAAGTTTTATGAAACTAATAATATCAAATGAAAATGTCATAAGGAAATACACATAAACTCAGGGATAATTTGCTTATGATACTTCCCAAATTGATTGAAAAAAATTAGAACTCTCTGTTTCCAAAGAATAAAAGAGTGAGTTATACCTTATAGTTAACCACACCCAGAAATCACCTTTCCTGAAGGACATTGGTTCTATAGTACAGACACTATTATTCCATGAGGATGATAAATACCTAGAAATATTAAGTATTTAAAAGATAAGAGTGCTTGCTTGGAAAGTTTACTTTCACATTTTCACAATAGTTGATCTAAATTGCATATAAAATATTCCTAAAAATACTCAGTAAATATAAAATGAAAGTTTAAATAAATATATCATTTCTTTTCAATAGTTAATTTACAATGATCCATTATTTTATTTAGCAAATAATTTTATGCTAGAAACATGCAGGTTTCTCTCTTCACATTATCTTTACCCCAGAGCATTTAAATAAATGTCATTAATTACTTTCAAATTACAGATTGTGGATTCAGAACTCAAAACTGAAGCTCTAAGGATATAATTCAATTAAAATGATCTATAATTGTGAATTCTCCTCACAAGTGCCCCTAAGAAATGAAGTTCTTTTCCACATCAAAGTGAATTGTTCTAATGGTCATTGTCTGCAAAAGAAAAATCTATTAAAAATTTAGGAATATCCTGACCCCTTTGCAACTAAACACCAAAGCAAAAACAAAACTTCTTTCTGTTAATTATTTATACTTTAACCTTCATGAGTTCTTTAAATATATGAAAACAAAAGTTTTGGTCAGATCAATGGTTGAGCTAATTCAATATTTTCTGACAAGTTCATATATTCAAGATGGTGGGTTTTCACCTGCAATGTTAGTGCAAAGGCCTTCAGAGAGTCCAAAATATTCAGAATTTCACATCATCCATTTTTTTACCCAATACCCAAAATTTATCAAACCATGTGGATTAACACTTTTAGCAGGGATTTCCATTACTCACAGAGACCTATCTATAAGTACCTCACTGACTTTTTTCTCTTATTTTTCAGGAACAATCCAAAATTTTCACCTTTCTCTCTTAGCACTTGATTCAACACTTGAGAACACAGAGGAAAGTCTAGAACTAAGCCTATGTACTCTACGCCATAAAATAGTGTTTGTATCCATGTTCTTTCAGGATTTTTCTCTGATAAATAGGAAATATATATGACCTATGACCTACTTCCACAGAGCACCCAGGAGACTGGAAAGACCTCTCCCTATCTACTTCTCCATAAACCAATAGAACACTGGAAACAATTGCCAAAGCCAACTTTTTCAGAACTCTGGAAATTAATCAGTTACTATTTGAGGAGAGTTTCTTCAAGAAAAAAAATGCAGTAAGATTTGGGTTTGCTCTGTTCCCATTCCCAGTTCCCCCACTCTGTGAGCCTTAAAAATTAACAGCCCCACCAGGCATGCTGTAATCCCAGCTACTCAGGAGGCAGAGATCAGGAGGTTTGAAGCCTGGGCAAATAATTTGTAAGACACCAGCTCTAAAAACCCTTCACAAGAAAGGGCTGGTAGAGTAGCTTAAGGAGCAGGCCATGAGTTCCAACACCAGCATCACAAAAAGAAAAAGAAAATAGCAACGAAAGTCAACAGCTTAGCAGTCATTAGTGGGATGAATGGAACAGCCAGAATGTGCTTAGAACTCCATCCTCAGAGACTTTTGTCATTGATTGACCTGACAGTTCCTTCAAAAGCCCTGCTTCCTTACGTGACCCCATTCATAGCTCTTTCAAAACAAATGACCTCTTCTCCTAAGTTATTTGTGAAAAATGATAAATGACAATACTTTAATATTTCAGCTCTCTAAAATAATGAAAATGGTTGGGTCAAACAGTAGTTGACCAAAGACTCAAAAACAAATCTGGAGAATGAGGAGTGAGAGATGCATATGGGACTATTAAAAGCCCCAACATGTTTCTGAGAATCCAGAGAACTCATGCAGGTGCAGTGCTATGTATGTTTCTAGAAAAGCCTAAGAAAGCTCTAGTCCCTCACTGCTGGCTGACATGGAGAATTTGTGAGAGGGAAGAGAAGGCTAAGGCCTGGCATTGTAAACTGTGTTAGGATGTTAATATTCTGCCTTCCTCCTGCCTCCCAATACGCAGAAAGATGCTTGACAAATAGTTGACAAGTTACAGGTACAAGGCATTTAAGGAAATTATCTCTGTACACACAAACATTCTTTGAAAAATGAAATATCACACTAATTTTGGACATCTGTCTGGTTTTCTAGGGGGATATCTTGGTCCTTGTGTTCTCTGAAAATAGCTGCTGTACTAGTATTGCAGAGAACTGAAGGAAAAAAAATCAATCACAAAGTTTTCACTGGTACACGATGTATTAGAAGGGCAGTATTTATTAAGCAAACTATAATTTACATACATTTTCATTATTTTTTAAAAGCAAGTTAACCATATAGTGTATTATGTGTATATATTTATCTAGGACTGCATAAGACAAGCAAAACAAAAACTGTCTCAAACTGATTCATAAATATACCAAAATAATATCATAAGACGTTGTTCAAAAGTGTTTTAAATCTCAATTACATTCTTAGCAATCTTTAGGAATCAATCTTATATAATTCCTTATTTTCCTCTGGAAAACTTCTTTCATAGTTTTCCATACTTTTTCCCATTCAACACTATCCCCTTCAATAGTTCACGGCCTTATCCTTTACAGAAAGGACTGTTCAGGTATATCCCATCTAAGTTTTCTGACCCAACGCTACACTGCTGCTTACATATAATTCTTCTTCTCTTATAGATTCTTTTAGAGGAAACTCTATCCCTCCTATAACCCTAAATTAATCCTCTCACTCTGTGATATAAGCCCATCTTTACCACTGTGCTTAAGATCTTTGAACCATCAGTTATACTCTTTCTATATTTTCAACTTCCTCTGAGGAAAAAGTATTTTATTCTGAGTTACAGCCTAGGTACTATACTTTTCTATACTCACAGGTAAAACCTTACAGAAAATTGTTACTTATTTTCCCTCTTCAGTTTTCTTTTTGGTTCTCCAGTATTGCAACCCAGTTTGGCTATTCTCTATTGCTGCCCTGAGAAAGTTAACACGGACAGCTAAAGCCTGTGCTATGATGCACAGGACAGAAGACAAGCTTTCAGGCTTGTCGTTGACAACCTGATAGTATGTGACATGGTACTTGGGTCCCTTTAAAACTCTATACATGTGCTTTTCCGATAATGCTTCCTCTTGGATTTTCTATTTTTTCCTTATCTGTTTATTTCTAGTTCTTTTCTCTACCTGTTACTAAGTTTGTATTTTTCTGAGTTTTGCCCATGTCCTCCTCTTACACTGTTTTCTTTCTTAAGAAATGCTCACCTATTTACATATGTTAGTGACTGACTGTATGCTTATGAATTCTGAACCTGTAGGTCATATCTGGACCTTTACCTAGACCTCTCATATTCAACTTGCAAATCATGCCTTCTGGGTGTCCCATAAGCACAACAAAATCTCTGGTTGTTGACAGTATCTAGAGAGCCCATATACACTTCAGCTTGGCATTGGAAAATTACCTTGAATATTTTAAAGTTGTTGATTTAGGTTTATTTTTCTCTCTAAAATCATATATTCTTAACTTCTTCTTCACCTGCCAGAGGCATGACTAAAGCTATCCAAGACTTATTCCAAGGTGGGCAATTGTTATTAAACCTCAAAAGAAAAAGTATTAAACAACAGGTTTTCTCAAACATATTTTATTTCCTGGGAGTGAGGGCATAATCTGAGGCTGTTATTAATTTTGACTATTCCTGCTACAAATGTCTAAAGGTAGTATGCATAAATTAATTTGATGTTATAAATTTTAAGTCATGCATATTTAAATACTTTCTTCCTAATTGGAGGAAAGCTCAAATTTAAATTCACTTCCTCTGTTTGTTTGTATCCTAATTAAATGATAGCAGGAAATGCTCTGGAAAGAGTGAATATATGCATGAAAACACATTGGAAATCCACTGTGAACACGGCCAGTCCATGGTAACCAACATAATCTATGTGTAGACACTTACAAACTCAACAGGGTTCATGTAAACAAGCTAGCTAATTATATCCCCAAGGAGTGGGGTTGCTAAGCCCTGTATTTGTCACCTTTCATTGAAAGCTAAAACAAAATATCACTTTGAAAGTGAAACGCTTATTGGTAACTTTGCATATTAAATAGTAAAATTTTATATCCCACCAGTCCAAAAAATTAAATGTAATATAAAAGATTAAAGAAATAAAGAGCAACATGGTAAGACACTATTTAAATGATTTTATTTTTTGTAATTCATTAACTGACAATTCATATGTTCATCATCTGATGTTTTCATAAGACATTTCACTTTCATTTCTTTGAATGGTTTGTATTGAAACCTGCATGTGATTAAAGGAAAAGATACTATCATTATTATTGCTATTAGTAGTAATATTAAGCACAGATTTAATTTGTCACACCATTAAGTTAAATACCATGACAGAATGTCTAACTGAATGATAAATATACATTAAAATACTGCACTGTTTTATAAAATACTATCTAATGTTTTCTGTGTGTTTTGATGGCTCCATATAACAAATGTAGCTGTGGGCAAAAGGTTTTTGTATACTTACATCTGCAAAGGTGGTCTTGCCATTATAATAAAAATTTCCTAATGGCAAGATGGACTTGCCTAAGCTTTGGAGAATTAGCTTTCATGGTATATTGTAACCTGACTCTTAATTGTAGTTTTCAGCTTCTTGATCTTGTCTTGTCTAGTCCTCCCCATTGTCACTTTTCCAGAAAGATTTAATAGGGAATTCGAACTAACTTTATATTTAAAATGTAAAATGTCACAGCATATAAAAATGTGTGATCCAAAAATATACAGTATCTAGCTCTTGAAGATATGAACAGTTAATTCACAGAAAAGGATGTTTGATTAGTCAATAAATGTCTGAAAAATTCTGAAATTTGTTAAATGAGTACTATGATTTTTTTGCAATGAGTTAATGCATCTTTAGTATGAAGTTGAAAAGAAGTCAATATTATAGAAATGAAAACTGTAGCCATTGTAAAATATAAACTAATAGTGATGTAAAACAAGAGGAAACTAAAGTAATAAATATTTTCTGTCATTTTATATAATGACTACATTTAATATATGGTATCTATAAAATATATTTAAAGATTTTATTTTGTACTTCAGGTTACAATACAATGATATTTACAGTATTTATTTATATATAAATAAAAATAAATAGCTTTACTTCTGGAAATCCAAGAATCAAATTTCAACTACAACATTTAATATTCCTTCCTCACTCAGTCTTAATTCCTATACATAAACAGAGAGGAAAGTATATCAAACTTCTCAAATTATACCTTAATTGATGAGCATAAATCTTTATGCAATGTTTAACCATTCTTTTGACCTTATTTCACCTTATAATTTCTTTAATCTAATCTGAAAGAGATATTTGAACTTTCCTTGTCATTTGTGACATACTGGTCAGTTACTTTATATAATACCTCGCAGTGGGGATATTATGGCACTTTCTCCTGATTAGATTGAGATTAATCATTGTTTGGCATCATTAACATATTTTATTTTTCTTGTGCATAATATCAGGGAATATACATCTTATAGTGGTAATGTTAACTTTGTGTGATGATTAATTTTCATTGTCAACTTGTCTAGATTGAGAAATGCATAGGAGATTAGTAAAGCACACCTCTGGGGGTGTCTGAGATAATGTTTTCAGATCATGAGGGCAATGATCTAATGAATGGATTAATCTCTTGATGGATTCATAACATTCTGGAGTACTGAAATGTAGGAGGTGGGGCCTATTTGGAGGAAGTAGGTCACCATGCAGATATCCTAAGGGTCTCTATCTTGCACTGGCCTTTTACTTTATTCCCTATCTCTCCACTTTCTGTCTTCTGTGAGGTGAAGATTTTTCTCCATAACGTCATGGGATCAAGCAAATATGAACTGAAACTTCTGAACCTATGAGTCAAAATAAATCCTCCTCCCTTAAATTGTCTTATGTCTTGTGTTTTGGCACAGCAACTAGAAAAGTAAATATAGTTTGTCCACTTGAGAAAAGTGGTATCTGCTTGGTTTCAAGTGATAGCAAATGTAATGATTGCTTAAAAAGGTCTACATGAATGTATTAGTTTTCTATTGTTGTATAACAAATTATCACAAACTGAAGGGTTAAAATGGCACCATTTATGATCTTACTGTTTCAAGGGGTCATGATTTCAGGCATGAATGATCTGGGTCTGCTGCAATGGATCTCCAAGCTGTAATCAAGAATTTGACTTAGCTCACCTCATCTGGAGATTTGACTGGGGAGGAATCCAATTCCAAGCTCATTCTCATTATTGGCCAAATTTGTTTCCTTGCAGTTGTGTGATTCGGGGACCTGGCTTTTTGTTGACAATTGCTGAATTCTACCTTTTTGTCCTAGAAGCTTCATAGTTCTCTGCCTCGTGACTTTCTTTACAGGCAATTCATCACATGGTTGTTTCCTTCTTTCAAGGATATCAAGCAGAACTTCAGGCCCTGCCTCACGAATGTCAGCTTGATTAAGTCAGGCCGGTACAGGTTAGTCTCCTTTTGATTAACTTCAAATAACCTAAATCAAGATCTTAATTATACCTAAAAAATCCCTTCACCTAGACATTATATTAACCAGAAGCAAGCCACAAGTTCTGCTTGAACTGGAACACAGGGAATTATAAAGGTGCAAGACATTCTGTGAGGTGGGGAGAAAGTCACTTTCAGATGAGTCTAACACAGTTGGGCAGCAGTTTAACTCAGAACAAGTATTCAGTATCAGCTTCTATGCACCAGGACTCTAACTTGTACTAACCTATAAATACATATTCATACTTCATTTTATTAAACATCAGAGTAAAAATATGCCCAGGAAAAAAAGAAAGTACAAAGCATGAACACAGCAGGAGCTCTGCAATTAGGAGTTAAATTTTTGGATAAAATGGGATTGTAGGAGTGTAAAATATTAAACTGGTGTAAAGAGGAACTAAGAAGATTGCAGAGTATAGGACAGCACAAACAAAACTAGAGAAAAACTGAAGCACATGGTGTACCAAGAGCAGCAGGAGGAGGTCAGTACTGTGTGTCCATGAACAGCAAGGTGGTGATGATGGAGCAGTTTGCAGGTTCCAGAAACGGGAAGCTTGGTAGGCAATTTTAAGGAATTTGGACATTATTCTTCAGGATAGGTGACAAGAACTAATTGAAAATGATCTAAAAAGGTTGTGAGCAGCAAATGAAGGCAATTTATGACTACTAATAATCTCTTATGAAAATAATGAAATTATCAAGGGATGTGATAATTGGTGTGAAGAAAATACATATTTTAGGAAAATTTGGAGCTTGGTTAATAATACTTGACAATCTATTAAATGCAGGGTCTAACAGAAAAGATAGAGGAAGCAAGTGTTAGGTAAGAGAACAGATACCCAGGAATCTGGTAAACTGGAAAGAAGCAAGAATAAAGTATGTTTCCTATTGTTTCTGTAACAATTTATTACAAATTTAGTAGGTTAATGGAAATGTGTTACCTTGCAGTTCTGAAGTAATGAGATCCAACACCTGTCTTACTGGGCTGAAAAGGTTTAAGCACAAGTCTATTTCTTTATGGAAATGTCACATATCACTCCAATTTCTCCTTTTTAAGGACTCTTATGATGAAATTGGACCTAACTGGATAATTCAGACAATCTTCCTACCTTTCAATCAGCTGTTCACAAACTGAATTTCATTTGAAATCTTATTCCACTAGGAATAAAGCTAGGATAAACTAGGTTTATCCACAGGTTCCAGGGAATTGACTGTAGGTATTTCGGGGGAGACATTATTCTGTCCTCCATGGTCTTCTCTCACACCTTCAGGTTAGTCACACATAAAATACCTTAATTCCATTTCAGTTCCCCAGATGATCTTATCACCTTGTAGTATCAACTCAACATACATTTAATCTAAATCTCACCAACTCCAAAATCCCAAATAACTCCCAAATATAAATTAATTTATGTATAAGACAATACTTATATTTTTTCAAACCAAGCACTGGTGGCTCACACTTGTAATCCTAGCTACTTGGGAGTCAGATATGGAGAAACAAACTCCAGGCCAGTGAGATCCAATCTCAACTGATAAAAAGCTGGGCATAGTGGTGTGTGCCTGATAGAATAATTAGGCAGGAAACTAAAAATTGTCCAGGCTAGCTTGGGGGAAAAAGCAAGACTCCATCTCAGAAATAACTGAGTAAATTGGGCTGGAGGTGTGACTCAAAGCATGTATGAATCCTTGAGTTCAATCCCAGTACCTCACTCCATATAAAGAGATATATTTTCATTTATAAGAGTTGCAAATAAAAGGACAAAAAGATAGGAATCAAGCAATTTCACAATTCAGATAGGTAAAATCCATTAGTTTTCCATGCTCATGAATAATCCTCTGTGGTTTTTGGCTCCACTTTCTGGGTTTGATTCTAGGCCCTTTGGGCTCAAGTCTCTGCCTTCTGGATCATCATTTGTTTTTTAACAAAATATAATATATTCCTAAAAGATTAGTAGTTTTATCCGCCTTTATGTAAAATTTTGTAATCCAATGGGTTTCATTTAATTCTGTATCCTCTGTGTTCCTTGCAGTCTATTCTGACTGTATCTTGGTTGGAATAACATTCTCAACAATTTTATAGATGTCTTTTGTGTATTTTTGGGTACTCTTACTCCAAAAGCATGTATACAGATATTTCCTAGAAAATCTCATTTCTATTTTTAAGTTCTTCTGAGATGATAGAAGTTACAGTGTATGTGAGTTTCCCATGTACCCTCTTCATGTACCCATTTGTGTGATAGAATACTTTGAAAGTTTGATCTTCCTTAAGTTCAGCAAAATATTGCCCAGGTACAGCCTCAGTCTTTTTAAAGGATACTTTCCTGACAACAACTTTTTTCATTGACGTGTCTTTTAATGTGAATATCATGAGAGTTTCCCAAATAATCAAGTCCTGGATGTATTTTGTTTAACAATTCTTTTTTCAGTTTATGTTTTTTATCCTCCATCTTGCTAGAAGCAGCAAGAAGAAACAAGATTGAACCTCTAACACCTTTCTGGCAAATTTCTTCACTTAAAAATATAATTTATGCATTTTCCTTTCTGCATAATTAACAAGTGGTAATTCTACTAAATCTCTTTTTTTTGGATACAGAAGTTTTTTCATTAAAAATAATAGCATAGTTTATTAGGAAAGGAATTTAGCATAATAGGATAAGAGTAGGTGGAAACTCCTCTTACTCTATAACATGGATCTTCTTTCCTCTGATTTCTAATAAAATGTACTCTACTTACTTTAATATCCAAGGTTCAACTGACAGGCTATTTCTGATCATTTTGGTGTTCTCTAAGGGCTATGTTTATTTCTCTATCTTTTACCTCATTCCCTTTGAAGTCCTCACTTGAAGAGTTCTGGTTCTGATAACATGCTAGGTTATAAAGCCATGCTCATTAAAATTCTTCCAATCTTTGGCCACCATCCAATTCCAAAACCTCTTGGATATGTTTAGATATTTGTTTAAGCAGAACCTTGCTTCCAGGTATCAAGCTCTTTAGTCTGTTTTAATACCACTAGATACCACACACTTGCTGGATTAAAATAATAAAATTACTTCCTTCTGTTTTTGTAAATCAGAGGTCCAACTAAGGTAGCTGTGAGCTACAACCACGGTATTGGCAAAAGATATGCACTTTTCCTTTTCTACAGGCTTTTCAGAAGAATCAGTTCCCCTCCCTTTTCAGTTTCTTTCATATTCTTTGGTTTGATTCTTTCTCCATCCACCTGCAAACTCAGTCCCTGTAAATCTTTCTGACCATTCTTACACAATCACATCTAAATGGTCACAGAGGTTAGTGTCCTCTTTTGTCTTCTCTTTTATTTTTAAGTACGGTTGTGATTACATTGGGTCCATCTGGATCACTGAATTAATCTTCCTGGTTTAAGATTAACTGATTCACCATTTTAATATTTTAACTAATTAACAATCTTAATTATATCTATAAATCTAATTCCTTTAAACATGTATTTTAGCCCATTAGTGCTGCTGTAACAAAATATCAGAGACTTGGTAATTTATAAAAAACAGAAATTTACTTCTCACAGTTCTGGAAGTTGGAAAGTCCACTTGACCTAGGCAGTATCATTTGTGTCTAGACAGGAACTTTCTGTGCCCTTACACAGCAGTAGGGGGAAATGTTGTGTCCTCACCCAGTGAAAAGTTGAAGAAACTAAACTAATTTCCCCAGATCTTTTATAAGACACAGTTCATTCATAGGACTGGAGCCTCATGGCTGAATCATTGCCCCAAGGTCCCCAGCTCTTAATATCACTACAATAGGGGTAACATTTCAACACACAAATTTTGGGGGAGCAATCAGATCACAGCACCATGTAACCAACACATTCAGTGTTTATAGGGAGCAAGACATAGACATTTTGGGCATAAATAAATTAATCTGTCTGCCACAACCATTTTGGGATAAAATTGATGAGTTCAGTTTAGGACATATTGATTAAGAGTTATACTGAAACTTCCAAATGGCTACATACAGCTGGCAGCTGAATAAACACATCTGCCTTCGCAGGAAGACAGGCATGAATGTCTGGACTTTACTGTTTAATGGTGGACAGAGTTACAGGGTATTCCTGGGGAAGGAAGTTAGTTGAGGCAGCATCTTGGGCCAATGGTGGGAGAAAACAAAACCCAAAGGAACAGATCACACATGCTCTAAAGCTGTATGTTATTAAGCATGGGGATGTAGCTCAGTGGTAGTTCTTGTGCTCAGCATGTGCAAAGGCAGGGGTTTGATCCCTAGCACCACAAAACAAACCAAACTGTGTGTTATTCATATAAATGTTAATAAGTGATAATTGCTGCTTTTCAAATGAGGGTCACTGCTCATCGAACATGCAGTAACTGAACTAGATTGTATCAGAGGTGGCGCATATATTAAAACAGGGAACAGAAAAAAATATTTGTACAGCTTAGGTATAGTCCTAACACTGCCACCTATAAGCCTCATGACCTTGGGAAGGTCATTCTAGCTGTTAGTGACACAATTTTTCCATATTGATAATACATGCATGTTTATCATATAGTGTTGTGATAATAAAATAATATAGGGATATCTCAGCAAATATATCTGTAGATTTATAAAATAATAGATTTATAAAACAGAAAAAGGAATTGGAAGCAATAAGAACTCTCTTATGAACTCAATGAAAGAGAATTCATACCATCACTTAGTAAATTCATTATAATAAATACAATTCATGTTAGTCCCTCAGTGTTTCTTATTGCTCTCTGAATGTATGTGACTTACTTCTATTTTATCCCATTTCTTCTTTCTATTGTTAATGCATAGAGGGTTGAAATAAGTTCTGTTCTCAGATTGCATCAGGAAATAGATGGCTTCGATTCCCAATTCAGAAAAATCTCATTTTCAAGAAATGTTTGAGCCTGACTTTGATCACATTCAGAATGTTTTGGTTCAAAAGTCTAGACTTTGTGTAAATAAGAAAAACATCTTTGAAACCTACATCTACATATGGGAACAAGGAATATATTGGATAAGCTAAGGGTTATAGGAGAAAATAAAACATTAAGAGAAAAAAATTGAAACATAATATTATTGCATATAATACACTAATATTTTAAAAATGTAAACAACTCCACCAAAAAACCCAGTATGTGACCACCATCTACTGAAAACATATTAAAGGTAAATTGGAATATTTCTGAACTCACTCTTCATAATATTATAGCATGTATATTAACTTATAAAGGTGACTTCAAAGTCAAAACACGTAAAGTTTACTATATTTGATTTCAGTGAGGTGCTATTCAACCATTTTGACACAATCAATTTATCATTATCTAAAATTGACTATTCAGCTTTCTTATTACATATTTGACCATAACAAAGGGGATTTTTTGACTCACTCTTTAACTCTATTTCACTAATATTTCACAGTCATTGAACAACAGCTTAAATTAACTTCAAACCACTTATTATTTTCTGTTTAACAATTTGACTTTCAGTGACTCATGTTTTATAATTCATAGCTGAAGTCTAGATTCTACGTATTCTTTTTTTTTTTAGAAGAAAAATCATTTTTTTTCCTTTTTCTTTTATTATTCATATGTGCATACAAGGCTTGGTTCATTTCTCCCTCCTGCACCCACCCCCACCCTTATCACCCACTCCCCCCCCGCCTTCAATACCCAGCAGAAACTATTTTGCCCTTATTTCTAATTTTGTTGTACAGAGAGTATAAGCAATAATAGGAAGGAACAAGGGTTTTTGCTGGTTGAGATAAGGATAGCAATACAGGGAGTTGACTCACATTGATTTCCTGTGCGTGGGTGTTACCTGCTAGGTTAATTCTTTTTGATCTAACCTTTTCTCTAGTACCTGTTCCCCTTTTCCTATTGGCCTCAGTTGCTTTAAGGTATCTGCTTTAGTTTCTCTGCGTTAAGGGCAACAAATGCTAGCTAGTTTTTTAGGTGTCTTACCTATCCTCACCCCTCCCTTGTGTGCTCTCGCTTTTATCATGTGCTCATAGTCCAATCCCCTTGTTGTGATTGCCCTTGATCTAATGTCCACATATGAGGGAGAACATAACGATTTTTGGTCTTTTGGGCCAAGCTAACCTCACTCAGAATGATGTTCTCCAATTCCATCCATTTGCCAGCGAATGATAACATTTCGTTCTTCTTCATGGCTGCATAAAATTCCATTGTGTATAGATACCACATTTTCTTAATCCATTCGTCAGTGGTGGGGCATCTTGGCTGTTTCCATAACTTGGCTATTGTGAATAGTGCCGCAATAAACATAGATGTGCAGGTGCCTCTGGAGTAACCTGTGTCACAGTCTTTTGGGTATATCCTCAAGAGTGGTATTGCTGGATCAAATGGTAGATCGATGTCTAGCTTTTTAAGTAGCCTACAAATATTTTTCCAGAGTGGTTGTACTAGTCTACATTCCCACCAACAGTGTAAGAGGGTTCCTTTTTCCCCGCATCCTCGCCAACACCTGTTGTTGGTGGTGTTGCTGATGATGGCTATTCTAACAGGGGTGAGGTGGAATCTTAGCGTGGTTTTAATTTGCATTTCCTTTATTGCTAGAGATGGTGAGCATTTTTTCATGTGTTTTCTGGCCATTTGAATTACTTCTTTTGAGAAAGTTCTGTTTAGTTCACTTGCCCATTTCTTTATTGGTTCATTAGTTTTGGGAGAATTTAGTTTTTTAAGTTCCCTATATATTCTGGTTATCAGTCCTTTGTCTGATGTATAGTTGGCAAATATTTTCTCCCACTCTGTGGGTGTCCTCTTCAGTTTAGAGACCATTTCTTTTGATGAACAGAAGCTTTTTAGTTTTATGAGGTCCCATTTATCTATGCTATCTCTTAGTTGCTGTGCTGCTGGGGTTTCATTGAGAAAGTGCTTACCTATACCTACTAACTCCAGAGTATTTCCTACTCTTTCTTGTATCAACTTAAGAGTTTGTGGTCTGATTTTAAGATCCTTGATCCATTTTGAGTTAATCTTGGTATAGGGTGATATACATGGATCTAGTTTCAGTTTTTTGCAGACTGCTAACCAATTTTCCCAGCAGTTTTTGTTGAAGAGGCTGCTATTTCTCCATCGTATATTTTTAGCTCCTTTGTCAAAGATAAGTTGCTTATAGTTGTGTGGCTTCATATCTGGGTCCTCTGTTCTGTTCCACTGGTCTTCATGTCTGTTTTTGTGCCAGTACCATGCTGTTTTTATTGTTATTGCTTTGTAATATAGTTTGAAGTCAGGTATTGTGATACCTCCTGCATAGTTCTTTTGACTGAGTATTGCCTTGGCTATTCGTGGCCTCTTGTGTTTCCATATAAATTTCACAGTAGATTTTTCAATCTCTTTAATGAATGTCATTGGAATTTTGATGGGAATTGCATTAAACATGTAGATTACTTTTGGGAGTATCGACATTTTTACTATGTTGATTCTACCAATCCATGAGCATGGGAGATCTCTCCACTTTCTATAGTCTTCCTCAATCTCTTTCTTCAGAAGTGTATAGTTTTCCTTGTAGAGGTCTTTCACATCTTTTGTTAGGTTTACACCTAGGTATTTAAGTTTTTTTGAGGCTATTGTAAATGGAATTGTTTTCATACATTCTTTTTCAGTTTGCTCATTGTTAGTGTATAGAAATGCTAATGATTTTTCTATGTTGATTTTATATCCTGCTACCTTGCTATAGCTATTGATGATGTCTAGAAGCTTCTGAGTAGAGTTTTTTGGGTCTTTAAGGTATAGGATCATGTCATCTGCAAATAGGGATATTTTGACAGTTTCTTTACCTATTTGTATTCCTTTTATTCCTTCTTCTTGCCTAATTGCTCTGGCTAGGAATTCCAGTACTATGTTGAATAGGAGTGGAGATAGTGGGCATCCTTGTCTGGTTCCTGATTTTAGAGGGAATGGTTTCAGTTTTTCTCCATTAAGTATAATGCTGGCTGTAGGTTTGTCATATATAGCTTTTATAATGTTGAGGATCTTTCCTTCTATTCCTAGTTTTCTTAGAGCTTTTCTCATGAAATGATGTTGGATCTTATCAAAGGCTTTTTCTGCATCTATTGAGATGATCAAGTGGTTTTTGTCTTTGCTTCTGTTAATGTGGTTTATTATGTTTATTGATTTTCGTATGTTGAACCACCCATGCATCCCTGGGATGAAGCCTACTTGGTCGTGGTGAATAATCTTTTTGATGTGTTGCTGAATTCGGTTTGCCATTATTTTGTTGAGGATTTTTGCATCAATGTTCATTAAGGAGATTGGCCTATAGTTCTCCTTTTTGGAGGTGTCTTTGCCTGGTTTTGGGATAAGTGTAATACTGGCTTCATAAAATGTGTTTGGCAGTTTTCCTTCCCTTTCTATTTCGTGGAACAGTTTAAGGAGGGTTGGTATCAGTTCTTCCTTAAAGGTCTGATAGATAGATTCTACGCATTCTTATTGCCTTTTGAAATTGTTGACACACAGCAGGTCTTAAAAAGTTGTGTTCAATTAAAAAATTACTGATTTAGAATTGGTGTCATTAACTCCAATATACTACATTAGAAATCTTAAAATGGCAATGCTGATTTTTCATAAAATGGAATGATACCAAGTTCTGGAGTTTTTTCATTACATGTAAAACTAAGAATAGCTTCTTGATAATATTGATTCACAATAAAAAGAGCAGCACAATTTGCATAATTAATTCTCTGAAATAGATCATCATGTTATCTACATGTGTGTACATGTAGATAAATGTATTCAAATACAGTGATATGTAACAGAAAATATATGGACATTGGATATTAATTTATATTTCTCTTGGGGAGTGAAATATACTTAAAATAATATTGCTGATTAGGGATCAGAGGAGAAAATATAGATAATAATGCTGACCATTTATTGTATTTAGGTATTTATATATTTATACATGTAGATGTACACTTTGGCTGCATTTAACTGAGGCTAGTAACTAGTAATGAAAGTCAAAAAAAAAGAAAATCAGTATTTTAAAAGAATGAAAGATTATTTACTCTTGCATGTCCTTCTGCATGTATTTGGAAAGGAAGAATGTAAATATTTCTCTGTACAAATGAAAGTGGAATTCTGATTTACAGTGACTTGAAGCTGACAGAAACACAACCTCTATTTTCAATGTGGGAGTTGGAATATTTGACTGATTCATGAGTCAGGAACTTCTGAATTTACTAAGGAAACTGACAAAATACAGCATGACTACTTACATGTATGCCATTGCAGAAAATATTTTGTGTTATTCATGATATATTTGTCAACTTTGCCTGAGTATTATTACTGTGTTATTCCACTGCTGTTCAATTTCTTTAAACTCCAAGTAGTTCAGAGCCAACAGGGACTGATATATTATTATATATTTAACCTAAGCAGCTATAAAATCCAACAAAACTGACTATCCACAAGCACTAGCCATGGCTACCATCAACATGAAGAATGTAATAGGGAAAATGTTTTACATGTTCCATATGCTCTACTGAATTGTGTACATAATTTTTACAGTTTTAATTTAAACTCATACTAGTTAGATATTTCATCTACACCTTGTTATAGTAATAAAAATTCAGATAGTACTTAAAGAGAAAGCACATTTCCAAAGCAATGTGTAGCCCTAAAATTTAGTATTTTATTCCATATTTTTATTGCTCATTTAATTTTCTGGTTAAAGATGTTTGTGGGAATAAAATTTAAAATAAATTCTTTATATTCTTCTATCATGTGAATTAAAATTAAAATTTTTCTTTAGTAAATGTAGTGAAGGTTGATCTGAAATACTGATTAAAAGATATTTTTAAAAGAATTTAATATTACATATAACCCCAATTTAATAATACACAAAAGTATGAAAAATATTAAGATTATTTAATTAACCTTTTATTAAGTATGAAAAAATGTTATAAAAATCAAGCAAAACATCAAATTTCAGAATCAAAAATAATAAAAATAACTCAATTTCCACTGCAGAATGAAAATATTTTCTAAATACTAGGTGACATCTTTTAAGACTTTGTTATAAATATTTTTAAGTGAATGCTAGCAGTCTGAGTTAAAATGGAATATATGTATTGTTTATTTAAAATAGTTTCTTAAAATCAAAACAATGGACTGATAAAATGAAGATCTACAGCAATTTGGATAAAGACATGCCTGTCTATATGTATGGATGCATTAAGAAATTGTTATTCTCAAAATTATGGGACCAGGTATGGTGTGATGTACTTGTAATCCCAGCTCTTTGGAGATGGATATTAGAAGGACTGATGTTTAAGGCCAGTTCTGGCAAAAATTTAGTGAGAACCCATCTCAAAAAGTAAGCCAGGTATAGTGTTTCATGTCTTTGGGCCCAGCTATTTGAGAGGCCATACATAAGAGACTCATGGTTAGAGGCCAGGCCTGGCAAAAGCATGAAACTCTACCTGAAAAATTAACTAAAGCAAAGCAGGGCTGGTGATATGGATCAAGGGTAGAACACCTGCCAAACAAGTGTGAAATCCTTAAATCAAATTCTAGTACTTCTCCCTCCAAAAATATGGATATTTTAGAAGAAATATTAAGAATAATATAGAGTTTGAAATAATCATTTTTGTAAAATTAGAAGTTCAAATAAGCAATGTGACACAAGTATATGCAGTTTCAGATAAGACAGACAATTCCTTTAATGTCCTTTCCTTGGAGAAGATGACACACTGTGAATTCCTGGGGGGCTGTTTACCTTTTATACTCCAGATGTTGGGCCATTCACTTAAAAGGCTTACCTGATGTCAGTGGTTTCTCCTCACTACGTAGAGGATTTGTTCTTGTATCCATGATTCACAAGGACTGATATGTTTCAAAAATTATAAGCCTTCAAAATATACTTCTTGTAATATGGAATTTTCAGAAATCATTCCTAAAGCCCATATTATATTTTATATGCTACAATGCCCTATACTTGTTTCCCCCCCAACTATCCCTGAGTATATTCTTTCAAACTACAGTGATTTTACCCTTTTCTGAATCTCAATCTTTTTCCATCTCTCCCTTCATATGAGTGCTTGCATATGTGTTCTTTTGATGCTCACCTAGATATACTGGTTTGTTTTATGGCCTGAATATTTGTGTCCCTTTAAAATTCACATAATGACACTTACATCCCAATGCAATCATAATAAGAAGGAAAACCTTTGAAAGGTGATTAGGGCAGCTTTGAAATAGAATTAGTGTCCTTACAAGAGCAAGCAAAGAAAGCTCCATCACCCCTCCCATGTGAGGGTGCCATCTCTGAAGCAGAAAGTGAGCTCTCACTAGACCAATTTTTCTTGGCATGCTTCAAAAAGTATTTTGGTGATTCCAAGATGGCGGCTAGAGGTAGGAAGCAGAAAGCGACCCACCTATAGTGAAATCTTGGAGAGACGCTGGAGACACACTTTGCAGGCATAATCACTGAGAAAAGGCATAACTTTGACCCCTCCATATCTCCAGCTGGTGCAGAGAATCTCCACTTCACGTTAAACAGAGAAACGAGAGGGCCCCTGGGGCCACCAGTGGCCGGCACAAATACGGCTTGGGAAGACGCGGACCAGGTGAGCTTCGCGGTACCGTGGTAGCCCCACAGACAAGCCTGGGCCAGAGCAGCATAGCCCCCTGGACAGACTGACCTCCACCCAGGAAAAATAAAAAGAGAAACTGAGTAATAAGCAATAAGAACAGTTAAGACACGCTGGAAAGAGGGTGGGGCGCCCTGAGCGCTGAAGATTGGGGGAAGGGAATCCTTCCCAGCACTGTAAATAAACAAGCCAGGCGGGCCGGAGAGCCTCTGACGGGAGCGGGGCGCACACCCAGCAACCAGGACCAGGAAAGCTTGTGAGAGGAGGAAAGACCCACTTCCCACGTGAACTGTAAACAAACATGGCGGCCGGCAGGAGCAGCAGCACCACCCAGTAAGCAGGAGCAGGAAAGCTTCTGAAAGTGGCAGTGGGAGGAAAACTTCAGAGGAGAGGGGCTCCCACATGAACTGTAAATAAACAGGCAGGCCTGACAACGCCGGCAGTGTCACCTTTCCCAGTGCTTGGAAAGGGGAAAGCCTGCAGCAGAGGCTCCCGCACAGGAGAACTCTGAGAAAACAAAGCCTGTGGGACCAGGTGAGTGCTAGCTCACCCCAGAGATCTGCATAAATAACACCACCAGCTACAGGCTGAGAACAGCAGGCAGGCAAGCCACAGTTGCAGATACCACTCTCAGAACTGTCTCCAGATGCTTTTTTTTCTTTTTCTCCCTACCTTTGATGAGAGAACAACCGAATTACACCTGCAAGCCGAAAAACTTACTGAAACTGTATTGCATTTGAACTGGGGACACTTGGTAGGGCTTTTTGTGTGTGTGTGTGTGAGTGTGTAGTTTTGTTCTACTTTATGCATCCCCTTTGATGAGACAACTACAGAACAACATCTGAGGCACCAACTCCAGGACTGGAGATTGAGACAGACACCCAAATTATTAAGACTGAAACTGCATTGCATATAAACTTGGAAGTTTTTTGGTTTTTTTTTTTTTAATTTTCTATTTTCCATTTTATTTTAATTCATTTTTATATATAGATATTACTTTCATTTACTTATTTTTTATTTTTTTATCTTTGATTTTCAATCCTCTCTCTGTCTCTC
Organism: Castor canadensis; assembly: GCF_047511655.1. NCBI lineage: Eukaryota > Metazoa > Chordata > Mammalia > Rodentia > Castoridae > Castor > Castor canadensis. Next base: position 18,313,793 of record NC_133395.1, read on the forward strand.
TAATGTCTGTTCAGCTTACTGTCGATTAGTACACTAACACTCCCTGTTTATACCTTTGAAACTCTCTTGTCTGATACCTTGTTCTGCTTTCTCCCTCTTGTCTGTATATTTGTTTTCCCCTTTTCTTTAACTTCTTGCTTTCCATCTCAGCTCACTCTTCCATTCTAAATATTACCACTGTTATTATTACAAGCTAGAAAATACTTAATTACACACAGTACAGGGACAGTAACAACACCAAGGACAATGACGGGAAGACAGAAAAAACAGGGAAACCAGTTTCCCCACAGCAAAAAATTAGTACAGGAACCAGAGGGGAATGAAGAGAACAGAAACTCAGATCCAGACTCCAACAAAATGAAGATAAACTATGCCAAAGGATCCAATGAAGCCCACAAGAATAATTTAAAAGAAGACATACTACAAGTACTCAATGAGAATTTTATAGAGATGATACTGGATAGGGTCAACCAAAATGTACAGGAGACACTCAAGAAATTCCAAGACAATAAAAATAGAGAATTTGAAAAAGCAAAAGAAGAAATAAAGGAAACCATAGAAGCACTGTATAAACACCAAAGTGAAAGAGAGAACACAATGAATAAATGGATAAATGAACTCAGGATAAAAATAGACAATAAAGAAGAAAACTGCCAGGATATGGAAAACCTCAGAAAAAAGAACAAAACAGAACTGCAAAACAAAACGGAAGGCCAATCCAGCAGAATAGAACAAACAGAAGACAGAATCTCAGAACTTGAAGATGAAATGGTAATTAAAGGAAAAACCAAAGAACTATTAATTAAACAACTCAAGACCTGTGAAAAGAAAATGCAAGAACTCACTGACTCCATCAAAAGACCAAACTTGAGAATCATGGGCATCGAAGAAGGAGAAGAGGTGCAAGCGAAGGGAATGCGTAATATATTCAACAAAATAATAACAGAAAATTTCCCAAATCTAGAGAAAGATATTCCCGTACAAATGCAAGGGGCCTCCAGGACACCAAACAGACCAGATCAAAATAGAACTACTCCACGACATATCATCATTAAAACAACAAGTTCAGAAACTAAGGAAAGAATATTGAAGGCTGTAAGAGAGAAAAAACAAGTAACATACAAAGGTAAACCCATCAAAATTACAGCAGACTTCTCAACAGAAACATTAAAAGCAAGAAGAGCATGGGGTGAGATCTTCTGGGCACTGAATGAAAATAACTTCAACCCCAGGATACTCTACCCAGCAAAGCTATCATTCAAAATAGATGGAGCAATAAAAGTCTTCCATGATAAGCAGAAACTAAAACAATATGTGACCACAAAGCCACCATTACAAAAGATTCTGCAAGGGATCCTGCACACAGAAAGTGACACCCAACTTAACCATGAAAAGGCAGGCAGCACCAAACCACAGGATAAGAAAAAGCAAGACAGTAGAGAGTAACATCAAGTTAGGTACACACAATCAAACCTTCAAACAACTAAGACAACTAAATGGCAGGAATCACCACATACCTATCAGTACTAACGCTTAATGTTAATGGACTTAATTCACCCATCAAAAGACACCGTTTGACAAAATGGATTAAAAAAGAAGATCCAACAATTTGTTGCTTACAGGAGACTCATCTCACCGACAGAAATAAGCATATGCTTAGGATGAAAGGCTGGAAGAAGATTTACCAAGCCAATGGCCCCCGAAAACAAGCAGGAGTAGCAATACTTACCTCTGACAAAGTAGACTTCAAACCTACATTGATCAAACGAGATAAAGAAGGACATTCCATACTAATAAAAGGGGAAATAGACCAAAAGGAAATAATAATCATCAATCTGTTTGCACCCAATGTCAATGCACCCAATTTCATCAAACATACCCTGAAACACCTAAAAGCATATATAAACGCCAACACAGTGGTTGTGGGAGACTTTAACACTCCATTATCATCAATAGATAGGTCATCCAAACAAAAACTCAATAAAGAAATCCAAGATCTAAAATATGCAATAGATCAAGTGGACCTAGTTGATGTCTACAGAACATTTCATCCAACCTCTACACAATATACATTCTTCTCAGCAGCCCATGGAACCTTCTCCAAAATAGATCATATCCTAGGGCACAAAGCAAGCCTCAGCAAATATAAGAAAATAGAAATAATACCGTGCATACTATCTGACCACAATGCAGTAAAAGTAGAACTCAACAACAAAAGTAAAGACAAAAAACATGCAAACAGCTGGAAACTAAATAACTCATTACTTAATGAAGAGTGGATCATCGATGCAATAAAAGAGGAAATTAAAAAGTTTCTGGAAGTCAATGAAAATGAAAACACAACCTACCAGAACCTATGGGACACAGCTAAGGCAGTCTTGAGAGGAAAGTTTATAGCCATGAGTGCACATATTAAAAAGATTGAAAGATCCCAAATCAATGACCTAATGATACATCTCAAACTCCTAGAAAAACAAGAACAAGCAAATCCCAAAACAAATAGAAGGAGAGAAATAATAAAAATAAGAGCTGAAATCAACGAAATAGAAACCAAAAAAACCATACAAAGAATTAATGAAACAAAAAGTTGGTTCTTTGACAAAATAAACAAGATCGATAGACCCCTGGCAAACCTGACTAAAATGAGGAGAGAAAAAACCCAAATTAGTAGAATTAGGAATGCAAAAGGGGAGATAACAATAAACACCATGGAAGTCCAGAAAATCATCAGAGACTACTTTGAGAACCTATATTCAAATAAATTGGAAAATCTTAAAGAAATGGACAGATTTCTAGACACATATGATCATCCAAAACTGAACCAAGAGGAAATTAATCACCTGAATAGACCTATAACACAAAATGAAATTGAAGCAGCAATCAAGAGTCTCCCCAAAAAGAAAAGTCCAGGACCTGATAGATTCTCTGCTGAATTCTATCAGACCTTTAAAGAAGAACTGATACCAACTCTCCTTAAACTGTTCCACGAAATAGAATGGGAAGGAAAACTGCCAAACACATTTTATGAAGCCAGTATTACACTTATCCCAAAACCAGGCAAAGACACCTCCAAAAAGGAGAACTATAGGCCAATCTCCTTAATGAACATTGATGCAAAAATCCTCAACAAAATAATGGCAAACCGAATTCAGCAACACATCAAAAAGGTTATTCACCACGACCAAGTAGGCTTCATCCCAGGGATGCAGGGGTGGTTCAACATACGAAAATCAATAAACATAATAAACCACATTAACAGAAGCAAAGACAAAAAACCACTTGATCATCTCAATAGATGCAGAAAAAGCCTTTGATAAGATCCAACATCATTTCATGATAAAAGCTCTAAGAAAACTAGGAATAGAAGGAAAGTTCCTCAACATTATAAAAGCTATATATGACAAACCTACAGCCAGCATTATACTTAATGGAGAAAAATTTAAACCATTCCCTCTAAAATCAGGAACCAGACAAGGATGCCCACTATCTCCACTCCTATTCAACATAGTACTGGAATTCCTAGCCAGAGCAATTAGGCAAGAAGAAGGAATAAAAGGAATACAAATAGGTAAAGAAACTGTCAAAATATCCCTATTTGCAGATGACATGATCCTACACCTTAAAGACCCAAAAAACTCTACTCAGAAGCTTCTAGACATCATCAATAGCTATAGCAAGGTAGCGGGATATAAAATCAACATAGAAAAATCATTAGCATTTCTATACACTAATAATGAACAAACTGAAAAAGAATATATGAAAACAATTCCATTTACAATAGCCTCAAAAAAACTTAAATACCTAGGTGTAAACCTAACAGAAGATGTGAAAGACCTCTACAAGGAAAACTATACACTTCTGAAGAAAGAGATTGAGGAAGACTATGGAAAGTGGAGAGATCTCCCATGCTCATGGATTGGTAGAATCAACATAGTAAAAATGTCGATACTCCCAAAAGTAATCTACATGTTTAATGCAATTCCCATCAAAATTCCAATGACATTCATTAAAGAGATTGAAAAATCTACTGTGAAATTTATATGGAAACACAAGAGGCCACGAATAGCCAAGGCAATACTCAGTCAAAAGAACTATGCAGGAGGTATCACAATACCTGACTTCAAACTATATTACAAAGCAATAACAATAAAAACAGCATGGTACTGGCACAAAAACAGACATGAAGACCAGTGGAACAGAATAGAGGACCCAGATATGAAGCCACACAACTATAAGCAACTTATCTTTGACAAAGGAGCTAAAAATATACGATGGAGAAATAGCAGCCTCTTCAACAAAAACTGCTGGGAAAACTGGTTAGCAGTCTGCAAAAATCTGAAACTAGATCCATGTATATCACCCTATACTAAGATTAACTCAAAATGGATCAAGGATCTTAATATCAGACCCCAAACTCTTAAGTTAATACAAGAAAGAGTAGGAAATACTCTGGAGTTAGTAGGTATAGGTAAGAACTTTCTCAATGAAACCCCAGCAGCACAGCAACTAAGAGATAGCATAGATAAATGGGACCTCATAAAACTAAAAAGCTTCTGTTCATCAAAAGAAATGGTCTCTAAACTGAAGAGAACACCCACAGAGTGGGAGAAAATATTTGCCAACTATACATCAGACAAAGGACTGATAACCAGAATATACAGGGAACTTAAAAAACTAAATTCTTCCAAAACTAATGAACCAATAAAGAAATGGGCAAGTGAACTAAACAGAACTTTCTCAAAAGAAGAAATTCAAATGGCCAGAAAACACATGAAAAAATGCTCACCATCTCTAGCAATAAAGGAAATTAAAACCACGCTAAGATTCCACCTCACCCCTGTTAGAATAGCCATCATCAGCAACACCACCAACAACAGGTGTTGGTGAGGATGAGGGGAAAAAGGAACCCTCTTACACTGTTGGTGGGAATGTAGACTAGTACAACCACTCTGGAAAAAAATTTGGAGGCTACTTAAAAAGCTAGACATCGATCTACCATTTGATCCAGCAATACCACTCTTGGGGATATACCCAAAAGACTGTGACTCCAGAGGCACCTGCACATCCATGTTTATTGCGGCACTATTCACAATAGCCAAGTTATGGAAACAGCCATGATGCCCCAGCACTGATGAATGGATTAAGAAAATGTGGTATCTATACACAATGGTATTTTATGCAGCCATGAAGAAGAACGAAATGTTATCATTCGCTGGTAAATGGATGGAATTGGAGAACATCATTCTGAGTGAGGTTAGCCTGGCTCACAAAACCAAAAATCGTAGTTCTCCCTCATATGTGGACATTAGATCAAGCCAAACACAACAAGGGGATTGGACTATGAGCACATGATAAAAGCGAGAGCACACAAGGGAGGGGTGAGGATAGGTAAGACACCTAAAAAACTAGCTAGCATTTGTTGCCCTTAACGCAGAGAAACTAAAGCAGATACCTTAAAGCAACTGAGGCCAATAGGAAAAGGGGAACAGGTACTAGAGAAAATGTTAGATCAAAAAGAATTAACCTAGAAGGTAACACCCACGCACACGAAATCAATGTGAGTCAACTCCCTGTATAGCTATCCTTATCTCAACCAGCAAAAATTCTTGTTCCTTCCTATTATTGCTTATACTCTCTCTACAACAAAATTAGAAATAAGGGCAAAATAGTTTCTGCTGGGTATTGGGGGGGGAGAGGGAGGGGGCGGAGTGGGTGGTAAGGGAGGGGGTGGGGGCAGTGGGGAAAAATGAACCAATCCTTGTATGCACATATGAATAATAAAAGAAAAATGAAAAAAAAAGTATTTTTGTAATATGCGAAGGAAATATAATACATGAAGCAATCCTTTGTGTATTCTCTTTTTATATAGTTCACCCTTTTAAGTGCCCCAAGTTAACTTAGAAATCACCCACTAGCTACACATACTCTTTTCTAGAAGAAAACTCCTCTCCCAGGCCTAATTCATATGCTTCTTCTCAATATATCCCCCTTCCCCTCCTGCCTTTCTAGTCCAGATTTCCTCTCATCATTATGCTGATTTGGAAACACTAAAGAGCAAATCACCTGTCAGCCAACAGCCATACCATTTCAGAGAACAGCAATGGGGAAGAGATGGAGTAGGACAAGCCAAAAGCCTTATTAGCAAGCAGAAAGAGGGAGCTCCTGTAACCACATGCATTAATAATTTTTATCCCCCAAAGGGAAATTCTCTATAAAATGAACTGTATTACATTTGAATATAACAGTACTTTAAATATAACTCCAGTTTATTCTAAGCACATCCATGATATGCACCTAAGGGAATAAACTTAACAAATCAATTTAAAAGTGCTATTCACTTACTTCTTGTGTTTTTTAGCCACTGACTTCAAAATAGTGCTGAAAAATACATTTCTTCTGAGTATTTGACTTCATGATTTCATGTAGACACAGCTCTGTATTGGATTTCAATAAATCCATAAAAAATAAAGGTCTACTTTTAGCCAGCTTTGCTGTTTATAAGTTTAACTCCAACATTTAGTGGTATAAAATATGTAAAATAACCTGATACCAGTATATGACATACAATAAGTACTTGGAAAATGTTTATTCACTGCCTTCTTTCTCCTTAAAAAATAATGATTCATTAAATATTAATAATGAAAGAGTACTATAAAATAGGTACAGTGTGTGTGGGGGGTACCAGTAGGAGGGGAAAGGGTGAATGAAGGCAATTAAGGTGAGGGTGTATGGCTGATGGACTTCATATACTTATATGAAATAGAACAAAGAAACCTCTTGCAATTGCTTTAAGTGGGGTGGTGAAGAGGTAAGGTGGAGAGAAAATGGGGGGTGGTCTTCGGAATTGTCATAATGAATCCCCTATATAATGAATATAGCCTCATAAAAATTTTATAATAAACAAAAGAGATAATGGTTCAGTTATAAAATGTTTTAGGTTATTAATTATCATTAGTTCAGAATAAAATACTCTCTCCCTATTAATTCTAATAGAGTCATTAAAATTACATACAATTTATTTACTTAGGAAAAACTACATTTTTTAGAGTTTTATGAGAATTTAAAATAACTAGAAGATTCTTAAAGAGTCACAAAACATAAGTGAACATTTAATAAACACTCAGCTGTAATACTCATGGAAAATCTTTTGAAGGCTGGCACTTTGTGGGATTATAAATTGTAGCCTTGGTGAAATTATGAGGAGTCTATAACCTTGAACTGTATTGCCTTAGGTTCTAACAGAACTTCCTCCTCTCAGTTGAGTTTTTAGGTATCCCTTACATTTTTTATGAAAGAATGACACTACACATAATCAGATAAAAATCTATTTTTTCTTTTAATATGAAAATATTATTGGAGAATATCTTCACTCAATAACATATATACTTATGTACACATGTATACAGTATATATATACATGTGTACATAATATACATATACATAATTTGAATATGCATAATATGTGTAACACATATATAAAATGCTTCAGGAAAGGTATTTATAGATAAGTGGTTACTAGGTAAAGTTTTTCCCCTTTGGAGGAAAGATCCTCTTTAATTAAGAGAAGAAAAGCCAAAGTAAAACCGTAATTACTACTGATGTTCTCTTATACTATTTGACATTTCTCTTTTCCAGGGTTTGGGTTTACTTTGTATTTATAAGTTCTGCACATTGGTATTTATACATTTAATTGCACTTACTTCCTATTTTACACTGTTTGCTAACCTGGTTAAAAATGTTATAGAAAATGATGTAGATGTTATATAATCAGAGAAACATTTAGGCTTTTTCTATGTACAAAATTATTTTGATTAAGTTAATTTAGCCAATAAATATGGGTGTGGGAATTCAAATTTCATACACTTTTCCTATATTTTTCACACTATATTATGCTTTGCCGTATAATACAAAATGAGAAACATAAAATAGTAACATCCTATGTAGGGATAGGAGGAGACAATTAGTATTTAATCTTTTTTTCCTCTACCTGTGCATATAGCAATGTATGAGGAAATAGTTGAGACAGTTCACCCCTATCTGACACTAGTACAGGTCCTTGTGCAGGCTCAAACTCCTATTTTGGTAGATACAGAAAAGCCTCATATTCTCAATTGGCTCTTTGAATCCATTTATTTTCATTATTCAGTAGTTGCTACGTCTTTTCCTTTGCTATGCTCTGTGAGCAAAATGAAAAATATAGTCAAGTGGGTGAAACAAACATTTAAATTAAAATAGAGGCATAGATATGGTTCTGTGAAAAGAAAGAAAAGAGCAATCTAGAAATAAGTTCACATGAGTATTTATCCCAGCATGCTACAGTCAAGGGCAGAAAATAAGTTTTCCTACAAAGACACTTATACACATATGCTAAGGTGTCAGGAAACATGAGCCCTGGGACACTGCAGGAATGTGTGCAATTGATGGATGAATCAGGAAAAATGGTCAGGGTTTTTTTTTTTTATATTTATACTACAAAGACCAGAGTTTATATCCAAGACTGGAAATTAGAAACACTAAGAAGCAAGAGAGTGTCAATCAAAATTGTATTTTAAGAACATTACTCAATGAGGTGAGACACTAAACTTGAGTAAGAATGGAAGCAGAAGATTAGGAGAATCAGAGTCCAAACAAATACTGTGGCAAGGAGCTTGGAAATTGGAGATTACAAGAGATAAAAGAAAAATCAAATGACACTTTGTGTGGAAGGCCATAGAAGCAACAGTAAGGGCGGGATGGTGGGGCAATTCACTAAGCTTAGAAACTCAAAAAAGGAAAAGTTTTGGAGGAAGTAGACTTCATTTCAGTTGAGTTGGAGGGCTGAGTAGTAAATCTAAGTCAAGATTTTAGCAAAGAATTATATACCGAGGACTGGAACTGAGAAAAGGGATACAGGCAGGTGTTTGGAAGCCATGAGCGTGGGTAGGAATGAGATAATCCAAGGACAATATGTGGATGAGAGACAGTGCTAAGAGCACAACCTATGGAGAACCAGGGTGCAGGAAGAAAACAGCTTCTATCTCAGATGGGTGCATGAAGGTCCACATGGCTAAGAAACCAAATGGCTTCACTGGTAAATTTTTCTGAGTCCCAAGAAAAGTTATCACCAGTCCTTCACAAACTCCTTCAAAAATATAAACAGGAAAGGGGCACTTCTCAGTCAATCCTATGAAGTTAGGATTACTTCAATACCAAAACAAAGATATATTAGAAAAAAAGAAAATTATATATTGATATCCATTTTTATATGTACAACAATATCCACAAAAATACAACAAATCTAATCCAGTAACATGTGAAAATATACACTATGACTATGTATGACTTACTCCAGGAATGCAAGGCTTTTTTCAACATGTGAAAACTAATCATTCTAATATGCCAGATCAATATGAGAAAAAACAAAATATAAAACACATTTACCTGGTATATATAGAGAGAGAGAGAAAAAAAGAATTTGACAAAGCAAACCTCTTTTCCTGATAAAATATTCAATAAACTTACAATAGAGTCTGATAAAAAATATTCATGAAAAGTCCACAGCTAACATCATGTTCAGTGGCAAAAAACAGATAACTTTCAATCTTAGGTAAGGAATAAATAAACAAATCCAATGTTAC